>NC_138142.1:28333676-29533676 GCF_964188305.1 Podarcis bocagei | reverse complement strand
AAGGATTAAACCACAGCGCCAGCCCTGATCAGCTCCCAGCCCCATCCCAACAGCTGTTATTTTAAAACCACAAACAGACATTTTAAATGCAATTTCTTATTTAACATAATGCATCGTTTCACTCAAGGAAAGTGCCTTGACTTCACTCTTGCTGGTGATGGGAGCATCAACATTCACAGTGTCAATGCCAGTGTTCACCAAAGGTTGCCGAAAACTTATATAATAAGGCTTAAAATGTGGCTGTTGCCTGCCACCTTCAGGCTGCCACCCTTTTTATTGGCTGAGCTGCAGGTGAGACACAGAATGTTCACAAATGCTCTAATAGTTCTGAGACGAAGACTGCTGGTGACACAACACTGACAAACTGAGAAAGGTCATTTGGCTGGTGACAGAGGGAGAAAACCTTATCTTAAGACTGAGGTGGTGGGGGCAGGAAATGTATGCCAAATGCAAAGTGGAACAGGAAGTCAAATAATGGCAAGAAACCAAAGGTCAAAACGGTAACAGAATTTGTTGGGGGGCTGAAGGGCTCTGAACAATAGTTGTTTGCAAAATCATTTGAGTTGATCTTCTCCCCAGATATGCAGATCCTGCGCACTGTCTTTGCTGTCTTTGGGAAAGGGTGCTTGGCAGCCTCTTTCAACTGTGTCTTCTTATACACAGGAGAGCTTTACCCCACGGTGATCAGGTACCTCAGACTTAGTGGAAGCTCTTAACTGTGGGCCATTTTATATGGGCGGTTATCCTGGAATACCATCAGAACCGTCTTGCGTACCCGGAAATAAATGCTGTTTTTGGCGCAAGATATCAGCCCGAAGTCATGTGAGGCACCCAAAATGGCCGCCGCACTCTTCTGGGATGTGGGGAAATGAGATGTCCCAGCTTTTCCAGGGCAGTTGATGGGTATACAGTGCTGCCCACTGCTATTCCTTTTAATTTCTAAAGTGGCCTCTGTGGCCTGAGCACACACAGCTGCGTAAGCCCCCTAGACCCAAGCTATTTAAGGCAGGCCCATCTTTTAAAACAGGCAGGTGGAGCCATCCTTCAAGTAACCTGGCTGCTGTGGAGGCTGGCCCATTTGGGTGAATGGGGCGCTGCCCCACCAGTCTCAGTCTGCCATACGCCAGCCGCCTTCCACCAGTCTTCATATTCCCAGCCACCCCAGGGATTGGCACTGCCTGGCAGCTTCCTCCTCCTCCTCAATCTCAGTGTTGCTCCATGTAGAACTCAGCAGGGAGGAAGAGGAGAGCAAAACCAGAATGAGTCGTCTCTGCCTGTCGTAGGCTCTGGCTCCCCCTAGTGTTGGGCTCCCTGCCTTTTGCCCTACCAGTCCCAATGAGCACCAGGCACCAATCTATTTAGGCCAGCAATAGGGAACCTGTGGCCCTACAGGCATTGCTAGACTGCAGCTCCCATCATCCTGGGTCACTGGCCATGCTGGCTGGGTCTGATGGGAGTTGAAGTCTGGGGTCATCTGTTGGGGCAGCAGAGGTTTCCCAGGCTTAAGGCTTTTCCCCTTTGTCAACTTTCTGTCCATTGCATGGCAGGCAGACCGGGATGGGGTTTGGGAACACCATGGCTCGTGTCGGCGGGATCGTGGCTCCCTTGGTGAGGATGACTGGCGAGTATTCCCCATCTCTCCCCCTTCTGATCTATGGGGCAGCTCCCATCATCTCTGGCATTGCCGCCTGCTTCCTTCCAGAGACCCTGAACATGCCACTACCTGATACCATCGAAGATGTAGAGAACCAGTAAGTAGATCTGCCTTTTCCCCTCCTCATTCCTTAACCACATTTGTTTGCTTATCAGCACCAACCCTTGGTACCTGGCATTGTTTGGGAATTCTGAGAGACCAAAAAAAACCCCACAACAGTGCAGTTTTAAAATCAGTGGCTAAAATTGGCAGAGTTTCGAAAGGTTCAGTTTGCCTCAGCTCAGAAAGGGTATTGGAGAGTTGGAAAAGGTTCAGAAAAGTGATGGGAATTGGTAAGGGGACATATTCATTCTATATAATCAACAAAGAAAAAATGGCTGGGAGCCTGTCTTCCAAAGTGCAGGGCTTGCACACAGACAGCCCCAGGAGTTGAGTTTGAATTCTTATCCTCTGGGGGGCATCTGGCTGGTCACTGTGAGAACAGGTTGCTGGAGTAGATGAATCCTTGGCCTAATGCAAAAGGTTCTTCTTAGGCTCTTAATCCATGTATCCAAACATAGACAGAAACCTGGTCATTGCTCATGATAATCTTAAGGTGTTCAGATATGTAGCCAACATAAAGTAGATGTATTCATCGCATGTATCCAAGAGCTTTTATCCAAGGACCTCAAGTTGGCATAACTGGTCCCCCACAATTTTATTCACACAACAACCCTATCAGGTAGGCTAGGCTAAGAGTGATTGGCACAAGGTCACCCAATGAGCTTCATGGCCCTGGTCTCCCAGGTCTTAGTTGGACACTCTAACCACTGCACCACACTGCCTTCCTTCCATTTAGTAAGCCACCAGTGGCGGAGAAGTGACTTGCATCAAGGAAAACACAACATTCCAGCATTTTACCTAAAATAGTCAAAGGACACATGAAGGTACTTATGCTAGCAATGCTTATAGAGCTATTATAATACAAACAGAAGAGATTGTGCCTTTTCATGTCATGATTCATACACAGGAATTGTCATCATTTCGGCTACCCCCTCTCTTAATTCAAAACATGGAATGGGCATCATTTGGCTTGTCAATGTATGCCAATCGTAACCGCATAAATTATCTGCCTATATCATGCAGATTACCCACAAAGTGTGCAGATAATCAACTTACACAGATGAAACTGGCTTATGACGCAAAGAAGCTGAATTTGCTGTTGCCATTGTCACATGGTAGACATGATATTAAACTCCCACAAAAAGGCCCAGGGATAGGTTCCCACAGTTTAGGGACCAAGAGCTGCTGCCCTTAGCACCAGATTTGGCAATCAGATAAATCGGGTTTGTTTGCTCTAAAACATCTTTTTACCATGCAGTTTTGCATGTTATTTCCATTAAGATACAAATTTATATGCATGCTGTACAGAAGTACTGGTATATGCATTTTGGTACGCATTGCTTAGCAGAGGAACAGCATTGCAAAATTCAGAGAAGCGTGCATTTCGAAAGATGGCTGTGGGTTGATTTGCATCTTGTTTTTCGAAAGGTAAATTCCCCTTTAAGTGCAAACGGAATCGAATTTCTGCCCAACGCTACGGGGAGGTCATCTAATCCAACCCCACCGTGACTCTTATCTTCTGTTTAAAATTGCTTTGAGCAATTTGGCGTGAAGGTAAAGTCTGCATTCAGGCCCTGGATTACCTCCGTTAATTTGCAGAGACAAATGATTAACTCAAGGTGCCTAAAAACGAAATAACCTTGGACCCCACGGAAATTTCCTCCTGCAAATTTGGGGGAATGGCTGCATATTCCTGAGAGAGAAGTGATACTTGCTTTTTCTTTGCTGATCAGCATCTTGACATTTGAATCCAAGAGTGCGGCAGAGCAGTCGCCAGCTCCTCCGCTAGCTGAAAGACTAGCTTGTGAGGAGAAGCAGTCCAGTTGCCGGCTGCACATACCCCTTAATCAAAAAAATACCCCAGATCAGTACAGAACTCAAGGAAAGCTTTTCCTTTTCTTTTTTATTAATTTATTTAACATAATTATTACAAAATCTTGCAAATACATACATACATACATACATACATACATACATACATACATACATATTTCAGAGAAGCACACATATATAAAAAAAGAACAAAAGAAGAGAGAAGAAAAAATAGAGAGAGAAAAGAAGAAAAGTTGGAAGAATTTCTTCCAAATTTATTCTACAAATATCTCAATATGAAAATATTAATAAAATTTCATTGACTGATTTGTGTGAGATTGTATGGGAATAATATGGAATAACAGATACAATCTGCCTTAAAATGTATATAGGAAGTGCAGTGTAAGCGATGGAAGTCAATCAAGGAAAGCTTTTCAACACATCACCTGGCACGTTCATGGAAATCACATGGGGGGGGAGTGCTGCTGTACTGCTTGGAGGCTTTCCACGGGGGCATCGGAGTGACCACTGTGAGACTAATGGGCCTTTGGCCTGATACTGCAGGAATCTTCTTACATTCTTATGGCAGAACAACCTCCCTTGAGCAAACAGCAACTCCAGCTGAAGTCAGCTTGGATTACACGGACAAGAGGGTCCTGTGTGCCTCTTAAAACATCCCCTGCCTTCCGAAATACTTTCTTTTAAAAACGGAAACGCAAGCCTGAAGTTCAGAGGCCTTTAGTATCAAATCCAGTAGGACTATGTGGGGAAACGAAGGTTAAACCAGCTAAGGCACACCTGCTCTAAAGACCTATCCGGGCCTTCTAATCCAGGGGGAGGGCCAGGGGGGTCGTAGCCCCAGGCGCATGGTTTTGAAGGGGTACGAGGCAGGCGCCCCCATGCAGGGATCCCCACCCTGCCTGCCGCCAGAGGACTCGGGATCCTGGAGCCTAGCCTTCCCGCCGTGTCCCAAGTCTCCTTGCCAAGGGCCAGCCGGCCAGGCTCCCCTCTGCAGAGGCAGACAGACAACAACAACAAAACAACAACAACAACAACAACAACAACAACAACAACAATTTATTTATACCCCGCCCATCTGGCTGGGTTTCCCCAGCCACTCTGGGCGGCTTCCAACTGAATATTAAAAATAATAGTGTGTCAGACATTAAAAACTTCCCTAAACAGGACCGCCTTCAGTTGTGGTACAGGTGGTACAGCTAAGCCCCATGAACCTTCGGTGTCCTGAGCAGCAACAGTGCAACATTAGCTGGCTTGGCGAGTTTTCTTCACCCTCCATCCCCAGCCCCTCATTTTCTTATTGAGCTGAGCTGGGGAGGAGTCAGTTTGTAAGAATACCTGGACCTAAGCAGAAGGATTTGCAGGAACCCATAATATTCCCCCAAACGTCTCTCTCTCTCTCCCCACCCCCATCCAGCTTCATTATTTGTCTTCTTCTAGGAACTTGGAGCAGCAGAAAGGCGACGAGGGCTGCAAAGGAACCCCTTCCCATCAGGACGACATTTTCCTGGACATGAGAATGTTTAAAGATCCCAGGCCGCTTGAAAACACAGGAAAAGGAGATGGGGCAGCCGCCGACCCAGCCAAAAGTAGCTGAGCCTCAAAGGTGTGGCCCCAGGCGCAGCAGGGCCTCCACTGCCTGCAATGTACCACCTTCAACAATAAAAAAACCCCTAAGTGCCTTCTTCCACCAGCATAGCAAAGTCGAGACATTCTGTTAATCGTAATAGGCTAGGACACCATTCTAGCCTGGCTGACATGTCCAAGTGTGAAAAACTCACAGCTGGAGACCTGCAAAAAAATGGGGGGGGGCAATCCTCATCTCCTTAAAGGGCTTCTTGTGTTTGAGGATCTGACCAGCCAAGCCCTCCACCCTGCAAGGACACTTTAAGGTGGAAGGGGCTTAGGCTAGTCTCTGCTGCAGGGACCCACCAAATCTCGTTTTTCCAGTTTTCCAGTTCAGTTCCTAGCATGTCTACAACATTTTGGTGTTTTTTAAAAAATCCTCCTGAAAATTCAACAGCATTTTTTTTGTGTGTGCACTCCTAAATAAAGATGGAAAGAGCTGTCAATCTTGGTTCTACATATGCTTTTTTTAAACCATTGTTTACTTGGAAAACTGCAAGGCAAATTTCGTATGAGGGTGAATTTTAACAGAAAGCTGTGCTTTGGTTCACGCATGGGTTTCGGACAGTGCAGATTTGATAGATTCAGCTTCAGATGAGAACTGAATCTAATTTCTCCCCAATCCTAATGCAATATCCCCTAATAGAACACACTGTTGATGTTATACCAGGGACACAAATACATGCATTTTAAGGCATGATTTTCCTAGTTATATGCATTTTGGGGGAGGGGTGGTACCCTGTGCTTTGGGTTGCATATTGTTTCAGAATGTACAGATGAGGTTGGTTCAAATTAAGATGCAAGTGGAGGTTGCAGGTGCCATCAGATCAACATTTTCAAAGCAATGAGCTCTCCCTACTTGGGCAGAGGAAGCCAGCAGGAGAGGAGGAGGAAGGGAAAGAGGGGAGCAAATAAGGCCAGAGGGAAAAAACCCGCCATGGCCAGATCCAGTGGGCCGTTCACCATCCCTGCCTTATCATGTGGGTTTTCTTGGGAGGTGAGGCTCAGCAAAACAACAGGACTTGTTTGGAAGCCATCAAAGAAATGCAACAGCACACAGAGCGCCAACTCTCAATTATTGTCAGGTTAGGATGGAATAGTGTCCAGTTTTTACTTTGGGGTCAAACAAGGACTTTCAGCAGGGTGCTCATTTCTGCCAGGAAATACTTGAACTATACAAACATATTCACAGTCTTGTGGAGGGCCATTGGTTCCCCATGCCTGCTCCCAGTGGCAGCTGGTGCCCATTGGGTGGAGCAGAAAGCAGGGAGGGCAAAGTAGGCGGAGCCAGAGTCAATGACAGCTGGAGCCACAGCCAATGGCAGGCAGAGCTAAGGAGCTCTTGTTTCTGCCCCATTAGGGACAGAGGAAGAATTCAATTCAGTATGCATTCAAAGCCAAATCTATCCAACTTGCCCTTTCTGAAACGATGTGTGAACAGAAACAGAGCTATCCTTCAAAATTCACACTTTTCCCAATTTCGGGTTACAGTTTTCCAACCATTTTTTAAAATGCACATTTTAAGGGAAAGCATGCATTAAAAAAATTGTAAAAAAGACACAAAAATGCATTGCATTAGGGGAAATTGCTTGCAAAAATGTGTACGTTCACCAAAACTGCATATGAAAATGTGTTTATTAGGAGAAATTCGTACTAAAAATGCTGGTGAATTTTCACGGGGAATTTTCTTTAATCAATAAATTTCAAATTGTTGCAAAATGTGGGGAACTGGATTTAAGAATGAGAAACTGGGAGAACTGGAATCCTTCCATCCCTCGTCCCCATCCTCCTCCTCTGCCTGCCTTCTGAGCTCTGCAAGACGGCTGCCCCTTTGGCTGCTTGTAAGTAAAAAAGGCAGGCAGGTGGGGGCTGGCAGAGGGCAGACTCAGAGCAGTGCCCCATTTGCCCCAATGGACCAGCCTCCAGTGCCAGCTCCAACTGAAGCACCTCACCCTTTCAAGGCCCCCTTACGGGCATACTGCTTAGATAGGGTACACCTGGAATTTCCCAGACATGCCCGTAATACTGCAGTCAGAAGCAGCATCCAGGTAGAATTCGGCAAGAAAATGTCCTGGAAAATCAGGAGATATGGCAGCCCATATTGGCAGTGTCATTTTTGCCAATTTCCCATAAAATATCTCAAAAAGCACACGCCATCTTTCCACCCCACCACTACTCTCACCCTACTGTGGCCTCAGCTTCCTCATGGGGCTTCTCTTGCCCATAATGCAGCTATTGGCTCTGCTGAGGTTTGGTGGGCCATGGAGGCAGCTCCCAGTTCCAGCCTAACAATCGCCTCCTCCGTTTCTCCGGACACATTTGGCGGAAAGCTTCAGAGAGAGGCTTCAGCGGTGGGCGTGAAGGGCGTGAGGGAAGAAGGGAAAGGAGGGGCGTGGGGAAAGAGGCACGCAGAGCTCCTCGTGATGGCTTCAACAACTTTTGTGTCCGTATTTACACTTTTTGAAATATGGCAACCCTAGCTTAGAATGGCATCGCCACTCTGTGCAGCCTGTCAAATCTGACTTGATAATGACATCACTGAGAGCGAGTGAGGGCAATGGCAAGCGAAGACAGTGACAACAACAAAAAACACAACCCAGTTCCCCTAAAATGTTAATAAATTGTCAAAAAGGAGACGCACCCACCGCACCCGGCAAGATGGCTTAAGAAGATGGCTTAAAAGATTGACAAACTTTCAGACTCAGCCCACATCCTGATGGATTGCTCAGTTGGTAGAGCATCAGACTCTTAATCTCAGGGTTGTGAGTTCGAGCCCCACACTGGGCAAAAGATTCCTGCATTGCAGGGGGTCAAACTAGATGAACCATGGTGGCCCCCTCCAGCTCTACAATTCTATGATTCAACTCTCCTCCAAGGAGCTCGAGGTGAAATAAATGGGGGGGGGGTTCCTTTTTATAATCACAACAGGCATATAAGGGAGGCAAAAATAATATGGTACAATGGGCAACTTCCCCAGCCTGGCAGAAACCAGGAGGTTGTGCAGACCCCTCTCCTTTCCCCATCCAGGCAAGCAGACACACAGTCAGACTTGAAGGACACATCCTGGCAAGCAAAAGCCCTGAAGGAGGGCCAGCGAGAGGGTGTGGCCTGGGAGGAGTCCCAAGGGCTGGGCAGAGAACTCCTGGGGGCCACATTTGACCTCTGGCCTCGGCCCACAGCCCTGCTCAGGGTTGGAGGAAGGGGGGGTGCGGTGGGGGCAGGCTGCAGCACGTGTCACCACTGAGGGAGGTGACAAAATGCTGGGTGGCACTCACCGTGGGGCCTGCAGTGCGCCTGAGCCACGTGTCTCTCCTGGGAGTGACGCGGTGGCTTGGGTGCCCACCGGCTCCCCGCTGCCCCAAACGGTCTGCCCACCGCTTCCCCCTCAACTGTAGGGCGGAGCGTCCTGCCCCAGCTTGCCCCGCCCATGGGTGCAGGGCATGCGCGCTGCCCCAGGTGCCCGATCGGCTTGCTCCACCGCTGGCCCTGCTCTAGACGATGACTGGAAATGGTGAACAAGGTTCATTGGACAGGTCAATCTTGCCCTGCAGCACACATTGCAAGGAAGCATTAAATCTACTGGGGGGATTTGTTCTTCACTCACTTGAGTCAGCAGGTAACTTCAACCGGCCTGGGCAAGGTACCCTTTGTGTTGAGTGCACACCCCAGAACACATCCCAGAATCCTTTGCCACACACAGTGGAACACCACGCTTCAACACTTGGGGCGAAGTCAAAGCGGCTGGTGCTCTCCGAAGGCAGAAATTATGAAGCACACTGCCCTGCTGCATAATTTTACTACACTATTTGGCTGCTTTGACTTGCGTCTGTCAAGAACACGGCAGTCACATTTTTCACACATTAGCATCTCGGCCACAAGAGCTAGAAACCGTTTTTCCCCCTTCAAAAAAGCAGACAGGTTGTTAATAATCACAACTCTGTTCTTTGTACAGTGTCTTCAGCCAGCAAATAAAAAGATAGGGAATAAATCAAGGTTGCAGGAGCGTTTTTAGCCTGGGGGCTACATTACCCCCTGGGCTAGTTTCTGGCTGATATCTACACATACACACACTCCCCTTAAATTGATACGGCCACACCAAATTTGAAGGCCTCACATGCTCATAAACTTCCCTTATTTGTGCAGCTCCTGTTTATTTCACTGAGTCACATGTGATAAGAATTTGGCACTGTTCCCCACGTGGGCCCTTTGGTGCAAGCAGCTGCCTCACCTGGGCTGCCTCTTGGCAGCTTTCCATCCTCACACAGCTCTTTCCCAGGCAGAAAGGTGCAAAATCATAAAGCGCTCTGTGTAGCTCAAAAGCTTGCACACACACCAATCAGAGCCTGATGGGGGAATATAGGAAATGTCCTTCTGCTGAGTCAGAGCCAATGGTCCATGGAGCTCCCTACTGTCCATACTGACTGGCAGCAGCCCTCCGGGTTTTTGGACAGGGAATCTCCCCCAGTGCTACCCAGAGGTGCTGGGGATCGAACTCCGGACCTTCTGCCTGCTGCAACAGAGATGCTCTACCACAGAGCCACTTCCCACTGCCTGGTGAGAACAATCATTCTCTCCAGTGCTGTGCCATCTCCTGCCTTTGTCATTCCAGGGCAGGCGATCTCCAGCGGCCCGCTTTTTAAGATTATGAGCACGGAACAAGAAACAAAAAACGATGCTTCCTGTAGCCAAGAGAACACAGCCAGCTCCCCCTCTTTCCTTTCTCCACACGCCTCCCCTCCCAAAAAAACCCCTAATACTTGTTCCATGCAACACCCTGCCCCACATTTACTGAATGCCTTCATTTTCTCCTCCTTCCTATCCCTTTTGGACTAATCCTTCAAAGCCTCATTAGAACTTTGACCCAAGTAAAGTGATTAGGGCTTGCATAATCCCATGGAGAAGAGAACAACCCCCCTTTTCTGAAACCTAGCCCCATTGGTTCCCCCCTCAAAGCTATGGCACACACACACACAGGGGGGAAAAGGGACTCATAAACACCCCATGCAGTTTACAGCCTGTGTGAAGAACAGTCTTGGAGGGATGACTTGAGTTCACAAAACAGGTTGCTGGAAATGTGTTTTTTATTTCCCCTGCCAGGCCGGCCTGCGATGTTTTCAGCTGCGGCCAAGATGGGGGCCATCACAGCTTTGCCTTGAGAAAGATCCTGACCCTGAATTAGCGAGAGGAAACTTCTTCCAGCGAGGGTGGGAAGGGTTTGCCTGGGGCTGGCATGCGTTCCGGAGATCCCGGCCACAAAAGATCGCTCCTGAGCCCAGCCACTCAGTCGTCCCCCTTCAAACGTTCCTCCCTCTTCCACCATGGCGTTTGCTGACCTACTTGAGAAGATCGGGGGCATGGGCCGCTTCCAGGTCCTGCAGGTGGTCTTGCTGGTCACTCCTGTCTTGCTGGTTGCCAGCCACAACCTGATGCAGAACTTCTCCGCCGCCATCCCGGACCACCACTGCCGGATCCGGCTGACCGGCAACGCCACCAACCCTGGCCATGCAAACAGAACTACTCAAAAGCCAGGGGTGGAGGAGGACCTCCTGTGGATCTACATCCCCAAAGACGTGGCCGGGAAACCAGAGAAGTGTCGCCGGTTTGTTACACCCCGCTGGCACCTCCTCAATTCCAGTGCCGATGACAGCCAGAATGTGACACAGGTGGACACGGAGCCGTGCTATGATGGGTGGATCTATGACAACAGCGTTTTTGTCAACACTATCATCATGGAGGTGAGAGGGCCTGGGCGGCAGGTCGGGTGGGGGTCAGGCTGCCACGGCATTCCACATGGGTTCCATGCGCAGTGATGTTTCATAGGGGATTGCTTTTCAAGGCAAGCATTTAATAAATGACTTGCACCACATCCTCCTGCAGCCCCATGGTGTCTGGGACTGGTGGGGATTGTAGTCCTGGGGGCCACAGTCCCCCCCCAACTCAGTCTCTGCTAATTGGAGACATCCGAGGGCCAAGGCGGACATGGCGTTGAATGTGTCTTTGCATTTGATGGGCAGGTCTTTTCTCCCACTAGAACTAGCTGCTAATTATCAGGATCTGTGGCAGGGAGAATTTAACTATCTCCTAGCCCAGGGGTCAGCAAACTTTTTCAGCAGGGGGCCGGTCCACTGTCCCTCAGACCTTGTGGGGGGCTGACTATATTTTGAAAAGAAAAAGGGGGGATGAATGAATTCCTATGCCCCAAAAATAACCCAGAGATGCATTTTAAATAAAAGGACACATTCTACTAATGTAAAAACATGTTGATTCCCAGACCGTCCGTGGGCCAGATTCAGAAGGTGAATGGGCCGGATCTGGCCCCTGGGCCTTAGTTTGCATACCCATATCCTAGCCCATTGTGCTGGCAAGGAAAATTTGGGCGCTGAAAGTGGCTAGTGGCCTTTTTGGGGAGTGTGCCAAACCTCAGAACAGACCTCTCTTCTCTCTTGCCTGGTTCAAGGCTGCAAGCCTGTTCCTCATCAGCCTGGGCCCAAGCAGACAGGGCGTGGCAAGGCTTGGAGGAGCAGCTGGCCCTCACAGGCTCCTAATCAGGGACCCCAGTGAAGGCACGGGGGAGAAAGCCGATTCTGTTCGTATTTATAATTGAGCCTGCCAACTTTGCACATCCCAGAGCAACGTGCAAACTGAATCACAGCCACCATCCTTTGAACGGTGCGCTTCTCTGAATTTTACAGTAAAATTCTCCAGACATGCAACCTGCACACAAATACATATATACTCGAGTAAGTTGCATATAAAATTATATATACTTGTGAAGATTGTATGCAAAAATGTAGGGAACGTTGTTTTGCAAAAACGTGTATACTAGGCAAAACTTCACAGAAAGATTTGTATATGTGAATCAATAATACAGTGGTACTTCAGGTTAAAAACTTAATTCATCCTGGAGGTCCGTTCTTAACCTGAAACTGTTCTGAACCTGAAGCACTACTTTAGCTAATGGGGCCTCCCACCGCCGCTGCACAATTTCTGTTCTCATCCTGAAGCAAAGTTCTTAACCCAAGGTATTATTTCTGGGTTAGCGGAGTCTGTAACCTAAAGTGTCTGTAACCAAAGGTATCACTGTATTGGGAGAAATTCGCACCAAATTGCTGATGAATATTCAGGAGGACTATTTTTTAAAAAATTGCAACCTGGCATGGAAATACAGAGAACTGTACTTAAGATTGGAGACCTGGGGGCTAGGTAGCTTTTAAAAGGAGGAGGGGCGTATTCAGTATAGGTAGCAAATACAATCACCATCATGCTTTATATCTTATTTTGCTTGGCTACTGAAATCCTGCCACCATCAGTTGCTAACTACAAGAGCAAAGTGAAACTGCCACAGTCAGCAGCAGTCTACCTCTGATCACCAGAGGCCAGGGAATAACAGTGGAAGAGGGCTATTGCGTGCATGTTTGGCTTGTGGGCTTTCCATAGGCACTTTGGCTGTCCAGCGTTGGAAGTAGGTTACTAGGCCAGATGTATATTACTGCTGTCTTTCAGCAGGACACTTGCTTTCATGCTGCAGGGAACAGCCACATTGACTGCCAAAGCGTAGGAAGGTTAATGTTTCAAATGATTTGATGCACACTGATGTTTTCTGTGCATGCCATCTGCCTGTTTTTCATGTAGTAATTCTTTTTATATGTATATATAAAAGGTTAACGTGGCAAAAAGGTAAAATGTACTAAAGCAGCAGCAACCCTGTGTTTCAGTTAACCATTTTTCTCACAGCTTAATTCAACGAGCAAGAGGAAGGGGGTGTGATATCAGCTAACAGCATGCAGAAAATTCCACTGAGGAGGGGGAAGCATGGGAGGTCAGAGGTTGACAACCTTTTTAGGCCTTTGGGCACATTTGGATTTTTGAGCAAGTGCCACGGGCATCGGTTGCTCTCATCACTGCTTCCCCCCCACTCCACCAAATCAGCACCTGCCTACTTTGCTTTTCCAAAGGATCAGGGCAAAAGTCCCATCCAGCAGAATTGACCAGAGCTTTGAAAAACACATAGAGCTGAAAGCGGAAGTGAGAAAGAGCGTCACTCTTTCAGCTTCCTCCTTTAGCTCTCTGTGCTTTTCGACAGAGAAATGGATAGTGGTCCTCACCACCTCATCACCGCAGAGGCGGGGTGGGGTCTTCTCCAGAGAGAAGACCTCAGAGGTGCTGTAGTGCCCACAAGTGCCAAGTTGGCACCCCCTGCTGCAGACCCAGACATCATCAACTACAGTGGTACCTCGGGTTACATACGCTTCAGGTTACAGACTCCGCTAACCCAGAAATAGTACCTCGGGTTAAGAACTTTGTTTCAGGATGAGAACAGAAACTGTGCTCCGGCGGACGCAGCAGCAGCAGGAGGCCCCATTAGCTAAAGTGGTGCTTCAGGTTAAGAACGGTTTCAGGTTAAGAATGGACCTCCAGAACAAATTAAGTTCTTAACCCGAGGTACCACTGTACAGCAGAATCCTGCAAGCACACAACTCTGTGTGAGGCTCTCTCCTTTCAAACAGAATCTCAGCACTATGAGGTCTGACCAGCTGCTGGGAGGGGGGCCTCAGCATCAGCCCCACCTTCCTCCCCCCCCCAGATGATTGGCACTGTCACTGCTAGCTCTCCATTTGACAATATTCACATCACATTCTTTTGTGCTCACACAGCCCAAGTGGCGTAGCGTGGGTTGTCCGCACCCGGGGCAAAGCAAGTAATTTGCGCCCCCTAACCCGTGGATTTGCGCCCCCTAACCTGTGGATTTGCGCCCCCTAACCCCCAGGTGTTGCGCCCGGTGCCCCCGGCCCCCCCTGCACCCCCCACGCTACGCCACTGCACAGACCACATCCAGATGGGCAGCGGGGTGTGTGCTGAGGCATGCCTCCACACTCTGGGCGGCTTCCAACACATAAAAACATATCACCAAACATTAAAAACCTCCAGTTACAGGGCTGCCATCAGATGTCTTCTAAAAGTCGTGTAGTAGCTTAGATCAGGTGTGGGAAGCTTGTCAGGCCCTCTGGGTATTGTTGGACTACAGTTCCCATAATCCCTGACCACTGACCATGCTGGCTGGGGCTGATGGGAGTTGGGAATTCAACAATATCAGAGATGGCATCAGATTCCCCAGACCTGCTTTAGACCTCCCACCACCCAGTTCTCCTCTAGGGGGCGACACAATGAACCACACCTCCCCCTAGTGGTGGGATGTTATACCTACTGCATTTAACCGACTGACACAGGTGGATTGTGATTCTTCTTGTGCGAAAGGGTTGCTTTGCCTACATTTTAAACCTCTTCCATTCTATCCATGCAGTGGGATTTGGTGTGTAACCTGCGGACCCGGAGACAGATGGCACAGTCCATTTACATGGGGGGAGTTCTGGTGGGCGCTCTCGTGTTTGGGAGCTTAGCTGACAGGTGGGTATCTGTGGTTGTTCAATATATCTGCCCAGGGGTGGAGAAACTCAGGCCTGGTGGGTGAAACAACTCAGGTGGAGGAGGGGAACAGATGAAGACGTGAACTGCTGCCTCAATTAGGCTTGACGAAACGCTGGCCTCAGCAGCACTGTTCCCGCAAAGGGGCATTGTGGGAAATCAAACTGGCAGGCCGTTTCCCATTCAAGTACTAACCAGGCCTGACCCTGCTTAGCTTCCGAGATCAGACAAGATCGGGTGTGTTCAGGGTAGTATGGCCGTAGACAGGCCATTTCCAAAATCAGTTGCTAGCATCCAGCTTGAGAGGCACCTTGCTAGACTCTGCCCCCCCCCCCATAAAAAAAGAATCTGGGACCAGTCCTGCTGTTAGTATTCAGATTGTTGGTACTGTAGCAATGGCAATATATTCATGCAGTGTCCTGTGTTGCAGATTTGGGCGCAAGCCAGTTTTAAGCTGGTCCTACCTGCAGATGGCCATTGGAGGACTGTGCACCGCTTTCTCCCCGAATCTCACAGCCTACTGCGTCTTCCGCTTCCTGGTCGGCATGTCGTACTCTGGGATTGTCCTGAACTGCATGTCCTTAGGTAAGCGTCGCAAGGCCCAGTCCGATGAGGCCAGTTGAGCACCATTAGCTCAGAGTCCCAGCGATGGTGGAGAAACTGGTTCGGCCTGCATTTTGAAGCAAGCCATCCCAATTCTTGGGTGCCTGGATTAGAAAGCATCTATCAATTCGATGATGCACCTTTCCAAATTTTGCAAAGGAATTTTTGGTTCTAAAAAATGCGCATTTTACAGGAAATGCGCCAAAAAGAAAAGAAAAGGTAAATGCATTTATTAAAACACGCACACAAACCTAGAGTGGAAGTGATTGCATGTATGCAAACTCACACAGAATGGAAACAGCCAAATTCATCCATTCCCTAGCTGGGACAGGGTAGATGGAATGGTACAAATTAGAAATTTCATAATATTTCAGAATTTGATTGTGGACCTTGCGAATTTTGTTCAGATTTGTGGGTTGATGCCAATTAAGCTTTATTTAGAGTAGACACGTTACTATTAATGGTCCTAAGTTAGTCATGTCTATTCATTTCAGTGGGTGAACTCTGAGTAGGACTTCCATTAAATGCAACCCTCCATTTTTAAATGCAACTTTAAGGCCACTTTGGATGGAATTCAACTTTCTGCTAGTTCCATCAAGGAAGCATTTCTGTTTGCCAGGTGGAACAATCTCGACCCTGTTCTGCCAATGTGCTGATCTTGGGGTTCTCCTGATCCTCCCGAGAAGATTTGGGGAGGGGAGGCCAGTTGCAGAGGTTTCCACTAGTGCAGCAACATCGTTGGATCGGCCCTTTCAATCTTGTTTCATGATTTTAAGGCTATGATGTTCAGCACCAGCTAGGTAAATTCAATTCCTCCACACCAGAGGTAGGGAACCTTATTCTGCCCGAGGGTCTCGTTCTTCCACAAGCCACCTACCAGGGGCTGTCTGCCAGTGTGGGATAGGGACCAGAGGACCAGTGAAGCAACAGGTGAGTCTCTTACCTTTGCCCAACAGACTGCATTCCAGCATTCCAGCCACACAAAAACCAGAGGTTTCTACACACAAACATCCCTCTCCCTATCCTTCACCCAGGCAAGCAAAGAGGCATTATCTGAGTTCAAGGGCACAATTCAGCCAGGCAAAAGCATTCAAGCAGGGTGCAAAGCAGGAACAGTGAGGGGTGTGGCCTGGAGAGGGGGTGTGGCCTAGAGGACTGAGAGTAAGATAGAGAGGCCTGGAGGGCCACATTTGCCCAAATGTGAAGATCCTTCTCCCTGTTTCCCTCACCCCCACAAAAACCCGGGGGGATAGGTTAGAGAGAGGGGAGACTGAATCAGGCTCACCCATTGAGCCTCATGGTTGTCTCTACCCACTGAATCACACTGCCCCTTGCTCTGTAATTCCAAACATTTCCGCTCACAGACTTAGAGGCTGGTGCTTTTAACACCTGCAAGACAGGTCACTATGCAACAGGTGCAGCTTTTACTCCAGTGTGGAAATGGAGCAGTGGCTGAAGCTAGACCTGCTGGATTTCTGCCTGCCAAACAGCTGCGGGAGGTGCAGGGGAAAGCTTGCTTTTGCATGGTGGCATGTGGAAGAGTGTTTTCGTGTTTGCATTTTCTTGCATTCCTGACTCCATTAGCTGTGTTTTGCCCTCAGCATGTTGCTGAGCTGTACAAATATTTATCCCCCTGGTTTGGCATACCTGGCTCTCATTTGCTTTGTCACACGCAGAGAGGAGAGGCGCAAAGGGTGGGTGGGTCACATGATGTGGAAACATTGGAGACGGATTGTGGGGGGAGAGAAATGCCAGGCTTGTTTGGTCATATGGGAATAATTAATGCAAAACAATATCTCATTTGATCTGCCCTGTGCTAGATTTGCCAACTGACCAGAAAAACACACAACCTGGCCTGCTCTTCTGCTCCTTAACATCAGCTTGACAAGGTGCAGAAGGGAGCAGAGAAGGTTTTTTATGGGATGAAGAAAAAGCAGCATTCCCAGCTTGTAATATCTGCAGAACCAATCACTGTTAAAAGCAGAGGAGCAGAGGGCAGAAAGAGAGTTGGCAACCCTTGCTGCACCCCTACTTTAATAAACATGCACTTCTGCAAAGAATAATCATATAATTCTATGATTCCTATCTTCCTAGTTAGATCAGCCCTTTATCCAGAAACACAAAGACTAGAATCTTACTTTATTTTTATGAAAAGGACCATAGCTCCGTAGCAGAGCATCTCTGCAGAAGGCCCCAGGTTCATTCGCCGATGGCATCTCCAGATAGAGATGGGAGAGGCTCCTTGTCTGAAACCCTGGGCAGACTCTGCCACTCAGTGTAGACAGCGCTGAGATGTATGAATCCCAGTGGAATATATATGTGTGTTGTAACACTGTGACACCAGAGGGCGCTGTAGAGCTGAAATTAGAACTGAATGAATTTTTACATTGTGAGCTGTAAAACGTTTTTTCCAGATCATTTGCAGAGCGTTTTTTATAGCTGTGTAGATGCAGCCCCTGTTGCTATATAATGATTGATCTTCGCTCTCTCTGTGTTTCCTTTAGTCCTCGAGTGGGTACCAACCAAAGTGCGCACGATTGCTGGGACTGTGGTGGGATATTCTGCAACCACCGGGCAAATCATCCTTCCTGGACTGGCCTACGCCCTCCCAGACTGGCGTTGGCTCCAGTTCACTGTTTCAGTGCCCTATCTCGCCTTCTTTGTCTACTCCTGGTGAGCACACATCATCCCTTTGCAGAAAACACCCTTAATTAAACCCTTAAACCCTAGAGAGCAGCTAGGGTCTCACCCAACAGCTCCTGTGACTTTTGCCATGAATTGCTGCTATGCGAGCATTTGGCCAAATGGCTCATTCGCACGGCAGTCCTGCTACAAGCAGGGCTGGTCCACCCAGGGGCATCTTGCCCACAGACGTTAGTGGTGCAGGGCACCAGAGCGCCAGATTTTGGAGGGCACCACAGGCTGAGTGTCCAGGAAGGAGAATCAGTCAGGGCTTGCTCCCTTCCCAGCTCTGGGGCAGCCCACTCCTCTCCTCTCAGCCACCCATCAGAACACACTGCTTCCGACTCAGGGAAGCCTCTTTGCGTCCCCTCCCGCCGGGGCTGCCTAGCCTAGGTGCCTGGCAGGTGCAATCGGGGGTGGGTGCAGGGCAGGCATGTCTCTCCCACCCCTCTCTGGCCTCGCCACTGCCTGCGCGCCTCCCTGGGGAGTCTGTGAGCAGAGCAGGGAAGCGCCCTGTGCAATCCTGGCACCAAGAGAGAATGGGGCAGCCGGCAAGCCACTTGACCCGCTTGCTGGCCCTCCTGTTGCGCGGACTTCCCCAGATGGGGGCAGGTAAGGGGCCCCGGGCGCTTAGAGGGAGGCAGCGCGGGAGGCCATCTGGGCTGCGATCCGGGTATCTCTTACCTACATGCAGCGCCGAGCACGCGTTGGACCACACGATGTAAACGAGCCAGACCGAAGTCCCCCCCCCCCTTAAGAAAGGTCAACAACTCTGGGAAATGGGGGGGGGGCAGAGAGATATTTGCACCACGGCGCTGGATATGCTTAAGGCAGAAAGCAGAAGTTGCCCGGGGCACTGGTCCTACTGTGATTGTGTCTCCAACAGTTTGAGATTTGACTTTTTTTTAACCCTGCCTAGGTGGTTTGCAGAATCCGCACGGTGGTTGATACTCTCAAACCGACTGGAACAGGCTGTGAAAGTTCTTAAGAGGGTAGCGCAGATCAACAGGAAAATGGAAGAGGGAGAGAAACTCAGCACAGAGGTACAAAGATGAATTGAGGTTGTTGATGCAACCAAATTCACAAGCAAGGAGTGTGCACATTCTGTGAATCTGTGTCTGTTATGTTGGCTGGATTTGTTGCTGTTTTTTAATGTGAAACTTTGAATCTTGAAATATTCGAATGTGACTCAATTTGGAGGGCACCTTTAGGAAAAACACAATACAGTCGTACCTTGGATCTCAAACGCCTTGGCTCCAGAACAAATCAGCCCCCGAACAATCGAAACCCGGAAGTGAGTGTTCTGGTTTTCGAATGTTCTTTTGGAAGCCAAAAGTCTGACAGGGCTTCTGCGGCTTCCAATTCGCTGCAGGAGCTTCCTGCAGCCAATCGGAAGCCATGCTTTGGTTTTCAAATGTTTTGGAAGTCGAACGGACTTCCGGAACGGATTCCATTTCACTTCCAAGGTACGAATGTATTAACATATTGGGGTGGACACACACACACCATATGAAAACACTTCCTTGCCAACATTAGTATCAGCATTATTTATATATTACATCTATCTGTCACTTTATACAAGAGATAAAGTCTCGAAGTGACCTGACAAAATGAAATAAAACAAATAAAAGCCAGTTAGAACCAGAAAGAAATTAAACAAACAATAGAAAACACTCAGTGGTCTAGCTAGGCCAATATTGTCTACACTGACTGGCAGCCTCCCTCCAGGGTTTCAGAGACGAGGTTTCTCACAGTCCTTTCTGAAATGCCAGGGAAGGAACCTGGGACATTTTGCATGCAGGGCATCTGCCACTGAGCTTACAAACTCGCCTGTCCATCACCTGACATTGCATGATGACACGCACAGGACAGGTAAAGCAACAGTTTCAAATAGCAACAAATGCATGCTGCAAAGGCAATGGAGCATTCCTTTGCAGCTGCAGCTTAAATTCAGCAAGGAAAGGTGCCAATTTAAAAAGGGAAGGAGCGTTCCTTTGCAGTTCAAGCTGGGAACCTGATATCATATGATGCCAGGTGACAGATGGGTGCACAGCTTGGCCCACTGCTCAAAGTGGTCCACCCATTCCTGCCCGCCCCCCACCCGAAGCTTTGCAACAACTCTAACAGATAGGCAACATTCTACTTAAACGCCTCCAGCACAGGATTTCTGGGCATGTTCTAAACTCTATCTTTCTCTCCTTTTCAGCTGAGTACATGTGTATTTACTGGAGTGCACATATTTTAAAAACTGTGAACCCAACATTATCCATCTTTGCAAGTGGGAGTCATTCCCTGTACTCCTAGAGCACAGGTGTCAAGCACAAGGCCCGCGGGCCGAATCCGGCCCACCAGACCTCGTCATGTGGCCCGTGTAGCCGCCGCCGGCCGCCAGCCTTCACCTTTTATTCTTGCTCTTTTTTTTTGACACAAGAAAGCCGCCTCATCAGCGCATGCGCGGCAGCCTACAAGCCAGAGAACGTCTGCCCTCTAGCGGCGCCGGCCGTTCTACACAGGAAACCTCCACTTTACATGTCCTTTACATAGTCCTACAGATACAACCGGCCCTTTGAGGGTGACCAAACTGCTGATGCGGCCCCCGATGAATTTGAGTTTGACACCCCTGTCCTAGAGTTTGGCGGTGACGTGCCGCTTCTTAGGGAGTATTGCACTATGTGACACATGGACAATCCCAAGCAGGTTTGGTGACTCTTCAGAAACTCAAGAGATAGGACTGGTGAAGGTTGTCAGTCACCCAAGGCCAATGGCAGACTTCCTGAGGTCCTTTAGGCTCTGCTGCCAGTGCCTCTGCCAGCCTTTGCCTTCATTCTTTCCTTAAATCGGGGCAGTCCAGGAAAGCTTCTGCATCAGTGACGAGTAAGATCAACCATTTGTTCTCCTTTTCTTCCTGTAGGTCTTAAAAGCTAGCATGCAGAAAGAATTGTCTCTGACACGATCATCCTACACAGCCGTCAGCTTAGTTCGTACACCCACTGTGCGCCGGATCTCCTGTTGTATTTCCAGTGTCTGGTACGCTTTGACTGTTACTTTTCATCCCTCCGCTCCTAAAATTCAAATACTCTCACCAGGGCTAGAAACTTGGTTTTAAGATTCTTTTCAAAATGCAACGCTAAAATCATCAAGAGGCTGAATTCCTAATTACTAAATTTTAGGACTCCAATGCTTTAAAGGTAAAGGGACCCCTGACCGACTCTGGGGTTGCAGCGCTCATCTTGCTTTACTGGCCGTGGGAGCCGGCGTTTGTCCACAGACAGCTTCCGAGTCATGTGGCCAGCATGACTAAGCCGCTTATGGCGAACCAGAGCAGCACACAGAAACACTGTTTACCTTCCCGCCGGAGCGGTACCTATTTATCTACTTGCACATTGACATGCTTTCGAACTTCTAGGTTGGCAGGAGCAGGGACCGAGCAATGGGAGCTCACCCCATCACGGGGATTCAAACCGCCGACCTTCTGATCGGCAAGTCCTAGGCTCTGTGGTTTAACCCACAGCGCCACCCGTGTCCCCATAGTAGTAGTAGTACATTATTTTTAACCTAACTGCTTACAAAGCTATGGCTGTCACACACTTTCTCTCCAGTTTCCTTTTTCCAATATAATTTTTTAATTTAATTTCCAATTCCCCCCCAAAAAAGTTTTCAAATTGAATAGTTACATTGTTTTATGTATTGACTTCCCACCCCCACCTCCAGAGTGTTTTTGTTCAACCCCTTTTTCTACTGCATTATATATCAAAACTTTCTCTCCAGTTTCATATCCACTGTGAGATAAGTGTACATTGTCTAAAACCAAAACAAATGATCTTCTCCTCCCCCCGCCCCCACTCCAGAACAGTTGCTTTAGTCCTATGAAAAATTATGTAGATTAAATGGATTAAATGTTACGGCTCATAGAGTTAAACCAATACTTCGATCCTTTAGAAGACAAGTTTATCCCCAAATCAGATGATATATTTGTGCCACATATATAAAGAAGAAGAGTTTAGAAAGAAGGTACAGTCATACCTTGGTTGTCAAATGGCTTGGTACTCGGACGTTTTGGCTCCTGAACGGCGCAAACCCAGAAGTGAGTGTTAAGGTTTGCAAATGTTTTTCAGAAGCCAAACATCCGTCGCGGCTTCCGCTGCTTCTGATTGAGTGCAGGAAGCTCCTACAGCCAATCGGAAGCCGTGCTTTGGTTTTCGAACCGTTTTGGGAGTCAAACGGGCTCCTGGAACGAATTAAGTTCAACAACCAAGGTTGTATTTGGTGTTTGTAGCATCTTTTCCAGGGCAGGTTGTATCTTAGGGCTATGGAGTAATGAACAGTGTGAGTGATGCAAGATTACGTCCTGCTGGAACCTCGTTGCATTCTGTCAAATTGGTAACAAGCAAAATCCACACAGCTCTCAGCTCCAAAAGCCATTACTTTGTGTCAGAAGTAATGGCTTTTGGAGCTGAGAGATGTGTGGATTTTGCTACCCACCACAACCAGAACCTGCACATCCCTTGCCTTTCTTTCTGTGCCATCTCCTTTTTGTGGGATGTAAACACAGGAGCAGTCAATGACAACATTCCTAGAGTGTACATGTTACAACATGGGGAGGGATGTCTGTCCATCAAGCAGGTAAACTTCCTGGGGACGGACTTCCTCCACATGTGACCAGAGGTGGGTGTGGCCTCACCTGTGCAGGTAAATGACAAAAGCACAGGGCAGGCAGCCATCTCTCTCTCTCTGCCATCACCTTTCGAAGAAGCAGGATGCCCTCTTGGCTCTCAGCCAAGAGAGGAGAGGCCTATCTTCCTATAAGATAGATTCTAAGTGTATTTTACCTTTTTAAGCCTGTCTGCCGTCTGGGATCACATTGTGAACAGATCGTGAGTAAACTCTTTTATACTTTTATAAAGACTGTGTTGTGTCTTGTATTTTAAGAGGGAACAAAGGGGAAATTACCAGAGTAATTATTATAGAGGTTCTAGCGAACCTGTGCACACGTTACCGTTGCGTACTTAAAGGGGAATGTATATAAACTCTGCTGATATTTTGGGAACTTGTTAGCACAAGTTGGATAAGGATATAATTAGTCAATATATCCTCTCCTGCACCCCAGAACATTCCCACACTTTTTACACCCCATTTCCAGGTTTGCCACTAGTTTCGCTTACTACGGCCTCGTCATGGACCTCCAGAACTTTGGCTTCAGCATCTACCTGATCCAGGTGGCATTTGGCTGCATCGACATCCCGGCCAAGCTGGGGGCCGCCATCGGGATGAGCTACATCGGACGGAGAACCACACAGGCCTCTTCTGTCATCCTGGCTGGCTTAGCCATCCTGGCCAATATATTTGTGCCCCAAGGTAAGCTGATGTCAGGCAGAAGTGGTGAAAGTCATCGCTGCTTGGCTCTGTGCAAAGCCACCACTTGCACCCGTTGCTCTGAAAATCAGTCCCATGAGGTGGTTTGGCGGCCGATGGCACTTAGTTGGTAAATCCCCTCTACTCTTTTATATTGCTACAGTCACCAGATAGCTTTCCTTTGTTGGGGTTGCTTGTTGGTTAATCCATCAGACTGACTCTGGTAGATGCTTCCTTGATGGGAACAATTGGATGGGAGAGCTTTCTGGAATACTTAAAATGTGAGGTTTACTCACATTGAAGTCTTGCCAGGATTCAAGAGATGCCATGATAAAAAATAGGCAGGCAATAATCCTTAAATGTTAAAAATGTCAATAGTCCAGTTCAAAATGGAGATTGCTCTCTGGAGGACAGCAAAGAAATGTCTTCCCACATTGAAGGTAGGAAAAATAATAAATAATAAATAAATCTGTATTTGTACCCCGCCCACCCTGGCCGGAGCCGGGCTCAAGGCGGCTAACATCATAAAACTAATACAGTATACAGTGGTAACTTGGGTTAAGTACTTAATTCATTCCGGAGGTCCGTTCTTAACCTGAAACTGTTCTTAACCTGAAGCACTACTTTAGCTAATGGGGCCTCCTGCTGCTGCCGCGCCGCTGGAGCCTGATTTCTGTTCTTATCCTGAAGCAAAGTTCTTAACCTGAAGCACTATTTCTGGGTTAGCGGAGTGTGTAACCTGAAGCGTATGTAACCCGAGGTACCACTGTACAATGAAAGAATGGGTGTTAATCTAGAGAGTTTCAGCAACTCAGAAATAATTTCAAATCAGCAGAATTCACAGCGCAGTCCTATGCATGTTTACTCAAAATTCCCACTATATTCAATGGGACTTATTCCCAGATAAGTGAGCCCGGGATCTCAGCCTAAGGCTGCAAACCAATATAGAATTATCTGAGAGTAGAAAAAGAATGTTTAGTGACAGGAAAAACTATAAATTGCATTTTCTGTTGTTCTCCTTCCCGCAACAAATGTCTAGATGCTATGACATTGTAGAGTCCCCTGTTGGTGACTATCTAGCCACCATGCTTTCTGTGATTTAGCTGCAGATGCCCCTGCAGTTCCCTGGACTTGTTGGTAGCTAGGAAAAATAAAATAACCATCAAGGTGTAAGGGATGGAAAACTCACCATAACCCCATATGTGTCTCCTGACTATCTTTTCCACACAAGATCTATACACCTTGAGGACCTCCCTGGCAGTGCTTGGAAAAGGCTGCTTGGCTTCATCCTTTAATTGCCTCTATCTCTACACAGGCGAGCTCTACCCAACCGTGATCAGGTAAGTCTGCACCTCAGACTATCACCTCCCCTTTAGATTATATGGAACAACTGGCAACACTTGAGAAAAATTGGAGCCGGTGGGCTTCTTATCGCTAGAGTATGATATCTCTTTTACCCAACATGTCACAGAAATAATTGCCTGGTCAGTAGCAAAGCTCAGTAAGAATATGCTTGTTACTTGGATGCCCCATGAGCAAGGTGCCTATTTGCATGTGAGAAAGAGAGATCAGAGATATCAAAGACCACAAACATTCACTTAATGCTGTCTCATATAACTTAGGAGCACAGGAGGCTGTCTTACAGTGAGTTAGTCCCATAGGGACTAAATGTCCAACCACAAAAATCATAGCAGATTTGACTTCTTCACACCCAAAAACATATTTCTAAGGCCCCTCACTGAAGAAATTTGCAAAAATTAAGCTTCACACCCCCTAAAATGGCACACCTTATTGGCAGTGGTGTAGCGTGGGTTGCCAGCGATCAGGGCCACACCAAAGGGGTGGATGGAAGGGAGGGAAACAGACGAACTATGCTTGCGATCCACATCACCCAGGGGATCATAGCTGCCAAGATAAGAAAAGAAGAGTTGCCCCATTGTCTGGAGAGGTCACTTCCTGATTTGCATAGAGAAGCTGTTTTCAACAAAGCCCAGCAACGGAAGTGCAAAGCTGTATTGAGGCAGCACCGGGTGTTGACATTTTACACCCCTAACAATTTTGTGCCTGGGGCAACCGCCCCTGTGCCCCCCATCCTACACCGCTGCCTATTGGTCCAGCTAGCTCAGTATCGCCTTATGCTGACCAGAAATATCTCTCTAGGGCAGCGGTTCTCGACCTGTGGGTCCCCAGATGTCGTTGGACTACAACTCCCATCATTCCTGAACTCTGGCCTTGCTAGCTAGGGGTGATGGGAGCTGTAGTTCAACAACATCTGGGGACTCACTCTAGGGTTTCTGGCAGGGGTCTCTCTCTCTTTCTTAACCCTCCTTGGAGATGTCAAGGATTGAACCTGAGACCTTTGGCATACAAAGCAGATGTTCTGCTGCTAAATTACAGCCTTTAATGCTCATTGGTGCCTGTTCAGACATTCAGCCCAAAGAAGCAGTGCCAGGCAACTTGTGGCTCAGCCCCCAAAGCAGCATCTCTGAATAATCAAGTCCCACAAAAAATATCCCCCCCCCCAAAAAAGACACCCAGATCTTGGTTCCCTTTTTCTGATTTGTTTACTTGTTTAAAGAACCAAGATAAACCAACCTTTTGTTTTTTACCATTTTATGGTTTCTCCTTTAAAGGTTGTTTTCTACACTTGCAGACAGACCGGGATGGGGCTAGGAAGCACCCTGGCTCGTGTGGGGGGCATAGTGGCGCCGATGGTAAAAATAACCGGGGAATATTTTCCATACCTCCCACCTCTCATATACGGGACAGCCCCAATTCTGTCTGGGATTGCCGCTTTCCTCCTGCCAGAGACACGCAACAGGCCGCTCTCAGATACCATCGAAGAAGTTGAGAGTGGGTGAGTCCCTGTTTGTGGCCTCCTGGAAAGGCATGGCCAGGGGGAAACTTTCGCAAGTCTCCATTCATGAGTCCACAGCACATCCCATCTTCGCATTTCTCTGCCATTTAAAAAAAAATTAACAAAAAGCACAATTTGTATTTATAAATGCATGTTTTTGAGCCTGTTTCCTCACAAAATTTTATGCATTTCTAAATATATACTTTATTCCAAAGTGGACATTTCCTAATACATTTGAATTTTGTTAAAGAAATTTCTTTATACGCCTCCAAGCGACTTACAGAAGGAAGTAAACCATGCCATGCACAGGCTGTCATACGTGTGGAGGAAAACCTTCACATGTTGCAGAGATTCCCAAAAATAGACCAGAGGCAATTGTATTTCATCCAGCAGAGCTTTACTGCTACTGAAGGCAATGTAATAGTCACTAATCCAGTACATTCAGGATTGGCACTGTCCACAAGAAACTCAGTTGCAGCACTTACAAAAACTTATAACACGACTGAAACTTAACTCTAAGCATAATATGTACAGAACACCACACCAGAAGGAAGAGAGAAAGATAAAGTAACACCCAGGCTCCTTTTGGCCTGTATTTATAGTCAGCATGACCTTAATTGAAAGACATAAGAGAACCAGTTCAAACCAGCTTCCCAGAAGGTATAACCCAAACAATCATGACCCTTCTGCCTGTTTCTCTCACACAGGGAAGCTTCTAGTAGCTTCTAGAATCCTCTTGTATTATTCAGAATAGGAAAGATCTCCACGCATTAGATCAATACTTTCTGCACTAAGAAATGCAACTGACACAGGCAATTCCCCATTTATGCACGGTCAAGGCATGCGTGGACCATGACAGCATGCATTGCCACATACACGGAAGTGGCATGAAAAGGGGCAAAAACGGCCCGTTTGATTCTGGCTGCAGATCCATTTGACTCAACTTTGCAGAAAATTCACATTTGCTCATTTATGTGGAGTGATGCAAATTAAAGCTGACTTTCAGAGGGAAAGCTGCCATATAAGGAAAGTAAAATAAAAATAAAATTGAGTTGAAAGGGAGGGGGTGGGGAGGAGCAGGAGATCCTGGTCCAAATCTATGGCCCCTGCAGTCTGCAGCTGCCTTGAGATGCCATGACAATGTCTTGCCTTTTTATCCCCCAACAGACAGGTGCCAGAGCAACATCTCCCTACCAAGGACCATGAGCAGGTTTTGCTGCAGAAGGTGGGCCCGGAGATGCCCCAGGAACCTGGACTGTGCTAAGATGGGGGCAGAGGAAGCTGCTGGCCATCTGCTGGGAATCGCCATGCCTTGAGCATCCTCTGGAGGGAGGGAGGAGGGACGAGGGAGCGTCAGAAATTGACATGAATGGACCAAACAAAACAAAGAATCAATTGCAGCACATCTCTCTCTGGGCACAGGCAGAAGATCAGGCCGAGCCTTTTTGCTTGTGGCAAAACAATGCAGAAACCGGCATTTGGTGTGCAAAATTCCAGATGTTCTTGCATGGGCATAGCCAGCATTTATGTGAGGGGGGCAGGAACACCCACCTGTCATCACCCTCTCTGGCTCTGTCTAGCAGATTCGGAATGAAACGTCTCAACAACAGTTGTTTTAAATTACTTTATTTTCACCCCAAGTGCTCAGAAAAAAAAATCTGTAAAAATATTCAGTTATTTGAAAACTGGGAAGCTAAATAAAAAAATTAACATCAGGGAGTAGCTTTCATGTCGTTGTCAAGTATATTTTGGAAAATTACAAAGAACATGCCTTTTTTCATCTTTCTTGTTTGTTTGTTTGTTTGTTTGTTTAATTAAACTAAAACAAGTTTTCTTGGATTTGCTGAAAACCTTTTCAGCACTTCCTTCTCAAATTCCTATTTTCCAATGCAGTTTTTCTGTGCACGCTCAGAAAGCACATCTCCCCTGCCATCAATGACCTCAGCTGGGTCTTTACTCTCCGCAAGGTACTGAATGACCGCTCTATAGTACAAGTTGTGCATGGCTGAGCAAGACCTTTTTTTATAGTAGGTTCAAAGACGCCCATGGGTTCTTGGCTTTTGTTTTAAACAAAAAAGCAGCAAGTTCCTAGCCCCACTATGAAGTACCTGGGGCCAATGCCTGGTGCTCACAAAAGTGACCTAGGGGAAACAGAGATGTTATTTGGTGTCCTTTTTTGTCATTTCTCTGTGAAGGCATGCACAGTTCTCCATGCACAGTTTGAGGGATCAGGGCTTCCACCTGCTCTGGGGCTGGTCAAACAGGTGATGGTCATGACAACATCACAAATTTTGCTGACTTGTAGTCCTGCAAAGGTGGTCAAGGTCGGTGAACAGAAAAATCTAAGCTGTCTCAACAAACCTGCAAGGTTGAAGGGGGAAGGCAAGGGATTGAAGCTTGCAGTGTAGGAGCAAGACCTTAATTTCCAGAGCTGTAAATTTGAGTCAATTAATCAGCAGAACCAAAGGAAACCTGTTCAGAGATTAAAAGGGCACGCAGTTTAACTGGGCAGCCACTTTAAAACATTTTTTTTTTAAATCTCAAAGCTGGCACCAGCAGTGGGCAGGGTTGGGCATATCTCAGGACCCAGAGGGGGTTGGGCAGTGCCACTCGGCACCTCTGCCACCATCCTCCCTACCAGGGAACACAGATGCATAAAAACTGCCAGGCCGTCAGCATCCAGCTCCCCACGGTGGACATTCGTTACTAATTCCTAAATTGCAATGAACAGAAACAGTTGTGGGCTATGCTTACGTTCTTAACCTGTGACCTCCACTTGTTGTTGGACTACAACCACCAGTTTCCTCACATCCTGATAATACTAAACCACAGCTGGGTCATTTGGTACCACTGAATGTTGGGAGATTCAGGGCTAGCAGTGATTTCTGCATTGCAGGGGGTTGAACCAGCTGATCCTTTGGGTCTCTCCCAAATCTACAATTCTAAGACTCTACAACTCCCATCACCCCTGAACATTGGCAAGAAGAAGAAGAAGAGGAGGAGGAGGAGGAGTTTAGATTTGATATCCCGCCTTTCACTCCCCTTAAGGAGTCTCAAAGCGGCTAACAATCTCCTTTCCCTTTGTCCCCCACAACAAACACTCTGTGAGGTGAGTGAGGCTGAGAGAATTCAGAGAAGTGTGACTGGCCCAAGGTCACCCAGCAGCTGCATGTGGAGGAGCGGGGAAGCGAACCCGGTTCACCAGATTACTAGTCCACCGCTCTAAACCACTACACCACACTGGCAATGCTGGGGCTGGAGGAAGCTGAAGACTACTATTGGACTACTGGGCTAGTCCAATCTAGTAGCCCAATAATCAGGCTGGTTTGCTGAAAAATGAAGATCAAACTACATTCTCAAACGTCTCCACCAACCATTGGCTAAATCTCTCATCCACAGAGGAGACTGGAAGTGCTGCAACATTCAGATGTTTTACTCTGGACCATGAGTAGGGAACGGATGGCTCAATCAATTTCAGTTTTTCTCAGTATCTCATTCCCCGTCCCCCCATCTCACATTCTGTTCTTCACATTGCTGCAGTGATTTGCAATTTTTGTTTTTAATGCTCATGAAGATTCGTCAGCATTTTAGTGCAAATTTCTCCCAATAATGTTTCTGTGTGCAGTTTTGACTAATATGCACTTTTATACCAAGCAATCTTCTCCTAACGTAATACCTTTTTGGGTGTGATTTTTTACCTATGCGTGCATTTTTTAATGCACACAGTCCCCCTAATATGTGCATTTTTGCACACATGGTTGAGTTGGAGAAGTGTGTTGCAAAATTCAGAGACGTGTGGAATTTGAAGTATAGTTGTGCTTTCAGGTCAGAAATGTGTGTATTGCATAGTTCCTCATTAAAATGCAAGCAAAATCAAGCCGCTGCCCCCCCCCCAATTCCCAACCATGAGAAATCAAACCTTAAAACTCCCTTCTCTCTTCCACCAATAACTTTCTACAAAGGCAGAAAGGACAGGAAAAATTGCTTTGGTGAAAATAAAAGAAAGTGGAGCTTTTCTGCCTGCCAAATTGGGGGTTCCATCCAGCCAGGCTCCTGGATATGAATAGAGCACACAGGCCCTGCCAATGGGAAATGAGCAAAGAAACGTAGGAGAAAATAAAACACTCTCATCTCCGCTGTTTTCTGCAGCCCTTCTCTACGGCTAAGTCCTTTTTCTCCCCATGAAAGGCCCAGCTGTGTTCTATGGCAAGCTCACCCCATTAATCTAGGCCCGTGTTCCAGCGAGTTCCCACATACAGCACTACTCTGTACAAAGGAGAGGTGTTTTAAATCTCACAGCTGTTTCCTGTCTGCTCTGCTTTGTACAGTGACTATGGAAATGGGCTTCTGGCCTCACCTAACTTTTTATTGTTGTTTCTCTGTCTCAGTGTCACCGATGCTACACCTCACCGTTCGCTTAAGCTAACCATGGTTTGGAAGATCGGAAATGCACAGGGCACCGTGGTTTGGTTTGCCAAGCTAAGGTCTTCCCCAAAGAAGCTGAAGCCAGATCCATTTGTCCTCAGGAATGGATGGATATGTCCATTTCAGTTTCACTCGGTTTCTTATTTTCCCAGTTTTTAGTTCAGTTTGGCACATTACTGATAAGTCTGCCGATTTTGGTTTCTCTCAGTTTCCCATTGTTCCAGCCTTACCTGTATTTGTTTCTTTAAAAGCATTTCTTTGAAAACAAAACTAAATATTTTTGTACACAATCTTTGGATGGAGAACTGCATCATGAAACCTGCAGAAGTCCAAGTTTTGGTTTGTGTACTGTTTTAGGAAGTGCAACGAACGTGGGATGAAATTTACACTGACACAACTGTTAAAGACCAGACAAGGCACATATTCTGTCGCACCTGTTCAGCATATCCTGGCTTGTGCTGACCTGGTGCTGTCCAGATATTTTGAACTACAAGTCCCATCAGCCCCAGTACAGCTGGAGGGTATGACATAGGGGAAGACTAGCCTAGACCAACCAGTAGTGATGTATGAAAGTGAGAGCTGGACCATAAAGAAGGCTGATCGCCGAAGAATGGATGCTTTAGAATTCTGGTGCTGGAGGAGACTCTTGAGAGTCCCATGGACTGCAAGAAGATCAAACCTCTCCATTCTGAAGGAAATCAGCCCTGAGTGCTCCCTGGAAGGACAGATCCTGAAGCTGAGACTCCAATACTTTGGCCACCTCATGAGAAGAGAAGACTCCCTGGAAAAGACCCTGATTTTGGGAAAGATGGAGGGCACAAGGAGAAGGGGACGACAGAGGACGAGATGGTTGGACGGTGTTCTCGAAGCTACTAACATGAGTCTGACCAAACTGCGGGAGGCAGTGGAAGACAGGAGTGCCTGGCATGCTCTGGTCCATGGGGTCACAAAGAGTCGGACACGACTAAACGACTAAACAACAACAACAGCAAACAAGCCTAGACCAATGCAAGCATATTAGTTTACAAGGAATTCACCAGAAGCATTATTTTAATTGAATGCTGCTTCTCCATGGCAAGCTATGCTCAAAGCAGCTCACAACATCAGATAAATTCTGCACCATAAAATGTTAGGCAGCAACATTCCAGGATAACACACCAGCAGTTACAAAACGTAACAAAAGGTAAATAGCCAGACAAATATCACTAGACCGAACAAACACCTCCTATTAATAAGATGAAGCAATCTGATACCTCGGTTCCCAAACACCTCCATTATCATGTGTTTTAGTTCCCGAACACGGAAAACCCAGAAGTAAATGCTCCGGATTTTGAGCGTTTTTCAGAAGCTGAACATCTGACACGGCTTCAGCTTGAGTGCAAGAAGCTTTTGCAACCAATCAGAAGCCGTGCCTTGGTTGTCGAACATTTCGGAGGTCGAAAGGTCTTCCAGAATGGATTGCATTTGACAACCGAGGTTTGACTGTAATGATTCCTACTAAGGCCTAACCATGTTTATTTAATTTATTTAAATCAATAGCCCCTTTAGCCAAAGGCTCTCAGAGAGGCTGGGGGGAGTGAGGAATAGCATTAAGACTGTTCACAACTAAAAATAAACATGGCACTTGAGGGGAAAGGAATGGGCTGGTTAGAGTGTGGTGCGCATGACACCAGGGTTGCAGGTTCGATCGCAGCATGGGACAGCTGCATATTTGTACATTGCTCAGGGTTGGACTAGATTGTATTTTAGTGTTCTGTTGGAAGCCGCCCAGAGTGGCTGGGGCGGGGTATAAATAAATTATTATTATTATTATTATTATTATTATTATTATTATTATTATTAATTGTCAGGGTCCCTTCCAACTGTACAATTCTATGATTCTATGAAAAGCAAGCTCAAGCACAATTTCTTCAATGTCTAGTTCTTCAAGTTAGCATCGGTGTCAGTTCCGACTGATAAAGGTAAAGGGACCCCTGACCATTAGGTCCAGTTGTGGCCGACTCTGGGGTTGCGACGCTCATCTTGCTTTATTGGCCGAGGGTGCCGGCGTACAGCTTCCGGGTCATGTGGCCAGCATGACTAAGCCACTTCTGGTGAACCAGAGCAGCACACGGAAACGCCGTTTACCTTCCCGCCGGAGCGGTACCTATTTATCTACTTGCACTTTCATGTGTTTTCGAACTGCCAGGTTGTCAGGAGCAGGGACCAAGCAACAGGAGGTCACCCCGTCACGGGGATTCAAACCGCCGACCTTCTGATCGGCAAGCCCTGGGCTCTGTGGTTTAACCCACAGCGCCACCCATGTCCCAGTTCCGACTGATGCTCAACCGCAAAGCTGCAACCATGGGTGTAGCCAGGGGCAGGGGGGCAGCTGCCCCCCAAATAAAGTAAATAAATAAAAATACACTAAGCCCATGGCTACACCCCTTCTCACACCCAGCCTTCTAAACAAAAGTCAGCATTTCTGCTTCCAGTTACCAAAGCAGAGAGGTGTATTTGTGGCTTTCTTTTTTTTTTACAGTAAGGATTTTTTTTAAAAAAAGCTGCCATAGGCCAGCTGTGGAGCTTAAATGCTGGATGCCCCAGGCTCAACCCCAGCATCTCCAGATAGGGTTAGGATCGGATTCTCTTCCTGAAACCCTGACGAGATCTGCTGCCAGTCAGTGCAGACAATATGGAGCTAGATGGGCCAGTGGTCTGACTCAGCCGAAGGCAACTTCCTATGCTACTAATCCATTTCGTATTTGTCAATTCCATAACAACCTTCTAAAATCCTCCCACAAAGCCAGGAGTCTCACTCTTGGTCTCGTATCCAGCAGAGGGAGCGAAGGAGAGGAGGATGGTTTATTGGAGTGCTGGGTGGGTGTTTTTTCCCTTCTTCTTCCAGTCTGCTGTTTGCTCCCACTACCAGACTTCCCAGAAAGAGCAAAAGCCCTTGGCTAGAGACCAGGCAAGTGCTTCAGTGAGTCTCAAAGGAACCAGAGAGGCCAGCAGGCATCTCACCTGGATGGGCTATGATCCGAAAATCTGAGTCAAGAAGGTAAGTGAGGCATTCATGTCAACTGCCTTGTAGCCTTTAGAGATCGACACGATCTAAGGCACAGCTGAGGCCATTTCCAGACAATCTGTTTTCATGAGCATTTATCCTGCCGTGTTTGCACAAAGTTTGCGGGGAGGCTAAGACAACCATGGCCATTTATCTAGCACTTGTTCTGATTTGTTTGTGGGCATGTTAGATGGCGTAGCATCAAAGCAACGGCTATCCCACAATTTATTGTGCATTGCCTATCGTTTTCCTTATAAAAAGAAGACGGGGGGGTTGCAGGGGGGCGAGTTTGTTGTGCAAATGCTCCAAATCAGCCTGAATTGCGCAACCTGAATTTGCCAGCATGTGGCTGAATCCTACCAAAACTGTTGACTGCCTGGAAAATGCTTTTGTACAATGTAAGGGGACAAATCCTGGTAAATTGACCCAGGACAGTGACTCTCAGGCCTAAAAACCAGCCTCATTACCCACTGAGCTCTTTTGATATTATCTGTCTGTGTCAAATCACTGATGGTCAGTGGATTGTAGACCTAAACAGCCACAGTTATTCTGTGGCATAAAGCTTTCGGCCACAATAAAAAGTCTAGTTTTATAGTGCCACAAGGCTCTTTCTATGTTTGTTTGCCTGAATAGGCTAGCACAGCTGCCTCTCTGGAACATAGCTTTAGATTTAATATAGACTAGATGCTCATCAGAAATAAACACATTTCACCTAGGAATGAAAGACAAATTTGATTCTGTTCACATTTGAAGGCAAGCATACCTCATTCACACTTTCACGAACCCAAACCCAGCGAACCTTGACGGCTCTCAGAATATGGCAAAGATGTTCTCAGGCCAAGTGACATGTACCAAAATAGAGGCACTGGGGTAAAATGTATGTCTATGCATGTAAAGCCAAAAATTAGCATGCAGAAAAATTGCACTATATTAGAGGAAATTGCTTTGCGAAAAATGTGTATGATGGGCAAAATTGCATACCAAAAAAAATAAATGTGCATAGCAGGAGAAATTCATCCTAAATTGAATTTCCACAAGCCCTTTAAAAACAGCATTCACAAACCACCGTGGAAATGTGGAGGGAAACCAAAACTGAGACATTCACCCATCAAATGAAAAATTGTGGGAAAGAATTTTGCTTGCCGTTTAACAACAGAATTTCCTCAACAGACACACAGAAATGCTTTCTGCCCATCCTGCGCCCTTGGAGGTTGTAAGGGGATGGTTTGCATCGCAAGCGTAGGTCAGATGGCAGAAGAGAAACAGTTGTGGGCTACAATGGGGAACCACGGGCAAGAGAAAGCCTGCTTGTTAACCGTGCTCACTCAGAAGCATTTCCAATTCTTTTCAGAAGGATTTTACCGGTACTTCCAAGCAAATTGGTTTTGCTTGGAATGAGAAAGCACTGCTGTTCTCATTTGAACAGAGAACCCAGAATCAGTACCGAGAGACTGTTTTATGTGTGCCTCACCTTTTCCAGGTTAAGGGGAACCATTGCCCCCTGCTCAAGAAGGGTTGGGGGACATCGTACGTGTGGCGTCATGCATGCGCAACGGACCCCTCCAATGTTGGGCACAACTCAGCATCCCTGGCCGGAGACCTGGGAGACCACAGGGGACCTTGAACCTGCCAGTATCTCTCAGCCTAAGCCTACCTCTCAGGGTTGTTGTGAGGATAAAATTGGAAGAGGGGAAGAGAACCATGTGCTCCCCCTTGCGGTCCAAGAGGGAAAAGTGGGGTGCAACTGTCATTATAATGTAAAGGATTCTCAGAACAGAGAAGCATGGGATCCCCCCTCTCCCCAAAGCAAGGTGACTATATGCTCAGAGGCACTGTCACCATTACTTTCTGTAACAATGTGCTGCTGCTTGCGAGGGAACGTTGAGTTTCCGTTTTCTGAAAATGTATATAACAATTTGTCCCCATATACCACCCCAAGAAACATTCCATGTTAACTGAATCACTTTAAAAGGTAAAGGTAAAGGACCCCTGACAGTTAAGTCCAGTTACAGACGACTCTGAGGTTGCGGCGCTCATCTCGCTTTACTGGCCGAGGGAGCCGACCTTTGTCCGCAGACAGTTTTTCTAGGTCATGTGGCCAGTATGACCAAGCCGCTTCTGGTGAAACCAGAGCAGTGCACGGAAATGCCGTTTACCTTCCCACTGGAGTGGTACCTATTTATCTACTTGTGCTGGCGTGCTTTTGAACTGCTAGGTTGGCAGGAGCAGGGACAGAGCAACGGGAGCTCACCCTGTCACGGGAATTCGAACCACCAACCTTCCAATCGGCAAGCCCAAGAGGCTCAGTGGTTTAGACCACAGCGACACCCGCATTGCTTTAAATCTGTGCTATTGTGCTCAGTACGGCTACTCTGATAGAAAGGTTGCTTACTAATTTTCAGTGCTTTGTAATTATCTGGAGCTGCGTTGAGCGTGGTGTTGTTGTTGGGGGAACAGTGTACAGATAATCAGTCAAATCAAATGTCTTTCTGGGCCAAGCCATGGTACTGGAAAGAGGTTCAGGGGCTCAATCCTGCACGCTCGAATGAAAAGTTCTAAACACTTCAGTGTTTAGAAGCTCTCGCAAGTTCTGTGGAATTGCAAGCACGTGGCTTAAGCAGACGGGGAGAGCTTATATGGGGAAGATATGAGACAAATGTTCCACTTCTCTGGAGAGAGCTGAGTGGGGGCTCACTTCCCCAGTCCGCCCCCCGCCCCCAACAGTAACATTAACCACCTGCCAGCAAAGGCAGCCTCAAAGGTTTCCTGCACATGTGCTACGTCTTATTCTCTTCACATAGCTTTTGGAAGATCTGGTTTCTCTTTCCCACAGCAAAAAAAAAGTGGGAAAAGTCAAGACACCCCACCCCACGCAAGGGACAGGTAAATCTGTCTGACTTGGTTTTCCTGGTTCTCAATTTTTCAGCCTTAATTTCACTTCTTCACTTTTTTTACATCCGTTTCTGGTCTTTTGTTTTTAAGTCTTCATGAAATTCCATCAGCATTTTAGTGCGATTTTTCATTCCCCCCCCCCAAAAAAAGCTTAACAACTTTTGTGTCCTGAATTTTCCTTCTAGAAACATGGCACCCCTACCCTACCCTTGACCACTGGCTTTGCTTCCCAGCTTCCCGTCGGAGCGTCTGCTTGGCCACACAGTGAGGAAAGGATGCTGAACTAGACGGGTCTTTGGCGTGGTCCAGCAGAAGCAGCCAGGCTCTCCTTATGTCCCTGTGTTAGATTCCCTTCAGGGGCCTTGCTGGACCCCAGGCAAGGTTGTAAACAACTGCCTTCTGTTTCAAATTAAGGCTTTTAGAAGGAGAGAAATTAAATAAGGGTAAGCAGGCAGACGGTCCCCGACTCTGGGCATCAATTGAGAATGGATGCGTCTGCAGATATAAAAGACACCATTATGTAATGCATCAGATCCTAGATCTATCTGCGCCGCCACTCGTTTCTAACGGCAGCCAGGCTGGTGCTTTTGGAAAGTCAGAGGCAGGCTATGAAACTGGACATTTCTACTTGATAAGCCCACCTTTCCTCCAAGGTGGCAGACATGGTTCTCCCCCTTCACATCCTACCCTCACAACGACCCTGCAAGGTAGGTCAGGCTGAGATGGCAACCACCTTTGAACATCAATGCGCACAGAACAGATCATGTTTATTAATATTATAGTCAATATTACAAAATGCAAACAAACCATTCAAGTTCATCCATCCACTGCAAGAACAGAACGGGAGTTAAGGTTACGCTAAGGGATGCGGGTGACGCTGTGGTCTAAACCACTGAGCCTCTTGGGCTTGCCAATCAGAAGGTTGGTGGTTTGAATCCCCACAACAGGGTGAGCTCCTGTTGCTAGGTCCCAGCTCCTGCCAACTTAGCAGTTCGAAAGCACACCCAAAAGTGCAAGTAGATAAATAGGTACTTCTCCGGTGGGAAGGTAAACGGTGTTTCCGTGCACTGCTCTGGTTTCAGTGTTCCGTTGCGCCAGAAGCGGCTTAGTCATGCTGACCACATGACCCGGAAAAACTGTCTGCGGAGCGGACAAACGCCGGCTCCTTCGGCCTGTAAAGCGAGATGAGCGCCGCAACCCCAGAGTCGTCTGTAACTGGACTTAACTGTCAGGGGTCCTTTACCTTTACCTTTTTAAGGGTTTATTTGCAGCCCACCATTCCCCCAAGGAGCTCAATATGGCAGAGATTATTCTCCCCCCCCTCCCCATTTATCCTTACAACTAAGGTGAAGCTGAGAGACAGGTGCTTGACCTAGTGAGCTTCATGGCAGAGCAGGTGTTTGAATCTGAGTCTCCCAGGTCATAGTCCAGCCCTCTAACCACTACACCACACTGTGTCTCGACATGGAGGTTTTTGTTACTTGGTGCTGGAGGGAGCAATTTATGTCATCCACCTGCAAAAATAAAGACGGACAAAGTTTCCCCACTCCTCTTTTACGGCAAAGCCTCTCTGCTCGTGCTCAGACGTAGGCCACGTCAGGTGACCTGTTTATTGAGCATTCCTCCAAATTTGTTTGCAGGCAACGCCTGTGGGGTGGCTAGATGTCATCGGCTATTTACTGAGCATTTTTGCAGAGAGGTCAGGTGAGGCTGCATCAAGCCATCGTTTATCCCACACTTTCCCTGTGTGCATTCCTGACACTTTGATGTACTTTAATTGTACAAACCTTAAATTCCTCCCGCAAAAACATTTATTAATTTTTACTTTCGTAAAAACATTTCAAGGCAGCATTACAATATCTAAGAATAAAACCAGCGAGAAGCATCCACAAAAGCATTGTTAAATGCCAATGAATGAAAATTCATATTGCAAAGGAGGCCTAAGTTTAAAACAGTGCCACTCCAGACCCTCCAAGTGTCCCAGTTTCTGAGTTGATCCTGGAATGTCCCCATTTTCCTTAGGGCAATCCTATTTTCATCAGATAAATGTTGGAGGGTATGGAGTTATGCAACAACCCCTGAGCCAAGGAGATAAGTAACTATACAAGCTATATAAGACATCTGAGGGTAGTCCTATATAGGGAATTTTTTTTAAAAAAAGTTTACTGTTTTATTATGTTTTTATATATGTTGGAAGCTACCCAGAGTGGCTGTGTGGAGCATCATCATCATTGAATAGGACATCCCTATTTTCATCAGAGAAATGTTGGAGGGTATACATTCCCCTTATCACAAAATGTCCAATGGGAGGTAGCTCAGACCCTCCCTATTTTCCAACAAGAGTCCCGAATTTACAGAAGCCATCCTGGTTTCTGATTTGATTCCAGAATGTTTTCCTTAGGACGTCCCGATTTTCAACAGAGAAATGTTGGAGGGTATGCTGGTTTGTTGCGCAAGACCTCCAAACCAACTTGAATCATTGCACAACCTGCGCTAACTGGAATTTGTGACTGAATCGCACCTGAAAATAGCAACTGTTGGAACTGTACTGGAGCAATACTTCACACAGCTTCGATGTACCTTTGTGACACTGAAAGTAATGATTAGTGCCCTGCCCGTGGAGCTGTGGAATGCCACCACCTCTGGCCGCAGCCAATCGGGTGCCACATTCCCCGCTCTCCCATGAGCATCCATGCAACGCACCACCCTTTCCATGAACCAAACCCCAAAATAGAACAGCACGCTGACTTACAGCAGCGGCAGAGAAAGAGAGGAAGGCAGGCAGCGCAGAGGTGTCACTCTGCAATTTTATTCCATAAACACAGTGTGAGTAAGAACACGCTTTGGCAGATTCCAGAGGGTTCAAGAAAGTGAGACTCAAAACGTTCCCACAAATGCACACCGATATTGTGAGTCACACACCAGTTGAGGCTGTTGTATTAGGGCGAAAGGGGCACTCGCTGCCCAACAAACCTCCTTCTACCCTTAGCCAGCCCCCACCCAGCCACCTACCTGCCTGCTTTTGAACTTACAACCCATCCCGGGGGTAGCACTCCCTCTCAGCTTCTTGTTCTCTACAGTGGCGGAGGAAGGTGAGTGCGGTAGGCGTGGGCTGCCCTGGGTGTCATCACTGAGGGGTGTGTGACAAAATGACAAAAATATGAGTTTTTGAAAATAATTAAATAATAAAAATAAAAAATTGGGCTCGCGAAACTTTTTAGTTCAGTCAAGAAACGCAACGAAACGCGGCTGGCACTGGGCGCCACACCGTGATTGCTGGCACTTACCGCGGGGCCTGCAGCATGCCCGAGCCACGCGTCTCTCCTGGGAGTGACGTGGTGGCTTGGGCGCCCGCAGGCTCATGGAGCTTGCGTCTGCCCACCGCCTCTCCCTCATCTGCCCTACAGGTGAGGGGGAGGCGGCAAAGAGGCTCCACACAGCGCACCCCACCCCCGGCTGCAGGATGCGTGCGCCGCACTGGTCACAAGGCTCATCCATGATTCCAAGGCATCGGTCCGAGAGGTTTTTTCCTTTTGTCCCACTGCTTTCCCCAGGAAAGCCCATTGTTTACCTCTGAATGCGTAACAAATCAGGTTTGTTACGGATTGGCGTCGTTCCGATTCAGCGGTAATAATGATGAGAATAACTTTATTATTTGTACCCTGCCCACCTGACTGGGTTTCCCCAGCCACTCTGGGTGACAGACACCAAAACCCTGCACAAACACTATGCCAGTGTTTCCCAACCACTGTTCCGCGGCACACTAGTGTGCCGCGAGATGTTGCCTGGTGTGCCGCGAGATGTTGCCTGGAGGGAGGCGGGCGAGTCGGGCGGCGAGGGGCGGGGCGGCGGCGAGGAGAGGCCGCCCAGCGCGGGGCTCTCGCCGTCTGCCTGCCTGGCTGCCTCCGAGCTCAGCAGGCAGCGCCTCCGTCCGCAGCGCCCGCCTCGCGGCTCTCATTCCCTGCCCCTGCCAAAGCTCACCCAGCCAAGCCGCGCTCTCCTTCCTGCCTCACTTTGCTGCCTCCTCCCCCCCCCACCCCCAAAGCTTGGAGGTTCCCCGGCAAGGGGGAGGGGAAAAAATTGAAACTTATACTTTCGTGCGTCCCTCCCGGCGTGACGCTGCGCGCTGACGTCACGGGGCTGTAATGGTGGTGTGCCTCGAGATTTTTTTCATCAAACAAGTGTGCCTTTGCCCAAAAAAGGTTGGGAAACACTGCACTATGCAATAGAATGAACATGTCATCAACACCCCCCACAACCCCCTCCCTCTCCCTCGACCTCTTCCCCCCCAAAAAAGTCTATGACAAAAGTAGCAGAATCTAGACACATATAAAAAATGTTGTGAAAATGTTTTTTTTAAAAAAGTTTTGAAATATATATTGAATTTGCCATAGCTCACCATCACCATCTAGTGTTATATTTGTATAATGCACTTTACAACAAACTTAAAACGTTTTATTTGCAGCTGTATAGCTGAGTCCAGTGTCTCATACTGAATGTAAATGAACTGTGAGAAAAGATGCTATGAACTGAAAGTAGAGACACAACATGTACTTTTCCTTGTTAATTTGTTTGTTTTGTATCACAAGAAAGTCTTTAATAAAAACTAAATTAAAAACAAACAAACAAACAAAAACAGTGGCTTTCCCAGAGGGAGAGCCATGGGGCAAAAGAAAAACGTCTCGTACCCATGCCTAGAAACTGTGGGACTAGTGTGGATGAGTCCATCATGTAGAACCGGAAGATGGGGACAAAAATATTCCGGGCTCTGTGTTTCTCTGCATTATCTCTACTCCCAGGCTGGGGCCAGTTTGCAAGGAGAGACTCCCTTAATTAGACAATGGCCAGCAAGGGGACTTACTGCTGCCCAATTCATCACAAGGGCACAACACTTGCCCCACCCTGGGCACTGGCAACCCACGCTATGCCCCTGGCTGGGCAAGTCACAGGAAAGGCCCCCTGATTCTCCTTTCAACTCTGTCATCCCTTCTCCAGCCTTTCTGTTTCCTTTTCCCAGTTGCAACAGCAGTCGCAGTTTAGGGCAGGTTTCCGCTGCCTGTGTCGTACTACAATTCCCAAACTTCCTGGAGCATCGATCCTGTTTGTCAGGGTTAATTTTGTCCTTCTAATGTCCCAGAGAACTAATGTTTGGGCAGGAGAACACGCTGATGTTTTACCCCCTCTCCCTGGGTCAAATTCCTCCGTCTCCCAATTCTGGCACCCGAGAGATTGCCTCTTGTTGACAAATAGAAGGCAGCCCTCTGGCTTGGAGCACCTACAGAGGCACAGGATATTCCAGATGGCTTAGCACTCTCGATCCTCACCGCCCAAAGATGTACAGACCGAGGAGGAGGGTGGCAGGAGCAGCTCTTTCCCCATCAGCACCTCCATGATGACATCCAGAGCTCCATTCATCAAAAGCTAATGTAAATATTTTCCGCCAACGGACGGATGCCTAAGAGAGGCAGCGTTCTCGACCACGCTCCGCTCTTGGCCCGATCCACAAGACACGCGCACCTGGCTTCCTCACTTGGCAAGCCCCTCTCCTCCCAGCCTTGGTAGAGGTTTAGAAACCATTTGGAGCAGGCAAGAAAAATCACGGCCCAAAAATACGAGGGTGGAGCAGGCTGGTGCCGTAAGCCTGGCACCTGGGTCTAGAGAATTGGGGGCAAGGGGGGGGTTGGATTTCAGTCTGGTTCATGTTGAAAAGGAAGCCTCCCTGCTTTACCCTTCCCAAAACAAGGCATGCCCCAAGGGCAGCCATCCTTCGAAGACAGCACTGCTTCAAATTTGGTGATGCAGTTCTGCAAGCAAAAAATGTGTACCAAAAATGCATGTACAGTGGTACCTCGGGTTAAGTACTTAATTCGTTCCAGAGGTCCGTTCTTAACCTGAAACTGTTCTTAACCTGAAGCACCACTTTAGCTAATGGGGCCCCTGCTGCAGCCGTGCCGCCGGAGCACGATTTCTGTTCTCATCCTGAAGCAAAGTTCGTAACCTGAAGCACTATTTCTGGGTTAGCGGAGTCTGTAACCTGAAGCGTATGTAACCTGAAGCGTATGTAACCTGAGGTACCACTGTAGTGGAGAGCAATGGGCACAGAAATGCATGCATTGGTGAAGGTAGCATAGAACGGTGTGTTATATTAGAGGAAATGGCAAAAGTGTGGATGTCTCACAGACTGCTTGGGTGCATAGGAATGGTGGGAGGGGAACCACCTGGGGAACCCCCCCCCCCGAAGGAAGAAGGCTCAAGCCCTGGGGAGTGGTGGTGGGATGGCAAGGGGAGGTCAGAGGGAGAAGAGGGAGGTGCCTGAAGCTGAAGAAGAAACAGAAGCAGAAACTGAAGCAGGCGAGAGCAAGGAGGGAGGCCAAGAGGCAGGGATGAGTCAGGCTGGGGAAGTCACGGGTGTCTCTCCCTCCTCCTGCGACAAGCTCCCATCCCTGCTGGTCTCCCAGAGCCAGGAAAGGTATGAAGAGAGCAGAGGCGCTCTCTCAGATTGCATGGGGGGAACCCTGGAGAGGAAGGGACAAACCCTGAGTGAGCCCCTGGGATTTCACACCGCTTGGAGATTGGGGCGGCATGTAACCCTGCTGCCTGGGTGACTGTGGGCCAGTCACTGCCTCTCTCTCCGCCTAACCTTCCTCACAGGGTTGTTTTGAGGATAACATGGACACCACCTTGAGCTCCTTGGAGGAAAGATGGAATAAAAATGTAACAACAACAACACTTTCCACTACATGTTTAGGGTAATCCAGATTAGGACCACAGCAGGGTGGGTGCAGGGTGTCAAAGCAAAACTGGGTGGAGCAGTACATCTCCATTTTACCTCTGTGCAGTAAACTAGTTTCCACACACTTGCACCCCTCTCTCCATCTTCCATCCATGCAAGAAAGAGCATTACCAGACTTTAAGGGCACATTCCAGCCAGGCACAAACACTGGGGGTTCAAAGCAAGACCAGTGAGACTGCAGCCTGGGAAGAATCCTTAGGACCAGATGGAGAGGCTTGGAGGGCTACCCCACATTCTTGAGGGTTTCCCGTTCCTGTTCTATTGCATGGCAGCAGCTCCACCAAGATCTCAATGGCAGAAGAGTCTGTTCTATCACTTAAAAAGGTAAAGGGACCCCTGACCATGAGGTCCAGTCGTGGCCAACTCTGGGGTTGCGGCGCTCATCTCGCTTTATTGGCCAAGGGAGCCAGCGTACAGCTTCCAGGTCATGTGGCCAGCATGACTAAGCCGCTTCTGGTGAACCAGAGCAGCGCACGGAAACACCGTTTACCTTCCTGCCGGAGCGGGACCTATTTATCTACTTGCACTTTGACGTGCTTTCAAACTGCTAGGTTGGCAGGAGCAGGGACCGAGCAACCGGAGCTCACCCCATCGCAGGGATTCAAACCGCCGACCTTCTGATCGGCAAGTCCTAGGCTTTGTGGTTTAACCCACAGCGCCACCCGCGTCCCCTGTTCTATCACTTACCTGACTTCTTTTTGAACTTGAACTTGGAACCTCCTGCACACCCAGCAGGTCCTGCCCCTGAGCTACAAGCCTCCCTATTTTTAATCAGGCCTCAGCTTCCTTCTCTCCCAAGGTGCCTCTGTGGTGCCAGGAGGTTCTGTTTGAGCTCGTGACTATGGAATATTGACACAAGGGGAAGACAGAGAAGAAGTGGGGGAAGCCCCACAAGGAGCAGTTTTGAAAAGAACAACGGCCGGCTCTTTCTGCTTGAGAAACCCCCCACTGCCACCGTCACCCTCAGCTGCCCCTTGGTGGGCAGGAGGGAGAGAAAGAGAAAGGAGAAAGGAAGGAGAAGAAAGACCAAAGGAGACCTTCCAAGCTGCCCAGGGAGGGACAGGAGGTGAGGTGAGGACACTGTAGACCAAAGCAGCTGTTTGTCCCATATGGCAGGCCTTCAGGTATGCTAGATTTATTTTCTTAGATTACCTGCAGACGGTCGCCATTTGCTACTGGGTCAAGGTACTTGGGTTAATTCACAAAGCCTAAACAACTGGGGCTCAAAAGACCTTAAAAATCCTTCCTGATTCCTTATGCTCCACCACAAGCCTTGAGATCCTCAGTTGGGGCATTTCTAGGGGTTTCCCCATACCCCTGAGGTTCGGCTCACCTTTGCAAGGGACCAGAGCCTGAGGGTGGTAAGCCTTGCCCTGTGGAACTCACTGCCAGTAGACGATTTGACAGAAACCATCCCTTTCTTTCTTCAGATGCCTTCTGAGAATGGCACACCCTCCAACATTTCTCTGATGAAAATAGGGACATCCTATTCAACAACAACAATTTTATTATTTATACCCCACCCATCTGACTGGGTTGCTTCAGATGTCTTCTAAAGGTTGGGGGGGTGCTTCAGATGTATAGTTACTTATCTTCCTTGGTTCGGGAGTCCAATAATGCCATACTCTCCAACATTTACCTGATGAAAATAGGAATGCCATAAGGAAAAGCGGGACATTCCAGGATCAAATCAGAAACCAGGACAGCTTCTGTAAATCCGGGACTGTTCCTGGAAAAGAGGGGCACTTGGAAGGTCTGGAATGGCACCTTTTTCAATGCAGGCCTCCTTTGCAATATGAATTTTCTCCTTTTTAGCTCATCGGCATTTAACAGTGGATGCTTCTTGCTGGTTTTTTTCTTAGATATTGTAATGCTGCCTTTTTACTGTTATGAAAGTAAAAATTAATAAATGTTTTGAAGGAGGAATTTAAGGTTTGCACAATTAAAGTACATTTAAGTGCTTTGCTGCAACAAACCCACTTAAAACACACACACACACACACCAGACTTTTTGCAATTGGAAGTGTGATGGGGAGATGGATGGATGGATGGATGAGCGAATGATTGGTAAGATGTGTAAACGCCTTGCAAGCAAATCAAGATGAATGATCCATGTCATATAATCTTCCCACAAGCCAAACAAAATGAATGGCTATTAGCCACAATGGCTATACACTGTTATTGGAGGCAGTGTGCCAATTGGTCGTAATCACAAGTGGAGATTTCTCTGCTATGCTCAGCTCCTGCTTGCAAGCTTCCCAGAGGCATCTGGTTGGAAACTGAGAACAGGATGCTGGACAAGATGGGGCTTTGGCCTGATCCAGCAGCCAGGCTCTTCTTATCTTCTTACAAATGTTCAGTAAAGACAGGGCATTGCCTAACCTCCACTTAAGCACTGTGCAGGCAAATGGAGACAAATGCATGCCCCACAAGTGTCCCGGAAAAACCGGGACATCCTTTTTTAATCACTAGAGAATAGTGGCCGTTTTGGATGCCACGATCTCACGCAATTTTGCGGTGTGGTTTCCCCCTGAAAAATGTGCTCCCCACCTCCCCAGGTCAAGAGCCTCATGCTCTACTGATTGAGCTACCACGGTGAAGCTTTCCCCATAATTGTATGAGAATAGCTTAACCTGTTGAGCTTCCACTTAGAAAATAAGACAGAAGCCAGAAAAGTGCATTGAAGGGGGAGGTTGAAACGGGAGCTCTTTAGGAGATCGGGGATTTATATCGCCTGGTGTCCAAACAGGAAGTGCATCAAACATAGCTCTGACTTCACTCATTGGCTAAAATGTCTGACAAGTGGAACAGGCAGGTTGTCTCATTTCACAGATTTCACTTATGAGGATACCTGCACATTTTGCTTCACAACTGTTTTTCTAAGAGGACTAGAGACTTAATTTTTTAAAAAAGGCTCAGAGCTGGAGCGCGGATCTATCTGGGACCACCAATGTAGGCTTTGCAGGCATCAGGCTATGTTACTTACTTCTGTCTCCATTCCTCTCCTTCCAGGTGAAATCCTTGGGCTGAAGGACAGTCTGCAACTGCCACTTCCTTTTAATCGGAGGTGGCCGTCAGAAGTAAAAAAGGACCTTGTCCGACATACCCATGTGGCTGTCTTCCTGGAACCCTTTCCTAGATGGTGGCCAGGAGAGACTTCACGGTGACACAATGAACATCTCAAGCAACCCACTAGCTCCAAACAACACCCTGGAACCCACCAAGCCTTCGTCAGAAGGTGGGCACTCTCTTTGGGAGGTGGTCTTGATTATTTTGACGACGGGGATCATCTCCTTTGTCACTGTGGTGGGGAACCTTCTGGTGATGATCTCTTTCAAGGTCAACCGGGAGCTGAAGACCGTCAACAATTACTTCTTGCTCAGCTTAGCTGGTGCCGACCTCATCATTGGAGTCATCTCCATGAACTTGTACACCACCTACATTGTCATGGGGCGGTGGGCGATGGGCAGTGTGGCCTGCGATTTGTGGCTGGCCCTGGACTATGTTGCCAGCAACGCGTCTGTCATGAACCTGTTGGTCATCAGCTTCGACCGCTACTTCTCCATCACCCGCCCGCTCACCTACAGAGCCAAGCGGACACCCAAGAGGGCCGCTGTTATGATAGGCTTGGCTTGGCTGATCTCCATTATCCTGTGGGCACCGGCCATCTTGTTCTGGCAGAACTTTGTCGGCAAGCGGACGGTCCCCGAGGACGACTGCTACATCCAGTTCTTCTCTGTTCCGATCATCACCTTTGGAACGGCCATTGCGGCCTTCTACCTCCCCGTCATCATAATGGTGGCTCTCTACTGGAAGATCTTCCAGGAGATCCAGAAGAGAGCCAAGGAACTGTCTGGACTACAGGGCTCAGAGTTTGGGAGCAAACCCCAAGCTGCCTCCAGAATACCCCCAAACAGTGGCAGCGGGGGCAGCAGCAGTAGCAGCTCAGAGCCATCCCACGCTGTCGCAGCTTCCTCTGCCGTAGTTGTCCTTCCTCTGCAGACATGCTGCTTTCCTGCTGGGCAGAGGGCCGAGGGCCTGTTCGTAGACCAAAGCAGCAATGGCAGCTGGAACAACACGGAGGACGAGGAAGTGGAGGAGGCCTCTGCCGACTCCTTGACATCATCCGAGGGCGAGGAACAGCCCTTCGAAGTCCACACCATCTGCTCAGCAGTCATCCGCCTGCCCATGATCAACACCGTCCTGCAGCCACCGCAGCCAGGTCAGTGCCGAGATCCCAAGGCAACGTCCAGTAGGAACTGGGCAGGCGGAAAGGTCCTCGTCGGGATCCCAAGGCAACCTCCGGTCATGGAGAACAAGCTCAAGAAAGCAGCAATGCCACCCCTGATGGAGAAGACTCCAGCAGCGGCCAAGAGCCAAGCCTTCAGGAGGAAGAGGAGGAAGAATCGTGTCTCCAAAAGGAAAACGCTCTCTCTGATGAAGGAGAAGAAAGCAGCCCGGACACTCAGCGCCATCCTTTTGGCCTTCATCATCACCTGGACTCCCTACAACATCATGGTGCTGGTGTCGACTTTCTGCCAGGGATGCATCCCCAAAGGCCTTTGGAAACTGGGGTACTGGCTTTGCTATGTCAACAGCACCATCAACCCCATGTGCTACGCCCTCTGCAATAGGTCATTCCGGACCACCTTCCGGATGCTGCTGCAGTGTCGTGGGGTTCGGCGGCGCTAGAGGGAGAAGGGAGCAACTCCTAGGTGGCACCGGTCCATTGAGCAAGGGGCAAGAAGACCCCGAGGTGGTGCATAAAACAAGGAAGGGCAAACAGAGAGTGGGATGGAACAGAGATCCTTCCCATTTTTAGGGCTAGGTATTTATATTTTGGAAGGATAACTATGATATGCCTGGGTATGTTTACAGAATTCAGCACTGCAGAGGCACAGAGGTGGTTTCCCCCTTAATGGATGCTTAAATATATATATACTTTTAAGCTCAGAAGACATTTTGCTCCTAAGAACATAAGAACCACTGGGACACTCCATCCTAGACCAGGACATAAAAGCTTCAACCACCTAGACCCCCAGAATCTGGTATTCAGAAGTAGACTGCCTGTGAAAAAATTCGTTCCAGAAAATAAAGTGTTCCTCTGCCAACTTCTAGGCCACCACAAATTCTTTGCAAAAGGAATAAAGGAAGCAGAATAAGTTGTAGGGAAAGTGCAGATTGAATCAGTATCCCTTCGTTATTCAGATTTCAGAATTTATAGGCTTATTAGCAGAGACTTTATGAGACAGAGAGAGAAAACCATAGGTGTATCCAACTAAGTTCTCAGATCAGACCCATTGGAGTTAATGGATCTAAGCTACACTTAACACTAGCTACAACCCTATGCACATGATTCATGTTTGCCTTGCTCACAATTTCTGTTGTTACAAGGACAATAAAAACGAGTACTTTACAAATCCTGTGCAGAACAGTGGAAGTTGTTGGGTGTATTTAGCCTGGAAAAGAGAAGGGGAGACACAATAGTCTTCAGCAAGTCCATGTTGTGCAGAAGATGGAACGGACTTACCGTTGTTTGCCTCTCCAGAAGGCAGAACTGGGAGCAATGGGTGGAAATTGCAGGGAAGCTGTTTTGGATTAAAGATTAGGAGAAACTTGGTAATGGAAAGAGGTACAGAGCAGGCTGCCCAGGAAGATGGCATGTTCTGCTTTGCTGAGGACATCTGAGCAGAGCCTGGAGAGTTATATTTCAGGGGGTGTTTTAGCTGCATCCAACAACAGTGTAGTATAGTGGTTAGGGTGCTGGACTAAGACCTGAGAGACCAGGGTGCAAATCCCCACTCATTCATTTCAGTGCACTGGTTGATCTTGGACCAGGTACTCACTTTCAACCTAACCTACCTCACAGGGTTGTTGTGAGGATTAAAATGGGGGGTGGGGGGTGGGATCGTGTATGTTGCTTTGAGCTCCGTGAAGGAAAGGTGGGGTATAAATGTAATGTAATGAAATAAGTTATAGATCCTGCTCAGAGCAGGCAGTTGGGCTGGATAAACGTCTAACGCCATTTCCAGCTTTTAACGATTCTATGAACTTGCGTCACCTTTTCAAAACAAAACCAAAAAAGCATGCAATCTTAATGTCGCCCATGATTACAAATAAGGCTGTGACCCAATGAAAGAAGTGTGAGTTACTTAATCCACTGAGAATCCATTAAACCTGCATAAATGTACAATTTTTAAGGGAACGCGAGCTTCTTGGGCTTCAGATAACGCAGGGATTTCCAACGTGACACCCATGGGTGCAAGGGTAACTTTGAGGTCTTCCCCTGATGCTTGGGGTGCCTCTGCCCTCTCCCCCTCCCAGCACCCCCTTAGTCAAGAGGTGGGGAAGCTCCCATGGAAAGTACATAGAGCTGAAGGAAGAAGTTGGAAAAGCGACATTCGTTCCCACTTCCTCTTTCAGCTCTATGTACTTTTCAAGGCTCAGATTAATTCTATTGTGTCTAACCTTCACCCAGATGACTGGGAAATATAAGGTGTGTGGCGCACTCTTTCCTTCTGTGCCTCAGGAATGGGCTGATCAAGGAAGCAGGGAGAGAATGGACCATTAGAGGTGGCACCCATGGCACTCCCTGAAAAATCCAAATGTGCCCATGGGCCTAAAAGTGTTGGCAAGCTTTGAGATTATGCATGCACATTTTGTAACACACACTGTCCTAGAAAATGCCTTCCCTCCTGTGCCAGCATTATGGGGAAGGCCTGCTTTATTATGGTGTCTGCCTTCTGCGCTGTATTTAGGCTGTGGGTTAAACCACTGTGCCGCTTGGGCTTGCCAATAGAAAGGTCGGCGGTTCGAATCCCCACAACGGGGTGAGCTCCTGTTACTCTGTCCCAGCTCCTGCCAACCTAGCAGTTTGAAAGCACGCAGTGCAAGTAGATAGATACCGCTCCAGCAGGAAGGTAAACAGTTTCCATGCACTGCTCTGGTGTCGCCAGAAGTGGCTTAGTCATGCTGGCCACATGACCTGGGAAAACTGTCTGCGGAAGCAGACAAACGGCGGTTCCCTCGGCCTGTAAAGCGAGATGAGCGCTGCAACCCCAGAGTCGTTCGCGATTGGACTTAATTGTAAGGGGTCCCCTTTACCCCGTTTAATATTAAAAATAAAACATATTTTTTGTTAAAGATGGTCCTGCCAAATTAATCCGGAATGCCTTTTTTAGTTGATGGTCCAACTCTGGCAAAGCTGGAGAAGGGCAGTTTAGCTACTCCTGGATTAAGGAGAGACAGCATATGAACAGTGGGGGGGGGGAGGCTTACACTGCCCCTTGGTGGCTGAAGGAAAGCCTTGCAACATTTAGGAAACACACAGGATTTTGCAGAGGGGAACCCCAAACTGTAGGCCCTGCTCATTTTCCCTGCAAGGCATATCAGCACAGGTTCCCCTTCCCTTGAGGTTTCTATTTTTAAAGCTGAAATAGCACAGGCACCCATGGCAAATGGAAAGGGCTGTAGTGTTGCTGCCTGCAAGCTAAATGTCCCAGGTTCAATTCCTGGACAGATTTTCACCCACATTTGTGGGAACCTCTAGATCAGTGTTTCCCAAACTTGCGTCTCCAGCTGCTTTGGAACTACAACTCCCATCATCCCCAGCCAGCAGGACTGGGGTGGTCAGGTGGTCAGGCATGGTGGTAACTGCAGTCTTCACAACATAGTTGCTCCATCCCCACGATCATTTTGGTTGCCCTTTTCTGAAACTTTCTCAACTGGTGAGGCAACCAGAACTGAGCACAGCATTCGTATAATGGCATTATGATGTCAAGAGTTTTATTTTCAGCTCCTTTCCTAAGGATCCCTAGCATGGAATTTGCCTTTTTCATGGCTGCCGAACACTGGGTCAACACCTTCATTGAGGTATTATGCACCTAGGTCTCATTCCTGGTCTGTCACTGCCACTTCAGACCCCATGGAAGTATATGTGAATTTCAGGAGGGGTGCCCCAAAATTCATCACTTTACCCTTGTTTACACTGAACTGCATTTGTCATTTTACCACTCATTCACTCAGTGTGAGGAAGTCCTTTTGGAGCTCTGAATCCTCTAGCGGTTTTTTCGTCTTGCGAAGCAAGCCCATTGACGGATTAGCGCTATTAGCGGCTTATCTGCTGATCGGATCAGCTGATAAGCGGCTTAGCAGCTTAGAAAAGGGGGGGGAGGAAAAAAAACCAGCAGGAACTCGGAAGACATTGTCGTCTTGCGAAGCAAGCCCATAGGAAATTCGTTTTGCGAAGCACCTCCAAAACGGAAAACTCTTTCGTCTAGCGAGTTTTCCGTCTTGCGAGTTTTCCGTCTTGCGGGTCCCCACTGTAGTGTCATTAGCAAAGTTGACCACCTCACTGCTCACTCCTAACTTTAGTTTATGAACAAGTTTAAAAAAGGACAGGGCCCAATACTAATCCTTGGGGGACTCCACTTTCTGGTCCTTTTCAACTCTACAATTCCGATTCAATACTTCTCTCCATTTGGAGAACTGCTCATTTATTCCTACCCTTTTGCTTCCTGAAACTTAACACCTCGCCACTTCCCTAATCGCATCAAAACCCAGAAAAATCCCAGAGCGCCAGATGATTGTTGGACAGAGAAACCGGAGAGTGCTTTCTGTGTAAAAATGATTTATTCGCTAATACTTATTACAATACCTTAAAATAAAACAAAAAAGGTAAAACACACTTTAGCTTCAGCTGCAATTTAAAAAAAAATGTGGGGGGCGGTGAAGAGCCTCGGCATACCCTAACCAATTCCAAACCTAAAAAATAAAATTATCTGCATAATTAATTGCCTGGGGAGAGGGAGAAACATAGCCACCAATTCATTGTAAAACTAGTAATGGCTGGGCAGGAGGGCGTCCAGGTGCAAGGAGCTGCAGAATCAACTTGTGGCAAAAAGGGGGCGGGGAGATGAAGTATTCTGATCAGCTTCTGAGTGTTCAAGGAATAGAAAGGATGTGGGTTTGAAAACTCAAGGCCCACCCCTCCCCAAGATGAAGAGAGCACTGAAGCAAAGCCCACTTTAAAAAGAAAAAAAGAACATGGACCATGTTCTTATATACCCTTCCCAATTCCCCTTCCCTCAAACCAACAGATCTAACCTGAGCATAAAATATCCATAATGCAACACTGCTTTTTTAAAAAAAAAAATCCCCTGCAAAAAAGCTATTTTCAACCCACCCCCACAGACAAAAGACTGCAATAAAATAATTAGTCCAAACAAGCCATTTTGGTGTTTATTCGGGTTGTGAGTTTTAAGACACGGGTGTGATGCTTTGAACGAGGACATGCCCCCATCTGGGGTTGGGACAGCAACTCCCCCCAACGCAAGGTTTGCCCACCCCACCCCCCTTCATCAACAGGCCGCCTCTACCTGTTCCCTCCTACCCAATCCCAACCAGCTAGGGGAGAGAAATCAAGTGCAAGGTTAAAGAAACCAAAATGGCTTCCCTGTGTGGGGTTGTGGCCCCCAAGGGGATCCAGGGCTGTAAGTGCACAATGACCCCACCTCTCTTGACATCCCTTATAGACTCAATGGGGAGTCTGTGGACCTTTTTAATCCTGAAAGCCTCTAGTCCACAGGGCATAGCAAATGAGGGCAGGGGTGGGTGGGTGGAAGCTTCCGTTTTGGTTCCCAAAGTGCCTCTTTCCCCTTCCAAATACAGCCCTACTAAGACCCACCTTAGCTAGCAGGGCAGTGAGGACAAAGGCAAGGATGGCACCCTTCCTGCAGTCTGGCTGGAGGTGTGGAGTCTGACTCCCAGCAGCTCCGGCAGCCAGCAAGCCCAATGGGTCAAGAGATGATAATGGGTGCCATAGCCCAACAATATCTGTTGGGGGGGATCAATTCCCCACCCCTGCCTTAGGGAAAGGTGAGGCAAGAGGCTGCAGTGCCCACTCACAGAATGGATGTTAACTCGGTGAGGCAAGCTATTCTAAAAAGAACCAGCCCCCTTTGCTTTGCCAGTCCCCCTGAGTCTTCAGGTATTGCCTCTGCAAAGATGCATGCAGAGAAGGGCTGGACACATTTTGGGGGAGTGCAAGAGGATGTATGACTGGGGCAAGGGGCTTTGGAGGTAGGTATGAAGTCAATTTTTAGAAAAAACAGGCACATCATTAGTATATTACACAGAACCCTATTCCAGAGAAAAACACCTCTCCTCCCCAAATGGGGTGCCATACAAAGGGGGTCAGGGGGAAGACAGGTGGGAATTTCCAAGGAAGGTTTTCAAAATGTCACTTCTTATTAAAGGACCGGTTCCTCCAGAGAGTGGGGGTGGGGAGGTGAAGAAGGCAACCAAGGGGGAAGGCAGGATGGATGCAGAAGAGAGCTTCCGTTCTTGGAAAGGGAGGAGGCCTCCGCATGCCAGCTTGTTTACTTCTCCTTGGAGAGCAGCCCAAAGGTATGAGGGCTCACCCTCCACCCGCAGACGCGCACACAGAGAATGTCAGGGAAATCAGGACTCAGCAAATAGGCATCAAGTGAGGCTAGGGAAAGAAAAAAAGAAGTGGCCCGCACAGGCAACCCCAGAGATCTGTGGCCAACGTCCCCAGAGAGGCACGCAGCACAGCGGGGAGACCAGGGTCAACTCCTGCCAACAAGCCCTGCTCCAGGGAAGAAAGAGCTGCCGGCCCTCCATTCATCCACTCGCATATTCCTGTAGAGGCCCATATGGTGGGAGGATGATACGAGGGGAAATGTAAAATGGTGCCAGGACTGGAAACATTCCCTCGAAAATTAAAAACATATTAAAACCCACCGTGGGACAGAAATGCTGCTGGGGGGGGCTGTAGTCAACACCCCATGTTAAGGGCTTGCTAAAGAGAGGTGGGGGGAAGTGCTGGAACCCTCTCTCTGCTCCCCCAATCCCCCACCCCAACACAACCCCCCGTTAAAAGTATATATATAGCCTTGTGTGTGTGAAAACAAGGAAGGAGGCAATGGTGCTTTGTGTTAACAACGGGAGGGTTCTTTGGGTCAGGATCCAGCCTCCATCAGGACAAGCGGAAGCCTCAAAAGATCTTCCCTGACTGAGGTAAACGAAGTCACTTTGTTTTCACACCTGCCTAAGCCAAGTCCTGGTCCACACTGTTGAAGGCCAAAGGTAGGTTTTCCACTGGACAATGCCTTCCCAGAGTTCTCTCGGGTCTAGGAGGCTGCTCCAGACCAGAACCGGATCCATTTGTAATTATATAGGGGACAAAACCACTTTCTTATGGAGAGGGAGGAACAGGTGGTCAAGGGCTGGGAGGGAGCCTATAAGCCCTGTGGGTAGTATCAAGAGTGCTCGTGGTGGTTTTGTGTTTTAAAAAAAAGTTTTAAAAATTGCTGGCTCTGCTTTCGGAGACATAGAAGCCTGCAGATCAGCTGTTGATTCAATAGCACAATGTTAGTGAGATGAGAAGGAGTCGCCTCCTCCCAGCAAGCCCAGTTCGGTCGGAATATATTTCTATATATATATATATATTTGTCCTTGAGTATTAAGGCCGTAGATATGATGATCTGTTTGGTGCTTCTCAGCCAGCCTGGAGGCAAGTGAGGAAAGGGCATGGAGAATCCTCCCTCCCAGGAGAGCAGGGAGAGAGAGAAAGAAGGAGAAGTTCTAAACCCAAAAACCGCTGCGCAGAGGACAACAGAGAGAGCTGGCAGGGGCTGGATCCGACTGGTGAAGGAGACACTGACCAAGAGTGGGAGGCAGCATAGGAAAAAGACTAAACCAAGAAAGGGAAAAAGAGCCCTGCAAGGTAGTGGACAACTGGAGGTTCCTCTTTCAAGCTCCCTTTCTTCTCTGCTGCCCCAGCGCCCATCAGGAGGAGTTCTGGTTCTGATAGATGGAGGCTTTCTCCTTCAGCAAATCCAGACACAGGTGACAGCTCCAGCTTCCTGCAACAGAAAAGAGGGCAGGGGGAGGGATAAGACCCCTATTGCAGCAGTGGGAGAACCAGTGGCTCTCATGAACTCCCAACAACCCCAACCAGCATGGCCAATAATTATGATGAACTGCAGTTGTAGCCCAGAAACATCTGGGAGGTGCCAGGTTACCCATCTTTGAGCTGCTGTTAAATTTGGGTGAGGGATGCTGCACAAGCAAGTCCTGTTCACTCCAAAAGTGATACCCTTTCTTCAAAGGTTAACTCAGTGATACTCTGAGAAGGGCCCCTCTCCATGATCATAACCTACAAGACGGGACATACTGAGAAAGGGTCTCCATTAAGTACTTGGTTATTTTAGCGTAATATCAAATTTATTCTATGCTTATTGAATTGCTGATTTTGCCCTTTTTAAACCCCAGAGCCTGGGACTTGCTGACCAGAAGGTCTGTGGTTCGAATCCCCGCAACGGGGTGAGCTCCCATTGCTTGGTCCCTGCTTCTGCCAACCTAGCAGTTCGACAGCACGTCAAAGTGCAAGTAGATAAATAGGTACCACTCTGGCGGGAAGGTAAACGGTGTTTTTGTGTGCTGCTCTGTTTTGCCAGAAGCGGCTTAGTCATGCTGGCCACATGACCCGGAAGCTGTACGCCGGCTCCCGTGGCCAATAAAGTGAGATGAGTGCCGCAACCCCAGAGTCGGTCACAACTGGACCTAATGGTCAGGGGTCCCTTTACCTTTACCTTTGAAACACAAAGTTGTTTCAAATGTTGTATGTTCTGATAATAAGTTAATGTTTATTGTGAGCCACCAAGGTCAAAGTGGAAAAGCGACTTATAAGCAAATTAAATTTAAGCACAGCAGACAGCGGTGCACACAGAGTGTCATTTTGTCCACCTCCTTGTTTACAGGTATGTGACTTGTCCTCTCTGGAGTGTGTGGGATGCATTATAGCTACACTAGACATACACTGTACACCAGCAGAACTTGACGCCACAGCAGGGGTGTCAGGGATGAGAACCAAAATCTACCATGTATGAAATGTTTGCTCCGTCCCAAAACTACAGCCCCTTCTACTGGTCTTACAGTAGACAGGCAGTCTGTGGGCCTTGACTGGATGCCCTTTCCAACTAGGCCTCGGAAAAGCCTGAGCTGTGACCTGCGACTCAAAAAAGTGATGTAAAGATTAAACAGGCGATTTAAGATTAACACAGGCTCCCTTTGGCTGTGGGCCTGTTGCTGGAAGCATCTTTTCAAAATCCCAAGTCAGCACCTGCTCAGGAAATGAGTCAGCAAGCTGCCTGCTACAAGTCACCAGTGTTTTGCCATGTCATGCTACATGCAAACTTTCTTCTTTTATATAATTGGCACGCTAAGGCAGGTTTAAAATCCCAAAGATATTTTTTTTAAAGATCCTATTTGATTTGTTAAGCAGAATGAGGCCCAGAAGGAACTTTTCTTCTTCTTCTTTTACTCAATTTAAATTGCAGGCCAGTTAATTACAAAACAGGTGAGCAAGCTGTGCAGAGCAGCCTTTTATTCTATGCCCCCAAATAGGATGCTGCCTTATACAGAGTCAGAACCTTGGTCCACTGAGCTCAGCAATGGCTACACTGATCGGCAGCAGCTTTCCAGGGTTTCAGGGAGGGGTCTCTCAGAGACACCTGAAATTGAACCAGGGCATTTTGTCTACAGAGCAGTCACTCTTTATCACTGAACTATGGCTTCCGGAATTCCCTATGCAAAAACCAGGAGAAACTCAAAATCGCACAAAGGTGGGAAGATGCAAACAGGGAAGCAGAGAAGTACTCACCTTCCGGTGGTTCTGACATGGGTGGAGTGAGGCAGTACATATGGTAGCCACGGTCACAATCGTCACAGAAGAGCAGCTGGTCCTAAGCAGGATGGGGAGGGGGGAAAAGCCAGAACAAAGGAGAATGCAAATTCTTCCACTTCTTTTCAGAAAGGGAGAAAATCTGTCCTGCACCCCTAAAATTCAAGGTGTTACAGTTTAATCTATCCAATTTATATCCCACCTTTGCTTCAATGAGCTTAGAGAGGAATGCAAGCTGCTGCCACCCTTCAGCCTCACGACAACCATGGGGAACTAGAGATGGGGAACTATAGGCCTGGGGAATGGATGTGGCCCTCCAGATCGTACTATCTGGCCCTCAGAACTCTCCCCCAGGCCAAGCCCCTAATTGACTTTGCTTTGCACTATCCTTGTGATCTTTTTCCTGGCTGGGAGGTAGCCTTGACCTCTGATAAACACTTGTCACTTGCCTAGGAGGATGGACCGAGGGGTGTGTGTAGAAAGCGGTCTAAAAAAAAAAAAGGTTAAAATTTACATTGTTTGATCAAACCACTTTGGCCTATGACCCCACCTGCCACCAGGCTTTTAATGAGTTGATTTTGTTCTGCTGGAAGTGTGCTTCCTGAGGCTGTAACTGGGGGCGGGGGGGAGTGTCTATGAAAATGTTACAGTTTTGCATGAATTGGTGTAATGCATTTAAATTTCCAGATGCAAATTGTTGAGACCTTTTAGGCATATAATATAAAGAGGGACATTCAGGATGAAAGGACAGAGGGAGAAGGGATTCAGTCATGCAAAGGGCAGTGGCAGGGGACAGAAAGGGTACTCACATCGTTCTCAGAGGTGCCACAGATGTTACAGCACTTGCACTCAATACACTGCCAGCGGTAGGTCTTCACCGCCGCCATCATAACTGGTGTGAACTGCAGGCATGAAGGGTGTCCTGGTGGGGAGAGACAGTGGGGCAGGCATTAAGACAGGAAGGTTGTGTGGGCAACCTTCAGCGCTACTGAATTTTATTCTCACAATGTTCACATAAGACCAAACAACAGAATATTGTAATTACTTTTGGAATGGCATACAAAGGATGAAGAGGTTAAGGCAGTTATTATGATACACTGGGCTAGAGAGTTTGGATATAATATTCAAATGTCATATTGGGGGAAAATATGGAAGGAAGAAATTAAATATACTGCATGCTACTTGTTGAAAGAAAATATTATGAAAATGATGTATCGCTGGTATTTGACGCCGAGTAAAATTGCAAAAATGTATAAAATGAGCTCAAATTTATGCTGGAAATGTAAGGGAATAGAGGGTACTTTTTACCATATGTGGTGGTTATGTGATAAAGACTTTTAGAAGATGATTTACAATGAGTTAAAGAAAATGTTTAAGGAATTTTTTTTAAAAAAACCCAGAAACCTTTTTATTAGGTATTATGGGTAAAGAGATACTGAGAGAAGATAAGCGATTATTTCTGTATGCAACAACAGCAGCGAGAGTACTACTAACCCAAAAATGGAAGCAAAAAGAAGTGCCATTGAAAGAGGAATGGCAGGCGAAACTAATGGAGGATGGCAAAATTGACAGGAAAGATCCAAAACCAGGAAGATCAAGTATTCTTACTTTATTTAAAAGATCACTGTAAAATTTTAAAGTCACTGACAGGAATGTGAAGATACTTTAATGTGAAATTTTACTGCATTTTACTTGTGATTTATATAATTATTTGGAAAACATAAAAGATGCAATTAATTATAAGACAAGGAGAGAACCCATGGAGGGAAGTCCGAGAGGTCAAAAGAACCTGATAAATAAGAGATGAAAAATGATTATTGTAAAGATGTTAAAAATGTGGGAAATTAGTAAAAAAATATATTATAAACGAAAACAAAAACCAACAGAACTGTTTTGTTTTTTTTAAAAAAAAATATTGCAGCTTCAGGAGGCAGCTGTAAGAACATGCCTCCTGAGCCTACTTTATTTTTCTTGTTTAGATTCTTTTTGAAAAGGTTGTTCTTGGGACCAAAACCAACAAGCATGGGAAGCTGCAGATGGGAAGGATCAGAAGTGGAATGCCAAGCAAGCCCATAAAACTTACGCAGGACACCCAAGCTCTTGGCAGGATCTGGCCCCACTGCTCCCCACAGTTCATATACCTGATCGTCCACAGTCAGAACATGAAACCAGCTCTTCAGGTTGCCCTGTTTTCTTATTGATCTTGGAGTCTCCAAGGCAGAAGTCGCAGTAATTGTTGGGCAAGGCCAAGCCATCCGGACCTTTCTTGGCTATTGGAAAAAGGGGTTTTAATCAATGACAAGTCAAAACAGAGCCCTACACACACACACTCCACCCAGACCTAGGGGGAGTTTATTATTTTTAAACTGCAGCCCAGCTTCTCTCAAAGGGAAGGGGTGACCACAAGAGAAAAGCTTCTTGTGTGCATTCTCTCAGTGTCCCATTGCCACTACAGGATACAGGCTATAGCATCCTGCTGATCGTTTTATGCTAACCCTGTATTCACAGCCTACTTAAAGAGAACAGCTGGCTCTTACCTATGGCTCGGATATACGTAGGTCCAGCCCAGGGGTAGGCAACCTAAGGCCCATGGGCCACATGCAGCCCAATCACCTTCTCAATCTGGCCCGTGGACGGTCCATGAATCAGCATGTTTTTACATGAGTAGAATGTGTGCTTTTATTTAAGATGCATCTCTGGGTTATTTGTGGGGCATAGGAATTTCTTCATTTTTTTATTCAAAATATAGTCCGGCCCACCACATGGTCTGAGAGATGGTGGACCGGCCCACGGCTGAAAAAGGTTGCTGACCCCTGATCCAGCCCTTCAGTCCTGGTTGTGATGGTTCCACATACAGCTGCTCAAAGCACGACAGGCTTGGTCACTTGCTAGCAAATGCCACCATTCTGTCTGAAATTGACTCCCTTAGTCCTTCAATTGGCTCATATAAATCCTGACATCACAACACGACAGTTAAGTGTGGGACTCGCACTTGGTCTATCCCTTTTTCCAGGGCAAATCTTGACATCCAATTTAAACTGGGGTAGAGGAGAATTTTACATAAAGAGATCTTAAAGTTTAGAAAAGCCCCAGAAGGAGGAGGAAGACACTTACATTTCTGCTCCTCAGATCTCTGTGATACAGGCGTAGGGGGCTGCGAGTCTTCCTTGTCTTCCCCCTCCTCCTCAGCCAGGTGGGAGTGCGCATAGTGGTAACTCAGCCCAGGACGGTTCTTGTAACGCTTCCCACAGACTGAACAGGAAGAAAATTTTAAGGCAGACAAGACACAGGTTTGAGCTTCCCGTCACCAGAGAGGCTGCCTTCCTCCCCCTTCCCTTCACAATGAAATTACCCCATTCTCAGCCAATCTTTATCCCCTTCTCCCCCCACCCACTCCAAAAAGCACACACTGCCCACCCCCTCAATGTGCTACTGCGTCAACCTGTTACAGAAACAGAAACTGCACAAATCTCAAAACAAGGGTGGGGAAAATATTTGCTGTTGCTCAGCACCAGAACCAGATTTCTAAACACAGTGGTAAGTTCATGTCGTAGCACCCTTTGCGACCTGCACTCAGAATGCTCTCAAAGCATCTCCACACACCCCCAACCAAACAGCAATGAACAAAGGGGATAGTACACAATTGTGTATGTCTGGCACTCCAAGTAATCAAAGACTCTTAACACGCACAGCACATGTTTCTGGCCCTCATGAAAAATGACCTGAAACCCTGTTTGTCTGGTTTCAGAAAGGGAAAAGCTAAGAGCAGATTTCTAATGGCCAGCTTTTAGTTGCCCTGCACAGCTCTTCAGCCTTGCTGCGTCCACTCTTCCCCAATTGCCACCCCACCATTCCTCCACCTTCCACCCTCAAGCCCTTGGCAAAAAGAAAAGAGCAATTTGTTTGAAGATCTGGCTCTGATTCAGAAATGCATTATGGATATCTAAAAGAGAGCAGGTAATACCCGCAGCTCAACAGCCTAGGCTGAACCACCAAAACAGCGTGCTCCGGATTTGGAAGTAGCTAAGGCACAGAAACAAGGAAGTGAGCCATATCTAGCAAGGAACACTGCTTGGAAAAAACCCCGCTGGGGCTGGAGAACATACACAAACACACAATCTCCCATAAACACTCCAGGTCTAATCAAGTTCTGATTTCAGGGAGGGAGACAAATGTTTTCTAAAGCACATTAAGTATAGCAAGTCTTTTGCACAGCGACTGGAAAGCCAATTTGCAGGGAAAAAGTAATGGCTCTCTTAAGGGCTGTGTAAACACAGCTGATTAAGTAGGGAGCCTATGCTGGCAGGCTCCCTCCAAAGAGGCAGTGGTTGCTACATGCTGCTTCCAAGGAGGCTCAACATAGCTTACCAAAAAAAAGCTCACTTTGGAGTAGCTGCAGGAGAAAAAACAACCTCCGTCCTCTTTCCTTGGGCTATGGTTCCAAAATAGCTCTTCTCTCTCTTTCTCTCTCTCTCTCTCTCTCTCTCACACACACACACACACACACACACAGTGCAATGGGACCTTGTTCATGAAATACTGAGTTGTATCCAGTATCAGTCATGCTCAACAGTAGCTGAGCCATTAATTTCCAATTGTGTCTACTCCAAGGAGAACTTAGATGGATACAATCCATTGCGTGCTTCTGGGCAGAAGCAGAGTGCTTTTCTCTCACCAACAGTGCAGAGCCACGTATCTGGGATTAAGGGTCGGGATACTTGAGACAGCCAACAATTCTCAGTTAAAAATAAATAAGTCCTATGTTCATTCCTGCAGCCCACTTGCTCATGGCACCAGAAAATGGAGGCAAGGCTGAATATACTCTGCAAAGTTGCTTCATTCCGATGTTTTCCTTTGCAGAACCGACTCCCGGTTTTCGTTAATAAAAACAATAAAATAAAAATAAATTAGTTCTTCAGACTTGCATAGATGTAAGAAGGTAAGAACCTGGCAACAGGCCAAAGGCCCATTCAGGCCAACAGGGACCAGCCAGATCCCTAGGGGAAGCCTTTAAGTAGGGCCTGACTCTGTTCTCCTCGCGATTCCCAGCAAATGGGATTTAGAGGCATACACTGCCTCCAACAGAGGAGGGAGAACATATTCATATTGAGAATTTCCATTCCACCTTAAGGAGCAGACATGGGATTGTTACGTGTCACATGTATGTCTACATTCCAGCACAGTATGCTGGGAACTTCCATTTGTGTATAGCTTTTGCTTTTCACTGTCTTTCTGAGGAGAAGAAAGGGAGACGACATGTTTTCTTTGTCCTGATTTATGCTTCATAAATCTTTAGCTGTTAGTATGTTTCCACAAGCCTCACGCCTGTTCTGTTTGTGCAGTATGCTCTGCTAATATAGCGTGCTCAGGCTTTTGAAGTCTTGAGTCGCTGATTTACGTCGCACCAGAGATCGGGAGATCGTCACGGCTGGAAGGGCATGATCCAGCTAGGGGCTAGCCAGCTTGCATCTTGACTCCCGAAGGATGCTGACAATTCATTGTGGCTAATAGCCACTAGTAGTCTGACCTTCCATGAATTTCTCTAATCCTCTTATAAAGTCACCTAAATTGGTGGCCATCGCTGCCTCTTGTGGGAGCAAATTCTGTAGTTCAACTATGTGTGTGAAGGACTTCCTTTGTCTGGCCTTAAACTTCAAATATTCGGCTTCATTGGATGCTCCTGAGTTTCAGCGCTTTAAGAAAAAGAAATGTCTCTCTATAGGCTTCAAATGAAGGGCTGGGCAGGATTGCCAGGGGACACGGCTTACCCTTGTGGGTCTCTTTTCTGCTCAGAGTTGTAAGCAAACATTCCCAGAATAGCACAATCCTGCTGTTCCACAACTACTTCAGCAAGCTCGGAAGGCTCTGCCACATGAGGGCTGTGCCTGAGATTAGCAGTTTGAGCTGCCGCCCTGCCTTTGCTCAGCGCCCTTTCCTCCTCTGGTTGGCTAATTCCAAGGGAAGGGAGGGGTAAAATCAGGCTGCTCTGCTTGACAAATCAAAGTCTAGCAAATGTAAGAGCCTTCCCATCAGCCCCAGCAAGGATGACCAATGACCATGGATGATTGGGGGGGGGGGGGTTAGTTCAGGAACATCAAACCAACGGATTTAAATTACAAGGAGATTCTGATTAGGAAGAACTTTCTGGCAATAAAAGCTGTTTGAGAGGGGAACAGACTCCCTTGGAAGGTGGTAAAAACCCTTTGGGGGTCCCTTCCCACTCTACAATTCTATGAGAACAGTTACAGGTCCCAGTATTGTTGTTGTTGTTGTTGTTTCTATACTGCCCTTAATCTAAGGATCACAGGGATGGAAGGAGTAATAGTCGAACAACACCTAGAGACCCAAAGCTGAAGAAGATTGACATAGGAGATCATGAAAGGAAAAATGATGCTATAAAACTCATTATTGGGTACAGGATTCTTTAATACCACAAAAATCACTCTAGATTTATTTTGGGAGTCTAAAAAAACAAAACAATAAATCAAGGCAAAATATAAATATAAATTCATTCTCAGAAGCCTGCAATAATACTTGAGGTACCTTTTCCCATGATGCTTAAATGTTTTTAAAAGAATGAAACATTAAACTGAAACATAACTGATTGAGGTTGTGGCCAAAGGTGGCCTTGGCCCTTGGTTCAAGTGGCTATAAGAAGGAGCAAGAGTCCAAAGGGCAGAGAAAACTGAAGACTCAGGGCTTAGCCTATCATTAACAGAGCTTATAAAATTCCAAGGCCTTTTGGACCCTGGGACTGTGTTAATACATTATCTAGCTCTGGAAGGAATAACTTGGCTGCCTAGCACATCTAGCTAGGTAGGGTGGAGGATGATATTCAACAGCTATCCAGGACAGGAAGAACTCAGCCTATGTGCCAGGGATAGGGGACCTCCAGATGTTGCTGGACTCCAACTCCCATCACCACTGACCATGCTGGCTGGGACGGATGGGAGTTGGAGCCCAGCACATATTGAGGACCAGAGGTTCCTCATCCCTGCTATACACCAAAGCCCTTGCAGATCAACCACAGAGTGCTGCAAGCAAAGACCCCAAAAAGCTGGTCTGCAGTTCCAAAACTGCCGAGTGACTCATGCAAGCGAGTCAAACTAGAAGTCACAGGAGAAAGCAAAAATACACAACAGTTTCACTAGCCAATATCCATTCCCCCAAGCAAAATCCAGCATCTTCTCAAGGAAACTAGATATTAGACACAACTCTGCAGCACTCAACCTCCTGCAGTGCAAAGTTGTAAATAGCCTGATCACCCAGGGCAAATCAGAACATGCCAAGTTTACAAAAAAGGTTCTTATTTCTACCCACCTACCCTTTCAGGCCAGAAATAAGAGCCATGGGCATGTGGGAGTATTTGTGAGCTACTAATTTTTGTGGCCTTTAAGGCTATACTCCTGGTGTGGCAGATCCTGTTGCCCTGGGAGCAACAGGAAGCAAGAACTCAGTCACATACTGAGAGTAAAAAACCCAAAAAAAAACCCGACCTCTGGGTCAGAACCAAAGGACAAATTTCTGCAACTGCAGGAGTGAAGAGAAGGCCACTCTAGCCTCTGTCACTAGCCAGAGATCAAGGCCATGTGGAAGTCTCCCCCCCCCCACTTTTCCAAGGGGATCAGACAAAGAGAGAAGAAGAAGCAGTTTCAAGACACTTGCTTCCCTCCTCCAAACATCTGCAATGACTACAAGGGCAAAGACGAAGGACATCCTAGCCCATCATCAGCCTAAGGGCTACTAGATAACTGCATCCCTTCCTTTTCAGTAAAAATATCAGGCAGGGAACATCATCCCAGTCCCACAAGAATTTAAATACTAGTAGCAACTCACCACTTCATTCTAGGTCAGGCAAATCCATCTCCCTTCTAGCCATTTCCCCTTGTGTCTCTTGTCCTTTCAGGCACAATCCTAACCCTACTTCTCTAAGAGGAAGTCGTAATGAATTCAACTGGTCTTGCTTCTAAGTGGACATAGATAGGATTGTGCTATTAAATAAGGCTGAGTGCAAAGACAGATTTATTTTTGTTCATGTATGCCAGGGGTGAGCAGACAGGCTTGAGGAATATACTTTGTGATGGTGGTGGTGGTTTTACAGTAGCTGGGCAGAACACTCTCAAGTTTTAAAGAACAGGGTGCCGCTTATGAGCACATGATGAGTCCAGGAATGTGTGGTCAGTAGCACAGCGAAGCTCACAAGTCCATTGATATAAAAATCTGCTCCCCGTTTCTTTTTCAGCAACCTAATTTGAGGCTGGAAGGGAGGGGAAAGCGTTTTCATTTGTTACTGCTAGACAATAGGAAGACAGAATTCCTGCCAATCTACTGCAAAACATCCTTATGTACTTTCTTCCCAACTCAATGCTCAGCACCTTACAATAACAATGCTTATTGAATTTTAATTGCTAGGAGCCACTGAGGGAGATATGTATTTATCCAAATTTCCAGACAAAAATTTATCACCTTTCCCACAGCAACTTGGAGAGAATTGGGCCAAAAAGCTGGGTGCTAACCCTATTAGGCCACACACACTAAATAAAAACCTGAACTGCATTATCATATGAGGGAAGGGGTTTTTTTGTGCCCTGCATCAAAAGACCTGCTTTTCAAAAAAGAAGAGTTTTTAAAACTAACATTTCAGAAGAACAAAGTCAGGAGGAAATAAATAGCAAGACAGAGAGAATGGACTACCTCGGTCAGGAGGTTTCGAGGTATGCTTTTGTTTGTAACTATCTGAAATACAGAAAGAGAATAATGAGAGAAAAGGTGAAAACACTCTATAGGCCACACACATAACATGCACACAGTAAAGCTATATACAACGATTAAAAGGGAGAAAAGAAAAATGCTTACTGGTGTTATTTTAAAGTAAAAAGGGGGAGTATAAAATTCTTACAGGACAGTAAAAGGAGAAGAGAAAGAAAAGTAATTTCAAAAACTCATTGTTTGCAATTTTGAAAATTCTGGCCAATTGCCCCCCACCTTTTACGTTAATAACCAGGTTTGCATGGGCGTTCATTTCCAGATTGGCACACAGGGAGCAGCTCTAAAGAACAGAAAAGTCATGCAATATGGAACTGGCAAAGGCAGCCACACGCAGCAGGGCTGGTCACATAGCTTGGGTGTCTGCACACAAACACAGCCCCCAATGGACTGGTAAAGCGATACCAAGGTCTATACACGTCTTGGGATCTGCCAGAGGAAGGCAGGGCTGGAGCACTGTGGCTGAGCACCTGCTTTGCATCCATGAAGCCCTGGCTCAATCCCCAATGTCTCCATTTTAGAGGACCAATGGTGGCAGGGCTAAGACCCTGCATGGACAAGACTGGGTTAGTCTGCCAAGTCTGTCCCAAAGGAGATGAGAACATTGGTAAAGTTATCTCCTATTGGGCCGACTTGAGCTGGTGCAGAGGTATGTAATTTTGTGCACTTTCACAGAACTCTTCACCTGCCAGAATAAAGCGCTCTGTGAAACAGGAAAATTTGCACACCAGGCAAATAAAAGGCATCATTTTATCAGCCTAAGATCTCATCGAAGCAACTGCCCATACCCAGGAGACTCCAGATAGTGCCAGACCTCCAACGCTCCCAAACTAGACAAGTAATGTTATAGCCTCCAAGAAGCTGAATTAAAAAGCAAGGGACCAAGGACAAGTAGCTCACGCAGCCCCTCTTTCAAAGAAGTTTTGACCTCTGCATCCTCCGTTCCCCCACCCTCCCCACCACACCGTCCTCCTATCTAGGAAAAGCAAAGGTGTTCTGCTCACGGCAGCTGCGTCCCACAGCACGGCTCGCCTTCTTACTCACTGTCACAGGCATACGGTTTGTCTCGGTCTTCCAAAATGGCTGCATCCAGCTTTTTCCGGGCGCTCCCAACTCCTTTGCCCTAGGAAGCCAGAGAGGAGGATGTCATGAGCAAGGGGAAAAATGCCTCACCCAACAACCCCTCACCGAAAGAACCTTGAGGTGACATAAAGTGGGAGCTGAAACAAATCAAGTAGCTGTTAAAGAGGCCTGCTTCAGTGCCACAGGGTGAGGCAAGGGGAATAAACAAATTCATGGCAAATGAGCTGTTATTCATAAAAGGATCTGAGTAATGCCAGTTGCTGGGGGTTGGAGGAGAGAGAGAGAGAGAGAGAGAGAGAGAGAGAGAGAGGGAGAGGGAGAGGGAGAGAGAGAGAGATATGCCTGGCCACACTGGGAGACATGATACAGGCTAGGTAGTCTATGCCAGCCTTCTCCAACCGAGCACCCTTCAGACCACATATCCTGGACTGAAACTCCCAATAGGTGTTGGGAGTTGTAGTCTACAACATCTAGAGCAGGGGTCTGTAACCCGCGGTTCCGGAGCCGCATGTGGCTCTTTTACACCTTTGCCGTGGCTCCGGGGCGGATAGTAGCAAGGGGAGGAGGTGCATTGTGCGCCCCGACACTCCCCACTGTGGCGGGCGCTGTACTGGCTGTGACGTCGCATGGGGGCGGTGCATGCGTTAGTCACGCACCGTCCCAACGTCACCTTCCCGCCCTCTGTCAGATCGGACATTAAGGTAAGAAACAATATATGAAGTGTTATATTTGTTTTAAATGTCGCAATGGTTTTGCGGCTCCCAGGTTTTTTTCTTCAGAAACGGGTCCAAGTGGCTCTTTTTGTCTTAAAGGTTGCAGACCCCTGATCTAGAGAGTGTACGTTGGGGGAAGGCCGGGTGTGTTAGAAAATATAGTCCAGAATATCTGGAGGGTACCATGCTGTGGGAAGACCAATGAACATATAAGCTAGCAAGGAATAATAACAACTACTAGTACTCCTGCTGGACAGTTCTTGTGGGTCCAAGGAATTCAAAAACACTTTCAAGCCCTTTATGAGACTATTAAATTAGCTGATTTATCCATGGGCAAGAACAGTATTATAGTATGATCTGAAGACAGTGACCCCACCATTATTTAGGTCTATGAGACAGGGGATAATCACAGGTGCCATGCTGAACTCTTCCTCCACGCCCAACAGCGCAACTGTTAGATCCGTCATGAAGAAAAACATATGTGGTTCCCACCACGATGGCTAAATGTTTTCTCTAGATTGCAGCCATGATGTGCACCATGCATTTATGTGATGCACCATTATTTACATATAATGACCTTCAGAGGAGAAAAAAATCACACGTATTCTCTTTCTCAAGTAACATAGCCATCACCAAGATGTTTTAAGGGAACAGTTGCAATTGTCATTTTCAGGGCTGAAGTCTTAACTTTTAAAACTGTTTTGTTTGTCTTTCAGTATGTTTTCACCACTAGAATAGGGCAGGACAGTTACTTCAGTAAATCAAAAAGCCAAGCAGAGGGAGTCATACTAATGAAGTGCTGCAGAGTCGATGAGCTCAGCTGGCAATATTTTAAAAGACAATCCACTACTGCCCCACAGTGGCACATGCTTTGAATGATTTTTTTCAAATTTCTTCTTCTTTTTCATTATTATTCATATGACAACCAATATTGTGCCAAGCAATTATAGCCCCAGAATCCCCCCTTCCCCCGCAAGGATAAATCATCCCTTTCCTTTAGTACTTACAATTACCTTGTGTTTATGGTGTTATATCAATTTCAACCTTTTAGCCTTGGGGCATGGGGGCAGAAGAGTGTGTCCATGCATCTTTTTCCCAGGGACAACAAGATTTTTAAAACTACAGAAAGGCAGACTGAGAAATACTTGGACAGGGATGGAGAAGCTGTGGCCTTCCAGATGATGCTGGACTTCAGTTCCCATCAGCCACAGAAAGGATGGGGTGATGGATACTGTAGTACAGTGGTGCCTCGCAAGACGAAATTAATCCGTTCCGCGAGTTTCTTCGTCTAGCGGTTTTTTCGTCTTGCGAAGCAACCCTATTAGCGGCTTAGCAGATTAGCGCTATTAGCGGTTTAGCGGCTATTAGCGGTTTAGCGGCTCTTAAAGGCTTAGCGGATTAGCGGCTAAAAGGCTATTAGCGGCTTAGAAAAGGGGGGGGGAGCGGAAAAAATCGGAACACTCGCAAGACGTTTTCGTCTTGCAAAGCAAGCCCATAGGGAAAATCGTCTTGCGAAGCAGCTCAAAAACGGAAAACCCTTTAGTCTAGCGGGTTTTCCGTCTTGCGAGGCATTCGTCTTGCGGGGCACCACTGTACAAAGACATCTGGAAGACCACATGTTTTCCCCATCCCATTCTCACTAGTCTCTACAACCATAGTGTTCATTCCTTTCCAGCACCCAACATATTTTGGGACATCCATAGAATTATCTTGCCTGCCACTGCCATAGAGCCCCAGTGCTCCTTTCCACTCCATGCAGACTCAAAGCGCACACTGACTCAAGACTGAGCAAGGATTACTGAGCCCCAGTATGTGAGCTGTACCTTGGCCTTGCCTTTGCCTCGGCGTTTTGGCGTGTCTTCTTCATAGTCCTCATCATCTAGATCATCCAAGAAATCGTCAGGTTCCAGAATCCGCTAGAACAGAGAAGCAAGACTACTGTAGAGAAAACAAACAGATTCAAAAAGACAAGGGGGAGGACAGAAGACTTGGAAGTCTGGCTAAGAAGCACCCCCTCAAATGCATTCTAGTTAGACCAATGGCAATGACCACCTAATAGTTTCATTTTCACTGCAGAGCTTTCAGGTAACATTAAAAACTGTCGTAAGGACATAAGAGAAGCCCTGCTGGATCAGAGCAAAAGCCTATTCCCAGATGTGGGGATCCTCTGGCCCTCCAGATGTTGCTGAACTACAGCTCTCATCATCCCCGCGATTTCAGCAACATCTGGAGGGCCAAAGGTTCACCTGTGCCCTATGTAGTCCAGCACATTGTTTCAACCAGATACCTATGGGGAACTGAGAAGCTGGGCTCTTACTGTTGTTCCCCAGCACACGATACTCAAGAGGCATGGTACCTCTGAGCCTAACCAGTGACTGAAAACCTGTGGTCCTTCAAATGTCACTGGACTCCAACTCAAATGAGCCTCAAACAAGAAGGATTATGGGAGATGTAGTCCAACAACAGCTGTAGGGCCACAGGTTCTCCCTTCATCATCTAGACATACCACCATCGTGACAAGTAGTTACTGGCAGCCTCATCTTTTAGTAATTTGTTGAATCGCCTAAACTATCCATTTAGGGCCACCTACACATCTTGCAGTGGCAGATTTCATAGGCTTTCTGTAAAGAAATACTTCCTGCTCTCTGTCCTGAATCTTCCAGTTGGTTAGAGCATGGAGCTGATAACACCAAGGTTGCAGGTTCGATCCCCGTATGCAGCTGCTGTATACTCCTGCACTGCAGGGAGTTGGACTAGATGATCCATCAGGGTCCCTTCCAACTCTACAATTCTACCTTTAAGCTTTATCAGATGACCCTGGGTCATGGTATTAACAAGAGAAAGTCTTCTATATCTTGCTTTCGTCACGTCATATATAATTTTATTTGTCGTTACATTTATATCCTACCTCTCTATCAGAGATTCTTTAGCTGTGATTTCTGCACTGCATGGGGTTGGACTAGATGATCCTTGGGGGTCCCTTCCAATTCTACAGTTCTTTGATTCTATGAAAACGCATGGGCTCAAAAAAGCGCATTTCATGCCCACATTTCAAAATCAGCAAGTGCTCTTTCTCTCTTTTCTCTATTGCTCTCTCTCTCACACACATCCTGTCTTCCTGGATGCTGGAAGACAAGCTACAGCATTCCGTCTTCGGCTGCCTTACTAGGCTATTAGAGTTGATCCTGGGAAGCAGCCAGTGTGTATTATGACATTCAGTATCTCACCAAGCCAAAAAACTTGATGAAAACCAGAAAGTGTCATTGCACCACCACCTCCTCCCTGTTCGCTTCACCCCCACCCCCATCCCAGCATGGCTTTTGCAAAATAGACTGGCTTTCATTTCACACTAAATTCCACTCTGGTTCATTTTTTTTTTTAATTTTTAAAGGAAGCTCTTGCAATCCAAACCAATAGTTTGTAGTAAAAGGGTGGAATTGGGAGCAAATAAAGCTGAAGAAACTGGAGCCACAGAAGAGACCTTGGGCTGGGCTGAGAGAAGCATGCCTAGCACCACAGTGGAACAAAACACTGGTCCATGAAATGATTTTTCTGGCAATGAGGATCTTTGAGACAGAAGCAGTCTGACAAGCTGAAAGGACACTAGCAGCAGGGGTACGGCTGTGCACTCCTTGCGTCTGTGCACACAGACGCAAAAAAGAGGCTCTCAGCTCTCTCCCTCTTCTGCATTTGAAGCAGGTTTTGAGCCCTTATGTCTGAGGGGAGAAGCTGGTGAAACAGCAAGGGGTGGTGGGATCAGCAGTACAGTGGTGCCCCACAAGACGAATGCCTCGCAAGACGGAAAACTCGCTAGACGAAAGAGTTTTCCATTTTGGAGGTGCTTCGCAAAACGAATTTCCTATGGACTTGCTTCGCAAGATGACAATGTCTTGCGAGTTCCTGCTGTTTTTTTTCCTCCCCCCCCTTTTTCTAAGCCGCTAAGCCGCTTATCAGCTGATCCGATCAGCAGATAAGCCGCTAAAAGCCGCTAAAAGCCTCTAATAGCGCTAATCCGCTAATCCTTCAATGGGCTTGCTTCGCAAGACGAAAAAACCGCTAGACGAAGAGAATCACAGAACGGATTCTTTTCGTCTTGCGAGGCACCACTGTACTTCCAGAAGTCATGGGCTAGGAGCCTAAAGCTCCACACAGCTCCTTATTCTGATGTAAACTGGATTTAAGTGCTCAAACTTCAGCAACTGTTTGTGCACTTGTTAAAAATCTGAACAATTTATTCACGCAGCAAACTTCTGTTTTTGTGGGTACAAAAACTAGGTCTCCGTGGTGCAAGATTTCTATCCATTCTGTAGTTAAAGGCAAGGACAGCAGAAGAGAGGTAGGAAGAAGCTGCGAGGAGCCATTCATATGTTACCATGGAGCCCCCTTTCGAAACAGAGTCAATGCTACCCTCTGCCTGCCATTACCTTCCGCGCGCGACTATTGGCAACAGGAAACTCGCCGAGGCTGTCTTCGTCAGTACGAGGATCGGGCAGACTGCGCTTCTCAAGAGAGTCCGTCCTCAAAAGGGCCTCCAGGCTGCTGCCATCCTGAGAGATCAAACCCTCTTTCTTTAGGGTCTGCTCAGTGTCTACAGAAGTAACATCCAGAGGGTTGGCTGTGTAATTTTTTGGTTATGTACTTAAATTTGTATCCTGCCCCTCCTCCCAGAGAAGCCCAGGGTGATAAACACCAAATGTTTAAACTATACTATTTAAAATAAAAGAAGAAAACTTTTAAAACAATTTTAAAACATCTAAAAACATTTTAAAGCAATCACATATGCTCACAGTCACTAATTTCAAGGTTGCCATGGTCAGTATCTGTCAGCCATCAAATGTATGAGTAAACAGGAATGACTTAAATTTCTCCGGGAAGTCAGTAAGGAGCAAGACACTCTCAATCTCACCAGGTAGGGAATTCTCCAAACCAAGAGCCAACCAAGGGCCTCTGCTGGCCGTTGCTAAAACTGCCACCCACATCACCAAAGGAGAAGGACTGGAGGCTCCAATACATGGTGGAAGGAAAGAACGGACTGGAGGAGGGATTGTGAACCTCAGTTAAGGAAGCAGAGCCCATTGAGGAACAAAGCCTTTTAAACACCTCCCCTGTGAGGAAAGGTTGCAACATTTCCGGCTCTTTAGTTGACCAACAAGGTGAGTAAGAGGCAACATGGTAGAAAAATATAAAATTATGCATGGCAGGGAGAAAGTGGATACAGAGGGGTTTTTTAAGGAAACTAAGAGAAAGAATAACAAGCACAAGGCAGAGAGATGAAAGAACACATTTGGGTGAAGGCAGGGCCTGAAACTGAAAGAGAAATCCAAAGGGAGGATGCTATAGTGAACAATATAGTCACATGCCGTTGCTACCACCACCCCTTAGGCAAATGAGAGGACACAACTCACTATGTGGATGGCTCACATAGAATCGGGCTTGCTTCAGGCTACGTGATTGGTGTGTCTTTTTCATGAAGAACAAAGGGTATAGTATGAAGGTTGTTACCAAGTGATCCCACTGGTCCGACTAGTCAGACCTGTGCACATATGCATTGGAAAGGATGGGGCAGGGTGTGGAGTATTGGGCTCTGCTGCTCAAAGGCACTCGGTGCACTTTTGGAAAGTGGCCGCCAAATGCTCAGTCTCTCATCCCATCCCCAACAACCTCAGGCCAGCTTTTGGTGGGGTGGGCAGGGGTAGCAGCAACTACAATTTCTGGCTCGGCCAGCAAGGCCAGACGAAAACCATGATTCATGCATGTAAAGGCCCTCCTATTTCATCTGTCCCTGGCTACAAGATACTTGGCCCAAGCAGAACCCTTTAACAGCCAATACAAACAACTGTTATCACCTGTGGCCCTCCAGATGCGGAATCTTGGAACCAGCCACAGCAGAAGAAAGGGAAGGGGGGGGGAATTCCCAAGCTGGAGGGGCTCCATTGCTCTGCCTTCCAGCTTAGGAAAAATTCCTCTTCCCCTGTGTTTTGCCAAAATGTGAGCATTCCAGGAGAAACCTAAAATCCAATGTAAATGTGCTACAAAGTGTGAATCTCATGAAAAGTCAGCATGTCAGGAGTGTAATTGCAATTCTTATTCCTGACCCATTAAAAAAACTTTAAGGTTTGCCTTGATTTGGGATGTGGAACTTGTGGCCCTTCAGGTATTCCTGAACTGTAATTCCCATCACCCCTGACCACTGGCTATGCTGAATGCAGCTGAGAAATGTTGGAGTCCAACAACAGAATGCAAGCCAAAACAGTTCATCAAGTCAGTATATCAAGACTTTAATAAGTTCTCATGTAGTAATAGAACAGCGGTGGGTACCCTGTGGTCCTCCAGATGTCACTGAACTACAGCTTCCATCATCTGTGGCCATTGGCCATGCTGACTGGGGCTGATGAAAGGTTTAGTTCCACAAGCTCTGGTGGGCCACTCGTTAGCCACCCCTGCATTAGAGATGTGATGGGATAAATAGGGAAAGGGGTAGCCTTTGAATAATATAGGGCTCAAAGACTTCCAAGGGTTACTAAAATCAAAACAGGATTTTACCTGGAAGGTTAGAGATGCTGATAATGATGCTCCTGAAAGCACAGTTGTGTCGGTGATGCAACTCACCCTGGCAGAAGAGGTTCTCTCTAATCAATTTGCTATGGTGTACAAACCCATCCCCAATCCCTAGGAAAAACTAATTTGATCCCAAGTGAAGTCCCAGCAGCAGCTCAGAGAGAAAGGAAAATATGTACCTGGTTTAATGGAAGGGAAGGAAAGCCTTGGATCCTCAGGAGGGTGAGCGCGACGTTTTTTCCGCCAGCGCCGAGCCGGGTAGGAATAGAGCTGGCCAGATGCCAAACCTTCCAATAAAAAAAGCAAACCAGGACAGAAAAGGAAGAAAAAGAGTAAGATTATCAGTTCAATGCAGCCTTTTCAGAGCTCTAGCCTTGAGCACTTCCCCAACAACCCTCACTTCAGGAATTAACACAGCCACACCTTACAATCCATCCTAAGTAAAGGTAAAGGGACCCCTGACCATTAGGTCCAGTCGCGGATGACTCTGGGGTTGCGACGCTCATCTCGCTTTATAGGCCGGGGTACAGCTTCCGGGTCATGTGGCCAGCATGACGAAGCCACTTCTGGCGAACCAGAGCAGCGTATGGAAACGCCGTTTACCTTCCCGCCGGAGCGGTACCTATTTATCTACTTGTACTTTGACGTGCTTTCGAACTGCTAGGTTGGCAGGAGCAGGGACCGAGCAACGGGAGCTCACCCCGTTGCAGGGATTCAAACCGCTGACCTTCTGATCGGCAAACCCTAGGCTCTGTGATTTAGACCACAGCACCACCCACGTCCATCCTACTTTGCCGCTAATCCGCACAGTTGATATGGACCAGTAAATAAAGGACTATGCAGTATATGCAGATAGGCTCCCTGAAATAAGTAAAGATATTTCCATGAAGGAAAAAGAAGAGACCTACCTCTCCCCACCCACCCACTTCTCAGGTGAGCTGTCAAAGAACAGGTGCAGTGCCTTATCGAAAACAAGCACATCTGCTGCCGGACCCCAAAGTGTTACAAACTGCAGCCCAAACAAGAAAACCACAGTGCCCCTAAACTTCACGTTTTCACAACATCCTATGTGTATCCAACCTGGCCCCCTGTGCCGCTTCTCCATCCAGATGTAGCAGTTACTCTGCGCCACTCCAGTCTGCGAGTCCAGAAATGGCAATCGGACACTTCTCTCAGCACACAGTCGAGCATTGTAGTTGTGGCACTGCTCCATCGCGTCCTTATAATATTGTTCGCCAAGGCTGGTGGGAGGCAAAAGCAAGCATGCGTTAGAACATGGGTGTGCCAACTTCAGGCTTGATAGATCCACTTTATTCTTAAAGGACCTCAGGATGCACAAACCAGCCATTTGCAAATAAGGAGCAAGGTGCCTCTTGAACATATGCTCAGCCCATAAATTTGCTGGGCGAATTTAAAAGAGGACAAAACTGATGAGAGGAACATAAGTAAAAACACTGTTTTCCAATGAAGCTGAATGTGGGAAGACGCACAGCACTTAGCTAACCTATGGAATTTGCTCCCACAGCAGCTAGTGACTGCCACTAACATGGATGACTTTACAAAATTAGACCAATTTATGGAATATAAGGCTATCAGCAGTAACTAACCATGATGACTATGTTCTTCTTCCACTGTCAGAGGTGTTCTACCTCTGAATACTCAGCTTGCAGGCTTCCCATAGGCACCTGGTTTGCTGCTGTAAGAACACGATGCTGGACTAGATGGGTCTTTAGTGTGATCCAGCATCCAAGCTATTTTTATGTTGTTATGGTTTTCACTCAAGCTTTCTTCATGTCCTCAATCTAATTGTGGGGAAACCTTTTTGCATTGCTATTGCTAAATCACTGGGCATCAGAAACACCTGCCTCAAGATCTACCAGTGAAGATCACCTCACGATCTACCAGTGCATCCAACTATACCTTCTGCCTACTCCTGTATTAGAAGAAGTTTTTCCCAACTACAGTAGATAGTTCACCAAGAGTCTAGGTTCACAGAACTATAGAATTGTAGAATTGGAAGCGACCCAAGGGGTCATCTAGCCCAGCCCCTTGCAATGCAGGAATCTTTTGCCCAAGGTGGGGCTTGGACCCACAACCCTGAGATTAAGAGTCTCATACTCTACCAACTGATTGACTACATCACACAAAAAGAACTCTAGGAAGCTGGACCTTCCCACAGCTAATAATTGCAACAATGTTGAACTGGGGTGCAGAAAGTACAGTGGTACCTCGGGTTAAGAACTTAATTTGTTCCAGAGGTCCGTTCTTAACCTGAAACTGTTCTTAACCTGAAGCACCACTTTAGCTAATGGGGCCTCCCACCGCCGCTGCACAATTTCTGTTCTCATCCTGAAGCAAAGTTATTAACCCAAGGTACTATTTCTGGGTTAGCGGAGTCTGTAACCTGAAGCATATGTAACCTGAAGCGTATGTAACCTGAGGTACCACTGTACTTTAAATTTTAAGGTGTCAGGAACGAAATTCTGATTACAAAGCTGGTTTTAAGCTTCCCTACTTGGAACAAAAGAGAGAGGCATCTGTAGAGCTAGCTTTTTATATTACCACATCTCATTTTCAATCTATTACAATCACAGAAGAAGGAAAATGCCCAATTCTATTCAATAATCCCATTAGTGAAGACTCAGATGGAGAGTTCTCAGAGCGAAGCGGAAAGGGAGGGAATACATCGCTTGCATTTATATTCTTGTTCTTTAAAAATCTGTGGTGTGGCAGCAATGAAGTTTCCTTAATTGAGCAGCCTATAATTACAGTAATTTTAGTGTTTCAATCTCGCCACATAAAGTAGCTGAGGGAAGGGAATAGAAACTGGTGGGCATCAGCTTGCTTTGGGGGGAAAGAATTTAATATCTTTGCTGCCGGAGGAAAAAAAGCTTGTTGGGGGGAGTAGAGGGATGAAAGAGAAAATTAGGTAATTAAATTGCAAGTCCACCTTGTTTACAATGTTTTATAATCCTCTTGGCGCTCTATCATCAGTTGAAGCAGCTATGTGAAATTTAGAGGATGCAAATCAGGACAGAAAATTGCCACAACCCGGGAAACAGCTTCGACTGACCAGATGAACTATGTGAGGGTAGCTGATGGGAACATCCCCTGCATGCGAAGACAGGCTCTGGCAGATTGAGTCAACAAGACTAATAGTGAGCCCAGTGGTCAAGAAGGTGGTTTCTGCAGGAACTGTAGAGGGAAGTGAGGAACAGTTGGGGCTCATCAACCTGGAAAGGTAGCTCACCTAGGAAAAGGAAAACTCTGATCCAAAACCTCCACTGCCTTGCGGGATATCTTCAGAAGAAAAGGCTAAGGAGTAAACACTACACAAATCCACAGTGGAGTCCCTAAGACTGTTGGAGGGCACTTTCTATGCCTCCTTCCAGCAGCTCCTGCAGCCAAGCTGGGGCCAAACAAATTGCTCTGCTTTACTTTGGACCACCATCAGCGAGGCCAAGGAGGGGCGAGGGTTGTCATCTGGGCAGCCCAGGACTTCCATACATACTGCCCCGGCTAGCGCCGAGAGGTAACTTTGGTGCTGCCAATGCAGCAGTCTGACTTTACTCTCATAGGCGCACTCCTTTGTCTCTCAAGATAGATGGATGCCAACAACAACATAATTGCAAGAATGTATCATACAGAACCTTCAGGTACCAACATACCGTATGCCAGGGGTTGCCAACATGGTGCCCCTCGGGACAATTCCTAGCATCCCTGACCATTGGCTATGCTGGCTGGGGCTGATGAGAGCTGGAGTCCAGAGCAACATCCAGAGGGCACCACACCTGGAACCTGGGTCCACCCTACATCCATTACTTCTTGACTTCCAATACCAGCCACGTACTGTATAGACAAAGTTGCCATCTTAAAATTCTACACCAGCTCAGAAGCTTAGCTTTTCTTATGTGGAAAGCAGGCCCATCACTTTTTCTCCATTCGAGAGCAATGACCCATCAATTTGCACTTCTGCCCACCTCCCATTAGCAGTCCTGACCATTATGGGTCATGGTTCCTCTTTCCATCCTGCCTCTTTGGGGCAGGAATTCAAATCATTCTCTCCCGTACCTGAAAACTTCTTTTAAACTCTTGCAAGAAGGTGGGTCTTTGTGCTCTTCACTTCCACTTCACTCCTACTGGGCAAGCAACTTTCATCTCTTCACTTGTTATTCCAACCCCTGGAACTTGTCCCTGACATTGCGAGGGGGGGAATCTGTTTTTCCCTAGCACAAGGACGAGGTACCTTTTGCCCTCCAGATGTTATTGGACACATCAGCCCCAGCCAAGCATGGCCAGGGATGATGGGAGTCGTAGTCCAGCAGGGTCACAGGTTGCCCATCCCTGCCCTAGCTTCTCTAGCCACCCTACCTCTTTGCTAGCCAAAATCTCTTGCCACCCTTCATCTCCCATATAAAGAAGAGGAAGATAAGGTGGCTGTGTTGTGTTTTAACTGTGCCCCCATCACATTTTATTTCTGGAGATCTAAACTGAGTGGGTGGTAGATCTATATATTATGTTCTCATCTTAAATCCATTTCACTCCCCCGCCCCAATTTTATTCTGGATTCTGACAGAAAGCGGGGAGGAACTCATTCTTACCCCCATGACTGGAATCCTACTTTTCAAGAGTGATTTTTTTCCTACTTTCCCCTCACTCCATTTTGAAGACTTTTTTTAAAGGGCATGAGATAGTCTCTCTTGACACACACTCCTCTTAAAAGTCCACTCCACCCACACACACTTTTTTGAGGGACCACCTGGTGTATCCCCCCGCGCGCCCCCCCCCCGCTCAAGACACGAACTGTATCTGTTTTCCTGAATGGGTATTTCCCCCTTTTCCCCACACCCCATTTTTCTTTCACAATTACTGTTTCAAGGGAAGGAGGCTGTCTTCCTCCCGGCCTCTTTCAGAGCTCCACGGGGGGCATGAGGTAGAAGGACCATTTTCTTCATTATTCCCCATTTTCTTTTGGGACTTTATGGAAAGTGGGGGGGGGGTTTCCTGCTCTTTTCTCCTCCCCCGTGGGAGCTCTACTTCGCCTCCCTCTCTTTTTTATTTTTTGAGCAGCCTTTTATTTTTCTCATTCCAATCCCCCATCCCAAAATTTGGGATATTTCAAGGCGAGGTGTCCTCTTTTCCGTCCACTTTTAAAACTCTGAGACGAAGGCACCCTCCCCTCTCCTCATCCGGCCTCCACCCACAGAAAGGGAGTTTAATTTTTTATTTATAAAAACTTCAGCCCTGAACAATAAAAAGAGCCCACAGCTGCCCCCTCGCCTCCTATTCCGCCCCCAAGTCCACCCCGATAACAGAATGGTCTCTCCTACGACCCTCCTGCGAGCATTTCTCGGAGATTCGGGCTGTACCATTAGAACCAAACAGGGGAGGGGAAGGGGGGGGAAGAACGAGAGTTGCACTCACAGCTTCACCACATTCTGTACCACCGCCGCCATCTTCCCCTCTGCCGCCTGGGGCCGCGGAGTACTTAAGTGCGCATGCACCACCGGCCGTTCGAGCTCACCAGGGCGACTTCCATAAGCATCTCACTCAGTTCCACGGCATGGCGCATGCGCCCCGCTACCACCATCTTTGGCGCATGCGTAATTTTAAAAAAAAACCCTGAATCCTCCCACGCTCTTCCCGCCGGCCCTGCTGTCAAATATCATGAAGGCGCACGCGTAGAGAAGACAAGAAAGACTTGCTAGTGACGCCACCAACGGTGACTATTTATGTATATTGCGCAGGCGCAACGGGAAAATCCTCCCTCATAGGGGAAATAAATTTCGCGGTCAAAGAGTCGGCCGCCGAGGACGCATGCGTGAATCTGGAAAGATTTGGCGGGAAAACCATGTTGGTTGACGAGGGAACTAAAATAAGCAATTCGACTAAAATGCAAGATAGTGGCTGTCTTGGGCCAGATATTAATCTGTACAAGTACATTTAATGTTTTGTTCATATCGTATTTATAAAATTTCTTTACTGCCTTTCATCAGAGGATTACAGCGTGATATATTTAAAATATATAAACTCATAAATACATAACATAGCAACAAACAAAAACAATAAGCCCCACCTTGGTATAAGGGTCAATTTGTTAAAATTTTCTGTTGATGCGTTAATGCTTGTTAATAATATTTTAAAAGAGAGAGAGAGAGACATGTTGACCAGGATTCCTTTATTAATAAGGTATTTATTTAATAATATTTCAGTCTGCAAAACAGTCCCCTACAACATCATAAATACATAACAAAACAGCAAAAAAAAATGGGTTGGATCAAGCTCAAGTTCACATCCACACAATACAGGGCTTATTACAAAGGACCCCAGGAACTTGAAGCTGCTAAGGCAGTGTTTTCCAACCACTCTTCCGCGGCACACTAGTGTGCCGCAAGATGTTGCCTGGTGTGCCGTGGGAAAAATTGAAAAATTTGAAAGATTTTTTAAAAAAATAATGTCACATTTTCGCCCACTAGGCGGGCGCCGGACTGTGTCCGCCCTATTTTCCATCCGTCCTGGGTGGGGATCAGATCGGATGGGATCGGATGAGAGCGGACAGGCGGTCCGCTCTCATCCGATTCCCCATAGAGAGCAGCGGGGCTCTGACATCTCCCTCTCCGCTCAGCGGGGATCAGCGGATCGATCCCCGCTGAGCAGAGAACAGTCCGCAACGTTTTTGTTTGCCATTAAAGAAAAAAATATTAAACCATGCTTGAATGTCGGAACTGGTTACTAAAATTTTTGAATCCCACCACTGATGTTAAGTGTTTGTGTTTATTTGATTTGTGTTTATTTGATTCCTATTCAAGAGAATTACTTTATATATAGTCAATATAGGCACAGAGTTAATTTTTTTAACATTTTCTAATGGTGGTGTGCCTCGTGATTTTTTTCATGAAACAAGTGTGCCTTTGCCCAAAAAAGGTTGAAAAACACTGTGCTAAGGGACTGGGAAGTGTGGTTCTATGAAGGGGAAACTATGGTTCCCATATTTTTTTAGAGGAAACTAGGGGCTTTGAATGTGCCTGCAACATTGTAATATGTGAGGCAATCCTACCACAGCTTGCAGAAGCCTTCTTTGCAGAAACTAGAGGGAAGGGTCTTTTTGGTGATGGCACCCATGCTATGGAATCACCTCACTGAAAACAGGCAAGTGCCAATGGTCATGTGCTTCCTCCGCTTGCTGAAAACTTTTTTAGTCATGAAGGCCTTTGAGGCCTATTAGTACCCATTGTTGCATGTTTAGTTGCATTATTAGTTTACTTCAGGGATAGCCAACATGGTGCCCTCCATATATTTTTGGGCTACACCTCCCAGAACCCCAGCAACCATGGATGGTGGTCAGGGATGGTGGGAACTGTTGTCCATCAATATTTGGGAGCACCATGTCGGCTACCCCCCCCCCATTTTACTGCATTGATTTTAATGAATGTATTTTAGATAGCTGTAAGTTGTCTTGATATTTTGGAATGTTTACCCTTTTCCCAGGCTTTGGGATGACTAGGATGAAAACAGACGCTTTTTGCTGCTGTTATTGGGGGTTGCAGTTTTTATGAACGGCATGTGTTTTTGTGTAAATGTGATTTTATTATGATGCATTTTTACGTATACTTCTGCTGTTAAATATGTTCCAAGTCTCTGAGAGATCTTGGGTTGTATTCAATGTTAGTCATACTTGGAGTAGATCCACGGCAATCAAGGGATTTCAGTTAGTCATGCCCCTTAATTTCAAAAGGATACAATCCCTTTAATGTAACAAGCAACTAATAATAATAATAATAAATTAATAAATAATATTGTTTATCTGCTAACTAAAGGAAAGGCCTAAGCACTCAGAAAGGAAACAAAGTGCATAATCTAGCACTTAATGTTTCCTGAGACATGTCTGTTGGGTAAAAACAACATTCTTTTGGTACGAGTGGATTCCTCCAGTAGAGATATATTTTGTGCCATGGGCTTTCTGCTGGCCAGCTGCATCTAGACACTTTCTTGGCATATTTCATAGGAAAAGAATGAGAAATCAACATTCCCCCCTTCTCTGACATTCTGCTTTGTTTTTCTTATAAACTTCCTTTAGACATAATCAAGCCGTTGTCACTGCAAATAACTTAAGAGCCCTGCTAGGAAAGCTTCATCTAGTCCAGGAGTCTGCAACCTGCGGCTCCGGAGCCGCATGTGGCTCTTTTACACCCTTGCTGAGGCTCCGGGGCAGATACTAGCGAGGGGAGGAGGCGCATTGTGCGCCCCGACACTCCCCACTGTGGCGGGCGCTGTACTGGCTGTGACGTCGCATGGGGGCGGTGTGTGTGTTAGTCACGCACCGTCCCAACGTCACCTTCCCGGTTTTGCGGCTCCCAGGTTTTTTTTATTCGGAAACGGGTCCAAGTGGTTCTTTTTGTCTTAAAGGTTGCAGACCCCTGATCTAGTCCCAGCCCCTTGTCTCCAGTTCAAATTTGGAGGTAGACTGGTTATGAACTGGAGGTTGCATTCAGCTATTAGGATCAATCATTGCTGCCAAATCTACTATTAATTTATCTATATGGGTGGGGAATCTCAGGCCTGGGGCCCAAATGTGACTGTCCAGGTCTCTATATCTGGTTCTCAAAACTCTCCCCAGAGTTGGGCCCTGCCCAACACCCTTATTTATTGTTTTTGATGACTGGAATGAGCCCTTGGACTCTGATAATGCTTCTTGCTTGACTGGATAGAGGACAGAGAGGGGTGTGTGGGTGTAGAAACTAGCCTACTGCACTAAGGTGGATGTTAACATTCATTGCTCTGCCCTCTTTTGCCAGCATGTGGCTGCCAGGAAGTTGCCCGGAAAGAAATGCAGCCCTCAAGACTGAAAAATAAAACTTCCCCCACATGCTTCCAATATGCATTTTCAATTAATGCACATGAGCCCAGTTGCCAGCAAGTAAAAGGTCTTGATAGGCACAGTGGTCTGGCACGTTCGTCTTGAGCAGACACATCTGGGATCAAGCTGTAGAAAAACAAACATCTAGAGATGAGTGAAGAAACGAAGGAAGTTGCCAGTGATGAAACAGATGCAGCTGGGACATCTCGGCTGTGGAACTCTCCTTCTAACTGCCCCTTTCCAGCAATAATTCTTGCAAAACTTTAGCGGGCCAAAATGCGAGGGAGAAGATTCAAAAGGGACTAGACCCCAGCTGATGGGAGTTGTAATCCAACAACATCAGGAGGGAGCTGGGCTAGCGAATGCTGCTCTGGAGCTTACTGGATAAAGTCACATCGCTCCCAAGTGATCCCAAGAGAGGCTTGACAGGTCTCACAGCTTAATCTGAAGTTTCAGGATTTTAGCATCAGGGTCTTAAGGAAAAGGAGTGACATCTCAGGATATGGCCTAGAATAGGAATGGGGAACCTGATTTCTGTCCCTCCAGATGTGGTGAGACTCCAACTCCCATCATCCCTGATTGCTACCTATTCTGACCCAGGAGAAAACTTATTAGTTGTTCCAACCCCATGGGCTGTAAAAGTTTCCATGGCCCTGGACTGGATGACCTCCCTTCCAACTTTCTGTCGTCCCCCACAACTCACCCGTTGCTGCTGACCCTTGCTCCACCCCATGAAGCAATGTCTCTCGCCACCACCCCCATCACGTGTGTATGGACACAGTTCCTTCTTTCGCAACAGCTTGGGGGGTTGGAAATTGTGCTTTTGCATTTTGAGAAAGTTAAAGGACACTGTGGGCAGGCACTGCTGATTTTGCAAGGGAATGCAGAGAGAGAGAGAAGTAAGGGCCGGAAGGGAGGGGCTCTGAGACAGGGACACGGGGTTGCCAAGGAGTCAGAACCAAACAAAGGAAGCCCTAGCAAGCTGCTGGGAGAACATCTGAACCCGGGACAAGGGCCTGGTCCACAACTCTGCCAATGAGTCACTCCTGCCCCTGGACAGTGGGGAAAGAGGAAGGAAGAGGGCGAGAAGATACAAGGGAAAGAAGAGTCACTTCCAAACTGGACTTCTAGTACTGAAAGGCTCAGGAGCACGACTTCAACCCAAGTCTTTCCATCTTGGAGCAGAACCCTTTCCCCAAGGACTTTCCCTTTCCCAGATGGGACCATATACGCATATATATGTCTGGGGAGGGGAACACCTTGCATATTGCAAAGAACTCAGGGGCACCCTTGGGCGCAGTGTTGAAGAGCAAGGGTGGGGAACCTCAGGCTTGGGAGCTGGATGTGGTCCCCCAGGCTTGCCTGTATGCATAGGAGAAAACTCCTAGGGGGATGAGGTCCCTTTGCACCCCCAAAATAAAGTATTTCAGGGGGCCGGGGGGGGGCAAAATTAATGGGCATTGTCATTCAAATAGTGTGTGTGCACCATATCAACTGATCAATTGTGTTCATTCCGGAGGTCTGTTCTTAACCTGAAACTGTTCTTAACCTGAAGCACCACTTTAGCTAATGGGGCCTCCTGCTGCCGCCGCGTTGCCAAAGCATGATTTCTGTTCTCATCCTGAAGCAAAGTTCTTAACCCGAGGTACTATTTCTGGGTTAGCGGAGTCTGTAACCTGAAGTGTATGTAACCTGAATCGTATGTAACCCGAGGTACCACTGTACTACCTTCTCCACCTGGTTCTTGCTTAACTCAGGATGCTTAACAAGCATCTGGCTGACAGCTGTGAGAGCAAGATGCTGGACCACATGGACTGTTGGCTTGGACCAGCTGGGCTTTTCTAATGGTCTTATTCCTGGGATTGAAGTTGGGGCCTTCTGCATGCAAGGTAGGTTTTCCGCCAGAGTGATCCGCTGATCTACTAGGGAAGTAGTAGAAGATGAACACAAGCTGTTGTTTTAGACTAGGTTGAACAATTGGTCCATTGCAATCCAGTGTTTGACTGCCCTAGTTGCTCTCCAGGATATTGGAGACAAAAGGGGCCTTTCAAGAAACTTCATTCACCATTAGGGATCGGCAAACCTATCAATTTCGGTTTCTCTCTGTTTCTCATATTTCCAACCTTAACTTTAGTTCTCCACATCCATTTGTGATTCCCCTCATGAAATTTCATCGGCACTGTTGCGCAAATTTCTGCTTACATGAATTTTTGTTTGCAATTTTGAGCAATAAACACATTTTTGCAAAGCAATTTCCCCACGCACAATACATTATTATGTCGTTTTCACTGAGATATGCATTTATGTGCACACTTTAGGATATGCATTTGTGCACACGTTACTGGGGCTGGAGAGTCGCATTGCAAAATTCAGAACTGTGCAAATTTTGAAGGATGGCTTCATTTCTGACCAAGTTAGGTAGATCAACCATCAAAAGCAAAATGAATCAAATTTATCTGCCGTATTCCTTCATCATCAGTGCTAGAGAGTCCCGTTTGTACCCATTCTCCTGCTACTGCAAAAACCCTCAGTTTACTGCTTTCAGAGACTATACTGAGAAACTGGAGGAGGCGAGGAGAATGGAAGGTCCGGGGTTCACCTCGGGTTCAAATCCATTTGTGCGCTTGACTTTGGTGAGGGGGAAACCCATGGCAACGAAGGCACTGGTCCGTCATGACTGCTTTGCCATCTCCATGGCCACGGAGACCATAGAAGGGTTACGGAAAGGGAGAGAGGGAGAAAGCAACAGATGCTGCCTGGTTGTAACAGGCTGGCTTTTGCACACAAGGCAGTCTTGCTGGTTCCAGAAATTTACCTCCCATTTGTTCTCGCGAACAATCGGCTTGCAGGCCGTTGGGGGGGCAAACAAAAAGCTTGCAAAAAGGGAATCGGAAAGCGTGAGAGGCAGTAATTTTGCAAAAAGAAAAAGAGAAAAGGTGGGGGCTTCACTCTGGGAGCTGGAGAGAGGGGTGTGGATATAATGAATAGAATCAAAGCTGCAAAGAGCTTCTGTCTCCAGTCTCCCCCAGTTAGAGAACATTCTGCTTTCAGCGTAAAAAACAAAACACTACACTTGGGTTATATTTGGCAAACAAGCCATGTTTGCAGTGTTTCCATCACACCAAGGCACACACATTGCTTCACTTCTTCAAAACCCAATTTTTCTGTGAACACCACCCCCTCAACACACACACACAGAGAGAGAGAGAGAGAGAGAGAGAGAGAGAGAGAGAGAGTCAAATAATCCACAATGGGCTTTCGTACTATTTTAAAATAAGTTTAATATCAGTTGCAGGGGAGCCCAAATCTGATCAGGACTGCAGTGTCGATTTTCTCCCACATATGGGTACCTTTTTCATTAAAGCTGCAAAGAGCTATCTCAAGAGAGCCATTTGCAATGGGAAATTGAAGCTCCCCAAACCCCAGAATTGTGCTTCCAAAGGGTTTCTCCCTCCCACTGTAAAACTCAAAAAAACCAACCAACCTGGATCTCCCATAGCACATCCTAAAGCCCATCTAGTCCAGCATCCTGCTCTCACAGTGGCCAACCAAATACTGGTGGGAAGCTGCCAAGCAGGACCTGAGTGAATGCACTCTCCCTACTTGTGATTCATAGAATCATAGAATTGGAGAGTTGGAAGGGACCACGGGGGTCATCTAGTGCAACCCCCTGCTATGCAAGAATCTTTTGCCCAATTCCCAACTAGATATTCAGAAGCACACTGGAGATATCCAAAAGCACACAGCCATTGTGGCTAGAAGCCATTGATCTCATGATGAATTGGTCCAGTCCTCCTAAGTTACTCGTGATGGTCACCATCACTGTCTCCTGTGGGAGTGAGTTCCATAGTTTAACTATGCACTGCATAAAGAAGTACCATCTTATGTCTGTCCCGAATCCTCCAATATTCATTGGAAAGCAGCCACTAAGCACACATGTACGTATTAGTTTTACCCATCAGCCTTGCCTCTCCCCTGTGGATAGCTCAGCTGTCATGGGTAATCTCAGGTCATGGGTTCAAGCTCCATCCACATTGGGTGAAAGATTCCTGCATTGCAAGGGGTTGGTCCGGATGACCCTTGTGGTCCCTTCCAGCTCTAGTTCTAGGATTCCCTCCTCCTTTCATGCTCTTTGTCTCCCCACCACCAACATCCACCTGCTTCCTTCTTTTTAACAGTTCATACACAGCACAGATGGGGAATCTTATTTCAGCCTGAGGGCCACATTCCCTTCTGGGCAGCCTTCCAGGGGCCAAGTGCACGAGGTGTGCAGGGCCAGAAGCAAAAGTGGCCAGAGCAACTAATCGAAACGTTACCTTTGCAGTTTCTACACCACGTTCTCTGGGTAGGCAAGCAGGAAGCATCATCAGTGTTCAAAGACACACTTCAGTCAAGCAAAAACAGAGGTAATGTGCGAAACAGCACCAGTCCTAGGAAGGCCCTGAGGGCCAGACAGAGAACTCTGAGGGCCACATTTGGCCCCTGGGCCCAAGGCTCCCCACCCCTCCCTGATATAAGTTGCTGGTGCTGTATCATAAATAGCTTTGGGGGACATAAAAATAAAGATTCGCAATATTCGAATTCAGGGCCCCTTTTGAATTTGTTTAAATCCAACACAGCTTTCTAGTGAATTTTGGAGAACCCACAGTGAAACGCCACAGACTGGAGTATCCAATTCTTGGAACAAACCAAGTACGCATCTGGCGAGGAGTCAGTCCTCAAGGAAGCCATGCTATCAAGGAGAGATTTTAAAACTTGGCTTAAGGCCAAAGGTGCTCCAAAGAAGCTGCAGCAGCAGTCTCTGCCCAAAAGTCGCTTGGGACGCTGAAAATGGCTTTCTTGGCAAAGCCGGCCCCTATTCGAGAGTCACCTTTTGTCATGTGCCGTGGGACTGACAGCATCCTAGCATCCTGATGGGGTCCCCTTGCGAAGCGGCCTTTTGCAGCGACAGATGGGCCGGATGAGAAACGGCTGCCAAACAGCCAGTTGCCTGGGGACAATGCCAGGCCACGGTTTGTTAGTTTAACAAGCCTCTATTTATTCTTCCCCTGAAGATGCTGAAATGGGGCTTTGTCTGCTTTGCTGGACAGACGACTACAGATGCGGCCAGGATGGTGCAGGAAAAACCAAGCACAGGAACGGCCAAAAGAGGAGAGCCGCAGCCACGAGGCAACCCTCTCTTCTGAACAATATAACCATATACTGTAACAGGAATTCAGGAAGCTGCCTTATACCATTGGTCCATCTCACTATTATCCACATTGACAAGCAGTAGTAACTTTCTTGAAATTCAGGCAATGGTCTCTCTCCTGTGCTACCTGGATTGATTGAACCAAGGATCTTTTGCTTGCAGAGTATGTGCTCTGCCACTGACCTGCAGCCCTTCTGCTAAAAAGAAAGTAAGATTCCAGTCCTCATGGTTCTGAATAAAGAGTGGATTCCAAAAGGGACACAGGGAGCTGTCTTCTCCTAAATCAAAACATCGGTTTAACTAGCTCACTGATGGGCAGTGGCTCCCGGCAGTTTCAAACAGAGGTCTTTCCCATGCCTACCTGGAGATGCCAGGTGTTGAACCTGGGACTTCTGCATGCAAAACAGGTGCTCCACAGCTAAACCACAGTCCTCTCTATGCTATTGGCTGCTAGCATAGAGGAGTGTTGGCCGGTAAATAAACCAATTTAACATCCCATCTTTCTTCCATCAGAGAAGGAGAAACACACACAGGGGAAATGGAAATAGTATTAACTATGGACTAAGGTTCAGATCTTGGCGTTTCTAGTTAAAAGGGTCAGGTAGCAAGTGATGGGAAAGGCACCTTCTCTGCTTAGGACCCTGCCATCAGTCAGAGCAGATGATCCTGATCTAGATAAATAAATAGTGTGATGTGTTATAAGGCAGCTCCCTAAACTGCACCAGCCACAGCCAACCTGTATGACTCAGAGTCTTTTCCCATGAAATTCCAGCACAGGAATGCCTCCCTATTCATTAACATGACCATATTACCAGCTTAAGAACTTAAATGAGATATCCTGGCTCGTTTACATTCCAAGGCTAGAAACACGGCTTCCTCCTCCCTCCAGCACGGGACAATCTCTGACGACTGCTCAGAGCGCCGTGCCGCCCTTCCCATCAATGAGCAGCGCAACATCGTCCCCGCCACTCCCGCTACAAAGAATGTACACAACACACACCTCTTCACTGTTGAGGTTTTCTTCCCCAACCCATCAATTAACCATCAGCTTTTCAGGATCCACACCCATAACATTTGTTCACGAGGGTAACTTAACAGATGCTTATTAATTTATTGCTTTGCTTCCAATACAAGTTTCAGTAGAAGGGTGTGTTTGTGTAGAGCCTGCCAAGAGCACACAAGACAGGGACCCATCTCAGCTTTTGTCGAAACGGAGTGCTGCATAGTAAGGAGTGAAGCCTGCATTCTGCAAGATGCTCTTTGAAAGCTGGGAGGAATTATATTACTAGTGAAGCTGCACCAAAGGATCTCACACAGGTGTGCACGCACATCCATGCCTGCACACGCACCCCCAGTCACCCAATTTAACAGCAAAACACTCTCTTATGTACAAAAAGGCTGCGCTTTCAAAGTCACAGGTCCCCCTCCGCCGGCCGCCTTTCTCATTACGTCAGGATTTCCTGTCTGCCAGAATCTTGCAATGGAGCACCCACATCTGCCGTTTGGTGCTTCTCCATCACCTGCAGGACGTCATCCAAAATCGATGGCCCCAAGTCCACGTGAAGGGAGAGCAGGGAGCCCGCGTGGGACATGAAAGCCTTGTCTTTGTTTTCTTCCCCTGAGAACCCATTCACAGAGGCCAGGCACTTGCCGTTGGCGGTGCCAAGGGGTTCCGAAGTCCTAGCAGACACAGCGCAGGGAGGACTCAGCGCAAGGTCATTCGTCTGGGGAGCGGCTTGGGCTTTGTCGTCGAGGTGCAGGCGCGGTGGTTTGGGCGGGGCTTGAGCAGAAGGCAGGGTCAGCGCCTGCAAGCCACCAATGACCGGCAGGGAGATGGCGTTTTTGAGGAGAGGGGAGGGGATGTCCGAAGGCGGCGGATCATAACCCGAGATGGTAGCGGTCCTCGAAAACTCGAAGGGCACCATGTACTGGCTGGTGCCACCTGGACTCACGTTGCCCTCTGTCCTGGGCAGGAGGTGGAACTTCCCTTGGAGAAATGAGATGTCACCAAACATGTCGTTCTCCCCACCGCTGCCGATATGAATCGTGTGCCGGAAGTCCCCTAGTGGTGGGCTGATCATGTCTGAAGAGAGGATGTCTCGCAGTTTCTCCTTCTTGCCCCTCCTGCTTCCTCTTTTCAGGTAGATGGGCACTTTGGTGGTGGACATCTTTGTCGACTGCTGTAAAGGAGGGGAGGGGGGAAGAAGAAGGGCCGTTCAGTGCTGGCGCTTCAGATTCAAAACAATCATCATCAAGTGGCCGGTTAAAAGGTGAAGAGTCCTTGCAAGACAGGAGGTTATCAGCCACAATGGGATCGGATTTCAGTCGGGCATGAGCCACTAACAAATTACCTAGAGGTAAGTTGATTCTGCTGGTAGGACGTGACCTTACGAAGGATTCCCCGGCAGCTGTGCACCTGAGAAGTTCTCCAACGCAGAGGCCGAGCCACGGGAGATTCCAACAGAACTTCAAGAAGTCAATACAAGAGGGAAACCCCAGAGCCACCTCAGGCTGGATAAATTCCTTCCTTCATAACCAGAATCTGTGTGCAGTTCTGCTAAGGAAGAAGAAAAGAGTGATTGAAATTAAGTTAAGAATTCTGTTTTAACAATCGTCCAGTTGTAATTTAAGCCCAACCATAGAGGGATGGACTACATCTCAAGGGTAGAGCATCTGCTTTGCATGCAGAAGGTCCCAGGTTCAATCCCTGATGGGGAATCCTATTCACCCAGAGGACCACATTCCCTTCTGAGAACCCTATTTCTGTGGTGGGCGGGGCCAGAAGCAAAAGTGGGCGGGGCAATGAGCACACATTTTACCTTTGTGCAACAGGCTAGTTTCTACACCAGGTGATGAGAATCTTTGGCCCTCCAGGTATTGCTGAGCTACTATTCCCATCAGCCATCGCAAGCATGGCCAATGGCCAAGGATGATGGCAGTTGTAGTTTAGGAGTTTCTGTAGGGCTGAAGGTTCCCCCCACATATTCTACACTCAACCCCTCTCTATCCTCCCTCCAGGCAAGCATTATCAAACTACACTCAGCCCAAGCAAAAACACGGCTGGTGAGGAGCATGGCCGGGGGAGAGTCCCGAGGACCACATGAGGGCCACATCCATTCTCTAGGCCTGTGGTTCCTCATCCCTGAACTAAGAGCTCTCTTTGCTCACCTCATAAGGGCCAAATCTGAAACCTGTGTTGTTTGGGATTGGAAGCACTTCTTGCTGCCTTGGGCCCGTCAAGGTCATCTCCCTCTCCTTCCCAGAATGCCTTCAGGAAGGGCTGGCGTGACCAGACAGCAGACACTTCCTATTCATCTGCCCCCCTCCCCAGGCATAGAGTGAGGAAAAGGAGCAGCAATGTCCCCATGAAGAGCCTGGCTGCTGGATCAGACCAAAGGCCAACAACAACAATAATATACACCATTAGGCACCAGGCCTTTGCCTGATTAACACATTATACCCCTTTTAGATGTTTGTGGAAGGGGGTCCATCATCCCATTCTTACAGTGGCCAGCCAGCTGCCCATTGGGAGCCCCACTACACAGGACCTGAGGGCCAACAGCGCTCTCCCAGTTTTGAATTCCCAGTAACTGATATTCAGAGCAATACTTTTGCTGCTCATTTTAAAAGAGATTTTCTCTTCACTGTGTTTGTTCAGCTTTTCGAGCACCACTTAGAGGCAGAGGTGGCAATTAAGCGGCATACAATGGTACCTCGGGTTAAGTACTTAATTCGTTTCTTAACCTGAAACTGTTCTTAACCTGAAGCACCACTTTAGCTAATGGGGCCTCCTGCTGCTGCCGCGCCGCCAGAGCACGATTTCTGTTCACATCCTGAAGCAAAGTTCTTAACCTGAAGCACTATTTCTGGGTTAGCGGAGTCTGTAACCTGAAGCGTATGTAAACTGAAGCGTATGTAACCTGAGGTACCACTGTACCTGTTTTTGAAATAAATAACAACTAAAACGGCTGATCCCAGCGCCATTTGGCAGGGGCTCCGCTCCCCAAGGCATTAAAAAGCAAGGACACCCCAGTCCATGTGGCCTGGCCAGGCTTGAACAAGCGAGAGCGTTCTGCGGCCGACTCAAAACAGGTGGCTGCTCTGTCAGGGGTGGGCTGATGGATAAAGCGGCCTTTTGTCTGAGCGCTGGCAGGGCGCTGGTGCACACCAAAGCCTCAAGAGCATTGGCTCGGTGCACTGCTGACAGAGCAGGTTATCACGAGCAACTGTTTAACGGACGAGCCAGGAAGGGAAGGATTTAAAAGGGGAAACGGGCCTCATTTGCAACAACCGCAGAAAAGCAATCCAGGCGGCTTTCTCTTTCTCTCTCTCTCTCTCTCTCTCTCTCTCTCTCTCTCTTTGCAAGCGGAGGGTACACAACAGAGAACAATACACCAGCGGCTGAAAGAAGCTGGGCCCACAGCTCCAATGCGCTGCTTTGGACAATCGCCACTTGTTCTCTTGCCCCGCCAAATGCCACACACAAACAGCCATGCCTCTGGGCTCGAAAGCACCACTGCCGAGGTCACCAACTCAGAAAAAGCAGCACAGCTTGAAGCAACAGCAGATTTGAGGTTTTCCTCCAGACTTCCTCCAAAGAGGTTAGACGGGTCAGAGTTCATTGGTTTGAGCACCTGCTTTGCAGGCAGAAGGTATTGGGTTCAATTCCTGGTATCTCCAGGTAGTCCTGACTCAAATCCAGGCAGCTGGCAGCTGGCGTGGACCAGGCTTCTCCAACCAGATGCCCACCGGGCGCTTTGGACTACAAGGCCTATCAGCCCCAATCACCAACTGTCAAGAATGATGGGAGATATAGACCAACAGCATCTGAGGGGCACCAGGTTAGGAAAGGCAAGTGAAGGGCTTGGTATCAGGCGATTTTCTACATACCTAGGGCTTCATCAAAGGGACGCGGGTGGCGCTGTGGGTTAAACCACAGAGCCTAGGACTTGCCGATCAGAAGGTCAGCGGTTTGAATCCCCGCAACAGGGTGAGCTCCCGTTGCTCAGTCCCTGCTCCTGCCAACCTAGCAGTTCGAAAGCAAGTCAAAGTGCAAGTAGATAAATAGGTACCGCTCCGGCGGGAAGGTAAACGACATTTCCGTGTGCTGCTCTGGTTTGCCAGAAGTGGCTTAGTCATGCTGGCCACATGACCTGGAAGCTGTACGCCGGCTCCCTCGGCCAATAAAGCGAGATGAGCGCCGCAACCTCAGAGTTGGCCACGACTGGACCTAATGGTCAGGGGTCCCTTTACCTTTACCTTAGGGCTTCATCTGCATCATAGATTTAAAGCTACCACTTGAAACAGCCATGGCTTCTGCCAAAGAACCTTGGGAACTGTAGTTTGTTGAAGATGCCGAGAGTTGGTAGGAGACTCCCCTCACAGAGCTACAATTCTCAGAGTTCCCTGTGAAGAGGGATTGATTGTTAAACCACTCTGGCAATTGTAGCTCTCTAAGGGGAATAGGGGGCCTCCTAACAAGTCGCAGCTCCCTTGAGAACTCCCAGGATTCTTTGAGGGGAATGTCATGACTGGTTTTTTTTGGGGGGGGCGCTTTGTGGGGGGGAAAGCCATGATTCATCTTTAAATGTATAGTGTAGACGGGGCCTAGGTCAGGCAGGGGATGTGAACATCCACCTTTAAAAAGCCAAAAATATCCAGGGACTAACAAGGCTTCCCATTTATCCCTCCCCCGCCCGATTAAAATTTTGCAAACCCACAAAAAGAGTGTATGGGGAATTTGCAAGAGATTTCTAAAGGGTCCCCTGCCTGAGCAACCGACCCCACGTTCTTCCAAGATTCCACTAGGTGGCTGTGTAAGTTCAGGTAAGTCACATTTCTCAAAGGAGAAACTCTGGCTCCTCTCAAGAGCAACCACAAACCACCATCCAATTCTTTAAACCAGAGATAAGGGCTTCCAACTTCCTTGATCTTTGCCCATGTTGTCTAGGGCAGATGGGAACTCTGTCGGTAGACCATGAGACAAGGAACAAATTCCAGTTCACGTTTGTCCCTTTAGAAAATGGACCATTTCAGGTTTACAGTTCAATTCAAGTTCGTCCCAATCATCCTCAGCAATTTTCTCCCCAGCATTCATAATGCTACAAGTTGCTGAGCTAAAGTGTAAAACGGACTGAAGACTAAGGAAACGTCCGTGTAGCGGAAATGTGAATCGTTGCACTTATTTTATTGATTTATTTATTGCCAACAGTTATGACCTTTCAGCTTAAAGGCTCAAAGAGACTAAAACCTGAAAAAACACAATAAGAGAATGAACTTGAACTAGAAACTGTCCCAAGTTCTGCTGCAAAAAAAAAAGAAAGAACTGAATTCATGTTTGGTTCACCTGGCAATTGTGGGAACTTTCAGGTGTAGTTTTTTTTAACAAATTTTTGAACAAATTCGGCAAACTTTGTTAGGCCAAACTAGTTCATCCCAAGCACCGAGTACATCTATATCCCACCCTCGTCTCCAAAGACATCAGGCCAGCGTACTGGCTAACTTATCTGCCTCTTATCTTTGCAACAACCATAGGTGAGGCTGAAAGAGACAGGGCGATTTGAACCTGGATCTTCCAAATCCTATTCAGACACACTCTAACCCCACAGGCCACACTGGTTTGCAGCTGGCACTGCTTCCTAAGATTCTCTGTGCAAACTGAATCCCTATCAAGTTGCAGTTCTCTGACCAAAGACTAACTTCTGATTAGACATGCACAAGATTGGGGCATTGAACCATTATTAAGACGGTGGTGCAGTCGTGGCTTCCCATTCCAAGCTACTTGGGCACTGCACTCACCGCGGGTGTTGCTTCCAGGTGGCGTTCAATCGTATACCACCAAATTCAGGTTGCACAAGTCGATTTGGAGCTCTTGTACAACAAACACACTGTCCATCCCCACGCCACAGAAATCCAACACTTTACAGAGAAAATGCATCAGAAAGTGTGGGATTAACTCTTGCTTGATGAAACGTCATCTAAACTCCACAAAAATCTGAACGAATGCTCAAGAAACAGGTCGCACGCCATCTAACCTCCCTGCAAACAGATCGGGATGAACGTTCCACACTTTCACCAAAAAGGACACGTACTTTCATCCCTTGTAACCTTTTGCCTCCCCCATCCTTCCCTCCTTTGGTTCTCTCCCCATCAATGAATTTTAGATTGTGATATCAGCCAATCTAAAATTGTCCATGGGGTATCAGCTCCGGCCAAGGCACAACAGATAACAGCAACAATCAGGGGAAAGAAAGAGGTAACATCTTGCAAGGGCAGGAAGAAATACCAAGGACAGTATAATTGCCACCCACAAGAAGAACAAGGATACAGTTTGAATTCCTCACTTAAAGTTTTATAAATCATTTAATGTGTCAACACGAATAGAAGTTATTAATATTGCAGCGGTTGAATAAGGGATTATTATTATGACCGGAATGTAATTAAAACTGATGAGATTTCGGAACGCAGAAATAAAGAAAACTGTAAAATCTAGCACGTGGAGCCCCCACTCTAACTAAATTATATAATTCGCTAATTGAATGATTGGTATTAATAATTGTATTATAAATTGGTATTGTTATAATGAGGCTATTATTGGACTGTAATTGAAAACTAATAAAAAATTATTACAAAAAATAATATTGGAACAGGGTGCCAAATTGAATAAAATATGGGGGGGAGGTAAACTGCACGCTACATAATTGATCGCATGACACAGTGCACAGACACCATTTTAATGGCAACTCATCAGCTTATGGGGAGGGAAAAGGGACCTCAACCCCTAGGAGTCAGCTCCTATGGATTGGAAGCAGCTCAGGGCAGGGACCCCGCCTTTGCTGCTTATGTTACTGTGAGTTGTGCACCAATTAATGGTACTGAATAAATGCAGCACAAAGGAAGTGAGAGCAGGTGGCAACAGCAGCAACAACAAAGGCCTGCAAGTGATCATGAAAGCACTTTTCGAGCAGTTTGAAGATGCACCTCGAGGTGTCAGAGCAGCTGCACAGAGGGAGAACAAGAATGAGATGGGCAGACACCTGCTATGGGGTTGTTTTAGCCTGGAGAAACGGCAGCCTGACATTCTTCAAAGACCTGAAAGGCTTCCATATAAAAAGGAGGCAAAGACTTCTTCCCCAGGGTGCAGCAAGACTAGATTTAAAATGGGCTGAAGTTAGAAAGGAGGTTTTGGTTGAACTTTGGGGGCAGGGCTCTCCTTTTTACTGTGCATTAGTGATTGTTTGCGCTCATGATGGAAGTTACCCGCGATTCCACTTTCAGGACAATTTGCACCCACCAAAGCTGCAGAGCAGCTTTCCAATCGGGAAATGTCCCATAACTTCCTGGTGAAATTCTGTAACTTTTCGTATCGCAAATGTACCAGAGGGGAGGAGGCCCCATTGTCCCGCTTTGGGGCTGGTCCACACTTCCGCTCGGTCTGTGACTAGAAAGCACAAGTCCAAGCTGTTTCATGCTTGACCCACCCTTTCTAGTCATAGGTCTGAGTGGTTTTCCCCTTGCCCCACTCCTTAGGGAAAACCTACTAAACCAGACCAAACTCAAATTGCTGTTTGCTCTGATTGAGCGCTAAAGAGCACTTTCCCCCCAGGATGAAAGCAGCAGGACCAGAGGCAGTGTGGATGAGCCCCTTGTTGCACTATAGCTCAAAGTGTGCCCTTGCAGACGACAGTGGAATGATGTGGCCTATATAAATCCACTATCATTGCATCAATGAAATGTTGCACAATGCACTTGTAAAGGGCGGTCAGAATACTCTCTATTACTGATCCTTTATTACTATGTTATGTTATTGGATTAGCATTTTAGATATTTTTTATTGTACTGTATTTTTTAAAAATTCTGGTTTTAGTTTTTTCATTTGTTGTATCAAGATGTCATCAGATGTCAAGGAGATAAAGAACTACACAGCTTTTAGAAGTCATCTAAAGGCAGCCCTGTATCGGGAAGTTTTTAATGTTTGACACTTTGCTATGTTTTTATATGTGCTGTAAACTGCCTAGAGTGGCTGGGGAAACCCAGCCAGATGGGCAGGGTATAAATAATAAAATTATTATTAGGCTTTTTTGAAGGTAAAAAGCCACTGACAAATACTACTACTACTACTACTACTACTACTACTAATATGGTAGCTTCCTAGTCCTACCACTAACTGCCTAGAAATCTGCCAGGAAATCCGTATTTACTTTCTGCGTGCTGTCAGTGGAAGTCTTCCAGCAGAGGCTTGACCATGCTCTCATGGGGTGACCTTCACCTGGATTTCCTGCCCCAAGCAGCGGAATGGGCTGTATGAGGCCTCCTTCAACTTTAGGGTCCTGTGAATCAGTGTTAGAAACTCAGATACATGGCTCCTTAAACCAGGGTTTAAGGCTACATTCACCAAAACGGAATGTCTAGTTGCCATTTTGGAACCAGACAGCTTGAAAGTCTTATTTTTTAATACAACTTTTTAATTTCTGAAATTCGCTCTGAATGTGCAGATAAAATATCACAGAATTTTACAGGTTGTGTTGTTAGTGTGTGAAAACAGGCAAGAACCAAGGATCCCTAGGCATGATGGTGAAGACATCAGGCGCCATCCTGGAACCCAGGTATATTCACTTGGACACTGCTGTCTGTAAAAAGTAATATTGGGAGGCTGTGAAACTGCAGCAAAATGTGCTCAACTCCTTCCCTGCAGACTGTTTCTTTCTGATCCAAGCTGCCTTTCCACTTGCTATCACTCATGACAGCTAAATAAACCCCCACATGGTCAGAGGCTTTATACTGCTGACCAACAGAGGACGAGGGACACATGAATGGCAGAAGGCTGCTGTCTCCATGCTCTGCTTAGATGGACTTCCTGGAGGCATTTGGCCAACCAGGGGTTAGAAACAGGATACTGGACATCTAAGAGAATTGGGTGACCTATTCCAACAAGAACTATCAAAGAGAACCTCCATCTCCAAGTACCCAGGTGTTAGGGAGGTGAACAACAGGGGGTGACTAAAGCAGTCTGAACACTTGCAAGCACAACACAAATGTTAAAAACCACCATCAAATCACAGCTCACCCCCATTTACACAGATGTGTCCTGCAATTTGTTTTTCTTCCCCCCATGAAAAAAACCAACCCTGAAGTTCCATGAGGACCAGCACTTTAAACCTGATCTGTGATTTTTACTGTGCAGTAAAAACTTTGATAGTGGGCTTGTTTTTTTAGGAAATCCCATGTAAAAATTCTAGAGACTCCGTTTTCATTTTACCACACCTGATGTTTACCCAGGTCCCAAGGGAAAGTGACGGTGGTGGGGGGTGTTTGTCTGTCAGCAGGTAAGGAGATGGGGAGAGCAGGGCGCACTCCCTCCAAATGTGCCCACAGGTCCAAACATGCCAACCACCCATGTTTCCTGCTTTTACCACTGTCCCCATTCGAAGCACAGGAGGACTCCCATGAGTACATAAAGACATATGCACAGGGAGAGAAGCATGGGAACCCATGGGAATTTTCCCCTGACAAGGATGCAGGGAGAGTAACACACTGAATGAAGAGAGCAGGCTAACACCTCACAAAACCAACGAGAATTGTTCCCGTACATTTGCCTAGCGACTGAAAATGCTTACGAAGAGAAGGCATATATCCAGCTTCCTCTGCCCCCTCCCCCGGCACTATGTCATTTATGTGCCGTGCCCAGTTAGCCCACCCACCGACCCCTCTGTATCCATTTCAGACTTCCCACAGCCCAAGTAGCATCCAAAGATAGCTCCAGAAGAGGGGAGCGGGTTTCTAAAGTTACAAAGCAGCTCCCCACCCTCCGCCAAGGTATTGTCCAATCTAAGACCCTGATGCAAGTTTCACGTGTGCTCACCTGTTCTGTGAAATCAATGCCATTCAATTCGGATGGGTCTTTAATAGCTGGGCAGCAATGGAAAGGGCTATATATTGGGGGCAACTTGGGGAGGGGGTGAAAGAAGGGTGGACACTTGCAGAGGGCTTTATATAGCTCAGAAGATGAATCTCTGGGGGGTCTGGTGGTGAGGGGAGAGAGAGAGAGAGAGAAAGCACTACAATGACGCCAGCTTCTAAACCCGAGAGTTTATAGTTACTCTGCCAGGCCTGGAAGCTCAGAGACGCCCTCCTGACCACCACACCCCTGTTGTAAAAGGTCCAAGATTTATTTCACACATACACACACACACACACACACACACACACACACACAAATGTAGCTGCCAGGTTCCATTCCTTAAATACAGAGAGGTGTGGAAAGCTGGGCCAAGACAGATGGGAACAGACATGTCTGCTTGCCATCTGGCCAGTTTTTAATTTAATTTAAGAGAGAGATTGGTTGTTGTTTTTCACTTTTCTTTTTCTTAAAAAAAGAGATCTGTCTTCTGCCCCTGTATTATTCCAGAATTATCACAGTTAAAACAAAACAAAACAGAAACAGCTGACATTACATGATCAAGTGTTTCTTTCTAAAATGCAAAGTGCCAGGGTTTCCAACGTACCCAGCAAAGCCCAGCCCGGGCTGCTCTTATGCCTTCTACTTATTTCATTTGCTTCCAAGGCCATCCCAGAATAAATATCCCCTGGGTTACTTGCAAACAAGGCAATGGGCTGCATCCAATGCTATTCCTACTCAGAGGAGGCCCACTGAAGTTAATGAGGATGAGTAACTTGGGCCCATTTGATTCTCTTGGAAGAACTTAGCTGAACATAACCCAATATTAAAAACAGTACTCTATCGTAAAAAACAATAAAAGAAAGCAAGGCAGTCAAGGATAGGAAGAAATGAGGAGGGGAAATTGTTCACATGAGCTGGAAGAGCATCTAAGTGCAGGTAAGGGTGAACGAAATGAATAAAATGGGATCAGCACACTAGGGATACAAGGAACAGCTAAAGCAGCTTTTGCCAGCCTGATGCCACCCAGATGGTTTGGACCAGTAAAAAACATCTGGAGGGCACACAGTTGACAAAGATTGGGCTAAAGCATTTTTGACAGAGGTGGATAAACTTTTTTTCTAATGAGGGCAACGTTCTGGGCAAGGAGAAAACTTGCCAGGAGCACATGAGGGTGGAGTTGGCATCAACAAAAATGGGAAGAATAGCCCTTTCTCTCTTTTTCCACCATCTCCTTTCCTCTCGCCCTTTTACCACCCCATCCATCCAATTTTTCCCCACTGCCACCTGCATGAAATTAGACTGATGGCCAAATGTGGCCCTCAGGCTGCCTCCACCCTCAATTTAGTGCTGTGTAGCTTAGAAAGAGACAACAGGAGAGGGGAGAGGCAGAGATATATCTTGGGTCACCTAATAAAGTTTGACAGGCAGCACATTGAGAATGAGACACTTCTTTGCACAGCATGTTTAACTTGGTAGAAACTCCGGCCACAAGATGTTGCAATGACAGGGACCACTGCCCAAAATGGCTGGGGTGTGGGGAAGAGGCAATAAATTCCGGGTTGGGGGGGGTTATCAGAAGCTATGAGTCAGGATTGTTAAAGAGAACCTCCCCGTCTGCTAAAAAATAAATAGCAAAAAATAAATACAGAGCGAAGGGGCTGTTGCATTTGCACCCTGTTATCAGGATTATCAGGGAGATCTGAGCAGCATCTGTCAGGAACAAGACTGGGGTCGTCCTCACGTAAAAATAAGGCCCACTGGACTCAACGGGTCTTCCTTCCGGATAGATATGTACAGGATTGTATCACTGGTGGACCTTTTGCAAGTTTTCTGCGACCCTCCTTAGATCCAGTTGCTTCTGCTGCTGCTATAGACACAAGAGCAGAGGCTGGTAAAGGTTGTTGGCAAAAAGTTTCCGGATGCAAAGTGAAGTTCTCTGCTTCGCACCCCCCTGGTTGCTCAGGGAGGGGCTAGGAAGTAAGCAAACCCCAACAGCCGCTCTCCGCACTCCTTCCAGTAAACTCTCATTCTTATGGCACGCGCTGAATGTTGGATCCCCGGCGGGGAAGCTGGGAGATCCCGGAGCCAAGATCTGTATCCTCCTTAGATACCCCGCGCCCGCCCCGCCGCGTGGCTCCCTAACCATTGCGCGCAACGCCCGCCGCAAAACACACACACACACATCCCGTTCTAATTAATCTAGAATGATCTCAAACCCGCCAACTCTTGACATCTCCAAGGGGTAAGAAGCAAGGAAGTGAAGGCACCTCTAACGACTCAGGAGCAGCTAACCTAAAACAGCACCCCCACCCCCAAAAAACTTCCCACCCCGCCCAGTATATATCTTTTAAAAAACGATGTTCATACTGTAGAATGTGGAACGATCAACGCGGAAGAAGGGTCGTGAACAGAGTCGGGAAGAAGGAAAAGAGAGATCCCCCGGTTAGATTTTTACAAGGTAGGAACTGCAACCCTTGGGCCTCTGAACATGTGCAGAGTGCCTTCCCCAAACACTGCAAATCCTCCTCTCCCTAGACCACCAGCAGCATAAGTTGCGCAATCCCTGAACCCCGGCATCTCTTCAGGGCGTTGTCAATGGGATGGATCCCCACCCAAGATCCCACAATGATCTGGATCCCCACACAAATACAGAGCCCCTCTAAAGATCTTGCGGGTCAGGGACGCAGCTTTTAACCAGGTCTCCCTTCCACCCCGGAACACTCCGTATTTTTGAAGGCAGTTTCCTCGTTCTCCGCTCCCAATGCGAAGCCGTTTACTCACCCCGGGCTCGCAGCTGGGCGGCGCCGGCTGCTCCTTTTCCTGCGGCAACTGACGAGCAAAGAAGGAGCGAGCTCCACTAGCCTGCAATTGCCACCCACCACAAGGCCCCGCCTCCCCGAGGCCACCAGCCAATCCAAGGCGGCTGCTCTGAGCCGCAAGCCCCGCCCTTCTCCCAGACTCCTCCCCTCGTCGCTTTTCTGCTTTTTTCTTTTCTAAATTGCATATTGCAACAGTCTTTTAAGGAAGCGAAACCCCTGGGCTTGTTGTGACCCAAGAGCCCCTGAGCGTGTGCAGAGGAACTTTGATTTTCGCTGCAGCCGAAGAAAGGCTACTTACAATCCCAGACTTTCCTTCAGGGGAAAGGACGATAGTTCAGCGCTGACGGCAGGGGCTTTTTGGGTTGCAGAAAAACCCAAATTGAAGCTCAGGAATCTCAAAATATAAAATTATCAAGCAGCCTGTGATGGGAAAGACCCGTCTCTGTGATCCTGGATAGCTGCAGCCAGAAAGAGTGGAAAATCCTGAGCTATATAGCTTCCTGTGTGTCCTGTAGAAATACCAGCAGCTTGGAAATTCAAGAGGAGGTATTTATTTTCCTGCTTTCCTGGGGTTTTAAGTTGCCTTCTTCAGCTGTAGTCCAAGTTCCTCTGCACATGCTCAGGGGCTGTGATATGTTAAGCAGTAACAACCAAAACCAGATCCTTGAAAAAGCGTGGCACACCCGCAAGTAATCACATCCTGGGTTGCTGGTTTGAGCCCCACGTTGGACAAAAGATTCCTGCCTTGTATGGGGTTGAACCCTCGTGGTCCCTTCCAACTCTACAATTCTATGAACTCCCACAAACATGAAATTTGGAGTCCGATCAGAATGCACTATTCTGGGTAGATGACATCCCTGATACTGCTCTTTCTAATTGTTCCCTTAACACAAGTGCCCTGCACCAGACACCTACTGCCTGTCCAAGAAAGAAAGGGAGCTCTGAAAACCCAAAAGCAGATACAGTGGTACCTCGGGTTACATACGCTTCAGGTTACAGACTCCGCTAACCCAGAAATAGTACCTCCGGTTAAGAACATTGCTTCAGGATGAGAACAGAAATTGTGCTCTGGCGGCGCGGTGGCAGCAGGAGGCCCCATTAGCTAAAGTGGTGCTTCAGGTTAAGAACAGTTTCAGGTTAAGAACGGACCTCCGGAACGAATTAAGTACTTAACCTGAGGTACCACTGTACAATGAGGCAGCCTCACCCATGTTAAGTCAGGTTCAGACCAGGGGCCCTTCCACACTTCCACTTCTCCTATGATTTCACGTGATGTCAAGTTACAGATCTGTTCGAGAGGGTTTGGGGGGTTTTTTTTGTTTGTTTTGTCCCACTGCTTTTGCCAGGAAAACCCGTTGTTTACTGCTGAATTGGAACAAATGTCAATCTGCAGAAAACCCGATGGATATTTGTTCCAATTCGGCAGTAAACAGCGGGTTTTCCTGGGGAAAGCGGTGGGACAAAAAAAATAACCCTCTCGGACCCATGACTTGAAATCACGCTGGGGTAACTCAGTTGGTAGAGCATGAGAGTCTTAATCTCAGAGTGGTCGGTTTGAGCCCCACGTTGGGCAGAGGGTTGGACTAGATGACCCTCAGGGTCCCTTCCAACTCTACAATTCTATGATTCTATGACAAATGGAAGTGTACATGGGCCCTGAGTCATGCAACCTGTGCTCTAGCTGCTGACCCTGTTTCATCACACGGCAGGTTACTGGAACACCAAGGTGATCTGTATCATTGGCTCATAGCTCACCATTCATTCGACAGTGACACAAGTGCCTCGGCAGGAGTGCCAGCTATGTCTGCCGGAAAATCCCCCAGAGCATTCAGGAATCCATCGGGTTCCATCAGTCAATGGGTCCCCTGTTCTTGCAGAATTGGAGTAGCTACATTCAGCACAACAGGGAACAGCAACAGACTCACAGGAGCCTCCTGATCAGCAGAGTATTACCATTCCACTCAAGGGTTAAGGATATGCCCAGCTAGGTTTGTTGGACCGTTGATGTACTGAGAGAGCCCCATAGTTGACATGGAGGCCAGGAAGTCCCACGCTAACCCGTTTGAGGCAGCCTTGGGGCACCCATTAACTACGAACCCCTAAATCTGGGATCTGCTCTAAACCTGTGCCAGAGTTTTGCAAGCGTTTTGCAGCAAAAAAAACCCCACATTTTGCAGTGAAAACCCCGCAGCTGGGTCACCAGCTATATCCTCCTTCCATTGTCAGAGGCACAGGTAAAGAAGCACCTTGAACTTTTGCAGAAGGGGGGAATTAAACTGTAGTTCCTGGATTCAGTACTGTACTGTGTTATTATCAGTTTAAGCCCCGATGCTATAGAACTGTGTTGGATTCAGAAGTGGGAAACTCGCATTCAGATCCTCATAGTTATGCAACTCAGTGGGTGGCCTTTGGGGGAAAGTCCGTTTCTGGGCTAGACCACCCTCACAGGGCTGTTGTGAAGATAAAATGCAATTAAAGGATATGTTTTTAAAGCCCTCAGGATATTGGGTGTGGAAACATTGTCTCCGTAAATAATATTTGGGTGTGTCTGAAGTTGCAGCTTTGTGGATCTAGAGTTGGTAACTTATAATCTTTCAAGTTAAGAATGGACAGGGTGGAAAATTACTGCATAGTGGAATCTAAGAGTCCGAGCCTGCAATTCTACACACACTTACATGGGAGTAAATCCCATTGAATGCCACGGGACTCACGTCTAAGTAAACATGCATAGCACACAACAGTGGTGCTTTTTCAACCTCTATTTATTCATATGTAGTTAAAAGCATTTATAAACCATTTAATATTTTTTAGAATCCAAACATCTCCACGTTCATTTTTGAATTTGTTTTTATTAACAACGTCTAATAATATATATATGTACATACATATATAAAGAAGGGATATAATAATAATACAATCTATTGCTTAAATTCACAATCAGTGCTTATGAACAAAAAATAAATAAACATTGAGTAATTACTAATAATTAATTTGCAAACTTATTATAATACTATCACTACAAAATTCCTAATAGACTATTTGGTTCAACATCTTGTATTTTGTTCCACTAGTACATAATAAAGATATTCCATTTTTAAATGTTTTTATCATGTTGTCTTCCTTTTCTCTGATTAAATTTGTCAGCTTTATCATTTGAACAACCTCCCATGCCCCAGCTGTTGGGGGACTGGATTCCTCCCCCCCCCCCAGTTATAACTAATTACCACATTCATAAACGTGAAACCAGATGTCTGTCTTACAATAAAAACAAATCCTTAACAACAAAAAGGAAAGCTAATGGGTTAATTACACAGGAGGATGCTTGAAACTAAATATGGAATAGGCATTCCCATAAAACTGTATCTGCCAATGTCAGGGAGCTAACTTTAAAACCATTGCACAAGTGATACAACACCACCCTGAGGAAACTGTTCTTGATGTGTCTTAGAACATTTTCTTCCTTTTTGGAGGGGGTGCCAACTTATTGGTACATATGTGGTGGGAATGCTCTTGTGTACCAACATTTGGGGTGAGAGTGGTCCAGGAAATATGCTCCATCACTCTTCAGAGGGAGCACTGGAAGGATTTTCATGGGGTGGCGTGAGATCCATAGCTTCAGAGAATATGGCAAGCTGCTCTTTTGGGGGGCGGGGATAATGCCAAAGTTGAGGGTGGCCTGTAGGCAGAAATGGACGCTTTTGAATCAGTTTGGTTTCTCTTTATTAACTTTGGTAATGTAGTGGAACATAGTTGCTTGCTGTCAAAAGTGCATGCTACCCTATTTTTCCTCTCCTACCCTAAAAATTTAAGAGCCCCGCTGGATGAGGCCAAAGGCCCATCTAGTCCATCATCCTGTTCTCACCAAATGCCAGCCAGATGCCCCTGGGAAGCCTGCAAGCTGGAGATAGGGAAACAGCACTCTGCCCACCTGCGATTCCCAACAACTGGCATTCAGAAGCCTCGGAAAGTAGAGGTAGAGCATTGCTGTCATGGACCTCTGAGACTTCTAGACTAAACCTCTGAACCTCCAAGCCACCAGAAACCTACCTCATCTCAGGTCATCTGCTGTAATTTTGCCTGCTCCAGGGGTAGCCAACATGGTCTCTTCCAGATATTGTGGGCTACAAGCTCTCATCAGCTCCAGCCAGCATGGCTAATGGCCAGGGATGAAATCTCTATGCACGCAAAAGGGAGAAAAACAGAAATGGTCCAATAGTGTGTGTGTGTGTGTGTGTGTGTGTGTGTGTTAGCTGTACATAGTCTTAAATCGACTGTGCTCCAATTTTTCACCTCCAGACAACTTACTTGCATTGTCTGTATGCTTTTGTACACAGATATAGTAAAGCGGTAATGTCTGGTTTTGTTTTGTTTTGTTTTGGGTTAACCAGGGGAGCAGAGTTTATTTTTCTTTTTTGTTTTAATTCTGCTTGAGTTTAGTCATACAATTTATTTAAAAATCCAATTAAAAGTTTAAAATCGGCAGGATATATACCCTTGTAACCCTCCTCCATTTCTCAAACGACTGTCATTCAGATGGTTCTTATTTTTAGGCAGAACCAAAATACATGTTCAGCACCCCAGTGCCGATCCCTGAGCCCCTCATTCATTACAATGGGGCACCTGCTCAGTGGATTGGGCCCCTAATCTTTGCATATTTCCCACACTGTTTACCCAGATGGCGGGAGGAGGGAAGGTGGAATTAAAATTGCTTTTTGCCTGCTTAATCAGCCGCCTGAAACCGATTAAGAGGCTGTTAATGCACATATTCACAGGGAGTAAAGGAGAAAGTGAGAGAGTTGTAATTAAAATGCCTCACGTTTTAAACCTGTGGTTAATGCATTGACCTGCTGCTGGTTCACTGCCATCTCTTCTTCTTGGTGTGTCAGTACAATAGAGGGAGTCAATGTGAATGTTGACAAACAGGCCCGGCCATGAGCAATAGGTGGATTTCCACTAGCTTGTCTGCTCTCTGTGGTTTCTCCTTTTCAGCAGGGAGGGTCAATGTTTAATTGCATTTCAAAATTTCCCTTCCTCATTACAATTTCCTAAACTACCTAAAATGACCCTGTTGGGTCAGGCTCACGCTCCGTCTAGCTCAGCAACTACACACACTGGATGAGATGTAGCAGGGCAGGATGGCAATATCCTATTGACTAACTGTGTGAACTCAGTCCTCTAAGCATGGGTCCTTCTGCAGAATCGGGACAGACAAAAGAAAGTTATTCTTCACACAACTGTGGAATTTGCTCCCGCGGTTAAAGAGAGGCTCTGTCTAACAGGGAGGTGTGGTTTGCTAATCTTGTTTGTGTTTTTCCTTCTATTTATGATGGAACTTGGGAATCTTCTCCCACCATAGGCAGTGACAACCATCAATTGAATGGCTTTAAAGATGATTAGACAAATTCACGGTAGTTATTAGGCAATCAGTGGCTATTAGCCACAATGGTTGTTTTCCCTCCACTGTCAGAGTGGGGATCCTAAGTGGAAAGAGTGCCGCTGCATTATGTGCTGCTTGTGGGCTTCCTATATGGGGCATCTAATTGGCCACTATGAGAACAGGATTCTGGAGCAGTTGGGCCTTTGGGCATGATCCAGCAACACCCTTTTTATGTAGCCAAAATGGAAGTTCCCATTCATAAGAGGAAGGTAACAGCAGGCTAGGGGAAATCCCCCAGTTGTAGTACATTTTTTGTTAAAGAAGGGGAGGGGAACTACCCTAAAGTGGTGCAGGGAACCCCAAATGATGACTAAGCATGCTCAGTGAGAGCATATTTGGGGGGGGGGTGACCAGAATATAGGAGAGGAGGGGGAATGTAATGGAGTAGCTTGTAAAGAGGCATGGGAAACTGGCTGGCTGGAACTCTGAACAAGGGGACTCCACTCTGCAACATTTTGTCGCAGTTCTGAAATGTCCATCTTTGATTATTAATCCCCAGGGGCAGGAGTATGAACACTATCTATCATGGTCACTGAAAGACCCAGCGCACAATCAAATTCCATTTCATTTCAATGATTGCACTCAAGCTTAACCTTCCAAAAGGGAGCCCAGACCAGCTAACAATAACAGACGAAAACAGAGTGAATATCATGAAAAGTCAGAAATGATATGATACTATTTAAGTTTTAATTCAATACCTAAGGGGAAGGAGGAAATATCAATTTGCAATGCAATCCTTTGCATGCTTACTCAGAACGTCTCCTTGTCTTAAGTGGAGCCTACACTCGTGTAAGTTAAATTAATTTCTGTCTCTGCATAATTCTTCTGACTGATCCAGATAATGAGCTTCTCCTCTTCTCTGTATCTTTTTCCCCCAAGGGAAAAGAGAAAAATTATATTGGTGCCTCTGCCCAAACTACCTGAAGAGGAAACTTAAGCAACCTGGATGGAAGCTGGCTGCAATAGCTTAGCAGCATGAGCTAGCGTAATAAAATACTGGCATTTTGGACAACGCACTTTAAACCTCTGCTCTTTGAGTCGGGATGGGCAAATATGTCGGTTTTGGTTTCCACTCTTAAGTTTGATACTCCACAATTCCACAACATATACAGTATATATTTTTTAAGTTCTCAGCAGCTGGGTTCAAATTTCTCCTGATATACACATTTTTTGTATGCAGTGTTGCATAATGCACACATTTCTGCAAAGCCGTTTATCCCAATATGATACGTTTTTGTACATTATCTTCACTTATAGGTGCAATGTCAACTCATAGAAAACCTGTCTGATGTTTGCTCTGATTCAGCTGTAAAGAGCAGGTTTTTTGTGGGTGAAAGCAGCTGGACAAGTGGAAGCGTGCACGAGCCCTGAGTCCAGCCATTGGTCCACTTAGCTCAGAGCTGTCTACACCAGGAGTCAGCAAACTTTTTCAGCAGGGGGCTGGTCCACTGTCCTTCAGACCTTGTGCGGGGTCAGACTATATTTTTAAAAGAAAAAAAAGAACGAATTCTTATGCTCCACAAATAACCCAGAGATGCATTTTAAATAAAAGCACACATTCTACTCATGTAAAAACATGCTGATTCCCAGACCATCCATGGGCTGGATTGAGAAGGCGGTTGGGCCGGATCCGGCCCCCAGGCCTTAGTTTGCCTACCCATGATCTACACTGACCAGTAGTGTAGACTCTACAAGTTTACAGAGTGAGTGTCTTTCCCAGCCCTATCAAGAGATGCTAGTGACTCACCCTGGGATCTTCCACATGCTGGTGGCTTTGCGTCTGTGTTACACCCTTCCCATGTTAACCCTCCCCCTCATTTTGCAATCTCAGATAAGCGTAGGAAAACAAGTTTATAGAGGCACTGGCAGGACACCATACATAGCTAGTAGGCTGCACTTAGCTTTTGCAGGACTGTTCGATATGAAACATTGCCTGCTTTCCCATGCCTGCTGTTGAGGAAATCTGCCGTCTGATAGCTTCCACGCTCTTGCATCAAACCCTAAACTGTTCAAGTGAAATATGTAATTTCACCATCTGTTCCGTTTATTTCATGGATCATTTATAATTTGCTTTCTGCTTTTACCCAGGAGGACTTTAAATAACAAACCATTTCTCTTGAGCAGAGACGGAGAGCTTAGTTGCAATTTAAGGGTGCAACAAGGGGAGCCCCCGCCTCCATTTCCGCTTGACTTGATCCACAGGAGAGGCCATCAGAACTTGCAAGTTGAATCCATACTTGGTCTGAACTTTCCTCTCCCTAAAAGCAAGCCAAGCCTATAATTTTTAATAATCTGTCAACGTGGAATCCTTCAGACTCGGGAGAAGATTAACGTCTTCTGCAAAGCACTGCATCTCAAGGCGAAACAGACTGTTATTCGGAGCTGGAGGAATGTGACAAAGATTCCTTTTCTGACACAAGTCAGATGCAACACGCCTCGAGGTGGGGCAGATTTTTATCAGTTCTGCTTGGGAAGGGTGGGAAATGAAAGGCCAATTAGAAAGCAAAGGTGGCTTTTGGTTTTTTCTCTTTTTCACGAGGAGAGCAAGACAGCGGTAAGAAAAGTTACCAGGCTTAGGCAAGAAAACTCATCCAGGTGTAGACAGAGGCAGGAAAAGTAAAATATTTGTGCCACTCAGCTGCAGGGAGTTGCAGACACTTCAGGATCAGAGCACTGGGGGACCATGGGCTGGTCACTATCTCTTAGCCTAACCTACCTCACAGGGTTGCTGAGAGGATAAAATGGTTGTGGGGGGAAGAGAACCACGTAGATCACCTTGAGATCCTTGGAGAATAAAGGCGACTTATAAATATAATAAATGAATAAATAATAAAACCGATAGAGCAACAATACTTGATGTGACGGTCATACACTAGCCACTTAGATGGCTTTAGAAGGGTATAAGACAAATTCAGGAAGGATGAGCCTAATGATGGAACATATGCAACTATCTTAACCACTGAGTCAGGCGATTGGTCTATCTAGATCAGTATTGTCTACTTTGACTGGAAGTGGCTCTCTGGGGTTTCAGGCATGGGGCATTCCCAGGGGTGACGAGGATGGAGCCTGTGTCCTTAGAATCACAGAATTGTAGAGTTGGGAGGACCGTGGGTCATCTAGTCCAACCCCCTGCAATGCAGGAATCATTTGCCCTGCATGGGGCACAAACCCATGACTCTGAGATTAAAAGTCTCATGCTCTACTAACTTTCTGCGTGCGTAGCTAATGCTCTCTACCACTGAGCTGAGGTCCTTTCTCCATAGGTGGGGCGGGGTTTGGGGAATCAACAGAACAGAAACAAGGAAGCGACGGAACGGAAAGAAGCAGCTTAAGTGAACTAGAAATAAAGTGACAAAAAGAGAGAGTAAATCTTCCCTTGAACGTTGTCCAAATCTTGGATTTTCAGACCACCTGACGAGAAACAACAAACTGGATTAGAGGAAAGTTGAAAAACAAAGAGGTGGTGTGGCCAGTCTTGGGAGGTAAAAGGCACGGCGAGGCCTTGTGGATTAGCCCAGGAAGAGAAGGGAGCTCCTTCCAAGATCTGTTGCGCTTCCATATGCATTGGCATAGTACCTTTTCCACCAAGGACACACCCTGTGACTGTGGGGAAGCTGTTCCAGAGCCTGTGTGGTGGGTGCTTCGAGAAAGGGAGCTCAATTTGGCCTGTAAGTTTAGGGGCTGGAATGAGAGGTTTGGGATAAACCGCCTGGCGTGAAGGAACGAGAGGCAGTTCAAGCTCATGGCGGCTGCTCGTCCATTAGGGCAAAGCAGGCCCTGCCCCACCAACCTCAGTTCGCACCTGCCTGCCTCCTTCAAGTTGTTGTTGTTGTTTAGTCGTGTCTGACTCTTCGTGACCCCATGGACCAGAGCACGCCAGGCACCTCTGTCTTCCACTGCCTCCCGCAGTTTAGTCAAACTCATGCTGGTAGCTTCGAGAACACTATCCAACCATCTTGTCCTCTGTCGTCCCCTTCTCCTTGTGCCCTCCATCTTTCCCAACATCAGGGTCTTTTCCAGGGAGTCTTCTCTTCTCATGAGGTGGTCAAAGTATTGGAGTCTCAGCTTCAGGATCTGTCCTTCCAGTGAGCACTCAGGGCTGATTTCCTTCAGAATGGAGAGGTTTGATCTTCTTGCAGTCCATGGGACTCTCAAGTTTCCTCCAGCACCATAATTCAAAAGCATCCATTCTTCGGCGATCAGCCTTCTTTATGGTCCAGCTCTCACTTCTATACAACACTACTGGGAAAACCATAGCTTTAACTATATGGACCTTTGTTGGATCCCCTTCACGAATCACTGCCTTGCCGTGGCGAAGGGGCTTGAATAACTCAAAGAAGCTATGAACTATGCTGAGCAGGGCATCCAAGATGGACAGGTCATAGTGGAGAGTTTTGACCAAACGTGATCTACCTGGAGGAGGAACCGGCAAGCCACTCCAGTATCCCTGCCAAGAAAACTCAATGGACAAAGACAACAGGCATATATAAGTTATGCCTCCTTCATACCCTCCAACATTTCTCCGATGAAAATAGGGACATCCTATTCCATCATAATGATGATGATAATATTTTTAATATTTATACCCCACCCATCTGACTGGGTTGCCCCAGCCACTCTGGGCAGCTTTCAACTTATCTGAAACATAATAAAAAAATATACATTAAAAAACTTCCCTATACAGGGCTGCCTTCAGATGCAACTGCCTTCAGTTACTTATCTCGTTGGCTCGGGAATCATATAACTCTATACCCTCCAACATTTCTCTGATGAAAATAAGAACGTCCTAAGGAAAAGCAGGACAATCTGGGATCAAATCAGACCCATAGGAGCCAACTGCTAGGGGCTGAGGCCCCTTCGTGCCCCTCCCCAAACCTGGGATGTTATGTTTTTTCTGCGACACTTGGGGTATGATAGGATAGCAGGCTGCTTCATATTGAGTGAACATTTGGTCCATTTAGCTCAGTATTGTCTACAGCTGCTCTGCCTCTGAGAAACACAGGCTCCTCAAGTGCTGGGGTTCAAAGATTATAATATCCCTTTACTTTTCCCTACAACAGCTGGTTTGAATTTCCAGCCACGGGTGTGTGTGTGTGTGTGTGTGTGTGTGTGAGGACGTACATACAGGTGTGCACTTGCACATGAGTAACAATAGGTTGCAGCCCATGTTAATCCTACTCAGAGTAGACTTATGGACATGACTTAACTCAGGTCAGTGAATCTACTTTGAGTACAATTTACCTGGAAAGAACCCATTGTCCAAAGATGGAAACTCAACACCAAAGGAACAATGTGTTTATTTTATATTTATTATTTAAAAGTATAAAATTGTGGAGTTGGAAAGGATCACGAGGGTCATCTTGTCCAACCCCCTGCAATGCAGGAATGTGGGGCTCAAACCCATGACCCTGAGATTAGGAGTCTCATGCTTTACTGACTGAACTATCCCACTTACGGTACTTATATTCCCTCTGCTTTCCTCCAAGGCGGTGTGCAAGGTTCTCTCCCCGCCTCACACCATTTTATGCTCACAACAACCCTGTCAGGCAGATTAGGCTGAGGTCACAGGCTTGAAGAACTTTTATGGTTTAGTGGGGATTTGAACCCTGGTCTCCCTGGTCCTAGTCCTACCAAGAAACCACCCACCCACTTCCAGAAAAAGGACCCAGGAAATCTAAGTCTTTTCTGGTTGATGGGGAACGTCACACAGGAAGAGGGAGGGCCTACTCCGTATCTTTACACACATAAACTCTTTTTTCCCATGCATGATTCATTCCGCGAAGAAATAAATAAATGTCATCAGCTCTGCTATCTGGCGGGCGGCCAGAGGCTGAGTTTTCCCTATTGTGAAATGCATTTCAGCTGAAATCTAAAACAAATATCCCCGTAACAAAGGACAGCCTGCTCCCCCCCCCCCGTTGGCCCGCAACCCGACCCCCACACCCTGCAGCAACATTTCTGGAGAAATGCAATCAGTTTTGTTTTGCTTTTTAAAAAAAACACAATTGGCAGCAAAAATGTGGAGAATATTTCCTCCTTTCCCTTTACTAGCTGTGGCTGCGACTGGAAATTTTATCCCAGGCTTCAGCCGGGATGGGATTGCCAGGGAGTGAAGGGTGAAGCATTCAGATTGGCCTAGGCCAAAGGTCAGCCCTAACAGATTAGGCCTGGGCTGAGCTTCTGCCATTGCTGATATTACCTCAGGTTATCAGCATTTATGACAGGGAAAGGTTCCCTCTGGAGGCACGTCTTCAGTGACAGTCACAAACTGTATTGCACGCGTATAAACACACACGTCAATAGAGAGAGGCCAAATACTCAGTGAGATGAGCTATCGCTGACTGAAAGCAACTTTTTCTGGCCTCAGGCGGAAAATCCACAATGGCCCTCTCAATTTCCCTCTTATAAATTTATTGATTTCATTTGTGCCCTGCCTTTTCTCCAAGGAACTCAAGTTGCCATACAAGATTCTCTCCCTCTACAAGAGGAGTGAAGACCGCCCCCCCCAGCCCACAGGCTAAATTTGACCCACCAGTCCTCTACATTTGGGCCACGAGGCCAATTTGGGGAAGCTACACACCCCCATCTTCAATGCATCCAACACGACGTCACACAGGGTGCTGATGGAATTTGAGACCCCAATATCTGCCAGTGCCCCGTTCACCATCAAAGGAAGAGTCCATCACCTCCTGAGAGAGTCCATTCTACTGCAGAATGGCTCTTCCTGAGTTTTAGACGGAATATCCTTTCTTGTAATTTGAAAACCTCTGGAGCTGCAGAAAATGAGCTTGCTCCATCTTCCATGTGACAGCCCATCAGGGATTTGAAGATGGTTATCATATCGCCTCTAAGTCTCTCCTCTTCTCCGGGCTAAACATCCCCAACTCTCTCAACTGTTCCTCATAAGACTTGGTATCCAGGCCGTTGAGCATACTGGTTGCCCTCTTCTGCACATGTTCCAACTTGCCAATGGGCCGGTCCACACTTAACTTCCCCCCACCAATGCTTTCAAGACACGGATCTGCACTTTAAAGTGCCGTATCTGAGCTTTTTATCATTTTCATCCCCCCCCCCTTTAATGCTGAATTGGAACAAACAGCAATTTCTGAGCAATGCCTTGAAACTATGTTGTCGTAGAACACGAGTGTTTTTTTAAAACCTTATTATATCTGTATACGTAGTTTTATCTCAAAGCATCTTCTGTGAACAGATGCCAATTTCATGTTTTGATTCATATATTCCTGTCTTCTCTGTATGCCAATAAAGGCTGATTGAATTGAAACAGCCATTCAGGTTTTCTGCAGATCGCTGTTTGTTGTGATTCAGCAGTAAAACATCGGGTATGGGGGGAGCACTCGGATAAGGCACGCAAAAGTGCAGACCTGGATGAATCCAATACCCTTCTTAAACTGTGGTGCCCAGAACTGGACACAGGACTCCAGGTGGGGTCTGACGAAGTCAGCAGTTCTATTACTCTACTTGATCTGAAACACTAGACTTCAGTTGACGCAGTCTAGAATTGCATTAGCTCTTTTTACTGCTGCATCACAGTTGAATCATATTAAGCTTGCGGTCTCCCCCATTTTTTTAGCTGGAGAAACAACCTGGGTTGACGCTGAGAACTTTTGCATGCAAAATGGATGGCTTGGCCATGAGACCTGTTCCTCACAAGCACCCCACACAAAACTGAGATTTGTCTGGGGAGGAGGGCGTTTTCCCTGACCGGAAAACATGCAGATCTTTCCGCTTCAGCAATAGAGCTCCCACTTTCAGAACTCAATCCTATTTCCCAAAACTCGGAAGTAAAATAATGCAAAGCAGCCCTGGCTTAAAAGGGGAGAATGACTTTCTTAGAAAGGAATTCAAGGCGGTTGGCTTCAGAGACAGCAGGCAAGAGACTCCCCAGAAGGGAGGGAGGGGAAGGAAGAGGAAAGGTGAGGATCTTGAGGAAACGGGGGCAGTACAGTATTGTCTCTTTGGGTGCAAGACTTTTTGTACACTCAAAATGCTGGCTCATTAGCTGAACCTCTCCCCCTTCCCCAAAAGACTCCAGATTTCTAGCTTTGGGGGTTTGGGGGGGCACAGAAAAGGAGAAAGAAAAGGGCAGCTAGTGAGGAAAGCAGTTGTACACCCCAGTGGAAACTTTCAGAGGAAGCCACCTATTGCTTTCAGTCAAGGATGGTCACATATGTCAATTCTGGTCTACGTTTCTCAGTCTTAATGTCAATTCTCCACATTCTCACATCGGCTTGAGAATTTTTAAAAGGAAAGGTTCACATGAAAATCCACCAGCATTTTAATGCAAATGTAAACTGCCCTGTGATCCTCAGATGAAAGGAGGTATCTGAGGCGCTGGATTCCACCCAGCCATTGGGGGGGGGGAGGCTCGTCATGTGACATCACACGTGCAACATACACGTCACACATGTTGAGAGGAAGCCGCAAGGCCCGGCAAGGCCTTCCACCACCGCGAGGAGGCCGGGTGGGGCCTGACCCCTCAAGACCAGGGGAGGGCTCAATCCCATCCCCTCATACTTGTGGTGGGCTTATTTCAAAGTCTGAATGGGGTGGGCATAGGTGCCAACTCCAGGGGACCCTGGCACCCACAAGATATCTGCTGTGGCTGCCCAGCCTCCGCTACTGCTGCTGCCCACCACCACGTCTGTCAATTTGGGATGTGCCAGTTAAACTGGGACACTTGAGGGGTATGCAGTCACTCAACAATCCAAATGTTTCCACAGGCCTAAAAAGGTTGGCAGCCCTTGACGTGGATATTTCTGAGCTAGAAGGGTCAATGGTACAGCTGAGTATAAGGCAGCTTCCTAGGAACATAATTTTATCATGAGTCGATTTGTGGGGTCATTTAAAGCACTGGTAACAATTGGGGGTGCGCTGCCAGCAGAGGAGGGCGGACAAAATGCTTCTGAGAACCAGCCATGGCGCTGGGGGGGTGGTGGCAGCAGGTGGTCATTCCTGAACGAAGCGATCATGATAGGCTTGGGGTGGAGGGTGGGGGAAAGTGGAGCCAGCCTCAAGTCTGAGGTATGCATGGCTGAAGGCATGGGGAGTATCATATGTTATATACAGCATTTTGGACTGAACCTCGAACCTAAATAAGAAGACATTGCAGTGGCCTTCCCCAACCTGGGGCCTTAGGCTGCAACTCGTCCCATCAGCTCCCAGGACAGGACAGTCAATGATCAGGGAGGATTCGAACTGCCAGCAAGTCAGATTTTCTGAGGGACGAATGGTGTCACAGTGGAGACCCGTGAATGCTGCCATAGGGGTTTCCACCGCCTGAGGCAGCGGCCTCACCCCACCTAATGGCTGTGCTGGGACAGCACAGGAGTGTTTGGAGGATTCAGATGGGGAGAGAACCATGCACACCACCTTAATCTGATCTCTTCCTTCAAATGCCTTCTCAGAATCATTTCCCTCCTTACCCGAGGAAGTATTGGCTTGACCCTCTCCCCACAAATGGAACAAAACCAACTTTAAAGCCTTCATGAAAGTTCTTGTGGGTGCTATTTCTAGTTACTGCAGTAGCCTAACCAGCTAACCTAGCAAGTGAATTAGAAGAGACACTCAGCTACGAACACACTCCACGCCCTTCGGCAGGTTCAGTCGCTCACACAAAGACATAGGATGGGCAAGAGAGGAGAATAATTACAGGGTTGTCTCAACGGGAAGCCCTTAAAACAATGTCAAGACCAGGAATGGATGACGTGCGACCCTCCAGAACTGGGGTGGGGAACCCTTTTCAGCCTGAGGGCTGCACACCCAACTAGGCAACCTTCCGGGTGCCACATGCCGGGGGTGGGTGGGCCAGAGGCAAATAATGTGAATTTCATCTTTGCACAGTGAGCTAGATTCTGTACATTCCCCCTATCTATCCTGCACCCAGGCAAGCAAAGAGGCAGCCTCAAAGGTTAAGGGCACATTTCAGCCAGGAGGGTATAAAGCAGGTTTGCCAAGGGGGCTGTGGCCTGGGGAAAGGTCCCTCCATTCCCCCCCAACCCACTTGCTGCCCAATAATGCAAAGTGAACTACATAGAACCAACCAACACACATAGCAAGAGTCAAAAGGCAAAGTTTACTTCCAGAAGAAGCACTGATCTATGGGTGGGGGCGGGGGGAGGAGGCTGGGTTGCCAACACCGAGTGCTCTAAGCTCTAGATCTAAGTATTGTCACATTTCTTTTATTAGCTGCTCTGCACTTTGCTTTTATGGAGCAGTGTGGTTTTATAGGCGGGTGGTACTGGGTCATTAGCATGGAAGGCAGTGTTCCTCCCCACCCCCCTTTCCCAAGAATGTGTGTGTTAATAGGTTTAACGAAACACATCACAGGTTCAGTGCAAAGCAGGAGGAATACTTAGATTATATCTTTCTTAAGCTCTTTGTCGGTCTGCCTTATTGAAAAACGAAAACACCATAGTTCAGTTGGTTAGAGCAGGCTTCCTCAACCTCAGTCCTCCAGATGTTTTGAGACTACAATTGCCAGCATCCCTGACCAATGGTCCTGCTAGCTAGGGATCATGGGAGTTGTAGGCAAAAAACATCTGGAGGGCCGAGGTTGAGGAAGCCTGGGTTAGAGAGTAGTGCTGAGAACACCAAGGTCGCAGGTTCAATCACGTTATAGGACAGCTGCATATTCCTGCATTGCAGGGGGTTAGACTAGATGATTCTCAGGGTCCCTCCCAACGCTGCAATTCTATGATTCTCTGATCTCCTTAAAGGACACAGAAGCATAGAATTATAGTTAGAAGGAACCACTAAGGTCATCTAGTCCGATCCCCTGCAATGTAGGAATCTTTTGCCTGATGTGGGACTTGAACCCACAACCCTGAGATTCAGAATTTCATGCTCTACTGACTGAGCTATTTCCTAGGTGCCACAACCACCCGTCAATCAGGGCCCACCTGGGTCAGGAACACCAAACCATCCATTTATAAATACTGTTTGAAGAAAAATGGAGCTACATTATTTAAAATATTGTCATGGGAACGTAAGAAGAGCCATGTTGGTATCCAGAGGTATCCTGCCTCCAAAATAGTGACTAGTAGCCACTTCATATGCTTATCCTCCAGAACTACTTTCAAAGCTATCACAAGCTGATGGCCATCACTTCATCAAGAGAGAGCAACTTCCACAATCCAACGCAGCGCTGTGTGAAGATGCATTTTCTTTTGTCTGTCCAAAATCTTCTAACATTCAGCTTCATTGGACGGCACCCGCTGGGTCCATGTGTTATGGAGAGGGCATCCGTAGTGTGCTCTGGAGCTCAAGTTCATAACACTCTATATGTATATCGCACTCGGGAACCCTTTCAAAATAAGCCTCTGAAGTAGATCACTTATGACCCCTCACACATTGCAGGCAGGGCCAAAGCTAAGCCTAAGGCAACCTGAGAGGAACCAGGGACTCATAATTCAATCTCTTTGCCCCACCTCTCAGGCTGGTGCACCTTGTACGACTCAGCAAAGAAGAATGGGGACAAAACCAGTGCTAGATGGTTCAACTTGTCCCTGGCCTCTCTACTTTCCACCACACTGGTCCCAATGGGCAACAGCAACCACTGAATATATCCAAGACTAAATAATAAGAAACCGCAGAAGAATTGTGGGGTTTTTTGTTTTAAATGTCTGCACCCCGGCCGCACGCAAGACCTGAACTTTCAGTTTTCCAAACTAGAGGTCAGTTTCCCCACCAACTCTGCAGGATTGGAGTGTTTGAGAGGGGTGGGGGAGGGAGTTAAGACACCTCAAAGGATATCAACTTTGAAGCACAGAGGGAGACATGTTGCTCCCCACCACCCAAAAAAAATGCTACACACCAATGAATATAGCTAAATTTTTATCTGTCTTCTCAAAGTAGAAAGTGTTTTGTCAAAAGGACATTAGCGTAGGCAAATCCATTCTTCCCCGCCCAAACATGGGGAAATTGAAACAGAAGAGATTCTCTCCAGCTGTGTTGGCAGCAAAGGTGGAGGGCAGATTCCCAAACAGCTGCAGCCCTGAGAGACCCCGAGACATTGGAGGAGAAACCTGCTCCGTCTCTTCAGTCTCGTCCCTAAACTGTATTTTGGTCCCGCTCCAGCAAAACCTCTGCAGTCCTCTCTGCTGGTGGGTTGAGGAGACGGATGCAAGTTAGATTCTCACGACCTGAGCAGCGATGCAAGGGCTCTTCCGCTCCTCTTGGTCCTTGGAGACTTCCTGCTGGATGCACAAACGCCCGTAGGTGCCCCCTACCTGGCCTTTTGTTAGCCGGCCTGGGTTCACACAGACACACCCAAGGACGTCCTAGGGATGGGCAGGAAACAAGGGGAGAGGGGAAGAGACATTAAAAACAAGAAACAGGCTCTTTAGTCAGATGGGAAGATATCATTAGGACATACTGATTTTAATCTCCCTAATATGGGTGTAGGAACTGTCTTGCCAGATCAGAAAAATCTGTCTAGTCCAGCATCCCAGTTCCAAAAAATGGGGGCAGCCAGATGTTTCTCAGCACTCACTAGCTAGGTATGAAAGCAGTGGCTACCCTTTATTTATCTTAAAGGGCGACTCTCTCAGTATCAACCATTCTGGGACCTATGATCAGCAAGCGAGGCCACGTCGGTGGTGCCTGATTGGTGGCAACCCGGACAGGGCCTTTTTGGTGGTGGTTCTGTTTGTGGGGTGCCCTCCTTGCTGAAGTGGGCCTGCTCCACTCATTATTAATGTTGCTATCCAACTGAGAGTATGTGGCTTAAAAGTTTTCAATGTTTTTTCTTAACGTAATTGCCCCCCCCCCGCTTTGTTGTTTGCTGTCCTTGGGTGGGCAGGATAAGTAAGCAGCTTGCCCTCTAAAATAGACTGCCTCTGAACATGAATGGTATAATAACGTTTTATCAATGGATCTTCAGTGAACTCATCTGTATTTCTCCCCCTCTAAGCCTTACTCTGCCATCTATTCTCCACCCCAACTCCTCAACAGGGCAGCATGCAGAGATCCTTGCAGTGAAGTGGTGTGGCTGTGTTCAAGAACCTGTAGACCGGAGGTCAAATTCCAATGCTGGAATTAGAGGGAAGGGCAGTAGCAGAGCATTCGCTTTGTTTGCAGGTCCTGGCATCTCCAAGGAAGACTCGGAATATCTCCTGAGTAAAATCCTAGAGAGCTGTTGCCAATCATTGCAAGCAATACTGAGCTAGACCCCTACGTTTCTATATAAATCGGTCCTTTAGTCAGTTCCACTGGAATCTTACTTTATTTTTAGAGCTGTAGCTCAGTGGTTAGATCAATTGCTTGGCATGAAGATCCCTGGCTCAGTCCCCAGCATCTCCAGGCAGAGCTGGGGGATACTCTCTTGCTCAAAACCCTGGACAGCCGCTGCCAATCTGTGTGGAGAACACTGAGCTAATGTGCGTAAGACAGCTTGGAATGTGTCCCCTCCCTCCATCGCCCCGCGCCCAGACAGCTTCATTTCCCCCCAACCTTGATAAAGTATCTCAGTTCCGACGGAGTGATCAGCACGTCCGGCGTGACAGGCAGGGCTGCGTATTGGTAAAAATGTTCATAATCAATGTTCATCTCTTCCGCGGGAGGGTAGAGTGGATAGTAACTGCTCAGGAATTAAAAAAAGAAGGAAAGATCGCGTTACTCCTCCCATTCCGCAACCCGCTCCCTCGCATACATTGACACGCCCAGCAGCTGTTCCTCTCCCCCTTGGGTACCAACAGGATGCCAAGCTGTGCTTTTCAACACTGCTGCCAATTTCAGTTTGCATGTGTGTGTTTCTGCAGTCTCTAAATTCAGCACCTTAAAGGCACCGTGTTCCACATCTCCATGTTTCCAAAGTGTTGGGAAGGGGAGGAAAACAAAGGGAGTTGCCAAATATCATAGAATCACAGAGCTGTAGAGTTGAAAACCACCAAGGAAGGAGAGTTCACCACCTCTCGTGGGAGTCTGTTCCCCTGTCAAACAGCTCTTACTGCCAGCAAGTGCTTCCTGATGTTTAGTCCTGACCTTTGGACTTTGGACTTGGCTCGCATGGCTTGACCCCCCAGACTCTGGACTTGCCGCCAAGTAGGCCAGGGGTTCAGGACACATACAGCTTGGAAGGACAAAATACAAATGTCAATAATGTCGAGCCTGGAAAGATCCCAGCCAACTGGCTACCCCAGCCTCTGGTTTTTCCCTTCCTCTCATCTCCACGGCTACAGATGTTGCGCTTCTTTACTATACTACACGTAATCATGCAACGCACCAACTTTATTTTAAGGGGCAAGGCCATAGCTCAGTGGCAGAGGCCCTGCTTTGCAAGCAGAAAGTCCCGGGTTCAATCCCCACCAGCTTTTTCCTGGTAGGGCTGGGAAAGACTCTGCCTGAAACCCTGGAGAGCAGCTGCCAATCAGTGCAGACAATACTGAGCTAGATGGACCAATGGAGTTGCTGTGATTTGAACCCAGGACTTTTGGCAGGCAAGGCAGGAGGCCTTACACTGCCAAAGGAAGAAATGAGCCCAAGTCTCACCACAAAAGATACCTGGGAGCAGGGAGGGGTTGTTTTGATGCAACAAAAGGAGCTTACCTCCTCTGAGTCAGGATGTGCTTCAGAGTTCGGGAAAAACGGTCCAAGACACTGGAAGAACTAGGACAGAAAGAAAAGAGAGAGGAAGGTGGCAAAATTAAAAAGAGGGCGTGAAAATATGTATTAAAAATAGAACCAAATAGCCCCCCTCCCATATCTGCTTCTCTAAAACAGACTCCCTTTCAGCCTAAAATAAGTCCTGAGTTGTCATGAGGATAAAATGGGTGGGGGAGATGGAAGATTTAATAATAGGACAGCTTAGTTGCATACCTTAATTATTTGTATTTTAATTTCTGTGTAGATGGCCTTTCATATTTTGTAAAACTGCTTAGAAGCCTATTTTGCCAAGTGGGATTAATTATCATCACCTTCTTAGAAACGACTGGCTGATGTAAAGATTTCATCCTTAAATGGCTTCAACACATTAAACCTTAATTAAAATTAAAAGGTTTAAACCTGACCCTCTTAAATCCAACTCAGACACGTACACATACCAGGCAACATCAAGTCAGCCACCGGCAGGAAATTTAGGCTGCTACATACAACAACAAGGGTGTGGAACCTTTGCCCCCCAGCTCATGTTGCTGAACTACAACTCCCATCAGCCCCAGCAAGCATGGCCAATGGACCAGGGATGATGGGAGTTGTAGTTTGGCAGCATCTGGAAGCCAAAGACTCCCTTTGCACCTGATGTACAGGATAATAAACCTCAGTCATTTTACACACACACACACACACACACACACACACACACACACACACTCCTCAAAATACAACACAAGTCAGTTCCCTGGCATTTTGGAAACATTGGCAGGCTTGTTCCCAATAGAAGCTGCTTCTGTTCAGGAATATTCCCACCCGTCCCCTCTTTGGAAAATACTTACTTGTTCCATAAAATTAATATACTGCACGAGTGTAAAAACAAAAATCAAACAGACAAACAAAAACAACATCTGCAGAATTTAGCAAAGATGTATTATTATTTATCTGCAGTGTTAGCACACCAGCCTTTTCACCCAAAAGTGTTTCAGAGTAGCTTGTAAAAAAATCCCTGCCTTCAGGCTAACAAACAAGATACGGCACATGAGGAAAAGGGAACAGGAGGGAGGAGGGACGCTCAAGCGAAACATGCCAGTAAGGGATGTGCTTTGGGAAGAGGGGCTGCAGCTTGGAGGGTCTGTTGTCCGAGGGTCAGCTAAAGGCCTGGGGGGCTGCTTTCAGCTGCAAGGTCTTAAGTTCCCCAGCTCTGCCCCAGCTTGAATATGCAAAGGCTCCAGGCTTCCTATTCTCAGGAGACAGATTCAAGGATCTTGAGATTAAGCCAGAGAAGGGAAGGTCTACATTCTTTTTTTCCCCGCTATTTTTTGGCGTGTTTATCTGCCAGTTCAGCTATTCCAAGCAGGATTTTAAAACAGCTTTTAAAAAATTAGCTAAAATAGGCTTTAGCAAATTTTCTGTAAGCCGCCATTAGTATTTATATAGCAAAAAGGTGGGCTATAAAAATGCTTTCATAAATACATCAGGCACTGCCCTATGGACTCCCGCCACAATTTATCAGGGAAATAAACTTGAGATTGGTTTAGGCTTGTGGTTCTGAACAGAAGCATTTTTAAAGATGCCAAATCAATCTTTCAATTGACTGGCCAGCCACATAAACAACAAACAAACCCTTCCCCAGCCACTCTTCCAACAAAAGATTAAAAATACATTAAAATGTGTATTATGCTCTCTGTTGTCATCATCATCATTATAATATTTATACCTCACCCATCTGACTGGGTTGCCCCAGGCACTCTGGGCAGTTTCCAACATAATAAAAAAGCCAGCAAAACATCAAACATTAAAAGCTGAAGAGTTCAAGGAGATATATGTGGAGGTCCCCTACCCCCCACAGTTATCTTCACAAACACCCCGTGAGGTTGGCCAGGCTGAAGAAAAGGTGGCTGGCTCAAGATCACCCAGTGGAGCTTCACGGCTGAGCCAGACCATCACTCCTAAGACACTGCAGGGATAGGAAGGATGGGGAAACACATAAGGCCCTCCAGAGGTTATTGGACTACAATTCCCATCAGCTACACTGGCTGGGGCTGATGGTATTTAGAGTCCAACAACATCTGGAGGTCCCCCCTGGGTTCCCCCACTCCCTGAGATGAAGGACACACATACAGCGAGTGGATTTTATAACTGGCAAAGCAGGAAAAAAACCAGAAAAGAGGCCTCTGCGTTCAAATTTTACCCTGCTGGTGTGGTCCATGTATGTGTGCAAGGGAAAGACTCATGTGCTTACATTACATTATGTCAGAACTGGCCCTCTGCCAGCCTATTGTAATATTCGAAACTCTGCTGCAGTTGAGAGGATTTTTTGGCAGTCGCTGTTAAATCACCCACAAAACCAGCTTAACGCACCATGTTTTTGTACCCTGCCCCCTCCTGCCGTGGAGTCCCAACTAATACTCATAAATTAAAAGCTCTCTTTTGTCTGAAGGCACGGCGACTCACCAAAACACAGAAACCTTGACATAAGGCAGTGTGAAAGTCAGGCATGAAACACACACACACAGACACAAACAACAACACGTCATCTGTGTTTTGTATGCAATGGGCAAAAGAAAAACAAAGGCAACCCAACAAGTCCCTCCCTGATATAATAAGGGAGAGAGCTGGGTGGAAGAACAACAGGACAGAAGCAAACGCCTTCCCTGGCAGGCGAGAGATTGCTCACGGCACCTTTCGTTTTGCTGGTTTCTAGTCCACGTGATCCCAAAAATACAGGGCAAGGTGAAAAGCCAATAAAGTATTACCTTAAATTAATAGCTTTTCATCCAACTCCCATAATTTCTGACCACTGCCCATGCTGATGGGAGCTGTCTTCATCTGCCCCACAGCTGATGCCAGGTGTTGGGAAGGTGGGTGCGGTATGGGGGGAAATGCACATGTGGGCCAAATTAGGGACCATGTGGCAGGCCTAGCTAAGGGTCCAGAGGTCCTCCACCTTTTCTCTAACAGTTGTGCAGAATTGGGGGGATTTCAGCAGCATGACAAGTCATAAATCTGTGGGGGCAGAGAGGAACTTGCTCCAGCCACAAAACCACTCTTTCTGTGCAGCAGCTGAGAAGCCCCCCTGCCCTTCTCTGTACCAACTCACTGTGAGAATATATATATTATTTTCATTTCACAAGATTTACATACCGCCTAATTAAACAACAAAAAAGACCTCTAAGCGACTTACAAAAGACAATCTAAAGTTTTCTTCAAAATATACTAATGAAAGCAAACATTACAAATTTTAAACTTCTTTTAAAAATCAGTACAGTGGTACCTCGGGTTAAGTACAGTGGTGCCTCGCAAGACGAAATTAATCCGTTCCGCGAGTCTCTTCGTCTAGCGGTTTTTTCGTCTTGCGAAGCAACTCTATTAGCGGCTTAGCGCTATTAGCGGTTAGCGGCTATTAAAGGCTTAGCGGCTATTAAAGGCTTAGCGGATTAGCGGCTAAAAGGCTATTAGCGGCTTAGAAAAGGGGGGGGAGCGGAAAAAATCGGAACACTCGCAAGACGTTTTCGTCTTGCAAAGCAAGCCCATAGGGAAAATTGTCTTGCGAAGCAGCTCAAAAACGGAAAACCCTTTCGTCTAGCGGGTTTTCCGTCTTGCGAGGCATTCGTCTTGCGGGGCACCACTGTACTTAATTCGTTCCGGAGGTCCGTTCTTAACCTGAAACTGTTCTTAACCTGAAGCATCACTTTAGCTAATGGGGCCTCATGCTGCTACCGCGCCACCAGAGCACAATTTCTGTTCTCATCCTGAAGCAAAGTTCTTAACCTGAAGCACTATTTCTGGGTTAGTGGAGTCTATAACCTGAAGCGTATGTAACCTGAAGTGTATGTAACCTGAGGTACCACTGTAATTTAAAAATTATACTTATCAAAACCACATATTAAAATTGCATGACAAAATTACACATCTGGGTAGGCTTGCTTAAACAAAATTTTTTTTTTTGGAAGGCACTGAAAACAATATAGCAAAGGTAACTGGCTAATATCAAGGGGCAGGCAGTTCCAGAGATTAGGTGCTGCCACACTGAAGGGTTGATTTCTTGCAGATGTGGAACGAACACAATGTGGCACTTGTAAAAGTGCTACTTCTGCAGACGGAAGCAGGTTGTGTGGGCACAGATGAGGTGAGGCGAGCCTTCAATATTATTGAATCATTAGATCCTAATATTCATTAGGGGAAGGGGAGTTATGGGGTGGAAAGAGAGAGGAGAGAAATGCAGCCCCCCCTAGAGATACAACATTGCTTTCCTGTCTTTATTCTGGAGAAGAGCAATCCTCTTTCCCCCAAAATGAACAGCCCCTGGAGATCTAAAAATAATAAAGTCAGCACTGAGAAGACAGTTATAAGAGCCAGCTGCCGGTTTTCCTGGTATTTCAGGGCAAGTTTAAGGAACTGGTTTCCCTGTTATGGGAAGTGGAGGAAAGGCAGCAGAATCTGAAGCTCCCAAGAGAGAGTCTAACTGGACTAATTCAATTAAGATATTTTTGGCATGTTTTGGCCTTTCTCCTCCAGTGAGGGAAGTGTTTGAGGTAGTTTCCTTTGAAGGAGGAAGTGTGAGGTGGCCTCTATGTGCCCCTTCCCTCTCTACAACATGGGACAGGGAGACAAAACTCCCCCACCCCAATCTCCACTATGCATTTAAAGTGGTGTGACACCACTTTAAAGAGTTACAGTTTCCACACACCCCACCAAAGAATCCTGGGAACTGTAGTTTATTAAGGCAGCTGAGAATCGTCAGGAGACCCTTATTCCCCTCACAGAGCTACAGTTCTGGGAATGGCTTCACAATCAACCCCTCTTTCCCAGGATATTATTATTAATTCAATTTATATACCGCCCTTTATTAAAGAGATCCCTGGGTGGTGTACAATGTTTAAAGCACATTACAGACCAGTGATAAAAACATAATAAAAAGCATACGGACAGACAGCCTAATAATAAAATAGTCATCAAAATAACAGTCCTCTCTCCCACAGGTAATAGATTATTTAATAGCCATAAGCCTGGGTAAAGAGGAATGTTTTGGCCTGGCGCCTAAAGATATTGCAATGGTGGCGCCAGGGGGAGAGTATTCCACACTAGGGGAACCACCACAGAAAAGGCCTGTTCTCTTGTTATAAAGTAACATGACAGAAGACGACACTGTGAAGGAGAAGGCCTGGGCTGGAGAAAGAGAGAGATTCAAAATTTTTAACCCACTATACTTCCAGAGGACATCTAACTAGTGTACAGAAATAGAATATTAAACAATACAGGTCATGAACAGTATTGAAGCATAAAAACCCAGAAGCTAAAAACTTCAGGAAACAAAAAAACAGGCCAGTTTGGGACAAATGAATGGAAAGAGCCTAGCTGCAGAATCAGGCCCACCTGGTGCCGTATCCTGTTCTCATAGTGACGAACCAGAAACCCCAGTGGGAAGACCAAAAACAGGGCATGATTACACCATGCTTTCCCCGCTTGCGATTCCTTGCAACTAGTATTCAGAGGAATATCAAGGTAGAACATAAACTTATCCACCATTAATTTGTCTAATCCTCTTTTAAATTCCAAGTGCAGTTGCACCACAGGTTTGCATTAATCGTGTGATATAGGCGGTTGTAGTTTCAGCCCCTTTCTTAATTACCCCTAGCACGGAATCTGCTTCTTTCACACTGGAGAGACACCTCTGTCGAGTTATCCACTACACCTGAAGGTCTCCTTCCTGGTCAGTCACCACCGGTTCAGAGCTCATATGAAATAAAGATTTTCAGTGACCGTCAGAATCATAATGTCGGGACTTGTTTCCTTCCTGAGGGAAGAGAATTCCGGGGAACTGGTGCCACAAGGCTAATAACATGACTTCGAGTCGCAGCACGCTTTTTGCTCAGATGTGTGACGCCATCAACAGATGACGATGGCGCTGACTGAGAAACGGGGAGCTGTCTCCCCATAAAAGAGGAAGAAAAGAAGAAAAACACAAGGTGAGGGAAAAGAGAGGATGTGACACAAACCCTCAAGGCAAAGGATGACTGCGATGCTTGATTTACTTAATGACAGGCCATGGGCGGCTGGCACCAGCCGACTTCTGAGGCACGCCACTTGTCAAGAGATTTTCTCAGGAACTGCACTTTGAAGTGAGACAGTCTTTCTTTCTCTTTCTTTCTTTCTTTCTTTTTTCTGATCTTGTCTGGAGATCAACCCATCCAGATGACTGATTCATTGGCTAAGACAGAAGGAACTCTGCATACACTCAGGAGCACCATATTTGGGATGTAGGGAGCCAGACCACTGCTCCCTCGGTATTGCCTATACAGTGGTACCTCGGGTTACATACGCTTCAGGTTACAGACTCCGCTAACCCAGAAATAGTACCTCGGGTTAAGAACTTTGCTTCAGGATGAGAACAGAAATCGTGCTCCAGCGGTGTAGCAGCACCAGGAGGCCCCATTAGTTAAAGTGGTGCTTCAGGTTAAGAACAGTTTCAGGTTAAAAACAGACCTCCAGAACGAATTAAGTACTTAACACGAGGTACCACTGTACAGTGGTGCCTCGCAAGACGAAAAGAATCCGTTCTGTGATTCTCTTCATCTAGCGGTTTTTTCGTCTTGTGAAGCAAGCCCATTGACAGATTAGCGCTATTAGCGGCTTTTAGCGGCTTATCTGCTGATCGGATCAGCTGATAAGCGGCTTAGCGGCTTGGGAAAAAGGGGGGGAGGGGGGAAAACCCGCAGGAACTCGCAAGGCATTGTCGTCTTGCAAAGCAAGCCCATAGGAAATTCGTTTTGCGAAGCACCTCCAAAACGGAAAAGTAGTTCGTCTAGCGAGTTTTCCGTCTTGCGAGGCATTCGTCTTGCGGGGCACCACTGTACTGCTCTCCAGATTTTCAGCCAGGGGACCTCTCCAGCTCTTCACCTGGCCCCTAAAAGGTTCGCCAACAGAACCTCCCTGGGGAGAGCATTCCATAAATGGGGAGCAACTGCAGAGAAGGCCCGTTCTTGCGTTGCCACCCTCCAAACTGCTCCTGGAGGAGGCACAGGAAGGAGGGCCTCACAGAATGATCTCAGGGTCTGGGTAGGTTCATATGGGGAGAGGCGGTCCTTGAGGTATTGCAGTCCTCAACCGTTTAAGACTTTATAGGTCAAAACCAATAGCAATTTGAATTGGGCCCGGAAACTAATTAGCAGACAGTGCCTTTGGGCCAGTACTGGTGAAATATGCTCAAATTGTCTTGCCCCAGTGAGCAGCCTGGCTGCCAAATTCCATGCCAGCTGGATTTTCCGAATTGTCTTCAGGGGCAGCCCTACATGTAACGCGCTGCAATAATCTCACCTCGAGGTTACCAGAACATAAACAGCAGCAGTTATCTGGACAGGGGCAGCCTAAGTGCCGCAGCTGGACCACCAGCCACAACTGATGGAAGGCACTCCATCACTGAAGCCACCTGAGCCTCAAGTGACAACAAAGGATCCAGGGATACACCTCCAAGGTATGTACCCTCTCCTTCAGAGGGAGTGTAACCCCATCAACAGCAGGCAATCTCCCAGCCATCTGGTCTAGGGAACCCCCACTAACAGTGCCTCAGTCTTAGCTGGATTGAGCTTCAGTTTATTAAGGACTGAAAACTTCTTCCGGACTTTTTGGCATGAAAGAGAAAATGAACTTGTAATGAATCCATCTGGATTCAAAGATTGAAAAAAAATTGGCTTATAGAAAATAGTACTAAATTGAAAGGACAGAGAACTCAATGTCTGTCTGTCTGTCTGTCTGTCTGTCTGTCTGTCTTTCTTTCATTTCTTGTTTTCTCTTTTTTCTTCTGCTCCTTTTTAGATTATATTTTTATAGCATTTCTTTTAATTTGATGTATTATACTTATCTTTTGATAAGTACCAATAAATATATTTAATGTAAATACAAAAAGCTCATCCCATACAGAAGTTACACACAGCCTGTAGTGCTATCAAAATTAATAACACGGTTTCACTGTAACGTAAGCATGCGCGTGCACACACACACACACACCTCCAAAGGGTTTACAGCAGAAATGTGGACTGCACTTTGGAAGGCGTTAGCAACTTAAGAGGGAATTTTGTGTGACATCAAGCCATGTGATTCCACAGCTCAGGGCTGACATTTCTTTCGCTCACAGACCGATTACACTTTTTGGATTCTGAATCACGCCTGATTCATGCTGTGTCATTTCCCCCACCCCCCCCCCTGCCATTATCACATCTTCCACACTCACAGCTGTCTGAAGATCAGCAGATATCCTTTTAAAAAGAAGCAGAAAATTGCTCAAGGAACAATGACCACACCAAGGAGCTAAATCCAGCACCAAACCACAGTGCCTCCCAGTATGAATACAATCTCAGCCAGCAAATGGATGTGTTTGGGGGTGATTAATAATCTCTTCATTTTAGTGCTGAAGATTTAAGGTTTTAGAACGGGGGTGGGAAGACTTATGCCTGGGGGCGTGACTGCAGGCTTCTCTCAGTCCCCTTAGGACTCTCCCCACGGCCCTCACTGGGCCTGCTCCACACCCTCCTTGAGGGTTTTGGCCTCGCTGGAATGTGTCCATAAGCTGTGGCAGTGCCTTTTATCTGTGTAGATGGGGGATAGAAAAGGGAGTGTAAAATTTACATATTTTTTTTTTGCTCAATCCACTTTTGCCTCTGGCACCACCCAGCACTGTCGTGTGGCCCCCTGGAAGGTTGGCCAAGATGCAATGCGGCCCTCAGGCTGGGGGGGGAAAATACACCCACCTCATGGTTTTAGAGTTTAAGAGCATCCTGCATTGCAAGGGGTTGGACTAGATGTCCCTTGGTGTCCCCTTCCAACTCTACAGTTCTGCGAATCTACATCCCTGCTTTGAACATACCTGCTAATTTCTTCTGAGCCCATGTGAAAGACCAGGTCCACAGAAGTCAAGCCAAAAACCACACCGTTGATCTCCAAGGTGCAGGGGTCAGATACGAAGAGAACCCTCTAGAATTGGAGAAAAGGGAAGAGAGGGTTTGTGCGGGTTGACCAAACAGCTCCCAAATCAGGCATTCAAGTAGAAAGCACGGCAGAAGTTTTTATTTTTATTTTTAAAGCAGCATAAGAGTCAGGGCCTAAAGATATGAGGCAGTTACAAAGCTCTTTCCTCACTACTTTGACAGGGGTGCAGAGAGAAGAGACTCAGCCCAGCCCAGGGATTCTCAGAGTCTGAATACCAGGTCAGAATCATACATTTTCAGGTAGCCTGAAGAGAATTGTTTTCATGGTCTTGGTCCACTCCCCACCCCTTCACACTAAAAATCTGTAAAATGGGACCAACGTAGACTCTACCTTATAGATCGCTCCAAGTGTTTTGCTATTAACTTCCCTCAGTTATTGTATTTACTCGAATGTAATGCGGCATCGAATCTAACGCGCACCTCAATTTTCAAAATCTTGAAACCAAAAAAGTCTTTGTTGGTGAATGTAAATGCACCATCAAACCTTATGCGCGCCCTAATTTTCACGACGTAATTTGGCCAAAAAAGGTGTGCATTACATTTGGGTAAATACAGTATTTCTTCATCTGCCACATCAGTATCCAATACAACCAAGGGGGAAGAAATGGGGATAATCCCGGTTTATCCACTGTGGTGTAGTGGTTATGATGTCAGACAAAGGCTGGGGAAGACCTGGGTACAAATTCCCATTAGGTCATGAAATTTCCTGGTTGGACTTGGGCCAACAACATTCTCTCTGCCTAGAGTCTCACAAGGCTGTTTTGAAAATAAAGTGTGTGTGTGTGTTAGAAGCCTACACACTGCCCTAAGTGTGTGACAAGGGTTAAGATACAACTCTCATAGAGTTGGAGAAGGCCAATCATAGACCTACTGCAATGAATGGACCCGGGTCAACTGATCTCAGTGGGTCAGCTCTGAGTAGAACATAAAACTACATATTTAAATGCAAATCACCTTTACTTATCATTGCCAGGTAGGTGATGATGGGAATCGTAGACCAAAAACAGCTGGAGACCCAAGAACTGGTCTAAACAGAAGACTTTTCAGAGTGCAGCATCGAGCTCATCAGCTCCGATGAACACACTTTTATCTTTGTAGGGAAAAGTCGTACGGGCTTCCAGGTCTCCCCACTACCCCGTACGAAACCTGAGAGTTCACTAAAAGCACCTCCAAACTCCCGTCAGGAGCGAGAGGAAAACACCAGGATTTGCCCAGAAGAGCACAGTCTACAGCAGTCCAAACACGATGCCTTTTCTTCAGCTGGGAGCTCCCCCTTCTGGGAGATGGAGCTTTTTCACGGGATCCAGCTAAACGCTGCACATGCAGAATTCACCCACACAAGGAGTGTTAAAAGGAGAGAGAGAAATCCTTCATGTGTTTAGTGAAGGGAGGGGCGTGGCCAGCAGGAACACCCTTGCTAGCCCCCCCCCCCATTTACTGAACATGCGGGGGGACTCATTTGAAGCAGGAAATTTCTTAGTTTAGTGCCAGAGCATCAGCTTTGCCTAGCTTCTCCCGGTAAGGCTGGGGAAGATTTGCTGCCTAAAACCCTGGAGCACTGCTGCCAGTCAGTGTAGACAATATGGAGCTAGATGGACCCCAATAGCCAGACTCAGTACCAGGTTCCTATGTAGACCTCTCAGGTAAAGGTGTAAGGCAGGCTTCCTCAACCTCCGCCCTCCAGATGTTTTTGGCCTACAACTCCCATGATCCCTAGCTAGCAGGACCAGTGGTCAGGGATGCTGGGAATTGTAGTCTCAAAACATCTGGAGGGCCGAGGTTGAGGAAGCCTGGTGTAAGGTATACCCTACTGCAGCCAAGACTTAAGCACATGTAACTGAGTTAATCACAGGTTCTTCCCCTGTTTGTCTCTGTTTCAGTCTCCTTCCTCTGTGCTTCTATGTTTATTTTCAGATTGAGTTCCTTGGGGCAGAGACCTGCATCACCACCATCATCAAAATCAAAATACAGAACAAAATCAAAATATAAAAACCACAAAATCAATTAATAAAAATAAAAACAACAACCCAATAACCCCTCCCCCCCAAACCCCACATTTTAAAAGGGCATAGGATGTCAATCAAATCAACCAAAGGCCTGGTTAAGAAGGAACGTTTTCACCTGGTGCCCAAAGGTGTATAATGAAGGCGCCAGGCGAGTTTCCCTGAGGAGAGCATTCCATAGATGGGGAGCCACTGAAGAAGGCCTGTTCTTGTGCTGCCACCCTTTGGACCTCTCAAGCAGGAGGCACACAAAGGGCCTCAGAAGATGATCTCAGGGTCCGGGTAGGTTCATATGGAAAGAGGCAGGCCCTGAGGTATTGCGGTCCTGAGCCGTTTAAGGCTTTATAGGCCAAAACCAGCACTTTGAATTGGGCCCAGAAGCTAACTGGTAGCCAGTGCAGTCGAACCAGGATCGGTGTAATATGCTCAAACCATCTTGCTCCGGTGAGCAACCTGGCCATCTTCAGAGGCAGCTCTATGTATAACACATTGCAGTAATCTACCCTTGAGGTGACCAGAGCATAGACAACAGTAGTTAAGCTATCCCTGTCCAGAGAGGGGCGTAGCTGAGCCACCAGCCGAAGCTGATGGAAGGCACTCCAGCTAAAGTTGATGTCTTCAGACAGACAAGGCTGATTTCTTGCCTCACAGAGCATCTGAGAAACATCAGGGTTCCTACCAGGCTTTGAAAGCCACCAACCTCCAAGCTCCACCCGACAGGCCAAAATACAGATATTCCAGCTGTGCACACACAGAGACACAAAAACTTTAAACAAAGGCACGGCCTTTGGATTGTAGGAAGCACCTGTTTGTCTTCTTTCGAGAGCTCGCAAGTCAAAGGCGGCTGGGGATAAATGCAGTGATGGTGGACATCTCTCAGCGAAGGAACGATGACAAGGTGCGATCCAGCACTGTTGGGAAACAGAAGAGCTAAGGCCCCCTCCGCACTACACTTAAAATGCTTTTATACAGTGGTACCTCGGGTTAAGTACTTAATTCGTTCCGGAGGTCTGCTCTTAACCTGAAACTGTTCTTAACCTGAAGCACCACTTTAGCTAATGGGGCCTTCCGCTGCTACCGCCACGCCACCGGAGCACAATTTCTGTTCTCATCCTGAAGCAAAGTTCTTAACCCGAGGAACTATTTCTGGGTTAGCGGAGTCTGTAACCTGAAGCGTATGTAACCTGAAGCTTATGTAACCCCAGGTACCACTGTACTGCTTTAACGGCTTCCCCCAAAGAATCCTGGGAGCTGTCACCTGACAAGTTGCTTCAGGAAAGCCCACAAGGGAAGCCCGAAGGCAACAGCTCTCACTGCCTCCAAACCACTTGGTTTCTGTGGCCAAGAGACGGTGATGGGTTCCTGGTGCCACCATTCTTCCAGGTCTTACCCTCTACTGAAGCTAGGGGCCATCTTAAATCTAGTGGCAGTGAGTTCCAGAAGATAATTATTTACCGTGTGAACAATTCCTTTCCCATCGGACCCTGCTTCTTACTATTAGCCATGGGGGCTATGTCCTATAACCGCTGTCGGAGGCAGCCTCTCGCAGCATGCCAGCTGCTTTGAGCCACAAGCGAGGAGAGCGCTGTTGCGTTTTGTCCTGCGTTCGGGCTTCCCAGAGGCATCTGATGAGCCTCTGCGAGATACAGGAGGCTGAGCTAGATGGGCCACGGGCTCTTCTCACGTTCTTGTTCTCACCTCCTTGTCCCTTCGACTATCATCTTCATGCACCTCTTGAAGATGTCTTCAAACGAGGCAGTGAGCTGACAGTCCTTGGGAGAGAAGAAAAAGCAGAGGAAGAACAGGAACTCAGTGACAGAGCATTTGCTGCACATGCAGAACGTCCCAAGTTCAATCCCCGGTGTTACCAGTTAAGGAGGATCCAACCACAGACCAGGGGGAAGGTCTTTTCATGCCAGAGACCCCAGATCGGCCAGATCCACACAGGATAACGAGTTCAAATATCTGAAAGACCACCTCCATCCTTATAAACCCCCATTTTGGGTGATCAGAGGAATGGGCCCTCTTGTTAGTTCCAACACCCTCAGAAGTACAGAGAATGGAGGCTCCAGACAGGGCTTTCTCTGTGGCAGCCCCCAATGGTAGGACTCCCTATTACAGAGGCGTGTCTGGCACCTTCATTGCATAGTTTCTTACCCTGGCCCTGGACAGTTAAGGGATTTCCCACCCCCACCTCTCCTTAGAACCCTGCTTCATTTGTTTCATCTACACTATTCTGTTTGGAACTGTTTTACTTGGCGCATATATATATGATTCCATTGTTATACAGCTTGCCAGAGACCTTATGGCAGAAAGTGGTTAAGAAATGTTAATTAATTAATTAAATGTTAGTAGGGAGGAGCAAATTAATTTTTAAAATACAGTGGTACCTTGGATCTCGAACTTAATCCATTCTGGGAGTCAGACTCCCAAAACCATTTGAAAACCAAGGCACGGCTTCCAATAGGCTGCAAAAAAAGGCACGGCTTCCAATAGGCTTCCAAAAAACATTCGCAAACTGGAATACTCACTGCTGGGTTTGCGGTGTTTGGGAGCCAAAACATTTAGCAACTAAGCCGTTCAGGAACCAAGGTAGCACTGTACAATTAACTTTGCATTTCTTTTTTTCCTAGAGACTTGGGAAAGAATACTGGCTGCATATTTTTATTATTACCACTGCTACCTTTATAATCCACCTTCCCTCCAAGGAGTCTCAAGGAAGTGGACATGGTTCTCCCTGTCTACATCTTATCCTCACAAGAACCTTGTGAGGTAGACCAGGCTGAGAGACAGAGATTGACCAAGCAGGCTTTTGTGGGTGAGTGGGAAATCTGAACCCTGGTCTCTCCCAGGCCCTAGTGTGGCGCTCTAACCACTACACCACAGCTGACCTTTTTTATGCCCCTGCCAAGGAAGAATTCTAGATTGCTGCTTTTTAAATGAAATCTAAAAATTAAATGAGAAGCTGGGGAGTTCCTCAAGAGAAACCTTTCTCCTGCAAGTCCTGCTTTCCAAACTATGGCCCTGGATGTCTCCCAAATAAATGAAAAAACTCTCCCTTGGATATCTCTGGAGTAGATCTATGGAGTTTGTGAACAAAATGTACATCCGATTTTAATCTAAGGAAAAGGTAATGTGTACACGCACGCACACACACACACACACACAAATACTATTTGTCATTAGTTAGGAAAATACTGTGTTAAGGACTAGATGTTTGCTTTAAGAATCAGGGATCCCCATACACAACTGGTTTCCAAAAAGGAAAGTGTGGGACGCACAGTCAGCAGGGTTTCTAAAGAAAAAGGAAAAAAGGGGGAAAAAGAAGACATGAACTTTCAAATCCATTCCCCATTCACTGAACTTACCTCAACTTGCTTGTGTTTTGCATCAAGGAAAGGCCCGAGCTGCAAAACAATCAAAGGAAATGAAGGTCATCAAAGAGGGGACGACAAGGCCCTAATTAAGCGCCACCAACATTTCTGAAAAACCTATCAAGGTCCCTTAAGAGCCCCGTCAATTAATAAAAAGGTAGCAGGACAAGGATGTGTTTTCAATTCTAGGGCTGGAGTCACAGGAAAACTTCCTTCCTCCCCACAAAAATTCTAACATTTACCAGATGCGATAAGCATGACATTGACTTCCCATGCATCGATGACTTTCATTATTCTGCCTTCCCCCTCCGTCATTAGAACAGTATCACAACCAGCAACCATTGTTTATTGCCATTTCATTTATTTCAACTACTCATCCTTGGCTGCTGAGGAGAACACAGACGGGCAACTAGCCACTTACTGATAACCTATATAATAATAATTTATTATTTATACCCCGCCCATCTGGCTGAGTTTCCCCAGCCACTCTGGGCAGCTTCAAATCAAGTGTTAAAAACAATACAGCATTAAATATTAAAAGCTTCCCTAAACAGGGCTGCCTTCAGATGTCTTTTAAAAAGAAGATAGCTGCTTATTTCCTTCACATCTGAAGGGAGGGCGTTCCACAGGGCGGGTGCCACTACCGAGAAGGCCCTCTGCCTGGTTCCCTGTAACCTCACTTCTCGCAATGAGGGAACCGCCAGAAGGCCCTCGGTGTTGGATCTCAGTGTCCTATATAGAGCAGAGGTCAGGGCCCGAGGGCCAAATGCACCCCCCTGCCTCTTCATTTGGCCCTCAGGACACTTCTCGAGGCCACATCCTCCTTGAGTGTTTTGCTTGGCTGAAATGTAGCCTTAAGAGCTTCACCCATTGCTCTGCCCGATTTTTGCCACCAGATTCTCAAACCTTTATTGACATATGTACAAGATTCCAGTAGGGTTTAATACAAAAATAAAAAATAAAAGAAAGAAAAAGAAAATCCTGCATCTAACACCTAAGTTAGTGTTGTATAGCATTCACGAATCCTCATTGCATGTTGCAGAAACCTAGCTACTATCTCCATCTTAGCCCCATCCTGAGTAAACATAAGGAAGGCTACCTTGCATTCGCTTGAATGCCTCTCCCTGCTAACAACCAACCGATTAATGAACTTAGATCAAATTGTCTGATACCAGGGGCAGTTCGAAACAACATGTGCAACTGATTCTAGTTGTGTCTGTCCATAGCGGCAGAGTCTCTCTACGAGTGGAGTTTTCTAGAACCTCCCCCATAGCACTGCCAAGGGCAACACATTTCGTCTCGCAAGCATGTAGGCCCTGTGTTGATTCAGGCTGGTCAAATGGAAGAGAAACGACGCCATTGGCTGTCCACCTTGCCCACCCCTTGGCTACTATTGTTATGTGGCTCCTGGAAGTTTGCCCACGAGCGAATGAAACCCCCAGGCTGAAAATGGGTCCCCCACCCTTCTATAAAGCAACCACAGACGCTCGGCCCTTACCAGAATGCAAACATCTGGCTTGTCTCTATTAATAACGTCTATCAGGTCCAACATGGGGTCGTAGGTGATGCTGTCCGAGGTGGTATAAGGACCACAGGCAACGAGGACCATCTGCAGCTCTGGACCTGAAAGGGTTAATGGGCTTTGAAAACAGGAACTTCGCTTCCATTATGAACCAACCAAGTTCCTACACTGAGCAGATCCTGAGCTATGAATTCCATACAAGAGCAGAAACAGGTACTGGATACAAAGTTTTATCTTCCATTTGTGGGAGAGGGGGACAAATTAAATTGCAAGTTTCTAGTCCTTAGGGTTGCATGCAAGAAGGTGGACAGGAGGGCGGGTGATAATCTCAGGAGCCAAACACAAGAAGCCAATGAGAATTTCAGCGAGGTACTCTAACTGGATAGGCATATACCTATCCAGTTCATAAAGAGAAGTGAAACTGTTTCCCTACCCTTTTAGGGGATGCCGTGCACTTGAAGCTGAATGTTGGAAGATGCAGGACTGTCGTGGAGGTGCCATGGAGAAAGGGAACAGACCCTGAGGCGGAGTGACATTTTTCCACCTGGCCCAGGAGGGCGGGGCTCGGACTGACTCCAGCTACAGAAGCTGAGGTTGCTGAACAGACTCTCAGGCTGGGGTATCGTTTAGGAGATTTTTTTGTTGCTGTTACTGACATTTTTTGGTATATTTTTAGATCTTACTGTGGTGTACTTTTTGATGTGTTTTATTTTTTGTTTATGACTACTTCCGGTAATTATGTGAATCTTTTCATGCTGTAAACTGCCTTGCGCATGGTTTTAACTCTGGAAAGGCGGCATACAAACAAAATGGTGATGAATTTGGGGAGTTAGAGCTGGAGGACTGTGACGAGGGTCTCCGTGGGATGGGGATAGCAGATTCTGAACCCCAAGAGATCCCTGATCCCTGGGAGGGTCCCAGCAGGCTAGAGGGCAGAGACCTGCCCTCTGAAAGAGGCTCAAGGTAGCTCTCAGAAACACCTCCTGTTACCTCCCTGACTCCTCAACTTTTCCAGCTGAGAAGCTGCTTCTGGAGTCTGCTTCTGGTTGTAAGTATCACGTGGGGGCTGGCTGCTGGCATGCGGCCCCCAGACTGTTGCCCATGAGGTAATGTGGCCCTCAGGTTGAAAAGCTTTCCCACCCCTGTTTTGGGCAAGGTTGAGACTCTCTTTGAAGCACTGGGTCTAGCTTACCTTCCGCTTGATCCACAGGCTGATAAAAAGGAAGCGGTACGCCCTGGGGGGGGGGAGAGGAAAATAAGGGGGGGAGTTAAATGTGCTTCCATCTTCCTTTAAAAAGAGAGAAAAGATCCATATCTCCATGATGCTTGCAACTCTCTCTCCCCCCACCTCTCTCTCTATACCAGGCCTCTGCAAATAATGTGGTTGTGAGAACAGAATAACCTGACTTCAAGGTCATGAAATGTGGTAGGGAAATGCATTGAAAAATTAAAAAAAAATTATCACCTCATAAAGCTTGGATGCAACCAGCCTCTCCCCAGTACTGTTCATGCCTTCCATAACCACAACCTGGAAGATGTGAGGGGGAAATAAGACAGGCAATCAACGTCAACTTTTGTTTATTTTCACTGCAGGAAAGAGACGGTGGCAAAAGCAAGAAACGCGTTCACAATTTATTTACTTTTCTCAAGGCAGGCAAGTCTTCTGAAAGACAAATTCATGGGCGATTAGGCTTTGAATGGCTACTAGCCACAATGGCTACGTTTCATCTCCACTGTCATCTTGGCTGTGAGTCCTGGAAGATCTGCTCCCTGCCTTGCAGGCTTGTTCCCACCTGGCCTGGGAGGGAAGGGCCCAGACTGACTCCAGCTACAAAAGCTGAGGTGGCTGAACAAATTCTTGTGCTGGGTAATGTTTAGGGTGTTTGGTTGGCTGGGGTGGGGGGTTAGTTGCCATTATTGACATAGATTTTTGGTATCTTTGTTTCAGATCGGATTATAATTTGGGTGGAAACTGTTCAGCTTGACTGTGTACTTTTTCTGTTTTATTTATTATGACTACTTTTGTCCTCTGTGAAAAGGTGGTTCATAATTTAATAAATTATCATGAACACACACACACACACACACACCCCACTTCCCAAATGCCTCACCTGTCCTGGGAAGAGCGAGTACTCCTGGAGTTCAGATACATCCACAGGTACCAGGCCTCCGGAGGAGTGCTCCTGATCCCCTTCCAAGATGACGGACTTGGCGTTCAGCTTCCCGTTGGAATCGCAGCCGATTTGGCCCAGGACAGTGACTGGCTCCTTTCCCAGCATCATTCAAAAACAAACAAACGAAGGAACATTTTTTTTAAAGCACTAAAATCCTGAGAACAGCATATCTCCATGCTACCAAGCGGTTGCCTTAGAGTCCATCAGATCTAGCCAACACTATAGGGCTGTTGTGAATAGAGAGGGGGAAAGCGGTATAACTTCATGGGCCTACATTAAGGAGAAATTAGTTTGATATAACCCAATAAAGTCTAATCTGGTTCACAAATTGGAAGGATAGCAATCCTTTCCTCCCCAAACAGGACCAGCATGGTAATGATAAGCTAACTGATGGCACTGAGTGGGGCCAGCGATCAGGAAAGCCACGGTGTTCACAAACTCCCGTTCAGCCCAGCCACGTCTTTACCTGCCCCACAACAGACATCAAATGTAGAGTGTTAAGGGCATGGGCTTGGCAGAAACGGCCTCACTGGCCAAATGGAGAGGCCTGGCAGTGACATGGAGGCTTGGAAACCTGAGATTCTCCACTGCTAGTTTAAAGCAACTGTTTCTCTGAGCATGTGCAGAATGATCACAAACCCCACTGGACAACTTTAGATATACTCACCCGTGTAAATAATTAAGTTCTAGCACCCGTAAGATATTAGCACAGAGGTTACCTGCACAGGGATGATCAAAGAAGAAAATTCTTCTATTTTGTAGTGTTCCTTCAGTGCCGCACCAAGGTCTTCCATCTTGCAGGAAAGCACTTATTTCATTTTTAGAGGGAGGGAAAGAGGCAGATAAAGATTGATTGAGGGCGAGATATAAATAAAATTTTATTATTTATTTATTTATTATTATTTGTATTGTTATTATTGAAACATTTTTATTACTATTTCACTTTATATTGTATATAAAACAGAGAGAACAATTGTAACAACATGCAAAAATTAAAAGATGAAAACGAAAATAAACAGAATAACAAAAGAGATCTATTCCAAAAGGGAAAGTACCGTATTTTTTGCACCATAACACTCACTTTTTTCCTCCTAGAAAGTAAGGGGAAATGTCTGTGCGTGTTATGGAGGGAATGCCTGCGGGTGGCATGCCTACGGATTTTCCTCCTCTAAAAACTATGTGCGTGTTATGGTCGGGTGCGTGTTATAGAGCGAAAAATACGGTATTTTGTTTGAGGATTGATGTTTTGAAATAGTATTGTATAGTTAATTTCACTTCATTTTTGTTCATGCTTTTGTTTTTCCTTTCTTTTTGTTTTTATTTCCTCTTGTTATTTTTTTGCTTTGTTTCTTTGTTTTCTGTAATTTGTTTGTTATGTCGAGTCTTGTTTGTATTTGCCCAAAACTCATTTTTTTAAAAAAATTAAAAGATGAAAACTGTAAAGTAGGCATGCAGAAGGAGTAGCTGCACTTGAATTAAAATAACAAAGTCCAAGTAAAAACTATCAACATTGTTAGATCATCAAGTATAGTTCCAGACTACACCTTAAGCTGGCCTGGTGACATGCAGGCAGTTAGCGCAGATCCTAAAAAAAACAGGAGTTCTGCAAGTACCTGTCAGTGCACCAGCAATCACATTCTGCACTAGCTGGATCATGTCCAGTAGGTTTTCAATATACAGGTAGAAACAGATAGAGGGTTTTCTAAAAATTACCTTCACGGTTATCCACAAGTTCCTGGAACATGAATTTGTAGGGCTTGGTGAGGGAATCTTGGGGGGAATGGAAGAGGTTCACAGAGGTGCCCAAGCCGCCATTTCCCCTCCAGGAGGTTCCCTGCACAGAGCCGAAGGAGATGACAACCTCTCCGCGGTTGCTTCGAGAACCATACTTCTGTGAAGGGGTAGCCCTTGAGGGGTGGCAAGCAAGGGGAAGAAGAGAAACAATTTTTTAAAATTCAGGAAAACCTGGTCACTTCCTTGATTTCAAGATCAATATTTTACAAGTATTGCCCAGTGTTAAATAGTTTTATCCAATTGCAACTGGGTCTTTAATCTGGTAAAAGGTAAAGGTAAAGGGACCCCTGACCACTAGGTCCAGTCATGGCCGACTCTGGGGTTGCAGCGCTCATCTCACTTTATTGGCCAAGAGAGCCGGAGTACAGCTTCCAGGTCATGTGGCCAGCATGACTAAGCCGCTTCTGGCGAACCAGAGCACAGCACAGAAACACCGTTTACCTTCCTGCCGGAGCAGTACCTATTTATCTACTTGCACTTTGACGTGCTTTCAAACTTCTAGGTTGGCAGGAGCAGGGACCGAGCAACGGGAGCTCACCCCGTTGCGGGGATTCGAACCGCCGACCTTCCGATCAGCAAGTCCTAGGCTCTGTAGTTTAACCCACAGCACCACCCGCATCCCCCTGAGTAATCAACAAAAACCTTAGTAGGGGTATGAGATGTGAGGCATTTTTTTTCCTCTGGTATGATACTGCAGAAAAGGAATGAAACAAAAAGTAGAACGGAAAATATGTCTTTAACAGCAGCTTGCACTGTATTTAAGTGTCTAAACAGATGCACCATGGTTTGTGACTGACTAACAGGCCAAGACCAGGAGCTATGGTTTGAGTTTGCGCCAACTAGAACTTAGTATCACATCTGAAGGGACAAACCACTGTTCTGTCTCTGAAGGCCGCAGTACCTGAAGCATTAAAGCAGGTGGTAAAGAACACACAAAAAAGAAGACAACAAGCTCAGAGCCATTGTTTCCTCAGTATGTTGTTGGAAGCTCTGAACCATGGCTTGGTTGCAGCCAATTAAGTCAGGCTCAGAGTGGTCCTACTGAATTCAATGGACTTTAAAGTTATCAGGTTTTATCTTCAATTTAGAGCAGCACTGTTCAGGTGCCCAGCCTGAATGTGACTGGAAGTGCGCGAACCAACTCTCCCTGCACGCTAGACACAGCCACTCCAATTTTTGAACGTTTTTGGCATGAAAGTCAAGGTGCAACCAGTACAGAGGCAATATTGGGGGTGTGGCTCCCATGCATGCACCCAGCCCCCCTACACACATTAAGCCTCCACCCAGCGACATTTCCCAGTGATTTCTGCAGCAGAGATATGGGCTCTTAAACCAGCAGTTTAATGCCTGTGGTGCAGATATGCTGCTACGAGTTTGTTTTAGGGCTGCAGCTAGGATTAGGGTTAGGATTGCCCTCTTATTCACACACAATACTAAAAACTAGTTTAGAAAACACACATTCTTTTTCTAGCAAGGCCTTTCCCTGTAATAAATCCAGCATCTAAAACAAAACAAAAAAATCCCAATTCATCCAGACAAGTTGGCACACCAAGAGAACCTCCGGCAAATTCAGCATGTGGCAAATCAACCCAAGGATCGGCACAGCTAGACATGCATCACGGTCAACCAGCAAAGTGAAAGCAGCAGTTACTGAGCCACTGTACCAAGACTTGGTTTGCTGCACCTCAAAGCTCCACCAGAAATGGGTCCATTTTCAGCTGCAATGCATTTGTGCAGCAGCCGAAATGGGCCCTCTTCTTTAAGGACACTTTGACATCTCTGAACAAGAGGCAGGTTCCGAGTCCTTCAGAAAAGCAACGCTGGCTTATCAAAGAAAGAGGTGGGCCACACATTTACGGGCTGTGTCAAGGCATACCTGGGCGAGAAGCTGCTGGGGGAGAAGGCCAGGCGGGGACTGCAGTTGGAGAGAGTCCGCTTGGAACGCGGGTTTTCCGGTGTGGTTATCACCCGCTTCTGAGATCCCTGCAAGACAGTAAGTGGTAGAGCAGCTCAGCCTCACAGAGAGCCTTGTTGGAAGCACAGGAGTTAGAACATTGGTCCATGTAGCCTAGTACTGTCTACACTGGCTGGCAGAAGCTCTGCAGTGTTTTAGGTGGGGGATAATTCACAAGTCTACCTGCTTTCTGTCCTGAATCTCCCATCATCCAGCATCACTAGGCTCTAGTGTTATATGAGAGGGGGAGAAAAACTGGCTCTACACTGTACATCGTTTGTGTTTTCTCACCTTCCTTGCCTTTTTTTTTTAAAGAAAAACTAAACTAAAAACATCTGGCCGGCTGTTTTCTGCTCTGATTGGCAGTAGCTCTCCAGGGTCTCAGAGGAAGGTGTCTCCCAGTCCCAGGTGAAGAAAATTCAGGACACACAACGGAAGTCCTTTGCACAGCACACAAACTAGGAAATTTGCTCCAGCGAAAGGCAGCGAGGGCCAAAAGAGGGGTAGACAAATTCTTGAGTCGGTATAGCTCAGGTTGGTAGAGCATGAGACTCTTAATCTCAGGGTCGTGGGTTCAAGCCCCACGTTGGGCAAAAGATTCCTGCACTGCAGAAGTTGATCCCTTCCAACTCTGCAATTTTGTGATTCTATGCAGCTAATCAGTGGCTACTAGTCACAATAGCTAATCCAAGTTCTCCTTCCGCAGTCAGAGGCAGTATGTCTTTTGCTACCAACTGTTGGTGCTGTTGCACTCAAGTCCTGCTTGCTATAGATATCTGGTTGGCCACTGTGAGAGAAGTTTGCACCCCATTGTTAGCTCTACTCAGAGGACACCCAATGAAATTAATGAGCACAACTAACTTGAGCCCATTAATTTCATTGGGTCTACTCTAAGTAGAAATTAGTTGGATACAGCCCTGGGTGCTGGATTTCTAGATGTGCCCTTGCCTTACCCCAGTAGTGCTCTTATTGATACAAATCAATATAAAATGCAAATACAAATATACCATACAAAAATTGTCCCAGCACAAAAGCAGGTCTCTGCCTGACAGCTTAGAGAGTTGACACAAGCCAGAGAGGATAAACATTGGACTAGATAGATAAATAGTCTGATGTGATTTAAAGGTAGCACAGAGGCAAGGCACCTTCTTTGAATGCAGGAGGTCACAGGTGCACGCAGCTTTCTAAGTTGCAATGTTCCTGCATCAGCCTACGTGTGCAAGATGCGTTGTGAGCTCGTACCTACGCATGTTCTTCAGAACTTCCTTCCTTCCACATACTTACTTTTGATGGCGACGTGTAGGTATCTAGAAGGTTTTCTTCCTCCTCCTCTACATCGAGACTAAGAAGAGTCAAGGGAGCCAAACACACACAGAAAATGCATAAGCTAAAATTACATGAGCCATCGTCGCTCACTGGTTGTCTGACCCCCATTGGTCCCACCCAGGAACAGCCAGTGGCAAAGCATGATGGCAGATGTGGTCCACGACCCATGGGGTGCTATTGCACAAGGTGGAGAAGACTACATAGAATCATAGAGTTGGAAGAGACCACAAGGGCCATCGAGTCCAACCCCCTGTGGAACATAGGTTACGCTGGTGAAATGCACTTTGCACATGTTTAGATGCTTCTCCTCTTCAGTATTAGTGTGCCTATTTCAAGGCAGAGCACAGAAATCAGTCAAGGGCTGAACCCCATAATAGCAGCCACCACAAAAAGGGGAAATTGCTCCAATTCACCCCATTTTTAAAATTAGATTTTTTCCTCTCACCCAAACATTAGAAGACAACAGTGTGGTAACAGAGAGACAAAGCTTTCATTTGATTAGTTTTACCACTAGGGCGGTTTGCTGCCATGTTCAAAAGGGCCTCTCCATTTGAGTCACGCTCAGCTGCTTGGGAGGATACAGTTCTTGGATGCTGTTGACATCTCTGATTTTAGGGTAATGGCTCTCCTTCCTCTTCTGAGGTTTCGTGGATCGCTTGTGCAGCACCTGAAAGAAGAACACGAGCAGTCGAAACCCCAGGGAAGCAAACACCTCCCAGCATCACAACACTTTTGGCTTAGCCGGCACCAACAGGGCAGACATGGGCACTGCTATGTGCATCAGTACCTGCTATGGCACCTGTAAATATCAGCAATGAAGAAAAGACTGCTTGCTCCTCCTGCAAGTCCCATTAAACATGCCCACATTTCATTGGATGACACCCTCCCTTCTGTTCTGAACAGAGAAGAAATGGAAAGAGCATCTCTCTATGAGCAAGCACCTTTCCCCCATGCACCTGGACCTGGCAAATTTCGAACGCTGACCCTGACTTAAGGGACTGGATCCATAGGCTGGCTAGCACTGCTACTGGTCATTCCCCCCCCCCCGCCCCTGGCCAGCTTAAGGATCCACTGCTTTTGCCACTGCTTCCTAGCAGATCCTGGCTCCCTTCATCCTTCCTGTGCTGTGATGACTCTTCTTCCTAATCAACCATGGGGCAGTGACAGCATGAGATGGTCCAAGCCTTTTGTAGTCTTCCCTGCCTTTCTGCTCTGCACCTCTAACATCAAGGGGAGGGGGTAGCAGTAAGGGGTGGGTGGGTAGGCGAGCAAAGTGGGCAGGGGCGGCAACCTCTAGCAAAACAGTCATAACATGAAACGTTAAAAACAAATTGGCATGAAATGTATCAAAATGTAAGTAAAATCTGCTGTTTTAAAATGAACATACACGGTTAAATTGCATGCAAGATGGCATTCTAAAAGTTTTTAGCCAGTGCCAAAAACAGTACAGCCCAGGAGACTGCCTAACATCAATAGGCAGGGAGTTCCAGAGGGTAGGGGCTGCCGCCTATGCTCCATATATCGTTCTATCCACTGAATGCACCATAGCGGAACTGCCTTTATAGTGGATCTACCTCAAATAGGCAAATCAAAACCTCTATCTACCGCAATTCCTTCCAAAAGCTCACTTACTTCATGTTCAAAGATGTGCAGGGACTCTGCCGTAAGCTTAATGAATTGCTTCGTTACAGCAAAAGCAATTATTTCATTTGCAATCTCGTTTTCTTTCAACCTGTACAACGTGCAAAGTTCCACCACTACAAGAGAGAAAGAGAGAGAGGAGTTATTAAACAGCAGTAGTTTATCAGTTCCTCAAGGACATCCCTCTAACAGACAGCGAGATCCACCTCAGTGAAGTGTGATGAAAAATTTCCACCATTAGATTTTTCTGCAGAAAACCTTCCAGTTTTTGAAATTGTCTCATGTAATCAATGAACAGAATACACACAATCCAGTCCAAAATGGGCAATAGAAACCATACTAGTGAAATCTAAAATCAAAGTTTAAAAATATATTTATAACTTTTAGCACCTTTGTTGTTTTTCTTAAAATCTAAATAATTGAAATCTTTTACATTGTATTCCATTGAAATGTCAAAAAAACAGTTACAAGTATTACAATAAAAATAATTTCCTGGCAAATTTCCTGGATTTGTTTGAATATAAGATTTAAAGCACATTAACAGTTCAACCCTAATTCCCCTCGTCTGATTCAGGAAGGCAACCCTTCACCATAAGGCCCCAGGGCTGGGTTACAACGATATTTGTTGTTGTTGTTGTTTAGTCGTTTATAGTCGTGTCCGACTCTTCGTGACCCCATGGACCAGAGCACGCCAGGCACTTCTGTCCTCCACTGCCTCCCGCAGTTTGATCAAACTCATGCTAGTAGCTTCAAGAACACCATCCAACCATCTCATTCTCTGTCGTCCCCTTCTCCTTGTGCCCTCCATCTTTCCCAACATCAGGGTCTTTTCCAGGGAGTCTTCTCTTCTCATGAGATGGCCAAAGTATTGGAGCCTCAGCTTCACAATCTGTCCTTCCAGTGAGCGCTCAGGGCTGATTTCCTTCAGAATGGAGAGATTTGATCTTCTTGCAGTCCATGGGACTCTCAAGAGTCTCCTCCAGCACCATATTAAAGCCAGCCAAAAACAATTTATTAAGGGGCAGCATTTCAAACAGGCAAAGCTCACAGCCACATTCTCCTGTAGACAGCAGCTACGAGAGTCACACTGAGCCTCCACATTCAGGGACAGTCTACCTTTGAAGACCAGGTACAGGGAACAAACAACCGTTTCCTTCAGGCCCTGCTTTCCCAGAGGAATATACAGCAGCTCACTCCTGGAAATAGGATCCTCGGCTAGACGGATCTTCTGGCCCGATCCAGGCAAGTCTCATTTTAAAAACTGCCCATCTCTCTGAATCCGCCTCCCTCTTTTCCCCATATCTTCTTCCATCCCCCAGAAATCCCCCCCAAGTCCACCGCTCTTCCCCACATAGGCAGCCGCCTGCTTATCCCAAATTAAGCCCCCTCCAAATAAAAAGCTCCTCAATGAGAACTAGCGCCCTTCCTAGTAAATACCCCCCCCCCAATTTATCGCCTTCGCCGTTCTATACGCGGCTCACATTTGTCGGTAAGGGCAGCCCCGTCTTCACCCTCCTCCAAGTCCAGCCCGAAGAGCCTCAGCTCAGCCAACACGTCCTCAACTACCAGCGCCGCCATCGCAGACCTCCTTTCCCGCCACTTTTCTTGGCGGGGTAGGCGGGGAGCGCGCAGCTATTCCGTTATTTACGGCGCCACTTTCCTCGCCTGCAAGAAGAGGGAAAGAGCAGGAAAGAGCGGGAGGGGGCGGAGCTTCAACTCCTGAATGGGCGCATGCCAGTTCTACATGAATGGGAGGAGGTTGCAGAGGAGCATAGAGATGTGTCGTCGTTGCTGCTGCTGTTGCTTGGAACTCCTAGAGTGGCTAAGAACGCCGGGATACCCTTCGACGCTTTGCGGAGTGAAAAAAGGACGGCTGCTTTATAAAGAAGGGTTCTTTTGCATGGCTTTGATTGGCCTGCGCCGTGTAATTCCCTCCCTCGCCCCGCCCCTTCTGCGCCAGAATAAACAGATCTCCTGCTTTTTATAAACTCAAGTATTTTTATTCCCCGCCAAATTAAATAACAGGTCATCATCGGTATCATTCTGATACCTCCCATTACTTTGTGATGGTAAAGCCTTCCCTGTCTTTAATGCTGTATTTTGACTTAATTAATATTTTGACTTAATTAATTAATGAATGGTGGCTGATGAGGGACGTTGCTGATTGGGCTCAAGCTCAGCAACCCTGCAATGTAGTACGGTGGGATTATTCTCACATTGGGGACATCATCATCATCATAATTTTATTTATACCCCACCCTCCCCAGCCAAGACCAGGCTCAGGACGGCTAACACTGAATATGAATACAGTACAGTAAAAACATTTTTTAAAAAAACAAAACAGTTGATTGAAATATAAATCAGAATACAGCTTAAAATGCAGCCTCGTTTTAGAGGTAGCCCATAGATCAAAGCCATAAGGGGAGAAAACATCAAATATTCACCGGGGCCAACTATCCATGCTGGTCCTACATGGGCCAGCAAAAAGAGCCGAGGGAAAGTTTATATACAAAATCCCATATAAGGGGTTCCATAAAAAAAAAAAAATGGGGGGGGGGTTAGACTGAGTCCAGTCCAAAGGCCAGGTGTAACAGCTCCATCTTGCAGGCCTTGCGGAAAGATGTCAAATCCCACAGGGCCCTGATCTCCTGTGGTAGGGCGTTCCACCAGGCTGGGGCCAGAGCTGAAAAGGCCCTGGCCCTGGTTGAGGCCAATCTAACCTCCTTGGGACTTGGGACTTCCAAAGTGTTGTTATTTATGGACCTTAAGGTCCTTCGTGGGACATACCAGGAGAGACGGTCCTGTAGGTACGAGGGTCCTAGTACCTACAAACTTATCTGCCCGATAGATATGTTTTGGATATGTAGAGGTCTTGATATATCGGCTTTTGGGTTTTAGGGAGGAAATGCATGGCTTTGTTTCATTTACTTATTTTTTCATTCTTTAGTATTTTTATCATTGCCAATCTTACGTTGTGTCAGTTTGTTTCTTTGAAGTGCATAATATTTTGACAGCAGCAATACATGTTTTCTTTCTCTTTTTAAGTGGTTTTAAAATGTAATAAAGATAAGGATTTGTTTAAAAAAATAAATAGCAGCAGTGGTGCAGTTGGGTAATTAAGAATCTTGTCCTTAATGGACTTCTAGACTGCGGAGAGTGCTATTTAGATGGTAATGTGTATTATTTCATTTACTTCTGAATGAGGTGAATTGCCCACTCTCCTTTTTGGAGCCCTCCTGCTCAGTCTGTTATGGGGACCGTGGACCTCTTTCCCAAAGTCTGACCTGCATGGCACCACAGGGCTTTATTACTGACACAGCATTTCTTCTTAAAGTGTTTAGGTACAACAATTCCACTTAAAAAACACATCACACACTTTTTGTTGGTTAGGAAAGTGTTGAGGGAGATGCACTAAAAAGTTTGGGCTAAAGCTGTATAGGCTCCACCCCAAACAATTCAATAAATAATGTGGGTCATATAACCTTTCTGCAGGTTTTTAAATCTAATTTGATGTCTGCGCTTACAAACAAAAAAGTTCTTGAGTCTCACACGGGGGAAGCTCCCAGCTAAAAAACATTTCAATGAACAAGTGAATTCCACAAATTAAGTGGAGTATAAAGAAGTCATTTAATTTTGGATTAACTGAATCTTACACCAGACTTTCCCATCATCATCATTACATTTATATCCCACCAGAGGGGGTGGTCCCAAGCTTTCACTCAAAAATCTAACTGTGCCCACAGTTCTAAAAAAGTTGGCGATCCCTGAACTACGTAAGTATCAGCCTCCTGTTTCTCCAGTCTTCTCTCAAAGGAAGATGCTTGGTTTTAATGCTACCCTTTTCCAGTTCTTGAGTCACTTTTTCCAGAAATGTGTGGTTTGTCAAGGGCTTCTTTCTCAGAGAGAGAGAGAGAGAGAGAGAGAGAGAGAGAGAGAGAGGAAGAGTGCTATTGCTGTGCTAAACGGATTCTTTGAAAAGAGATCTCTCTACTTGCTGGAGGCAAATTTCTTCTACTGTTTCCATCGAGGATACATTTCTAGACCTAAAGGAACACAAACACCAGAATATTGATTAGCGCAGCATTTCCCAACCTTGGGCCTCCAGCTGTTTTTGGACTACAACTGCCATAATCCTCAGCTAGCAAGACCAGTGGTCAGGGATGATGGGAATTGTAGTTCAAAAACAGCTGGAGGCCCAAGGTTGGGAAACACTGGATTAGCGCCATGATAATTTTCATGTTATGGACAGTGTGCTATTAATTAATTCATTCATTAATTTATTATCTGTCCTTCACCACAACAGCAGGTTACTGAAACCACCCTACTGTATAAAGGTGAAATTTGCATCCATTTCTCTGCTCACTTTTTCCTTTGGCCTTGCCAACTGCTGACAGGTGCCCCCCCCCAAAAAAAAATAGGTTGATCATAGAAGAATGTGGTGCTCAAACTGAAAATGGTCTCCCCCTCCTCCATACATGCTAAATAGCATGAAAATACTCTTTGGGTCAGAGTCTCATCCTAATCGTTTTTCAACTCCTATTAGGGATGGGAAAGAAAACTTACCTGTGTTCCATCTCTGCAATGGTTTCCAGGAGGGGTAAATGTCTTGTCTCCATCAGGAAGCAGGCAGAGACCCCCGCAAGGAGGGGAGCAGCTCCAAATATAATTGGTGGCAGGACAGGAAAGGAATCCCTAAGCACGTAGACCAGGGGCGCAACCATGGCTCCGAGACGAGCTTGCATAGACACAAATCCCATGCCTGTTTGCCTGGCAAGAAGAAACGCTGGTGCTTATAAGACTCTAAACACCAGCTGCTTGAACCCTGTGGCCGTTTATCTGGCAGAAATCATCCCTGACCACTGGTTCTGCAGATGATGGGAGTTGTAGTCCAAAAACAGCTGGAGACCCAAGTTTGGGAAACCCTGGTTTAGATGATACTAGCTGCTCACCTGATCTCTGTCGGGTAGAGCTCCCCAGAATACAAATATGCACCAATAAAGGAACTGGCGAGGCACCCTTTCCCTAGTGCTGCCTGCACTGTACGCAACGTTTGCAGTTCTGCAGGAAGGAGAAATATATAGAATGAACGAAACCTTGTTGTTTACAGCCATAGGCAGTCACAATATAAATACAACAAACTGTCTTTTTGACCTATCGAACAGGCAGTCACACACACACACACACTCCTCATGTACTCACACAAAAGAAAACAGAAAAATAATACTCCCCCCCCCACCAGTGTAAATCACATTGCTCCTATAAAGCTATTAAAATTCATTGGGCTAGTCCTATTCAGAGCAGACCCACTAAAGTTAGTGAACCTGACTACCTTAGCGGCATTCATTTCAGTAGGTCTGCTCTGAGTAAAACTAGCACTGGAAGGACACACAACCACCTCCCTTTGCCTGGCTGGGATGTGACCTTGGGCTCTAATAATGCTTCTTATTTTCCTGGATGGAGAGAGAGGTGTGTGGTTGAAGAAGCTAGCAAACCTACTGTACAAGGGCAAATTTCTCAGTGACTGCTCCAACCACTTTGGGCTCTGGCCCTATCCATCACTAGTACCGTATATAGCTCCACAAGAGGATGCTCAGAAGAGACTGTGTTCCTACGTCTGAAAATGTTTCTGTACCCCTGAGCTAGATGGACCAATGGCCTGGGCTCAGTCTGAGGAATCTTCCTATCTTACTGCAGTATATGCTGTCTTTCCTCCAAGGAACTCAATTAAAGCCCCCCACCACCACCCATTTTAACTTCACAATAACCATGTGGGGTAGGTTAGATTGAGGGTGTGTAGCCTGAGGTCACACAGTAAGCGAGAGCGGTGGTCTAGGACTGAATAGAGTTTGGTTCCCCCTTCAGCCGCGGTGCACCCTGGGAGTCTGTGGGCATATTTGCCACCCTGAGAGACTACTCTGGGCACCACAAGCACACCCACACACCCACAAACAAGCAGACACTGCAACCTGTTTTATAGGCTACCATGGAAGGGTCTTTCAAGCCTAATTTCAGCAGGGGGCAGGGACCCTATGGGACCAAGGAAGAGCTCTACAGGTGCATGTGTGCCTAATGAAACTGGGTTGGCGGCCCCTGCTCAATCCGCAACACTGCATGGCTGATACCAAGGGTGACAGCAGTACAGCTCACAGGTTGATAGGATGGACTGAGCACAATATTCATGCGAAAACAGATTAGACAAATTCCTGGAGGCTATCGGTGGCTACTAGCCATAGCTGTGTTTTACCTCCAGCGTTGGAGGCTGTGTGCATCAGAATGTCACTCACTGTGGATCACATGTAGAAGAGAAGAAGAGCTTGGATTTGATATCCCGCTTTATCACTACCCGAAGGAGTCTCAAAGCGGCTAATAACATCCTTTCCCTTCCTCTCCCACAACAAACACTCTGTGAGGTGAGTGAGGCTGAGAGACTTCAGAGAAGTGTGACTAGTCCAAGGTCACCCAGCAGTTGCATGTGGAGGAGTGGGGAATTTAACCTGGTTCACCAGATTACGAGTTCACCGCTCTTAACCACTACACCACACTGGCTCTCGGTGAGGTTTTGCTACTTTGGGGCTTCCCTTAGGCATCTGGTTGGCTACTGTGAGAACAGGAGGTTGGCTTTGATAGGCCACTGGCCTGACCCAGCAGCCAGACTCTTTCTGATGTTTTGATGAGAACTCATAGCATGGAACATCAGTGACCCAAGCAGATGCAGGTCAAAAACCCATAAAGCAACTTGCCGTCTGGCACAAACATGTTGACAAACACCAGGAGCCCAGCGAGGGATAGGAAGCCGGCCATGGTAAGGCGGCGCCCGATGAAGACCATGGCAAGGGTGGACAGCAGCACAACGGGAAGGTCGATTGCCCCAAACAACACCTGCACCACAAAGATGTTCAGGCCAAATTTTTGCACGTCCATCGCCAAGCCGTAATAAGAAAAGGAGCTGGAAAACCTAGGAAGAGTGGGAAGCAAGCATGAGTTGCAAAATTAAAGGCTGGATTTCTGCAATGATGAATAATAACTACTACTACTACTACTTCTTCTTCTTCTTCTTCTTCTTCTTCTTCTTCTTCTTCTTCTTCTTCTTCTTCTTCTTCTTCTTCTTCTTCTTCTTTATATCCCACCCATCTGGCTGGGTGTCGGCAATGCATATTATGCACAAACTATTATCATTACTACTGCTACTAATGAGTGATCATTGCTGCTGCTGCTGCTGCTACAACTCCACTTAAAAAGCACCTAAGCTATTCTAAATGTGGCCCTTTAAAAAAAACAACAACTCCACAGCCTCTGCCTGCTTATTACAATGTAATAGGCACAATACAAAATTACTATGATTAGTAGTATTTAACGCATAAACCACCTCATATGTTCTTGAGTTGCCATCATACTTCCGTGTTCTGAGAAGAGGCTCAAAGCATAAGAGGAAAGAAGGGGCAATCCTTGACTTGTCTCCCCTATTCAATTACCGTTTCCCTCTTCAGATAAAGACAACAGAGGTCCTCTTGCACTCACCAAACAACCATGAGGCAGCAGGTGACCCTCCGCAAGACTGGACTGCGAAACAGGTCGAAGACAGTGCGCCGGGATTTCAGACTTGCAGCTTCCATCTGCATGTGGGAATGCAATACCTGTGCAAGAGAAGGGGAAATGAGTGGAAGGAATGTGGCAGGCTTGGGGAGGGGCCTTAATCCAGAAGAAAGAGTGCAGATTGAGGTTTGGTGGTCTCAAGTTGAACCCCAGCATACCTGTCACCTTCTGTCCTAGCTTAATACTACTACAACAATAGCAACCACAACACCCTGCCCATCTGGCTGGGTTTTCCCAGCCACTCTGGGCAGCTTCCAGCAAAATATAAAAACATAATGAAATGTCAAACATTAAGAACTTCCCTCTAAGCAATGCCAGGCCTCCATTTTAATTTCCCAGAATGCTCTGGCTTGTGACCCTCTGTGGCACTGTGGGGGGAAATAGCTAAACCCAGCTGTCTAGAGCCTCTACTGCTCCCTCTTGTCCAGGGGGCGTTGCTAAGGGTCGGTCTGTGAGAAGTGAGCCTCAGTTTGCTACACTGGCAGCTGCCACTTTACATCAAATTACACTGATTATATAAAACGCCTGAGTCACCCTTCAGGGAAAGCCCTCTGAAAAAGATACGTTTTCAACATCTGCCTAAAAGCAAAAATACCAGGTGCCTGGGACATTCCCCTGAGTTGGACCCCTGCAACTCTCCGATCTGCCCCCACTCATTTGACCAGCCTCTCCACAAAGTCTTCATGGGACTTGTGGCACCTAGGGCTTTAAATACTAAAACTACTAAATACTAAAAATACTAAAACTATTATTACATTATTATATCATATTTGCTAATTTCCTATTATAGAAATTATTATTATTACAAAAAAAACAAAGCATTGGTCGATCTCATGGCTAACCTCTTTGTTAATTTTCTCTCCCTCCTTGCTTTTGCCGTTTATTGCTGCAACTTTCCTCAGATTCTGGACTGCTACCTGTGCCTTGTTATGAAGCAGGAGCCAGCGTGGTGATTCTGGAAGTTTCCTGACAAGACAGACAGAGATAGATAGATATTATTAACAAGGGGGATGATTAAAAGAAAAAGAAAAAAGTTTGTGTAATGGAGTGTTGTTCACATTTCTAGCCACTCCGTTCCATCCTTTTCCCAGGTGGAACATTTATTTCCTCTTTTCCAAAATGCACTCTGCATTCCATGGTCTCACTGGCCTGTTTTGGTGGTTCTCCCCCTGCTCCCCAGCACATATACATACACACTGTATTCTTTGTTTTGTTTTTCTGCTGTCATAAGAGAATCAGGGTCAGAGAGGGGAATAAAGGAAAAATGATCCTAATGATATCATCCTACCCCAAAGTCCCACAACAATAATAAACTGTGCCTTAAAGAACGCATTGTTGGGAATATGCCATCTTACTGTGTCTTTTCACGTATCATTGAATGTAATATAATTTGTGCCTTTTTAATGCATCATCTTAACGTAACGTGCCTGTTGCCATTCCTGTATACCTCTTTCTCCATGAAGCTATCCTTTTAAAATGTATTCATGGATGTATCTTTAATGAAATGCCATACTATGCTGTACTTTTCTGAATGTATCCAAAATGTAGTTTTTAAAGAATGTAACATATTTCAAAATGTATATACTTGACTCAATATTGTATCCAAAAGGCTGCCAAAACTCAATCCACCACACTGCCTCCTACTGGGTCTGCAAACCATACCATGAATACACACAGATATGAGCTCAAAATAAAGCAGTCTTATTTTCCAAAAAGTTGCAAACATCAGGCTATCACACTCGAATTGATAGCAATGCAGAATAAGATTTCACATTAATATTTAAGTCATTTCCTGAACATCTTCTCAAACATCCACCCTCACATCTGCATGCTGATTATCAGCAGTTGCGGAGGTTTTCCTGTAGATAAAGGAAAAGCCATTTTACTGCCAACCAAGTCTGTTGACACATCCTCCTAGGTGTGGATGGTGCCATTTTGTCTACATAAGGCACAGCACACACTGCCTGAACATCAGACATGGCAGCCATAGGGTCTTGGCCTAACACAAAATGGCTGCCACATCTACAAGAGCGGAAAAGAGAGACACACTGAAGCCATGCCACAGTCGTATTTCGCGCTATCACCCCCTACCATGAACAGACAAAAATGATGAAAAATGGTGCTGAGACGGAGAGTTGGAGCCAGCGCCAGTTTCTGACTCCGTATGCAACTCCTGCCAAGACGATCTGCCCAAAGGTGACAAAATAACCTAAGAGGGCACCTGCCACTGTCCGGCCCTTGTTGGGCATCCACTCCAGAACTAGGAGAGAAGCAAGAGAAACTGTTAAAAGGACTTGCAGTAAAAACCAGGATGAACAATTTTTTAAATGGGCAACACATCACATGCAACCGTTTGGCTTCCATGCAGAAAACCCCAGGCACCATAGACTGACTGCTGATATAAAGCTGAAAGGACATTCATATTTATAGTGCCTTGTCTGAGGCTTATCCACACTTCTCTACTCATTCCAAGCATAGGCCTAGTGGCGTAGCAAGGTCAGCTGGTACCCAGTGTGGAAAATTTATTGTCAACCCCCCCCCACACACATTGAAATCTAGTTGGTCTCCCCAGAAGACTGCGATCTACTCACAGTATAAAAAGACTGCCTGTGATCTACCCATTGTCACTGCCAAGAGTTGTTGAGCTTTCCCTGCAAAATCCACTCTTTAAAGTTGAATTGGAGCAAACCAAACTACTTACTCAAGGACAGAGAATTTAGCATGATTCCTGAAAACGTCATGCCAGCCAGGAAGCGGAAGGCGCAGTAGCTGCTGAAGCTGGGCAGGAATGCTGTGATGGTGCCAGCAATGGCGATTTGCAGATATGACCAGATCAGAGGTTTGCGCCGGCCAAACCTGAGTCCCCACCCCCAAAAAAGGAGAAGTAGGATGCATGAATTAATATATTGGCTGGTGGCGAGTTATGGGGACAGGCTCTAGCTGGGTCTAAGTTTCCTTGGGCCTCCAGCTGTTTTTGGACTACAATCCCCATCCCCTCATCCGGAGACTTCAGGTCAAACCTGGGGGTCTGGCAACCCTACTCACCTAACACTCATCACAACAACCACCCACCTGTCCGATAAGACTCCAAACACAGCAGCCCCAACCAGCACACCAGCCATGTAGAGTGACTGGGCTACATCTCTCAGGTTCTGCAGGTCACACACCAAATTCCACTGGAAGGGAGAGAGAGGAAAACTGTGTCAATTTTCCCTCTGTGGCTGCAATACACACACAGAGACACACACATTTGACTTAGCATCATGTGAGTCTTATTCCTTTAATCTTCCTTCTGCAAAGGAATAATCAATGCTAGCTGCATAAAATCTGTATTTTTAAAGATTAATATCTTTTAATATTAAAAACTCAAAGCACAAGGCTACATGCATGCCATCTTGTACCTATTCATTCCACAATACAGTATAACAAACTCCATTTTAAAATAAATCAGTTATCTTCCTGTTGACCCTTCTCAACAGCCATGTGTTAATTTCACCATCCAAACCACATCCCAAGCTATCCATTGCAAAACAGAGACTGTGTAGGTTAGAGTAATGGAGCAGGATCTGGGAGACCAGGGTTCAAATCCTGACTCCATCCAATATCACTCAGCATAATCTACCCCACAGGATTATTGTGGGAATTAAACAGAGCAGAGAATTCTGACCAGTTGCCATCTCAGCCTAACCTACCTCACAGGGTTGTTGTGAAGATAAAACGGGACCCCCGTTGCCTTGAGCCCCTTTGAGGAAAAGCCGAATGCGAACATAACAAACGCATTAGAAACAAGAGGCCCTTTTCAGATCTTATTGTAAAATGGCAGGGTTTACCCTAAATAGCCAAAAGGTACCACTGCAGGGTCTAATACTAATTCTTCCCCAGTTAGACATGATCTTAATATGATAAATACTGTATATTCTCTTTTAAAAATTAAATCTAAGCCAAACAACCCGAAACGAGTTACTTCATTTGTTATTGGAATGTTTAATTTATATCCCTGCCACTCTGTGTTTTAAAACTGCCTTCCCATCTTTCATTTCTTGTTGATGATGAAGAAAGCTCACCTCCGTCACAATGGTAGACTCGAACACACTCACATCATAGACCCATCCACCTGTGCAGAGTTCGGTGTGCTCCTGTGTGGCAGAGTCCCCAACCTCCACAGTCGCATTTGGGCTCAATAGACGCCACCAACTCATGGCAAACTGGAGACACTTCTCCGGCTTCCAATTCTGATCTATGGGAACAGGTGCCTTCAGCAAGACCCCTTCTGCTGTGCTTTGGGTGTAGCTAGAGGGCAAGGTCTGGTTGGTGGGCAGCACAGGCTTGCAATGGTGGTCTGGAATGGCGGCAGTGAAGTTCTGCAGGAAGTTGTGGCAACCAATGAGGCAGACGGAGATCAGCAAGAAGGTGATTTGCAAGATCTGGAAGCGACCAACTCCTCCGATAGACTCCAAGACATCATTGAATGCCATAACAAAAGTTGAGGATCACTGTGCAATTGGATACAACAGACAAGGTTACCTACTTTTCTGGATTTCTCTCCACGTAGGCCAACTTATGGGAAAACCCTTTGGAGTCAAACCTTACCCAAGACGAGCAGTTAGCTGTTTTGAAGTTTCCAAGCAGTTTTGAACGCTAAAGCCTTGTAATTGAATCTGAAATGAAACAATAATCTCAATATTTAAAAAACCCAACCTATTATTTCCCCCCCAAATCTAAGTCAGAAATCTAAACACTGAATAACCCAACAACTCCCACTTGTTTTTTCAGACCAACAACCTGCAACTTCTAGTGGCCATTTTAGTCTCCCCTCCCATTACTATTTCTTGCATATTCATCCAGATATGCCTGCACAAAGCTTGTGTTAAGGTCCAATAAGATCCTGTCTTTATCAAGTTTTTGTTCTGATTTGATTGCAGGGAGGTTCTGTTTGTGCAGAAGTTATATGTCTTTTTCTGAATTCCACACTTTTTAGTGTATTTTCCCATCAGTTTCCTAACTCCCCTTCCCAAAAATTGTTGTTTATTAAAAAAGTTTATCCACTTGAATTGCATAAACTAAGGGCTCATTCACACTTTTGCTTGCTCTGTATTTTGATGGGATTTTATACCAATAAATTCCCCAGGTGTATGAGAGCTCCTTTTGTTGATCAATGGCTATGCCTTTGGAAAATCTGATCTTACCCACTGAGTCAGAAGCTTGCTAAGCAAAATATCTCTTCAGAATTTCCGTACATCTGATAAGATCCAATTCAGATCCAGGAGAATTAATCGGTGCATGATATGATCAAAATTTCCCTTCTGGGCAGGTAAAAGCAGTGCTGGTATGGGGGCAACTGGGGAAAAAAAAAAGACTTACCAGGCACAGAACAGGTTCCAAATATCTGCATGGGCAAAGATGGGACAGGCTTTCTAATAAGAAAGAGGCTTTCTGGATTGCAGGAATCCTTTAATTCATCCCTGTGATGCCCTAACATGCAACAGATTTTGAGGGAGCTTGAAGAAATTGCAGCATCCCAAATTGCAAAAGAGGCCTGAATTTGTTTATCGTGTGTTGACTGACTATATATGCATCTACACACACACAGACACACACAATGTCTACGCACAAAAACATCCGCACAGCTACTCTTTAATTTCTCCTGGGCCTCTGCTCTTTTCACAGGCTCCTAAAAAGAGCAAGGGATTACGTAAGGGGCAGGTGTTTGGCTACCGTGGGAAAGCTTTATTTACATGGTTGTTATTGGAAAAGAAACCACTAATTAAAAAGACAATTACTTCGGGATTGGTGTTTTGGTTGACAATAAGAATCGATTACAATCAAAGGGCCAATGCAGTGTATGCAAGGGAAAGCACCCATGGGGGCAGAAACATATTAATTACACAGATACTTCTACATCCCCTCCAACATTTCTCCGATGAAAATAGGGACATCCCATTCCATTATGATAAGTTTACTATTCATACCCCACACATCTTATGGGGTCACTCCAGCACTGTGGGCAGCTTCCAACATATATAAAAACATAACTAAACATTAAACATTAAAAAAAACTTCCCTATACAGGATTGCCTTCTGACGGCTCAGGGGGTTGGATAACTCCATACCCTCCAATAGTTCTTCAGTGAAAATAGGGGCATCCTAAACTAAGGAAAAGCAGGACATTCTGGGATCAAATCAGAAATGTCCCGCTTTTCCTTAGGACTTCCCTATTTTCATTGGAGACGTGTTGGAGGATAACATCTGAAGGTGGCTCTGTACAAGGAAGTTTTTTTTAAGTAGTTAAAATGTTTTATTGTGTTTTTATATATGTTGGAAGCCACCCAGAATGGCTGGGGCAAACCAGTCAGATAAGCGAGGTATAAATAATAAAGTTTATGTTTATGTTTATTAAATAATATTTCCCTATTTTTATTAGAGAAATGTTGGAGGGTATGCTCAGGGGAAGTGCTTTCTTTCTAGAAAAATAGGTGCTGGTACTCAGTATGAAGTTGTTGCAGTAACTGCCACACTTTTTAACAACAGAAAAGAGGTGCCCTTGAGGACCTCCTGAAAAAAGCACAGCTCATGGGTGAGGCTGGTCTGCAAACTGATTCAAATCTCTCCCCCATTCCTGGCCAGGCTAAAGGGTACTCTTGGGAAAGGGCTCTTTCTGTTGACTTCGCCAGGACTACACCCAGAGGACTGCACACAAGAGCAGCCTGAGCCTTTCCAGTTGTGAGGATTCACTTCCGCCTCTGGTGCCTCTCGCAAGATGGCGTCTTTAGTGCCCTCGGTGGCGGCGCCCCCTGCAGCTTCAAGATGGCGCACTTACACCCGACCTTATCCCGCAGCGCCTTTCTCCAGAGGGCAGCGATCCCGGAGGAGCAGCTGCAAGCGGGCGCCGTCGCGGAGCTCCGGTTCCTTAGGTACCGTAGAGCATGTGCAGAGGGCGCCACACACACACACCAACGGGGGAATCTCCTAAGCAGCACACTCCAAACCGGCCACCTCCCTCTCCCAGAGTCTCTCTTTTGGAAGGGCTGCTTGGAGCCTCCATGGCTCAGCGCAGTCCACCTTCAAGAGCGGGCGGACACTGCGCTCCAAGTCTCTAGCTCCATGAGCACGCTGCATCTGCCCAGAGGCAGCCCCCATGTGCTGCAGCAGTCTACCCCACCGCCTCCATTGAGTGAGACAGGGGAGTGGGATATTTTTATTTTTAAGGCAGAATCGGCGTCTGTTTCTTATTACACCTCGAGCGCCCTTCTCTGGAGATCTCAGTGAGTGCCCTCGGGGACGTCGTAAACCCCCGAGTGGGAGGAGAGGACTCGAGGAGGGCTCGGGTGAGACAACTCTGTTCCCGGAGAATGAGGTGGGCACCCTTGCCAGAGGTGGGAAGAGGGATGCGAGATACCGACATCCTTCTTCACCGCCTCTATCCTATTCTTGGAGGGCAGGGGAAGAACCAGGTGAGGAACAACTCGTTTACTGAGAGGTAGAAAGCCTCTAGATGTGGAGGATCCACTATGCTTGTGTAGCTTATGCCTGTGGACAAACTTTGCTGTGCTTAGGGATATGAGTGGCATCCTCTGGCTTCTAGCACCGTGAAGACTTGCTATAATAAATAAAACATGACACTATGCTCAGAAGTCATTTATTTCTCTCTCCCTCTCCAGTATATTAATTAAAAACCCAGCCTTTAACTGATTTTGATTTAATTTTAATATGCTTGTGTTGATAAATTTATTTACATCAAAGTCAGATTTCCTTTCCAAACAATTATGTATATTTACGAGAAGCGCAGCAGAAAAGAAACAAAAGCAATCTTAAGTGCTCCACACATGCTTATCAGATTGCTGCCCAGTATTGTTTTTCGTCGCATAGTTTGCCGGTTCTGTGCACATCTGAGGGATGAAAATAAAAGAAAAATACTCCACCAGGATTTCCACAATAGAAAATTAAAATTAAGTTGTCACTTAATTTTAGTTTAAATCCTGTTATCCCGAATTGTACCTTCCCCAAGAAGGCATTATTTTGAGCCATCATTCTTTTGATCAAGGAGGTGGGAAAATGTTGAAGATGAATGGTAAACCCATATGACCTGTTTAGAATTCTAGTTGCTTATACATTTTCTAGTTCATAGGCTTCAAAAGCTAACAACCACCCAGCGAAAACCCACAAGAACAGTGCTGGCCTGATACAATGCTTACAGGTAAAAGCCTGGTTAGAAAATTAGATCACTCTTTGCCATACTAAGCCCTTACGGCAGAGCTTTCTAAACTGTGTAGATGTGTCACATGAATGCATTCATTTAACCTCCAGTTTGCTAGTACAGTGGTAGCTCAGATTACAAACATTTCGGGTTACAAACTCCGCTAACCCGAAAGTAGTACCTTGGGTTGAGAACTTTGCCCCAGGATGAGAATGGAAATTGCACGTCGGTGGTGTGGTGGCAGTGGGAAGCCCCGTGAGCTTAAGAACAGTTTCAGGTTAAGAACAGACCTCTGGAATGAATTAAGTTCGTTACCTGAGGTATCATTGTAAAGCTGAATTACTGTGTCGCGAAATGATGCATGTCTAAAAAGAGTGTCACCAACATGAAAAGTTTGGAAAGCTCTGCCTTACGGGAATTATCTTTAAACAACAACAACACACACTTCTGAATGCAAATAGTGAATTGTCCTTTAGGTGACTGCTTCTCATGTGTCTGAACTTCAGTGTGACGTGCTTCACGCTGTAAATAAAGTTGCGCCCCATTTGTTACGAAAGAAGAAGCACATCATCAGATTTCCTCTTCACTAAAATAAACTTTCCAAACTACAAGACAGAGATTTAATATAAGCTAGCTGCTGCTGATGCTTTTTAAATCAAAACGGGGATTGAATTACAACCAAAAGTTACACCTGGAGGAGAGGTGGGAAAGGGGCTGGCCAAGGTTCCCATGGGGTCCAGGAGCTTAGCTCAGGCCCTGATTCATATGAAGATAAGCCTAAAGGAGAAAGTTCATCTGAGTCACGTGCAGAGTGCTTTTTCTTCACCACTGAGTAAGGAAAGACAGTCCTGTGGATTGCAGGGGGTGGGAAGTATGGCATGGCTAAGGGAGCGGCTTCTTTTCATCCCATCTCAGAGGGATGTAGAATCTTGTGCAGCATCGCTGCCCTCTAGCCCCACCACTGCCCCCTTGGTGCCCAGGGGGCATGGGTAGCTCTTTCCCTCCTCAGGACTCGGGAACCCTTGGTAGTAACGGATCCTGTGCTGCTGGTGCTGCTGCTGGTGGTAGTGAGGGAGGCCCCGGCCTGCTCCGTTCCCCTCTGTGGCACCAGCTAAGCGGAAGCCTTCCAACCTGCCCGCTTTGGGTGGTTCATTCCCCCGGCGGCTCTTCTGCAGCAGGCCATCAAGCATTTTTTGGGCCGACTGGTAATCCAGGTGGGGTCCTCCTGATGTCTTCTCCACCAAGCCAGGGCTCCAGGAGACCTCGCCATCCTCAGAGCTCTCAGAGCTGCTCATTTCTGGCACCATCTCCTCAAGCTTCCCACTGGGCGGCAGGTTGGTGGGGGAAGGCAGGTGGGCTGCTTCAAAGACCTCTGGCTGCAGTGTGGGCAAGGCTGGGAAATGGCTGCTGGGCCCCGGCGGGGCCACCAGGGCCTCCTGCCTCAAATATAGGAAGCGCGGGGCTGGGAGGGGGCAAAGCGGGGCTGCTTCCTCCTCCCCACTGCACTCGCTTTCTGTCGAATTTGTGTCTTGCGTTGAGAACGTGGTGGACTTCTGCTTCCAGGGGATGAAGGCTGTGGCCCGGGTGTGGCTCTTGCTGTGTCTCTTTGGCCCTTCTGGGGACGGTGCCACCAGGGCCGCCTCGTACTTCAGCAGGAGGCTCCTCTCCTCACTAGGCCCGGCTGCTGTGTCCGATTCGGAGCTGCAGCCCAGCTTGCTGGTTTCAGTGGCTGAGTCGGACTGGTTCGGGGTGGTTTGCGTATCAGAGGCGCCATCCATGAAAGCAGGAGGGGGCGCGACATCCAGAATGTGCAGAGAGCAGAGGCTGTCGGAGGGAGACTCGTCCTTCCCACTGCGCCGCTGCTTTTCCAGGCTGGGCTTTGCCAGCAGCCCTGAGATCTGTGAGTGGAGAGAGAGCAAAGACCATTCGGACCATTTAGGTAATGGCCTTCCCTCCCAAAAAAATCCCAGCAGGTCTTGTAGCTTGAGGATATGCTATAAATATGTTTGCCCCTGTAAAGTGGAACAGATTTGGAGGAGAGCGGTTTATGCACATTCAAGATGTGTACAACCGTGTATAAACGCATCAAGCTGAATCCTGAAGTCACTGAAATATCACTAAAAGGGTGGGATAGGGATGGAGTGGTTTGTTTGCGGGGGTTTTCAATGGGTTTCAATTATATGCGATTTCACAGATGTGTGCGGTGCCTTGGAACGTAAGACCTGCATAAACAGGGAGCTGCCTGTATGGAAAATGAGGAAAAGTTGAAGGAACTGGATCAGAGAAGACTGGGGCAACAATAGCAATGGCAAATATTGGAAAGGCTCTTGCCAGCAGCACCATCACACACAGCAGTGGGAAAAGGCTGCTTCTTTTCTCCGCTGCCCCAGAGAGAGGGCAGGACTAGATCTAAGGAGGTTTCAAAAGAGGTGCAAGAGGGCAGTAGGAGAAACCTCTTGATGGATAAGTGAGATCAACCTAACCTGGGGGGTGCTGGGCTCTCCTCCTTTAGAGGTCTTGAAGTAGAATTTCAAGAGCCTTTTGTTGGGAATGGTCTCGCATTCTGAATTTTCACCGCTAGAGTAGTGGGGCAGAGGAAATTGGACCTCCCATGATTCAAGTTCTCCTCCATTATTCTGTTGTTATACCTTTCTCTCCTCACCCCCCCCCCCAAAAAGTACTTTGATCAAAGTACTCACGTTAATTTTCTCCAAGGTGCAAATTGTGTTTTGGGCACTGATCAGCCTCTCCAGCAACTCATTGATCCGCTGGTTCAAAGTTTGCTTTTCTTCAGCCATGCTCTGAGCCTGTTGTGAGGAAAGCATGGGGCGGGGAGGCAAGTCAGCAAAGGAGGCCAGAAAGAGAGAGAGACAGAGAGAGCAGCAAGGCATAATAATACAGATAGAATACACTCTAATTGGTGTTGCAAAGTGTAACTTAATTAGATAAGTACGGTAATTTAAGTACGTTTTTTGCGACAAGCCTAGGGGCCAGTTACTGTAAGGGAGACAGGGATGCAGAGGGAATAAAATATAATAATAAAAAAGCAAAAACAGCTATGTATTTAAACATATTGGGGTGGGTCCATCTAGAATAGACCCACAAAGATAAATGGGCCTAAGTGAGTCTTGCTGTGCATCTATTTCAGTGGGGCTCAATGTTGTCTTCTCTTTTTACAACCTTATTCATAGGGCACTGGATTGTGCTCTGAACTTACTGGGTCCAGAATAAGAAGAAAAAAAGCTCTGCTTTTCAAAGAAATAATTATATTCCTTCTCTTCTTCCAACAAGATCCATTAGTTTGACCATATAACTCGTCCCCCATACTTTTAGGAGCTGCTACTCTAAAGAGGCAGGGTGGTGAGAATCTTTTTCTCACTAACAGCTGGACGTGTGGCTGCTAAAAAAGGAACCATCATCTTGATAACTTCATGCATGTTTTGACATAGCACAGCGGTATAGTTCCCAGTGGCGATGTATTTTTGCTTTTTGCCAGTATGTATAATATAATGACGAGAACCAAATTTATTCATTCGGTTTTTTAACGTTTCCCTTACAATAATCTGAAGTCTGTCCTCCAGCAGCTGGTTAGTGAGGCGTGTGTTGGAATAGTCTTCCTGAAGCCTGAAAGGAAGGAAATACAGTCATGACAGCAAAAACTCTGAGCCAAAGTCCTGCACAAAATTCCTCTATATATTAATATATCAATTGGTTGCATTAATCCAATTGAAGCATCTTTTGCTCCTCCCCCAAAGGGCGGGGCTTTGAGAGCAAACTCCTCCCCGCCACATGCAGGTTGGCCTGGAAAAAGCTCTTTCACAAATCCTGAATACAGGATGAGCCCTGACCGCCGTGCTTTTGACGCGTCACCTGCTGAATTTTTCTTTTAGAGCGTCCAGCTCGTCCCAGGTTTTCTGCAGGTCTCGCTGAGCCGTTCTGGGTTTGGCATCTGCTTCCTCCTTCTGCGCTGGGGATGCTAGCTCCTGCTCCTGTGAGGGCCTGTAATGACAGTAGGGAGTGTGTACATGAGATGGAGAAGCAATTCTAGCGAACAGCAGCAGAGGATCAAAATCTCTGCAGGTGGTAGGCGGTTTGATACCTGTAGCTGCAGTGTCTTAAGCAAGCAGCAGCAGCAAGAAAGGGAGCAGCAGCCAGGGCAACCGCAAAGCAGGTAGAACTTTTACCACTGGCTCCCTGCTTTGCTACTGCTGCCCCATGAAGGGAGAGGATAGGTGCTGGAAGATGATCCCTGGAGGAAGACCCTGGGTCAACCAACTGCTGACTTGCATACTCACACAGGTTGTTCTGCCTCTGCCAGCAGCTCCTGGGGATAAAAACAAAAGAGAAAATTAATCTCCATACTTTCATTTTTAAATTATTCTTTAAAGCAAAGATACTACCACTTAAGATTGTGACAACAGGTTTAAACACACACACCTACCAGATGAGTCAGTGTCCCCAACTCCAGAAACATTTTCCTATGCATTAGAGGAGAAATAGGATTGCATCTTCCCAACTTGGACATGCCCTGCCCCAAATCTGGGAACTCTGGGACCAATGAGCCAACGTTATAGAGTGCTTATCCAATACAGCTACATGCAGAATACTGATTGCTTCACATCAGAAAGGATATTGTAGAGACCTTTATGATTTTTAAAGTCTCCATCATGTTCCCCCACCTGTAGTCTTCTCTTCCTCATCCCCCACCCAAAAAATTAGCCTTTCACAAATGTGTCTTCCTGAAACCCCCTAATCATTTTAGTCACCCATTTCTGCACCTTCCCAAGTATTCATTTTGGGATGCGATGGCTAGAACTGGGCACCATATTCCAAGTGCGGCCTCCCCATAGGTTTATGAAAAGGGATCAGAACATAGCCGGGTAAGGCCACGTGCCATTAAAGGTTTGTGCTCTCTAGTTAGCCAAATGAAAAACATAGTGTGTGGCCTTTGAAAATGCACAGGAAATACAAGTTCAAGTCCCTCCTAAATTGTGCGGCTCGACCTCAGGTTATCAGACCCTGTGGCCTGACTGAACATGTACAGAGTGCTTTTCCATCATTGAGATTTAATGGGCCGCCTAGAAGGTGTGAGCCTTTGGCAGCTCACCTGGGTTTTGTTAATGGTGTGGGGCAGCAGGTTGGCAGGGAAAGGCACTCCGAGGAGGAAACCCCACAGGCCCCTGCCAGGCCCCCATACCTTGCTGTTGTGCATCCTCTTCTTCGCGGCTACACCCTCGTGCTCTTCCAGGGGGTTGGCTTTCTCGGCTGTCCCTCCGGTGGGAAGGCCCTTCTCTGCTTTCTTGAGGGGCTGTTCCAGCCTTTTGGCCTCCTGCCCGTGTCCACCTTTGGCCTCGCTGGGCTTCTTTGGCCGCTTGGCTGCCTCTCCTGGCAGCTTAGGCAAACTCCCCAGCTTAGCTGGCAAGTGAGCGAAGGGCGCCAGTTCCGGACTGGTACTGGCCTCATCTGTGGCCCTGCCAAAGGCCAGGCTGGCTTGGGGTCGGCTGTGGGGGCTGGGAAGGGCATCCGCCTTGGCCTCGGCCTGCCCCGTCCTCCTCCTTGCCGCTGCCTCTGCTTTCGCCTCAGCCATCTCCAGCAAGGACCCTGGGGAGCTGCCTTTGCTGCTGGAGCCTTTGGAGTCTGACCCGTCGGTGCTGGGGGCCTTGCTGGCCAGGGAGGGCTCTGGGGGCTTCCAGCCCAGCGAACTGAGGCTGGAGGGGCTCATCACCTGCTGGGTGATCTCGTTCAGGAACTCTGAGAAGCGGAGCTTCTCCTCCACCAGCTTCATCCTTTCTGTGACGGGGGGCTTTTTGGGGGCGCTCAGATCCAAGCTGTTTGGAGGCTGCTTCTCCCTCTGGAGAGGCCTAGCAGGCCCGGGGGCAGACGGAGGCTCCTTCCCTACGGACCGCACAGTGATGGTCTCAATGGACTTGGCCTTCCGCAGCCAGTCACCACCGGCCACCGTCCCGTTTTTCAAGATGCCTTTGCTTGGCGCTGGAGCCCCGGCGTAGTGGGGCTGTCGCGGGGCCAGGATTTCCGCCTGCTCGCTGAAGGCGAGGCTGCGCTCCAGGCTGGCGGCCTTGTAGAGGTGTCTGTCCACGCCGTCGGGTTGGCCAGGCTGCGACTGCAGACCGTGGCGGTTGCCCAGCCGGTCGGCACTCTTACTCTGTCCTTTCCTCAAGCGGCTGAAGGAGCCTGGAGCTTCCTCCTCCTCAAACTCCGCCATTTCTTCCTCCCGACGGCGGCGGAAGGCCCTGGCTTCTCCCGAAAGGTCCACGCAGGACTGCGAGTGCTGGGGGTGGTAGCGAGGGCTGGTCAGCAAGAAGGCCTCTTTGTCCAGGCTGGCTTCAGAGGACCACGAGGCCGAGCTGGAGGCTGAGGTGGAGGCCGAGGTGGAGGAGGCCGAGGATGACGAGAGCGTGGAGAAGTGGCCGCTCCGGCTCTCGGCCCACTGCTGGTGGCAGCTGCTGCAGTCCCTGAGCCCCAAGTCGGTGGAGGAAGAGGAGGAGGCCCCCTTGTTCTCTTTGGTCTGCCGGACAGGCGTGAAGAACTTTTCCATGACCTGCAGCTTCCCAGCTGGAACGTCTCCGTTGCTGCCCTTGTCGCCCTCCCAGTGGACGGGGGAGAACAGCCCGGCTTCCTCTTGGGCTCTCTTGTAGGACTTTCGGCGGATGGCTGAGGCGCTCATCCTGGAAAACTGGGCTCCGCTGGGCTCACTCTGTTGCACCAACTGCCAAGTCTCTCCCTGCCTGACTCGATTATTTAACCACCCCGCTTGGCTCAGTGGAGCAGAAGTGTGAAATGTCAATATGATGGGCACTGGAGCATCTCATCAAGCAGAGAGAAGCAGGCCGAGCTGTTGTGACATATGCTTTGCCTCACCCCTCTCCCGCCCTGCTCATAGATTCATGGAATCATAGCTAAACAAGATTATTACCTACCACGTAAGACAGACCTTCCAAATGTCCCTATTTTCCAGGGACAGTCCCAGATTTACAGAAGCTGTCCGTTTCTGATTTGATCCCAGAATGTCCCACTTTGCCTTTAATTTGAGAAATATTGGAGGGTATAAGGGGCCTTGGGTGGGTACAGGGCCTACCAGAAATGCACATGCTGGGGTGGCCTTTCTCTGTTGGCCAGCTATGGTAACTACTTCCAGTTCCTATCCACTGGCCTGGGAGAACGAGACATTGGCCAGCACTCTGGCTGCCCCACAGCAGGATCCTGGGCCCCATATGCCACCCCAACATTATGTCTGTAAATAACCTTATGGTCTTGTTTTACTAATCTCTGCTTCTGTGTGTCATCTTTGGCTCTTGGTCACTGGGAAATAGAGGAATAGATTTTGGAGCCAATGCCTTAAGTCCAGCTCATCATAGGCAAGGATGAGCAACAAGGATGTTCAGCTGCTGTGAAACCACTGCGCCGGCTTTCTGTATCTCAGCTGAAGTTTGCACAAGGCTTAGCCTGTAACAGCGCACACCAGCACACAGACTGGCCATTTAGACACAGAAAATCAACAGTGATTATTTATTTATTTTAAAGCAACCAGTGGCACCCATTCCTGCACACTATTGTTGTGAGAGGGGATTATGGTACACGTGAGAGACTGCCGGAGGAACGATCTAGGCTCAGCCAAGCCAACGAAGCACCCAAAAGCACCAGTACATAAATATGTGTATACCCGAGAGCGCTTTTCCTGGCCTCTAAGCTACTGTATTAATACAATATTGATGCATTGTGGCATGTGAGGAGGGAGTACAATCCCGTAATTAAATGTTGGAGTTATTTGATGCCACATTTATGTATCACCCGTAGACATTTACAGAGCAAACTTTATGCAGTCTTGGTTGAGACATTTGCCATCAGCATGACTTTCAGATCTTCTCCAAGGGTTAAGACTGCCTCCTGCAATAATCCCCTGGAGGCAACTCAGAAAGCTTTAAGCCAAGCAGGAGTTCCCCCCGCCTCTTGTCGCCAGCAATAAGCAAAGATCGATAGTGCGGCTCCTCTGCCCTCGAGCAGTGACACTGGCAAGGTCACACGTGGCCTTGCTATGTGGTTGCTCCTCTGTGACTGGCAGGAACTCAATGGGTAGCAAAGACGCAGAGCAGGTTAAAGCCAAAGAGAAATTCCAGTAATCTGTACAGCAGCACCCAATCACCAGAGCTCCCCCCTTCCCCTAACTGCTCCATCCATTGAAACAGCAGCGTTTGCAGGATTTATCAATTAGTATGACAAATCCAACATCCAGGAGAGGAAGCTCTCTCAGGTCCTATTTGGCAATTTTAGACGTTTCACAAAAATGCTTCTCACAACTTAGTCAACAGCAAAGCCCACCCTATGTAGATGCCAGGATCTTGATCCATCCCTTCTGTATCTTTTGGTGGGACAACGGGGAAGCATTTATAGGTAAGCTGCTCTCCAGTATCTCAGATAGAGATCTTCTCCAGCCTGACCAGGAGATGCTGAGTATGCTTTGGTGTTTACTTTTTTGGGGGGGAGGGCACAAACTACTTATATGCAAACACATGTGGATTGAACCAATTGATTAAGACTCTTTAGATAGATCAGTTGGTTAGAGTGTGGTGCTGATAATGCCAAGGTTGCAGGTTCAATCCTGCATTGCAGGGGGGTGGATTTTAGGATCCCTTCCAACACTACGATTCTGAGTTTCATAGAGCAATATCAAAAGCTTGCTGGACTACAACTCTCATAATTCCTGACCACTGGTCACACTGACCAGAGCCAATAAAAACCAGAGTCCAACATCTGGAGGGCCAGAGTTTCCCCACACCTGTTGGTGCTGAAACAAAGTACTTCCTTCTTACAAATCCACTTTAAGGACACTTACAGGTAGCATTTGATAACAGCCACTAAAAACTGATTCAGAGCAAGCAGCTGAGAAGCTTTGGGTCTCCCCTTTCAAGCTGTTAAGATATATCAGGTCCCCTTTTACTCACATGTGTAGGCAACTAGCCTAAAAGGTCAAGTTAAATTCTACGTAGCCTAAAGATACAGACACTTTCTCACGTCATCAGCTGGCAGGCTGCAGTTGCTTTGCTCTCCAATACATGAATGGAACAGCAGCCAAATAAGATTCTCCTTTGATCGCAAGACAGAACAATGCAGTAATGGAAACAGGGCAGAATTGACATCCAGGATGGTTGTAGTGTCCAGCTGCTGAGCTGCTGGTAGGCAGGTGTTTTAGAAAGTCAAGCCTAATGCTACTCACTCCACCTCCTATGGAAGGACCATGGTTCAGTCGTTGAGCATCTGCTCAAGACCGTTTGCACAGGTCTTCTCTAGTTTGCTCACAACAAGGATAGGCTATGCTGATGCTGCTCTAAGCCACACTGGAAATGCATTCCGCCATCTCTCCAACTTCTGGCATTGTCTTTTCATTGAAAACTGAGATTTCCAGGGAAGTTTAACTCTGCGGCTCCATTTCACGTCTTCTTTCTCTCTAAAAGCAGGCAAGGGCTCTCAATCTTGTGGAGACAGAGAGAGAATGACTTTCTTCACCCTCCAAGGAAGCTCTTAGCCAAAGTGAGGTCTTAGCCAGAGATTTTGCTGCTCATACGTTCCTCCGCTGTTATTACTCTAGCGCTCTAACAAGCCCAGAGGCTCTTCTCTGCTGTGTGGAGCTAGTGGCTTGATTCTTTGGATCCTGCCAGCAGGTGTGGCACATTAAGGAAACTTGGCCTGCTTGCCTCTTGCAGCAGTAGTTGGCGAGGCATGCATTTATCATGATTTAAAAGTCATTTATTATGGACACATCAATATAAACACTCTGGACAAGACCAGCCAGCAGAACTACAAAGGAAAACCAGGAAAGGATGAACATGGAAGTATTTTTTTTATTAAACATATTATTGCTATAAAATGTTTTGAACCCAAAAATGGCACGCCTCCCTCACTGCCCAACCCTCCCAGTAATTTGTGCTTTTTGACATTTCTGCTAGCTTATACAACACACTGTGTCACCATGAAGAAACTCTCCAAACCAACCAATGAAGCAGGTGTACATGGGGGAGTTCTTTTTCCAACAGGGAAATGTCAGCATGAAGTGAGGGAATGCCCATTATTTCTTCTGTACTTACTCTTAAACAAGTGCACTGAGAAACAGAAACACAGCCAGAGAAAACCAGTGAAAGAGCCTCAGGCAACCACCCCACCTCACCATTAACAAGTACATGATAAGAATTACCAACCATGGACTAATGTCACTCTGTTGGTGACATTTCACTGCAAAAAAAAAGTAATAAAATGTATCGCCCCTAAAAATCAAGAAGAGCTGGTATTTCACTCTATGCTCCAAAGTAGGAATTATAAACACAGAAAGCCAACACAGACTATATATATTTTTTAGAAAAACCCACTGAATTTAAAAATACAGCAATGTTCTGGTGGTGCAATGATACCTTAGCACATTTTGAATAGTCCAAGTAATTATTATTTACCTGCCAACCTATGAAGAAAAGGATAAACAGCCTTTTTAAAATACAGAATAAAAACAGAATGAACACAGGCAGATCACGCAGATGTGATGTTTCAAATGCACAAGGCAGGCTATTTAGCAAGCATTACATGGGATGCAGCCAAAAGCTGTCGTCCTTGCCTCCGCCAGTGTCAGAACTCAAGGGACAGTCATCACCCAGCAGCTGGACCTGTACAACATCATTATCCAGTTTGCAATTTGCCACCAAGTCCACCTGGCAGCAAAGAGGTGTACTGCTTTCTGGGTTTGGAGAACCGGAAGAGCTCCACAGGACAAGCCCAAAATCTGTGAACAAAGAGCACTCAGTGAGCAGACAGGCAGCGCTCCAGTGAAAGAGGAGCCTTTATTCCACAAGGAGGTCAAATCTCTCTGCTTCTTCAAACTCCGCGTTCATCTGGGCTGCCCATTCATCCAGCTGTGATACCTGAAAAGGAACAGAGGGGCTTCAGCTAAGAGGGTGGCTCCACTTTGGTGACCCTACAAAATAAGAGTCAGTGGTGTCCAAACTTTTTTCAAAGAGGGCCAGATTTGATGAAGTGAAACCAACCTTTTTTAGGATTGAAGTTGTTGAGCTTTGTTTAGGGTTGAAATTGTTGATCCTTTTTTATGATTGAAGCTGTTGAGATTTTTTAAAGATTTTACCCCAGGAAATAAACTGCCACACGGGCCGGATTAGGTCCCTGAAACAGACTTTGGACATGCCTGGTCTTGGGGCAGCAAAGTGCCAGAAAGGCCGACAGTTTAGCAGCACAAAAGCGCTAAAGGGAGAAATGAGATTCTGCGCTCTAGAGAGTTAAGCGTATTTGAAATGTATATCTTAATGTATGAACTGTGTGTGGTTAAAAAAAGATTCAAATATTATAAAAATTAAGCAAACCTATGTTATTGTTTATGCATATTATAGGGCCCTGTGGAACTGTGCTTGTCACCCTTTTTTGAAAATAGGAAGCTGTACTTGTTAAAATCCCAAAATTCCCTGCCAAGGTGACCCAAGTTCTGAGACAAGTAAGACTGAACTCTACCACTGGAAGGGCTCTGCAAATTAAGAACATGAGCCTACAATTATTCTGCTAGATATGGGGATGGGAAAACATCTAAGCAGGGTGCTAACCATTTGGCAATGCTGCTCAGTAGAAGCAGCTTTCAAGGCATTAGCAAATATGGCCAACCGTTTCCTGTCTCCACACACGTGCCCTTCAGGCAATGTTTGAAATTCCCCAGGTGTTTTGCGACCGGCATGTGTCCAATTGCAACTGTGGAAATCTCAGGATGCCAGGTTGGCGACTGACATCTCCCATCAGGATGGCTCTTCAGCTTTCTTAAGCAGGTAAGCAGAAGAGCTTATTTATTGCATTTACACTCCACCTTTCCCCCCGAAGTTCAAGGTTCACCCACCCCTAGTGAATTCCTACAATGACCCTGTGATGTAGATTAAGAAGCTATGACTGGTCCAAGGTCACCTAGTGAGCTTCATGACTGAGTGGGGATTTGAACCCTGACCTCCCAGGTCCTAGTCCGACACTCTAACCACTACACTACCATGGCTTCCTACAGCACTTTTGCTCTGGGGCAGCTATATAAATTAAGTCAGTGAATAAATATGGGGAAAACAAAATGTCACTCAGAGAAGGATCTGAAATATTTTCCTTGAAACTTGAATTTGTTTTATTCTTGATTTTTTATTTGATGTTTTAGTGTGTTGTAAACTGCTGAGGTTTTTTCTTTGAAATATAAAGCAGTATAGAAATGAGTAACAACAAATTTCACTGGGGTGGGAGGGAAAGATGACTAGACATTCCACTGTGCTGACTATAACCTAGATTTAAGGTGCCATTTAGTGATTAGCTTCTGAGTTTCTAACATTGCTTCCAGGATTGTCAGGACGTAGCCATTTCTAGCCCTCCATGATGCAACTTCAATAGCAAATAACTAGATATAGCACTTTAAAGTGCTCAATAAGGCTTCCTGTGTATTATCTAGTGGAGATCCTTACAACAAGACCATGTTACACTTATCACAGGTGTAGGGAAATATTTTTCAGCCACAAGGCCAGATCTTTATCTCTCCAATCCCTGGGAAGCCCAATTTGACAGATGGTTGGGGACCCCCACATGTCAATCACTTGACATTGCAGTGATGTTAGGCGACTCTTTTCCGTTCAGCAGTGGAGCCCCAGGGGCCCAGTTGGTGCAGACTTTAATGTCCATGCTATGTCCCCCTTTCATGCTTCCCACACTCCATCTGAAATGTTATACTTACATCAAATTGTGGCATCTTCTTCTTCCTTCGTTTTTCCCTGACAAATGAGATACCTGGGATGTCTGTGTCTCTCTCATTGATGGCTCCAGGCTCTGCCACTGTTGACTTCTGGGGAACAGCTGTGTTCACAGGAGAGATGTTGGCGAGCTCACCTGGAACCAGAAGCTTATCAAAGCCAAAAAGTGTTTGCCGCTTGACTGGGCCATGGGTAGGTGTGGAAGTGTCCGACAGGCCGGAGCTGGGAGACTCTTGTCGCCTCCCCAGGAAACTGAAGCTTAAGGGGTTCTCCAGGCGGCTGTAAGACCGGCGTACTCTTTTTGGCCTGGCCAGTTCTTGCTCGTCCTCAGCACTGACTGGGGGCAGGAGGTCAGTCCCTGCCGGTAAGGCCTCGGCCTCAGGATGCAAAGAGCTGTGCAGGGGAGAAGGCTTCAGTTCCACCTTGGCATTACTTTCAACCTCTGTGGTTCTCAGAGGAATGTTTTCAACCTCTGTGGCTCTCAAAGGAATGTTTTCCTTGTCTTCTTTTAATGAATTCTGTAAGAGAAGATGCAAGCTTAACCTTCAATAGGAAAGGCTTCTGCAGGTGACAGACTTAGCACTCTATTCTGAATAATGCTGAAAAGAGTACTCCAGCAAGAATGCCAAATGATTCACTAATTTCAGCTGATTAACTACCTGCCTTGGAACAAATTAATTTAAGTCTATTTGCATATAGCCAAAGTAACAATGTTATGCACCTTTCAGGTATCAAATGCAGTATATCCATATTCATTTGAAAATTAACAACCCATCACATTGCGAGTTGGGATCATCTTTAAATAGCTCTTTTTTCATTTCCTTGTGCAGTGACACACCAGAATCAAAGAGGCTTAAAATAATAATTATAATAGGAACAAGTGTGTCTGTCATTTACAGCATCCCTGCTCCAACATTGGCAAGTTAAAGTTCACAGCCCTGATGAAGAGGCGTGGCCTTTCTGTTAACCACAGAACCTGGTGCTTGAGACTTACCCTTGGACTACGACGAGGAATTAAGGCTGTTTCTTTTATCTGGTTTGGAAAAAGGAAAAGAAAACCCAAATGAAAATGCATTCTGCTGCCAGAACTGCTGCTCCTGTGGATCATGCCGTCTGAAGTGGTTGCCTCCCTGCTTCAGAGGGAGTGCAATCTCATCCAGAACAGGTAACAGAACTATTTCTTAGACATGGAACCATTCTTCCACAGGGCATCTTTCTTACCAGGATTCAGATTCAGTTAACTGGCCCAGACCAACACTGCATTCAGGGTCTGATCCAGGGTCTGTATGTCCCCTCCTGATCTTCAAATTAAGGTAGATGCACTATAGCATTAAAATTTTGCCAGTATTTGGATTTACTTGTTCTTTAAGAGCCAAGTGTAGATGAAAAGAAGAAGTGGTGAGCAGGTGTGAAGGGCAGAGTATCACACATCTACAAGCAGCAGGGAGATTTTTTGGTGGTAGCAGCTTTTCCAATCTCCATCAGAAGCTCCAGCATGTCTTCTTTCAGTACAGTTCTTCAAAAGATGTTGAGTTATAGTCCAATTCTTAGAGCAACCAGTTAACTACTAAGGAAATTTGTGAATTTCAAAACAGGAAACTTGATTTAACTATCTTTGCATCTGGTCACCCTAAAGAGTGGCATGTAAGTACAAAACATTAATCTGAAGGGAATACTATGTTGCAGTTTAGGCTCTAATCTGGGTCCTGGGTGCAAAGAGGCTAAAGGTCAGGGTGGAGAGAGAGAGAAAATCCATGGATGGCTCTCTCTGCACTAGCAGAAAATGGCACGAGGCCTCTGAAACTCTACGTACCTGCCGATTTCGTGGCATGATCTTTTTCACAGTGACCGGCCGCATTGCAAATGGTCCAGATGTCTGTGGAGAAGACAAGTAACAATTGGAGTGAGTGCTGAAAAAGAACCTTAGTAGAAAGTGTTATGCTCCTTCTGTCCAAAAGAACCCCAACACCAGCTTTTTGCTAACAATTCCCTAGGCACATCAGCTGTCAAAAAAGCACATTGGTAGAAGCAGTCAAAGTTCAAGCAGGAGGAGCGCACCCAGGGAAAACACACAGGCTGAGGCGTTTCCTGCCCTGATCGCAGCCTGGGCAGGAAAACAGGAGAAACGTTTCCACCCACCAGTTTGCCGCCTGGCACTTTGCTCGCCACCGGGCTCGGCTTCCCCTGCGACACGGGCTGAGCCGAGGGCGACGCGATCCTCTCCGACCGGCGCCGCCTCGAGGGAGAAGCAGCATCAGCATTAACAGCACCTGCGAGAAAGGGACCGAGAGAGGGGGGCGCTCAGCAGGAGCGAACCCCGGGGGGATCCGCCAAGATCTCCCGCGATCCCTCTGGGCGGCCGCTCTGGGTGTTGCTCGTTCCCGCCGCCGCCCCAGCAGCGGCCACCCCAGGCGGGCTGGGCTCGGGCAAGACAGACGCACGTCCTGGGGGCAGGATCCCAGGCGGGGCCCCTTTGTGCGCAGCCAGGCCGCCAGCCAACGGGACCCCACAGCCGAGGGGGCCTGAAGGTCGCCCCACAGGGAGGGAAGAGCGGGGCTAGGGGCGCTGAAGGAGAGACGGAAACGGCCTGACCGACTGCCGCCCCCCACAAAATGGGCGCCTCATCCTCTCTTTGCCCCCCACCGCCCCCTGCTGATAACGGCCCTCTGGTAACGTGACCCCTCCCCGCTCACCTGCCCGGGCCTCCCCAGCGGAGCGAGCCCTCCTGGGCCCTGCGCGGCCTCCTCCCGCCATTGCGGCCTGCGGGCGGCTTCGCTTCAAGATCCTCTTCGCCGTTGAATTCGCCCGCCACCGCTTCGGCGGAAGTAGCGTAAGGGAAGAGGCGCGGCAAGGGAAGCGAGTCGCCGCTCTAGCGCCATCTTGGGAGAGGCCGCCGCGGCCGCCCCGCGCGGCGCTCTCGCGAGGTTAGCGCCGCTCGCGTGACGCTGGGGATGATGCCATCAGAGCGCGTCCTCCCCGGAAGAGACGTGGCAATAGGGCCAACAGGCGAAGGCATCGTCGTCGTCCCCCCTCCCTCCTCCTCCGCCTTCCTTCCTCCCGTCATGGCCACGCCTCTTCCCCGGAATCTGTAAGGGGAATCCGTGAGTATCGGCGGACCTTCGCGCGGGGCCGGTAAATAAGGGCTAGGGCGCCAAGGGATCGCGTCACTCGGACGCCTGGGTTCCTTTCCTGGTGGAGTGCAGGAGTCCTGGGTTCCTGGCAGGGCGGGGCTGCAGAGCAGGGCGCCCGGATCCCCTTCTGTGAAAGAGGAGCGGCAGTGGGGCGATCACTGCTCCTGGGTTCTTCGCGGGGCGTGAGCGTCGCTGGATCCGGGCGGGGCGGCGGCTGGGATGCTTGGCTGGAAGAGATGACGATTGGCGTGTGGGTGGGGGGAGAGAAAAGCTTCTGTGATTTTTAAGCATCCCAGTCTTGAGGGTGCTTTCGTGGAGATATCTCCAGTGCGCCTGGGACTAACTTGGGTAGTACAGTACTGTATTTGTGTGGGCAGAGTATTGCTCTCTCCGTGGGGTGATTCTGGTATAGCTCTTCTATAGAGCAGTAATAGTTGTCTGAAAGATCAGGGAAATCAACAGGTCTAGCTTTCTCTGCTTTTGCAGCGCCATGTTCCTCAGTGTTAACCTGCTGTGTTTTGGGGTGGGAGGTGGAGGGGAGAGTGCAAATGTTGTGAGAGCATTCAGATGGTGGCAGTGTAGATTCTGGACTCTGCTAGTGAGGAACTTGCAGGAATTGGAGCTAATGATGAAGACTTGGGGTGTAGGTTGTGCTTTGCTAATCTGGTATCTAGGTGGGGTTGGAAAGCCTTCATCCAGGCAAGGCAGTAATCCCTCTTTCTTTCTTTCCTTGCCTAGCTTTCTTTGGTCTTCAGTTGGCACTGTATTTGCCATCATGGGGCTTTGTAAATGCCCCAAGAGGAAAGTCACCAATCTGTTCTGTTTTGAGCACCGGGTGAACGTCTGTGAGAACTGCATTGTTGCTAATCACGCCAAGGTAAATGGGGACACTGGATTAAGGGTGGAGGGTTGAGACTGGGCTAGAGAGTTACCTTTTGCCTGGAGGCAATGTAACCTTGGAAAAGGGGGAAATGGGGATTTTAGGTTCTCGTCTTTCTCCCTTTTCCTGCTCTTGTTAGAAACACGAAAGCAGAATGTTGAAAAGTATTTGCCTTTGTGATGGGGTGTGTGAGAGGAACCTGCATCATTCAAGATTTTGGGCTATAACTCCCACCAGGGCATAGCTGTCAACCGTCTCTTATTTGGCCGGAAACTCCCTTATCCCAGCGCCGTGTCCTGCTGCTGTCCCTTATTGATGATGTCCCTTAAATTTCCCGGGTTTCAAAGGAAGCAGCTCCTCTCCCTCCCTCCCTGCCAGCCAGGGAGGAGGGAGGCTCCAACTGCGTTGCTTGGCTGCCCGGCCCCCCCTCCGGCCTCCTCTCACCAGCCTTGGCCCCCGGAAGCCCCTCCCCGCCAGGACTGAGGAGCCTTGAGAGGAGAGCGAGGGCAACCATAGAGAAAGCAGTTCAGAGAGAGGAGGCGGAGGCACGGGCAGGTGTTCCAAGGGCTAACCATAGAGGAGGAAAGCGGAGGAAGGACCGCAAGCGCTTCTCCCATAGATTTGTAGTGGTAGATTAGCATAGATACTCTGATCTGTGGGTTTACTTTGGGCACTATTTTCCCCCTTCCCTTCCTCCCGCCCCACCTGATGGAACTGAGAGTTACAGATGGAGCACGAGAGAAAAGATACAGAACTGCAGCAGCATCTTCGTAGCTTGGACTTCGTTTGCCGAAAAGTGGTTGCTGCTTGTAGTTACCGTATTTTTCGCTCTATAACATGCACCTGACCATAACACGCACATAGTTTTTAGAGGAGGAAAACAAGAAAAAAAATATTCTAGACAAAACAGTGGATGTATGATTTTTGTGGTTCATGCTGTGGCCACAGACATGTGATCTGACAGTGAGTTTGGAGTAGCCCAATGCAAAAATCCGGAGGATCCATGTGGATCCGTGCTTTGTAACCACGTTTTAAGTGGGGAGGGAAGGAAAAGCACTCAAGGGACAAGGAGCACGCGTGGGGTGGGTGGAGAAGGATGCTGCTAATAATGCAGAAGAGGGGTTTAAGGGGAGAAGGAACACGCGTGGGGTGGGTGGAGAAGGATGCTGCTAATAATGAAGAAGAGGGGTATAAGGGGAGAAGGCTCCTCTCCTCTCCCACTTTGCTCCTTTAAAGCAAGCAGGCTCTGCTTTTCTCCCTCCTCCCCGCTCATCCCCGGCTTAGCGAGCTGAAAAACTTTGCTGCTATGTAGCGAGCTGAGTGGGGAGGAGAGAGGGACAGAGAGCCTGCTTGCTTTAAAGGAACCAACCGGACAGGAGCCGCTTACACTCGTGTAAGCGGCTCCTCTCCTCTCCCGCTTTGCTCCTTTAAAGAAGCAGGCTCTCTGTCCCTCTCTCCTCCCCACTCAGCAGCTCTTCTCCCGCTTTGCTGTTTCAAAGTGAGCCACGGAGGAGGGAAGGAAGGGGAACCATGGATCCTCTGCTCATGACTGCAGCAGATCCCCCCGCCACCCGTAGACATTCCCTCCATAACACGCACAGACATTTCCCCTTACTTTCTAGGAGGAAAAAAGTGAGTGTTATGGTGCAAAAAATACGGTATTTAATTGCAGTGTTTCATCAGCTGGTGCCTTGAGCAGCAACCTCTGGAAACAAAGGGCTAAAAACCAGTGCTGCATTCCAAAATTATCAGGTCCCTTTTAACTTTGTATTTCAGCTGGTTGACTAAAATCCCTTATTTTGGCTGCTGATCCCTTATTTTCAAGGCTGCTGTTCCCTTATTTTCAAATCTGTACATTGACAGCTACGCACCAGGGGCACACGGGGATGGTGGGAGTTGTAGCTTGAGGGGCACGGCACCATCTCCCCTTCCCTCAATTGTTGCTTTATGCTACCTTTTCAGAAGTGTGATGAAGTGCCTCCTGGGCATTGATTTGTATGCTGTTCAAACATTTGATGCAGAAGGCTGGCTTTTTGTTGCCCTTATCATCAGCCTTCATTGGCTTTTTTTTACTGGAGCTTGGAAAGTTGGTAGAGGGAAGAACCTAGAACCACCTCTGTATCAACAGCTACTGGGGCCAAAAGAGCCAGTCCATATGATCTCAGTCAGTCGTTCCGAGGTTTTCCCCCAGCTCTCCTGCCCCCTTTTATTTTTTTAACTTTTTGTCAATCTGCGTAAAGCTGCAGTTGCACAAATGATATCACCATAATATGTGATTTAGCTGTACATAATAAAGAAATAGGGTTGGTTCTTATTCAGTTATGTGACTGTCTCCTTCCTTCAGTTCGACAATTTCCTAAGCACCCTCTTAGTAACACCTACTCTGCACCAAGTTCAGACCTCTCAGACACACAAAAGTAGGCTGTGTTTTCCTTTGGGGATCTTACTAGACCTGAGCATCTTTAGAAAACTATGTTATTGTTATCATTATCATTATCATTGTTACTAATATCCTAAAACTCTGGTGCAACCACACTTACCCTGAGCCTAATTCCCTCTTGCCAAGCATTTGCCTCTCTTTTTCTTCTTCTAGTGCATTGTCCAGTCATACCTGCAGTGGCTTCAGGACAGTGATTACAATCCCAACTGTCGGCTGTGCAATACACTTCTCTCCACTAAAGAGACAGTCCGGCTGGTCTGCTATGGTCAGTAAAAGTTCTCTACGCTCTTAGGTGTGACATCCATCCATGAAGGTCTAGGCTCTGCAAGCAGTAACTCTGCTAAACTTAGCAAATCGTCCTCCTGAGGCCATCCAGAAAATCCCACCCCCCCTCACTGGACCTTGAAATGCCACTGCAGCAACTTTAAAGTTGGCTTCATGCAAATAGAGAGGCAGGAAAATGTTGATTGTGGAAAGAGGGTGGGGTGTTTGTGGGAGATGCCCCCTACTCCGAGTCTGCCAGAAATCTGTAGTTGGTTAAGGCTACTGGGAGGGGGAAGCTACAGTTCCCAGTATTCATTGTGGGAAGTCATGTGTTTTGGATATGCTTTAGCTGTATGGTGTGGTTCTGCTCTATCTGTCCCCATGCGAAGGTTCGCCCTAACAGGTCCCCCGTCCCCGTTCCTGTAGATCTCTTTCACTGGTCCTGCCTCAATGAGATGGCCAACCAGCTGCCGAAGAATACTGCCCCAGCTGGCTACCAGTGTCCCAACTGTCAGGGCCCCATCTTTCCACCGGCCAACCTTGTCAGTCCAGTAGCATCAATACTGCGAGAGAAGCTGTCGATGGTGAATTGGGCTCGGGCTGGCCTTGGGCTCCCACTGGTAAGAGGCAATTCCAGCATTTTTGGTTTTTGTTTTATTCTAAGGAGGGCTAATTGAAGGCATAAGAAAAGCTTGGTTGGATCATGCCAGTGACCCATCTGTTCCAGCATCTGTCACCGAGGCCAATAGAGCATAGATATGATTTGCCTAGAGCCTGCTGCCAGGTAGAGAAGTTCTTGCTGTTTTTAGCTTCTGGGATTGTCTTGTGAGGAGGAAAGAACGTGATGCAGCAGTCAGCAAAACATCCTTGATGGGGAGGGGGACTCTGCAGTGGGCTCCTCATCAAACAGATTCCCGGATGGCAGTTCCCTTTTTCCTTTCCCCTCTCGGGGACTGGACCAGTTCCATGTTTCAGCATGTGCAAACGTTTCCCACTTGGGTAGATCCAGGGTGTTTGTATCTGTGGACAGACAGACATATCCAATGAAGTGAAGGGTCAGCTTCAGGGCATCTCTGCAAGCTGGAAGATGAACCTCAGCCAGGCCTGCAGGACTGAAGGCATAGATTCCAGGGCCAGAGGACTTTCTGCACCCACCCACCCGCACGTTTCTTCTGCCTGTTGTTGATTTTCCTAATTAGCCTTAAATCTGACTTTTGCTTTCATTCTGATCAGATTGATGAAATGGAGACAGTCCAGGAAGCGGAGCCTCACGACACCGCAGACTACACAGATTGGTCCAGCTTCACCGGTGAGTATTGCCGGAGTAGGAGGAGCCAGACACTGTGACAGCTGTTCTGTCTCTTGGCCGCTGGTCCCACCCCTCTAGCAGGGTCTCCTGGCATGATAACACAACTCCTTTTCTCTGGAGGCTTTGTGAGCGCAGAGCATTCAAAGTGCCCCACTCAGGGAGACAGCTGTGTTTAGGAACTAACTGGGGAAGGGGTGGCATTTTGCAATTCCATTCCCGTTGGGAGATTTCCTACCCCTCTCTCCCATGAGCATTGCAAGCAGGGAAGTTGGGGCGGGGGCTTACCCTGATAGCAGCCAGAATCTCTGTGTTTGGTGGAAAGGAATTGCCGTGGCCTCACACTGAAGACCTTGCCTCTTGAGGGAAGGGGCATGGCCCTGGTGACCCTGGGTCTCTGGCCTAAACTTGTGAAGAAGTGTCTCAAGCGCATGAACCAAGCTTGCTCTCTTCCAGCCTTGCCTCAGTGACCTCTCCTCTCTTTCTCGCCCCATATCCAGTCCTCAACTCAGAGGAGGCTGTACAGCAGAGCCCCCATTCGGCCTTCTCTTACGGTTCAAGCGCAAGCTTCCCCTCCTCCCAACAACAGCAAAGCATGAACAACGGGGCGGTGCAGGAGCATCAGCACACGGTTATCAGCATGAATGCTTTGTCCAATGACCCCGTCACCATTAACGCAGGTAGGCACACAGGTGGGGGGCCTTTCATCCAGGGAAGGGTGCCTGGGGGGAACAATACTATCTCCCCTGCGATGGAACGTGGGCTGAGGAAGAGCATGGGATCTCATGCCTTTTTGCTTTCTGCCTTGCTGCTTGTGGCCCGTTCCTCTCAGATGTGAAGCTGGCAAATCAATTGAAATTGGCAAATGGGGCAAATTGGATTGTGGGAAGCAGGGAAAGGAGACTTCTCCCATCCTACTGAGGCTGCCAGTTGACGGGCAGATATTTAAGATGGACAAAAGGAAGAACTTTTTACAGCACAGACCACACATAGGTGGATACACATCTGCCTTCTTCATGGGTCTCCCTGCTGCTCCTCTTTTGTTGATTGTCTCCTTGGCAACCTCACCCCAGTAGCGCCCCTTGATCAGTGGCAGGAGCCAGAGGGTGCTGCTCTTCAGTTCCGCAGTCCCAAGGCAAGCGGCAAGTTGGAGCCAAATGGGTTTCTGGCATGGAGGGCAAGGCAAGCAACAAGGAGGAGAGACATGCCCATGCCTGGCACGCAGGAGGTCCAGAGGTCCAGGGTTCAATCCCTACTGGCATCTCCATTTAAAAAGAGGATCAGGGAGCTGCAGTAGCAGCAAGAGGTGTTGGGAAGGCCATGCCTGCCTGCCTGGTGGGTCAGTTCTGCTGGTCAGTGTGTGCAGAGGCAGCAGCCTTTGACTCATCTGAGCTGGGACAGGGCAGCTTCTGGGATGCCTCCTGGGTCATCCTCATTCTAATAATAATAATTATACCTTTATTGTCATTGTACAAGCTGTGTACAATGAAATTAAATGAGCCTCACCCCCCCCAACACTCAATCTCTTATTGAACAACACACCATCTCGCAAGTCAATTTTGCTATGTTATTTTCCGTTCAACAGCCTAAGAGCCCACAGACAGAAGTTATTTTCTAGCCTGTTGGTACGGCTGATTATACTTCTATATCTCCTGCCTGAGGGTAGAAGATTAAAGAGGTGAGGGCTGGGGTGTGAGTCATCCCTGAGAATTTTCTCGCTCTCCTAATGCAACAATCCCTTGCGATGTCATCTAGTGGACTGAAGGGACAGCCCATGATATCATGTGCAGTATTCACCACCCTCTGTAGAGACTTTCTGTCCATGGCATATCAGGGTTTGTAAAGTGGGTTAGGCCTTTTTTGTGGGGGTGGGTGGCCTTTTCCAACCCATTTTCTCTATGCTATTATCCGCTTCTTTTCTGGCAGCCTCCTCGCCACGGAAAGTGTATGACACCCGGGAAGGAGGGGGCAGCAGAGCTTCCGAGGCTCACGTGGACTTTGACGAAGACAAGTATCGGCGGCGGCCAGCGCTTGGCTGGCTTGCCCAGCTGCTCAAGTAAGTTTGGAAGAAGCTGCAGCCATTCAGAGTGGGACTGGCCAGAGACACGGGGGGCTCCTGTTCCCATGGGGCTGATGTGGAATGTGGAAGGCTTCTATACAGGCTGGCATGAGAATGGTAGAGACCGCAGATACAGGAAGAGTCTGGGCTTATACTGACGGAAGGCCAGGAAGCCTAAGTCCCAATAGGGAGGGGCAGGAAGCTGGGCTGTGGTGTGTATGCAAATGTGGGCACATACACACTCTTCTTTTTGTTTGTTTCTACCTTCAGAGAAGTACTGCCTTCACATTTTCAAACACATCATTTGGGCTATGATGTTGTGCAGGAAGCCAAATTGAGCCTCATAGACTGAGCTCTGTTTAGCCTTGATTCCAAATATTTCTGTCTCATCATCCCTGTTCTGAATTGACTCCTCCTTGTAAAGTGGAGAGGGCTGAAATCCACCTAGCAGGCTGGGAGGCACAATGTCTGTCTCTCGCCCCAAACTTTCCAAGCTTCCCTCCTTTACCTTTTTATTTGAGCTTATAAAATGTTTAAATCGAAATATGTTCAACCTTCCAATTGCTTTCCCCCCACCTTGGATTGTGCCACTGAAAGCAGGCACTTACTTCTTTAGCCTACTTATTAAGGAACTCCTTTCAGAAAATGCCTTGTTCCTTACTATACTGTCCCTAAGGCTTTCTTCCTCAACTGTGTCCTCACAGCAGCTCAGCTAATGTCTAGAAGGAGCTCACAGTTCACCAGTTTGGATTTCGCCTCTTCCCTGCTTGGAAGGAGCTCTTGCTAACACTTTCTCTCCTTCCTCTTGCTGTCAGGAACCGCTTCAGCTCTAGGAAGCAGCCCCGCTCCATGATGCAGAGGTTTGTCATCCTCCTCCTAATTGGTGGAATTGGTTTCCTCACCCTTGTCATCATCATGATGAAGGTGGGACGGGCCTCTGCCGACCACGACCCCAACTTGGACCCCAAGTTCAACCCACACATCCGGGTTGGGCAGGAGTGAGTTGGGGGGCAGCCTCTTCCCTGCTGGGCTCCCTTCTCTGTTCTGGGCTCCCCTGCCCGCTGCTGGAGAAAGGTGGACTGAGGAGAGTCCTAGAATAGCTCTTTGGTTGCGATCTCAGCCTCCCCCAGGAAGAAACAGGTGACCACGGCCACTCCTGACAGCTTGGACAAAGAGACTCTGGTGAAGGAGTCGCCCTCTTCCTTCTGTCTTCTGCAAACTCAAGCTGGAGCTGGGAACTCTTTTTGCATTTTGGGGGGCCCCAGAGAGCACCCCACCCCTTTCCTGCTGCATCCAAATGCCGGGATGGTCACAGGCAGGGGAGGCTCGCTTTTCCTGGGCATCTCCCCATGACACTACAGAGAGGAATAACAGTTCAGTGGTCTGCATCTACTTTTTCTGACTACCACTCAATGGAGTACCCCCAGTCTTCCTCCGTTCACTGATGTGAAATGACAGCTGCTGAGTCAGCAGAGGAGCTCTCTCGCTCCGCCCCCCCCCCCGTCACACACACACACCAACCCCCAAAGCTTCATTGGCTTTCTTTTTACCGAAGTTAAAAGCCCAACCTCTTCGCTCTTTTGTTTTTCTCAGCTTTGATGTTCATAAAGGAACTATGGAAACCAAGCACTCCCCACGCACCCCTGCTCCCTCCCAGTGCCCTGTAACAGTGTCGGTAAAAGAGTGGGACCAAGTGGGGGTGGGGAGGAGTTTCCTCCCTTTGCCCAATTTGGGGTGGGAGGGGGTTTCAGTAATAGGCTTCTGCTGCTTCAGACCCGCCTCGGTCCTTTGCTGTGGGCTACCTGAATTCCATGAACATAGGGAAGCCCTACTTGGATCTCCTTTTGGTCCTGGCAGGGCTGGTGCATGGGGGCCCAAGCACTTTACCTAAGGCAGTTGTTTTTCCAGCATAAGGGTCTGCACCATCCCCGATAGCTTTCCTTAGCACAGCTGTAGCCCCAAGGAGCAGGTGCCTGCTTCTTGCACAGCCCATCTTTGCCCTGCCAAGTGTGCACCTCTCAACAGGGCGTTTGCAGCTGGAGAGAGCACTAGGGAGGAAGGAGCAGAATCCCCCTTACCACAATACTCTGGCAGTAATAGAGACATGGATAAATGGCTCATTGTCAGCTCAGCAGAACGCTGAAATAGCAGAAATCTAACTGAAAGCTGGCAGCACAAGTGGGGTTTGTTTTTCCTGCTTTAACAATGCAGTGGCTGGGATCGTGGGTTCCATGTTAAGTTTATTGTGGCAAATGTGATGCCTGTGTACCATTATATAAAGGACTGAGTTGGCCTTGCAATCCCAAGCACCATCTCTCTCTGCTCATCCACCCCCCCCCCCCCAGATCTCATGCTGCAAGGCTGGAAGCAGCTGGGTGATCCTCAGACCCTGCTCTTCAACTGAGAGGTGCTGGCCCTATTCATAGCAGTTTGGAAAGGGAGTGGGGCACACAAGCCTTCCCTTGCAGCAAGGAAAGGTTATTTGGAGGTGTCTGTCTGGCATTGCCCCAGCAACGTGACTGTGTGGCTCACTGACCACCTCAATTCTCTCTTGGTGAAAATACAAGACTTTATTACACCTGAAGCAATAGACCTGTTTGTTTGTTGGTGTTCCATTAAACTCTCTTGGTTAACCCGAAACTGTATTTGCTCCCTCCCTTCTTCCTTGGAGGCAAACGGGAACAAGCCTGGGGAGTGCCCCCCCCTTTTGAGAATCGCTGCTTAGTACTGTTCCTCTCTGTAATCAATGGTGGCATATTCCATGGTGAAGCGGGCAAGGAAGGCGACAAAGTTCAGGGCTGGGCAGAAAGGAGAGGAAGGCATCAGTAATCATTTCAGTACAAACACTGCTTTTTCCCAATTGAAAGATGGACATCTGAAGTCTGACATCCTCCACACAACCTAGGCCGATGAGTTCTTTCACAGTTCCTTGTGTGCTACAGACATGCAGGCCCATTGGGAATGTAGCGCTAAACCATGGTTTAGCTCTATGGTAATAAGCCATGGGCTTGCATATTTCCCCTTTACCTCTCCGCTGGCATGGCTCCCATGAGGAAATTCGAAGTACCCACTTTCAAACTATTTAGAATTCCTTGCTGCTTCTCATTTTGGCAGAACTCTGGTTAGCTTAAACTGTAACCTGAGAAGCTGCCTCATACAGAGTTAGGCCATTGATCCACCCAGCTGAGTGCTGTCCCCGCTCCACTGATTTGTAATAGCTCTCCAGGGTTTCAGATGTGGGACTTTCCCAGCCCTACACAGAGATGCTTCCGAGGACTGAACCTGTAACCTTCTGCATGCGAGGCAGATGCCCTGACACTGAGCTGCAGCCCTCTCCTGGTTTGTTAATATGCCAGGACCACAAACCAACAACTTGATAGTGGCAGCACCATAAACCATGGCTTTGATCCTACATTTCAAAGCAAAAGCAGAAGCTTCCAGTCTCTTCACTGCTTTGGCAGAGGAGACTCGTTCACAAACCACTAACATCATGTGGAAAAGTACGTTGTGGCAGGGGAGCTGAAAGCGCTGATGGAAAAAAGTGACTCCACTTCTCCAACACACAATGGGGGTGGGAGGGACCCACTGCTTTGAAGCAAGCAAGTTTATGCGTTTCTGGGTATGACAAAATGTGGAATGGCTGACAGCAGCCTGGGAGGTCAGGGGAAGCCCTCACAGAAGTTGAGCCATTCAGTATGGAGTTTGGGCTAGAGGACTGGGTCTTATGTCTGGGAAGCATCAGGGAAAACCTTGCTACCTGTCAGGGAACTGCCATCGGAGGAACAGGCGGAGGGGCTCAGGGAGGAAGAAAGAGACTCAACAGCTGAGGCAGGAACCAGCAGGGGGAGGAGTGAATCTCTGAGGGAATGCGAGCAGGAGGGAGGGCTCAGAGACGCTTCCAGTGAGAACAGTGGGGAGGTATCTGAGGCGCCCGTGGGGAGACCCACGCCTCGCCGGAAACTGTCACACCGTGAATCCAGGAGACGCGTTTCCGTCAAGGAGCTTCTTTGCTGGAAGTGCTTCCGCCGGCAGCCACTGTCAGACTCTACGAGTGACTAGAGCAGACATGTCTGAGGAGCTCTGTCACGCACAGAGGTTTGTGGAGCCGCACAAACTCTGAGGGAGTACGCTTTTACGCACAAGCAGCTAATCATCCCCTCACAGCAGTCTGACAGTCTCTGTACGCTGCCTGTGCAGGAGAAAGCATCATGAGCGACCCAGCCGGCACCGGAGGAGCAGGGGTTGGGACTGGTCCAAGCTTGGAAGAAAGATACCGAGCGTTGGAAGTCCAACTTGCATTGCAGACGGCGAGGCTTGAGGAGAGGAGGGCGCAGGATGCAGACCAAAAGGGGAGAGTCACTCAGTTCCCCAGAAAGGTACCAGGATTGGTGCAGAAGTTTGGGGGGGACCCCAAGGATTACCATGCCTTTAGGACAGAGATGCAATATGCCCTTAATGTGCAGTTTGATGAGTTCCCTGATGAGGAATCGCGAGTTGCCTTCGTAATTGGGCACCTTGAGAAGGGGGCGCGGGACTGGGTTCGACCCCTAATGGCAACGCACAATGACGTCCTAAAGGACACGATGAAGTTCTTTCGTGCAATGGATATCATGTTTTCCAGCGATATTGAGGAAGGGGTGGTGCGCAGGCAGCTAATGGCTTGCAAGCAGGGAAGCCGATCTGTCCGTGAGTACTGGACTGAATTTACCATGCTGGTACACAGATTGGGTTGGGATTTATCGGCGGCACCCATTCAGATGTTATTTGAAGAAGGTCTTTCTTCGGCTGTGAAAGATGAACTGTCCCGGAGCCCCAGGGCGGTGTCTATGGATCAGCTGACCAAATCTGCGCTGACCATAGGAGCGCGCCAGGAGGCAAGAGCCTTGGAGAGGCGGGAAGGGAGAGGGGAACGTTGGAAGGAGTTCCGCATTCCAGACATTCCTGAGCCAGCTTTCCCGCCTGCAGAGCCGATGGAAATCGGAACAGCGCGCGCGCGCGCATTTTCAAAACCCAGTGAGGGGGTTAAGAAGGAGGGAAAGGGCGCCCGGAAATGCTACCTCTGCCAACAGCCAGGCCACTTTGCCAGAGTCTGCCCCCAGAGGAAGGAATGGCAAGGGATGGTGGGAGCTGTTGAGGGAGGAGAGCAGGGAGAAACAGAGCAGGTAAAAGCCAACGCCTGGTTGCCACAGTCGGGGCACTGCAGCCAGGCCAAAGAGCAGTGAAAGTGCCCGTGCCAGAAGCACCTCAACCTGCTCTAGTGATTGAAGTGTCGCTAGAGCTGCAAAATGGACACCCCCTAAAAATAAAGGCGCTGTTGGACTCAGGCAGCTCCTGCAATTTTATGAGCAAGGAGTTTGCTGCTGAACACCAGATACAGACTATCCCTTTAAGCAACCCCCTGCAGGTGACCACGATCGATGGCAGGGAGTTGTTGGGAGGAGGAGTCAGCTTGCAGACCGTCCCAATGATAATGAGGGTGGCAAGGCACACAGAACTGATAGCATTTAATGTGGCCACCTTGGGAGGCGCTCCCATTATTTTGGGGATGAGCTGGCTAGCGCTACATGATCCGCTGGTGGGCTGGCATCAAAGAGTGGTTTCCTTTGGTTCGGCACATTGCTTAGAACACTGCAAAGGGGAAAAGGGTTCAGCAGGGGCCCAAGCCACCCTAGCAGGGACTGAAGTAATGGAGAAGGTGAAGGTACCACCACAGTATGCAGATCTCAGCGACGTGTTCAGCGAGAAGGAAGCTGACCAACTACCCCCGCATAGGCCCTTTGATTGCCAGATCAATTTACTCCCTGGAGCACAGCTTCCTGTAGGCAAGTTGTATGCCATGTCAGACAGAGAAATGCAGGAGTTGCGAGAGTTCATTGACAAGAACCTGAAGAGAGGCTTCATCAGAGAGTCCAAAGCAGCGGGAGGTAGCCCAGTGTTCTTTGTGGATAAAAAAACACACGAACAAGCCGAGACTTGTATGTGATTTTAGGCTGTTAAATGCAGTGACAGAACCAGTGGCTTTCCCTATGCCCAGGATTGATGATATTTTGACCAGGGTGCGGAAGGGAAAGATTTTTACAAAGCTGGATCTAAGGGGGGCGTACAACCTGATACGTATAAGGAAAGGGGATGAATGGAAAACCACCATGTTCACACCTTTGGGGGCATTTGAATATCTCGTTATGCCTTTTGGATTACAAGCAGGCTCAGCGTGTTTTCAAGCGTTTATGAACCACGTACTGGGTCCTTTGCTCTACAAGAATTGCGTCGCCTTCCTAGATGATGTGTTGGTGTATTCGGAGAATGAGGAGCAACATGTGAGAGACGTCAGAGAAGTGTTGAGCAGGCTGCGAGCCAACAGGCTGTGGGTGAAACTGGAGAAGTGTCAGTTTCATACCAAGGAGGTGGAATTCCTGGGGTACCTCCTGTCAGACAAGGGATTGGCCATGGATCCCGGCAAGGTTCAGGCAGTGCTGGAATGGAAAACACCCAAAACCAAGAAGGATGTGCAGAGGTTCCTAGGGTTTGGGAACTTTTATCGTAAGTTCATCCGAAACTTCGCCCACCTGACGGCGCCCATTACGGACTGTCTCAGCAGTAAAAAGAAGTTTGTTTGGACGGCGGAGGCGGGACGAGCGTTTGAGGAACTGAAAAGGGCCTTCGCCTCTGAAGAACAACTTCTGCATGTGGATTTACAAAAAAGGCTGAGGGTCGAAACAGACGCATCTGACAGAGCCATAGGGGCGGTGCTTCTTCTGCAGCCGGAGAAGGAGGAGTCAGAGTGGCGACCGTGTGCCTTCTTTTCGCGAAAGCTGAACAAATCCGAGAGGAACTACACGGTGTACGACCGGGAGCTTCTTGCTATTCATGAGGCTTTCCGGAGATGGAGGCACCTGCTAATTGGGGCACAACATAAGGTGCAAGTGTGCACGGACCATAAGAATCTAGAGTACTGGAGAACTGCGCGAGTGCTCAACCAACGGCAGTTGAGATGGGCCCAGGAGTTCTCCAAATTTAACTTTGAGATATGTTACGTGCCAGGCCCAGAGAACGTTAGGGCGGACGCTCTCTCACGCAAACCCGAATATTTGGAGGGGGAGGGGGCACCCGAAGAGACACATGTCATTCCAGAAGACCGCTGGGTGTGTGGGGCGGTATTGGTGGGGCAAAGGGAATTGGTAGAGGGAACAGTGCATGATGAATACGCCCAGGACAAACTCAGGGGTCTCAGGAGGGAGGGAGACAAACCCGGGGGTTTTGAGGAGAGAAACGGGGCGTTGTACTACAAGGGAGCGTTATATATACCTGAAGGGGAATTAAGGGAGAAGGTACTCAAGCAACTGCACGATAGCCCCACAGCAGGGCATTTTGGGCAACACAAAACCATGTGGCTGGTTACCAGGGAATTTTGGTGGCCCAAGGTCAGGGAAGATGTGCGGGAGTATGTGAGAGGGTGTGACCAATGCCAACGAGCCAAGGGGGAGAGGCGGGCACCGGCAGGTTTATTAGAACCACTACCCACACCTGAAAGACCATGGGAAACAGTGGCAATAGATTTCATGACTGATCTGCCGAGGTCTAGAGGGAAAACAGCCATCATGGTTGTGGTAGACCTGTTAACTAAAATGGCCCATTTCATAGCCTGCTCACATGCGGTCACAGCAGAAGAAACCGCTAAATTGTTTGTAGAAAATGTGTTTAGGTTGCATGGCGCCCCCTTGAGGGTGGTTTCAGACCGAGGGAAACAATTTACTTCCAGGTTCTGGAGGAAGCTCATGAGCTTACTGCATGTTGAAGTTAATTTCTCAACTGCCCGTCATCCAGAAACCAACGGGCAGGCGGAAAGAGCTAATGGTGTCCTCCAGCAGTATTTGAGGTGTTATGTGAATGACAGAGAAAATGATTGGGTGGAGAAGCTGGCGTTGGCAGAATTTGCCTACAACAATGCAGAGAACGTGTCCACGGGAATGAGCCCCTTTTTGGCTAATCACGGGTGCCATCCCCGAGCCTTCCCAGGGGGGGAAGGGGAGAACTGGAGCGTTCCAGCTGCAGAACAGTTCGTTGAAGAAATGGAAGCGATCCATCGCCAGCTCCAACTTAACTTAAACAGGGCTAAGGAGGAATATAAGAGGCAGGCAGACAAAAACAGAAGGGAAGGTGAAACCATTAGGGTGGGGGACCAGGTGTGGCTGTCAACCAAAGGGTTACCATTCAAAGGGGGTTGTAAGAAGTTAAGACCCAAAAGGCTGGGTCCATTTGAAGTCACGCAGCAGGTCAACCCAGTGGCTTTCAGACTCCGGTTACCGAACCACATGAAGCTGCACCCAGTTTTCCACAGGTCGTTGCTGTCACCGTATAAAGGAGACAGAGAAGGGAGGGTCACTAGGGGGCCAGCAATGGAGGAGAAGGAACACAGCTACCAGGTTGCGGAGATCCTCGATTCCAGGTGGAAGGGAGATCAAGTAGAGTATTTGGTAATGTGGGAAGGGGAACCGGAGTCGGAAAACACCTGGGTTAGGGCAGAGGATGTCAATGACGAAGTTTTAATAGAAACTTTTCATCAGAGGTTCCCACGTAAACCTCAGCCCGTAGCGAGGTTCCGGAGGAAATACTTTGCCACCACCGACGAAGAAGAGGAGTTGGAGGGGTTCACAGATTCCGAGGAGGAGGAGGATTCAGCGAGCCAGGACGGCGATCGATGGAGGGAATTGTTCGAGACGTCTGAAGATGAAGAAGATTCTTTTCGGGGTTTTTACCCTTCATCTCCCAGAGGAGAGGAAATGGGAGGGGGTGAGGGGGGCCCTGGAGGGGAGGTGGATGTCAGGGAACTGCCATCGGAGGAACAGGCGGAGGGGCTCAGGGAGGAAGAAAGAGACTCAACAGCTGAGGCAGGAACCAGCAGGGGGAGGAGTGAATCTCTGAGGGAATGCGAGCAGGAGGGAGGGCTCAGAGACGCTTCCAGTGAGAACAGTGGGGAGGTATCTGAGGCGCCCGTGGGGAGACCCACGCCTCGCCGGAAACTGTCACGCCGTGAATCCAGGAGACGCGTTTCCGTCAAGGAGCTTCTTTGCTGGAAGCGCTTCCGCCGGCAGCCACTGTCAGACTCTACGAGTGACTAGAGCAGACATGTCTGAGGAGCTCTGTCACACACAGAGGTTTGTGGAGCCGCACAAACTCTGAGGGAGTACGCTTTTACGCACAAGCAGCTAATCATCCCCTCACACTACCCCAGGGCCAGAGTTGGCTTCTGCTGCGACATGAGGCAGCACCTTCTCCTTTGCAGCAAATGTGACATTCCTAACTGGGCCCACCTCTTTCCACCACCAATAATCCCAGCTGAAGGCCCATCCCTCTAAGCTCTAGCCACACTCCTCCTCCTCTCAGGGTTGGGTTCTTTTGGAGGTGGCTGTTCCGACTTGGAGATGGCAACACTGTGAGTGGATTCCTTTTGTCCTGGTTCATTGGCTAGAGCTGGGGCAGGTTTTCCAGTGTGCATTTTTCTATGAGATCTATTTCATGAGCTTATTAGTAGAAATCAACAGATGCCAGTAAGTATTAAGCACCCATGGACGATGTTAGTGTTTTTTGCTTTGTTTACTAAATAAAAGCAAAATAAACCTGCTAAATTAGATCACTTTTTAGAACCTCATAAAACATTATGATGGCAAAATAATAAAAACCCTGCTCTATGGAAATTGCCCTAATTTGCACAAAAGATTCCAATTCAATCTTTCCCAGAAAGCTCACATCACTGGGCTTGAAGGGAGCCCTGGAATATGTGGTGGGTCCCCATCCCTCTAGTTCCCCAACTTGCCTTACCGAAAGATGTCATGGCAATGTACATCAACACATCATCGTCTGCTTGTAAAGTGTAGATCGCTGCCAGCAGTGCCCAGTAGAAGCTGGTTGTATGTGAGGACTGCAGAAACCAAACAGAAGGAGCAGAAGTGATTTGTCTTCAATGATGGAAAGGGAAAAGTGGGAAAGAGGGATCATCTCTATACTCTGATGCACTTCTGTCTGGGGATTAAGATAGAAGGGGGCAAATGGGACACTTTTCTAGATGCTTATTGCAAACCCCCACTACATTTGTGGAAAAGTTAGCTTAGAATCCTAGACCAAATACCCCAAATCTCTCCACATCCATTTAATCTGGAGTGAGTCTCAGCATGCTGGTCATATTCAATAACTTTTTTCATTAATTTAGAGTCAAGGTTAACCTTCCTGGTTTTCTATTTGCAATGCTGAATGCAGATTCAGCAGTGCATAAAATTAAGTGCACCCATGACCACCAAGTCAGGATGTTAAAACAGACAGGTAGAAGGAAGGGCGAGACCTACAGTGACTGGCAATATTTTATGTATTTATTTTCTTAGCACTATTTTTATAGACTGCCCAATAACAATAGAAACATTTAAGATATAAATAGTAAGGGCAAGAATATCTAATGAAGAGTAACAAAATTCCACCAACAGGATTAAAAACATCTCAAACTCAAGTAACACTAAGAATATTTTAAAACCGTTTTCAGGATTTAATTTTTGAAAGAGTTGATGGTGCTGGAAATACGACAAAGGAGCTTGTCTGTTTTGGCAGAGCAGTCTACAACTGAAGTGCTATCACTTCTAACTGACCATCTTATCCTCCTCAAATTTGTCTTGTCCCCTATTAAAACTGTCCAGGTGTGTGCCATCACCTACATCTTACGGTAGTTAATTCTCTCATTCACCCGTAACATGAGAGCCAGTGTGGTGTACCGGCTAGAGTGCTGGACTAGAACCCTGGAGGCCAGGGTTCAAATCCCCCCTCAGCCAGTCACTTCCTCTCAGTCTAATCTACCTCACAAGATTGTTATGAGGGTTAAATGGCAAGAAGGAGAAGTGTGGATGCCACCCTGAGCTCCTGGGCTTCTCTTATTCAGTCTTCACTGGATGATCCCACTGGGTTCTTGTATTGCAGGAGAGAGAAACTCCTCTGTCCACTTTCTCTACATCATGTACAATTTGACACACCTCTATCATGTCCCTCTTCAGTGCTTTTAAACCTAAACTAAAAAACTCAAGCATAGTGACCTTTCCTCCTAGGGGAGTTGCTGCACGCCCCTGATCATTTAAGTTGCCCTACTCCACCTCTACAACAACCTTTTTGATAAACAGTGACACTTGAGATTTGAAAACACAAATTAATGCCAATTATTTATGAAGGGACAGTGTGTCAATGTCCATCCTGATGGGTTTGGTACTTATGCACCAGAACTCATCCATTTTCTACATTCGCAAACACCACCAGGGAGTTTTTCTTGTGTAAGCCTCTTTGAAATGACTGCCTGCAAAATAGAGGAAATGTGTGAGAGAGACAGGGAGAGAGAGAGAGCTTTTTACCAATAGCACTACGGTAAAATGGAAGCTCATGAGGTCCCCCCTTTGGGAGACGAAGAAGTGATACAGGTCACCAATGAGAACACCTGTGTGAATGATGAGCATAAGGATAGAGCCAATGGTGTAGATGACTTTGCTTGGGAAGGTGATAGTTATGAATGGATCCTTCCAGCTCATCCTCTTTCTGTCCCTCTGCAGTTGGCTGCTTCATTGATTTAGAACCCTGAGGAAGGCAAAGCACATTCAGACAGCCCAGCCTCTGACAGATGCAGATCCTGGCTTGCTGAAGTCATAGAGACCCAGAGGTTCCAGAACTCTTGGCCTGGGGAAAGGCAGCCACGGGCAAGAGAGTGCTGAGGTGCAGCAAGGTCCCTTTGGAAAGCCAAGTTGAGGAAGAATAAGGAAGAGGGGCTGGGCAACCTTGCAAAGTCCCAGGAAGCTGGAATCCTTGACCCCAGCTGCTTTCGTCAAGCCTCACTTTCCAGAAGACGGGCAGAACCTTCCTCCAGATCATACAATGCGGGGTGGGTCTCTGGCACTAGGGCAGGCTGACCCCTAACCCTTTTGTGACCAGGCAGCACCTCCTCTTCCCCTCCCTCCATGCACAGAAGCCGAGATCTGACTTCAATGTACCTGCCTCAGTGCCCCTGGGGGAGGTTAGTTCCCTTGGGGGAGAATGAAGAGTATGCTCCTACGGGGGGGGGGAGGACCCCGAGACCCTGCCAGCCCCCTTCCGAGTCCTGTTCAGTGGAGGGGGGCCTCCCGGGGGGCGAGAGGAGCGTTTTCAAGGGGTTGTCCCTGTGCTGCTAGGCTGGGCGCGCCCCGTGTGCCTCAGGGGGTGTGGGGGTTTTTTTGTGGGGGGGGGAGGCTCCCTCCTCTTTTCCACGGGCCGGCTTGGGAAGCCGCCCAGCGCTGACAACGTCGCCAGGCAGCGGCAGGGTTGCTTTTTTTCCTTGAGCAGCTGCAGCAGCTGGAGGAAGAGCCGGAAGCGGAAGCGCTTCAACAAAACTTTATTGAGCGTCCGGTCGCCATAGAGACGGGAAGGCCTTCCCTGGGCCCGGTCGCAACAAAACTTTATTGTTCCCGGAAGTGGAAGTTGTTGCCGTTGGCCGGTGCCGCCCTCCCCTCTCCGGTCTCCCCATCCTCCCCCCCCCAACCCCCACCCCACGGCCAAACACGCACTCATACGCAGCGGGTCATGTCGGCGCCTCAGGCGGAGCGGGGCCCCGAGGGCGCGGGCGGCAAGCGGAGGCCGCACGGGATGCTGAAGCTCTACTACGGGCTGCCGGAACCGTCTGGGGAGGCCTTGGCGGGACCGGCCAGGGGGGATCTCGGGGGCCCCACCGACATCAACGGCCCCCACTTCGACCCGGAAGTCTTCCTCACCAAGGTGAGGGGGGGGGCACGGACGGGCAGATACACTCTCCGCGCCTAGCAACACCCTGCCCAGTGGCGAGGTCTCCATGGCAACCCTCTCTGGGCTGGCTCCACCGTCCCGCCTCGCGCTGGCCCGTCCCAAAACTCACTTGTTCCGGGAAATGCTGCTTTGCTTTCCCAAAATGCTGAGCACCTTGAGCTGAGTGTCTCTGGGCATGAGCAGAGTGCCTTTTGCCTCGAAGGGCTAGCATGTTCACAGATCCAGATTTCACTCCGCGCAAAAGATCGCAGGGTTCCTCATGGTGAAGAAGGCAGTCTGCTATTACTGAAGCATTGGACCTGAGAACAGAGTGCCTCTGGTAATCTGCAGAGTGCCATCTCCAAAGGATGCCAGACCTGGTCTTGTGTTGTGGTAAAGAGACTAAGCTATGAATCAGCAAATCCATAAGAGGATAAGGAGAGCATAAGGCCACTGGCCCATCTAGCCCTATTCTCACAGTGGCCAACCAAAGGGAAGCCCCCAAGCAGGTTCTGGGCTGATAGGCTTATCCTCCCCTGTTTTGGCTCTCACTTCCACCCTGAATTCACTATGAGCCCGGTTTTTGAACTGGGAAGGGCAGGGTATAAATAAAAAGTTTATTATTATTTATTATTATGTGTTCCTTGGTGTTGGCAAGCCACTCCCTCAGCCTCTGTCTCACCAACTGCAATATTGGGGAGTAAAAAAAATAATAATCTCCTTTTTAAAAAATGAATAACCCAAACAAGCATGCATAACGGTAGTGTGTTGCATTTCACTTGCAGCAGCTCAGTCACCTATTGACCTGCCTTATCCAGAAGTCAGACTCTTGCTTTGTTTAGCCCAGATCTTAGCCCTGCAGCTGGTGATCCTTTTGAACCTAAGGCCTTCTGTACACAAAGCAAGGGCTCAATGATTAAACGGGGGCGGGGGGCGGAGGAGTGTTCACAAGGATAGCCAGAGGAGCATTGGCCAAGTTCAGTTTGCTGCTGACAGTACCCATCTCTGTTGTGTGTGACAGCTGCGAAAAGAATCCCCCCTGGCCCAGCTGATGGACTGCGAGACAGACATGGTGAAGCAGATCCGATCCTTGGACAGTGACATGCAGACTCTAGTCTATGAAAATTACAACAAATTCATCTCTGCAACAGGTAACTGGAAGGCTTGGCGGGGGGGGGGCACGGTGAGGTCCTGGAAAAGTTATATTTGTGGTTCACCTCCCTCTTCCAGTTTATTATTATTTAGATCAGGTGTGGGAAACCTGCAACCCACAGAACTTCCCCACTCAGCCCTCAGCTTCCTCCCCATCTCAGCCCCACCCTCTGCGCAGCCAATCAGCTTAAACAGACAGCTTCTGTTAGTGCCAATGGAAGAAAATGCTTTTGAAGCAGACTCTTCCTAACATTCTCACGTTCCATTCTTCAGACACAATCCGTAAGATGAAGAATGACTTCAAGAAGATGGAGGATGAGATGGACTGCTTGGCAGCAAACATGGCCGTCATCACGGAGTTCAGTGCAAGCATCAGCAGCACCTTGCAGGATCAACATGAGCAGATCACCAAACTATCCGGTGCGATACCACTTCTCTGATTGCTGCTAGTGTGCGACAAGGGTGTCAGGAGCCCATTGGAGCTGATGCAAAGATGGCTGGGGAGGGCACCAGTTCAGTGGCAGAACATCCACTTTGCATGTCGGAGGCTACCTGTTTAATCCCTAGCATCTCCAGGAGGAGCTTGTTGAGTGCTGGAAGGTGGGGTGGCACCAGTTGGGGTTTGGGGCTGCAAAGCAGCTTGCCTGCCCTGCTCTGACTTCCTCCCTCTCTCTTGACCCCCAGGTGTTCACGCGCTCCTACGCAAGCTGCAGTTCCTGTTTGAGCTGCCGGCCCGCCTGACCAAATGTGTGGAGATGGAGGCCTACGGGCAGGCTGTGCGATACTACAGCAAGGCCCGCTCCATCCTCCACCAGTACCAACATATGCCTTCCTTCCGGGGCATCCAGGATGACTGCCAGAAGATCATGGCTGACCTCGCTCAGAAGCTGCGCGAGAAATTCAGGTAGGCAACAGAAGACATCAGGGGACCTGTTGCACTTGACTGTTTGCTACAAATGGGGCTGTGTTTGGGGAGGTCTTGGGGACTGAAGCAGTGGAGGCTGTGAGCCAGAAGACTTGGCAAAGAAGGGTGGCTGCTCTGTGATTCTGCTGTGCATATTTAGATTAGCTTAACTGACATGGTTTCCTTTCGAGGAATCCTGAGGTTGGAGAGGATTCCCCAGAGCCCTACAGTTCCCTGGGGGGAAGAGAATGGCTGCAGGGAGCCAATGTGGTGCCATAGTTGGAGTGCCTAATGAGGAGCTGGGGTTCAGGTGCACCACCACCCTGCTCAATGCAGCCCTGAAGCATGCTGGGCATACTGGCCCCCCTCACTATCTCTCAGCCTAACCTACCTTGTAGGATCGTTCTGCATTTATGAAATTTCTGGGGGGAAATCTCCTGTGTCGCCCAGGACTCTTGGGAGGAAGGGTGGAATGAAAATGTCACTTAAGAGGAGGAGCCAGTTTAAAATCTGCAGCTTAGCCCTCAGAGCCTTCCTTCCTGCCTCCTCAGGGATGGGGGCTCTTGCGCCAAGGACTTAGCGGAGTGTGTGGAGCTGCTGCTGCAGCTGGGCGAGCCCGCCGAGGAGCTGTGTGACGAGTTCCTCTCTCATGCCTGCTGCCGCCTGGAAGCTGAGCTGCGAGCCCTGGAGGCGGAGCTGGGTGAGGGGCAGCTGGCCACCCCAGCCACCGACATCCTGGAGTTCACCGACCGTGGCTGCAACAACTTTGTCAGCAACATGTGCCTGGTGATTGCCTCATACCAAGAGCTGTTTGTCAGCCGGGAGGGGGCCCGTGAGATTGCCAGCATGGCCCATGACAAGCTGGTGGCCTTTGTGGACGGCCTGATGGAGCGCTACTTTGCCCTGGTGGAAAGGCGCATCCAGCTGGAGCGGGGCGTGGGCGATAACTCCCTGCTGGTGCGGGCCCTGGACCGCTTCCACCGCCGCTTGCAGGCTTTGGTCAAGCTCTTGCCCGCCTCACGGTCAGCGGCGGAGGGCACAGAAATCGTGGTGCGGGCAGCCAAGGAGCGCATCCGCCAGTACCTACAGGCCCTGCAGAGCTTCTATCTGGACTGCTTGACAGACGTGCGCCAGTCCTTGGCCGCCCCTCGGCTCATGGGGAAGGACAGCCCCAACCTGGCAGAGCTGCTGGGCACCATCTCAGCCTCCATCCTCAACCAGATCAAGTCTGTGCTCACCTACGTCCACCTCTTCACTGCCAAGGACATCACTTTCTCTAACAAGCCTTATTTCAAGGTAAGGGGAGAGAGAAAGAGATTTTGTTAGACTTTTCAGAGACAAAGTTGCTTGCTGGAGCCTGGAGACTTGATACATCACAAGAAATAAAAATGTGAATATGTAGAATTACATAAGATAATCCATGGTGACACAAATTGTATGAGAGCCAAACCCTCTGTAGGCTTCATGACAAGACCCTTCCACTGCCATAAGAAACCCCATAAGAAACTCCTCCTTGGGTCCTGCTTTTGTAGGATGGACTTCTCTGATTGTGGGAGAAGCACCCCAGGATATCTCCCTTCCAGGGGTTAAGGCAGCGGTGGGTGTACCCAGCCTCTGTCTCTTTAGTTTACATTTTGGGATATGCAGCTGCCAGGCTGAAGCTTCTGCCAGCTGTGTGATGGGGTCCCATAGCTGCTAGTCTTCATGAATCCCTTCTCATGATGCCCCTCAGCCACTTGCATCTCTGAAAGATCCCTGCATTGCTGGGAGTTGGACTAATGACCTTTGGGATCCCTTCCAACCATACAATTCTATGACATGTCTGAAATGTGGTAAGGGCTCCTTAACCCTTCTTCCCCAATGTGAACAGCTGTAGTGGCTACCTGACAGTTCAGCGGCTGGTACTTGAACTGCCCCACATAGCTCCAGTCCTGCTATGTGATTTCTCTCTTAAGAAAAGCAAAGGCTCAAAGCTTTCTCACTGCCTATGAGCAATGGACTTTGCCAACATCCTCCACTTCAGGCATCCCTCCCGTTTGTCAGACCCAGTGAGTCGTTGAGGGACCCGAGGGCCGAACTCAGGCAGAGCCTCCGTCCCTGTTCTTGCCAGAAAAGGAAGGGTTAAAGAGCCCCTTGGTTCCACCAACTCCCTGCAGTGCTGGCCCTGGAATCAAACTGTGGCTCATGTCAAGGCTGGGTGGCTGAGACTTTTTGCTGCAATGCCTCTAACTTTCCCCTGTGCCTCTCCTTGCTTTTTCCTAGGGGGAATTCTGCAGCCAGGGTGTCCGCGAAGGCCTCATTGTCAGCTTCATCAAGTCCATCTGCCAGACAGCCCGGCAGTTCTGTGAGAGCACGGGCGACAAGGGGGGCTCCACGCCCCCCACCCTGCTGCTACTCCTCTCCCGCCTCTGCCTGGACTACGAGACCTCCACCATCAGCTACATCCTCACGTTGACAGATGAACAGTTTCTGGTGCAGGTGTGTCACACGTGGGAAGAGAGGATGCTGGGAGTCATTTCAGGCTTGGGAGACTTAAATGGCCAGGGTGGGGGGCAGAAGGGGGCTGTGTTTCCTTTCTTCTGCTCAGAACTGAGTTCATTGAGATCTGAATAAGGCCTCAGCTGTGCCATTATTCCACACAACTATGAAACAAACATAGGGTTTTGTTCCCTCTTTATATATACAAAGAAGCACATTTTAGACCTGCCAGTTTTCTTTTAGAAGCCAACTACCAAATAAGAAGGGGGGGGGAGCATTACGCAAGCTCCGTAAACAGGTCTTTAAAAAAAAACATTTATAACATAATATATAACGAAATAGCAGAAGCCAGAACTGTACATACTGTCCCATTTGCATCATCTCTGTGTATGTGTGTAGCAGAGTTCACTGGTTTCCTTATTGCAGAATAAGGATTGCAGTATGTGTGACTCATGGAACTTTCTCAGCCAGGGGGCAGCCCCAAAGGAGAAATCCTGGCTAGCTTGCTTCTGGCTGTTGGAGGGGTCCTTCCCTGTTGAGTATGTTGCTTGGTGTATTCAGGTGTGGGGTGGAGGTGGGGTCCCCCCCCCCCATATCACAGGGCCAGAGTCTCTTTCAAGGGAATTAATCCTATGCAGAGTAAATACTACTTATTAGAAATGCATTAGAATTGGATTTTGTCACTTTGGAAGAAGCTTGAAATGTAAGTATTGTGACCCCTGCATTCCACATGCGTTGGGTTGGCTGAGAATGAAATGTGTAAACTCCATTTCTGGCACTGGTCCTCAGTGCCGCTTCTTTGATGACTGTGTCAATTAGCTTTCCAGTCACTCCTCAGTCTTTCGGTCACTGCATAGGGCGCACCTGCTGCTTCCCCACCACCCCAGGAAACCCCTACATTTCTTGCTTCCCATAAAACATATACCGTATTTCATTTCTCCAGATGCGGTTCAGAAAGACGTAAATCTCAAACCATTCAGAAACCAGCAAAGCCTATCCAAATATAGCCTGTTTAGTATTGGTATGGTGTAGCAGTTAACAGCGCGAGCTTTGAGCCAGGAAGTCCCTGGTTCAAATCCTGCCTCTGCTGGGAGCCTGTTGGATGACATTGGGCAAGCCAGTCCCTCTCAGCTTTTCCCACCCTCCACCTCCAGTTTTGTTCTTAGCGGACTGGCCTGCCTTGTGGCGAGGCCTCTTTACGTATCTAAAAGCCCCTTGAGTTTTCCAGAGCCCCACATCAAGCTACCAAGTGTGCCACCCTTTTCATCCTCCTCCTGCTCTGCCTTGTCTCTGGACCAGGACCACTCTCCCGTCACCCCTGTCACTGGCTTGTGTGCTGAAGCTCGGGAAGCCGCCCAGAAGCTGCTGAACCACTATGTGAAGGTGCAAGGCCTGGTCATCTCTCAGATGCTGCGCAAAAGCGTCGAGACGCGGGATTGGATCACCACCATTGAACCACGCAATGTCCGTGCCGTCATGAAGCGTGTGGTGGAGGATGCCACCTCCATTGATGTTCAAGTGAGTGGAGGGGGGGGAGGGATTTCAGAAAACCACCCGGTTCCAGCTTCTTACCTTGCCTGTAAATGGAAAGAGAGGGCACCATATGAGGAAGAGGGGGTTGGAATTTGGGGGTTTGTTCCATTTTATCTATTTGTTTATTTATAATGATACCTTGAAAATATCAGTTTCCAATGTATCTATACGGAAAGCCCATTAAAATTTTAAATCGGCTAATCGCCATGGAAAAATGTATACTTAACAGGTTACATAGGTTTGGCAGAAAAGTTCTCAGCAAGCGTTGGCACAGAAGGCATCTGCTGAATCTCTAGTGGTGGAGCGTTCCACAGGACTGGGCCAATGACACCGAAGGCTCTTTTTTTTGTTGATGTCAAATGAGCCTCACCAACTCGGGGAACGACCAGCCATGCTCCTGTGGATGTTCTCAATGATCGAGCTGAAATAGAAGAGCTTTGTCGGTCCCTGAGGCACCCTGGACCTAAGTTGTTCAGGGCTCTGTAAATTAATACAAATAGTAAATGGGCAGCCAGTGCAGCTGTTTTGACAGTGGTGTCATATGCTGCTTGTTACAGGGTAAGCGTGGGGTGCCAGGGGTCCTCACTTAAAAGAGAGTGAACCTGTGCAGAGGCTCCCTCTCCATTCGAGTAACTGCCTCACACGTTAATCTCCCCACGCAGGTTGGGCTTCTCTATGAGGAAGGTGTGCGCAAAGCCCAGAGCAGTGACTCCAGCAAAAGAACTTTCTCCGTCTACAGCAGCTCCCGGCAGCAGAGCCGCTACGCGCCAAGTTACACGCCCAGGTGAGCTGGGGAGGCAGGACAGGGAGTTTAAATCATCCCTAAGTCTTAAAGGAGCAGGTGGGGCACTGTGTGTATGTAATGCAACCTTGCAAATTGGCCCCTAAGAGTTTCTGGTTCTCAAGAATTGATGCTGGCTTGCCTGCCATGGATACATCGCATGGTTATTGTGTGCCACATCAAAGACCAAAAGAACACAAAAGTGGATCTATCAGCTTCCCAGCTTGGGCTGCAGTCCTAATACCTGTTGATGACGTGGCCCAGCCAGCGCTGCAAACCCATCCCTGCTGCTTACACTGGCCAGGATGAAGCAGGGTGGGATGGAGGAAAGACTGGCCCTCCTCCCTTGTCTGTGCCAAGGCTGGTGCCACGAAGAGGCCCATATCAGACTCGCAGCTGTCCCCTGATGGCAGTAGGGATGGCCCAGGATCCAGCAGACTCAGATTCACCCTACTTGCAGAAGGGTTCCTGCTGGCTCCTGTCCACTGGGTGGGTATGTTGGTGTGATGCTTCCCTTCTGATGGCAGAGCTCTCTCCCCACAGCTGAGGCTGGTGGAACTCTCAGGCCTGGGCAGAAGGAAAGAGATGTCCATCCAAACCTCTCTCCAGCAAGGCAGCTCAGGGGCTGGGGGATAGTGTGCTAGTCTCCTGGGCATGGCCCTTAGCCCCACAAGCAGTCAGCCACTCTGTGTGAGCCTCATCTCTTCTCTTCTCTCCCCAAGCGCTCCCATGGATACCAACCTGCTGAGCAATATCCAGAAGCTTTTCTCTGAGCGCATCGACATCTTCAGCCCTGCGGAGTTCAACAAGGTGAGGAGCCTGCAGTGGCGTGCTCTGTTGTGCTTCCTCCAGCCAAAGCACGTGAGGTTGGTGGCCTCTCTACAGGGGTGCCTGGATCTGCCTCTTGGGGAGATGTGCATGCACCCCACAGGGAGAGAGGAGCCATTGCCCTTGCCAACAGATGATGGGAGTGATCTCTAGAAAGGGTAGCAGGTTCCTTTTCTTTGGTTATTGCTAGATATATATGTATATATCTTTCACTAGGGCTGCAGTTGCAGCCTGAACCTCATTCGATTACACCACTCAGATCAGGAGAGAACCGTAATTTTCACAATATGTAGGGGAGGCGTCCGTTTGGGTTCTCCCTCTCAGTGTTAAAGGCTAATAGTTCATGGAGCTCCAATCTGCTTCTCCCCTCCCAAAATGCCTGATTCTCAGCGGAGCCCAGAATCAGAGCTTGTGGTCATCTTGGCACCTTTGCTGAATGAATTACCCACCCTCTTTCAGTTTCTGAGCACCGTTTGGCTGCCACCAGGACAGAGGTGAATCAAGCCTTTATTAAGAAGCTTGTGATGAACATCCATGATGAAGGTCCTTAGTAAGACCTGGCCAGGATGGATGGTTAAGCTTGGCTGGTAAGAGCAGCCACATAAGTGCCTTTACTCTTGGGTCTTAGGCGTCCCCCTCTCTATTAGTTTTTTTCTGTTTGTAATCATCAAAATTGACACAGCAATGTGTGATTGGGGCAGGAGGGCGAAGCCACAGGCTGCGGCATTTGCCTGTTTTGTTGTCACTCCTAGGCCAGGTAGGTTGCAGAACATTACCAATAAAGCAAGTGCAATTTAAATGAAAATCATAGAATAAAAACACAAAATGGCCATGCAAGAGGAAGGGAGGCACCCATTGACTTAACCAAAGGCCTGGCTGAAGAGAGGCAGAGTGAGCAGTTGTCCGAAACCATACAATGATTTCAATGAGTACCTCCGAGGGAAAGTATCAGGAAAACATCCATTTGGGGGGCGGGGTGGGCAGATTTTTGGATCTTCACTCAGCTGTCCATTTTTTCATCCTCTTCTTACACTCAGGTCTCTGTGCTTACCGGCATCATCAAGATCAGCCTGAAGACGTTCCTGGAGTGTGTCCGCCTGCGAACTTTTGGCCGCTTTGGCCTGCAGCAGATCCAGGTGGACTGTTACTACCTGCAACTCTATCTGTGGCGCTTTGTCTCTGATGAGAACCTGGTGCACTTCCTGCTGGACGAGATTGTGGGCAGCACAGCCCACCGCTGCCTTGACCCCGTGCCCATGGAGCAGAGTGTCATTGAGGTCATCTGTGAGCGCGGCTAGGGCACGAGGAGGGGGCTGGACCGGGGGGAAGGGCAGCTATGTGTCTGCACTCTTGTTCCCTGCCATGTAGGGGGAGAACGGGAATGTCTGGCAGGTGAGACCTCAAAATATGTCAATGTGGTTGTGATAAATAAAGAATAACTTAAACCGTATTCACTGGTGAAGGCTATTTTGTTTCCGCAGCAGCCAGGAAACTGTAGCTCTGGATAAAATTAAACCGTGTCAGTTGCTCCTTTTTGCATGATTTCATGAGAGCATGAGAAAAGTCCTGCAGCAGCAGCTGGGACAGGCCAAAGGCTCATCCAGTCCAGCATCCTGTCTCTGTGGCCAACCAGATTTGTTCATTTGTTCATATTGTTATTCCATTTATATCCCACTTCCTCCTTCCAAGGAGCTCAAGGTGGCATGCATGGGTCTCTCCCTTCAGATTCTGCATTCAGAAGTCAGAATCAGCAATACACTTCCAGAGTTAATGCTAAATACATTATACAGTGGTACCTCGGGTTAAGACCATAGCTGTCAAGTGTCCCTTATTTGAAGGGACAGTCCCTTATTCCAGGGCCATGCCCCGCTGCTGTCCCTTATTGATGGATGTCCCTTAAATGTCCCTTAAATGATGTCCCTTAAATTTCAAAGGAAGCAGCTCCTCTCCCTCCCTCCCTCCCTGCCAGCCAGGGAGGAGGGAGGCGCCAACTGTGTTGCTTGGCTGTGTTGCTCACCCAATAAGAAGTCTAAGAATGACTGGGAGGTGGAGCTTGCATGCCTTGTGTGTGGCTAGTTAATGCAAGCTGAGAGTTTTTTTTAATGCTGGACGCCATTTTGTTGCACGTGCTGCTGCAAACTTTGCAGTGCAAAGCCAGGCCAGGGAGCCATGTTAAGTTGAGGCTGCATAGGCCTTGTGGTGCATGTGATTCAGATTCTATTCAGTTGAACCTATGGTTACAAAGTTGGTTGGACAGTGTTCTCGAAGCTACCCAGCATGAGTTTGACCAGACTGCAGGAGGACAGGAAGACTGGAGTGCCTGGAACAGGTGAGGCTGCAGGTCCCTTATTTTGGCGGCTGGTCCCTTATTTTCAAGGCTGCTGGTCCCTTATTTTCAAATCTGTAAGTTGACAGCTATGGTTAAGACCCTGATGCTGGGAAAGATTGAGGGCACAAGGAGAAGGGGACGACAGAGAACGAGATGGTTGGACACTGTTCTCGAAGCTACAAACATGAGTCTGACCAAATTGCGGGAGGCAGTGGAAGACAGGAGGGCCTGGCGTGCTCTGGTCCATGGGGTCACGAAGAGTCGGACACGACTAAACGACTAAACAACAACAACCTCGGGTTACATACACTTCAGGTTACATACGCTTCAGGTTACAGACTCTGCTAATCCAGAAATAGTACCTCGGTTTAAGAACTTTGTTTCAGGATGAGAACAGAAATCGTGCTCTGGTGGCACGGCGGCAGCAGGAGGCCCCATTAGCTAAAGTGGTGCTTCAGGTTAAGAACAGTTTCAGGTTAAGAACAGACCTCCGGAACGAATTAAGTACTTAACCCAAGGTACCACTGTACTGTATCTGGTAAATGAGCCACCATATCCACTAGAGGGCTGTGAAAATTTGCGTCCCAGGCTTTTTAGACTTGTCTACCCATGTACTAACTGAAACCCAAGGGGCAAATGGGTTGCCAGATGTGAAATATATTGGCAATATTTTCGGCTCTCCTATACCACTGCTTCTCCAAACTGCTGAACTCAGTTCTGGGCTGAGTTCAGGGATTTCATACAGAGAACTACAGTCCTACATTACATGCATGTGACATGCACAAGCTGAAAGGGACACGCAACATTGAAAGCTTAGGCCCTTCATTTCCCCCCTTCTTGAAACATGTTGCTCTCCCTGCCTTGCAAATGCAACTGTGAATATTTTTTTTTAACCACCCCTTCTCAGAAAGTTGGTAGGGAAACGGGCAGCTGAGTGAAATTGCTTTCGGGGGCGTATGTGGCACAGAAGGCCGAAAGTTCGCCACTCTGGCCTAAAATGCAAGATGACAAAACTACAAATGGAAATGATTCGCTGCTCTGGAGAGGACATTCCAGCAGGGCGACAAGGTACCTTGCCTGAAATTTCCACTTTCACCCAATGATACAAAGTGCAGGAAGCCTGCCTGCAGTTTTTCTTGGGTAGACTTTGTTTTAGCAATCTTTAAGGATCTGTGCACCTAGGAAATGTTGTGCATGAGCTAGCATGGCGGGGGGCGGCGGGGGGTGGGAACAGTAATATCTGCTGAAGGGCCCTCAGGGAATTTCCCCAGTATTTCCCCATTATGCATCTTTCCAAATCACATTTGAGTCAACACAGGCTGTTGACGTGGGGCCCAGAAAGGGAACTGCTCGGGTGGTGTTTATATGGGGCAAGGACTGTGCCAACCCATAAGCAGCAGCAGCAGCAGAGAGAGAGAGAGTCCCATTTTGCACCAGCTTCAACACCATGCCGAGGTTTCACCAAAGTCGCCCACTTTGGAGGGCTCCAAAAGGTGAGTGACAGAAGATAAAGTGGGGTTTGAGTCCCTCAATATGACCGGTCCTCTTTCTAGAAATTCAATAATTCTCCCCTGCCAGGTGAGTCATCAACCTTCAGGTTAGTGAAGAGATTTAAGATGGGGAAGGCCCATTACTCTGTGGCATAGGTGGGATGCAAATGTTTTTTTCACACTGGTCCTGAAAGACCTACATTGGCTCCCAGTGCATTTCCGAGCACAATTCGAAGTGTTGGTGCTGACCTTTAAAGCCCTAAACTGCTTCGGCCCAGTATACCTGAAGAAGCGTCTCCACCCCCATCGTTCAGCCCAGACACTGAGGTCCAGCTTGGAGGGTTTTCTGGTGGCCTTCTGGCAAGAAGTGAAGTTAGAGGGAACCAGACAGAGGACCTTTTCAGTGGTGGTGCCCACCCTGTGGAAAGCCCTCCCATCAGATGTCAAGGAAATAAACAACTATCTGATTTTTATAAGACATCTGAAGGCAGCCCTGTATAAGGACTTTTTTAAGGTTTAAGGTTTTATTATACTTTTATATATGATGGAAGCCACCCAGAGTGGCTGGGGAAACCCAGTCAGATGGGTGGGGTACAATTATTATTATTATTATTATTATTATTATTATTATTATTATTATTGCTGTTGTTACTGTTATTGTTACTACTCACAAGGCCAACAGCTTGAACTGCAGACATCAGCAGATGGCCATGACTTATCTCTTTACTGTGTGGGAGGAGGGAAGCTTTATTGCAGTTTTCTGCACATCAAGAGGGTGTTAAAAGGTGGTTAAAAGATGGTCTGTCCTTTTGCTGGTCAGTCTGCAACTCTATTGCTAGATCCCGTGCTTTGCATGCCCAAGATTCTTCAGTTTGGGATATTGTGTAGCCAGTTCGGTGCAGTGGCTGTTGGGCTAGTATCTGTGAGTCCAGGGTTCAAATCCCCACTCAGCCATGGAGCTCATTTGGTGATCTTGGGCCACTTGGGGTGTTGCAGGGAAGAAATGAGAAAGGGGAGAACCATGATTGCTGCCTTGAGCTCCTTAAGAGGAAAGGCAGAATATACCCAAAATTATAAAATCCTCACATTTCCAGTTAAAGGGTTCTTGGATAAGCAATGCTGGGAGCGGCCTCAGCACAGGAGAACCCTGAAGAGCTCTTCCTGCTGCCCATCAAATGAAACAATATTGGACCACTTGGTGTGTTTGTTGCAGAGGTGGCATTTAAACCTGGGACTATCAGCAGCCAAATTATGCCATCTCTCTGATCAGTCAACTGTCAAAGCTTCTTCTTGCCCCATTAAACTTGAGGAAAGTTAGTTTTACAGGACAAGCTGTGCTAGGAAAATGAACAGGGAACTAACAAATGTCCCCTTTCTCCTCTCTTAATTGCCAGCTCCTTTTAGTAGGATCATCTTCTTGCTGGTTTTGGGGTACACTGTTGACAGCCATCCCCTCTGCTACCATACCCAAGTGAATTCTCTGCTGGTGGCCAATTGCCAAGCTCAAAGACACAAGGAAGTCCCTGAAACGGACAGCTCCCTTCAGGTCCTCTTGCTGAACTTCAACTTCTTATCCAACATCTCGGATTCCTCCTTCTCCCAAATGCCGTCCCTGAGGATGCTGTCTCTTGGGAAGCAACTGGGAGGATCCCTCTATGTCGGAGAAAGGGCGTTTCAGAATGTGCCTAGTGTCAGGATCCTGGATCTTGGCGGCAACAAGAACTTGACCTTGCACCCAGCTGCTTTCCACGGCCTCACCCAGCTTGAGGTGTTGCTCTTGGATTTCAATGGTTTTGACGAAGAAGTACTGGAAAGAGGTTATTTCCAGGATTTGGTATCACTGAAGAGGCTGGATCTTTCAGGAAACCGCATCCGTAGGCTGAGGCCTGATCCAACTTTCCAGGGCCTGAGGAAGCTGAGCGTCCTTCAGCTGAAGCTCAACCAAATTGGGGAAATCTGTGGGGAAGACCTACAGCACCTCAGGGGGCACCATTTGGCCTTGCTTGACCTCTCATCCAACCGACTGCTTAATCCCAATGCCTGCACCAACCCTTTCTTCAGCATCGTGCTGGGAACTCTGGACGTCTCTTCGAACTCATGGAACGCGATGGAAGCTCAGAAGTTCTTCACACGACTAAATGGCACTCGAATCCATAACCTCAAGATGCAGCACTCAGCCGCCCTCGGCAGCGGGTTTGGTTTCCGTAACATCAAGGGCATCTCGCCTAGCACCTTTCTTGGCCTCCGTGGCAGCAGAGTTTACTCCTTCGACATGTCCAATGGCTTCCTCAGAGAATTGGGCCCATCTGTCTTCTCGGGGCTCCCAGACCTTAACATCCTGCTGTTGAGATCCAACCAGATTACTGAGATCAATGATGGGGCCTTTTCTGGGCTGAGCCAATTGCGTATTCTCGACCTGTCCCACAATCTGCTTGGGGAGCTGTACACAGAAGCCCTGCGACCCCTGAGGTCATCCCCACTCCAGCACCTCATCCTGAAGTCCAACCACCTTGGGATTGTTCAACACGATGCTCTGGTGGGGCTGAACTCCTTGCAAACCCTTGACCTCCGGGACAATGCTCTGGTGAGAGTCCCGGTAGGGAAACTCCCATCCCTTCTGCGCCTGATGCTGGGGCAAAACAGGATTGGGGATGCCTGGGGTCTTGAACGTCTTAGCAGCAACCTGACCCACCTTGACTTCTCCTCCAACCGCCTGAGTGACTTAGGGAGTCTCTGGGGTGAACTAGGGAAAACCCCCACCTTGCGTTTCCTGAATCTCTCAGGCAATCAGCTGGCAAAGTGCTTCAGGGCTGAGAGAGGCCCCAGGCAGCTCAGAGAACTAGATATTTCCCATAACGAGCTGGGAAACATCTGGAAAACAGAGAACTGTGTGGACATCTTCCAGCATTTGGAGAACCTGAGAGTCCTGAATCTCAGCTCCAATGGCCTTCGGGCCCTTCCTGAGGGACTTTTCCAGGGTCTGGTGTCTCTCCAGACTCTGAATCTCTCTGACAACCTCCTGCCCATCATTCCTGAGGAGGCATTCCTCAGCTTGAAATCCTTGCGCAGTCTTAGCCTCCATGGGAACCCCATAGTGACCCTCTCCCACTCTACATTTCAACCACTGGTGCAGCTGCAGTCATTGGACCTGAGCGAGTTGTCCTTGCTGTGCGACTGTGGGCTTTCTGACTTCCAGAGTCTGATGCAGGACAAAGACTCCAGGCTGAGTGGAGCTGTGGCCAATCTCCTGTGCATTCAGACCAGCCCTGATTTCCTGCATCTCTCCTTGTCCTGGTTCCTCCAGAGCAAGTGTGCCCAATAACATGTTACGATCCAATATGGGGTTTGGGATGAAGAACAAAATCTTATCTTATCCGGGATGCCATCAAGCTGCACAGCAGTGGCAAAACCTGTGTTTCAGTTATCAAAAAAATGCCTCATTGTTGTCATTTTCGCATGTGTGGGAACATCCATTTGGTAGGCCCATAATCTCTGTGTATTCAAGTAGCAAAGGCCAAATTGCTGATGCTTCGTAACTCACACCCCAAAGCTGGCTTTTTTTTGCTTCTGGCATGTGTAAGCAAAACAATCCAAACACACACACACAGAGAGGCAAATGCTGTGTGATTGCAGACCCTCCAAATGTCCCGATTTTCCAGGGACAGTCCTGGAAGTGAGTCTACTCCCTGCTGTCAAAACTGCCCATTCCAATTCCCTCTCCCTTTGGTTCCTAAGCTCTAAATGACTTAGGTCCAAAGTATGTGAGAGACATCCTTTCCTAGAGATCCTCTTGGTAGTTCCTCCACCATCAGTAGTTTGAGGTGTGTTGTGTGTGATGATTGAAATGCATTTGTATCTTTAAACATGGTTTTAGTAAGTTGATAACCCTAAGAAGCAGAAGTTTTAGAGCCAACTTTTGGATTTGGCAACCTAGCAAGTTAAGTAACCTACTATTTATTTATTTATTTATTTTATTTACCTATTAAATTTATATACCACCCTTCCTCTGAGGATCACAGGGTGGCTTAAGTATAAAAACACAAAAATACATAACATAGTTTGAACAAGGTTTTTTTTTTAAAGACGTGTATACATTTAATGAAATAAATAACGTTTGTTAGAGATACTTATGCTGATGATGTATTCATACATAAATGCTTTTAAAACATCTCTCCTTTCATTATCAGTAAAACTGTGTCCTTAATCCAGTTAGATTGATCATTAGCTTTGCCGAGTAATTCAGCCTTGAAAGCAATCCAAGGTGACCTGGCAACCTGAACAGAACAGTTAACGTGTGTGTGTGTTTGTGTGTGTGTGTTTGCGAGTGATCGGGTTTTGCTTACAGAGGACTAAGAAGCTAAGAAGCAGGGTTGGCCCTAACTTTGAACCTACGCAAATGGAAGTTCCAGCGCATGTGAAAAGGACAAATCTTGAGACAATCGTGGATTATTTGGGCAAAGGGAAAATGCCTGCTTCTGCAGCCCAGCACTGTTTTCTACATCCTGTGGGGTGGGATTTCCTTTGCCATGTGTCTATGGAGGCAGTTCTGTTTTAGTGCTGACACCAGGAAGGCAATTTGGGGCAGAGAAGACCGAGTGGGAGAAGCCAACTGGGGAAAATATTACAATGTGAAGAAAGGATTATAATTCAGAAAAGACTTAAACAGCAGAATTCTGAAGAGTCAACACATATCTGCAGGCCTCACTTTCCCCCTATTTTTGGTTGTTACAGAACCCTTACTCGGATTCCTTGGTGTGTGTACTCCTGAGTGTGTATGAATTTAGGGTTTCTATTAGGTAGGGTAATAGCTTCATTCCAGCTTCTCTCTCCCTTTTTCCCAGAGTCAATCTCCACAAGGGAGAAAACACCTCACTGTTTAAATATTTTGCTAGGTAATAAAGTCTTGAACTTTCATTTTTGGTCTGGATTTCCCCCCTATACATTCCCTTGCAAAGGAAACCCCCCCCCCCCCGATTGAGGTTTAGTTGTTCATCTTTGTCTCTTTGCATTCCCTTTGCAAAGCAAATGTACTTGTGTGTCTCAGGCCTGATCAATTTGACACACACAGCAGCCTCTCACAAACTTGCTGTCCTGAGAATAATGGATACATGGTCTATGTGGGTCTTCCATAAAGAACTCCTAATATTTCTTCCTGCAGCTACTTTGAATGGAGATTGCCTTGCGATGGCACACTGCTTTGGGCTTGATCGCAGAAGCTTGGTACCCACGGATATGGTATATAGCCCTATCCGAAAAACCGACTTGCCAGATCTGAGCAGCCAAAGGGAAAACAAACCCACACCTTTTCTATAACACACGGCATTCACACACCATTTGAATGGCAATGCGCATCAAATGGGGGAGGGGCGGCCCCCTCAATTATTATTATTTTTTGGGGGGGGTGGGGAGGGGGGTCGAAGGGACCTCGGTTACAAGGAGTTGGTGCCTATGAGGCCAGCGAAGGAGATAATACCATGGTTATGCTGCAGCGCCCCCAGGTGGACAAACAGCCACAGCCACCATCACATCATTGTGGATGAGCTGGTTTTGCAGAAAGCTGAGATGCCAGACTCCAAGCAGCGCCTTAATTAAAAGGCCACTTACAACAGAAGAGCCTAGTCATCAGTGGCGTAGCGTGGGTTCTCAGCACCCGGGGCAAGGCAAGTAATTTGCGCCCCCTAACCCGTGGATTTTAGCACTCGAGTCTCTTCCGCGCGCCCCCCAGATGTTGCGCCAGGTGCGGCAGGCCCCCCCTGCACCCCCCACGCTACGCCACTGCTCCTACCACAAGTCTTCAGGACAGCCATCCGAAGGCTGGCGCGGGGAGAAGGTCTCTCCGCCCCACCGCCAGGCTTCGGAGGAGGTCCGAGGACAGTGGGGAAGACGCGCTGCGCTTCCCCGCTGTCCCGGAGATTTCCCTATGGACTTTTGTCTTGCAAAGGGCTGGCCAAACGCGCGCCCCCCCCAATGTTGCGCCCGGTGCGGCGGGCACCCCTGGCACCCCCCACGCTACGCCACTGCTAGTCATGCACACTGCCTCGCGTAAAAAAGGTGGGATATAAATAAATAAAATTCCTGTGGCTTAATGGAGACTTGAAGGCAGTATATATTTTTTTCATTTCAGAAACAACAGGCGAGATTTAAAAGCCATCTCGACGCGTCCTGGTGTTTATTTCCGTTTTGGTCCGTCGTCCCCCCCCCCCCCGTTGTTCATTTCTCCACTGAACTCCAATGCATTAGAGCAGGAGGCGTTTTGCACTCTGCGTATGCCCAGGCACTCTCTTTTCCTTCTCATTAGCGCATTCTTCCACCACCAAGGGAACCCAGGACGGCGAAGGCGAAGGATTGGGACACCACCGTCCACCCCCCACTCCCTCTTCTGTCCTCTCCCTTTTCACCACCACGATTTCATTCCTTTCCTGCGGGTGCCTGGATGCACGAACTGGGCTGGACGGGACGGGATGAGCAGTGAGGCGGGCCCGCCTCCTCTCGCCTGATAGGCTCCGCGCCCTCCTCCCTCGGGCGCGATTGGCTGCTCCGGGATAGGGACAGGATGGGCAGAGGGTGGCGCCGCTGATGCCGGGCTGATGCGGGCGGGCAGGTGGTCGGGACAGGTGAGCGCCTCCCGCATCCAGGCGCCTCCAGGTAAGCCTTCCTCCGGTGTGTCCCCTCTCCCATGCCAGAGGATGCCGCCGCTGTTGCTGGCGGGATCTGGAGGGCCGGTGGGTGGGGCAGACATGCGCGGGTCCCTCTCGGGATGCACCCAAGCCAGGCAGGGGACTGTGGTCCCCGCGGGGGAGGGTGGCTTTAGGGACCTTCCCGAAAGGGCCAGCCCAACCTGAGATTGACATCCTCGCCAGCAACGCTTCCGCTGGGCTGGGAAAGGGCCCCGTCTGGAACTGCAGCGCCGTCGGTGGATGCGCAGCAAGGACCGGCGGAGAATGAGGCAGCTGCCTTTTCTACAGAAAAGACGAATTTTCTACAGAAACATGAGGACTGGGACATTGCTTCTTTCTTTTAGCGGAAAGGTGGCGGTAGCTCAAATGGGAGGGCGCATGTTTTGCACGGAAAAGGTCCCCGCACCCACCCCGGCCAGGTTCAATCTCTCTCTCTCTCTTTCACACACATTTGAGGGTGGCTGCTGGGCAGGCAAGATGGGGACTGATCCAGTATGGCAGCTTCCTATGAGGGTTGGATCCTGCATCCAGACCTGCAAGGCATCTGACATCTCCCTCTTTTGAAATGTATTGAGGTCAGCAGCAGAACTGTCCTCCTCAGAAGCGCCACAAATTTTGACTGCCAAAGTACAGTGGTACCTCGGGTTAAGTACTTAATTCGTTCCGGAGGTCCGTTCTTAACCTGAAACTGTTCTTAACCTGAAGCACCACTTTAGCTAATGGGGCCTCCCGCTGCTGCCGCGCCGCCGGAGCACAATTTCTGTTCTCATCCTGAAGCAAAGTTCTTAACCCGAGGCACTATTTCTGGGTTAGCGGCATCTGTAACCTGAAGTGTCTGTAACCTGAAGTGTCTGTAACCTGAGGTACCACTGTACCTTGAATTACCTCATAATGTTGTTGGCCTCAGTCTGTTTCAGGAAACAATGGGCGTGTGTGCCTTTTTTGTGGGTGGGTGAAGTCAAGCTGTTGGAAGATTATGGTGCCTGCTGTGGCTCTATTTAGGGGTGCAGACAGGGACGCGGACTTATAAAAAATATTGGGGGGCCCCAGGAAAGCTCATGAATAATAAATAAGCTCATGAATATGCAAATAAAGTGGCGCCGCCTCCTCGTGAGCGAATAGGGGAGAGCATGCTGCGCCTATTAATCAGCTCCGAAGGAAATTGGATGGAGCTTTTGCTCGGGAGGGAGGGCAGGAGGCATGCAACCCGACCCTGTGCATTTTGGGCTGGGGGAGGGGCGGCGATGGCGCTCTGCTGGAGGGGCGCCGGAGATTATTGGGGGGGCGGAGCCCCCCAAACGAATTTTTGAGGGGGCTCGGGCCCCCTCAAGCCCCATGGAGTCGGCGCCTATGGGTGCAGACACTTTGGGGGTGATGCAAATGGCACAGATTTCAAGCATGCACCTTGTCAGGTTGTTTAATAGTTCTTGAAGATACCCACAAAGGCCATGTTTTTCAAAATACATACAAAAGCCATGTATTTCAAAGGTTGGCAGTTCTTTCGCTTATGCGGACAAATCTGCCACAGGCTGTTGGATCCGGAAGATTCTTTGTTGGAGGGTTGCTTTCTCTGCTGGAGACAGGGAACTGGGCTAAGAATTTGAGACAGAGACAACAAAGCAGTTAGCATGTTCTTAATGCTAAATTACAAAACTGACAGGACTCTAAAGGAGAGGAGGAGAAAGACTGATTCCTTTTGGAAGCAGTAAATCAACAATTTCACAGGGATGAGGCTTCAGTTGAGAACCAGTGTGTTGTAAGGCATTTAAATACATCTCAACTAAGCCTGGAAATTGTAATTTGTTAAGGGTGCTGGGAATTGTAGCTCTGTGAGGGGCAAACTGCAGTTTCCAGGATCCTTGGGCAGGGATGCTTTAAATGTGTGGTGTGTTGGCAAACCTAGACCATGAAGGCCTAAATTCAAATCCCTACTTGGCCATGAAACTCTCTGGGTGACCTTGGGCTAGTCACACACACAAAAATACCACAGTGGACTCCTAGGAGGAAAGGTGAGGAATAGGATGGGTGTGTGCTGGGGCTCACGTTTCCCTTGTCCTAACAATGTCCAGATGTGTCTGGAGGGCTTAGTGGTGAGAGAGCAAGCACTCCCAATATGCTCAGAGGCACTCGATCGTAACTTTGAGAGGTGTGCTTTGGTACTAGAAATGGGTGCTGAGGCTCAACCATGGCAAGCACCAACTCCAATTTTGTGCAGCAGGAGACTAATTGAGGAGTTTGACACACTCTTGGGCTCCTGACCCCAAGAGGTGGGGTAGGGGGTACACTTTGCACCTGCTGTTTGAAATAATTGCACCCAAATATTTATCCTGAGTTGCAGATTTCTGGGAAAGGGGAGGTGGACTTGCCAAGCACTAGTTTTGCATATGAAACATCTTTCCTGGTTATGATGGTTGCCTGGGAAAGAGTCTGGAGAGATGCTGCCAGCCAGTGGAGGCAATACTGAACTCAATGGGACAACGGCCTGTGGTTGCCTGGGAAAGAGTCTGGAGAGATGCTGCCAGCCAGTGGAGGCAATACTGAACTCAATGGGACAACGGCCTGTCTCTGCCAAAGGCAGCATCCTGTATTCCTATGAGAGGTGCTCATGAACTAGTAGCACTTTTTATCGACTGGAGGTCTGTTCCAAAGGGTTCAAAATGCTGCGCATACCTTACAACAGCCCTGTGAGGTAGACTAGTGGCAGATGTCTAACGGGACAGACATGACAGTCTGACAAGCATGCCCTTCCTCTGGAATCCCAGCCTCCAGCTGGCTGGCTTTTGTTGGCTGTGCCCTCCTGGTGATTAATTTCTAAAAAAAGAAGGGGACCTGGGCGGAATTACTCCACGGCCAGGCGGCCTTGCATGTAAGGCACAGTCAGTTAGAAAGAATGTGGCTTCTGTTAACAGGTGATCCAAATCAGCTCGACCATCGAAACACACAAGGGGGGATACTCAGAGGCTTGTCTCAAGGGGCTCCATTTGGTCTTCATGGATTCTTTCTCTAGGTCTGTGTGTGGTTGCTGAAGACCGGGGAAACTTGCAAGAGGAGGTTTCTGGCCCAGGACCTGCTCAAGAGGACAATGGATCGACTGAAGGTCCCCCGTACCAGAGAGCTGGAATTTGGCGGCGTCCTAGGTGAGGGGGAAAGGCTGAGCTCGGGGTGTGTGTTTGCAGGCAGAAGAATACTGTTATAGATTGGGTGCAGGGGCTAAACCTTAGAAATGAGTAAATGGTAGGATTTTTATTATTTGGGGATGAGATACAGGCTGCGGAGGAATTCCTGAGCTATCCTATGCCAAATCACCTTGCCAAGCTTTGGGCCGTTAAGAAACAATACAGGGTCATTGAGGGCCATTGTCAATGCAAGAGAACTGTCCTTCTCTCCGCCCCGCCCCCTTGCCCTGAGGTGTGAACAGAGACTGGGAGTTCAGAAGGTTGCAAGGATAACTTAGTGTTGTATGACAAGAAAAGATAATTTTTAGCAAGGTGTGCTGGGATGAAGAAGGGGAGAGAAGAAAGACTGGGATCCATCTTGGGCAGGTTGGCTGTAGGCTGGCTGGGAGAGATGCCTTGGACTCCAGGGCTGCCCTGCTGTGGGGGACAAACCCCTCTTGAGATGACCATGCTTTAAGATCTGGACTCCCTCAATGCTGACTGAAGGTGTAAATAGATGAATAAACCATATTTCTTAAAGCTACAACAGTCTCCAAAGGGAGCCTGGGTGATGCCTGGAATCCCATGGACTCTGGCTACCGCTCGGCAGAGAGAGGGGGAGGCACTCAACTTTTGTAACAATACCTTTCTCTCATCCCTCCCCAGGAATCCTCTATTAGGGAGGCTTGGGAATGGTGTGAGCAGGGGATGCAGGACTCCTGGGTTCTGTCTCTTCCCCTTTCTGACCGCTCCATCTTTTTTCATCACAGGGGCTGCCCTCCTTATCGTCCTGATGCCCACCACTGTCTTCTACCTCCTGTTGACTTGCAGAACGGAGCAGGCCAGCCTGTTGAACATTCCCTATCCTTTGCCCACCCTCCGCTCCCTGTGGGACCCCCGGGACTTTGCCCTAGTCTTGGCCTGGGTTGGATTGCAAGCTTTCTTATATATGCTCCCGATGGGGAAGGTAAGGAGACCTCCACACTCTCAAGGGATTTTCCCTGGCTTCTGCCACGGACTCCTTCTTGCCTGCACTGCAGTAAGGTTCTGCAGCCTGGCCTCAGTTTTCCTCATCTGAGCAATGGGGAGAAAGGCTAGCTGGTCCTACTAGTAAAATGGCAGAAATGGGGAAGTGACATCACAAAACAGCGGCTGCCCTTGGCGACAGAGGGACCCTTGAGTCGTGGGGAAAGGCCAAAGCAGCCCTCTGTCTTTTTATTTTCCCAAAGCGCATTTTGAGCATTCCTCTCCCACCAGAGAGGCTTCCTCCTGGCTCCATATAAAGCAGAGTTTCCCAAATGTGGGTCTCCAGCTGTTGTCGGACTACAACTCCCATCATCCCTAGCTGGCAGGACCAGTGGCCAGGGATGCTGGGAATTGTAGTCTGAACCGTTGGGAAACTGTGTACGTGCAGCTACTCACACAGAGTCAGTTAAGGTTTGCTAGACAGCCAGAAGGCAATCTGAAGGAGTAAGTCTGCCTGGTGATAACAGAGAAATGGGGAGAGCTCCCTGATTGGTCAAGCTCTTTGTAGGGAGTGATAATTAATGGTTTACTAACTGGAATGTGTTAGTTCAGTATTCAGAGCTCAGTGTTCAGAGCTCTGTGTGTCAGTGTAGGAGTTGTGAGTCGTGTAAGAGAGAGCTAGCAAAAGATCTGTGTTCTGATCCTGTAAATAGTCCACTGCATATAATAAACACCTAACTACAAGTTCCTGGTTCCTGCTTCGTCTATCCTGTTTGCAGCCAAGTTGCCAATTGTTTCCGTGGATTCTGTGTGTACTCTGCTAGGTCTGGCTAAGGTCCTGCAACTAGTCAGAAAGATAGGTAAAGGACCCCTGACCATTGGTCCAGTCGTGGCCGACTCTGGGGTTGCGGCGCTCATCTCGCTTTATTGGCCGAGGGAGCCGGTGTACAGCTTCCGGGTCATGTGGCCAGCAGGACTAAGCCACTTCTGGCGAACCAGAGCAGCGCACGGAAACGCCGTTTACATTCCCGCCGGAGCGGTACCTATTTATCTACTTGCACTTGGACGTGCTTTTGAGCTGCTAGGTTGGCAGGAGCAGGGACCGGCAACGAACCGCCGACCTTCTGATCGGCAAGTCCTAGGCTCTGTGGTTTAACCCACAGCGCCACCCGCGTCCCAAGTCAGAAAGCTGCGAAATACCAAATAGGTTTTGCCAATATTAACAACAGCTGGAGACCCAAGTTTGGGAAACCCTGATATAAAGAAAGCACCCCACTTTCAGGCAGCCCTGGCAACATAGACCCCACCACAGCTTTCTGCGTCTGTGTGTGTTTTCAACAGCTCACAGAAGGGACCCCCCTGCGAGACAAGACCCGGCTCCAGTACCGGATTAATGGTAAGTGCCCCCCACCCTTAGGAAAGGTCCCCCAGAGGTGAGAGAGCCGCCAGGGGTGCTGCTGGTGGCTCTCAGCAATGGGGAGGGGTGTGGTGCTGAGTGGCTTTTCAGCGTATCCCAGTGTTTCAAGACTGAGAACATTTTATTAAACGCCACCTTGTGATTCTCCCCAAGCTTAGCCATATCGGTATCGGCTTAGGAAGGCCGGGGGGGGGGGAGGAGGCAGGAGGGATGATAAATTGATGTCTGGTCGTTGTTTGTTTGCCCCACCCTCTTTCTCCCCCTGCCCCACATTTCTCAGGGTGCCATGCCATGGTGGTCACAGCGCTGGTGGTTGGAGCCGGCCTGGCGGCTGGACTGCGCCTCAGCTACATCCACGACCATTTCCTGCAGTTGGCCTTCTCTGCCTCCCTCGTGGCCTTTGGACTCAGCGCCCTCCTGTACCTCAAGGCCTTGCTTGCCCCAGAGGCAGCCCTGGCCCCAGGCGGGAACTCAGGTGAGGTGCGAACCCTGACACTGGGCTCCTTCTGGCCTCCTTTGCCAACTCCACCTCGGCAGGGACTAGCGACTTGATGGGCATGGCCAAAACCCATCAAATGTCCCATGTCTGGTGCAAGCTGGTGGGGGGGGGGTGGCAGGAAGGAAAAGGAAGGGGGGAAAGACTGAAGCCGTTATCTCCTCACGTGAATTGGCTCGCAAAATCGGATAAGGACCGTCTCCCGGGGATGATACGTCATTTAGCAAAAATAACAGAGAGGCCTGCAGTCCTTTTAAGGCTCATTCATTTCTAGAGGCAGGAGTTTTTGCGGAAAAACGTCCACCACATATGTAGTATTATTCTTGCTGGTATTATTATTATACGGCAACGGTATAAAAATCGCTACGTGTAAAAAATGATAAAATACCCAGGGGACGCAAATTGTTATTCCCAGTTGGCAATTACCTCTTTGTACATGTAATTTGCATCGTTATGAACACACGGGAAAATGCGAATAGGCCGGAAAGGTCTTTGGGAATGCAAAGGGCCTAAGATCACCCAGGGAGCTTCATGGCTGAGTGGGGATTTGAACCCTGGTCTCTCAGGTCCTAGTCTGGCTCTTTTACATTGAGACGTGGTGACTATAAGATCAGCTGCAGAGCATTCTGGGAGGCTGTGTGTTCTTCCTCTGGTTTCTGAGCATATACAGTGGTACCTCAGGTTACAGACTCCGCTAACCCAAAAATAGTACCTCAGGTTAAGAACTTTGCTTCAGGATCAGAACAGAAATCACACGGCGGCAGCAGGAGGCCCCATTAGCTAAGTGGTACCTCAGGTTAAGAACAGTTTCAGGTTAAGAATGGACCTCCAGAACGAATTAAGTTCTTAACCCGAGGTACCACTGTATGCTGAAAATTTGGGCACAACGTTCTGCCAACACTTCCCTGCTTCACGGGGGTGCAGCTGCCTAGAGGGGTGTGTCAGAACCACCTCCTCAAAGTGTTTTTGACGGCAATTTCTCCCGCTTGCCTCTTCCCCCATCCCACAGGAAACCCCATTTACGACTTTTTCATGGGCCACGAATTGAACCCACGGATCAATACCTTTGACCTGAAGTTCTTCTGTGAGCTGCGCCCGGGTCTCCTTGGATGGGTAGGCATCCCTGCGTTGGTAGCAGAAGGCAGGGTTGGGGAGAGACCCCTTTGTGTTGGTGTGGCAACACCAAGGAGCGCCCCTCCCCCCATACTGGAGGGTCCGGATCGCTGAGGATCAGGCAGCTGACACAACTGGGATCCAGTATGATGTTGGGGTTGGAGTGCTGGGTGAGGACTGTGGAGACGCAGGTTCAAATCCACCTGTAGAGCAGGTGTGGGGAACCTTTGACCCTCCAGATGCTGCTGAACTACAACTCCCATCAGCCCCAGCAATGGCCAATGATGACAGGAGTTGTAGTTCAGCAATATCTAGAGGGCCGAAGGTTGCCCACCCCTGCCATAGAGCTGGCAGCAACCTCCCCTAACCGGGTGGCTTTCATATTGTTTTCATGTCTTTTGGGGCCATGCTCTTGCAGGAGCCAAAATGGGGCGTCCCAGAAGCCAATCGGAAGCCAGAATTACAGAATTCTGGGGTGTCCTGCTTAAAACAGGACAGTTGAGAGGTACCGTATGCCACAAACTGTAGCTTTTGCTACTACTAATGGTGATGAGGATAATACTGCTTTTTCCCCTCTGCCACCCGCTGCTTCCCTGCTCTCTCGTAGGCCCTGATTAACATGGCCATGTTGGTGAAGGAGACGGAGCTGAGAGGAAGCCCTTCTTTGGCGATGATCCTCGTTAATGGCTTCCAGCTTCTCTACGTGGTGGATGCCTTATGGCACGAGGCAAGTCTGGCAGAGGGTGGGATCTCAACCGGCGGCCTGCCAGCCTGAATTTTGCAGGGAGCCTTAATTCCTCAGTTTCTGCCACGGAGATGCATCACAGGAACTGCCAGGCAGGGCTGAGTTTACAAATGACACTGCACTTCCTTCTATAAGGACTAGAAACTTGCTTTTGTCTTTTAAAAAAGGAACAGAAGCAAAAGCAGGGATTTCCAGACTGCTCCCCTTCCCTAGTGCCTATTTCAGTCAAGCCTCCCAGGGGCTTAATAAACCTTATTTTGCCTGCTTGGCTGTAAACAAAGAACACAAAAAGAGAAACTGACACAATGTGTGCCTGTTGGGCTGTTTTCGTCTTAGTGGACCTCGATTCTGCTCATGTTTCTCCTTCTGAATTTGGGGTGCGCCCCTGGGGGAGAGGACGGCTTACCTTTCCTCCCTAGTACCTGCTTCCTCAAATCACCTGAACCTGTTTGCTCTGCTGGCACTTCTCTGAGATGCACCCGCTCCCCAGTGTGTGGCTCACAGTGGGCTTGTTTAGTGGGGACTGAGAGCTGGTGGATTTTCCTGGGCCAGATTAAAAAAGGCAAATTTTCTTCCTTCCCAAAGGAGGCAGTTCTCACCACGATGGACATCGTCCATGACGGTTTCGGCTTCATGTTGGCTTTCGGGGACTTGACGTGGGTGCCCTTTTTGTACACCCTCCAGTCGTATTTCCTCGTCACCCACCCACAGAAACTGAGCCTGCCCATGGCTGGGGGCATCACGCTGCTAAACGGTGAGTTGGGTGGCAAACAGGGCCTCTGAGCATGCACAGAATATATTTTCTTCCCCTCCAAGCTTCAGCAACTTTCTTTTCTTTTCGTGGCAGGGGTCTAATAATGTAACCAACTTGCTCTTAACTAAGCTTCCAGAATGGTAAGGGATATACAGCCTTAATTGATAGTAAACAGTGGGGACTTTGTACATTTAAAAACAAACAGGCAATATTCAAAATGTCCACTGTGTCAAAGATAGGCAGCCCCTCTTTGCAGAGTGCCCCTACCCAGTGCCTAAGCTGAGGTGTGGATGATGCCTGCTACCCAGAAACAATTATTTCCTGAGTTTGGGAGGGCCAAGGGAGAGGCTGTGCTAAGAGAAAGAAAAGCAAAATTAATGTGGCTTGAAACATATCTATGGAAATGTGCATGTGTTAATTATTTTTCTTCATAGCCCTGTCCCTTCAGTCACCCCAGAGCTCAAACTCTCTGTCTGTCCACCCACTCTTTCTCTCTAGCGTGCTCTGCCCATTCATGCCATCTCACTCTCCCCCCACCCCCTTCTCAACCCTGCAGGCCTGGGCTACTCCATTTTCCGTGGCGCCAACTCCCAGAAGAATGCCTTTCGCCGGAATCCTGCCGACCCCAAAGTTGCTGGTTTGTCCTCCTTTGTGGCTTGTGGCCTGTTTGGACCCTGCTGGGAGACACATAAGCTGTGCCCTGCGCCTTCACAACCTTTGGCCTCTAATGTTCCTTTTCTTAAAATGTATAGCCGCGGCTCACGCGGGCAAGTGCCTCAGAGAAGCGCCTGCATTTAAAATCCAAACGCCATCGCTTCTGAAGAGGAGTGGGTGCAATGGGCGTCTTTTGCCTGTGGGAGGGAGGTGGAAAATTGGGCATCCCTGTTTTCCTGTTGCGAAAACAGAGCGTGGCTGGCCTGCTTTTGCAGGATCTGCATGCCTTGTGAACCTCTTGTGAACCCCTTTGTTCTCACAAGAGAAATGTTGTTTCCTTTCAGGACTGCGAACCATCCCCACGGCCACAGGACGGCGCCTGCTGGTGTCCGGCTGGTGGGGGTTTGTGCGGCACCCCAACTACTTAGGAGACCTCATCATGGCTTTTGCGTGGTCCTTGCCCTGCGGTAAGCGGGAGCCTCTCTCCCCCTCCGTCAGTATCCAGACCACACTCTGTAGGAAGAGAATCTCAGTGCCCGGCCCACTCACCAGGGTCACACAACACCATTACAAGCAATTACAGTGGTGCCTCGCAAGACGAAAAGAATCCGTTCTGTGATTCTCTTCGTCTAGCGGTTTTTTTCGTCTTGCGAAGCAAGCCCATTGAAGGATAAGCAGATTAGCACTATTAGCGGCTTTTAGTGGCTTATCTGCTGATCGGATCAGCTGATAAGCGGCTTAGCGGCTTAGAAAAAGGGGGGAAAGGAAAAAAAAAAAACCAGCAAGAACTCGCAAGACATTGTCGTCTTGCGAAGCAAGCCCATAGGAGATTCGTTTTGCGAAGCACCTCCAAAACGGAAAACTCTTTCGTCTAGCGAGTTTTCCGTCTTGCGGGGCACCACTGTACATGACCTTGCACATAGTGTGTGCCAAGTTGCCAAAGACACAGAAAGGAGGACGGGGAGACAGCAGCATCCCCTCAGATAGACAGAGCTGCTGTGCTTGTTTAAAGAGAGAGAGAACCTATACATGTCGATGCAAATTCTGAGGGTGCAGAGTTAAGCAGTGCCCGTTTTCCAATGTCCATGACTCTCATGGCCTTTTGAGTAACCACTGGGAGGCTCTCAAAATCCTCGCTTTGGAGAGAAACAAGCAAAACACGAAGAAAATTAAATATACCCCTTATAATTTCATGTTATGCCCTGCTAAATCCCAGAAAGAGCTTTCCCATCATCTTCCAGCCTTTCAAGGCTTAACCCAGGGAGCGGGAGCCTGCAGTTGGGCTCCCACATCCTCATTCCTGACCATTGGCCATGCTGGCTGCTGCCGGGGCAGATGGGAGTTGTAGTCCAGCAGTGCCTGGTGGGGACCCCTGCACTGGCCCATGTTCCTCGCAGTAACCCAGCAGGCAAAGAATGGCATTTCATTTGAAACACTATATGTATGTTACACAGGAGTTAAAGGTAAAGCATTAAGATCCACATTACAGCAATACCTCTGTTAGGTAAAGGTAAAGGGACCCCTGACCATTAGGTCGAGTTGTGACCGACTCTGGGGTTGCGGCGCTGGCGTACAGCTTCTGGGTCATGTGGCCAGCATGACTAAGCCGCTTCTGGCGAACCAGAGCAACGCATGGAAACGCCGTTTATCTTCCTGCCGGAGCGGTACCTATTTATCTACTTGCACTTTAACGTGCTTTCGAACTGCTAGGTTGGCAGGAGCAGGGACCGAGCAATGGGAGCTCACCCCGTTGCAGGGATTCGAACCGCCGACCTTCTGATCGGCAAGTCCGAGGCTCTGTGGTTTAACCCGCAGCGCCACCTCCGTTAGGCCAGCCTAAATGTTACAAAATAGTTTGGAAGCTTTCAGGGTTTCCCCGCCCAAACTGATCAGGCTGGATCTTAGAAGCTGGGTTTGGGGCGAGGGGGAAAGAGAGAGAAAAGGCTGCTGGTGCCGAGAGACCCCTTTTCTTTTTCTCTTCCCCACCCCTAAATGGGATTCTCTGTGCCTCCTTGCACTGAAATCTGAAGTGGTTCCTCTGTGTCCCAATAGCCCACCCTCCCCAATGGCTTCCCCATTCTGTTTCCTCTCCTCAGGCCTGACCCACATCCTGCCTTACTTCTATGTCCTCTACTTCACCATGCTTCTGATTCACCGGGAAGCCCGGGATGAGCACCAGTGCCTGAGGAAGTATGGCCTCGCTTGGCAGGAGTATTGCCGCCGCGTCCCTTACCGGATCTTCCCCTACCTCTACTGAGCCATCGCTTGACAACTCAGCTCTCGCCCTGCTCACCACAACAGAAACCCACCCTTTCTGCCTGCCTGGAGAAGCCTATGCCCACACAGTCTCAACCAAGATGAGGAATAGGTGCCGTGGTTGTCACTGTGGGGTCACAACACCCCTCCCCACCTCCAGGAGCTGTGGGGAGGGGGGCCCCGTCAGCCTGCTGCAGCTTTGTTTCCAAGACCCACTCAGACAACATGGCCTGCTTCTTTCAGGAAATGAGAGGTTCTCTTGCTTCCTATCTATTGCCCGTCAGGACATTTCGATCTAGAAATCGCCTTCTTTTGTCAAGCCTGAATTTGCAAAAATTTAACCCACAAAGATCATGTGGGCAAACTCTGTGTTGCTGGTTTTTGTGGTTTTTAAAAAATCCTTTTTCTGTGCAGACAGCAAGAGCCCAGATTACATGACTGGAATTACTTTGTCGATCTTCACATATTTATTCTGTTTCTGCAATGCAGCAGACCATCAAGCTACATCAAAGACATTTGGCAAGCTGCAACCAACTGGAAGTGCTGCTCTGGCCTCTGAGATTCCACTGCAACTCGTTTTGGAGCAATAAGGACTAGAAGCATTTTCAGTTAATTGAGGAAACTTTTTTTTAAAAAAAATCTGAGATCTTTGGCATGCACAATTTCTGTGACCAGTGCTACTAACCTGTGGAAAAGGCAGATTCCTGTTTATAGGAAGTTAAGGAAGCTGTACTGAGAAACCTGACATATTAAACAGAACTGAATTTATTTTGGGATGGGGAAAAATAGCTAACTCCGCTTTTTGACTATGGATGTCACTAGACATTCAGAAAGTGACATAAAAACTCTCAATCTGGATTTGGAATGATTTCTAATCAAGCTTGGATTTTGGGGACTAGATTTTAGTAAGCACTGATTTTGGTAACACAGCAGAGGTTCAGGTTTATTAAAGCAGCTTTTGAAAGTCAAATGTTTCTTGAACAGCAAATTAACGCCAGGGAACTTTCTGAGTTTTTGTCAGGTTTAACCATTTCGGCTAGGCTAGGGGAATGTTTGCAGTCAAGTCTGCAGAATTTCAAATTCATGCAGAATCTTAATTTAGGTCTAGTTGGGCGCTTCATGTGTGCATGGAACAGAGAGTAACCTTTTTTCTCTGTCGTTCACACACACACACACACACACACACACACACACACACACCATTTGCTAAAGAGTCAGTGGAAGCATAACAGGGCAGTAGAAGGAATTGGAGCACACCAAAGTTGTCTGTAGATGCTGGTGGGTTAAGGATTAAACTGGATTTCCCTGGCTGGGTGGGAAATTAGGGGGGTTATTTCCTTCATTTTTGAAAGGGGTGGGAGAAATGAGCAAATGTAACTTATTTTAATAAATAATATATTCAAACCTCTGCGGGGTTTGGAATGTAATTTTGGCAAAGCTGCTGCTCCACACTTCTTTGAGGACATCAACAGTGAATGCAGAGTCCACACAGATATTACCAAGAGGGTATTTTCTCCGTATCACGGTTGGGTACAAGAAAGTTGCCAAAATGCTGTAATTTCAGTAATGACAGTGACGGACGGTAAATTTCCTTCAAATCAACAGATCACATGTTCACTTATTATTTTACAACACGGAACACACCTTTGTGTTTTATTATGCTGACTCCAGATTATTAAACTCTAAACCCGTTGGCTGTTAATACTTCCGCTAGGTGTGCCTTAATCCTAAAGCATGTTCTCAGAAGGCTCGCTGAGTTCAATATCCATTCACACTTTGTAAGATTCTTCAATCAGGGCAGTCTGGAGGGTGGCTACTCAATGTATTTACTAGAATGTAAGCTCTACTAGATACAGTGGGACCGTCCTTATCCCAACTAACCACAAATAGGATTGGGCCACTGATTAAAAAATGGAACAAAAGCAGCAAGAAAGTTCACCAATTTATTACACAAGCAGCCCCCCCAAGTGCCTCTTGAAACCCAAGCCTCGCTCCATTTCAAGGTGTTAACGTGAAGTGAGACAGAAAAGGGGCTAATCTTGTCTAATCCAATATGTGATCCAGTTTACAGAGTATTCAATTTCCTGCTCCAAAGCCTAATCTGGTTTCAGCAGGAGGACTCTCCCCCCAACTCCCTCCCAGGCCAGCTGGTAAGCATATGACAGCTGTCAAAGTTCTTGAATTCAGTCCAGTTCTTCTATCAGGGGCTTCTTAGGAGGAGGCACTTTGGCTCCCCACATCCGCTCCAGTTCCTGGCTGACAGCCCCCACCTCCTTGACCATGTCTAGGTGGGCGTGGTATTCCTGCTGTACCTCCAAGGCCAGGAGGCTCAGAGCCACCTCATTCTCATTCACCCAGGAGAGCAAGAACTCGCACTTCTTCTGGGCCCCAGAGATTCTGGCTCGGTCCTGGGCAGGCAGCCGCCTCTTCCCTTTGCTCAGCAGTCGGGCCATGTGGGCGAGGGCAGCCAGGCTGAACCCCTTTTGCTGGGCCTGGCACTCCCCCATTAAAATCTGGGCCACGGCCACCATCACCTTGGCATTGCCCAGCAGGCATTCCGGGTATTGCCCCATTGCCAGAGCCTGGAGGGCAGCTTGTAGGGCCTCGGCTGTAGAATGGAAAACCTGCTTGGCCCCTAGAGCCCCAGAAACGTCAAGGACTGTCTCACAAAACTCAGGGAGCATCTCTGCCTCGTCTGCCTCTCCATTGTACAACGCCAAGGCGTAGGCATAGGCATAGAGAACATTGGGCAGCTGGAAGCGGACCAGAGGTGAGGGAGGAGTACGAGTCAGGGAGGCCAGCGGAGGGATGGAGGATGGCAACGTGGGTACTGCTTGCTGTCGAAGCCTCCGGGTGCCGGTGGGAGAAGCCTCTTCTGTGTGGGTGGGAAGTGGTGGCTGTTGCAAAGAAGCCTCCGGGGGCCGGTGGGGCTCCAGCTCCTGAGCATCCCTGGAGTCCCCCTGGAGCTCCTGGATCAGGGCAGTGCCATCGCATCTCCTGCCCCTCAGCCACCAAGGCTCCCAGGCGGGCAGGAGTCCCGAGATCTGTCCGCTGCTCAGCAGCCGCTGGAAGTGCTTCCTCTGGCCGGGGCTCAGCTGCTCCCACAGCGCCTCCTCTTGCTCCACGTCGGGGTTGAGGCCTAGCGAAAGGTCCTCATCCCCAGGCTCGCGTAGCTCCTGCAGCCGCAGGAGGGCCTGCCTCAGGCGGCGCTGGGAAGCTTTGTCCCCCCGAAGGCCCCGGAGGCTTAGCTCCAGCTCGCGGCTCTGGAAGTCCTGGGCGCAGGAGCCGTGGTCCCGGTAGCAGGGCACGGAGCAGAAGCGGAGGTGGCACCGCGGGCAAGTGTAAGGGGCTCGCCCGGCCTGGCAGTGCCCGCAGGGAAGGTCCGGCGCGGGACTCGAACCCGCGGAATCCATGCCGGAGAAGAGGCAGCCGAGGAACGCCGAGCGCGTTCGGGAATTTCCGGCAGCAGCCTGTGTAAAGGGTTTCCGCGTTCATACCGTTCATTCTCGGGCCGGAGAGCGCCGAGCCCCAGAAGGCTGTGCGCGCGTACCTTGAAAACTGGTTTCCGCGCAGACGCACGCACGTATGTAAATCTAGCCACAACAGTGCATTGTGGGAGGAAAACCGGAGAACAGACCGGGGACTTTAGGGCATCTGAAGACACAAATCTACCGATATTGGATATGGAGGCATTGCTCTTCTATCAGAGGGGTATATTGCACCTACTTTGAAGAGGTCACCATATCGTACATAGCAGAGCCAAAGAGTGCCCAGGAGGTGCTTGAGCGTTCCCAACTCATACTTACCTGGCAGGGGAGACACCATGATCATGAAGGTGGTTTTCCCAGGGTGAGGCTCATCCATTGCACTGCGGGTGTGCTGACCCCTGCGATTTCCCCAAATGCGGGAAACTCGACTGCATAATTTGTGGTAGTGGGGGACTGCGTTCGCGCTTTCCCCTGATTTTTCGGTAATAAAAATAGATCTAGTGTATTGTGACGCTTTTAAGCTTAGAAGTGCTTCTGAGCGCAGAGGCTGTGTAATATCCATTTAATATTTTTATAGCGCTCATATCCAGAATGGTTGGCGTTTAGTTGGCGCTGTGCTACGCTGCTTTGAAATGCGAGAAGTTAGCCACGCTGGTTTGAGATATAAGCGTACCTGATTTTTTAAGTGGGTCGTATATTGTTCTTAATGGTGGAGGCTGGTTCATAAGGCGAGTGGCATGTTGCCCCACCAAGCAGAACGTTCAGCATGCCCCATCTATTTAACTGCCTTCTGATTTACAACCAGGGTAAGGAGGGGGTCACTTATCAATTTCCTCCTCCTTAATGGGACTGTTGCTCCTTGCATATCTCTGCTGCAGGGAGGATGGGGGCAGAGGACCAGCGGCGTAGCGTGAGTTGTCAGCACCCGGGGCAAGGCAAGTAATTTGCGCCCCCCCTAACCCCTAACCTGCCGATCTGAGGTGAGTTGCCGCTGGCGCTGCCGCCCAAACCACGCCGCTTGCCCGGAGGAGGAGGGGAGCAGAGAGGCGAGGAAAATGCAACATGGCCCAGCAGCTGCAGCAGCAGCGGAGGCGGGGCTGTGAGGAGGGGCTGCCTGGCGCGTCCTTCGCGGCCCTGACGCGCGGGGCTGAGAGCTGCTGCCTGCCGGACGCCTTCAGCCCGGACGCGCGCACAGCTCGTCGGTTCCACGAGACATGGGGCTCTGCTACAGCCTGCGCCGGAGGCTCTTCGCGACTCCGGAGGCAGCGCGCCCCCCCCAGATGTTGTGCCCGGTGCGGCCGGCCCCCCTGGCACCCCCCACGCTACGCCACTGCAGAGGACACAAAACCTCCACCTGCAGTTTGGCCTCCCTGCCTTCTCCAATACCCAACAGGTATTGTGCAGGTGTGTGCCAAAATCCTGAGCTAGTTACAATATGCGAAGAGCAATTTTCACAGGGTCCAAAAATGTGAGCTGGGAGCAGGGGCTGGACAAGCTCTTGGGGGGCGTGGCAGCTCCTTCGGCTCTTTGAACAATATAGAATAAAAATAATTGTGCACCAGTTAATTTGTTGTTTATGCCTGCAGACATGGAGCAGGAAGCAGAAGAATGTAACTTACAGAGACCTCAAAGGAATGGGGGTAAAGTGTGGTAGTGAAGAATCAACACTGTAGAAATTTACAGAGAAATAGGCAACACCAGTGGGAGCAATTGGGAGAGGGAGGAGCAGCTGGCAGCATTTCCAGGTCCAGCTGGAGCTTAATTGGCAACATGCGTTTCCTTGCAATTTCTGAACCCACCGACTCAAGCCCATCTTAAATAGCTAAACACATGCCATCAAGCAGAGGTAGTAGAGCAGGTAATGTAATCTGCGTTCCCCTTCTTCTTCAAGAGCAGCATTTTCAGCACTACCATGCTACTACAGTGGTCAACCTGTGGCTGTCCACTTTGGACCACGGCCAGGTTCCTGTCTCCCCTCCAGTAAAACATCCTTTGGCAGGGAAAAAAAGCATGGCAAGGACAAGCCAGAATCCTCCTCCATGATACTTGTGTTGGAAATATTTTCTGTATGAAAGCAGTCCATCCTGTGAGCCCTCTCCAATGACCGACTTAAAAATACATCAAACTAAATGAGCACTGTGTTGGCCATTGGCCCTCCCCCTCCATTACTTTCTTGCTTTGTGAGCTCCTAGTGGAAGTGATTTGTCAAATGGTAAAGGCTAATGCGCTACATATAAAAACCAGTCGTGGAAATATGCCATCATGGAGGGGCAATGGAGAGCTTGCCCATTTTAAATGCATATATGCTTACTTATTTTTATGAAGGTGGCTGGTGACAGTTATTTCCCTCTAAAAACTCTGACCCTGAAAAAGGAACTTCCCTCTCCCAAGACTGATTTAGTAATCCCCGAGTGATCGGAAAGAGGACATTGAGCACTTTTCTACTTGCTTCGCAGTCCTCTCCACTCAGCTGTGCTGTGATGGGTGGTTCTTGAATGTTTTTGAAGTGGGTAGACCACAATCTTGAACCTGATATACAAATTTTAAAAATAGCTAAACGGAGGCTTAGTTTGGTCAGAATGGAGTAGATTTTCAGAGTTAACACTAGATACAATACTATTGGCTGAAAATTTGTGTCCTGAGATTTTTAGACTCATCTACCCATGTACTAGGGGACGCGGGTGGTGCTGTGGTCTAAACTACAGAGCCTAGGGCTTGCCAATCAGAAGCTTGGCAATTCGAATCACCGCAACGGGATGAGCTCCCGTTGCTTGGTCCCTGCTCCTGCCAACCTAGCGGTTCGAAAGCATGTCAAAGTGCAAGTAGATAAATAGGTACCACTCTGGCAGGAAGGTAAATGGCGTTTCTGTGCGCTGCTCTGGTTCGCCAGAAGCGGATTAGTCATGTTGGCCACATGACCAGGAAGCTGTACAAGATGAGCGCTACAACTGCAGAGTCGTCCATGACTGGACCTAACGGTCAGGGGTCCCTTTACCTTTGTACAGTGGTGCCTCGCAAGACGAAAAGAATCCGTTCTGTGATTCTCTTTGTCTAGCGTTTTTTTTCGTCTTGCGAAGCAAGCCCATTGAAGGATTAGCGGATTAGCGCTATTAGAGGCTTTTAGCTGCTTATCTGCTGATCGGATCAGCTGATAAGCGGCTTAGCGGCTTAGAAAAGGAGGGGGGAGGAAAAAAAACCCAGCAGGAACTTGCAAGACATTGTCGTCTTGCGAAGCAAGCCCATAGGAGATTCGTTTTGCGAAGCACCTCCAAAACGGAAAACTCTTTCGTCTAGCGAGTTTTCCGTCTTGCGGGGCACCACTGTACTATCTGCAACCAAAGGGGCACATGGGTTGCCAGATGTGAAATGCACTGGCATTATTTTCAGCTCTCCTACACCACTTTGCAACTTTGATTGCCCCACTTTCTCTGAATCGACTGCAGTCCTCGGGCTCAAGTGAAACAAAGCCCCTGTTCCCAATAAGCAAGAAAAACACCCACCAACACCAGGTCCAAGCTAAGATCAGATTTATTAGGTAACTGGGTGCTGCTTAGGAGTTGGCATTGGGGCCCTTCTTCTTGCCAAAGCCTGGCACAATGTTGACAAAGCGGCGGTTGTATTGCATGCGCCTCTTGGCACGGCCAGTCTTCTTCTTCTTCTTCTCTTGCTTAGCAACCTGGGAGAACAAAACCAAACAGGCATCAGTAAAAGATCCACTTGAATTTCAGCAAGGAATTCAGCCCACCACCATTCACCCTGCCCTGCAGCCTCAATTTCCACTATGCAACGTCTAGCCCCGATACGTAACTCCCAGAACCACACCCTGAAAGCCGGGCAGTTGACAGCTCTCCACCCAGCCCAATCCTGCCTGAAGACATTTGGGCACTTAAGTTATGGACTGGGCCAAATTCAGCAGCTGCTAGCTCAAGAGCATGCCGGGGTAAACTATACTTCATGGATTTCTGCCTGGACTGCAGTCCAGGCACTCTTATGCTGATGGGGCTTTGCGGCTCCGAGTCCTCCACACAGCAGAAAGCAAAAACAGAACTTACCTTTGGGGTCTGGCCTCTCACTTTGCCAGCACGAGCCAGGGAGCCATGGACCTTACCTGAAGAGGAGAGAAACACAAAAAGATATCAGGGAGGCCACTGGAGGCACCACCACAGCTGACAGCAGTGACCAGAGGCGTGTGGGCTAAAGAAAATCTTGCCAACCAGGACCTTTGTTGATGAGATTATATTTGGGTCCAGGGAGAAGAAGCTGGCACAGCCCTTCACAGGAGGGCTAAAACCCACCCGCTGGCTAGGCTATTGTTTGAAAGTTTACTCTCCACATTCTTTACGCAGGGCAGAATCCTGACTTCTGATCACCTGCGGCAATGCAGTTGCTGGCCTTCTAGCAACCCAACAAGCCTCAACCCAACTGCCATCACTTTGGTACCTGCCCCCCCCCGCCACAAATAGTTCTGGGGGCTCCATACTTACCACCCAGCATGCGTGCAGCAACCTCCAGTGTTGTGAGGTCACTGATGCCACACTGCCCAATGACCGCATCATCTTCCAGGGGGGTTCCACCAAGGAGGATCACCTGATCCTCAGGCACAATGCCCTCCAAGGACTCGATGTGGGCCTGGGGAGGGGAAGGGAGTGATGAGTCACCGAAACACCCCACCGCTCTAACTGCAACAGCAGGGAGGATGACACAAAGGCCACGGACAAGGAAAACGGAATTGAGCTGGAAGGACCCATCGACAGCCAACTCCTCAGTAGCCCTTGTGTGTGAACTTCCCACTCCCTCAAGGAAAAGGCAGCAGAGATGGGGCAGGGTGTGTGCCAAACCCTCCCCTAAGAAAGCCCTGGTGAATTTTTGTAAGGGCATGTCTGAAACGAAGCAAGGGAAAAATAGCAGTAGAAAAAGCAGCAGGGAGGGGAAGGGTTAAGCACCACCACCACTCTGCTTCGCTTCTACCAACACTCCCAGCTGTATCAAGGTTCCGTTGAATGTGTTTGCAGGGGCCATGCTTTTTATTTGTTAGCTAACGAAGGACAGTCTCCAGGCAGCTTACAATCAACTATTAAAAGCGTACAAAATGATTTTAAATGTCCACCAAAATGTAACATTGATAATGGGGGGCGGGGAGAGTAACAATAAAGCCCTGCTTGTCTCAGCCGCTTTCCCAAGCTGCAAGGAAGAGAAGCCACTACACACCGTGTCATCTGTGTCTTCAATGGACCTCAAGGTGTTCTCTCATCCAGGCACTGACCAGACCCAGATAGGCCTCACTCACTCAGCCTAGGGTTGCTGCCTTCAGACCACAGACCTGGTCCTAAGGCCACCCAAGCCTAGAATGAGCTGGAAGGAACTGAAAGGCCACAGGAGTCTGACCCAAAATATCCCCTTCCCCACCCACCCCCTGGGCCGCTAAGAAATAGCCAAGGCTCCAAGTGACTTCTGCAAACAAAGTTAAGCTGTAATGAAAGGTGGCAAAACTATAGATACAAGTGTTGAGAGCCTCAGACCAATCTATACAGGGGGGCAATCCATTCCCAACTCCAAATACAGCAACTAGAAAATAGCAGAAGCAACACTCGCTATCGCTATGCAACAAACTAAGTACAGTGAACCTAGTGAGGTACAGCACTCCTCACAAAGGCTGCTAAGTGTGTGTGTGTGGGGGGGAGGTCTTTTCTTCTCCAGCAATAGAAAATTAGCTAGATTTGCTTCATTTTTTTTTGAATATTGCTATAAGCTGCCTTGAACACGAATAGGTGAGAAAGTGGGACAATAATTTAGTAAATAGCACAAGTAGTTAACTGTTCCTTACCTTAAGGTGAGCTACTGTTTCTTGCCCGGACACCTCAAGGGTGTGCAGATTCTGAGCACGAATAAAGAGTTGCATGGTTCCACCTGTGCTGAGGAGAACAGCAATCAGATTAGGGCGCAAAAGTATAGCATTTCCTCCTGAGGATTAGACAAATTCATGAAAAAGAGGTCTATTGATGGCCACAAGCCACAGCGGCTCTGCTCTGCCCTCCACAGTTGGAGGCAGTGATGCTTCTGAATACCAGTTGCTGGAAACCCCAGAAGAGGAGACGGCTCTTGTGCTCAAATCCTGCTTGCTCATTTCCCACAGGCATCTGGTGGGCCACTACAAGAAAAGGATGCTGGACTAGATGGGCTATTGGCCAGATCCAGCAGGCTCTTCTTACTTCTTAAGCTAGTACCACTGGCGTTTCTTTTAGACTAGGAAACTCTCTCCATTCTGTAAAGCAGACCTCAAGGTAATGCTGCTGTTCAAGAACAAACTCAGAACGTGAGATGTGGCTCACAAGCCTCTCCATTCAGCCTGCTATTGGTGCTCATCCTGGCAACAACTTAGCTTCCATCAAGATAATGCTGGAAGACCCCTAAATTCTTTGTTTCGGGAACTCACAAAATTGTCTGCGTGTATCCTTCCAAATATGGTGCAGGGAACAGAGTCCACTAGGAAATGCCAACCTGAACACAGTTCCTCTCAAAGATTATCGCCGCCCCCCCCATTTGAACAACACACAGTGCCACCTGCTGGGCCACAAACAGCTCCACACACAGAAACAGAGATGTCTTGACCTATCCTGTTGCAAAGTGAGAAGCCGTCCCCAATTCTCTTTCAGAGAATCCTGGTCTCTCTCTCTCTCTCTCTCTCTCTCTCTCTCTCTCTCTCTCTCTCTCACACACACACACACACACACACAGAGTACCATTAGAGGCACAGCACTGCCACATTAACAGCCATGGCTCCCCCTCTGTCCTGGGAACTGCAGTATATTAACGGGAACTGTAATTCGGTGATGGGTGAACTACCGTTCCCATGTTTATTTGTGGGGAGCCATGTCTGTTAACGTGGCATAAATGTGCTTTAAATGTATAGTGGGGATGTGACCAAATACCACAGTTCTGAAATAATCTCTCTTGTATTCCTTCCCACACCTTAGCAACCAGGCTTAACAATATGAATACCAGCATGCTGACTTACCATCCACCCAGCCTTCTCCTTAAAATTCCTATCTGCTTTCTACCTTATTAAGCTCTTCCATCTCTTCCCCACACCCTGCTACCCTCCATTTATCTATCTTAAAACAGGACCCAGGAGGTTCAGACTCTTAATCCCATTCCTCCACTGAATTCTCCAGGGAAAGCCAGGAGTTCATTTAGACAGTGTGTTCCCCCAGTCACATAAAAAGCACTCAGGAGTCCTGGCTCTTATCACTCCCTTACAAAAAAAAAATACTAATACAAAAAACCCCAAGTACTGTATTACCCACGCCCAATCCTTATGTCCTTAACCTCACTTACACATACCCCAACCCCACTCTACCTCCATGAGAAGAGGGATTACAACCGGTTATGCACTGCCTATGTTTTTAGTTGTTTCTGTTTTGTCTGTAAGATGTCTTGAGTCCTTGTCAGGGGGGAGAGGCAGGATAAAAATAAGTATAATGCCCAGGGAACGTTGATTATGGGGCAAAAGGAAAACCTAATCACTACATAAATATAGGTCTCCTGCGATGCCTGTATAGCAACCTTCCTTATCTCCTTAAAGTCTCCATCAAAACTCATCTGGATCATTCCTAGTCCCTACTTTTTACTTCAGGCAAAGGATGTGCCATTCAAGCAACGTTCTCTCCTGGCTTCCATTCCCTCACCCCGTTTTTGCCTCGGTAACCTGTAATGCCCCTTCTTTAGGAAGCAGCATCCACACAGAGGGGGTCATATAAGAATGGCAACAAGGCAAACCCGTCCCCCCCCCCCCCAGCTTCGTTTGCTCCTCAGGCTTTTAAAAGCGGCTCCATGGCCTTTGCCTGCCTGCGCAGCCGGTCGCCTCTCAGTCTTAGCAGCGTGAGAAGAGCGTTGCTGGCCGCGTTTTCCGTACGGACTGACACGGGGTGCTTCTCTACGGTCCCCGCGGAAGCCGAGGCTACGGGGACGGAGAGTCAGACCAAGGCAACTCCGGCCGCTCGCATCGCTGGAACACGCGTCCCGCTCCATCTCCACGTGCTTCACGGGGCCCTGTGAGCCGCGTGCAGCCGAGGCCAGTCCTGCTCCGAGTAGGCCCATTGGGCCAAGGGCCAGAAGTCAGCCGCGCTCATTCACTTCATTGGGTCTACTTCCCAGTAGGTCGCATGCGGGCTCCACTCCCTGCCCTTCCCCAATTCCCCCTCTCCAAATAGGAGGCCTGGATTTGAGGGCCGTCTCAAGGGGACCCAGGAGTCCGGCGGACCCCCCCACCCCCACCATTTTCCTTTTGATTCCCCTCCCTTCCCGTCTCACCCTCAGTCGCCGATCCAAGATGGAGCCGGGAGAGCCGAAGAGTCGCCGCCGCTCCGCGCACGCAGACGAGGGAAAAGGAAAGAGGCAGGAAATGGGGCGGGACTACCAGGGCGCAGGCGCAGTGGGGTCGGTGTGGGCGTTGGCGTCTCTATGGTTGGTTCGGCTTGGTGTTCTCGCGCGGCCGGGCTGGCGCAGTCATTTTGTCTCTATGGTGGCGCCGCGCCCTCTCTATGGCAGAGTCGCGTTGACGTCATCAACCCGCGCTTCTCCTCCTCCTCCTCTCAGGATGGCGACTTTGGCTTTCGCCTTGGCCAGAGTTGGGCTGCGGAAGGGGCCGTTGCTGGGAGGATGGCGGCGGCGACTCTTGGCGGCGGCTCACACGGTAAGGGGACTCGAGCACAACCTGAGGGAGGGAGGGAGGGGGCGGGGGGGGCCATGGAAGGAAGCGGCTAGGGATTGGGTTAGGTGAGGGTAGTGGTTTTTATTTTATTTGACATCATCTGGGATACTGAGTCGGGTCTTCGCAGTGGGAGCCCTGCTCTCAGTCCCAAATAGCTTGGCTATTAGAATGGACTAATGGGAATTGTAAGCCAGCAACATCTGGTGGGGCGTAGGCTCCTGACCAATACTTCATAGACTATTATCCTTATTTGTTTACTCTACAAGGAGGTCAGGGTGGTAGACGTGGACATCTTCCTATCTCTTCCTCGCCTCATTTTTTATTCTTCCGGGGTGCTTGTTAGGCAGAGTGGCTCAAGTTGAATTTTGTGATTGAATAAGTATTTGAACTCAGGTCAGTTGCATTTAGCAGAGTGACTGTGGAACCATTGGAGGTTTTTAAAATAATATGCTTCAAATGTATATAGTGATGGAGAGAAATAGCAAACACTAGCAGTACTAGCCCCCAGACAGAATCCATGCATAGCCCCACATCATATAAATTTGGAGTGTGCTGGGCTGATTCTCCCAAACCAGCTTCTGATTGACTGTTCCAAAATTAACCTTGTTTTTCCAGTCTCCATCTGCAGTGAGTGGCTGTAGCAATGTAAATTACCGGTATTGTCTAGAGGAGGGTCAGGTTTTGTTCAGCCAAGGGCAGGGTTCTTTCCGGATCTGGAGCCAATAAGCACGCCAGTGGATGAAGAATAAGCAATGCTTTATTTGCGTAAGGTTAACAGATAGCAGCAGGCATACAAAACACAAATTATAGCATACCAGACAGGAGTCGCACACAATCTCCCCTTCAGCTGCCCAGAACTCCAGGTAGAGCAGCAAGAGAGACCCCGCCGACACACTCACAGCATCTGGTGCCTCAATCTGTGAAGAAGCTCACTGAGCCCCTTCAGCCTACAGCTTTTATAGCCAACTTTGATTTGATTGATTGCACCTGGTTAGCAGGCATCACTCATTACCGGCCCGGGACACCAGGTGTGACTAATGTGGAGGAGCTGAGAGTCTCCAACTCAATTCACTGCAACTGGGTATCCTCCCCACTAGCCAGTCAGCACTTAGAACACAGGGGACCCAGGAAACTCTTGACACAGGTGTGTGAAAAACAAATTATACTATCATGAATCAGCAAACCTTAAACCGGGGATGTAAAAGGGAAGGAGACATGTCATCTTACTCCTCAAAATTACAATGGTCTTCTGCATTTCCCCTACAGGGTGGGTACTTCCTTGCTGAAGGTCTTCAAACAGAGGCTAGGAAGCCATCTTTTGGGGCAAGCTGTTGAGTGATGTTCTAGCTCTGGATTTCCCTATCAAGCAGGGGGTTGAATTAGGTGGCCTTGCAAGATCTCCTTCAAACATTGTGCCTATTCTGTCTGGTCAAAATGGTTCAATAAGACTTATAAAAAATGTTTTAGGAGCATTTAGTTTTAGTTCCCCCTGTTAGCATATGATTCTCATTCTCCATAGCTGAAGTGATTTCTCTCTGACAAATTTATCTCTGCCATTATTATAGCAGAAAAATAGTAACGATATTCCTAAGCAAAATTCTTGTAAGTTGACTAACGTTTTTCTGTTTCAGAGGCAAGCTTCAGCAGAAACCAGCTCTACAGAACAGAAATATCCAGGGATTATTGAATCTACTAATGAATATAGGTTTGTGGAGAGACTTATACCTCCCTCTCGAGTACCAGTACCCCCGAAACATGACAGTTATCCCACCCCTTCTGGATGGAGCCCACCTCAAGGTAAAATACAGGGGAAGGGGTAATTTGATTGCTCTAAATAGTTCAGAGTCTTAGGTAAGGCCCCAATTAGAGTCACGAGACCATTTTGGCCCAACCAGGTCCAACTGCCCTGTCCCTGGCATAATTTATGGCATCATGTGTGGGGTTGGTGAAGACCTGGCTAAGCTGAACGAGGGTTTGCAGGCACCACAGATCAGGCTGTTTGGTCTGGTTTGCAAAGGTCTCAGCAAGAACCGTGTGGTCAAGTCATCTTGATGTCAGAGAAAGGGTCATAGCTCACTGGTAGAGCATCTTCTTTAACTGCAGACGGTTCAAGGTTCAATTCCCGGTGGTATCTCCAGGTAGGCCTGGGAGAGTTCTTACTGAAATCCCGGAGAGCAACTCAGTGTAGACAGTAGTGAACAAGATGGACTGACTTCATATACAGCTGCATCCACCTGCCAAACTTGACCTGTGATAGGTGAGGGAGATAGCGAGATGCAGTTGCCCACCCTTAGCTTTTGAAGGGAAGGGGTCCCTGAAAGAGTTTGTACATGTAGTATCCTTTCGGCACCCTAGGAAGTAAAGTTTGAACTAGATACAGAAGGCAGCAGAAAGCACATCACACCATTCTGTCACTGGGGATAAGCAAGTCTGGCACTAGTAGGTGCCTGTACGTGACAGTTCATTTATTGCACAAGGTATAAACCTTTTAAGTCAGTATTTCTACCTGCTTCTGATTCACATCACCCCTTTCCCTTATTCTCTTGCTAGAACCTCAAGATGTTTTGTGGCTTTAATTAATTACACAAATTAGGATTTTTTATAAAATTAGTAGAGGGTTGGAGGAGGAAGGGGGGGGGGCAAGTATACCCAGCTCTCTGCTTTGTGCTTTGATTTAGTTATATAAATGATTTAGTTATATAAATGTGACCATCTGTAGATCCACACGTTTTGCTTTCTCCTACACTAGACCCACCTCCTGACCTTCCTTATTTTGTAAGGAGGTCACGAATGCACAATATCCCAGTTTACACAGATACTACCTTCAGAGGGTGCAGGAAGATGACGGTCATCAGAAAGATTGAAGGCGATATTTGGGTAGGTGTTATTCACATTGCATACTGCACCCGTTGGTTTTTCTTATACTAGGATGACAAAATAAGTGGATTATCTATGGGAAAAAAGGTAAAGTGACCCCTGACCGTTAGGTCCAGTTATGGCCGACTTGGGGTTGCGGTGCTCATCTCGCTTTATTGGCCGAGAGAGCTGGCGTACAGCTTCTGGGTCATGTGGCCAGCATGACTAAGCCGCTTCTGGCGAACCAGAGCAACGCATGGAAACGCTGTTTACCTTCACGCCGGAGCGGTACCTATTTATCTCCTTGCACTTTGACGTGCTTTCGAACTGCTAGGTTGGCAGGAGCGGGGACCGAGCAACGGGAGCTCACCCCATCACGGGGATTCGAATTGCCGACCTTCTGATCAGCAAGTCCTAGGCTCTGTGGTTTAGCCCACAGCGCCACCCGCGTCCCTATCTATGGATAGTTCCAGGTTAATCCGGAGCAAGTGGCTGTGATCTTATTGGTAGCAGAGAGTTGAGGATTGTTTAACAACTACAACAGTAGTGGCTGTAGTGTTCTTAGCCAGTGATTAGGAAATTGAGGTGGGTTAATCATGCTACTTTCTGAACTTTTTTTCATTTCCCCCCAGGCCCTTGAAAATGAAGTGAAGGAATTCATCACACAGCTGTCTGGGCAGACAGCAGTCACCCAAGTGAATGAAGTTTCCTGCATGATTCGCGTCAAGGGATTTTTTGAGCAGGAATTAAAAAAGTGGCTGTTGGACAAAGGCTTTTAAATAAATGAGAGATATTCTCACTAGTTTTTTATCTTCTTGTAAGGTCCACTTTTCTAATAATGTTGATCAGTAGGGTGGGAATAATGAGCGGGGGGGGGGGGAATTATTTAGGCCTAGAGGTTTGCATTTGTACTGCAGGAAACAAACGGCTCTTTCAAGTGTGCTGAGCAAGCATAGCCTAAACATTTTCTACTTTCGGCCCAGTGGAACTTCTAGATGCCTGCCATAGAGTTCCTTGTTATGGAAGAGCACTTTTGCTAAAGAACCTGATTTTGCTGGATTATTCTACCTGGCTTTATTCTTCTAAGGTGAGCAAGTAGGTTTTAGAACCAATTGTCAAACTTAGTCTTCTTCCAGAGCAAATGATCCCTTGTACACAATTCCTGTTCCAAGGGGGTTGTTGAATAAACAGTTCTAGCCCATCTAGTTGCAGAGTTGAGTTTGAATGAGAAGACTGCAGCAATCATTGCCTGTTCCTACACTGTTAAATAAAGTAACCAGGCAAGCAGAACTTGTATTACAAGTAGAAATAAAAGCCACAAATTTGGCTAAGCACTATGCCAACCCATACTAGAATAACCCCCTGAGCACTCCCCTCTCACAGGAAAATGGAGGATGGTAAAGACATGGTAATGAATTCCTGTTTATGTACAGTTAACAACACATGAAATGTACAGGAGGAAAAGTTTACAAAAAAAGGAGGACTCATTTTAACAGACACCAATTCTGCCTCGTAAAGCCTAAGAGAATCCCGCGGCAGACAAGACGTAGTCCTTGGTCACTCCATCATCCAAAGGGTCTCCAAGGAGGACTGTGGCAACCTCCCTTGTGTGGTAAACAACAGCAGCTCCGCATGGAATATGTGATTTCAGATCCTCCACGTCTAAGAAGTGTCAACATATTCCCCTGAATCGTGGAAACACGAAAATTGTGGCTCGTAATAGGTGGTGGGGCAGTTCAGTACATACAAAGCTTTTGTGGGGAGGGAGAATCAGTTTTTCAGATGGAGACAGTTAAGTTTCTCTACAGCTGCTCAGAGAGGAGGTAGCAGCAGCAGCAGCAGCTACAGGTCATGCCTGCTTCTATCTGTGGGCCAAAAAGCTGCAGCTGCCACTCAGTCTCATGGATGCTGTGGGCATCTTGGGCCAATCAGTTTCAGGTCTGTTGGTAATACTGATTGTAGTTCCATGTGTTCTGGTACCCATAGCCACTATAGTTCTGCAAACAGAGTAGATAAAAAATGAAGCAAATTAATTTATTTCAATTTTGCCAAGCGGCTTTAAATAAATTACATTATTTATTTTGTGGACAGCCTTCCTTCCGCCCCAACAGCAAAAAGTTCCATGGAAGGCTTGTTCACACAGAATGCTTGGCTCAACAGGCCTAAGCTAAGCTGCCTACTCAAACTGGCCCAAATTAACTCTGTTCAACTGGGTTGTGCAAACCACCTAGCTGGCTCAAATCAAAAAGCTACCTCAGTAATGTATTGCCTGTCAAGCTAACTAGGAACTGGTCCCAAGTTTGTTTCAGCCACCTCTGCTATGTCTATAAACTCATTCTAGAAGTCTCTTGCAACTCACCTGGTACCAAGTGTTATAGTTATAAGCTCCTGTTGTGCTGCTGTTGCTCACATCTGCTGCCATCAAAGGGGTGATGCCTGTTGTTGCAACTGCAAGGCTGCCGCCTCCTGCAGCTGCAGCAGCATCCTCAAGTCTCATCCTTTTTTCATCGGCCTCCTCAGCACTGCACGGAAGTTTAAAAAAGGGCAGTCAGCATCCTGGAAGGGAGTGGGCATCTCTGGCTGCCCTGGAGGCCTGGCTTAGCAGTGGCAGTCAGGAATGCAATACGTGCATTAGGGGACTGGTGTTCAGCTGGTATTTCAGGACCTCATGCTGGGTCACAGCAACATAACTAACACTAATGTCTATGATGCCACAGACACCCTCCCCCCTAAGATCTTAAGGGGGGGGAAGAGAAATAACCAATGGCTTTTAAGACTGTAAAGAAGGTGCACAGAGAGATGTCTCAGCCAGGAAACATCACTAAATCCACTCGTTATGAGGGAGGGGCCCAAGTCTATAGAAAACCTTGGCATGCCTTAAAGCAGTGGGAAGAAACCTCGAACAGTTAAACGGACAGTACAAAGCTCACACAATGGTGAGCTTCTATAAAGCCTGGGTTTTTATTTTGCAGAAGAGCAAGAAGGAAGTTTGAGGGAGCAGAATTGGCAAATAAAGCTAAGTGGGGTGGGCCTGTGACAAAAACACAAATAAGATAAGATGCCCTGGTGCACAATCTCCACCCTGATCTCCTTCAACACTGCAGGGTTTTTTGCATGACTGGGTCAGGTTGTTTTTTTTAAAGTTAACCATTTTAAAAAGGAAAGAAACTCTGAACCCCTGAGTGAGGGAAAGTGTCATGCAGGGAAAACACAGTACTTCTGAACCATTTAAATCATATGAATTATCGGCACAACAGAGCTCTAGGAGAGACCAGTACTGTTATCCCCATACTGCAAGTGAGGGAACCGAGGCAGAGAACTGTGGCTGGCCTTAGGTCATCTTGTGAGTTCAAGGCGGAGGTGAGATTGGAAGCAGGGTCCTGTGCCAGACTAGCTTTCACAGTGGACATGCAGCCCAAACTTAATCCATCGTACGAAGTACATTGTACCGATTTCAACAAAAGTCCCCCTAACGTACACGTGCAGAGGTCCACAGCCTCAGTGAGGAAGACTGTGTTGGTCACCTCCTCCTCCTAAACAGACAACAGAGGCCAAACAAAGGCCAAGGACTTCAGTGGCCAAGGAGTTCCTCACCCATTCTCCAGGAGCCTCTTCCTCATCACTTGCTGGTTCAGTAGTTTCTGATGCTCGTCGTACGATGTCAGTAAGCTGCCAATGCAAAAAGGAAAAGAAATATTGGGCGAGAAAAAAGCTCTGTTGGCACATGGCTGTCATGAACTGGACAGACAAAAGCCTGCAAGTCTGGCCCCCTTTCACTGTACTCCTCTCTTTGTTACCTGTTGATGCTGGACCCAAAGTCCTCAAGAAACTCCACCCTCCGCTGGGAGAATATAATCTTGGTCTCCAGAGGGAGACCGCTGGTCAGGGCTCGGTCGAAGCTACTCATGGTGTTGCCCTCATTTTGCCGGACGTCAGCACTGAACTCCATTTCTAACAGATTGGCGTAGAGCTTGGCATTGTCCTGCATCAAAGGAAAATGCAGCAGAAAACATCACTCAGAAAAGTTGGGGACAAAACTTGGAAGGAAAGAATCCAGACCATCTCTGTCTTTGTGTTCAGCGCAAAGGAAAACCTGCAGCTCAAAATAAAGGGTTGGCAAAAAATGGCCAGCATTACGGTAAGTCTATCTAGGTGGTCCCAAGGAAAAAAATTGGGATCCTGTAGAAAATGCTTTTTTATTCCTCTTAAGACAGCCAGGATAGGCAAAGGCAAGCAGAACTGAGCTTTGCTTTGACCTTGAATTAATGTCAACTAAGGGACTGGCTCTTCTGGATAGAATCCAGAAGAGACCTGCAATTAGAAACACCATGTTTTCCCCTTGGTATCCACTCTTGAGAACAGAGCATTTTAGAGCTATCTATCTAACCAAACTCTCATCAGCTTCCTTAAGAAATGCCTTTATTGAGCTGCGTTTCCAAGTAATGCCTCCTGTAGGATGCAAGCAGTTCACTGCTGTTCAAAGGGATTGCTTTATTTCACACTTGAATGACGCAAGGAGGAAGCTTCAGCTATGAAGCTCCAGAACTTTGTGCATGACTGAGTGGGCTGAAACTTTTAACATTTTCAAGAAAGATTAGATACATTCAGGGCTGATCTGCACTTCCCACCTCAAAGAGGAATAATTGCAGGAAGAGGCAGCTGTTTACACATACAGCAATGGCAGACATGCGGTAATAAGCCCCACCACACTTCTTTTGGTGGCTCTAGGAGGTGCCAGGGACCCCCAAGGAGGGTGCGCACACATGACCATGCGCAACACTGACAACCAGACTTCTAGAAAGCCACACTCAAATCTATCTCAAGTCTCTGAAATGCTGTGCAAAGTGGAATCAGAGAAGTTGAAAACTATACCAGTCCCTCACTTTTGGATGCCGACCTTCAAGGTCCCCATCTCCCCACTCCCCCTTAGCAAACGCCCAGTATTTTTTACCGGATCCTTCTCCAGTGCCTCCAAGAGTATCTTCCGGGCTTTGATCAGGTTCTTCTGCACTTTCAAAACCTGCCGGGCTAGTTTGACAGAATAGAAGGAAGAGACAGGCATCCCCTCGTTCTCCCGGATGGCTTCCATCAGGAGGGCCTCTGCCGCTTCCATGTTCCCCAGCCGGCGCTCCAGGCTCACCCGCCGCAAACGCACCATGGCCAGCCCAGGCACACAGTCCTCAAAAGACTTCAGGATGCGCCGGGCTTCCTCCACCTCTCCTGCATGGGGGTGGGGGGGGCAGAGTGAAAACAGCTGCATTCGCTGTGCTGAGAGCTTAGAAGAGCCGAGTTCAAATTACTATCCTCCAAGAATCTGTGAAAACTTCAGCAATGACAACGAGCAGGCATCCTCCTGGCCATTCAGAGATCTTCCCCACTGCCCTGGCCCCTCTTGGCCCAGTTCCCCTGGAGTTGAAGGGAGCGAACTGTGTACCATTCACCCCCCACCCCTGCCTATGTCAGCTGCCTCTGGGAATCTCAACAAATATCCTGCAATGGGTTGCATCCAAAGCAGTGTCCCACCAGCACAAAGATTTCCACTTGTGCAACAGGACTTCTCCCCACACCCCTTCCTTCTGTTCTAGGGGTTCCCCCAACTGCCTAGAGCAGATTTTGAGGGGAACATGTGTGCGAGGAGTCCTGTTGTGCAAGCGGAAATGTTTACACTTACAGTGTCTCTTTCATGGCACACCATCTGGACATTGACAAAAAAACCTAATATTTCAATCTTTTCAAGTTCAGTAGAAATGTTTGGCTGGTGAAGAATTCTGTGAACCCTGAAAGGCAACCCCTGGCCTAGGCAGCTTACGGCTGATCAACAGAAGATTTTAGCAGCATGGGACGAGCAGCTCCTTGGGCTAGAAAACTGAGGGGGCTGGCAAGGCAGTGCCCCTTATTCTCCTCACCTTGTTTCTCCTCAAAGGCTGCCCAGAGGAGGTGGATGTTGGGCTTCCGAGGGAGGTGATAGCAGCAAGCTCGCTGGAAGACGTTCCTGGCCCCAGCTACACTGTGGTTCTCGAGGTACCTTGTGTACTGGATGGAGAGGAAAAGGGAACAGAAGAAGCAGAGGGTGGTATGAAAAGCAGCTTGGATGCACACCTGCGATGGCAGCTCTGGTCAGAAGGAGCTTAACCCAAACACGTTCTGTCACTGTGTTTCTGAAAAAGCCAGTGATAATTTTTTGCCCCATCATGGCAAAGCTGCTACTGTTGCTTGTCTCTTCCTCTTGTGTGTGGGGACCATTCTGTAATTTGGGCAGACACCAATATTTTATCCATCTAACTAGAGCCCACCATGGGGACACCCACAGCGAGACAATATGCACTTTCTGGAGGAGGAGGCCTAACAAAACAAGAGGCTGTTCATAAAGGGAGGAGTTTAAACCACAGCCTCTGGGACTGCCTGAAGGGCAGAGAAGGAGCCGCTCCCCTCCTCTGCATGGGGCAGTCCGGGGGCATTCAGGGGAGGAAGCACATCTTGCCAACACACACCTTGATCCAGAACTCCTCATACAGGGCGCAGGCAATGACGCAGCGCTCAAAGAGCACGATGGTGCGCTCGTGTGAGCCGCTGGCGATCTCAAAGTCCAGGTAGTCCCGCCAGTTCCGCAGCTGGGCTCTCTCCAGCGGCTTTACGTGGAAGTAGGGCCTCTTGATCTAAAACAAAAGGAGGGGAGGGGGAAGGAGCTCAACCGGAGAGGCAAAAGGAAAGCAGGGAGATAAATTCCCCAATCCTGCTGGGGCTGAGGTCCAGAGAGAGGGGGACCTCGCACACTTTTTCTGGCTGACCCAAGACAGGCAAGAATGGAGAGCACTGGCATCGGTGCACATCAGCACTTCAGCCTCAAAGTAAAAGCTCCATGTCACACTGGCAGGGCACAGGATCCATCCCCCAGCTCCGCCATATGCAGCCTATTTGGCAATTCAGGCCTACAGAAGCACTCTGCCATCCGTCACCCCTTTTGGCTTTGCATGAGCCCTGGACAACTTTTCCAAGCATAAACCTCACAGGGCAGGGGGAGGAGCCTCACAGTGTCTGGCTGTCAAGCAAGTGAACCCCAAGCTAACAGGAGAAAGGCCCAAGGAGGCAACACAGGCAGGCCTGGCCTTTGAAGCTTCTCAGGCTCATTCCATAGCTTTAAAGGCAAGAAGCCAAGTGGCTTGTTTTTTAGAAGCAGGGAAGAACTGAGCAGAGCTGCTTCTCCCACATAACCACAGCAGAGAGACTGACAGCTGCTAGCCAGGTTCTTAGAAAAAGTTAAAGCCCTAAATAGAAAGCACTGACCAAACAGCGGCTCAGCTATACAAACCCCTTCTTCAAAATTCCAGCGCTTGCTGACTTCGCTCTCATTCTGGGTGTAGATATGCTGGCGAATAGAAATCACAAGTTCCCGGATCCTGTCCTGGTCCAGAGGTCCCTGAAATCCAAGAGCACAGCTCAGCCACTGGTTGCGCAAGGCATGGAAGTACTCAAGAAAGAGCCTTAAGAGAGCCTAAATGCACATGGGAAGCTCACGAACAAGACGCGAGACGTGAACCACAGCAGCCATTTTGTTCCCATCACCAGACACTTAAATGGTATACTGCCTCTAAGGATGGAAGCTCTCTTTCTACCCACTCTTTCTCTTTCATTGTGGAATAGTGTAATCAGTGTGCAGAGCCCAGGAAGCCCCTGCCCCCCAAGTACCAGAGAAAGCGGAACAGCCAGCCACACTGGTACCCACCAGCACTTGGCTCCCTTCCACCATCTCCTGCTTGGCTTCTGTCTTCAGTGGGACGTCCTCTCCAGGCGGAGCCTCCTCAGCCTCCATTTCGGTGGCCTTGGCCACTGTCTCGGAGGCCATCTTCGACTGCAGCCACAGCAGCTCCTCCGTGGAGAGAATCTCTCTGGGGGGATGGCTGGTCACGTGCTCCTTGAATCTGTGTTAAGGGAAGAGAAAGGTGGAGCAGGCAAGGCAAGGCCCACTCTTTGAGAGAAAGGTGGAGCAGGCAAGGCAAGGCCCACTCTGGAGCAAAGGGGGAGTTTGGATGCTGCAGAGAACTGGGGAGGGGACAGTGGTCTGGTACTGTGCCAACAACAGAATGGTGCCCCACAGCAGCTAATAATACTAAGCGCTGATTCAAGACCTTAAGTTGACGATGCCATAGATGTTATCTCAGTAAAACCTTTACCACAAGACTGTTAAGGGAAGTCAGAAGGATTAGACCCCTAAGGCAGCGTTGGAAGGGGGAAGAGTGGGGAAGGGAAACAAAGCAACATACCTAAGCCCGTCACATGAATTACATTTTCAATATTTACAGCACAGCAGGAAACTTCCCTTACAAAATATCAGAGATATCCAATCACATCCACAAATATCTAGTCTCTAAAGGACAGTCACGTCTGCAAGTCTTTTCACAACCTTTAACTGAATTTTGGGTGCACCCACTGCAGATGACACCACTTTATAAGCCAGCACCTTCATAGCTTTGCTCAGGAAAAAGCAGAGCCTGCAGATCATTCTCTCAGGCATTCCTGGCTGAGGGACTTCCTTATTCCCCCCATCTCGGTTACATGAGCTCTCTCAGGAGATGGGACCTGGGAGGCAGGGAGTGTCTCGGTGGCCTCTTGCCCTCCACTCCATCCCCTAATCTGTATTATGGGTATATTTTGGCAGTGCCAGCTGTGCATGTGGGAGACACACACAGCCAATGAAGCTAAATCGGTGTGGCCACTGAGAAATCATTTTACGGCACAACACAGCCTACCTCACAGGGCTACTGTGAACATAGAGAATAAAAGTGCCATGTTGCATAGCGATTCCTAAGGTGCTTTCCAATTCCATGACTTCAAATGCTGATAAAAGTTTGAAATACATCCATCTTGACGGACAGGTTGAGTTGTGCAAACTGTGAAGCGCCCACTTGGTGCAGTGGAGAGGGCTGGTACCAAGAGCGGTGAAAACCTGATTCAAATTCCTCAAAAGCCTCACAGGGTGACCTGGAGCCAGCCGCTCTCTCCCACGGCCTAGCCTACTTCATAGGGTTGTTCTGAGGATAAAAGTGGGCAGAGAAGCGGGGGAGAGAGAACCATGTCTGCTACTCTCAGCAAATTGAAAGGAAGAAGGACAAAAGTATAAATCAAGGATGACTGTATCAACAGCAAAACACGGACAGGGTTCCTTCTTTGGAATTTCCCTCCTTGGGGAGTTATGCAGGTGGGGTGCATCGCTACATCCAGAACTCCCCATCCTGAAGTGCTGCAGATGCCCCTGCCTCCTGTGGACATGTTTAGCCACTTTCCTTCTCACACAAACCAACACCTCACTTGGGAGCCTGAAGCTCTGACACTCACATCACAGCTCTTGAACAAAGTGTGGAAGCCGCCCCCCCCCCGGTAGCCCCCCACAAGACTTACTTTTCCCAGTGGTGGCTGTACAGCTGGGTGGGGGTGGCCAGCACTCGGTCATAGATGGCGGTGATGGCCTTCAGGTCCCCTTGCTCCCTCTGCCACTCCACGTACATCTCCCAAAGTTTGTCCGAACGGAAATCCACCCCGGCAGCTGCCACAGCCGACTCAAAAGTGCTGTGAGGAGCAGAGCACAGCACAGGGAGATGTGATCAGTATTTGAAAATAGGAGCCATGACAGAATATTGCAGTGTCGTCCTCTAGGAAACTCCATTCCACCCCCACCCATGTTCTACTTTTCCAGCTGACAGAATATCATGAGTACCTTGCCTGCTCAGTTATGCTGGCCCTGGAGGTGCTCCTGGAACTCAGCATACACACGTGGTAAGGAGGCAAGGACACAATTTGTTTGGCCAGTAAGATCTGGAGACCTGCTTGCTATGTATTTCTCAATATGGCACAAAAGGGGCCATGGCACTCAGCATCCTGAGTCTTATAGGGAGAATCAGGCTTCCAAATTATCACTTCTCTCTCACTTTCACACATAGGGTTACAATAGGAAGTCCCTTCCTCCCTCTGACATGACCTACCCACAGATTTTCTGAGCTGAATCTGGAAGGTTCATATCCAAGCTGGACTGCAGAAAGGAGATGTAATGGATCCACAGGTCCATGCTGAGGGGAATGGACTGCAGGCCTCGCTGGAAAACCTGGGGAGCAGCAGCAGTAGCAGAGAAATGATTTGTAAATACTTATTCATTTGTAGAGAACTGGGGGAGGAGAGGCCAGGAAGAGTTTTTATTCCCCCCTCCCCATCGACCCCTTGCCCACAATCCTTCACCCTTAAGATCTTGGATTCCCTCCTTTCCTCTGAAGCACTAGGGGCTGACTAAACCAGACACAACATGTTGAGGTAGGAGCTTTTGTCCTTCTGGGGAGACTGAATGCAAAGCAAAACTCATCCCTGCAGAGTCCACCTACCCCAATTGAAGCTAAGAAGACACCAGACACACAGGCTTTTTGCCTTATCCTGTTGCGCGAGGTTGCTTGGCTCACTTGCAGGAGATACCTGGAACCTGCCTACTCTGCAGCACCTTTAAGGAGCGTGCAGCTCCCCTATGTCTGGGTTGCGGTGGTCTGAACTGGGTATGTCCCAGGCGCACGCACGCACGCACACGCACACACACACACACACACAAACAGAAGGGAGAGCAGAGGTACGGAATCCCCTCCGGCCCCTCCTCACCTCCTCAGTCTCCTTGATGAAGTCAAAGCGCCGCTCCATGTCTGCGTATTTCTTCCAGTAGCCGTAGCAATAAGGGTACCGCAGGAAGAAGCTGTCAAAGGCTTTGCGGGCTGCATAGATGTGATTCTGCCCAAGTGGGAAAGAGGAAAGAGGTGAAGCTACCACACAAAACACAGCAGGCTACTGTAAATGTGAAGGAAAAGGAGGCACCTGCCTTATTAAAGCTGTTATCTTTCATCGGGTAAGCCTCACTCCAATTAGGGACAATTAACTTGCGCTTCAACAGTTAACCACACAATTCAATCCAAGCTTGCAGGTGGACCCCTCAGCTTACCTCTTGCTCTACATACTGCAGCAGCTCTGTCCATGCAGTGAAGTCGAGAGGGTTCTCTTGTGCCGCTCTCCAGTACCGCTCAAACTCCAGCGGATATGTGATGGAGAGCTCCTCCATGGGGGGGTTGATTGCCATGTGCATGACCACGTCGGGAGCAGAGGGCTGAGGGGCTTCCTCCTTGGCAGGCTCAGGTCGCAGGGCCAGAGCAGTGGATTCTACACTGACCCCGTTGCACTCTTGCGCTGGCGTTGCCTCATCTGGGTTTGGGGCCCCGTTACTCGCTGGCTTAGGAAGCACATCTTGGTCAGGACCTATTGGATTTAGGAACAACAAAAGGTAATGAGAATTCTTCCAGTTCTCTCTGAAACCTAGTTCTGTTGGGCTAACAAGGGCTAACTGTGCTGTTCTGAAGATGGGCCATGGCAAGGGCAAGGAATGCCCCAACCACCCTGGCATTTCCTGGCTAAGCAACAAACCTCCTGCCTTGATTCTGCAAGCAGCACTTTGCTCTCTCTGCTGTGCACATTAATTCTCTCTCCCTGCCAAATATTTTCAACAAATGCATATATGAATGGAAAAAGCATTCTCCAATAGCCACTCCAACAGTTCCCTTTTGGACTTTTCTTCACTCAGGCTTGAAAATGAACAATTTTGCCTGTGGTAAGTCACCTCTAACCAAGAGACAGGGGAAAGCTTTACTACTCAGGGGAGAATCCAGAGCAGGGCTCCCCAGTCTCAGTCCTGAAGATAAATAATAATAATAATAATAATAATAATAATAATAATAATAATAATTTATTATTTGTACCCCGCCCATCTGGTTGGGTTTCCCCAGCCACTCTGGGCGGCTTCCACAGATACCAAAAAACACTAAAATATCATACATTAAAAGCTTCCCTGAATAGGGCTGCCTTAAGATGTCTTCTGAATGTCAGGTAGTTGTCCATCACCTTGACATCCAATGGGAGGGCATTCCACAGGGCGGGCGCCACCACCGAAAAGGCCCTCTGCCTGGTTCTTAAAGAAGGTCCTTGGGTAGGTGGGCCAGGAGAAACTTCCACCAAAACATTCAAGAGCCACTGCCTGCTAGTAGTGGACAATTCTAGGGCAGACAGACCAAAAGTCTAACTTGGCAGACGGCAGCTGGACATCTTGTAGAAAGCAAATTGGGCTCCATTATTACATCCCCCCCCCCAAAAAAAAAGGATCTCGGGTATCTCTCTGTGCCCACGTGCGGTGGCTGCCAGGTCCACTCTCGCATGTCAGCCAGGAACGAAACCTCCATGGACAGAGGCAGTGTACCTGCGACGGGCAGCACACGCCACGTCGTGCATAGTGAACTTCCCAGGGGGAAACCGGAGTGTCCTCCGTTGGAAACTGAGCGCTAGGGTAGAGAGGCACTTGGGGGACAAAGGACTTTGTGCGCGTGCTGGGCTTGGGGTTCTAGTACGTAGTCTCGACCCCCTCTCCGTCCACGCTTTGGAGCCCCGCCCTCCCCAGCCCCGGCCGTGACCAACGGACCCCTCTCCGACCCGCCCCCCCTCCGGCCTCTTCTCACCAGCCTCGGCGCCCGGGAGCCCCTCCCCGCCGGGACTGGCAGGAGCCTCGGGCCCTTCCGCCGCCATCCTCCTCGCGGCCGCCGAACCGAGCGTCTATGCCTGGGGCCTCCCCGGTGCCCGTCGCCGCCGCCGCTCCCGCTAGGCCGTACTGCGTCTGCGCCGCCGCCGAAGGACCCGGATGAGATGGGCGCCTGGCGCGGCCTATGAATTGCTGAGGAGCCTTGAAAGGAGAGCCAGGGCGACCATAGAGAAAGCAGTTCAGAGAGAGGAGGAGGAGGAGGAGGCGGTTCCAAGGGCTAACCATAGAGGAGGAAAGTGGAGGAAGGACCGCAAGCGCTTCTCCCATAGATTTGTAGTGGTAGACTAGCATAGGTGGTTTGAATTGCGGGTTTACTTCGGGCGCTATTTCCCCCCTCGCTTCCTCCCGCCCCGCCTGATGGAACTGAGAGCTGCAGATGGAGCACGGGAGGAAAGATACAGAACTGCAGCAGCATCTTCGTAGCTTGGACTTCGTTTTGCGCGAAAAGTGGTTGCTGCTTGTAGTTATTTGATTGCAGCGTTTCATCAGCCGGTGTCTTGAGCAGCGACCTCTGGAAACGAAGGGCTAAAAACCGGCGCTGCTCTCCAAAATTATCTGGCCCCTTTTAACTTCGTATTTCATTATTTTTTTTTAATAAAATTTTTATTGCATTTTTTCCAGATAAAGATGAACAGTCAAGTATACAAAGAAACAAAGACAACAAGAAAAGAAAAGAAAAAAGATGGATCGTCTCAAGGCTTATTTCAGTCTTCTATCGGACTTCCCCACATCTCCCACACAGTGCATTCTTAATAATAAAATTATCAGCAAATTATTACCTTGTTTCATGTGTTTCTTTTGTACTTTCCAATCATTGCATTTTGAGTTTAAATTACTTATTATCCATTTACTTTGAAAGCAGATATAATATCATTTTAAACATTTAAATGAAGGGAGTATCGAAATACTGCAAAACCATGCCTAAGGTCCCCTGGGCATGAACAGAGTGCCTTTCTCCCCAGGGAAAGCAACATCTCTCTCTCTCTCTCTTACTCACTCACTTGAAGGGAATAGGCAGGGAGTGCACTGACAGTTGGGAGGCAACGCCCGGAGAGCAGGAGGAGAAATGCATCTGGAGCAAACAAGATACGCAGGGTTGGCTGATAAGCGAAAGGAGTGCACTGCCAAAATGCTTTAGCAACACCCAAAGAGGCAATAAGGCAAATCGAGGAATATGATATGGTGGGGTGGGGTGAAGGGCTGCAGGACTATAACTATTGCTGGCTTACGTGTATTGGGGGCCACCAGCCTTTGGAAACAATTCCGCTGGTTGCCTCTGCGCAGATTACAATAAACCCTTTTCTCCGAAGGAACTGAATCCCTGGTGCTTCTTTTGCAACCTCTACGTTCTGGGTAAGCGGGCAAATGGATCCTAAGTAAATAAGGCTTCAGATTTGGGGGCTCTGCCCGGGATTTGCCCCAACCCATTGGACCAGAGGCCAGGCTCGACCGTGGTGAACAGCTCAGACCGGCGTTCGCAGCTCCAGCGCGCACCCTCCCAGTTTGTAGGGGGAGCCAGCCACACCGTCCTGGAGTGCAGACACCCGGTCGAGGGAGAAAAGAGGCGGCCGAAGGGGGGAATCCGGAGGAAAGAAGAAAAAAAAGAGGTAAGCCCGAGGGAAAGGGCTAGGGGTCCGAGGGAAAGGACTAGAGGTCTGATCAGCCTCACCTGGCTGTGGCAGTGGAATGCCCGGCACCTGCCCGTGTGACAGTAGAGTGTCCGGCAGTAGGGTGCCACCAGGAAGGGAAAGGGAACTGGCTGAGGTAGGAGTGCCACTAGTAAAGGATTAGTGTGGTACCAGGGGACTCATAGGGTAGGAAGGGGGGGAAAGGGAAATTTGTGTTGTGTGTTGTGTGTCGTGTGTGGTGTGTTTGAAGAGAAGTCCCGTACAGGAGTGGAGTATTCTGTTAGACATGGGATCTGGAGGCAGTAAATGTACCCCCTTGCAGTGTTTCCTGGATAGCTGGAGAATAGCTACAAGAGATCATGACTGGGGTTTTAAGTTGAAAAAAGAACGACTCAGAACTTTATGTGAAGTAGAATGGCCCACGCAAATAACTGGCTGGCCATCAGAGGGCAGTCTCGACCTGCAGTTAATAGACCCCCTGTGGCGAAAAATAGTTAATGTTCACCCAGACCAGATTCCTTATATCTCCACCTGGAAAACTAATGTGGAAAAAAATCCCTCATGGCTGAAATCCTGCCGCAGTAAAATAGACCAGGGCGCCCACCTGTGTGCAGTCAGAACGCAGCCAAAACCCCCGGTCTTACAGGACCCAGAAGAAGAAGAAGGAGGTGTATTGAGACCTCCTCCCCCATATGCCCCACCAACGGCACCGCCAGCACCAGGGGCAGCCAAAGATGATGAATCAGATGAGGAAAAGGAAGAGGATGAGGAGTTTAGACAGACTATTGGAAGGTTGACAAAGGGTGGAAAGAGGTGGACTGAAGAACAAAGGAAAAGAGTTAGAGATTTTGTAGAGGATTTTAAGAAAGAAATAGACGTTAGTGGGCACTTAGTGAGTGCTGCGGAGTGTAAAAGGGACCAATGGAAAAAGAAACAGAGACATTGGGAACAGGCTTGGGATAGAGCCGCCCTGCATAAGGCAGCCAAGGAACAAAAGGAGAGAGCAGAGAAGATAGCCCCCCTGCGCCGGGTTTATGACCCACCAGGACCCCCAGAGGCGAATGGGGCGCCAGCGCCACGAACATATACCGTCCAACATGTGCCTTTCTCAAGTGCAGATGTATGTAATTGGCGCAATCAGAACCCCTCTTTTGAGGAGAACCCAGCGAAAATCATAAAATTGTTTGAAGGGATCTTTAAAACCTATAATCCCACTTATGATGATGTACAATACCTCCTGGACTCACTACTAACTACAGAAGAAACTAGGAGAGTCCACACTGAGGCAAGAGCGCATTTGCGGGCTCAAAACCTGGGTGAGGTGGCCATAAATATCGCCTACCCCCGAGAAACCCCTAACTGGGATTACCAAGAAGTGGGAGGCCAAAATTCTTTAAATACGTACCGCCAACATGTATTGACTGGGATGAGGCGGGCCTCCCGGAAGCCTACTAATTTGATGAGAGTTAGGGAAGTGATTCAGAAACTTGATGAGCCACCTGGGGCGTATTTAGAAAGACTGAAAGAGGCATATAGACAGTATACTCCCCTGGACCCAGATGATGGAGCAAATGCCCCCATTGTAAAGGCCGCCTTTGTAGCCCAGGCAGCTTCCGATATTCGCCGAAAAATCCAGAAGCATGAAGGGTTCATGGCACATTCCTTGGAGTGGATGCTAGAAATAGCGCAGACTACTTATAACCAGAGAGAGGAGGAAGCTCAGAAAAAGAAAGAGAAATACCAAGCTAGGAAGTTGATGGCGCTACGGGCTAGCAGCCCTTTGGGAGGAGAAGCCACCCGGGGAGGAGGGCAAAGTCGCTTGGGACGGAACCAATGCGCGATTTGCCGGCAGGAAGGGCACTGGAAACGGGAGTGCCCGCAAGCACAAGAAGAAGCCAGGGGACGAGGAGCTAGGATGTCCGAACCCGCCCAGGTTACACCAGGCCTGGGTCCAAGACCCTGGGCTCCTGGGAATCAAGGGAGGGGTAGAGGAAGAGGCCAAGGGCCTCCATGGATGCCACCACCGCAGCGGCAGCCGGGAGCCATGAGCCTGAGGGAAGATGAAGAGACTTATTAGGACAGACCGGGCCCAGCTGATATAGGTTCCCGTGAGCCCATGGTCAAGATACAAGCAGGGAACCAAATGATGCCTTTTTTAGTGGACACAGGAGCGGCTTACTCTGTCGTCCCAATCCCCATGACTAAGCCTACCACCAAAACAATCAGCGTAATTGGGGCAACTGGGAAATCACAAAAGGCCCCCTTTCTACAGCCTGTAACTTGTAAATTAGGAGGCCAGGTAGTACAACATAAATTCTTGTACATTCCGGAATGCCCCATCCCATTGTTGGGCCGAGACTTATTGGCAAAACTACAAGCTCAAATTTTCTTCAACCCATCTGGGGAAGTTGCCATGTCCACTGGGCCCGTTGGAGAGTGGACCCTAGAGGTACCATTGAGGGAACATTGGCGCCTCATGATGGTAGAAGAAGAGGAGGGAATTGTCCCTGATGAACTCCTCAATGAGGTAAACCCTGAAGTGTGGGCAGAGGACAACCCCCCCGGCATGGCCAAAAATATACCTCCAATAATTGTAAAGCCAAAGCCATTTGCCAATCCAGTAGCTGTGAACCAATATCCTATCCCGAGGGCGGCAGCAGAGGGAGTATGGATCCATCTAGATCGGCTTCTTCAATATGGCATTCTGAAACCATGCCAGTCACAGTGGAACACCCCCTTACTCCCTGTAAAGAAGGAGGGAGGAGGATTTAGACCAGTCCAGGACTTGAGGCTGGTGAACCAGGCAGTGGAAACGCTCCACCCAAATGTGCCAAACCCATACACATTATTGAGCCTTATTCCACCAACAGCTCGGTGCTTCACAGTGCTGGATTTAAAAGATGCATTTTTCTGCTGCAGATTAGCAGAAGAAAGTCAGCTTTTATTCGCATTTCAATGGACTGACCCAGGGACTGGCACCAAGGTTCAATACACCTGGACTAGGCTCCCACAGGGGTTCAAGAATTCCCCAACCCTTTTTGGGGTGGCATTAGCCTCAGATTTGGCTAGCTTCCCCACCTCCCCAACTAGGGTTCTGTTGCAGTATTCAGATGACCTCTTATTAGCATGTTTGGATAAAACAACATGCATGGAAGCCACCAAGGACTTGTTAAACCACCTAGCTGAGGCTGGATACCGGGTATCCAAGAAGAAGGCACAGATATGTCAGCCAACTGTAAAATACCTTGGTTTTGACATCTCTCACCAACAGCGAACTATAAGGGAGGAAAGAAAACAGGCTATTATCCAGATACCAGAGCCAAAGAACCGCAGGGAGCTCCGTGGCTTTCTGGGATCCGCAGGGTTCTGTAGGATATGGATACCAAAATACAGCAGCATTGCTCGGCCCCTGCATGAGTCAACTAGGGGAACAGAGAAGGATCCTTTTATATGGGGCAGGGAACAGCAGCAGGCTTTTCAGGATCTTAAAGTGGCATTACAACAAGCCCCAGCGCTTGGCATCCCAAACCCTGAGAAGCCTTTTACCCTGTTCATAGATGAAGGCCAGGGGGTAGCCAAGGGAGTTTTATGCCAGAAACTGGGAAATTGGCAGCAACCCATCGCATACTTGTCAGAGAGGCTAACCTCAACAGAACAAGGGTTGCCCCCCTGTATGAGAGCGGTTGTGGCAGTGGCCACCCTACTCGCAAAGGCAGATAAATTCACGTTTGGACAAGACACCACCTGTGTGACTCCACACGCAGTCCCAGCCTTACTTGACATGAAAGGCACCTATTTTCTATCACAAGCGAAAATGAGGAAGTGCCAGATGCTGTTATTACATCCACGCCTCAAGTTTCAGGTTACCACAGCCCTTAACCCAGCTACCTTATTACCGGTAGGAGAAGGTGAGGGACCGACCCATGATTGTGTAGAGGTCATGGATGAAGTGTATTCCAGCAGGCCTGATCTTAAAGACGAGGCGAACCCACATTGGCCTACATGGTTTGTGGATGGAAGCAGCTTTGTTGAGGCTGGACAGCGAAAGGCAGGATATGCAGTGGTAGCCCTTGAAAACAACGTGGTCGAGGCCAGCTCACTCCCACCGGGAACCTCAGCCCAACTGGCTGAAATAACAGCACTTACCAGGGCCCTGTGCCTAGCAAAAGGGCAAAAGATCAATATTTATACTGACTCAAAGTATGCTTTCCTCACCTTGCATGCCCACGGGGCACTGTGGAAGGAACGAGGTTTGCTCACCTCCAGAGGGGGTCAAGTGGCGCACCCTCAGGCGCTCTTGGACCTTCTGGACGCTGTCTGGGAACCTGAAGCAGTGGCAGTGATACACTGTTATGGACACAAAACTGGACCTAGTGAAGAGGCCAGGGGAAACCGCCTGGCTGACCGGGTAGCAAAGGAAGCAGCCCGGGGTTCATCCCCAACACCTTTCATTGGGGCCCTGGTACCAGAAGAAATTCTGGATAGCACCTTGAAACCAAGGTACTCTGCCCATGAGGTGGCTACCGCAGACGCTGAGGAGCTAAGGCTCTCTAAAGAAGGATGGTACCTCACCCCTGATGACCGGATATGGATCCCAGGATCATTGTCCCGGCAAGTAATTCAGCGGTACCATGAGTCCACTCATGTGGGACCTGATGCCATAACCAAGCACCTGGGAAAGTGTTTTTATGTGGCCAACCTCTACCAACTGGCTGCCCAAGCTTCCAGGAAATGTATGTTGTGCCAAAGGAACAACCCTAGAACTGGACACCTGGCTCCACCAGGAGTTCAGCACAGTGGTACGGCACCCATGGAGGACCTCGTTGTGGACTTTACTGAATTACCTCGGTGTGGATTGTATCATTATTTGCTTGTGGCAGTATGTACATACACGGGATGGGTTGAGGCATGGCCCACCAAGACTGAGAGGGCATCTGAGGTTACTAGGTGTTTGTTGCGAGAAATCATTCCCCGTTATGGTTTGCCTCGCTCCATAGGATCGGACAATGGCCCTGCATTTGTGCAAAAGGTTTTGCAGGAACTGGCAAAGATGTTACAGATTAACTGGAAGCTGCATACTGCATATAGACCCCAAAGTTCTGGGAAGGTGGAAAGAATGAACAGGACTTTGAAAAATCAACTGTCCAAGTTGACCCAAGAAACAGGGTCTAATTGGGTGTCCATGTTGCCCTTGGCTTTGCTTAGAATCCGTAGCCTCCCATCGAAACGTACTCACTTGTCACCCTTTGAAGTGATGTTTGGGAGACCGGTTCCTTATGTGCGCATGCTTTCACCTATCCCTGTTCAAGATGTGGAGTTGAATAATTATGTGCAGTCTCTTTCCCAAGTTTTTCTCTCTCTCAATAGGTGGGCCCAAGCTCGGACTCCTTGCATTTTAATCGAGTCCTTGCATCAGTTCAACCCAGGTGAGGAAGTATGGGTTAAAGACTGGGCCCAAACCCCGCTGCAACCGTGCTGGAAGGGACCCTACACTGTTCTCCTCTCTACACCCACTGCTGTGAAGGTCGCTGGCATCACCCCTTGGGTCCACTACACACGGGTGAAGAAAGCTGCTTCAGATTGGACTGTGTCTCAGCATCCTGAAAATCCCCTCCGTTTGACCATCTCCAGGCGCCCAGCGGACGACCACCCTGCTGGTATCACTCCACGCACGGCTTAAGAAGTGGATGGAGGAGCGCCCGCTGGCAGCGCTCCCAACGTGCCTGCAGTTCAAGTGACACCACCTGATAATGCTTTGAATCCCGAAAGAACTCTAGTGTGTATTATTTGGTGTGAGGAAGAGCCCGTGGGTATTTTGACACCAAGTGCTGGCCGTGTCAATGCTGCCACCTACTCTTGTGGGTGCATGGTAATCCACCAACCTTGGGTTCCTTCCCCGTGGGGCTTGTGTTTGCCCTCCACCAACCAAGGATATAGTCACCCCGCAGGACTAGAAGGGTTCTGTTTGCATATTATAGGATTTGATGCTTGGAGGTTTCCACACCCCTTTATCCTAATCACCCCAAACGCCCAGGCAGGCCAAACCTTCCCCAGACCCTTATTATGATTAAGGAGTGGTGGGAGGAACCTTGGAACCATTGGGCATGGTGGATAGGAGTAATATGTACTGCCCTGATTATCTGGATGGTTTTTTATTTCTGTTGGCACGAACGCCATAGGTTTTTTGGAAGGAAGAGATCCCCCTCCATCCCCTTGATGATCCTTCTCCTATTTATGGTGGGAGAATCCACTCCCAAGGCCGAATGCTTCCAGGCCTTAAATCGTAATAGCATTTTCCCCACACAGGAAATGAGAAAACAGGGGGCTCAGAGTCTCTATAACAAGTGGCTTCAATTGGCAGAAATAGTAGCCCATGAAGCAAATAAAACTGCTTGTCTTGTTTGTACCCTCGGACCCTTTGATGGAGGAGGAGGAATGCCCATGCTCCCCGTACCCCTCAATCGTTCTCAGATCCAATATACGTATAGTCCATCCCGCCCAACTCCTTATTGGAACCATTCAACTCCTTTACGAGTCTATAGGGTCTCTGGATGGTTCTGTACTAATAAAACCCGAAATGTCGTTTACAACCATACAAGGTTTTTAGGCCGGTCATCATGTAATTGTACATGTGGTCCTTTGGACATCTTTGGGTGTGGCGGGGCTTGTACCAACCTTGCATTCCTGGAGGCAAATTCTCGAGCCAGCTGGACCTCTTCTCAGCGCGGCAGTAATATTTATTGGATTTGTGGGACAAAAGCTTATCACCTCTATCCACAGAATGGATATGGTGTCTGCTTTCCAGCATTTCTTGTACCTCCAATGTGGATACCCTCTTCCCCATTCCATCGTAACCGCCGCTCTGTTGATATCCCCAACATTGCGGGGGGTAGTAAACAAACCTGGGGAAAGGACGAATGGCCACCTGAACGCATAATTGCCCACTATGACCCTGCCTCCTGGAATCCTGATGAGTTGGTGACAGGAGCCCGAGAACCCATTTACAATCTCAATCGCATCATCCGGCTCCAGGCAGTGGTGGAAATCATAGCCAATGCCACGGCCACTGCCCTCCGCCTCGTGGCCACCCAGTTAGATGAAACCCGCACCGCCGTTTTTCAATTGCGATTGGGAATGGACTTTATTTTGGCCAAGCAAGGAGGATTTTGTGCGGCCCTCAACCTGACTGGTGGAGCATGTTGTTTTAACATTTCAGATCATGGTGAAGCCATCCGTAATTTGGCGGCTAGTATTGAAAAAGTAGCCCATGTTCCTGTACAAACTTGGGAAGGATGGGATATGTCCTGGCTAGACAATTTCCTCCCAACAGGGTGGCTCCGGGGGCTCTTTGCTATGCTTATGGGACCTTTGCTAATTTTGCTTTCGCTCTGCTTTTGTATGCCCTGCTTGGTGCAATGCTTGCAAAATATGATGCAAAAAATGATGTCCCGAATGATGGGGCCCCGTGTGATTGCCCTCATGCGAGAGTATAGGCCCATCCCTGTGAACGAACCTATGGATTAGGTTATTCAGAAGAAGAGGGGGGAAATGAAGGGAGTATCGAAATACTGCAAAACCATGCCTAAGGTCCCCTGGGCATGAACAGAGTGCCTTTCTCCCCAGGGAAAGCAACATCTCTCTCTCTCTCTCTTACTCACTCACTTGAAGGGAATAGGCAGGGAGTGCACTGACAGTTGGGAGGCAACGCCCGGAGAGCAGGAGGAGAAATGCATCTGGAGCAAACAAGATACGCAGGGTTGGCTGATAAGCGAAAGGAGTGCACTGCCAAAATGCTTTAGCAACACCCAAAGAGGCAATAAGGCAAATCGAGGAATATGATATGGTGGGGTGGGGTGAAGGGCTGCAGGACTATAACTATTGCTGGCTTACGTGTATTGGGGGCCACCAGCCTTTGGAAACAATTCCGCTGGTTGCCTCTGCGCAGATTACAATAAACCCTTTTCTCCGAAGGAACTGAATCCCTGGTGCTTCTTTTGCAACCTCTACGTTCTGGGTAAGCGGGCAAATGGATCCTAAGTAAATAAGGCTTCATAAACATTTAATCCTTTCATTGGTATTACCTAATTTCATAAATCATACACTCTCTTGCTGGAGCTAACCTTTCCAAATCCTGCGAGTTTTTATAATTCATATAACTTATAAAACTTTTGCAAATAGTCCTTAAATTTTTTCCATTCCTCCTCGATTGTTTCTTCTCCCAAATCTCGGATTCTGGCAGTCATCTCGGCCAATTCCATATAGTCCATCAGTTGCGTTTGCCACTCTTCCAGTGTGGGCAATTTTAACTTCGTATTTCAATGGCGTTTTGCACTCACACACTGTTGGACGAACCCAAACCTTGCTTGTAGTTTTTGACTGGCCCATGCCGAGGTTATTCTTTACTGTCGCACAGCTAAGACAATTTTTGTAAGTTTTTCTCTCTCTTTTGCACGCAGCTGTTCCATCTCTTTGGCAGGTAGCGGTAAATGCACACTTGATATTGGGTAGTTAGTTGAAAGGAAAGTGTATTTTTAAAAGAACAGAAAAACTTCCCCTCCTCAGTTTCATCAGTATCACTAGTATTTTTTTTAAAAAAATATTTAATTGTGTTTTGCCCCGATCTTCATTTTTCTGATAACTGAATTGTTATTGTTCCTGCTGCTTTTACTTGTTGATGGTTTGTTTTTTACGTCTCTACGCAGCTTTGAATGCTATTTTCGTACAAAATTGTCATATACTGTACTGGTTTTCGTTTTTAGAAAAAGAAATGGCTCAATCTCTAGTGCTCCTCAACTCTGTCTTACCTGACACTGCCATCTTCTGGCTATTTCGTGACACTGCCCCACAGTAGCCACTTCCTGCCCACAGCCAATTTTGGACTTTTAAACCAGACAGGCAGAAACCCAACGGATCTAGTTTTCTATGCCCAACGCTGTATGAAGACTGCAATACAGCAGGTCATTGCTGGGGCATTTTCTGCCTCTGGGCATCTAAGCAAAGCTAAATGCAAGCCTCGTCTTACCAAAAACATCCTCCAATTTATAATCGGCCAAATAACCCCCGTTAACTGGCATGGGTGCACTTTGGTAATATGGCGCATTGAGGTCAAAATTTGCCCTCCCTCCCATTTCTTTTTTTCACATTAGTAAGGTAAAGGGACCCCTGACCATTAGGTCCAGTTGTGGCCGACTGGGGTTGCAGTGCTCATCTTGCTTTATTGGCCGAGGGAGCCGGCATACAGCTTCCGGGTCATGTGGCTAGCATGACTAAGCCACTTCTGGCAAACCAGAGCAGCGCACGGAAACACCGTTTACATTCCCGCCAGAGCGGTACTTATTTGTCTACTTGTACTTTGAGGTGCTTTCAAACTGCTAGGTTGGCAGGAGCAGGGACCAAGCAATGGGAGCTCACCCCGTTGCGGGGTTTCGAACCGCCAGCCTTCTGATCGGCAAGTCCTAGGCTCTGTGGTTTAACCCACAGCACCACCCGCGTCCCGGTTATTTTCACATTACCAGAGCATAAATAACTCTAGCCAGAGGCAGATTTACAGCAGTGCGACCGGTTTCCCCACAATGGAGGCTGAGCCAAAGGGGGTGCCGCAGGACATCGCAGCTACCACAGAACGGAAGGCGAGAGGCTGAGGGTGTGTGTGAATTTTAGCCTTGCACAGGGTGCCGCTGAAATTTGAAAGACCAAACTCTGTCCCTGCCCTGGCCTCTTGTGTGTGCTTCCATAAAAAAGCCCAGGGCTGGCACATCAGCCACCCATGCAGGTAGATCTAGTCCATGGGTAGGCAAACTAAGACCCGGGGGCCGGATCTGGCCCAATTGCCTTCTAAACCCGAATCGCAGATGGTCCGGGAACCAGCGTGTTTTTACATGAGTAGAATGTGTGCTTTTATTCATCTCTAGGTTATTTGTGGGGCCTGCCTGGTGTTTTTACATGAGTAGAATGTGTGCTTTTATTTAAAATGCATCTCTGGGTTATTTGTGGAGCATAGGAATTCATTCTTTTTTATTATTATTTTCAAAATATAGTCCGCCCCCCCCCACAAGGTCTGAGGCACAGTGGACTGGCCCCCTGCTGAAAAAGTTTGCTGACCCCTGATCTAGTTGCAAACCCAGGCTCCCATCCTGATCTTTGATGTGGGGGGGGGGCAATCCTGCCCAGAACAGGCTGAGTTCCCAGTTTGTCAGAAGAGCTGCAGATGGAAAGTGCTTGCTTGGAAGAGGACGCTTCTTCCCACATGCACCACGAAGAGATCTGAGTCTGTGGGCTGGCATCTTCACCATACAGAGCAGACCATGAGGAGGAGTCCATCTGTCACTGCTTCTGGAGGAAAGAGCCTGGAGTCTGGTCGGCCTGTGTCATCAACTGCCAGGGGCAAGAAGGGAGTGCCATAAACGCCTTTGCATAGCTCCCCTATGCCAGGAGCTGGAACCAGGCCTCTGAACACCCCTATTTTTAAAAAAGAATGGTCCCGTGCATAGAGAAGCATGAATTCTGAACAGCTGGACTTGCTAGAGCGACCCCTGAATCCTTCCACTATGTGTTTGTCCTGAGCAGGGCTGGGTGATATCTGGTTTTCATCATTGCCATATGTCACCAGCTAAATATTGCTATATAGATCATGATGTCTGAAATAAGAACAGAGCTGTGCAGAGGCACTGCCTGGCTTCATGTTTCCCCCCACATTGTGATTTTTGCATAGCATACACACCATGATTTGCGATTTATTGCCGGGTCAAAAATTATGAAACTGTTATCACAATATGGACTACAAATGGGTTTTGGATGATATATCAATATATATCAATATATAGCCCTAGTCCCCAGCACCGCGGGGAAATTCAGTGTTCTCATTACAGTGCAGGAGAACAGAACATGGGGCGAGACTTTGGGGTTGTGATAGATAGCTTTATGAAGATGCCAACCTTGAGTGCGGTGGCAGTGAGAAAGGCAGATTCCATGCAAGAGATTATTAGGAAAGGAATTGAAAATAAAATTATGGGGATCATAATGCCCTTATACAAATCTATGGTTCAGCTGCGTTTGAAATACTGTGCACGGTCACCTCACTTCAAAGAAGGAAATTGTAGTGTTGGAAAATGTTCAGAACCCAAACGATCAAAGGGGTGCAGCACCTGCCCTATGAAGAAAGGTTGCAGCATTTGACACCTTTTGGTTTAGAGGAAAGGCATTAACATGATAAGAGGTTTATAAAATTATGCTTGCTTCGTTTTTCCTGTCAAAACTATCTTAATTCATATGCAAACGAATGATAATTTCCCTGATGGATTGATTAAGCAGTCATAATTCATACGATCAGCTGGGCAAGATTTCCTTAAACAGGTGCCTGCAGCCGGAGAGGCTGCGCTGGGGCCCCGAAGGTCTATGTGCGCGCGGGTGTGTATTTATATAGTATAGCCTTTGCCAACGTGGCGCCCTTCAGAGGTTTCGGACTCCCACCAGCAGCACCCTGTTGGCGAAGAGTGGTCTGCAGTTTTGTTTTGCTGAGAAGCAAGACCTCCCGGTAGCTCTCTGCACATGCCCAGAGGCGCCCGAGTCCGGGAGCGAGGGCGCCCCCTTGCCGCGACTCTGGGAAACGTCGTCGCTGGAGAAGCGGGCGGCGCCTCCTTCCTGCCCTCCCCAGAGGCCGCTTCTCCGCCCCGCCCCGAAGGCGGCGCCCCCTCCTCCTCCTCCTCCGCTGCCGCCCGGGCAGCTCCTGCTCCCGCTGCTGCTGCTGCTGCTGCTGTTCCGCGCCGGCCCTGGCTCGGGCTCTGGCGGCCGGGCAGGGAGGGCGGGAGGATGAGCGGCGCCTTGCGCGACGTCTCCTTGCAGGACCCGCGCCGGCGCTACGAGCTGGTCCAGCGCATCGGCTCCGGCACCTACGGCGATGTCTACAAGGTGCGCCAAGGGGGGAGGGGGGAACCGGACGCCTGGGTTCCTTGGGAGGGAGAAAGCGCGCAGGGGTGTGCGGGGCCCGAGGCGGGGGGAGGCACCGGGACGCCTGGGTCGTCCTCCTTCTCTCCCTGAGGGGGAGACTCCACCCCCAGCGTCAGGGACTTCTGGCCCGGGTGGGGGCCGCGGGACCCGGACGCCTGGGTTCCTGTCGGGGTGTCCCCCTCCAAGCCCCCGAAAGCGGTGAGCCCTTTTAGGGGGAGACTCGGCGTGCGGGGTTGACTTGGGGGGTGGAGTGTCCGGTGTTTATGTCAGGTTCGTGGGTCGGAAGCCTGTAGGTGCGTCTTGGGTAGCGAGGGGGGCGCTCCTTGTCGGGACGCCCCCTTCCTTTGGAGCTCCTGCTGCACCTCCACCACCATCCTCAAACTCCCCCCCCCCCCTTTGGCCGTTGAGGGACGCTGGCCTGTCTGGACTGCCACCCAGCTGATGGCCTTGGGGTCCCAGAGGACCATGCGGGCTGCTATTGGCTGGCAGGGAGAGTGGCAAGATCAAGACAGAGAGATCAAGCTGGGTGCTACCTTCCCAGGATGCTGTTGTTCGCTGGAGACACAGTCCCCTTCTAGATGCCGGATCACCCAGTCACCCCCCAAGTCAGAGGGTGATCTAAGGACGGGGAGCGGCAGCAAGCCTTTTTGTGTCCTGGGAGTTTTGGTGGCTCTTGTTGAGTGAGGCCCATCCAGGCCGGGTCTCTGTCCTCCTGCGTCTTTTGCACAGCACCCTTCGGCCAGGAGAGTGGGAGCTGGGCGCCTCCTTCCACCTAGTAGAATATTTCTCCCGCTGCACATAACTGAGCGATGGGATTTCCCCCCATCGCCACTTCTGTGAGCTTTAAAAGGAAGGGACTTGGCCTAATCAGTGCTGATGGCAGAGGCACGTGCCTGGCGCTGGATGCTGCTCAGGATTGGTGCTGCCCTGGCAGGAGATGGTTTGCTTGTTCCACTTCCCAGAGGGAGTTGGGGTGCTGGATTTGAGGTGCCCCCTTCGGTCTGATCCAGCACCCAGGCTTTTACTCCCTGCATATCATCTGACTGTAAGCATCTCTTTGCACTCTGTACCCCTCCCATTTATACAATGGTTATAATTCAGTTTTTGTTGCAGTACAAATTGCTTTGGGATTGGGGGGGAAATGTTTCTCCTCCAGGTTGGTGGCTGTGTTGCAGCTGGCAGAGATTTGCTGCCTTCAATGGTGGCATTGGGGCGTTCGCATGTCCAACAATCCAGCAGAGACTTGAGAGGCCTGCTTAAAACTGGGCTGCTCATGGACAGAAACCTTGCCAATAAGCTCCCGCAGGTTGCTAGTCCTCAAACCCTTTTGCTCTCATACTTTCCTCTATAATTCCTATTGGTTATTTGAGATAGGTGCATCTTGTGGTCTGGTGCGTCTTACAGAGCGAAAAATACGGTATATATATCAGATTGTGTACAGTTTCTTTGCATAGCATCATGGAAGAGGTTATTGGGCACTGCAAGGAGGACGGTGGGCTTCACTTCTGAGCTCCTGTGGGGCCCTCAAGGGATTGTTGGACTCCCATCACCCCAGATTGTTGGGCATGCAGGCTGATGGGAGTTGTAGTCCATAAAACATCTAGGGGGCGTCACGTTGACTTGCCCCTGTTTTGGCAGTCCCTAGTATGCCCTAGCAGTCATAACAAAAATATTCTTTGGTGATGAGTCGGCTGCTGTTTTTAATGGCTGGTTGTTTTAGCTGTTGTTTATCTTGTTGTAAAGTTGGCTGTTGGTCTGCCTTTTGTGTGTGTGTCATGCTGATTTTATGTGAGCTGCCTTCTGTTTATTTGCAAAATAGTGAGTGGGATGATGAGGATGACATTATCAGTACAGTCATACCTCGAGTTGAATGCGCTTCGGGTTGAGCACGTTACTTCCGGGTTTCGTCGCTCGCACATGCGCAGACGCTCAAAATGACATCATGCACATGCGCGGTAGCGGCGAATACTACCACTGTAGTTCAGTGGTACCTCAGGTTACATACGCTTCAGGTTACATACACTTCAGGTTACAGACTCCGCTAACCCAGAAATAGTGCTTCAGGTTAAGAACTTTGCTTCAGGATGAGAACAGAAATTGTGCTCTGGGGCGCGGCGGCAGCAGGAGGCCCCCAGCTAAAGTGGTGCTTCAGGTTAAGAACAGTTTCAGGTTAAGTACGGACCTCCGGAACGAATTAAGTACTTAACCCGAGGTCCCACTGTATTAACAAAAATTATCAGGACGTTGGGATGCTTCCTTCAAGCTCCTCACAGGTATTTGGGACAACAGGCCCTGACTGACCTGATGGTCTCCAGCTGTTTTGCACTACAACTCCCATTCCTGCTTGCTGGGGCTGATGGGGGGTATAACTCCAAAACATCTGGAGTGGTGCCAGTTGTGTGAAGGCTGCCCTCCCCCCTCTCCCCACTTGATGCCCTTCCTGTCCGGACATCCCATTGGATAATGTTGTGCTCCCTTAATGGAGGTGGCGAGGGAGCCAGAGGTCATCTAGCTCAACCCCTTGCTGAGTGGCAGCGTCGTTCGTCCACCTACTTACCCTTCCATGGCAACCAAGTCAGATTGACCTGGGTGCCAGCCGTAGAAACGCTTTTGTGGGACCAGACAGCTGTGGGTTACCACATGTCAAAGCACATTCTAAACTCTGCAGAAATGCTTCCCCCCCCCTTGATATGTATTGATGTGCTTATTACTATCATCGTTAATAAATGTGCATATCGACCTATACCTGTAGATCTCTGGGAGGTTTGCGACATGAAATTACAATATAAAAAAGATAGAATACGTAATAAAAATATGAACAAAGACATCCCCAATAATCCCCTCTTCCACGACACATTTTAAAAGGGCATTGGACGTCAATCAGCCAGAGGCCTGGTTGAAGAGGAACGTTTTCTCCTGGCGCCTGAAGGTGTACAATGAAGGTGCCAGGCGAGCCTCTCTGGGGAGAGCATTCCACAAACGGGGAGCCACTGCAGAAAAGGCCTGTTCTCGTGTGTCCACCCTCCAAACTGCTTGTGAAGGAGGCACATAAAAAGGGCCTCCGATGATGATCTCAGGGTCTGGGTAGGTTCATGTGGAGAGAGGCATTACTTGAGATATTGCTCCAGGGAGCTCCAGCCAGTACAGTATACAGGATTCTTTCTTCCCCTTCTCCCTTCTTTTAATTTTCACAGCCCTCCTGTAAGGTAGGTCAGGATGAAAGATAGTGACTCGCCTGGGTGAGCATCACGGCTGAGTGGGGACTTTAGGAATCATACAATCGTAGCGTTGGAAGAGGGACCCAAGGGTCATCTAGTCCAACCCCCTACAATGCGGGAATCTATGACAGTGTCACACTGGCTGTCCTCCTGCCTCAAACTCAGTTACCTTGGGCTGCAAGGGAGGGGGATGCCTGATCCTGAATGGGCCTGAGCCATTGTCCAAGGTTTGGTATTGCTGCACCCAGAGTCCCATTTCTGACCTTCACACGGGATTCCTGGTAGCCTGCCTCAGAAGCTGCTGTGGGCGGGAGGTGGGGTGTCTTTTCATTCCTGTAGGCTGGAGAGAAGCAGCGCTCCTGCTACACTTCCCCTCCTGCCAAATTCAAGCCCTGCCTTGATCCAGCAGCCTGCCTTGCGCCCTGGAGTCAGGCACATTGTTCTGACCCCAGCATGGCATTTCCTGAGATTCTTGAGGCCAGAATGGCTTCCAGCTGGGAGCCAGGACTTTTGGGTTCTGTTTACAGCTCGGAGGTGGGCTGTAGGAACAGGCTAGGAGCCCTGGTGGGGATGCCTGAGCCCCATCCACAACTCTAATGCAACAAGGGGTCCTCTGAATGGTGTCCTGGAGAGATGGAAAGAAGGGTGGGAGTGGGCAGATTAGGAGAGGGAGAAGTAACCAGTGGTCAGGGATCCTTGGTGGCAAAGGCGCTCTGCGCATGCACAAAGGATGCTGCGACTCTTAGTCTTTGTGTTTCGGGGCTGAGTTCAGATGTGGCCTCAGTGGTTCAGGAGGGCAAGGCTGGCCAGCCCTGCCATTGGGCAAAGCGGGGCAGAGTGAGACAACCACCTCTGGCAGAGGACGCCAAGTTACACCCCAGCAATGTCCCCTGCCTTGTCTCACCTCTCTTTGTCAAGACCAGGCTGGCTTCTCTCTCAATGGTAGTTTTGTTTCAAAACTAAGCAGACTAGGCAGAGGATGTGGAAATCCCAAAGAGCCTTTTAAGATCACGAGGGTCCCTTTAGAAACATGGCTTCCCGCCTCTCTTCCCGATGGCTGGTGGCTTCTTTTTTTGCCACCTGTTTTGTGAGGAGGAAGCCGCCTTTGTCCAAGAGAGAGGGGGTCACCCTGTCTCTTTCCTCCCCGGCTTGTCACGAGGATTTTTGACGTGCGCCACTCCCTTTCTGCTAGGGGAGCCCAGCTCGGCCAGGATGGCAGGAAGTTGCCTCACTGCCAACAGGATGATTAAAAGGACTGAGCTCCTTCAGAAAGAGGGGGCTTTGGTGGGCATGCTCTTCTTGCCCTTTGACCTCCAGCCCATGACTCCTTAAATGGCTGTGGTTATTCAGTGTCAAGACATATGCACTCTACATGTGGTCAGGGACCAGCTGGGCTTTGCTAGGAGTCTTAATAGAATTCTGTAATCATTCTAGCAGGGGCTTTAAAAGCTGATATTGTAACGATTAAAGGAACCTTGTAAAAATATACGGACTGGTTATATCTTCTGCAAATCAAAAGATCAGTCCGAGTGTCAGAAACAAGAGATGGGGCCTTCCATACAGGTGTCATCCCGGCCTACTTTATTTCGCTCCCACCAGTAAAGGTATCCTTAAAAGGTTTATAGCCCTGTTGGTGTGTCCTGTTCTAGGTAATTACGGAGTGTGGCTGGGGTGCTGTTTTCAATGGTGATCCTTCTTGGAACACACTATTATATTTTATTATTGTTTTACGCACGCAGATCTCTAACCAGCCCTCACTTTTTGGCGTCATGACCGTGACAATGGGAATTTGGAAAACTGGGGTGGGTGGAGTGGGGGGGGGAGGATTTCCTGTGAATTCTGTGTGGAAGAACAAAGCTGTTTGCAGGGTGGGGTGTCCCACTTGTTCACACCAGGAGGTGCGCTAGCTGTGACATGTTTGTGTGTCAGGCCACTAACTAGTGCACCAGTTGGCGGGTGGCTCAGGAATTGCCTGAGGTTGTGGGCAAGGGTGGGTTCAGACCCTCCTTGGCGAATGACGCTTTTTGACTGATTATCCCCCCTCCTCTCCTTGCCCCTTGCAGGCCCGTGACACGGAGACTGGGGAACTGGCGGCCATTAAGATAGTGAAGCTTGATCCAGGTAAGCTGGGGTGGGGTGGGGTGGCTGCTTCTTCAGCAAGGTGGACTTCACAAGTCTTCTTTCAGAACTTGTTGGATGGTTTGGGAAATGTGCTGGGTCAGAGGCAGTGCGCAAGACTTATAGAAAAAAATGGGGTTGGCATTTAAGCACCACTCTCTGTCAAGAGTCTCTGTGTCCCCTGAGTCCATTATTGGTCACAGAAGAATGGATGGAGGCAGGATCCAATTTGCCTGTTGCAACAGAAGCCCCTCCCCGTTTTGTTAGGAGGTGATGCCCCAGAACAAAGGTGTGCGAGAACTTTTGAAGACTTTAGAAATTGCCCAGCCCCTTAGCCAAGGACCACCCAAAAGCATCATACAGGTGTTGCAGAAAGAGGCGGTCTACAACAGAAATTAGGGGGATGTGGCATGTCTCCCGTCTGTCAAGATACCTGATAATGTTTTATCCCAGCCCACAAATACAAATACAGTGGTACCTCAGGTTACATACACTTCAGGTTACAGACTCCACTAACCCAGAAATAGTGCTTCAGGTTAAGAACTTTGCTTCAGGATGAAAACAGAAATTGTGCTCTGGCGGCGCAGCGGCAGCAGGAGGCCCCATTAGCTAAAGTGGTACCTCAGGTTAAGAACAGTTTCAGGTTAAGAACAGACCTCCAAAACGAATTAAGTACTTAACCCGAGGTACCACTGTACAGGTACAAGATCCAAATTAATGTATAATATTTAAAAACAATTCAAAACAACTTCACCCACCAGTTAAAGCAAGTACAAGAACCATTAAACACATCCAGCAGTACGTCTAATTGTGCTACAGCAGGATGCTTATTAAAAGTGACATTTAATATACCTGCCATTAAAAAAAAAGGTGTTAAAATTACACCTTAACATGCTTTTATTCATTTATTTTTAAATCTGACATTACCTACCGGTAATGTCTGAAACAGAGGTACTGGTAGCCAGCTCCCCAGATGTGTCACGCACACCATGTGGATTTTTAGAACACTTTGGAATTTGATACTGTCAGATAAAGGGCGGTAGTGACAGAGAGGCCCTTGTGGAGCAAAGGAAACGGTTTGTCCTGCTTCCTCTCCTCAGGGGATGACATCGGATCCATCCAGCAGGAGATCACCACGCTCCGGGATTGCCGCCACCCCAACGTGGTGGCCTATTTCGGCAGCTACCTCAGGTGAGAGGCTGGACCCTTTGGAAAAAGGAGTGGAATCAGGAGGGCAGGGCGGCTGAGGTGTAGTGATGTGGTTGCGAAAGCGTAGTCAGAATTGTGGGGTGGCAGGTTTGATGCTTGACACTTAGTCCCTGGTATTTGGCATGGATGGATTCAGACTTGGTGGGATGGGCTTGCCTTCTCTCCAAATGAAGAATGCACCTGTGGAGAACTTTATTTTCCTATCTAGGGCTGTCAGAGGCAGAAAAATCAACCACGTATTTTATAGGATATGCTTGAGATGAAATTAAGCAGAAGGAGGCATCTTGGGCCCTCAGAGTGTAGAAACTGAACTCATCCAGAATTCCTTGCCCAAAGAGAAATATTTCAGGCTTCGTGGATGGAATTAGCTGGCTCTGTGGTGACGTTTCATTTTTGTGTGTGTCTTGGGAATGGCTGCTTATGGGATCTGAGTGGAATATTCCGGGGAAGCCCTTCAAGAGATCAGTTTTCTTGTTGCCTCAGGGCAAGATATTCCTTTGGGTGCCCCTTCAAAGGGTGGCAGGTGGGAGAAAGAGGGGCCACTTTGGGAGCTGAGGAAGGGCCATTCCCACAAGCTTTTTTCGTCTCCCTTTAGGAATGAACGCCTGTGGATCTGTATGGAATACTGTGGAGGGGGATCCCTTCAGGAGATCTACCACAGTGAGTTTCTACCTGCTTTGCTCCATGGTCCTCCTCTGAACTGGAGATGCCAGCAAGGCTTAAACTTGGGACCTTCTGCATGCAGAGCAGATGTTCTTGCCGCTGATACCTGGCCCCTCCCAGACTTGCATTGCCTTGCAGAACTGGAGATGGGCTGAAAGAAGGAAGGACACTGGCGAGGCACATGGACTGGGCATTTTGTCTTTCTCTATCTTTCTTTTCCACACTTAGATGCCCTTCCCTTCGGACTCCCCCCTCCCCCAACTTTTATTGTGTTTTTTGAAAGAGAGAGAGTTGAGCACCAACCCCAGGGTCTAGGAGAAGGGGCCTTGCTCAGTGACTGAGCACCAGCTTTGCTCGCAAAATGCCCCAGGATGAATCCCCAGAAGCATCTCTAGGGAGGGCTGGCAAAGTAGCTCGGGCTCAGCCAGTCTGTAGCCCCAGGGATGGAGAAAATGCCAGTCTGTGGGCTGTACATCAACCACTCCCTCTCCCGAATGGCACCCCTCCCTGGCCACGCCCCCTTGCCCCCCCCGCACCTTGCTGGGTTGCTTTGGAGGCCGGGGAGTGTGTGCATGTGGCCCCTGGCTGCTTAGGAGGGAATGTGGCCCTCAGCTTGAAAAAGGCTCCCTGCACCTGGTGTGGACAATGTTGTTCTCACAGTGTGGGTGTATTCCTGGAGCTTCACCGTTGGGAAAAATGGGTTGCATCCAGCGCAGTTCTACTCAGAGCAGATATGTTGAAATGGACAGACCCAAGTTGGTAATTTGTTTCAACAGATCTACTCTGAGCAGAGCTGACGTTGGATCCAGCCCACCGTTTTTGCACAACTCTCTGGCTGGGCATGAGGGCCCAAGTCGACCAGAGGCTCAGGGTGTCCCTCAGCACATTTTCCTTGCTCCCCCCCCCCAAAAAAAAAACCACCCCTGTGTCTTCACCAGAATGCATGGGGTGGTTTAACTCTTTCCTCCCCTGCTCCTCTCCCCCTGAAAAAAATCAGCCCCACTGCCATGAGGTCCAGAAGGAGAACTCCTGGAGGTGTTGGTGTCTGCATTAGGGTCCAGTTTGTCCCTCGGAAACCGGTCTCTGCTCCCCTTCACCCCTGCTTTCTAGTCTGCCTGCCTTTGTTGTCGTCTCAGACATGAGGAGAACACACACACACCCCTTGACAAAATAGGAAACCATCCTGCCGCCGGTCTGTCGTAACCGGTACTTTGCTTCTGGTGGGTTTTACTTCCCCTTTTGGCTCCCTGCAGTTGGTTTACTAAGGAGGTGGGAGAGGAGACTCTGCTCAGCCTCCTGTCTCCATGTCCGGCAGAATTTTTAAGAGATGGCATAAAGTGTGGAAAGAAGCTCCTGGTGGCTGCTGTGAAGCACAACGGCTCTGCCAGGCCTTCCAGGGAGGTTTGGCCTGAGGAGATTCTGAGAGGAAGTGGGGCCTAGGGAAACAATTAACGCGGTGGGGGGAGTAGACGAACAGACAGACACAATAGCACCTGCTTCCTCCCCTCTCGGAGGAGGGCACTGTGGACTGTTTATTTCACGGGGTTGGCAGTTGGCATTCTTAACCTTCATCCTGCAAGAGTTTAAATGGAAGATGCCAACCCCAACCCCACACACTCTGGGGCCCAACCACTAACCAGACCCCTCCCAGGTCCTGAAGGCAGAGAGTGGTGAGCCCTGCAGGGCCGTCGCTTGAGACGGCTCATGAAAGGAAGCCAAGCCACGTGTTGCAGAGGCAGACGCACAAGCAGACAAGGCCATAAGCCCATCTCTCCTAAGCAGCGCTGTGTAATTGAGGAGCACCCCTGCACCCGCCCCCCGAGTCAAAACAGCCATCTCCCTCATTCCCAGACACAATTCTCTCTCCTAGCTTTAAATTTCACCTTAATAAGCAAAGCCCGCCTGCAGAGTTCTGCTCGGAGAAACCCAATTGCCAAGTCTACATAGGCAAAAACCTGCTTTTATTAGCGTTGGGGTGGCAGGCGACACGAGATGCAATTGACTCACCTTTTCTGCTTCTTGCCTCCAGCCACTGGTCCCCTCTCGGAGAAGCAGATCGCCTACGTCTGCCGGGAGACCCTCCAGGTGAGTGGGTGGGCGGGGCTGAGCTTGCAGCACGTTCAGACCCGTGCCAGGTGGGTGTGGGCAGCCAGCTTTCTTTCTTTCGGTGCCAACAAAAGCCAGAGTGAGAAGGTGTGTGTGAAGTGCCAGAGTGCTCCGTGTCTGCACCTGGGGCAGGAGTCAGTCTCTGCCTGGTTATTCTGTCTCCCCTCCCAGCTCAGGTGTGGTTGCAAAAATGTAGGGTTGTCGAGATAGGCGCCTTCGGAGCTTAATTGGAACTTGGTGCTAGGTTTGGATCTGCAGCATAAGAAACACGCATGGTGTAAGACATGGGTAGGCAAATTAAGGCCCGGGGGCCGGATCCAGCCCAATCGCCTTCTGAATCCGGCCTGCGGACGGTCTGGGAATCAGTGTGTTTTTACATGAGTAGGTGTCCTTTTATTTAAAATGCATCTCTGGATTATTTGTGGGGCATAGGAATTTGTTCTTTTTTCCCCTTCAAAATATAGTCTGGCCCCCCACAAGGTCTGAGGACAGTGGATCGGCCCCCTGCTAACCCCTGATTTAAGAGGTCCCTTGAGCATGTACGGAGTGGTTTTTGTGTGTGTGTGTGTGTCCCCCATTTCTTCACTGTGTACACCACAGCTGGCTTTTCAGCAATCCAGGATTAGGAAGAGGCTTTCTGGGAAAGATCCCCCTCACAGGCTTTCCACTTCTCTTTATCCAAACCAAGCCCCGTGGCTTCTGCCCTCATTTCCCTCCTGCTCTGTGACTCTGCGGCATCATACAGACGGATGCTCCACACCTTTGACAGGAAGCCCCATTTTCCCGCTGGCTGCTCTGTTCTTTTCCTGCCTTCTTGCAGCTGAGAGAAACTGCTACAATGACAGGGAGTGGAATGTAGGTCACTAGCTGTGTGTGTGTGTGTGTGTGTGTGTGTGTGTGTCTGGGCTGAATCTCTGGAACGAAAGGCTGCAACGTCTGGGGAGTTTTTAGTTTGGAAGAAAGAAGATTGGTGCAAAACATACAACTGAGATTTACCAAATTACCGTATTTTTCGCCCCATAAGACGCACCGGCCCATAAGACGCACCTAGATTTTAGGGGGGGAAATAAAGGGAAAAAATTTTATTTCCCCCCCAGGTGCGCTGCGCTACACCAGGAGCTTGGGGCGTGCTGAGCTCAACGCGCCCCAAGCTTCTGCATGCCGGCAAGCAGTCCGCTGCCGCCCCAAGCCTTGCGCACCCGGCGGGACCTCCTGCCGGGTGCGGGAGGCTTGCGGCGGCAGCGGACTGCTTGCCGGCATACAGAAGCTTGGGGCGCGCTGAGCTCAGCAAGCCCCAAGCTTCTAGGTGCACGCAAGCAGTCCGCTGCCGCCCCAAGCCTCGCGCACCCGGTGGGACCTCCTGCCGGGTGCGGGAGGCTTGGGGCGGCAGCGGACTGCTTGCCGGCATACAGAAGCTTGGAGCGCGCTGAGCTCAGCAAGCCCCAAGCTTCTAGGTGCGCGCAAGCAGTCCGCTGCCGCCCCAAGCCTCGCGCACCCGGTGGGACCTCCTGCCGGGCGCGCGAGGCTTGAAGGCATTCGCCCCATAAGACGCACCCCGATTTCCCCTTCATTTTTGGAGGGGGAAAAGTGCGTCTTATGGGGCGAAAAATACGGTATGCTTGTACCCGCCAACACTAATCCAATGAAAATAGGGATGTCCTATAGCGTAATGATAGGAATTTTATTATTTATACCCCGCCCATCTGACTGGGTTGCCCCAGACACTCTGGGTGGGCGACTTCCAACATACTGTATATAAAAGCATAACAAAACATTTAAAAACTTCCCTATACAGGGCTGCCTTCAGATTTCCTCTAAAGGCTGCATCGTTACTTATCTTCTTGGCTCAGGGGTTGCATAACTCCATACCCTCCAACATTTCTCCAATGAAAATAAGGGCATCCTAAGGAAAAGTGGGATATTCCGGGATCAAATCAGAAACCAGGGGAGTTCTTCTGTAAATCTGGGACTGTCCCTGGGAAACAGGGACACTTGGAGGGTCTGGCACGGTGCAGGGGCAGACTTTGGTACCCCCAAATGGACCTCCTCCATTAGGGATCTTCTCAATTTGGGGCCCCTGGGCTCAGCACCCTGTGCAGGGGAACTACCCACACTGCCCTAAATCCTGCGCTGAATGGTGTGAAGGTGGATAGAGATAAGTCCCCCCACTCCTTCTCTCGAAATGTGAGAACCCAGCTTCCTCCAGTAGGTGGGGTACCCTCTCCCCACCCAGTGTAAATCTGAGCTTGCAGTTTGCGTCTTGGCTAACAACAACACTCAGATCCAGCACAGCCAGGCCTGGCTTGACGCTTCTCTTTGCTGCCTCTTTTCAGGGCCTTCACCACCTGCACACCAAAGGGAAGATGCACAGGGACATAAAGGTATGATTTCCCTGCAGAATCCAGGGCTTGGCTAACCTAGGCTCAGTCACCTGGGCTCAGTCGCCCTTTGGGGTTGCTTTTGTCAGCCTCGGAGGAGGAAGGCAAGGCTGGGTGGGAAGGGAGGGAGGGGAGCAGTCTCTCCCCCCACCCCCACCCCATTCTGCTTTGGCAACAATAGCTGCACTTCTCTTCCCTTTCTTCTGTCTCTTTTCCAGGGGGCCAACATCCTGCTTACGGCCAACGGAGACGTGAAACTCGGTCAGTTCCTCTTCTCGGCTTGCTTTCTTGTGGCAAGCCTTTCCTACTTCCAGCTGCCACTCCCAAAATCTTCCTCTAAATATCTTCATCTGTGGGTTCCCCTTCTCTAGACCATCCATAGTGACTATGCCTTGACTGGGTGTGCCCCAAGTTTCTGCACTTAGCGGGGACTTCCAGATTGGGGACTGCAGGGGTGGCTTTGGTCTACCTCTTCACATCCCTCTGGCTTTGCTCCACATCGATTTACCTTATTTTTCTCTGTATAAGATGCCCCCTACTTTTGGGGACCCCAAATTTAGAAAATGGGCATGTGCGCTATCCGTGTATAAGACACCCCCAGATTTTTAACCCTATTTCAAAGTAAAAAAGCCCCTTCGTCTTATACATGGAAAAGTACGGTATTTATTTAAAACAGGGACTCTAGCTGTATCTCGCCATCTTTTCTAGGGGTGTGGCGGTGGCTCAGGAGCAGAGCTGGGGTGTGGCATGCCAGCTTCAACCCCCCCCCACTTTGACATTTCTTGATATTGTATTTTATTCGTTTGGTTTCTGTGAGATACCTGGAGAACGTAGGCTGCTGTGCAGCCTTACAAATGTAGGCCATAAATTAATAAATGAAAATATTCTGGGTGGGTTGAGGGCTGCGGGCCCAGGGATATTTGAAGGGTTTTATTTTTTTGGGGGGTGTAGGGCCTGGCCCACAACACTCCTCCTGTGGAGCCGTGATTGCTCTGGCCCACCACCTGAGTAAGGAACGTTTGCCCTTCTCCTTTCTCAAACCACCTCCTTCCTTCCCACAGCGGATTTTGGGGTCTCTGCAGAGCTGACGGCGTCTGTGGCGAAGCGGAACTCCTTCATTGGGACCCCCTATTGGTAATGTGGGGGGGCAGCACTCTGTTCCCTCCTCTGCACCCTCTCTGTCTGGAGGGTGAGCTGTGGGGGCCATGAAGCCCCCAGTTTGGCCACAAACGTACCTCGTGGCCTTGAACACTCGCTGCCTCAGTCCTTCGGCCTGCAGCATGGGATGGTGGTTCTGAACATCCCTGCAGGGTTGTTGTATGTGAAGCACCTTCATAGCCTTGGCTGGTGGAGGGGAGGTGTTGCCTAGTGGGCAGAGCTCTCCTCACAGGTCGGCAGTTGCAGGGAGGACCAGGGGAAGACGGGCCCTTCTCTCCTTGGACAGCCGCAGCTTCAGGTCTGTGCAGGCCCCCCTTTCCCAGGGCGGCTGTTTGGCTCAGCTGTGCCCCTTCTCGTCCTCCCAGGATGGCGCCAGAGGTGGCTGCGGTGGAGAAGAAAGGAGGCTACAACCACCTGTGCGATATCTGGGCCCTCGGCATCACGGCCATTGAGCTGGCGGAGCTGCAGCCGCCCCTCTTCGACCTGCACCCCATGAGGTGAGCTCAAAAGTTAAGCCTCAGTTGAATGTGTGTGAATGGGGAGTTGCCTGTATTTACTGAAATCTTTCTATATGGCCGCATCATAAAATATCAGGGCAGCGCACAACAGTAAGAGCCTTTCGACAGTGGAACGGACTCGCTTGGAAAGTGGTGGACTCACCTTCCTCGGAGGTTTTTAAACAGAGGTTGGATGGCCACCTGTCAGGGATTCTTTAGCTGTTATCCCTGCATTGCCACAGGGCTGGACTAAATGACTCTTGGAGGACCCTCCCAATTGTACAGTATTGTGTTTCTGTGAATATGTATACAGTCGTACCTCGGAAGTTGAACGGAATCTGTTCCGGAAGTCCATTCGACTTCCAAAATGTTCAGAAACCAAGGCACGGCTTCTGATTGGCTGCAGAAAGCTCCTGCAGCCAATCGGAAGCTGTGGAACTTGCGTCGGATATTCAGGTTCCAAAGAACGTTCGCAAACAGTGGTACCACAGGTTACATACGCTTCAGGTTACAGACTCCGCTAACCCAGAAATAGTACCTCGGGATAAGAACTTTGCTTCAGGATGAGAACAGAAATTGTGCTCTGGCGGCAGCAGGAGACCCCATTAGCTAAAGTGGCGCTTCAGGTTAAGAACAGTTTCAGGTTAAGAACGGACCTCCGGAATGAATTAAGTACTTAACCTGAGGTACCACTGTACTCACTTCCAGGTTTTTGGCATTTGGGAGCCAAAATGTTCGACTCACAAGGCGTTACTTCCGAGGTACAACTGTACAATGAAATGGAAACACCATTAGAAATGGCACAAAAGGATATTTAAAACGGCTGGCCCATGAGCTGCAGAGGTCTGTCTACATAAAAAGGTATTCAGGAGGATCCTGGAAGTCAAAAGCGAGAGGGTGCCCGCCGCATCTCTGCTCGAGCATTCCATAACGCAGCACTTAAAAGCCCTTCTCCCGGTGAGGACCGGCTGAGGCTCTGGCTAGCAGTGCACCTCTGGATGATCTCAGTGATGGAGCTGGGATGCAGGGGTTCAGGTGGTCCTTACGGTATCCTGGGCCCAAGATGCTCAGGGCTTTGTTACATCAAAAGAAGAGCCTCGAGCCTCACCTGCTGCAACAGGAGCAGCCAGTGCAGGGGTTTTAGCGGAGGTTTCCCATGCTACCAAGCCGTCTGCCCCCATCAGCAGTTTAGCTTTTGGCCAAAGGGCAGCCCCAGGTAGAGTGGCTTGCAGTAGTCCAGCCTCAAGGTTCCCAGGGCATGGACTCCAGTAGCCAAGTTATCCTAACCCCGATCCAACTGTCTCCCTGCCTCCCTGACATCCAGCCTGGTGCCAGAGGAACAGATGGCACGTTGGCATTGAAGAGAATCTGGCAGTGCCATCTGTTTGCGAGGGCCCTTTTCCTCAGCCGCTGCTCGTATCCTGCCTTTAACACTGTCACGGAGAAGCAGAATCTGCCGATCAAGCCACTGTGGATCCTGTTTTCAGGAAAGCATGTGTGCAAGCAAATCCCTTGAAGTATTCCTTTCTTTAAAAAACAAAAAATGTGGGTGCAAAAACGGTTACCCTTGCAGGAAACACTGCAAGAATTGTGGCGTTGGAAAGGAGCCCCGAGGGGGGTTATCTGGTCCAGCCCCCTGCAGTGCAGGAATCTCACATAGATTATGCATAACAGATGGCCACCCAACTTCTGCTTAGAAACCTCTAAGGAAGGAGCGCCCACCACATTTAGTAGGAGTCCGTTCCACTGTCGATTAGCTCGTACTGTCAGAAAGTTCTTCCTGATGTTGAGTTGGAACCTTCTTTCTTGTAGCTTGAATCCATTTGGGTCCTAGAACCCAGAGGAGGAGGAAAACAAGCTTGCTCCATATGAAGATGGCAATCATATCTCCTCTGAGTCTCCTTTAAACATACCCACTTCCCTCGGCTGTTCATCAGTCTTAAGGCTTGATTTCCAGACCTTTTATCAGCTTGGTCGCCATCCTCTGCACATGTTCCAGCTTGTCAATATTTTTATTTATAGAGATGAAGCGTGTGGAAATAGCATAAAAATAGCAAAGGAAATAATTAGGTACCCGGCTGGCTGCCTTCGGCTGCAGAGGGGGTTGCAGCCAGTGACCTGAGTCCTTTTCCTGGCCGTCCAAGAGGGTGGTGGCCATAGCTTCGAGGCCCCACACCCACCTGAAGCAGCTTTAGGCAAGTGTGGGGAGGGAAAGGGGAGCTGCCCCCACTGTCTCCTGTGAGGTCCCAGCCTCGGTCACAACCACCCAGCTCCAGGTTTCTGGGAGAAGCGTGAATGGTGTCGCTAACCACACCTCTGCTAAGAAACAGCCTGCATGTAGATCCTGTGAGGACAGGCGCACAAAGCGCGCGCACACACAAACACGCAGGCTTCTGGTGGGTGGGAGGATTAAGCAACAGGAAATGCCACACGGAGGCCTCTCCAGTAAGACTGGCTTTGCCTGCTCCCAGAGCGGTGTGTGTTTTGCGTGACGTGCCGGCTGTCTGTTGACATTGGTGCCCCACTAATAACAATCTCAGACCTACTCAGCAGAGTAAGTTTGCGTGCAGGAGAGAAGCATGGTCTGAACCTGTATGTAGTAGCCCTTTTCTTTTTCAAAGGCAACTGTGTGTGTGTGTATGGGGGGGGTAACTGGACCCACAACGGTGCAGAAAACCAGGCCCAGATTTCTTGAGTGACCCTCCTAGCGGTTAGCACAGGGGTCAGCAAACTTTTTCAGCGGGGGGCCAGTCCACTGTCCCTCAGACCTTGTGGGGGGCAGACGGACTATATTTTGGAAAAAAATATGAACAAATTCCTATGCCCCACAAATAACTCAGAGATGCATTTTAAATAAAAGGACACATTCTACTCCTGTAAAAACACCAGGCAGGCCCCACAAATAACCCAGAGATGCATTTTAAATAAAAGGACACATTCTACTCATGTAAAAACACGCTGATTCCCGGACAGTTCGCGGGCCACATTTAGAAGGCGATTGGGTCAGATCCGGCCCCAGGGCCTTATTTTGCCTACCCATGGGTTAGCATGTTGGAACATCAGACATAACCAGCAAATGGGGGGGGGGGTAAGGTGGGGACAAATTTGGGACAACAGAGACAGGTATTGTGCCTTTTTTAAAACACGCAGGAGGATCGAAGCAGGAAAGATGATCCTTGTTTTGTCTTTCCCTTCAGGGCCTTGATGCTGATGTCGAAAAGCAGCTTCCAGCCCCCCAAGCTAAAAGACAAGGCCTGCTGGTGAGTGACTGAGCAACAGGGCTGTGCAGGAGGGCAGACCTGCTCCCTCTGCTGGGTTTCGGTTGTGTGTAAAGAAGGCTGGATCTGACCACCTTATGCCAATGAAACGCAGTGTTACAATGGACAGGTCGGTGGACTGGGTTCAGATTCCTGCTTGGCTACAAATCTGTATCCTCGAACCATTTGTTTTCTCTCTTAGCCTCCCTTCTCAGGGTTATTGAGAAGCTACAGTGGGTGGAGGACTAGAAAAAACTGCCTTTCACAGAGTTAAGCTATTTCTCCATCCATCCAAGTCATATCCGCTCTGGCTGGCAGGTTGACTTCTCTGGTTGGCTGCTGGTTGTCCTCAGCAGTGGCGGAGGAAGGGGGGGTGTGGCAGGTGTGGTCCGCCCCAGGTGTCACCACTGAGGGGGGTGACAAAATGCCAGGCGGCACTCACCGCAGGGCCTGTAGCACGTTCGAGCTGCGTGTCTCTCCTGGGAGAGACGTGGTGGCTTGGATGTGTGCAGGCGCTGCCCTGCCCAAATGGTCCTTCTACTGCCTCCCCCCCCAGCTGTAGGGCAGCTGAGTGGGAGGAGGCAGGCAGACTCCCAAGGCCCCACAGTGCGCGCTACCCCTATGGGACTCTTAAGGGTGTTGCTGTTGTGCTTTATCCAGCTGGAGAGCTTCTTTGATCATCTGGCTACTGTGAGAACGGGATGCCGGACCGGATGGCCTGATCAGCTCTTCCGATGTTCTGAAGGGGAATCGGCAAATCCTTGGAGGATAAAGCTATCCATAGTGATGGTTTCAGGCTGCGATGGGGTTTGCTGCTGAATACCAACTGCTGGGGGCATTGCTGGGATAGGGCTGCTGTTATGCTCACTGCCTTCTGGTTACTCAGTTGACTTTTTAGCTTGTCTTACCTTCCCTTTCTCCCTTCCAGGTCGGCAGATTTCCACCATTTCCTCAAACTCTCCTTAACCAAGAACCCCAAAAAGCGTCCTGTGGCAGAAAAACTCCTGCAGGTGACTCAAGACGGAAGTTGGGGTGGGTGGGCTTGGAGAGGGCGGAGAACGACAACTCCATCCTCAGAGATAGGTACTTCCTTCCAGAGAATTACAGGAGTGTCTTTTTTAAAAATGCCCAAAACTGTGCTTTTTTAAAGCGAAATCTCCAAACAAAATTCTTATTTTTACCTGTCTTTTTGGGGGGGAAATTGCCAAAAATCAACACTTCTGATATGGGCAGCCATGCGCTTGACTTTCCCTAGACATTTTATTCCAGATCCCAGCTATGTCCTGGAAATTCCGGACGTATGGCAGCTCTACTGTTGCACTCGGGTCCTGTTTGGAGGCTTCCCACTGTGGCATGTGCTTGGCCACTGTGGGAACAGAATGCTGGACTAGCTCCTTCACCTCCTGGTGGCCTCATCCAGCTGCTGCAGGGCTCTTCTGTTGTCCTTATGGCAGATACTTTAGTTGCTGTGAGAGCCACAGTTTTAATTTAATTTCCCATAGTGCCCTGGTGTTGTTCTGCTCTGGGGCACTGTGGGAATTAAAATCTGGATCCAGCTGCCCAGGAGAGGTGCCAGGATGGGCTGCAGCAGCTGCCCAAGAATGCCGCCTGCCAGCCCTGTGCTTGGCAGGCATTTGGGGGAACCTTGAATCCTCCTCTCCTCTCACCTTGTCTTCCTCTCCACCAGCATCCTTTCGTTAGCCAGCCATTGGCTCGCGTCTTAGTCATTGAGCTACTGGATAAAGCCACGAACCCGGATTTGGCAGCAGCTGCCCTGGTGGATGATGGAGACTTAGAGGTATGGTCCCCAAAAGCGGTGGCAGAAGGGAGTGGGGAATCTGCCATAGACCCAAGCCATTGACTGAGCAGATTTGTTCTCTCCCGAGAGTCAAAGAGTAGAAGCTGCCAAGAAGCTTATTTCAGCTAAATAGGAAAAGAAACTTCCTAAGAGTGAGAGCTCTTCCACGGTGGAGTCACAGGCTGCCTTTTGGGGGTGGGGGGTGGGGGCTCCCCTTTGCTAGGAGGCTGCTCAGCAAAGGCCCAGCAGGAATGTTGTTGGAGTTGTAACAGTCTGCACTGCAGATCCTGTCGAAGGGGGACCTCCCAGAGATTTTCCAACTCCAACCTCCGATTTTTTTCATGCAATGCATATAATTAACTTGTGGGACTCACAATATAACACAACACGATGGCAAAAACAATGGCACTAAACACTGTTTATAAACTAATACAAATGATCAGAAATTACAACCAAAGTCTCTAAATCTTCTTCACCAGTCGCTGTAGAATAATTCGATATATACATAACCTGTCACCAAATCGCCGGAACAGAGTTTCCGGATAACCAATCTGTTTCGTTCAATTCTTCATCAGCCAGTCTTGTAAGAATTAATATGAGAAGGATGCAGTTTAATTTCTTAACAAGCTGAAATCACAATATAGGTGCAATGAAAACTGCGTCTGTATAAAATTAGAAAAGAAGGGTCCTAGAATTCCAGACAATTTATCGAAGTCACAACGTGACTGTCTCAAAGAGCTCTCTAATGAAGCTAACATCATTATGAAACCAGCAGATAAAGGAGGTGGCAAGAGTTACCACCCCATGGGCAGAGTGCGGGCAACTGGGGGCTACCATGAGGCCAGAGCTGTTATCTTTTATGTTCTGGTCCTAAACACCTCTGTTGAGAATGAAAGACGTGGGAATCTTCCTCCTACCGCATCACACCAAACTGGCCTGTCTAGCCCAGTGTTGGCAGCCCTGCCTGGCAGTGGCCCTCTCTGGGGTCTTTTCCCAGCCCTTCCTGGAGGTGGCAGCAGGGATTGAACCAGGGACCTCCTGCATGTGGAGCACATGCTCTCCCATGCATTGGCTGAGGCTGATGGGAATTGTAGTCCAAAGCGTACGGAAGGCACCCGATGGATGAAAGCTGCCCTGGAGGCTCTTTGTTCTGACTGAGTTCTTAGGCATGCTTGGCTTTCTGTCTTTAAACCACTCAGGCCTACGAAGTTTTTCCTGACAAAATCCGTTCCCATCGGCCCCACGGGCCAGTCGAAGGGACCCTTGCAGAGATCCAGTGTAAGTTCCTCATCTCCCCCGGCTCCCCCGCCCACCTGTTTGGACCCTGATTTCTCTCTCCGGTGGGGCTTTAAATCAGCCTGATTTCTCTCCAGACTCTCCCGTGGCATGGGAAGCCCCCTAGTGAAAGTGGAAAGCTGTTTGGGGCGGGGGATGCTGGTGAAAGTCCCTTCTGGAGATGGTGGGTGAAAGGTGCCCCAGGAGTTTAGAATGGCATGGAGTTGAGCAGAGGGGGGCGGAGAGGTGGCAGTCAGGTTGGCGTGGTGCAAACTCCATGGCAGGGCCAGTCTGGTGTTCCTGCTGGAGTGTTTGCACTGTGCCACCCTCACGGCTACCTCTCCCTCCCTCCTAGTAAGCATCAGCAGCCTGCCTTCTAGGAGGTCTGGAAAGCGCCTCTGCCCCCCCCCCCAAGTCCTGAGCTACTGTGGGGTATCCTGCAGGGCCCCCCTTGCCCTCCAGTGGCCTTTGAAGGCAGGGTATAGGAAGTGTTTTCTTGGGTGAATGGCATGAAGACATTTGGGCCTTGGTGGTGGTGGGGAAGCCCTACTTCTGAGAAAAATGACTGATGTTTGTTCTTTTATAGTTAATCAGGTCAAATTCGGGCCCCCACTGAGGAAAGAAACAGAGCCTTGGTGCAGTCTGGTAAGAATCTCTCTCTCTCTCTCTCTCTCTCTCTCTCTCTCTCTGTGTGTGTGTGTGTGTGTGTGTGTGTGTTTCGGAGGGGCAAAAGAATGAGTGGATTGCTTGCTTTGGCCCCATGGCGCGTTTGGGGAGGGAAATTCACAACCGAAATTCTGACCGGGGGGGGGGGGGGCAAATTTCATCCATTGAATCATGCAGCTGGAAGGCACCACAAGGGTCACCTAGTCCAACCCCCGCAATGCAGGAATATTTTACCCAACATGGGGCTTGAACCCACAACCCTGAGTTTATGAGTCTCGTGCTCTCCCAGCTGAGCTATCCCAGCTGGGTCATTGGCCCACCTCACCCGATATTGCCTACTCTTGACTGTTGGTGACTTTCCAGGGTAAGATGCTTCTTGCCACCCCCATCCCCCCTGCTCCTTCTTTCACTGGGTATTTTTGGGGAGTGTGTGCATAAAATTATTCTAGCCTTAAGATTTAACGGTAATTTTTGTGTGTTTTGCAGAAGGAGGAGGAGGAGGAGAACTGGATGGTCTTAGGAGATGGAGAGTAAGGAGCCTGGGAGAAGGGTAGGGTGATGGGAGGTGGGTAGGAGCCCCTGTTTCTCATCCCTCCCCACCTTTGTGAAACAGGATCGCCACCTTTTCCTTCCTGCTGGGAGGAAGAGCTTGAGAGCGGCCACTTTTTCTCCCCCAGTAGAGATGGGGAAAGCAGGGCCTGTTGAATTCTTCCTGCTTTGCTGCTATTAAGGGGACAACCAGAAAAAGGGCCACCTTCCTACAAGGAAGGGGGTGGAATTTAGGGAGTTAGAAATGAGGTTAACGTAGTTGCGGGGGGGGGGGAGGAGAAGGAAGGAGGCAGGGCTGCTGCACAGGTTTGCGATTTCCTGATGGTACTTTTGGTGCTGTTTTTCTCCTCTTTAGGAGCCTCCTTCAGTCGGTGGAAGAAGCACTAGAGGAAAGGTATGCTGATGCTTGGGTGGTGGTGGAGGAGGAGAACTTTGGGAGCTGCTGCCTTTCTATGACTCCAGGCTCTTTGTACGCCTCTGGTCCTCTGTTACTGTCTCAGCTCCGGCAGGCAGAGACAGAAGAGGTGGAGCTGCCTTTCCAGCCAGGCCCCATCCTGCGGTTCTGCCACTCCCATCTCCAGACAGGCAAACTCAGCCCCCAATCTTCTGTGAAGTTTTTAACTTCCCCTGCCTTGACCTCCAATGTATTTAGGCTGGCAACGGAAGAACGAGTCTCTCTGCACATGCTCAGGCACTCTGTTCCTTGCTTATTGTGGAGCTTTGGCAATTAGGTTCTGGAGCCAAGTCCTGGTCTGTGTGGGCGCAAACCGAGCCCCAAATATTCCCCTTTCAAGGCAATACCCCCCTTTCTGTTCTGATGAGTCCTTTGTCTCCTGCAGGAGCCTCACCATTCGCCCAGCAGGCACCACAGAGAAGGTACTGTTCTTCATTGCATCTATCCTATTACCCTCTCCACCCTCAGTCTCCCCCACTAAGAAGCCCTTTCCCTTGCTTTATCCAGGTCCATGAGGAACAGCGGCCCAGCAGCACTGGGGAGGGGGACATGAGCACTATCAAGAGGGGGCCCCTGTGGGATTTTCTCAACCTGGAGCTGGCCTATAAGGCTCCCTGGGAGCTTGAGGAGGGCCTCGACTTCCCAGCCCCCGAGTGTCAGAGAAGCCAGAACCTGCCAGGTGAGGAAGAAGTGGAGCCATGCTGGTTGTGGTGAACGCAGAGGGGCCCCAAAATGGGTTTGGAGTCTTCACCCTTCTAGGAGAGGGGATTTGTGTTCTGCAAGAGGAAATCCACAGAAAAGACCTGTGAGAAAGCACACTGGGGAGTAGGGGGGGGTTGGAGACGGTACAAGCGCTGGCCAATAGGCCCTGTGCACAGAACCGGCTTCTGGTGCAAGCTGGTTTCTTCTGAGCTCAGTTGGTTCTTCACCAAAGGGCTATCTAGCTTATCCCGTTTTCCGATGCCCGGAGCCCAAATTTGCCCAAAACGTCTCAGATTTTGCACCGAGGAAAGCCAAAGTCTGTGACACGTATAAATGATGGAAATGGAGCCACTTCTCCATGATTCATTCCAGGTTTTGCCAGTGCTGGAAAGGGGAAGCTGCACCTCTTCCTCACTGGATATCTTACTCAGCCCCTTGTGATATTTCACCAGGAATTGCCCACATGCTGTCAAGCATATATTAGGCACCTTGAGCAGAAACTTGTTCCCTGCTTTTTCACCTCCTTGAAAGCTGGGATTCTTCCAGGTGCTGAATTTTCACACGATCTTGAATTATGCTCCGTTTGAATGAATTCAACCTTTTCCAAGACCAGCTGTGAAGCAGGGTTTAATCCGGTGCTCTGAAGGCTCAGGTGACAATAACTTAGTTAGGGTGGCAATAAAGATTAAACCCTGCTTCGTTACATCCTCCTAAGATCAAATAGGCTACAATCCTATGAATGCTTGATTACTCCTGGTGGAACTTACTTGTGTGTGAACATGCGTAGGATTGCTTTGTGAGATGCCACAGGTAGACTCCCCCCCTTGTTTTTCTGCTATAGTAAATAAAGCCACTAAAGGTAGTTATTAACCAGAGACTTTAAAAAAAATTAATAATACCAGACTGCTCATTCTGTCGTCTTCAGCGAACATGGAAAAACAGGCTACTAGCCTCTGAGCTAGAGATGTGAAGGCCTGGGAAAGGGGGAAACATTTTGCCACACATTTTTTTTAAAGGAATGGGGGGGTGGAACTGAGGGAAATTGGAGGGGGGACACCCTGGGATTCCCTCCCAATGCTTCCACTTTCCCTCAAGCTTTCACAGCTCTTCTCTTACCAACTGTGGAGAAGGGGAGGAGGAGATGGGTTGGGGGGGGGCTTCTGCTCCTCTTCTATGGCCAGAATGGGATCCAAGTGGGGCAGGAACTTCCTATCACCCTCTGCTTGCCCACTTGCTTCCTTGCTCTCCTCCAGGGAGTTCCATGACACCCACGGCAGGATGTTAAACACAGACCCGGATTTCAGCTTCCTATTTTGCCGGCACATCACACACCCAAATGTTTTGGGTGTGTTTTTTAATTAAAAGCAGCCTCCAGAAGCCATAATGCTGAGAGGAGGAGGAGAGGCAGTGAATGTATGTTTGTTTGGGGGGGGGGCAATAGTAGTGTTTAACTCTTTCCCTACCACCCTTTTTAAAATGCATTGTTTTCTGCGGTTGCTCCCCTCGCCCTTTTACAGGATTCCTAAAGGATGCTTAGCAGGTTGTTGCTGCTGGGGGGGGGGGTCATAGCTGGGGTCTTCATTGCATGTATTTTTTAAAATGGATTTATATCCTACTTTTTAAAACAACAACACAAGGCTTCATGGCAGCTGAGAATCAAATCTGATAAACCAATACATTACATACAGTAAAAAGATAAAACCATGCAATAAAACGGCATAGTAGAAAGAAAGCAAATCTGGCAGCAGGGAGCGGAATAGATAAAATGAAACTGCTGGCAAGCCAGTACAGAAATGGAGTAGTGGGAGGGGGCTCGGCAGGGAAAGGGTTAAGCAGCCATCCAGGATGGCATCTGTGCAGTTGGGTGGGCTAGTAGAATCCAGCAAAGAGGGGCTCCATTTCTGACCGCTTCTTAAATCTTTTAATTTGTGCCGGTGTGACAGCAGTGCTTGTCTTTCCCCCACAGACAACACAGATCTGAGCGATCCTTCAGATACCTCACGGACAGGCTCCCCCAAGCCTGTGGACTCGCTCCTCTCCACAGAGTGGGCTACTATGAAGAGGAAGGAAGAGGCCACTGTAAGTGGGGGTGGGTGGGGACAGAAGCACCCCAAAATCTCCAAGCAAGGAAGCCTGGGATCAGAGCAGATAAACCAACCGTTAAAGCCTGTTTCTGGTGGAGGAAACAGTGGTCTTCCGAAACACGACCTAGCTGGCTAAAATCTTTGGAGAGAGTGCCAGCCGGATGGGCTGCTGGGTTTCCCCCTCCAAATATTTGTGGGGTGTAGTAAGAGGGAAAGGTGGGGCTTGGGAAGTAGCAGGACATGTCTGGATTGGCTCTTTGACACTCTTGTGGAAAAAAACCCAACGCTCCGGTTTCTCATGAGGAGTGCCCTGCCCCACCTGCTACAGGTACGGGGTTGAAGGTTGCGATCCTATTGGGGGAAGGGGTCTGGAGTTAACCTAATATGTTGGCATCTTCAAATAACTACACCTTCTCTCTCTCTCTCTCTCTCTCTCTTTCTTTCTTTCTTTCTTTCTTTCTTTCTTTCTCTGGTGACTTCCCCCACCTCTTCTTGACCCCTCTTCTCTTGCAGAGGTTGCTGTGTCATGGGTTGCCTCCTACTCCAAAAGTCCACGTAAGTCCTCTTCACTGGGCAGGGGAGGGTGGTACATGCATCAGCAAACTGGAGCCAGGAGAGTGGGGTGGGGCAGGGGGTTCACAGCCAAGGAATTTTGTAGGTCTCAGTATAGGAGCCCTGGAAATGGGTCTCCAGCTCCCCTCTCCGCTCCACTCTCCAGCTTTCTGTGTCTTCTCTTTTCCAAGATGGGGGCCTGTTTTTCCAAAGTCTTCAACGGCTGTCCGCTGAAAATCAACTCGGCTACGACGTGGATCCACCCAGAAACACGAGGTAGAACGCGCACGATTCCTGTGGAACCTTGGCACCAGAGATTGGCAGCTGGTGATCTGACCTCCCCCTCTTCTTTCCCACCGTAGATCTCTACCTAGTGGTGGGAGCTGAAGAAGGCATCTACACACTCAATCTCCATGAGCTCCATGAGGACACGATGGAGAAGGTGAGGACCCTGAAGAGGGAGGAGCTGGGATGGAGGGTTCTGGACACCATGGGAAGCAGGGGCAGATCCTTGTTTCCACACACCCTGTGGGACCACATTTGGGCCTGCCCACCTGTCTTATCACCTGACATTAAAACGATGCCAAATTACCCAGTTAGAAATTGAGCGGTGCCAGCAAAAAAACAACTCTGCTCAGCACCAATGCTCAGTGGAAGGCATTGGTCAAGGGGCTGCTGGCTGAGGCAACATGGATGCGCGGCCTCAGCTGCAGTGGTGCTGTCCACGGTCCTGAATCGCAGTTGTGTTGCTTTCCCTCCAAAGGGCCAAGAGCTACCTTCCCTCTGCCCTTTCCAGGCATGACCCATGCTTCACAGCTTTGTTTCCAAATGCTCTTATTTTTGCTCCAGAGCTTCCCCCACAAAAAACCTGCTCTTTACCGCTGAGTTGGAGCAAACAGCAATCCATGGAAAAAGTTGCTGTTTGTTGTGGTTCAGGTTTAAAGAGCTGGTTTTCGTGAGGAAAGCTCTGGGGTGAAAGAAAGAGAACTCGGACAAGGAGCTTCAGAATTTGGAGTGGCAGGTCTGGGGCAAAGCTAAGCCCTCACTTGACCCTTGCCCTGCCTGCCAGGGGAACTAGGAACTTCTGGCCTCTCCTTGCTTGGGCCTTTACCATGACCACCACCAGAGGTGGACATCCCCCGTGGATTGCAACAGAAGGGCAGGTGGGTGGGTGCATTTGGTGGCGGTCAACTCAGGAGGCACTTTTAATTCATCGCTCAGAGATGCCCACGAGACTGTCTTTCAAGATGCTGAGGTTTCTTATCCCTACAGGCTCTTTTCTTATGATCGTTGAAATTTTATATTGTTTTTGCTGGCTCCTTTAAAATATCTAGATATATAAACACTATTCAATCTTGTATCTAACTTGGACACACTTGTTTCATGGCACAAAAATGCAGAGATGGCCCAACAAGCGACTGATCTCTCTCTCGCCACTTCTCCCTCTCTCTCCTGCTTTGTGCAATTCATCCCCCCGCCCCCACCCCCGCCTGCTCCCCTCCCCCAGCTCCTTCCACACAGGTGCTCTTGGCTCTACTGTATGAACAATGTGCTACTGACCTTAGCTGGTGAGTGTCCAGAGACAGAGCTAGAACCACCCCCCTCATTTTCCCTCTTTTTGCCTTGCCCATAGGTATCGGGGTTGATTTAAGGGGATTGGGGGTGAGCTTCACATGTTGGGTTTAGAGGGGCAGTTGGGTGTGTGGCTATAGGATTGAAGAGTCTAGAAGGTCTCTGTATACAGTGGTACCTCGGGTTACATACGCTTCAGGTTACACACTCCACTAAGCCAGAAGTACACACTCCACTAAGCCAGAAGTAGTGCTTCAGGTTAAGAACTTTGCTTCAGGATAAGAACAGAAATCGGGCTCCGACGGCATGGCAGCAGCCGGAGGCCCTATTAGCTAAAGTGGTGCTTTAAGAACACTTTCAGGTTAAGTACGGACCTCCGGAACGAATTAAGTACTTAACCCGAGGTACCACTGTATATATAAAGGCACCTGCTTAAACTTCCATTTTGCTCCGGCAAATGATCCTCCCGATTTCCCCGCTTCTGCCTTTGCAGGGAAGTCCTCCCAGCTCTCTTCCCACAACCTTGTGGGTCTCTTTGAGCAGCGGCGCCAGCTGCAGAAGCGGCAGGTCCCCCTCTCCATCGCCACCAACCGGCTGACAGAGCGGATCATCCCCAGGTGGGGAGAGGCGGGGAGGGAGGGACCCCCCCCTGCCCCCACTTCAAAGAGAGGAGAGTAGTAAATTCTCTTCTCCGCCCCCCCCCTCCTAGTGTTGGAGGTATGGCTGATTTCTCCAAGCTGCTTCCCAGGGAGCTTCTTGCGACTGGAACCGAAGCTGGGAAGGGTTGGCTGTGGGGTCCTGGGAAAGATGTTGGGCAGGCAGAGGGCCCATGGGAGCAAGGAGCTGTGCAGAGCCCCAGATCTCCACCCTGTGGTTTTTGGATGCCCCTGGACTTAAGAGGCGGCCTGTACATTCCCAAGCCAGCCTATGTGATGCCCAAAATGCCCTCCCTGGTGACTTCAGGTGACTCCCACCTGAAAGCGCCCCCCCCCCCGAAGGGCCACAACCAGGCAATGCCAGTGGTATTGAGGCTGGTGGACCCAGTGGGCTTGATTTCCTCTACAAGCAGCTTCCTGAGTTCCCGCTTAATGATTCCTTTATTGGGCCTCATGAGGACTGGAGTCTTACTTTGTTTTTTTTGGGGGGGGGGGAAGGACTATAGCTCTGTATTAGAGCTCCTGCTTTGCAAACAGAAGACGGTCCCCTGCTCAGTCTCAGACAGACTTTTCAGTTAAGGATGGACTTGGCGGGGAGGACCCTCTCCTCTTTGCCTCTGACCTGGTGAAATTCTCCCCCCACCACACACACACCCAGGCCTAAAGCTGTTTCTTTCTCTTGACAGGAAGTTTGCCCTCTCAGCCAAGATAGCTGACACCAAAGGATGCTTGAAGTGCCGTGTAGGTGAGTTTCCTGGAGTGGGGCAGGCCTGCTGGGAAATGACAGTTGGTGGCTGTGTGAGGGAAAGAGGAGTTTTGGGGACGTGGAGGTTGGAGGAGATGAGGGGGAGAGGGAGTTTTTATATCCCATCTTTCCTCCAAGGAGCTCATGAAGTCATATGTATTATTATTATTATTATTATTATTATTATTATTATTATTATTATTAATACCCTGCCACCCTGGGCGGCTTCCAACAGAATATTAAAATACAATAGTCCATTAAACATTAAAAGCTTCCCTAAACAGGGCTGCCTTCAGATGTCTTCTAAAAGTCTGGTAGTTGTTTCTCTCTTTGACATCTGGTGGGAGGGCGTTCCACAGGGCGGGTGCCACTACCGAGAAGGCCCTCTGCCTGGTTCCCTGTAACTTGGCTTCTTGCAGTGAGGGAACCGCCAGAAGGCCCTTGGCACTGGACCTCAGTGTAATTTTCTTCTTCCCCGTTCTCCCCTCACAACAACCCCGTGATGTTCAGTGGAGAATTGGATATTCAAAATTTGACTGATATTTGGGTCACACCAGTATTCTGCACCCCAAAGCCAAAAAGGGAGCAGTTTTTCAACTCTGGTCTTATGGTGGAGGCGACGTTGTAGCCCTGTGTTATGCCAGCCTCCTGGAGTGTTGTGCTTTTTTGAGAAATGCAGTTGGGTGGAATTGGAGTAAGCCGCATTGAAAGGGGGAAGTGGGTGATTAATGGCTTCCTCATCCATTGGAAAAAGAAAACGGGGTGACTCTTGTGGGTGTGCGGAATTTGATGAGAAACACGGCATGATGAGAAAATAGTAATCAATGCCTCCCCCAGAAGCCCTTTAGCAGTCAAATTTGCAGCTCTCCCCAGCACTCACTTGCATTTCCCTAAAAAACAAGGCAAGTGAAAAGCCCAAGGCCATATGTGAGTGAAATTCGGCTAAATTATGCCCTGGAGGAATTGTGGGATGTTGTGCCTTCCAGATTCAGAGCAGCATTGTTGCAGGCCCAGCAAAAGTCACATGCAACCAGCTGCAATTTTGCAGCCTTTTGGAGCCTGCGTGAACATGAAGAGCCCTTCACACAACATGTTAAACCGGAAGGCTTTTTGTTTGCTGAACTTAATAACACAAGCGGGGTAGTGTTTTAGCGCAAATTAAAATGCAGCTGTTTTATTTTGAAAGATAAACACACTGCTAAAATGGCACTGCCCAAGTGCCCAAGTGTAGAGGGCATGACAACAGGCCCAACCCACAACATGGCACAGCAACTTCCTTGCCGGCAGCCCTGTCTCTGAGCTGCTCAACTCTGCTGCATTTCTTCTTGAAAGGACAGAGAATTGCACTTAGTTTTTCTCAAGAGACAGGGAGAGGCGCCATGAGAAGCAAACCCCTTTTCTGCTGTCAGCTGCTGCTGGGCAGGAAGCCTTGACCAAAGAGGCATCAGGAGGCTCTTCAGGGGGAAAGAGGGACTTTGGGGAGGTTGACAACCCCCCCCCCCGGTTCTTCTGTATTTCAGTGCGAAATCCTTACTCTGGTAGTACCTTCCTCTGCGCTGCACTCCCCTCCAGCCTGGCCCTCCTGCAGTGGTACGAGCCTTTGCAGAAGTTCATGCTGCTGAAGGTAAGTGGGTGCAGGGCCAGGAATGGGGGTGCAGGATGGGAGGAGGGACCCTCCCCCTCTGGCACTCCAAAGAGCACCCAAGGGAGCAGGCAGGGAGGGCCTGCTTGGGCAGTGTCAGACCTGGTTCCTGCATCCTCTCTCTCCTCTCCAGCACGTCTCTGTGGTGCTGCCCGTCCCCCTGACCCTCTTTGAGCTGCTGGTTGTGGAGACGGAGGAATACCCGCAAGTGTGCTTGGGGGTGACCGGCACAGACCAGCCAGGGGCGGAGCTGCATTTCAGCACCCTCTCCCTCAGCACTGGCCTCAGCACCTCAAGCCCTTCAGGTAAGAGAGAGGGAAACCAGCATGGAGTCAGGGAGGGGTGGGGCACGGTCCCTTTAAGAGCTGCTGCTTAGTACTGTTAGGCCTCCCCCCCTCTGCTCCCCTTTTGAGGGAACCCACAGGAGGGCAGGCGGCTCCTGGGCTCAATCCTTCTTGTGGGTTTCCCAATACAGTCATACCTCGGGTTACAGACGCTTCAGGTTGCGTTTTTCGGGTTACGGACTGCCGAAACCCGGAAGTACCGGAACGGGTTACTTCCGGGTTTTGGCGGTCGCACGTGCGCTGAATCGCAACCTGCGCAGATGCGGGTTGTGAATGCTGCGGGCTGCAGACATGCATCCCGCACGGATCACGTTTGCAACCTGAGCGTCCACTATACAGGCGTCTAGTTGGCTGCGGTTAGAACAGGATGCTAGACTAGATGGGAGCCCCATTGGCCGGATCCTACAGGACTCTTCTTACATATTTTTTTTCTTAAGGAAGGGCGAAGGACAAAAGCCAGGTGTGCAGGAATAAATAAACACATAATAAAATAAAATAATCTCTGCCACAGATGCACCCTATAGGCCTGAGTTGTTTGTAGTTACAATGGACCCAACCCCAAATGTTGGAGGATACCCTGGCTCCTTTAATGGGACTGATCCTGTTTAAGGTTCCAGCCACTAAGTTTCCAGGGCAGTCCCCTTCGTGGAGAAGATGTTGGAGTCTCAAGCAGGCCTAATGCCCCCCCCCCCAACACCAACTTTTCCATTTCTAACACACATTCAGCATTTAATGGCTCCTGGAAACCATTGACTACGCTCAGGGCTGTGTGGGGTTTGCCCCCTCTGGCCTTTTAAAAAGTTGTTTTGTACTTCTGCATACCCCTCAGCGTTCATCCGAGCATGGTGACCCTGTTGGCACCTGCCCAACTAAGTTTGCGAGTAGAATTTTTGTGTGTGTTGAATAAAATTAAGTTTTTAATCTTGACTTTCCACTAAAGAGCTCAGCGCAGCAGACATGGTTCCCCTTCCAACCGTTTTATCCTCACAACAACCCTGTGAGGTGGGTTAGGCTGAGAGATGACGACGGGCCCAGGATCACCCAGGATGCATGTGAAGAGTTCAGTTCTGTGGGGCAGATTTGACCATGGGTGGTCAAAGGCAAAGTAACCAGACGGCAGCTGGCTGGACTGGTGCCAGAGATTGCATTGCCTGGCAGCTGCCAAGGCCCATGGCTCAGGAGGTGACCCAGCTGCCAGCAAAAGCTGCCATATAAAGAGAATCTTCCATCTGGCTCAGAATTGCCTGCAGTGACTAGCAGGAGCTGTCCAAAGTTTTAGGCCCTACAAGGAGATGGCAGCGGGGACTGAGCCTTGGGAGCTTCTGCATGTAAAGCAGATGCTCTACTACTGAGCTGGTTTGCCCTTTCCCTAAAAATAAAATAAGATTCTAGTCCTCATGGTTCCGAACAAGGGACTGAACTGAATAGGAACACAGTCTGTGTTTAGTAAAGGTAAAGGTAAAGGTACCCCTGCCCGTACGGGCCAGTCTTGACAGACTCTAGGGTTGTGCGCTCTTCTCACTCTAGAGGCCGGGAGCCAGCGCTGTCCGCAGACACTTCCGGGTCACGTGGCCAGCGTGACAAGCTGCATCTGGCGAGCCAGCGCAGCACACGGAAAGCGGTCCCTATTTATCTACTTGCACCCGGGGGTGCTTTCGAACTGCTAGGTTGGCAGGCGCTGGGACTGAGCAATGGGAGCGCACCCCACTGTGGGGATTCGAACCGCCGACCTGACAATCGGCAAGTCCTAGGCGCTGAGGTTTTTACCCACAGCGCCACCCGCGTCCCTCTGTGTTTATTAGGACCAGTCAAATGTTGGGTTATGGAAAATAGCAGGAGAGATTGATTTTAATGGGGGGATTACTGATTTAAAAGTAAGGATTTGTGGGCTGACAAAGTGAAGAGTAGCTCTTCTTGACATTAGGGAATATGTTATAGTTAAGCAAAAGTCTAGAAATGAACAGCCGATGGGTAATAAAGAGGAAGAAAATTGAAGGGGGGGGGGAATCAAAGATAAAATGCTAAAGTATCGTTTTTGAAATGGAATTTAGAAATGTATTTAATATTGAGCAGCTAACGAGGCTGGGAAGTGAACCATCAAGATGGCAGGGTGGGAAGTCACTTTTAAATTTGTACTGAATTTGAATTAATGTGTAAATTCATTAATTTTTTTGAAAAGCAATAAAAAATAATTGGCAAAAAAAAAAGGAACGTAGGAAACCGCCTTATGCTGAGCCAGATCCATTGCTCCATCAGTGGCTCTTCATGGTTTCATGCAGGGGACATTCCCTGTCCTGTAAGGAGATTTCACCAGCGACTGAGCCTGAGTCAGTCTGCATGCCAACCACCTCCTCTGTTCCCACTGACATCTCGCCCCTCTTGATCCACCTCCCATTCCTCTGAATGTGGCCCCCAGCTTCCCCCGCCCCTGCTGCCAGGGCCAGCCCTAGACTAGCCTCCCATGCCTCTCTCCTTGCAGGTCGGCCCTTGGTCATGGCCAGCCACGTGACGCAGATGGACCGAGACACTGTCCTGGTGTGTTTTGAGCGTAAGTCTTTCCCCAGTTTGACCTGCTCCCTTGGCCTTGGTCTCCCCGCCGTCTGCCTGCCCCTCCCCTCGCTTGCCTCTTTGCCCTTTGGCCAACGCTGCCCCTCCTTCTCTCGTTCCCACAGGTTGTGTGAGGGTGGTGAACCTCCACGGCGCCCCTCAGGGAGCCCTTCCTCCAGAACTCACGTTCCACTTCCCTATCGAGACCATTGGTAGGTGAGGGTCCCTGGGTGGGGTGTGTCGGGTGGGCTTTGAGGCCTCCCAAATGGGTCATGGATCCTCGAGTGCCTTCCCTCTGGCAGTACAGTCATACCTCATGTTACGTTTGCTTTAGGTTGAGCGCTTTCAGGTTGCGTCCTGTGGAGACCCGGAAGTACCGGAAAGGGTTACTTCTGGGTTCCGCCGCTCGCTTATGCGCAGACGTGCAAAATGACGTCACATGCATGTGCAGAAGTGGTGAATCGCAACCCGCGCACACGCAGACGTTGGTTGCGTTCCTTTCAGGTTGTGAATGGGCCTCCGGAACGGATTCCGTTTGCAACCAGAGGTACCACTGTACCGGATTTGGGAGGTGGGGTTCCTGATTCCTGAGTTAAGAGGCTCTTGCTGTGACAGCTAACCTCTGAGGGGGGCCTGTTTGCTCACTTGTGGTCTCCCCATTCTTGCAGTGTGCCTTCAGGACAGTGTCCTGGCCTTCTGGAAACACGGCATGCAAGGCCGAAGCCTGGAATCCAGTGAGGTGAGTCCAGCCAGCCTGGGGCAGAGGGGCCTGTGGGCATCGAACCACCAGCCTGACAACAGGACCATCAGAGAAAACACGAGTTAAGCTCCGTTGGGCGGTGGTGAGGTGCTGTTTTTCCTGGACTGTGTGCCTTCCGTCTGTGATATTTGGCGTACAGGGGGTAGCTCAGTGGGTAGAGCATCAGACTCTTAATCTCAGGGTTGTGGGTTTGAGTCCCACCTTGGACCAAAGATTCCTGCATTGCAGGGGGTTGCACTAGATGATCCTTGTGGTCCCTTCCAATTCTATGTATACCCTGTTGGAAACACGCCCGGGAAGGCCGCCAACTTCCCAAGACTCCTGGGCGTCTCTCCGGTGGTCCTCCCTGACTGTAAATTACCCTCAGTCCAGAGAGACTGGGGATAAGCGACCCCTCCCTCCTGAGAGGAGCACGCCCTTCTTCTGGCATGTCATTGCAGAAGAAAGAGTCAATCGTAGTTCTAAAACTACTTTATTTTACAGTCTATATGTACAGAGAATCCATCAGCATGTCTGTGCTCTTTGAGCACCTGTACAGAACAGCAACACTTTCAGAAGTGAAACTGACTTCCAACAGTACTCAGACTTCCTGTCTCACACACTCTCAGACACTCACATGATGTGTATACAAAACACATTACAACAGTACCACTCGCTGGGGCAGCTCGGATAGATAAAAATCCTAACATACCTACCCATTCAGGAGGGTCCTTAGCTCAGTGGCAGAGCATTTCCTTTGCATGCAACACATCCCAGGTCAAACCCTGGAATGCTGCCGGTGGGGGACCAGACTGAGCTGAATGGACTAACAGTCTGGCTCATCATAAGGCATCTTCCTATTTCTGACCTCCACCGCACTCTCCTTTCATGGTTTAAGTGGTGCCTTTCTGCTGCATGGCTTAGTGGTTTGTTGGACTAGAGATGGGCAGGCCTGGGTTCAAATCCTCACTCGGCCATGAAACCCACTTGGATGGCTTTGAGTTCTCATAGGAGGAGGTGGTTGTGAGGATAAAGTGGTGGGCTGGGGATTGTGTGCAGCAACCCTGAGCCCCTTGGAAGATGGGTGGGATATAAATACAGTTAATTTTAATCATCATCATTAATAGAGTAGAAAATGTGAGGTAATTAATAGGAGCAGTGGGTTCTTTTTCCTTTTTTAAGAAGTTAAAGGGTATTATGGGTTTGAGAAATGTGGCATCTGACATGGGGATTTCCCACTCAGCTGTCCCTTCCTTCTGTAACAGGTGACACAGGAGGTGACGGATGAGTCCAGAGTGTTCCGGGTCTTGGGAGCTCACAGGTGAGGAAATGCCTCTGAGGAGGAAACCTCAACATTTCTCCATTTCCCACCTTCTTGTTGCCATGTCACATGGAATTCAGTGTCACCTCCGATCCACATACATTGCTTTTTGGCTGAGTGGGTGTGCTTATGAGCCACACTAAACCGCAGTCCGGTGCTCTGTAGAGGAGCTGGAACAGCCTTTCTCTGTGGAGGGGCGCCAAAATCTCCCTTCCTCCTTCTGGTGCAGCCAGGACTCCAGCAGAGTTTAGTTTTGCAGCCTCCTGTCGTTCTGTTTGAACCGCAGGTTGTGGTTGGAAACAAGCTCTGGTTTCGTCAAACAACGCATGGTTGGACATTGTCTTGGCTTGTATGGACCACGGCTGGCGTTTGCTTTTATCCACAATCTCTGGTTCAAATGGAATGACAAGCCAGGATTTTGCAAAAAGGAAGACTCAGTTCTGCTGGAGTCCTCCTCATCCTCCTGTTCACTGCAGATGAGGGAGGAAAGGAGGCTGGAGAGCAGGGAAGCCCAATACTCAGAGATGCATGGTAAGGGCGTTCAGCGTGGTGGTTGTTATATATTTATTTATAAACCACCTTTTCCATGACAGGAGGCTCACAGATAAAAGAACAGCTAAAACCACCTAGTGTTGCAAGCAAATGGGGCCAGTTTCTCGACTGGAGTGCACTCAAAGCGTTCCTTCCTCCCTGTGCCTTTTAAAAATATTTTTAAAATTTCTATCCCACCTTCCCTCTCAAAGGGCAGCAAAGTCCCTGCCTGTTCCTGGGGTAAAGGTATAGGTAAAGGTAAAGGGACCCCTGACCATTAGGTCCAGTCGTGACCGACTCAGGGGTTGTGGCGCTCATCTCGCTTTATTGGCCGAGGGAGCCGGTGTACAGCTTCCGGGTCATGTGGTGCACGGGTCATGTGGCGCATCTGGCAAACCAGAGCAGCGCACGGAAACGCCGTTTACCTTCCCGCCGGAGTGGTACCTATTTATCTACTTGCACTTTGACGTGCTTTTGAACCTCTAGGTTGGCAGGAGCAGGGACCGAGCAATTGGAGGTCACCCTGTCACAGGGATTCGAACCACTGACTTTCTGATCGGCAAGTCCTAGGCTCTGTGGTTTAACCCACAGCGCCACCCGCGTACTTCTTGCCAATGCCCTGGCTGTGCCAGCCCTTCCATTGCCTGCCTGGCACATGCTTGTACATGGGCTGTGCTGCTCATCCTCTTGCCTCCTCTCTCTCCTCCCTGCCAGAGACATCATCCTGGAGAGCACCCCTACAGACAACCCCACAGCGCAGAGCAACCTCTACATCCTGACGGGTCACGAGAGCAGCTACTGACGACCTCCTTCCAAAGCCTCCAGCCTCTGGGAGATGGTCAGCTCAGCCTTGTGGGGATGCACTATTGTTGGAGACACAGGGCTGCAAGCCATGCCTGCTGATGGCAGAGATGATTGCCAGCATGTGTGTGTGTGTGGCAAAGACGGGTTGGAAATCAGAAGAGCCCCCACTCTGCTGCCCCATACACTGGACGCAACCTCGGTTTGGCTCCGGAAATGCTCTTCGCCCGTCGTCCTCGTCTTCCTGAGAACCTGCTGTGCACAAGGATGGGAGGAGCTCTTTCCTCCTGACTTGGGCCAGCAACTCCTGAGAAACTTTTGCAATAATTTGACCACTAGCCATTTGGAAGAATTTGCAATCTTTCCTGGCTGACACCTTGTGCCTGCTTGAATGTTTCCCTTCTTCCCTTTAGGAGTTGCGCTCCCGTGATGCTGCGGAGGGACGCCAAAATCTGCTGCCGTGTGAAGACAATCGTTTGTTGGGTGGGGGAGCGCACCCCCCTTCCCTTAGCACTTGAGCTTTAATTTAAAGGTCTTTCAGGGCACTTTGAGATTCTGGCCTGTCCCCATTGACTGGGGGGGGGGGTCGGGCAACATTTGTTTTGTGGCTGGACAGCTGAGTGGACAGATGCTGAAGATGGGCAGGGTTGAGTGATGATAATGAAAGAGATGGGGTGTCTATGGGGGTTTGGTGTGTGTGTGTGTGTGGTTAGGTCTCATGCTTTTTGATTGACTAGGTAGGGAGAGTAACCGCCTCCCTGCATGGATGGTTGTTGTTTTGGGTGAGACAGTGGTGGCTTAGGTGGCACCTGAGCTCATCGCTCAACAGAGCCTCTCAGGTGCTCCAGGCCAGTTCTGACCATCACTGTAATTAATCCCCATGGAGGACTGTGAAAGCGGCTGTGGAATCTCTAGTGGAATCAGCACCTTTGCAAAAAACTACAGTTCCCAGGGGCCTTTAGAGAGAATGCAATGCAAGCCAGTTTTGAGAAACTTTACACTATGGGGGCCAAACCAGACAGTATGATAAATGTCTGCTTCTTGCATTGCTTGATGGCCTGTTTTTTTTTTAAAGGGGGTGTAATCAAACAAATTAAATGCAAACTTGCATGTCATGTTATGTGGGGTGTCTTTCGTCCAGCATGTCATGGCCTTACCTATAGTTGCTATCTGGAATGCAAGAAGGAGGAGGCCTGAATCTTTTCCCCATGAACCACAGCCCTGATGAAAATGGTCCCCAGCCACTTCTTGCGGGAATAGCAGCTTCTCTCGCAGGGTAAATAGCTGCCTGCAGGATGGTGTGGCAGGATGGCTAGGGGAAAGGATCCTGATCCTCAGCTGTTCACTTTAAAGTGCAGCCACACATTTAATGTACTGTCTGGGGTTTTGGCCTTCTTTTAGTAGCATGGATGTTCACTCTGAGGCAGGTGGTGAAGCCCCAGCTGGGCCACGTCTTGTGGGTGTCCTGCCCTGGCGGTAGGTTGGCTGAATGACTACTGAGTGCTGCTGCTGTGGTCCTCCTGCCAGGCATGCTGATTCAGCTTGCCTTGGCAGCAGAGGAAGGCTGCAAGAGTCACTTCAAGGGAGGTTTGTGTGTGTTTTGGGGGCCCTTCTTTGCTGCCTTTGAAGCCCAGAAGAGACTCCCCATCCGAATCACAACTGTGGACCATCAGGGCTGACCGCAACTCCGCTTAACTTGGATGCCAAGAACTTTCCTTCCCAGGATGCCAATATCTCTGTGGTTTTTAATTGCTAAAGCTGGAATTTATTGTCTGAGAACAGAGGGGAGAAAACCCAAACTTGAAAAGAAAATTGCTATTTAACGTAAGGGTTTGATATTAAATTGTGGTATTTTACTCCCCAGTGGATGTGTGGAATTAATGGATCTGACTTGGTTAAATTTTAAATTGGGAGCCTTTGGTGTGGTGTTTTAGGCCAATCTAGAACTGGAAAAACTGTTTGCGGACAAACGTCGGCTCCCTTGGCCAGTAAAGCGAGATGAGCGCTGCAACCCCAGAGTCATTTACGACTGGACTTAACTGTCAGGGGTCCTTTACCTTTACCTTTTTAATTCACTGAAGAATCAAGGACTCCCTCCCTTTTTCTGTGATGCTGATGCTCCTTTTTAACTGGTTAAGAGGTTGGGTGGGCTAAAAAAGAAGACCTGGCTTCTCTCTGCGTGTTTCTTTAGGAATTCCATGGGGTTGACTCAGTAGGGGATTGGTATTGTAATCTGCCATGAGCACCCTGGTATGTCGGGAAAGGTAAGATATAACCCAACAAATAATTTAAAAAGTTTAAATTTAAAAGTTTTTTAAAAAACCCTTTTCATTTGCTATGTGTTTGCAGAGCTTGATTAGCTGAGGACTGGCACTAGGGGTAGGGGAACGCCAGTTTTAACTTACTCTGATGTTGGGGGTGATTCCCTCACCTGTGAACTTGCTTGATCTGCTGCCATAGGTCCAGGGATGGAGGCTGAAGGACACAAGTGACAAATCAGAGCCATGGCAGAGAACACTTGGAGATTCTCAGTACAAATTCCCACATGTGTATCCCCCAGAGGAGGAGGAGGAATGTGCCTCAATGTCCTCCCACTCCCTGGTTCCAGTTCCCATTCCTTGCACACGCTACAGCAGGGGGGTGAAGCTGGAATCAGCACCCAGGCATGGACTGCTCCATCCACCCATCCATGCACATACGTGCATCCACACAAACACACATCCACATTGCAAACAAAGAGGCAGACTCTATTCTCTCTAAGGGGGGCACCCTCTTTCCATCTGAGGGGGCAGGAAAGATGAGCAGCTGGGCAAGCCCCTTCTGGCACTCTCTCCTCCACCTCCCACCACAGGCTCCCCTTGCCACCCTACTTTTGTTCCAGGATGTCACAACATCAAGAGCAAGTCAAAAGTCATTGCAGTGCTAGGCACCAAATCTTATCTTCCTGGTGCAGACATTGCCTCTGGTTGTTTCCTCTTGTTGCTGTCTTCCCTCCCATGACACAGAAGTGCTGGAAGGAACAGGGCCAGCCAGCCAAGCATGCATACACACACATTTACACTTCAGCTGGCAACACACACCACAAGGACTCGGCGGCAAGAGCACCCACACTCCTCCAAAAAAACCAAAACACCCCAGTCTTCCTCATTGGTGCATGGAATAACTCAGTCAACAGCATGATCCCAAGGGAATGGAGTGATCAGAACCGTCACATGGAATTAAGTTTGGGGTACAGTTCTTAATTTCTACAGCCACAGGGTAGCATTCCCACCCCCACTGCAAAAGCCCTTTTTCCTAATCCCAGCTGTGTCTTGGCTAGAAGTGACTCTTCAGTGGCCATGGACAGTGGCCCATCATTCCCACTTGTCATAGTTAACCCATGGGTTGGGAGAGGGGTCTGCTTCACCAGCATGTCTCCTGCAATAAATGTGGCATTGAAGGAGTTCCCAGCAGGACTGAACCATACCCCTTGGCTGTCCCATGAGTGATGTCTGATGATTGACAGGTGGTTTGGGAGGGAAAGGCCTCCCTGGCCAAATTGGACCCTTTGATGGATCAAGACTAGCCCACAGAATGGAAGTTCTCCACCACCTAATTTGGGGAGGACCCAAGTATAAAAGGGCTGAGAAGCACTTTCCTGAACAAACCCTGCACACTGATTATGACATTTTAAAAAACCTGCCAGAAACAGGGGTAATGAACATGCAGGTCTGCCAGCCTAGGGGTGGCCCACACCATCTGAGAGTGTTGCCAAAAAAATGACAGGTCCTCAGTCAAGAGGCAGCCCCTGCTCAGGTGAGCAATAGTAAGGCTGGCACAGGACACATAACAATTTTATTATTTATACGCTGCCCATCTGGCTGGGTTTCCCCAGCCACTCTGGGTGGCTTACATGTAAATCACATCCCAGAGATTTAAGAGATCCCTTACGATTGGCTGCAGCTATTTGCATATCACTGACCCATTGGCACAGATGAGGGGCCTTTATTTGCATACTATCAGTTCATTTCTGAGTTGGTAAGTCTCATCTGCCAACAATAAGAAATGGCCCAGTACAGTACTGTGGAATTCTCTGCCAACAGAGATTCAGCAGACATCTGTTTCAAGTTCTGAATGCCTGCTTTTTTGTGCCATCAGGTTTATGCAGGCAATTAAGAATACACCTTTGCGTAAGTTAGTGGATTTCTAACTTTAACTTTTTAAATATGGTTTTTATTGTATGGTTTCATGTGCCATTGTTGTAAAATGCTTTTCTTTTTTAAATGAATAGCAGTGTATAAATAGGTTTATAAATAAAATGGCCATATGATTTACAGGTGGATCTTACAGGTGGGACGTGGGTGGCGCTGTGGGTTAAACCACAGAGCCTAGGACTTGCCGATCAGAAGGTCGGCGGTTCAAATCCCCTCAACGGGGTGAGTTCCCGTTGCTCAGTCCCTGCTCCTGCCAACCTAGCAGTTCGAAAGCACGTCAAAGTGCAAGTAGATAAATAGGTACCACTCTGGCGGGAAGGTAAACAGCACCGCAATCCCAGAGTCAGCCACGACTGGACCTAATGGTCAGGGGTCCCTTTACCTTTACTTTTCGCAACCAACCAGCCCCATCCTTTGCAAACCTGCCCATGTGAACAGTACTGGGAGGAAAAAACCGTTCCCATCAAATGGGAACCAGTTTCCCCTCCAGGAGCCAGATGCGCTCCCTTCTTGCAAGCACTGGAAGCAACTGGGAACACAGTTTAAAGCTCCCAATTCTTCCTTTGAAGCACTGTCCTTTCCCACATGGGCATGTATGACATCATGGAAGGCATGAATGACGTGAGGTGCAGGGCAGTTGGGTGTCCCTACTGGGCCCTGTGGGGCTCTTGGACTGGAAGTTCCCCACTCCTGCAATAAATACAAAGACAGACATATCATAGGCCACTGAATAAAGGTGGGTTTTTAAAATCAAGCCACGCCCATACTTTCCCCTCTAGCCCCGCCCACTACTCGAATGTGGCCCCCGAGAGCATTTCCATGAGATAACGTGTGGCCCTTGAACTGAAATGAGTTGCTCTATCTTGGGCCTTGACTTAAAAGGCGAGCCTCCCAGAATCCTTTAAGGACCCCGCAGGCTCAAACTCCTGCTTTCCCATAAGCCTCTGCGCTGGGCAAGTGAGCCGCTTCAGCTCCTTGCTAATAAACTCTCTGAACCAAAGGTTCACTCCACCCCGGCCACCTTAAACTGTTATCCAATGACAGATAACGAGCTCCTTGACGTCACCCCTTCTTAACGTCCTTCCTGCAAACGCAGAAAGCGTAGTAACCCGAGAGGCGGGAGGAGGGGGGGGTCTCAAGTACAACCAATCAGAGTTCCTCGCAGTTTCGAGTCTCTCTTCTTTTCAGCTACGTTTCCCGCCCACCGTGCTTCACAGCCAATCCATGACCACGGCGGCGCGGTTGATAGCTGAGCGACAACCGACCCACCCAATCCACTTCAGTCCTGCCTTTCCGTTGCCTTCCTGCCAATCCCTTTCCCGCGAACACGCCCTTCTTCCAATCGCCTCACGGCGCGGGCTGAGCGACACGAACCTTGCCCAACGGGATGGTGCGCGGGAGCTCGAAGGACGGGTCCTGCGACCAATCGCCGCCTCCCGCCTTTGTGAGGGAAGACTTTGGCGTGGAAGGTTCGCGAAATCGCGGCAGGCGCCATTGCGTGTGTCTCTCCGTCTATGGCGACTGGAGCGAACGCGACGCCGCTGGGGAAGCTCCACCCGCCCCCGCCGCCGGGCAAGGCCGGCTACCCGCTGCCTCCGCCGGGCCTGGTCATGCAAGGGCCCCCGCCTCCACCGCCGCCGCCGGGCCCCGCGCAGGCCCAGCCTCAGCCCGCCATCCCCAGCCTCATGGCGGCCGCCGCCTTCCCCTTCGCCGCCCTCCCGCCGCCACCGCCGCCGCCTCCTCCTCCTCCGCCGCCGCCACCGCAGCAGCCCCAGCCGCCTCCCCAGCAGCAGCAGCAGCAGCCCCCGCCGCCGCCACCGCCGGCCCAGCAGCAGCAGCAGGCTCAACAGGCCCAGTATAGCCAGTACCGCTTCCCCTCGCCCCCGCCGCAGCCCCCGCTGGGCCTGGAACAGCAGCAGCAGCCCCCGCCGCAAGGCCCGCAGCACCTCCACCACCTCCAGCAGCAGGACGAGGGCGGACAGGCCGGGGCCGGGAACCAAGGCAAGTCGGAGGGAGGAATGGCACGCGGCCGCCAGCGCCGCCTAACGCTTTATTACTATTAGTTGATCGCTGTTGGTATGAATGCCTCGCTGTACAAGAGGCCCCTCTTTCCTCTTTTAGGTAGGCTAGGTCAGTGTTCCCCAACCTTGGGCCTCCAGCTGTTTTTGGACTACAACTCCCATAATCCCTAGCTAGCAAGACCAGTGGTCAGGGATGATGGGAACTGTAGTCCAAAAACAGCTGGAGGCCCAAGGTTGGGGAACACTGGGCTAGGTAGAGAATGGAGGGGAGGATACTTCCTCCCGCGTCTCCATGCTATAGCCCCGCGAAGCAGGTCAAACGCACAGGGGGGGGAGACTGGCTCGAGAGGCATCCTTTGCCATCACAGCAACCCTGCTAGGTTGGGCTAGAGGGGTGTGAGAAAGTGACTGCCCCGAGATCGCTTCGGAGGAGGAGCGGGGCCCAGAGGTCTCTCAAAAAAGACAGTCTCCTGAGCCGCCACACCAGGCTGTGTGTAAAATAGGCGACGTGGCCCTTCGGGGTAGGATTGCCACGTGGTTCCTCTGCAGCTTCTAATGGTAGTTTCAGTGCTCCTTATTTTAGGGATTTTCATGTTCCTGTTACAGGCATAGGTTAGGGTTTCTGGTCAAATGTAATAACTCAATTTAAAAGAAAAAGAAACCAAGTTTAACTCCTAAAGAGCTAGCTGCACATCAGAGAACTTAACCAGATGTCACCGATGAAGCCAGATAGAGGGATTTTGAACTCCCTTTCATCTCATTTCCTTCGTGTTATGTTTACAAACATGATTCTAGTAAGCGTGACATTAAACACAGGGAGCTAGAGAAGGATTGTTGGAGTGGATTGAATGAAAGAGGAACGAATAATAAAATGCTGGTGTGGCTTTATTACTGTTAATAATAATAGGACTGGGAACACCCAAGTTTCGAATTTCCAAGCTCACTGGGTGGCCTTGGACTCATCAACCTACCTCTCAGGATTGCTGTGAGGTTAAAATGGGGGCTGGAGAAGAATCAATGTGTTATAAAAACAAATATAATTGTGCTTATTATGGTTTGAGAGAGATTTCTAGTTAAACAGTGGACAGGGTTTAAGGGAGGTGTAATCTGGTGTGTTGGTGCCTTTGAAAAAGCTCACTTTCCCTGTGGATAAGGATGGACAAAATGCAGCCTAGTTGTAGGATTGTTAAAGAATTGCGTAATAAAGCTTCTGTTTTTCTAACGCATATCATTTTTAAGGGCAGTTAATTTTACCCTGATTTTAATGTTCTCCAGGAAAAATCATTTTCAAAATCTTGGAATAAGACAAAAAGTTTTGTAAGTAGATTGTAATTCTGTGGAAAATGTCACACATCTGAAGGAACTGTCATTCATGTAATTTTGCAGTGCTTCATTTGGTGCAAATACTGTTTAATAATTAAGCAAATTACTTGAGATATGTACCAGGGTATGTGGAGAAATAAGTAGTAGGCTTTCATGTTCCAAATGTTTGCTGATCTAGAACTAAGTAGTACTGTAGTAGCTTTATGTCCATAATATGGGGGCAAGGCTACTTTGTGTGCTGTTTCTGTATCCCTTTTTGAACTGTCTTACCTTCGCAACAGTTTCATCTCTGAGAATATATTACTGTACTTCGCAGTTTGACTTTGGATTGTTTATTAATGTTGAAAGGGCATGTAATTCTTGCTTTCTTTTTGGAGTCTTTAGTAAGATTAATTAACTGCATGCTCACCTAAAAGCCACAGGCATTAGCCAAGTTATAAAAAGAAGAAAAGGCTTGTTCAAGAGACACAGCATGCCTAAACTGAAATGACTTTGAAATCCAAAGGAACTAAAGAGTTGGTTCCCAGATTGCAAGAGACCCCATTGTCCATTTTATCTGTGTGGGAGCTTGATCATTGAAAGAATAGAGATGGTTTTGTTACGCTGTGGGCGCTTGTGATATGCTTTCAGGACCTTGTCACTCTTCCCCCGACTACTACTACTACTTTTTATTATTATTATTAATAATAATAATATTTGTATATCGCCCAATACTCACAGGACTAATTTGTTCTGTTAAAATTGTTTTTTAATATTGAATTTTAAATTGCTGTAACCCACCCTGGGACCTGATAGTAAAGGGTGGGGTAATAATAATAATAATAATAATATGCCATGGTGGGGAACTTGAACAATGCTAACTAAGGCTATCTTAAAGCCAAATTGAACTTTGACACATATTAACTGTTCCTTTAAAGAAACCTATCTGTCTGCAGATTTTCCCAATAAAAAGAGGAAGAGGAGCAGATGGAACCAAGATACCATGGACCAGAAGACTGTCATCCCTGGAATGCCCACAGTTATCCCTCCTGGGCTTACCCGTGAACAAGAGAGAGCTTATATAGGTAAATACTCGTTCTTTTCCTGTTTTCATTTGTTCATGTCAGTACTGATCCAGACACTATTTTTGGTTGTGTGCGTCTGAGGCATTAAAAAATTGTGCTTTTAAGGGCTCAAGTTATTCCAGCCTTGTTTTCATTTCTTAAAATAGATGAATATTCATGTCTCTGCTCAGAGTGAATTGTGCGCCATCCTAGCTCCTTGTACTGTTTGGGTGAAAGAGTGTCCTCCACAGGCACAGTAGAAAAGCTAAAGTCCTTTGAGGTGCTGGGGAATGAAACTTGCTGACATTTACTTAATTGGCCATTAAAATCTAATCAGGAGGGTCTCTTATTAGCTTCACAGACTCCCTGCTAACAGAGAACACTAAGAGTCCCTTTTCAAGCTGTATTGTTGGAAGCAAGTACCTCTTTTGCAGTGGAATATTGTAAACTAACCTAACCATGGTTCCCTTCTGACTTTCTCTTATGTTGCTATGCTAATTCTTTAAAGCTAAAATTGATACTCCAAGGTGGTGAAGATTGTTGATGCCACTCAAAAGCAGGGAGAGCCCCCTAACTTCTGATTTTTGATGGGTGGGCTTCGCTAGGTTAGTTTGTGGATCTGTACTCACGTACACAATTGCTGGGAAAGAGACACTGTTCGGTTCTGTGGGAATCATGATGTTGGAACTGTTAACTGTGAAAACTGGGGAGTGACAAATGATACTGTATTGTATGTGGAACAGAGAACGTTATTTGCATTATTTGTATTGAGAAATGTGGTGTGACTGTTTATTTGTGACTGTTGATCAGTACTCCGACTGAAATCATTCTAGTGTGCTCTGGTGTTACATTACATGGTACAGTCCTTGCCTTCTCAATAAACCAAGGTTTTCCCCTGAACATAAGGCCATTTAATTACTGTTCATCTCATTAGGATTGCACAATAAGCTTTAACTCCTTTCTTATGCATAAATCACTGAGAATTTTGATATATAAAGTATAGCTATCCATAATACTGCTGAGAGCTGCTTTACTGCTCTAAAGGCTTGCACAATTTTCAAGGTTAAGTCAATGTTTATACAGTGCAGAATATTCTCTCTTGAGTCGGTCAAAGTTTCTGTATTGAAAAGGTGTGCCACTTAATGCAAGTTGGAAAAGCTGGTTGTTACCTTGTGCTCTGCACTGCATTCCTGAAGAGTCAGTTTTCTTAACATTTCTGAAGTTGTTTTTTTATTTTTAATTTACCTCTACTTAGGCTTTGCTTAACCAAGCTACACTACCTGATCCTTACCTTATATTCTTATTAACAGTAACTTGGTACTAATTTAATAGTTTTTACAGATCTGGTAGAGAATCGATGTGGGCGAAAGAATGGTTGGCTTGAAATGAGCAAAGAGAGCAGCCCTGCTGTTGAACCATTTGGTTTAGAAATGCATTAAAAATAAATTCTGATATGTAATTGAGCAGCTCTGTCAGACTCTGCTAACAAACAGCTCTGTCTGTAAATGGATAGAATTGGGTCAGAATTCTCAGTCTATGCGAAGATACGAGTGCTCCACTTGCTTAACTAACTGGTATGGTGAAGATGGGCCTTGTAGTCCACAACAGAACTAGGTAAAGAGGCAGAGGAATGTGTGACCTTTATTGAGCCTAAATATTATCACAAAGGTACATGCACATCTGTAATAAGGGAGTGAGGAAGGCTCCTTCTATGTGAAAGAGAATATACCATTAATATACCATTAATGTGAGAGATGAAATACCAGTGTCAAAAAAACATAGTATTACAGCATTTCAGTAAAGGAAAAACAATTTTTAAAAAACCAAAGCTTTGCTTGTGAGCAAGCTCTGGAAATAAGTTCCATCGTTTTCTGAACTTTGCCATGGTCAACTCTATTGATTTCAACAGGTGATTGATTTGCTTGAACCTTTTCAAATTATGTTTACTTCAAGGAGATCAAACACGAAGTAACTGGAGATTAGAGCTTGTTGAAGGTTTTTCATGTCTCTTACTTAAGATGAATAAGTGGGAACAAAGTTTGAGATTCTACAGTAGAGCTAGACACTGCCTGGCCTGGAGGAGAAAAAATGGCTGATGAACTTTAGGTTGTTTTCTGCATTCTTGGAAATGTATTTGCTAAGGATGGCAGGCTTTCTCAGTTATAATCCACATTGAGAAGCCTTGGTGACACACAAATGATGTTCATAATATGTCTTGTGTGATAACCAGTAAATAACATATTTGTTCATTAAGTTCTCTCATGTCTCCATAACATAATATTTAATGTCCAACGGTGTTTCAGCCCCACATTTGTTTTCACGTTTAACATCAACTGAAGAATCTAGATGTTTTCAATTATTGATTAGATAAGGTTTGCCAATGCCTAAAATAATGAAGGAAATCTTTTAGTACCAATTTTTCTGTTGGTTTTGGCTCACATACATCATGATTATATTTTGATGTATGTACAAAGCTCAGCCACTTAATATCTCATTTGTAAGATTGTGGCTGGAGAAACTGACAGCTAGTTGCATTTTCTGGCATTGTTGGATTTCATTTTAAGGGATGTCACAATAATATAAAAACACAATATTAAAATCAGTTAAGACAGTTTACACTTAAATGTATTTAGGGCTCATTCTATTATTTTATCTTGGGCGTCAAAGGCCAGTGTAAAGAGGTGCATCTTCAGGGGACGACAAAAGATATACAGTGAATGTGCCAGACACATCTCTGAGAAGGAAATTCTACAACTTAGGGGCTGCTGCAGAGAACGACCTCATCAGGGCCATCATGTCTGAACTTCTGAGGGTGGTGGAACTACCAAGAGGGCCTCTGTTTGCTGAACACAACACCTGAGAGCATCTTTAGGGAAAGAGATGGTCTTGCAGAATTTGGGGGCCTAAACTCTTTAAGGCTTTAAAATGCTAATGTGAGCACCTTGAATTGGGCAACCAATGCAACTCTTTAAAGGCAGGGATTATGTGCATTCTAAATGGAACTCTAGCCAGCAATATGGTCACTGTATTTTGGACCACTTGAAGTTTCTTAGTCATCTTGGGGCAGACACAGTAGAGTGCATTGCAATAATTCAGTCTGGAAGTTATTAGAGCATGGAGTGCAGTGGTTAATTCATCTCAGCCTAAAAGGGGTCATAGCTGGTGCAGCAGCCAAAGCTGGAAATACGCATTCCTAGCCACCAAGGCCACCTGAACCTCCAGTGACAATCCAGCAGTTTACCTGACCCCAAAGTATGGGTCTGCTTCTTCTTGAGGATTCACCTTCAGCTTACTGACTCAAATCCAGCTTCAATTCATTGGCTTGTATTTTGGCTCTTTATAACATCTTCCAAAGTTACTCTCAGTTATTTCAGGGGAATCTCCCAATTTGACATGGCTCCATAGCCAGCATTATTTGTGCTCCCCCCCCCTTTGTGTGCCAGAGGCCTATGGAAAGAGGGATTGGTGGTGTCTCATCATATTAGGCTTTGGAGCAAGCAAAAGTGGCTGCTTTTGTTTTTCCCAAAGCTCAGTGCAACATGGATAACAGCCCTCCCTCTCCTGTATACAGAAACCCTTTTCCACCTCCAAAGCTCAGCATGAAATAGAGGCCTCCTCTAAGATCTCGGCAATTCATGAGAAGCTGGGTTGTGTGGTGTTGAGTGGCCTTCTCTCACCAGGCCTGCTGTGCCCTGGAGATAGGTTTTGTCAAGCCTGGATTATCTGCGTCTTCTATGTTCTGTTACATGTATAAGGAGTCTCTTATTAATATGGGTGTGGGTGTACCTTTGCTTAGTAGTGATTTGGCTCGCAGTCTACAAACCATTTCCTCCATTGTAGCCTGACTGATGTCTGGGAGACTTGAACAAAGCTGCTTCAACAAGGGGCTTCGGTTCTGAATCCCAAACCAGTTGCTGCTCTGCCTTTGATACTCTTCACTAGTTGAGCAAATACTAATCCTTGCGCTATGTTGGATGAACCAGAGTAATTTTTTTTTTATTCTGGGTGTAAAAATTGACTGGTACATGTTTGACATCTGTTAGTACTGGGTGTTCGGTTGTCTTTGTGCAGTATTGGATAACCAGAAAATTAAAGCATGCTTTCCTTTAATTATGCAGTTCAATGTTTAGTGTTTGCTAGTTAGCAAAGGGTTACCTAATACATGCAGAAGCATGGCCAATATGACAGAATCTCAAGAAAGAGACAGCTTCTGCTAATCGGGTATGATCTGTGCAGTTTCAAAGTTCCATCTTAGATTGACCAATGCATTCATAACAAAGCAAGATGGTTCTGATGTTTTTAAAGAAGTAAGCATTGGTGATGCCCATGCTTCCTACTAGAAGTCTTTGTCCAATGCCAATTATAGAAAGTTGGGATGATTATCTTTCAGTAGGCTGGAAATAAGATTCACAAAGATCAGATATATTATTTTATTTTTTGCTAACTCTCAGATGAATGCTTTGCTTCCTGATGTGTAATGTTTTTTGAATACTTGCTAGAAATAATGAGGGACTGTTCTGGAATCCTGATGAACATATTTGACTGAAATAACATTGTAGGGTCTCCTGATCTTTATATTGATGAAGTATCAGTCATCCCTTGCAAATTCTCCAGTTCTTCATGCTTTGATGTTGAGATTTGAGATGTTTTTTGGTAACATTGTCTTTTTTTCCATCCTTTTTTCTTTCCTAACCTGGTTTCTTCCAGTGCAACTGCAGATAGAAGACCTGACTCGTAAACTGCGCACAGGAGACCTGGGCATCCCCCCTAACCCTGAGGACAGGTTGGGAAACAGTTTTAACCAGCTGACAGTAACATTTTTTACCTTTTTCAATAATTTTTTGGTGGCATCATAATGTCAGTTCAATGCAATTTCTTCCTAATGAAATGTCTTCAGTGGTCTAATTTGTCAGAGATGGTAGCTGAGATCTTACTTGCTAGGGAAGGTAAAACCAGAAAGGGATAAAGGTTCCATCCTTGCTTGAGGATTTCTAAGTCTGTAGTTTGCAATTATTTAACCCGACCTAAGAAAAAGATACATACATGGTGGCCAACTAATTTTAACCTGTTCAGTGCTGGTCTTGGGCAAGTGTCCAGAGGTTTTTCTCGCAGGTTCACACTGAGGAATCCTCAGCACAGTCACTGAGTCTGAGCAGCCTGGAAACTTTTTCTGACAGCTGATTTTACAGTACTTTTCAAGTGGTGGCTGAGCATGGTTTTTAAACCAGATGGGTACTAACCAATTTCTTTGGTAGCAGCTACTACACAGCATTGGCCAATATCTTGGGATTTGGGGCCCAAGCAGTACTGCACCTGCAGTATGCCGAATTGGACACCTGTGGTTTTGTTGGGCTTTCAGTGTCATCCAACAAAATAACTTCTGTGTTTGATTCGTTTTTAAATTGGCTTGTAAACATTAATTTCTTTATCAGAAGGTATAATCAGGAAATTGTTGTGTTATAGCATGTTGCACAACTTGTAAACTAATTCTTGTTCTTGAAGTGGAATACACTTTCCCCTTAAATTTAGCCCAACTGAAACAGTTATTTGGGACCGTAAATAAACATGGTGAGGCTGCTAGTAGTTTTGGATGCCTTGCAAAAGAAAAGAGCTTTCAGCTCTAGTTCTTGGGGCCTGGTATCGCCTATTTTAGTTTTAAAAATACAGTTGAGGAATACCTTTTGGACTCCCATAATGGGCTTTGGGTTAAACTTGACAGGTGAACTCATTCTTGGTGGGAGCAGATTTATATGCCTTATTTTTGTGCTTTAGAAGAGTAACATGAGGTGTTGGGTCTTAATGTAACAGAAGGTTAATACAGAATGTGGGGTGGGAGTGGGGGCTGCAGTTACTGTCATGTATACATAAGATGTTCTTGAACTGAGACCATACTGGCTAAAATACATGATGCCATTAACATATAGTAAAAGTGAATTACCTCGCTTGCAGAAAGACAGCTCTTACTAAAGGCATGAAGCTATTAGATACATTCAGCGTTAAACTTTTCCTGAAGGTTTAATCTTGGAACCATCAATTTATTAATTACCCATGTCTTTGTGTTTAAAAGGATCTACTCAGCTAGTGAATGGGTTTATTTTAAACTTATTAGTGAATGCTGACTGGGGGAGATAAAATTGTTCACATTGCTTTGGGACTGTTAAGCCTTCTCAGGTCCTAGAAACGGAGGTGTAATATAGATGTGATCACTCCTTACAAAATCTGACCTTTTTATTTCATATTCTTGTGTTGATGATTCACTTCAGGCTGAGAAGACATTGGGATCAACTGGCTCTAATCAATCCTTTAACCAACTAGAAAGAAAGATTGTCTAACTAAAATCCCAAGGTTTAGGTTTCTGATTACTTCAAGGATGTATTTTTTTGATAACATGACCAATATCTCTTCCCTTCTTGCAGCTAACTCTAAATTTTTATTTCAATATGTTTGGAAAAAGATCCATAAACTTAAGCAGAATTCTAAGTGTGGCTTTTTTACCGCAAGTGCAGCTGTGATAAATCAAACTGACTCTTTTTAATTTTAGTTATAACATTTTTATTTGTTAGAACCTCTGGGCATCTAAACTACATGGAGAAAGCAGGTCTGTCTCTAGCGGTTTACAGGCCCAGACTGTGGCATGAGAAGGGTGGGCTTGTTGAACTTGTACCCACCCCAGTTCTCTAACTCTTAAACACAGTAAACAGGTTCAGTCGGCCTTGATGCAGCCAGCAAAATGGAGGTAAAGCCAGGACAGAAGCCTTGACCCGTCCACGTGGTGCCAGTGAAATAGACATAATTTGTATTGCCAGAAAGGGTTTGATAGAAGCTTAACCTGTCTTGTTACTTTTCTGATGTTAAAAAGTCCAGGGTTAACATGAATAATTCTTTATTGATTTACCTCCTGCACCAGGGTTCTTTCTAATTCTTTGCCTCCATGGAATAATGAAGTTGGAAAGTTTGTTCTTTGTGTGAATCAACTTTCTCCATCTTCCCTGCCCCCCCTCCCCTTTTTTAACAACAGGCACACTCATGGCAGAGCTGTTGTCATGGCTGTGTGTGACCCCACTCCCTTTTCTGCACCCCTCCTTACCCAATAAAATACCCCAGTTTTTTTCTTCCTGGTAGCAGGCAGTGGTTTGCTACAGCCGCCTTGTCCATGAGGCATTAATGGGCATGAGTGAGTTTACACCTTCCTTTCCTGTGGTCTCTTATTTCATTTTATTTTTCTAAATTGTGCTAGAGTTGAGGGGAAGCCTGTACTTAATAAATAGCCTCAAGGGTTCAGTTGCATGAGAAATAACTGGAGATTGTTCCTCTGCAGGTCTCCTTCCCCTGAACCGATTTACAATAGCGAGGGGAAGCGTTTGAACACCCGTGAATTCCGTACACGCAAGAAACTGGAAGAGGAGAGGCACAACCTGATAACAGAGATGGTGGCGCTCAACCCAGACTTCAAGCCACCAGCTGATTACAAGTAAACTGGGGGAGAAAGACAAGTTTAGGGTTGGGGGTAGCTTCTTTCTTGCCCAGCCTATTACTTGAAATGGATCTAGCTTGCTTCACAGTCACTTTGAGCTTGCTTAGCAGCATTTCACATAAATCAAAACTGAGTAAAAGACATTTCTTAAGAAGACTCAGCAAATGACATTATAGTCAGTCAAATACCGTCAAAATAAAGAATTGAAAGGTCTTTGGCAGTCACCTAGACACATCTGGATATCTGACAAGTTAACAAAGAGGAGAGCTCAGAAGGTGAGGCAGTGCAGCTGAGGAGACCCTGCTCTGCATTCTCACTCACCAGATCCTGAAAGCTGGGGGCACTCTCAACAGGGTGTCTGAAAATCTTAGGTGGTCTGGTTTGTATTTTATCAAAATTAGCAGCCATTGTAGAATCATTTGCTCAACCACTTTGAGGGGTTTTTTTTTAAACAAGTAGTAATAGCATTTTTAATAAAATAAATGAACTGATTATGGCCTCTCAACTGGTGCTATCCCAGGGCCTCTTTGTTTTGAATTGTTTTCAAGGGTTGTCAGTTTGAGCTTGGCAGGGGTTTGTTGTTGGGGACAACCATGCATGACACTTGCTGTCTAATCCTTTGCAGACCTCCAGCAACTCGAGTGAGTGATAAGGTGATGATCCCACAGGATGAATATCCCGAGATTAACTTCGTTGGGCTTCTGATTGGACCCAGGTAAGAGCATGTGTTTCTTCCATGGAGGGTGGATAATTAAGAGTTGAGAAGTGGCAAGTCCAGAATCATGGGAAGGTTTTGGGAAATGGTCTTGATGTCATGGGGTGGTGGTGTAGAATGTTGGATATGTGAGAATTGCTTTAGCTCGTGAAGTTTTTCCTCTGATCAGATAAAATGTCTAGTTTAATGTGTCACTATTGATCCTTAGTAAATTCAGCAGGCATACTGTAAATTTTCTGTTTCTCCCCACAATATTTCCTGAATGATTAAGACTTTAATTATGAGGCAAGGCTGATCCTTGGAACCTATTTTGTAAACCTTGTACAGTAGCAATAGGATTAGGTTCCTTTAGCTGTGTTGTTTCCTTATCACTGAAATTTATTCCCCCTGACTTCAAGATTGCAAGATAGCCTCCTAGTTGTTTGTTTCTGAAGCTGTTAGTGGTGGGAGTGCCTTTTCTCTTTTGAAGACACTCAGAGTGTTGGCTGTTGATTTCAACTCTTGGATTTGGGTTCTCCCCATTCTAGAGGGAACACATTGAAGAACATTGAGAAGGAGTGCAATGCTAAGATTATGATCAGAGGCAAAGGGTCTGTGAAAGAAGGGAAGGTGGGCCGGAAAGATGGCCAGATGTTGCCTGGTGAAGATGAGCCACTTCATGCTTTGGTCACAGCTAACACCATGGAGAATGTGAAGAAGGCAGTGGAACAGGTAAAGGACACAGAGGGCCAAGCAACAAAACACTGTGTGATCCTCCCTATCTCATGCATTGGTGGGTGTTTTGGAAGTTTCCTGCATGCCCCTTGGAAGGACCATGGTAAGCGGCCAGTGATCCAGTCTTAATGATAGAGCAACATACACTCCTCTCCTCTTCTAGATCCGTAACATTCTGAAGCAAGGCATTGAAACTCCAGAGGACCAGAATGATCTGCGCAAGATGCAGCTGCGGGAACTGGCCCGCCTCAACGGGACACTGCGTGAAGATGACAACAGGTGCATATTGGTCAGTGCCCAATTTCGCCCACTGGAAAGGAGCTCGGGTCAGTTACCAATCTTTTCTTATTACTGTCCCACTTCAGAATTCTGCGTCCATGGCAAAACACTGAGACTCGCAGCATCACCAACACCACTGTGTGTACCAAGTGTGGAGGAGCTGGCCACATTGCATCAGATTGCAAATTTGCCCGGTAAGCCTCAGCTGGGAAGGCCTGAAAATTGCACTGCTTGTGCTCCAGAGCGAGGAGCAGGGCATCATGCCTGTGACAAGGTGTGAGCATCTGTGAAGATTTAATGTAGGTCTTTCATCCCTGGAATAGCTCACTCGGTAGAGCATGAGACTCTTAATCTCAGGGCCGTGGGTTCAATCCCCACGTTGAGCAAAAAGATTACTGCAGTAGATGACCCTTGTGGTCTCTTCCAACTCTAGAATTCTATGGGTGCCTTAAATAGCTTCTGGTAGAAGTGAAGATACCCATAATTGGCCAGGAGGGGAGGATTACTGTCCAACTCAGGACTTGGGTGTTTTCGATATTGAAGTTGGGATCTTGGCCTCTGTCTGGTACAGAGCCTCCAGTAACTGGCTTTCTCCTTCCAGGCCTGGAGACCCTCAGTCAGCTCAGGATAAAGCACGCATGGACAAGGAATACCTGTCTTTGATGGCTGAGTTGGGAGAAGCTCCTGTCCCAGCATCGGTGGGATCATCTTCTGGACCTTCCAATCCACCACTGCCAAGTGGTCCAAGACCTTCGGGGCCGGGAAACAACCAGCCACCTCCTGTGAGTAGTCATGGGCTTCTCTAGGTGGAAGGTCTTGGTGAGGGCAGATTAGAAGTCATGGGAGTAGATTCTTCAAGTCTTTCAAAAAGGAATAATAGGATTGAATTGAGCCAGTGTGCCTGGCAGGACATCAGAAGTGTTTGTTATGGTCTAGGAAGACTGTTTGTGTTATGTGGAAGTAAAAAGTGTAACATCCTTGGACGGGTGGGGGTGTCGTTAATTTTGGCATGGCTGCAAAGGTAAGTTTTAAAACACTTGAGCACTGCTTGCTGAAATTTCATAGTCCTGTGGTGAGGGGTGAGCAGATATTCCCCTTGGACAGGGGTTAGGATTTTGATACTTTGCACTGACCGATGAGGAATTCACTTCTAGTGCAGAGTGTACATGGCCTGTGGTCTTCCTCGTTTGTTCTTACCTCCTTGGAATAACTGCTCGTTTCCATCTCTCTCCTAGAACCGCCCGCCATGGATGAACTCTGGTCCCTCTGAAAACAGGCCCTTCCATGGCATGCATGGTGGTGGCGGAGGTGGAGGCGGTGGTGGAGGAGGAGGAGGGGGACCTGGAGGGCCTGGTGGTCCTCACAATTTCCCCCACCACATGTCAAATATGGGAGGACATGGGGGTCACCCAATGCAGCACAACCCCAACGGCCCTCCACCTTGGATGCAGCCTCACAACCCACCAATGAACCAGGGACCACATCCTCACGGCCCCCCCGGGCCCCATCACATGGGTGAGTACAATCCAGAACACCACGGGGAGCCTACTGAAGGGGGGTGGTGAGCCTTGGCGATCTTGGGAATGGGTATGGTCAACCTCAGTACAGCCGCATGGGCTGATGAGCCTTGCCCTTCCATAGCCCAGTCTCGTTTATTTTTGCTGGTGGCTGACTTTGTCATGAGGACCTGGGCTGGTGGAGCTCATCAATTCCAACTGTTGCTAAAGCTATGGTCTCTCATTCCCTTAAGATCAGTACCTGGGCAATGCGCCAGTGGGCTCTGGGGTCTATCGCCTCCAAGGAAAAGGTGAGAAACCTGTTTGTTTCTTTTTCCAATTGAGGTGGGGGCACACAAAGTATGTGTGTGGGTGTTACCCGGTTCTACTTAACTGTCTTTCTGGCTCTGACCTTGCAGGTATGATGCCGCCTCCGATGGGTATGATGCCCCCTCCGCCCCCTCCACCCAGTGGTCAGCCTCCCCCGCCTCCCTCTGGTCCTCTTCCCCCATGGCAGCAGCAGCAGCAGCCTCCACCCCCGCCTCCCAGCAGCAGTACTCCCTTGCCATGGCAGCAAAGTGAGTAAGAGCACTTCTTTTAATTTTGCACCTCTGTGACCTGCCTCTGGGCAAGCTAAACGTGGGTTGGTGGCCTCCGGCCAGTTCTTCCCTCTCTCTTCCTGTGCGTTGCTTGCACTTGGGGGAAGTTGTTGACCTCTAGCCTGGTCTTCAGCACCTGCAAGAAGCCTCTTTCCCCCTTGATTTGCAGCTGCATGTTTATCTGAGCTTGGCTCCTCAGGACGTTCCTCAATTGGCCACCCCTCTGCCTCCAGGGCCTGACTTCTCCTTGCCTTGGCCAAATTTTGGGGGGAAAGTTGGCAGAAAAGCTGGCATATCTTAAATCAGGAGGGAATCACCTTGGTCAGTGGGGATTGGAGCAGTATCCTAGCTATGGGTTGATTATTGATGAGCTGGGTCTTTTTCCTCTTTGGAGAAGGTCGGACCGGCCATTTCCTTGCTTGATGCGGGGCGGGGGGGAGCAGCTTGGCTCTGAGCTCTTGGGGTGACCACTTGGTGTTTTAAATCCTAGATACGACGACCACCACCACCACGAGCGCTGGCACCGGGGCCATCCCTCCATGGCAGCAGCAGGGAGCGGCGGCGGTGGCAACTTCTACGGGGGCCCCACAGATGCAAGGCAGCCCCTCCATGGTGCCTTTGCCTCCAGGGGTCCAGCCTCCTCTGCCGCCCGGGGCCCCGCCTCCTCCCCCGCCCCCGCCGCCTGGCTCCGCGGGCATGATGTACGCCCCTCCCCCTCCTCCGCCTCCCATGGACCCTACTAATTTTGTCACCATGATGGGGGTTGGAGTGCCAGCCTTGCCACCGTTTGGCATGCCCCCTGCTCCCCCACCACCCCCACCACAGAACTGAAGAATGGTTTTTCTATACAGTTTTTTCTTGCCAATCTGGAGCCAGGAGCTGGAGGGGAGACTTCTGAAACCCAGCCAGGAGCACATGAGGAGTGTGTGTTCCTCTTCCCCCTCCTTACTCTGTACTTAGAGAGGTGTGTGACTCTTGTCAGAATCCTTTTTTGATGACTGACTGGTGTACTTCAGTAGCAGAACTTGCCCATCAGGACACTAGTGCTGAGTCTCTCCCTCCCCCCATCCCATGAAGTGAGGTCTGCACCACCATCCTAAAGTTTGGGAAAGTCCATGTGAAACTGCCAGGTCTAGCCATGGTGGTAGCAACGGTGGCAAGGCCCCTTCTGTGTTTAGATGCAGCTCTACCTGCCTTGCCCTCTGGGTTGGGACAGTGGTTTTTGTTCATTTTAAGTTCTTCTTACAGAATTAGATTTTTAACCTCATCTAAGAGACACAAGTTTTCCATGGCCACATGTATCTCCCATCACGGAAAAGTCTTGTCAGTAGAGTTAAAGAAGCAAATGGATTATTTCCGTAGATTTCTTTCTCTGAAGCTGGACGTCGCATGCACTGCAGTTGATATGGGGAGTGCCAGTTTTCTCCCCTTTTCTCCATAGCAAAGGAAAGGGTGGGCCTTCCTTTGAAACTCGGAGTGGGGGCTTTAAGGCCCTCTCCCCTACTCCTGTTGAGTAGTTAAGATGAAGACACAATTGAGAGGGCATCTTCATCTCTTTTGAAGTCCATTTTGATATTGTCCATCTGCCTAGAAACTCCTTTCTTTTCTTTTTACATGCCTTGAGTGTTTTGTGGTTTGGGGTGGACCCGCCCCTAGATTGAATGATTTTTGTTGACAATGATGTGTGTACAAATGCTTCATTCGATCTCCTGTAACCATTTTCTTAATTGCTTTTTGTGTAAGAATAAAAGAGCAGTGAAAGGGAGGTTCCAATTAAATGCAGCTTTTAAAATAGTTCTTGTTGTGCATCCCTTTCCTTTAAAGGGTGGGGGGAGCAGAGGATTCTGTTTCGGGTGTTTTCTGCTGCCAGTAGGTGGGGGCCAAGTTCTACAGCATCAGCTAGATGTGTCCTGAGAATACTCTACTGAGCCAGAGGGCTCTTCCCCCCGTATGCTACTGGGAGTTATCAGTGAGTCATTTCTGCTTGGAAAAGTTCTACCAAATGGCCCTCATCCACTGTCAACTCCCACTCTTGCCAGTTGCTGTTCTTGTCCACTAGTAGAAGCATGTGGACGGTCCAGTCAATTTCATCTTTGAAATTACAAATCTCCTTGATCTGCCTGAATGTGTTGGCGTGGTTTCCCTCTCCTTTTATGGATTTCACTTCCTCTAAAACAGAGTTACAACTTTGGACAGGCTTGAGGCCTTCTGGCTAGCTCATTAATGCCTGCCAGTGGCTGGTGTGTGTGTGTGTGTAGCATCTGAGGCAGTGGGGTCCTTTTGAGCAGTCCCCTCTGCTACTGCTGCTTTGGTGGCTCCAGCGAGTGTGAAGTCTGTCCTCTCCACAACAGATTCCTGCAGCGTTTCCACCCATTCAATTTGCTGTTGGTGTCTTTGTGCGTCACCTGAATACAAAAGTGCTCCAAGCAAGAACATTCTGTTCTGAGGCTTAAGGAGTATGCTGGTGTCCCCGTATTAATCAGCCGTTTTAACAGCATTTACACTGCACAGAGACGGCAGTTAAAGCCAATTGCGAGGGATGCTAAAAATGGTGATGCATGCCCACCATTTTTGTTCACTGTTGGGATGCTGTGTTCCTCCTTTCTCTCCCACTGCCCCCCACCCCCAGACTTTACTTGGAAAGAGACATCTTGGTTAAGAACTGGCAAAGCTGTTTGGCTGTACACTTGCCGCTACTGTTCCCCCATGAATATAAAGGTCTCCCCACCCTGTTTCCAGTCTGCATATGAGGGTCAGAATATCAATTAGGAGAAAAGCACCGGCATATTTAACATTTATTTAGGTGGCTTAAGGTGGTATTAAGCCAACTGCAAGACACTCCTATTTCATAACTAGATGGCTGCTCTCTTGTCAATTCTGAGTTGCAAATGGGAGTATCGTAAACCACTTCCTCTTTCCATTGTGTACTTTAATATAATCCTGGAAAGAAACTTTGTTGGGATATGGGGAAGAAACAAACCCAGGGAGCTGAGCTGGGGAGCCGTTGCTGTCGTATTGGTGGGGGGTGTCTTCCACCCCAAGCACAGGAGTTGAGAGGTAGCTTACCTCCCAAGCAGGTTAAAAATGCACAGGAGATAAAACACCCATAAGTGTCCTGGAGTGCACACTTTGCTCTTAAATGGGAATCTGCACAGGTGTGGCCAGACTTTCCTATGGAGACAGTTTGCTCCAAGCTACCCAGTTTGTCTAGTGTTCTGCCAAATCCTGGCTGCAGCAGCCATGTGGTTACATCATTGTGTGAGATCAACCCCTTTGTAAGGGAGGCCTTGAATGCAGTTTCGATTTGCTCCTAGAAGACAAAAAATCAAATTCCAGGATCAAACCATAGAGAGAACTGTAAAAAATTGTGATGCAGATTTTGTGGCCCATTTGCTATCTTGATGGGGACCTACCTTAAAGCTGACACTAGGGTTACAGAAAATGGGCTTAAGTGTGATTCTGCACACCTGTGCAGAAGAATCTGCCCTCCAAGTCAGATGGGTCGGGCAGGCATGGCTTGTGAGGGTCTGCAATCCTTAAGGGCTTGTGTAGGCTTCTAAACCGATCAGGTTTCATCTCCAGCCAAGTCACCCAATGCTCTCTGTTTAGCTTTATGCCTGACCTTTGGGCGAAGCCTCATGGCATGCAGCTCACTCCTTGCTTTGCTCTTTAACTGCTTCAAGCATCTGATATAAGATTCAAGTTCCCATCTGAAAGCTCCTAGAGCTTGAAAGAAGCAGTTCACCTAATGGCCTGTCACCTTTTGATGTGGGTGGTTGTGAGATTCACACCGCAGAGTCAACGTTATCTACTAGGGACTGAAACTGGACTCTGAATGTGCAGAGAAATACTGAACTCTCGGACCAAGTAATGCTTAACCAGCAGAAGTTTGAAAACCAGTTGCTTTTCAGTAACCCCCCCCCCCAATTCGTGCCCATTAACTTTTCAGGCCATCTCGGTGTAGTACTGTCAGTGTAATAGGTTTTGCTGTGTAAGCAAATTTTGCATAACTTACTCTGACAGTATGGGGGTAACAAGGTTGCTGAGTGCTTGAGTCCTATTTTTCTTTACTTCTCCTGCTCTCCCTGCCACTCCTTATTTCTGGTCCTCCTCAGACTTTCTAAGAACCTGCCATGTTTATTTATGTAAGCATAAAGAATACTGCTCCCAGAGAAGAAGCTACACTAGTCTGTAGCATCAAAAAGAGGCAGGTGCTGCTGTAATGACTGATAATGGCACAATTTTCATGCCCACTTTACCAGGTGCTCATCAAAGTTTTCCTCAGTTGGCAAATCTGCATGTGCACAGTTCTCAGAGGTATTGAAATCTTCATTTTAAACAACATGCCGGTCAGAGGCAAATCATTCATCTTGCCAACTATTGTAAAGCTTAAGGCAGTGTTTCCCAACCACTGTTCCGCGGCACACTAGTGTGCCGCGAGATGTTGCCTGGTGTGCCGCGGGAAAAATTAAAAAATTCGATTTTTTTTTTTAAAGTCAAATTTTCGATTGGGGCGCTGTCACTAGATGACCCCTGGGGTTCCCTCCCTCCCTCCCGCTCTGCGCCTCCCTCCTCCTCCTCCTCTGGGGAGGCCCTTCCTGGCTCTCGGCCAAGGCTTGGCGGCTGCCACTCACTCGCTCGCCCACCCGTCCCTCCATCCCTGCACCCGGTCTCTCCCCCTCCGTCCCCGGCGCGGGGGCTGCCGGGATCCGTAGTCCCCTCGCCCTTGGGCTCCGCGCCCGCGCGGGGTGCGCAAACTACGTTTCCCAGTGCGGCCTGGCGGGCCGGGCGTTTTGTTTGAAGCGCTCTTCTCCCGGTCATGGAATGAGCGCAGCGGCGGCGGCCGGGCGGGCAGGGGCTCTTCCGCGCAGACCCCGCGCAGCCTGCCTGCGCCCCCGCGGAGATCGGGCGGCAGGATGGAGCCCGGGGATCCCCGCGGAGGCGGAGCGGCGGAGGCTGCCCCCCAGGTAGGGCTGCGTCGGGGTTTTTTTATTTTTGCAATGCTGCATCCGCGCCGGAGGGGACGCATCGGACCGCGGGGAGACCCCTTGGCGTGCGTGCAAGGCAATGCATGCGTGCAGGCGTTGCATGGAGTGCAGTGCAATGCAATGGCAACGCGGCGCCCTGCATGCATGCATGCAACTTCCACCGGCGCTCCGGACTTGGCAGGTGAGGGGGGTCCCCAGTGGGCGGCAGAGAGAGCCGGGAGGGCGAAGGGGAGCCGGGGGGGAGCAGCGCTGCTCCCCAAGCCGAGCCCGGGGGGAAACTTCGGCGTCGTTGCGCCGGGTGTTGGAAGCGGAGGCTGGCGGGGGCCCCTCACCTGCAAAACCTGGTTGCCTCTCATATATTTCGTGCATTGCATTCATCGCCCGCTTTCTCCTCCAAGGAGCTCCCGGGGGCGCGCGTGGTTCTCCCCATGTTATCCTTGCAACAACAGCCCTGCGAGGTGGGTCAGGCGAGTGGCCCAAGGGAGCACCCAGGGATTGTCCTGGCCAGGTGGGGTGATTTGAACCCTGCTCTCTGCCCGGTCTTCGTCCTCATTTAGCCCCCACATGTGCATGACTGTGCATGACTGAGGTCCCCCCCCCTCGTCTTGGCTATGGTGTGAGTCTGTGCTGTTAATTAATGGGGTTTTGCCTTCGGAGAAGATGAGCCAGCCCTCAAGGAGGTGATTATGTAATTTGCTAGCAATTCATGTCCCTCCCGGCGTGACACTGCGCGCTGACGTCACGGGGCTGTAATGGTGGTGTGCCTCAAGATTTTTTTCATGAAACAAGTGTGCCTTTGCCCAAAAAAGGTTGGGAAACACTGGCTTAAGGTAACACACATTATTTAAGGCTGAGATTCTTGGTAGGCAGAGTTGCTCTCTTTCTCCCCATCTTCCAAGTGGTTGAAGTGGGGGCTAGGTGTTGTCTGCTTTTAGAGCAACTGTCCCAAAATGCTGAGTTTTGTATAAATTATGCAGATTTGCAGCATAATGCTTATTTTGCATAATCTGGGAGGGAGGGAGGACTTGAGACACTGGGCTTCCTGCCCACTGGAATTTTTCCCTAGCTAGCTCTGGCAGTGAAGGCTCAGTGGGTTGGATCCAGACTTAAGTTAGTTGTGCTTAAAGGTAAAGGGACCCCTGACCATTAGGTCCAGTCGTGACTGACGCTGGGGTTGCGGCGCTCATCTTGCTTTACTGGCCGAGGGAGCCGGCATACAGCTTCTGGGTCATGTGGCCAGCATGACTAAGCCGCTTCTGGCGAACCAGAGCAGCGCATGGAAACGCCGTTTACCTTCCCGCCGGAGCGGTACCTATTTATCTACTTGCACTTTGACGTGCTTTCGAACTGCTAGGTTGGCAGGAGCAGGGACCGAGCAACGGGAGCTCACCCCGTCGCAGGGATTCAAACCGCCGACTTGATCGGCAAGCCCTAGGCTCTGTGGTTTAACCCACAGTACCACCCGCGTCCCTATCCTAGTTGTGCTTAGTTCTCGTTTAAATGAACGGGACAACTTAGGGAAGGCCAACCTTTCAATACTTCATTTCAGTGGGACCCAAACTACTAGGGCGCAAGGCTCACCAATCTTTTTGATGCAAACCTTAGTCATGACCACTGCTGTGATCTTAGGCACAGTGTGATGGGACCGAAGCATTCAACAAGCAGAGGGAGCACCCTGAATAAGGAGCTGAAGTTTTATTTGCAATAAATAGGTCTGGGCACCTCATCTCACTGGGGGATGCTTCAAAATTCAACCACACAAACACACACTGCCTTCCTGATCTAAAGTATTACTTGGGGCAATGTGCTTTTGACATTATTAGAAATGAGCAATGGGGGAATTTTATATTGGCACCATGGATAACATGGGCAAAAATCTGAGGTTTGCAGTTGATCCAGACAGTGGTCTTGATGTGTTCTTGTGTCTTTGGGCTCTGGGGCTGGTGAAAGTGTCTTTCCTCCTACAATTTAGGAAGCTCAACAGTAGCCTAGACCTGGGCTCACATCCCTCATCAGCCATGAAGGTGACTGGCTGTTCCTGGCCTGGTTACCGACAGACCAGGCCTTGTCCTCCAAATCCTCCAAGTTCATGGCACTGGCAAGTGCCGCAGATGACGCCATCGCTCCTGCTGTGAAGACAACCCAAGCGCCGTGCATGCTACCCCTCCCTGTGTTCATCCTGCATCAACGCAGATACGCCCCCGATATTGCAAGGAGAAGCAGGAGCTGGCTTGGCTGATCAGCTGGTCAGTCTCGGAGACCTCATCTCATCAGCTAGATCCAATAAAGGAAAGTCAGGAGCAGGCTACAGCCCCCACCTTCTCTGGCTGCAGGCGCCAGGTGTCATAATCCTGTTACTTCTTCAAGCTCAGCCCCAGCTAAATTTGGGATGCCTTGCACAGCAGGAGGTGAGCAAAGTGCACCTGTGCCAACCAGGACAATGTCTGGGGTGGAGAGGTGAGCAAGAGCCATTAGCTTTGCAAGGGATGAGAAGAGCTGGCCACTCCCCTTTCACGAGAGGAGGCTGCCTGTTGTCCTTACCAGCCCATCACGGCCATTTCCCTGGCCCAGGTGTTGTGTGCTGTTAATTGTCCCTTGCATCAGCTCCTCTTTCTCTTGGGATAGTGAGGCATTTATTAGTGCCCAAAAATGTTTCCAGATGTGAACAGGTGTGACATTGGTGGGTTTAATGCCATAGCACAGATGCAGAAAGTCATAAGAGTCCGACAGGTTCCTGAAGCCCATCTAGTTCAACCTCTGGTCAGTGCAGAGAACCCAGAGCTAGAACGGATGGTGGCACAGCCTCTGCTTGTTGACACCCCTCCCCAGCCAGGGAGAAAGCCCACCCCCAACTAGGTCCTGGTTGTCAACACCCTTTCCTCACATAACTTGTTTCCATGCCCTTCTCGCCATCTTCACTGGCCGCCTCTGGATCTGATGTGGTTTGCAAATTATCATTGTTAAAAGTGTAGCATATGAAACTGGACACAGTCTTGTGCTTGAGATCTGATAGTGCAGAAGATCTAAATATGACTCCTCATGGCTTGGGAAAAAGACACCTTAAAAAAGAGAATTTAGATTTTATATATTGCAAGTAGTTCATAAAAGCAACATAATGACACAAAAACTACAATAACAAGGTAAACTAAGCAAGTGGGAAAGAGTGAACATCATAACTCAGGAGATAAGAAGTTATTGTAAAGAAGTAAACTGTCTTCTCAGTTGTTAGTGATCAACGTTCAAGCTGTTCTGTGTTGTCTAAATAACCAAAGTTAGTTGTTCATAAAGTTCCATGGGTAACCTACAGGTGGTACCTAACACCAAGGAAACTAGCGCTAATACACCCAGGAACCTCACCAAAATGCTGGAGAGGGTGCACCTCCACAGGCACATACTTCCACATGTGGTGGGAGTGTCCCAAAATCCAACTATTCTGGACGACAGCCATACAAGAAATATGTACAATAACTAAGCAAGCAATAGACATCACCCCAGAATTGGCCCTACTAAACATCTTCCAAGACAACAATGCCCATTTACACCACAAAGAACTCATAACCCACCTGCTCTCAGCAGCCAGAAACACCATAACCAGACACTGGAGAGACCTGTCAGGAGTAAGCATGGACCAATGGTACCAAATAGTATGGGAAACAGCCCTACTAGAAAAATTAACTAATAAACTGAAACTGACACGGGGACAAACAGAAGAAGACACCTTCACCCCGGTATGGCTCCCCTTTATTACACACACAGCCCAACAGAACAGTGACAATAATCCACCAACAGCATACAAATCAATATGGCTAACCTGATCCAAAACACCCACCCACCTCACTCACACACGAAAACAAAGATCACCACAGCCAATCACAAGCAAACAATCACACCCATGGCCAACCTCAACCTCTCTCACCACCAAAGGAACACAAGTGAACAACACAAACAACGCTGACACCAAACTCTACACACATTAAACATAATAGAAACACCGCCACCCGACCCCACCCCATCCATCTTCCCTCTCTCCACCCCCCCTTTTCTTCTCTCTTTCTCTTTTCTTCTCCCCCTAATGCCTCAACAAATGAAATGGATTTGTAAAAATGTTACATAAAAAAAAAACAAACCAAAAACGAGGCACTACACTTCTGTAAAACAAGAAAATCCTTAATAAAATATTTAAAAAAAAAAAAGTTCCATGGGTAGCCGGAGGATGAAGAATGCCATTGGATGCAACTACATATTCAATAAACTTGTACCATGCATATGTAAAACTTACCTGCTTCTGGCCCCTTTCTTTGTGCTTTCACCTTAAAGGTTAAATATTCCTTTCAAGCAATTTGCCAACATTCCTTGTACCAAACAGTAGGTTTGAATGGGATTGCTTCCAATGTCTTCCAGTTACTAACCTAGCTGCCACTGCAAAAAACTATTAAATCTTTAAAGAGGATAGTTTGATAAGAATCATCAAATATTGATAGTAGAGCTAATTGAGGGTTCGTCTGTATTTTTTAAAAAATAGTTATTTGAGCTACAGTCGTACCTTGGATCTCAAATGCCTTGGCTCCTGAACAAATCGGCTCCTGGACAATTGAAAACTAGAAGTGAGTGTTCTGGTTTTTGAACAATTTTTGGAAGTTGAACATCTGACGGGGCTTCCGATTGGCTGCAGGAACTTCCTGCAGCCAATCAGAAACCATGCTTTGGTTTTTGAATGTTTTGGAAGTTGAACAGACTTCCGGAACAGATTCCATTTGACTTTCAAGGTATGACTGTATTTTGTTGAAAATGAACCAGAAGGTGAACATTTTTTTACAGGACCACCATGTGTGAAAAAATGTACATCTCTCTCCACAGTTTCTCTCTTTTGCTACACTTCGGGGTGCTCCTTTGTCGTGATTTCAGCTTCTGCTGCTTCCCTGTTGGATCTTTTGTCTGCTTTTGCAGGTTCCCTTCAGATCAAGAAGCAGCAGCCTTCTAGTGACTCCTGCTCAGTGGTGACTTGTTCCCATGGCCCCAAACCAGGCAGATCCAGGATTAAGATCCCATCTTTGAGGGAGATTTTTTTATTGTGGGGGGAGCTGAGCTGGAGGGCTGAAAGTGATGAAAGCACAAAAGGCAGAATCAAGGGGCTGCAAGTAGCTCACACCCATTGATTTTGTTATGGGTCTACTCTGAGTAGGGCTAGCATGGGATACAGCTGCTAGGTTTGGAAACCAGCAGTGCTGCAGTGGAGAGCCAGAAGGGGAAGTGAAGTGGCTGAAACAGGTGAGAACACTGTCTAATATTTGGTGGCAAAAGCTGGCAAGACTACATCTCCCAGGATGCCGTGGGGGCAACAGGGCAGAATCGAGCGACTGGCCTGAAGCTGTGCTAAATCTGGTGCAGCGGTTGCTGCCCCCTGGCCAAGTAACACAACCTTCCCCTGAAAGCTGCTATATTTATAGGGATGTGGATGGCCTTGAGTGGCAGGCGCAGGCTTCTTTCAGCTTGGCAATAGCTTGGAGCCGGAGCAATTGGCCAAACCTTGCAGGAGAGAGACAGAACCCAGGGCCTCTACCTTAGGGCAGCCTCAGGCTTGCTGCTCTCGACTTCCCTTCAGCATCTGTCAAATGGGCACATGCACTGCTGACAGGACAGGACCCTTACAGTGAGTCACACCATCGGTTCATCTAGCTCAGGATTTTCTACACTGGCTGGCAGCATCTTTCCAGGGCTTCAGCTGGGACAAGTCCCATCCCTACCTGGAGATAATGCCAAGGATTTAACCTGGAACCTTTTGCAAACAAAGCAAATCCTCTGCCATCGAGCTACTGCTCTTCCTAACATGATGGGAGATTTAAATGGCAGCTCCTGGCAGAGGATTGCTGCTGCCCTCAGTTTGGAGGTGGCACTATCCTGCCAATTGACCCACACAATCCAGACATCTGCATCACCAACAGCAGCAACAGGGAAGGAAGTGATCATCACTTGGAGGCCAGGAAGACCAGTGGTGTCTAGCAAGTGAACTGCTCCAGGTCTAGACAAAAGTTAAACCAACTTCTGCAGAATCCCTGGAAGGATCCACTGGAAGAAAATGTTTCGGGAGAGGACCATAGCCCAGTTGTAGTCAAGCACAGTGTTTGCAGGCCATAGTTCCCAAGCTGAACCCCAACCAGCATCTTCTGGTGGGGCTCGGAAAGATTCCTCTCTTCCTGAGACTCTGGACAGCAGCTGCCAGTCTGTGTAGGCAATACTGAGCTGGATAGACCAATCCAGTTTAAGGCATCATGATCCCAGTGAATGGTGACCCCAGTAAGACTGGGCTGTCAACCTCCGGCTATCCTTCAGCACAAAGCTAACAGGGGGAATCTGTTGTGTCATCATTGACCCTGGGAGTGGGATGAAGAGTGCTGAGGGACAAGTTGTGGTTTGCATTTTGGGACGGGGAAAATTTCTGCCCATTCCTGGAGCCACTCCTTTGCTGCATCTGCAAAGAGCAAAGCCAGGATTCAGTCCCCGGATGGTTTGTTTGTAGCAGTGTGAGGGATTGAGAACATTGACTGGAGAGATTAGACTGGTAACAAGATTAGAGAGAGAAATTGAGTGAAATTAGGTAGACTGATGATAAGGATCAGGGGAAAGAGAATTAGGAGGAAGAGCATTAGAAGCTCAGATAAAAGAGGATTACAGGGAAAGCAGGGAGGAAGAAAGAGGTGGGAATCAGTTCTAGGCGGGCAGGAGATTTACCGGGTGTTACAGGGGTTTTCACAGTAGTGTGTGTGTGTGTGTGTGTGTGTATGAATCAAGCCCTACCCCCCCTGCCCCCCCCACCCCCCACCTCTGGACTGTTGACAGCAACTCTCCAGCTATTTATTGAATAATCTTAACCGCTTGGGGATGGTTGTCGGCAATAGATTATTGATAATCAGTGTAGTCTCTGTTAGGGAAATCAGAAGGAAATTAAATGGGAGAAAAACAGGGCCTAAGGACAGGAGGGGTTTGGTGCTGCTGGCAAAAAGGTGGTGTGGAGCTCTGCAGGTTAGGGAACAAGAGACAGGAAACACAGGCAGTGTGTGAATAGCAAGTCCAGGGCAGAGGCGAGATACAAACTGGGAACTTGCTGATTCGTAGCCCAGCCTCTTGGCCACAATGGTATACCAATTTTCATATACAAGGAGGAGACTTGCAAATGTATCAAAACCAGGTCTTCTTTTAAGCTGTGCATGCAGGGTCGCCTTCCTGAAGCACCCCATGCCCTGCTCCTCACCTGCTCCTATGCTGTTGCTGAGTCTTGTCTTTTGCAGTCTGAACGTTGGCTGTAGCTCCTCTACAGCTTCCCTGTTCAGCTCCTGGGTATCGTGAAAGGGAAAGCTTTAAGATTCTTTCCATGCTATAAGGGGGCTTGGATTTGCGTCTAGTTGGTTTGACTTGTTCATATGTTTATTTTACTATAAACTTTCCCAGCATGGAGTGAAGACAGGCTTGCAAGTCGCTGCCTAAACAAATTCTGCATTTGCAACAGGACTATTGTAGCAATACAGACCTACCTGCTTACCATACCTCCAAACATTTGTCAGCATCTGGAATTGGGGCTTAGGTCTGTGGGTGGGTGGGGGGGGGAATGCATTGGTTCAGGGGAGACACAAGCCCTATTGCACACCCACCTCAAAACCAAGTAGAGTGTAACCTCCCCCACCACCCGCTCACCGGTCATGTTGTTGTCAAGACACCCACTCAACACCATCCATGCCAGAGGAGGCCCAAAATAGAAAAGAATGTTGCTGGGCAGTTTTCCTCCACTGATCTCTTCGGGGGTCGGCAGGGTGGCTGAGTGGCACCTGCTTGTCATAACTCAGGCTGGGGAGGGAGGATTTTGAGGCTTTGCTTGCCCAAAAGGGAGGAGCTGGGCAGGGACTGTAGGGATTGCCTTGATCAAAGTGGGGTTCATCTCATTCAGCATTTGGTTGCTCTCCATGTGCCTCTAGAAAGCTCAAAGCTCCGCCCCCCCACTCATTAGGATACAGAAAAGTCTCAGGAGCCCAATTACATAGTCGTAGAATAATAGAGTTGGAAGGGACCCTGAGGATCATGTAGTCCAACCCAAAAATGCACGATAAGTGCAAAAGCAGTCAATGGACAGGCAAAATGACAGCAATGAATAAGCCACAGGCCTTGAAACCTCTACTGTTGAATTTTATTAAAATGTCTCAAATGGTCTTCTTGGAGGAAAAGATGGGATATCAATGTGATAGATGATAGATAGATAGATATAGATAGATAACCTGCACGGACTGCAGTTTATAAATGCAGAAAAAGCTTTTGACAGAGTGATGTGGAGACATTTATTTCAAGCAGTGTACAAAATGGGAGTGGGTTCTACTTTTGCCTCCTGGATTAAGTTGATTTATTCGAATCCTACTGCCTCAATATGCATAAGTGAAGCAAATCGAGAAACCTTCACATTACCTCCAAAGCTAATAGACCAGAACAAAGATTTTCAGGGATGAAAAAGGGAATCTAAAAAGAAAGCTGTATGCAGATGATCAAGTGCTAATCTCAAAAAATGAGAAGAATAATTTGAACCTCTTTTAAAGACGCTAGACAAATTTGGACAAATCTCACGCTATAAGTCAGAGTGGTTTGGCTGTCACTTGCAAAACATTACAAAATATAAAACTGCATTCTGCCCACAGAAAATATCAGGGGCAGGACTGGCTTTTCCCAGCATAAAATGATTTTACAATGCCTAACCATTTGAAAATGTGGTTGGCTGGGTTGCCATTTGTCCTCTTTTTCCAGGACACACGCTCTTTTTCATGGGTAGAACCATCCATAGCAATCCATAGTTAAAAGTAGAAGTTGGCAAATATGTCCTCTTTTTCACTCTTCAAAATATGGCAGTCCTAAACACCACCATTACAAAATTAAAACAAAATGAAAATGACTGAAATAAAAAAGTACACTCTGGAACATCAGTTAAACTATTAATTCAAATTGGGGTAAGGAAATGTGTTCATTGAATTAAGAGCAATGATACAAGGCCTTGTCAAAACATACCATCAAGTTGTGTGTGACAGAGGGTTCTCCTTTCATTCAGTAACTTCAGGTACGGCATATAATAAGCAACTTATTGAGAATGTTTGGGGCATTGATAGATAGTACAAATTTTGAATCACTGGCTTTTAGAAACAATAAGCTGAAAGGAACCCCAGGGACAAATGTATAATATAATATAATCACATAATTGGAAACATTTCAGCACAAATTCCAATTAAAGTGGAATGTGGATATGCACAGTAATATATCTTGATAAAAGTGGACCTGGGCTTGGAAGAACACTTATAAATTTGCATAATGCCTAAATATTTTTTCATATATAAAATCATGGCTCACTGGTATTTTAACCCCTCCCCCCCAACTGGAGTGAACATGATATATGCAACAATAAACAGCCCGCAATGTAGATGCAAAACCCTGCAAAGGCAAACATCTTCCACATCATTTGGGAATGCTTGTATTAATAGAAGCAAAAGGTACCTCGGGATAAGAACTTAATTCGTTCTGGAGGTCTGTCCTTAACCTGAAACTGTTCTTAACCTGAGGTACCACTTTAGCTAATGGGGCCTCCCACTGTTGCCGCACAATTTCTGTTCTCATCCTGAAGCAAAATTCTTAACCCAAGGTACTATTTCCGGGTTAGCAGAGTCTGTAACCTGAAGCGTCTGTAACCCGAGGTACCACCTTAAAACAAATCTTGGCCAGGATCTCCCCAGAACTCCATTTGTAATATTAATATTTGAATACCTTCCAACCAGGAAATGACAGCCGATGTACAGGCAGCAGCAAAATGGTAATCCGCAAAAACGGGGGAAATTCCTCGTCCTCCACAGGGAAATTATTGGCTCTGGGAGGCGCCTAAACTCACAAGGTTGGTGATGAGAGAGAAGGCAGGAGAATGGAAGGTGTCTTGATTGAAAAAAATGGAACTTGGTTGTATTTTACCCGCATCAGAAAGTGCAAGGGAAAATAAATTTGTGTCTGCTATTTGGAGGCATTTGGGGGAAATTATTAAGTTTAATCCTTAATATAGCAGACTCTGAACGAGCAAGCAGGGTAGGATAAAAAACCTGTATATATTTAGCTATTGATCCCATCCTTATTTATTGATATCTAACAAGGGAGGTTATTTGAAACTCAAGTACTATCCCACGCACAGTCTTCTATTGCCTTATGAATAATAATAAGAATCCCAATTCCTGCATTGCAAGGGGTTGGACTAGATGACCCTTTGGGACCCTTCCAGGGTTTCCAACTTGAATAAAATATTGGGGGGTGCAGGTAAGTCCCTCCATGCATAATCAATCACTTTACACAGCATATGCACACTATTTGAATGACAATGTCCATCAACTTGGGGTGGGGTGGGGCTGGCCCATGGGCACAGCCAGGGGTTGCAGGGGTCAGCTGCCCCCCATCAAGTAAAAAAATAATAATAAAAAAACTTGACTAACTGACCACTTGCATTGCAGATAATTTGGTTCTGCCCCCCCAACATGAAGCCTGCCCTCTCTAAAATAAATCCTGGCTACGCCCATGGCCTGGCCCCCTCAAATATTTTATTGGGTGTGTGTGTGTCAAAGAGATCCCAGCTCACAGGGTCCCTTCCAGCTCTTCTGTGACTGCAGTACAGTGGTACCTTGGTTCTCAAATGCTTCGGTACTCAAACAACTTGGAACCCAACATTGCAAACGCAGAAGTAAGTGCTCCAGTTTGCAAACTTTTTCTGGAAGCTGAACATGCTCCGTTTTGAGTGCCACACTTCTGTTTTGAGTGTTACGCTGAGGTCTGTTTTTGCTATTTATTTTGTGCTTTTGTTTTTGCGATTCTTTTTGTTTTGTTTTTGTGACTGTGTGGAACCCAGTTCAGCTACTGATTGATTGATTGTGTGGCTGCAGTACAGTGGTACCTCGGGTTACATACGCTTCAGGTTACATGCGCTTCAGGTTTCAGACTCCGCTAACCCAGAAATAGTGCTTCAGGTGAAGAACTTTGCTTCAGGATGAGAACAGAAATCGTGCAGCGGCAGTGCAGCGGCAGCAGGAGGCCCCATTAGCTAAAGTGGTGCTTCAGGTTAAGAACAGTTTCAGGTTAAGAACAGACCTCCGAAACGAATTAAGTACTTAACCCGAGGTACCACTGTACATTATTTATTGCTTTCGATTTATGGAATAATGGTCTCGTTAGTAAAATTCATGTTGAATTGCTGATTTAGGGGTTGTTTTTAAAAGTCTGGAACGGATTAATCCATTTTGCATTACTTTCTATGGGAAAGCGTGCCTTGGTTTTGGAAAGCTTTGGTTATGGAACGGACTTCTGGAACGGATTAAGTTCGAGAACCAAGGTACCACTGTGGTTCCCGATTCAGAGCTGCAGCCTCTGGGCTCTCTCTCCCCAGGAGGCGTAGGAGGGGCGGGGGATTCCCTGGGCGCGTGGGCGGGGTCGAAGGCGCGAGGGGGCGGTCCTTCCCCCCCTCCTGAATAATGCAGCAGGGGCCGGGGGTTTAATAGCGCCCCAGGGGAGGGGCTTGGGGCGCATTTGCTGGTGCCGAAGCGGAGAGCGCAGCGCCCCCGGAGCCCGCCCCGTCGAGTCCTCCTCCTGCCATCTAGCTAGCCGCCCGCTCCGCGCCACTCTCCCTGCCGCCAGGATGTCTCGGCCACTGTCCGACCACGAGAAGCGCAAGCAGATCAGCGTGCGGGGCTTGGCGGGCGTGGAGAACGTGACGGACCTGAAGAAGAACTTCAACCGGCACCTGCACTTCACCCTCGTCAAGGACCGCAACGTCGCCACCCCGCGCGACTACTACTTCGCCCTCGCCCACACCGTCCGCGACCACCTCGTCGGGCGATGGATCCGCACCCAGCAGTACTACTACGAGAAGGACCCCAAGGTGGGAAGGAGGAGGAGGAGGAGATCAAAGGAGCGCGGGAGGGGGGAGAGGTCCGGAGGGGGGAGGGGCTCGTGGCCCCCAGCCGAGGGAGGACCCTGGGCCCATAGGAGCCCCCCCCCCCAAATATTTGAGTCCGCCCACAAGCTTATGGGTATTGACATTCAAATAGTATAGGTGAGCTCCTTCATTTGATCAATATACGGGGCGGTGCTTACTTGCCCCCCCCCCCAATATTTTATTTAAGTTGGCGCCCCTACCTGGGACGGTGGAGGGGTGTGGGTGTCCGCTCAGGGTTGCCCCCCCTCCAAAGTCGGCAGGGGGAAGGAGCAAGGAGTTTACTCCGTTCCTTCAGTGAGACTAGACGGTGACCTGGGAGGAAGGATTGGGGAGGGGGAATACTTTTTTGGGGGGTGGGTTGCTCCTTCAAGTACTGTCTGTGGAGCGTCTGCCTCCTGCCTGACCTTTCGCACTCCGTGCCTTCTTCGAACTGGTGTCAGCCTTCCCCCCCCCCTCGCTCCTCCCGGTGTCTTATTCCGGACCCCCCCCCCCTCCCGCGTGCCCTTTGCATGTCTGGGTTCCAGCAAGCTCCGGCCTCTCGCTCCCGGTGGCTCCAGGTGTCGAAGCTGCCCCTCCGGAGGGCGGGGCGACAGGGGAGGTGGGGTATCCAAGCCAGTCTTCGGTCGGGGGTATTAATAGCTGCTTAAGACGCTTCCCCCGCCGCCTGCGGGAGAGAGAGGCCACCTGCTCCCATCCGCGGGTCAGGATGGAGGGCCAAAAAGCCCTAAGACGCCCACCTGAAGCTTGGAGAGCAAAACCCCTTCTCTTTGGGGGTCTGTTAGGGGGAGAACTTCTGCATGCCAAGCAGGTGTTCCACCCCAAGGCTCCAGCCCTTCGCTTTGAGCTCTGCAGGCCTCAGGTGGCAGGTGAGGGAAAGAAATGCAACCCCCCTCCCAGTTTCCATCCAGTAGTATTCAGAAACATTGCTGCCTTCCGCCATCATGGCTAGCAGCCATCAACAGCCCCCCACTCAATTAATATGTCTTCTACTCATCCATGTGGGTGGCATCCTGCAGCAGGGAGTTCCATAGTTTATGTCCTGTGTGGGTCACTAAGCTGACCTGGCTTCAGGTTCAAAGACCAGGCAAAGCAGCCCCCCCCCAACTTTCATTCCGTACACCCAGGTGCATTTGAGCATCCAGGAGATCTGCCCCACCCACCCCAATTTCAGCCTTCCAGAGATTGGGGTGGGGGTAGGGGTGGGGTCTCCAGGTATCTGCCTCCCTCTCTCTGCATCACAAAGGGATGGGCCCGGCCAGGGGAGGCAGCTCCTTCCCGTCCTCTTTAAATTTAGCCCAGCCTGACATTTGCTGTGAACTTTTGCCATTTAATTTCGGGATAGGCTTGTGTCAGCAGCACCAGGGCTCCGGGGGAAGGACACCAGATACAGCTGGCAGCAGCAGACCCAAGATGGGCCGGTCTCGGCTTGCGGAGCTTGGAAAGGTCAGCCGGCCGGTGGAGGAACAGCAGCAGCGGTGGTGGGCCTTGCGTTCTGGTTCTGGAGGGGTACCTGGCCGCAGGTTCCTTCTGCCAGAGGAAACACCTTTACTTTGCAATGCCTCCTTGCCTGCTGCCCATTCCCAGCATATCAAAAAGGGGCTTAGTTTGTGCTGGCAACCACACCAGTGCTGTGGCTGAGTCCCAGGACGTAGAATCAAAGAATGTGAGAGTCTGAAGGGGGGTCTGGGAGGTCATCCAGCCCAACCCCCACCTCAGCGCAGGGTGCAAGCTGGACTTTGGCATCCCTGATGGCTGGTTGCCCGGTTTCTGCTTAAGTAGCTCTAGCAAAGGAGAGGAAGGGAGAGGGAGCACTCATGACCCCCCTGAGGCAAGGCTGCCCCACTGGCCAAGAGCTCTTCCCATTAGGAAAGTTGCCTTGATGTTTAGCCAAAATCTGCTCTTACCCTGCAACCCCCACTCTTTGGTTCACGTCTGCTAGCTCTCCAAAGGAACCCAGATTGTGCTCCCCACTTTACCCATTTACAGAGAGGGGTTTAAGAATTAGAGACGTATGAAGCAACAAACAATAGGAGTGCCTCTGAGAATGCTCAGAGTGTAGTAGTCATTCCTGAGGATGTTGGACAAGGATTCATCTGGAGTGAGAAATGCCAAGGGGGCTCGATCCCACCCAGAGCTCACCAGGTGACCTGCCCTGGACTCCGGCTCTGCTCATTCCAGCTGTGTGGAGGAGGCTGGGTCTCCTCCATCTGCCACTGGTGGGAAGTCATTCTCGCAGAGCCACGATGCTGCCGCTGCTGAGTAAATTTACTTTGAGGACCACAGTGGTCAGAGGACAGGAGAGATTTTGCTCCAAACCTCTACTCCAGGAGTGAGCAAACTTTTTCAGCAGGGGGCCAGTCCACTGTCCCTCAGACCTTGTGGGGGGCCGGACTATATTTTTTTGGGGGGGAAATGAACAAATTCCTATGCCCCACAAATAACCCAGAGATGCATTTTAAATAAAAGCACCCATTCTACTCATCTAAAAACATGCTGATTCCTGGGATGGATTGAGAAGGCGATTGGGTCGGATCCAGCCCCTGAGCCTTAGTTTGCCTACCCACGCTCTACTCAGTCACTCTGCCCACTGGGCAACCTTAGTCTCTGTTTTAGCCTAATCTCCCTCATAGGGTTGTTGTGAAGATAAATTGAGGGAGAACCCTGCAAAATGCCTTAAGTTCAATGGAGAAAAGGCAGAATATAAATTATTATTATTATTATTATGAGGAGGGAGCCTGCAACAAAATGTTGCAGTGTGGCATGTGCTGCACTTCAGGGTTCCAGCCGATCAACTCTGCCATCTTCCAGCACGTTCTCTTTCCTTCCTCTAGGTCCCCACCCCTCCAATAGCATTCTGATTATATCATGCACAGTTCTTATTTGGCTGTGGTTATGTTTGTTTCTTTGTTTTTGCAGAGTGGGGTCTCTAATAAATGTTTTCTGTACTTCTGCAAACTCTGCATTTCCCCAACCCTACAGATACTTTCTCAGTTTGAATGGTTGGTGACCTTTTGATTATGTAAGGGTCCATACCCAGAGAAATCAAGCTAGCTAATGGTATCTGCGGTATGCATGTGCATTCAAGCAGGGCTGAACTCACTGGAGGAGTGGTAGGCTATAGATCACATGTATAAATAAATATATTAGTGCTGCTAATGGTTAGTAAGACGTGGTAGTAAACCTGGGCACCAACAAAGGTCCCTTAGATGGAGCTTCTTCTTGAGGGGATGAGTATTTTGCAAGCACTCAGCTGGAGAATGCCAAGAGTTTGGCTGGTGGCAGGATGTCCTATCCCAGGTATTGACCACACTGGGAATCCTGCTGTTCAGAAATGTTTCTGGTCGCACATTTAGTGTGGGGAAACGATCTGCAATGAGCACTTCAAGTGGAGCGACAGAATATGTGTAGGAGTAGGAAAGCAGGGTGCCTCTGGACATGTACAGAGTGCCTCTCCCCCCCCCCCCCGACAACACCATCTAGTGAATCTTCACTCAGAAGCAAAGTCCTCCTGCGCTCATTCCTCAACCTGGGCTTACGTGCTAAGCGCATGTGCCTAGGGCTGCAGCCTGAGTAACTCTACCCAGTTCCCAAAATATCCAGGAATCGAGATTAGGATAGCATTGCAAATAAACTCACATTTACTAGCATTGCCTGCTTCTCTGCCAGTGTCAGCCAGCCATTGAGAAACAAACTAACTCTATTTTCGCCCCCAAAGAAAATGTGCCCTAAAACAGAGCAATCTTTTGTAAAGTTTTGCTGCCTGTTCTATCTCTCTATCTCTATCTATCTCACATTGCTTTTTTAATATATCAGAGGCATTCCTTACTGGACACAGGCTGATCCAGATGAGGAGAGGCTGGGCTTATCAGGAGGTGGGATCTGCTTGCCAGATTGAAGCCCCTCTAACAATGCTGACACAATACTACTTACCGTATTTTTCGCTCCATAAGGCACACTGAACCATAAGGCGCACCTAGTTTTTAGAGGGGGAAATCAAGAAAAAAAAATATTATTCCCCAGCCCCAAAGAGCAAAGAAGCCAAGACAGCGAGCGGGATCCATCCTGCTGGCTGTCTTGGCTTGTGCCACAGCCGCATGCAGCCTCTCCCGGCCGGAGAGGTTGCGCGGGGCTAAAGAGGAAGCCAAGACAGCGAGCGGGATGGATCCTGCTTGCTGTCTTGGCTTCTTTAGCCGCACGCAGCCTCTCCGGCTGGGAGAGGCTGTGCGCGACTATGGCAATTCCCCCACCTCCTGCAAAAGCCCACAGAAGCTGCGTACCCTTTAAGGAGTGCGTGGCTCCTGCGGGCTTTTCTACAAGGAGGGAGAAGGGACTGACTGGCCGCGTCAGTCCCTTCTCGCTCCTGGGGAAAAGCCCGCAAGAGCCGCGCGGAGCTTGTGTGTGGCTCTTGGGGGCTTTTCCTGCCTGCCTCCCCCCTGCATTTGCTCCATAAGATGCACACACATTTCCCCTTACTTTTTAGGAGGGAAAAAGTGCGTCTTATGGAGCGAAAAATATGGTGAAGATAATACACTGATGTGTTGTTTTCTAAAACTTCAGAGAGCTTTGCTTACATTATCTCCATCCTTATAACACCCTTTCCCAGTCCACCCCTGTTGTTCCCCTGCATGTGGGCTGAACCCAGCCATGGCTGGTTGGCCCCCCCAAGTACCATGTGGCTGAGTGTCCTACCTCACAGAGGACAGTCCTCTTCCAAGTTCTGTTTAAATCTAAAAGAACTGCAAGAAAGGAGAGCAGCTGGGCAGAAGGTGGGTGGAGGCCTTGAAGCCAGTGTGGCCTAGTAGTTAGAATGTCTGGTTGGGACCTGGAGGACCAATGCTCAAATCCCCACTCAGTAATAATAATAATAATAATAATAATAATAATAATAATAATAATAATGATAATAATAATATATTTATTCTCCGCCCATCTGGCTGGCTTTTCCCAGCCACTCTGGGCGGCTTCCAACAAAATATTAAAATACAGTAATCCATCAAATATTAAAAGCTTCCCTAAACATGGCTGCCTTCAGATGTCTTCTGAAAATCTGGTACTGTAGTTGTTTATTTCTTTGACATCTAGTGGGAGGGAGTTCCACAGGGCGGGCGCCACTACCGAGAAGGCCCTCTGTCTGAAGCTCTGTGGGGAGTGACCTTGAGCTCGGTCACTGCTTCTCAGTCTAATCTACCTTACAGGGTTGTTGTTGTGGGAGTTAAATGAGGAGACGAAGAACCATGTATGTCACCTCGAGCTCTTCCTGAAAAATAGTGGGATAGAAATGCAATCAGGGCTTTTTCCCCCCAGCCAGAACTCAGTTCCGTCACCTCTCAGGTGGGTGCCATTGCCATTATAAGTGGGGTGTTCATAGTGAGTTCTAGCACCACCACCTCTTCCTTATTATTATTAAAATAGCACTGAATGCACCATAGAGAGCACACCAAGCAGGCATATAGGCTGGCTGGTCTGTCGGTGAGATGCATTACTTTTCTATGTAACTTATAATATTTCTAAATTTGCACCTATAACATCCAAAAAGAGATGTTGCCTTTATCTCTCTTTTTTGCAATGCAGAAGTGGCCACACAGCTAGTGCCTAAGTTCCTGGTAGAATAGAGGGGAACTGTCAGGAGAGGGACCTGTAACCCCTGCTTGGCAGGCGGGCAGAAAGGGCCACGCTTGATCCCTGGCATCTCCAGGGGTGAGTAGATAAAAGGTCTGTGTGTCACCCCTGGAGGCCGAGGTGGACAAGCTGCCTGTTCTGATACAAGGCAGCTTCCTGTGCTCCCAGGAGGGACCACTGTCACACAGCAGAGGCTGGGTTCAGCCCCTGGGTAGGGCTGGAAAAGACTTCTTTTTGTAAGGCTGGAGAGCTGCTGCAAGTTTGTGTAGACCAGAGGTAAGCAATGTGGCACCTCTCATCAGCCCCTGCAGGCAGCACAGCCGATGGCCAGGGTGATGGAAGCAGCGGCAGACTTGGGTCTTTCAAATTCCCGCAGCACCCTGTGCAAGGCCAAAATTTGGTCCCTCCAACCTCTCGCCTTCCGTTCTGCTCAATTCACTATGTTGTAGCTGCGGCGCCCCCTAGGCTCAGTGTCCAGTGCGGCAGAACTGGTCACACTGCCCTAAGTCCGCCTCTGATGGGGGCTGTAGTCCAATAACACCTGGAGGTTATATGGGTCAATAGCATGACTCACTGTGTCCCTATGTAAATCAGCCTTTTATCCAAAACTGCGAGGACTGGAGCCTCCTTTTGTTTTTTTTTAGCTAGATCAGCCAATAGCCTGATTTGGTATAAGGCAGTTTAATAGGGGCTGTGTGGCTCACATCTGCTGCTTTCAGCCAGTGGCTCAGGCAGGCCTTATATATTCCAAATTCCAAATCATGAAACAGAAATGCAAATTGTGAAATAAGGCTGCAGTTCTAGACGTACTTACCTGGGATTAGCTGTGTTGATCACACTGAGTCTTTATTTCGGAGCCGACATGTGTGGAATGATACAGTCAATCTGGTATTGATGAGCTATAAAACAAATGGGCCATATCCGCTGAAGAAGAGGGCGCGTCGTTATGCCAATAATGAACAAAGTGTTTTAAAGATAAGTGATTGTGCCCTTGCTTGGCCCCTGCACCCCATCTATGACTTGCTTTCTTCACTGGCAGCTGCACCCATGTAGCATTCTGCTGGTGCACCAGGGAGTTCTACCAGTGTTTAGTTCATGCCTGGGGCATGTATTGAGTGCCCCCAAAGCAGTGGGGCTCTTCTGCTGCTCCCCAGAGCCCCTCAGCCTGTAGGGAGCGGGATCCTGCCTCCAGTCTTGACCACTCAGACCCTCAAGGAATTTGCTTCTTCCCTCCTGCGTGGCAAAGTCTCGCTGCCACGAATGAGGCACAGTAAATTGAGCAATGGTGGTTTAGGCTTTAGTTTGCAACAGCCCCTCTGGAAAAGTGGGGCATGTTTGTTATGTCTTGGTGAAATAAGATACAAGAAAATGGTCACCCGGATACGTTACTGGGGATGATGTAAACTATTATGGAGTTATTATATATATATATATATAGTGGTACCTCAGGTTACAGACGCTTCAGGTTACAGACTCCGCTAACCCAGAAATAGTACCTCGGGTTAAGAACTTTGCTTCAGGGTGAGAACGAAACCTCACGTTAAGAACAGTTTCAGGTTAAGAAAGGACCTCCAGAACGAATTAAGTTCTTAACCTGAGGTACCACTGTATCTATTTTTTCCTATGAGTATTCCTTCCCACCCGTCAATCTGCCAGCCACCTTTTTCTGGTACTAAGCTCTAGTTTACTATAATACTTATTTCAAAAAGAGTTAAAAGTATTGTTCTCAGTGCCATATTTATATTTGCGGAACTAAAGAAAATCTATTGTGTTTCGAAACAACAAGAAGCCGAAGGTGACCAAGGCGTAACATCTTGTTCCATAAAGACAACGAAATGGTGATAAGAACAACAATCCAAATCTAATCCTCTCCGTGGGAGACGGCAGCGCACAGTTTCTTCCCATAAACACAACAGAAGCTCACAGGTCCACCTTTGCTCCTCCCAAACTCCTCCTCAATCTTCTTCCTCCTGCAGCGCATCTACTACCTGTCTCTGGAGTTCTACATGGGGCGCACTTTGCAGAACACCATGGTCAACCTGGCCTTGCAGAATGCCTGCGATGAAGCTACCTACCAGGTTTGGGGCCTGTCAAGGGGCCTGGGGTGTGTGTGGATAAGGTGGTTGGTGGTGATGGGCCAAGGAGGCTTGGGAGATTCCTGGGGCTGGGGGCTTCCCCCCACCCCACCTGAGCTAATTCAACCCCCTCTCCCTTCCGCACCCTCCTTTTGTCCAACAGCTTGGCCTGGACATGGAAGAGCTGCAGGAGATCGAGGAAGATGCTGGCCTGGGTAACGGAGGGCTCGGGCGCCTGGCAGGTGAGCCACCAGAGGAGGGGCTGCCACTCGGTGGCTGAGCCCCTGCTTTGCAAGCACCTCTCTCTCCCTGGCAGCATCTCCCGGTGGGGCTAGGATGACCGTGGCCTTCCTGTTGCTGCTGAGGATCTCGGGAGCGCACTCATGTGTTGACGGTCTTCCTCGTCCTCCCAACATGGCTGTCCCATGGAATCATAGAATGGGAAGGGACCCCGAGAGGCATAGCTGTCAACCGTCCCATATTTGGCGGGAAAGTCCCTTATCCCAGCACTGTGTCCCACTGCTGTCCCTTACTGATGATGTCCCTTAAATTTCCTGGGTTTCAAAGGAAGCAGCTCCTCTCCCTCCCTTCCTGCTGGCCAGGGAGGAGGGAGGCTCCAACTGTGTTGCTTGGCTGCGTTGCTCACCCAATAAGGAGTCTAAGAACGACTGGGGGGGTGGAGCTTGAATGCCTTGTGCCAATCAAATCGGCCGCGTTGCCTGGGGACTTGTCTTTGCTCAGCGCTTCCCAGCGGAGAGGTGATGGTGGTTTTCCTTGCTGCATCCCCTTTGCCGGGTTGCTGCGCTGTGGGAACCACCGCTTCAGGCTTCGTTTGGCTGCTGGCTGGGCTTTCTGCCTTTGGCTTGGAGGGGCTCAGAACACACCTGTTCTCGGAAAATCCCTTATTTTGGCTGCTGATCCCTTATTTTCGAGGCTGCTGGTCCCTTATTTTCAAATCTGTATGTTGACAGCTATGCCGAGAGGCATCTATCCCAACCCCTGCAGGGCAGGAATCAGAGTTAAGGAACCCCTGACAGTGAAGGGGAGTCCACCAGCTCCTGATGGAGTCCATTCCACTGTCAAACAGCTCTTACTGCCAGAAAGTTCTTAATGTTTAGTCGGGATTTCCTTCTTTGTCACAAGAGTCCACTGATGCGGGTCCTCCCCTCCGGAGCAACAGAAAACAAGCTTGCTCCTTTTCCCTTGCATTTGCCAAATTGATGTTTTTTGCCATTTTAAAATTTAATAATAATAATAATAATAATAATATTTTTTGATTTATACTCCATCCTTCCCAGTTCAGAAAACCGGGCTCTGGGCAGCTAACAACAAATTTAAAACACTTAACTGATGCAAAAAACAACAACAACAAAACCCAGCATAAAATACAGTATAAAACGTGAATAACAATAAATTCAGAATTCAAAAATCAATTTAGGGGGGAAATCCATCCAATAAACATTAGATGATCACCAGGGCTCGCTGGCTAAATTAGTCCTATACTGACATATCCTGTAGTGGTATTTCCAATGCTCTGTATTTGGACACTTTTAATGTTTGCTGTAAGCCGCTATAGGCCCAGCAGCCCGTTGTGTGGAAGTGGCATATATTTGAACTCAACCAATCCATCCATTCCTGTGGAAGCCCTAGAGGAATGCAGCCCAAACCCCCTTTGGCTCCGCTAACCCTTTCCTTTCCTTCTCCAACTAGCCTGCTTCCTGGACTCCATGGCCACCCTTGGCCTGGCAGCCTATGGCTATGGCATCCGCTACGAGTTTGGGATCTTCAACCAGAAGATCTGCGGGGGCTGGCAGGTGGAGGAGGCTGACGACTGGCTGCGCTATGGGAACCCCTGGGAGAAGGCCCGCCCAGAGTACATGATCCCTGTTCACTTCTACGGCCGCGTCCAGCATGACCATGATGGCGTGAAATGGGTAGACACCCAGGTCAGTAGGAATGAGAGGAGGGTACCGGAAGGCGGGGGTAGATTTGCTTTGTATTCTTGTGTTCTTATGTGGCTTAACCGTCCTGTGACCTTCGGATGTAGAGTGGCATAGAAATTTAATAAACAATGATAATAAGGATTCTGCCTCCCCAGTCCAAATATGGTGTGTGTGTGCTCAGATGTGCACAGATGTGCCCTGGTGTTGCTTGCAGGGGCCAGAAATGGTGCTGAGCTCATAGCTGGGGAAGCCAAGGCTTCTTTGGGCCCTTGGCAAGGAGCTGAATTGGCGCCTCTGAAGCCTGGAGAGACCATGGGCCAAAAACTCAATAGGTTTGCTTTTTGTTGCGTTTCGCACTCTGCCAGTGACTTCCTCCATGGCCATCAGCGTTGGGTCTGCTCTGCTCTCTTCCTCCACTTCCTCATCCATCAGTCTGCCTGCCTTCTTGCCTCCCTCCTTCCTTTCCCTTCTGCCTCCTTCCTTGCATCCCCCCCCCCTTCCTGCAACTCTTGCCTCCTGCTCTTTCTTCCCTCCAAGCTCTGCTGGTGCTCTGCCCACACTTTAAATAGCACCACCAGCCAACTGGGGAGGGGGCTCTCCAGGGCTGCTCTGACGGCCTACACCAGCGGCCAGATTCCTGTGCCCAGAGCAGCCTGGGCAGTGTGCAGCCGAGTGGGTGAGCTCCTAGTCACTTTGAGCCAGAGTGGAGAGGTGCAATTTTTGTACGCACCCCTTGGGCCTGTGCCCTTGGCAATGGCCAACCAAGGCAACCTTGAGGTCTGCCTTCCCTGCTCCTAGGCCCTCCTAGTCTCTTGCAGGAGTGGGGGTCTTGCTGCTGTGCCCCTCTTCATCCCAGGCAGCCTGACCAGGATTGCTGTTTGCTGGTGGGTGCTCAGCAGGCAGCCCCAAGGCCAGTTCAGAACCCTCCCCCTTGCCTTGCAGGTGGTCCTTGCCCTCCCCTACGACACCCCCGTCCCCGGCTATCGCAACAACGTCGTCAACACCATGCGGCTGTGGTCTGCTCGGGCGCCCAATGAGTTCAACCTGAAGGACTGTAAGTGGATTAATAATAATAATAATAATAATAATAATAATAATAATAATAATAATTTATTATTTATACCCCGCCCATCTGGCTGAGTTTCCCCAGCCACTCTGGGCGGCTCCCAATCAAGTGTTAAAAACAGTACAGCGTTAAAAATTAAAAACTTCCCTGAACAAGGCTGCTTTCAGACGTCTTTTAAAGAAAGGATAGCTGCTTATTTCCTTCACATCTGAAGGGAGGGTGTTTCACAGGGTGGGCGCCACTACCGAGAAGGCCTTGTGTGGCTCAGCAGGCAGAGCGTTTGCTTGGCATGCGGAAGGTCTCCTGGGTTGAAGCCCCACTGGCGTCTCCACATGGGGCGGGGAACACCCCCTGCCTGAAACCCTAGAGAGCCAGGGCCTGTAAGTGTAGACAGTGGACTCAGTGTGGGGCAGCTTCCTGCCTTTCAGATCTGGAGAAAGCCGAGAGAGAAAAGTTTTTCCTCTTCCTAACACTTTGGACATCCGAAGAAGCTGAATGTTAGATTCAGGACAGATAAAAGAAAGTCCTTCTCCATGCAGTGCATAGCTAAACTGTGGAACTCCCTGCCACAGGAAGCAGCAATGGCTACCAACCTGGGTGGCTTTAAAAGAGGACTGGACAAATTAATGGAGGAGAAGCCTATCAATGCCTGCTAGACAGGAAGCTCCTTCTTCGCTCACTCCATATGTCTGTCTCTCCGTGTGTGTCTGGCTACTGACAAGAACTCTGCAGCATTTGTGGGTGCAGGACATCCTTAGAGGTTTCCTTGCACCTCACTTAGGGGAGGGGCCATCATAGCTCAGTGGCAGAGCACCTGCTTGGCATGCAGAACCTCTGCTGACATCTCTCCGCTTAAGAAAAGAATCGGGTGCCAGCAGGTAATGGAAAAGTCCCCCCTTCTTCCTGCCTGAGACCACCCTGGAGAACCCAGGCGCCATGCTCTGGGCTGGGTGACCTGCTCTAAGGTGGCTTCTCACCTCTTAGTGAGCTCACTTGCTTGGCATGCAGAAGGTCCCAGGTTCAGTTCCCACCGCCAGGTCAGGCTGGGAAAGCCCCTGCTGGTTAGAGCAGGCAGCACTGAGCTGGCTAAAGAAACAGGCTGACTTATAACCATAGAACTATAGAGTTGGAAGGGACACAGGTGGTCATCTAGCCCAGCCCCCTCCAAGGCAGCTTCTGACCGCTTTGTATAACTTTTGCCCCATTTGAATAGATTTCATCTCTCCCTTTCTCTCCCAGTTAATGTCGGTGGCTACATCCAGGCAGTGTTGGACAGAAACCTGGCTGAGAACATTTCCCGGGTCCTGTATCCCAATGACAACGTAAGTTCTGTAATTTCAGTTTCCTGATGTGTGAGAGAATGTTCCAGAAATTCAGGGAGTTGAGGGGAGACTAATGTAGAGGCTAGACTTGCATCTGATACCACACATGATGACAGCGAGCAGAAGAAAATAAAAGTCTGAGAAGGTTTCTGAGCCTTCTTCTCCTACCTACGCTGGCTGAAGGACCACACCCAGGTGCTCCCAGTTTGTGGTCTCCAGTATTCTCTGGGACGGCCCAGCATAAAAGTGGTGTGCCTTCCCCCAGGCATTACTTTCCAGAGCAGCAGTGTGAGTGAGATGAGGGGGAGAAGGAGACAGGGACCAGCCCTACCATTGGACAGCAGGGGGCAACCTCCCCAGGCAGCAGGCAGGGCAGCAGAGCTCCCCCCTCTTGTTCTTGAACACCCAGCCAGTCTTCTCTCATCCCACCTGGTGTCAGGAGCTGGAGTCAGGAGCAGGTGAGCATTAAAAAACGCTTGGTGTCAGTGAAGTTAGCTCTTTATTCAAAGAAACCAAAACAGTGCAGGCCTCGTGATCACAGCAACCCTTCCCGGTAGGTCTTGTCCCAATGAGGCAGTTGCAAGGACTGAAGGACCCTGCTTCCCACCATTCCCAGCAATCTGAGACTTATTCACCTTGTCTCTCTTCGCTCTGCCCTCTTCGTTTCTTTGTGTGTTCTGGGAGGATGGGGGGGGGGAGGGGAGCTGGTTGCAGAAGTAGTGGGGAGACTCCCTGGAATCTTCAGCAGCCTGCCTCTTGGCGCCCCCCCCCCCAGCTTCCTCTCCTGCCTCTGAGGCTGGATCTAGACACATCAAAAAAACGTTTCAGGAAAACACGTTGTAAACTTTATAGTGAGAAAACACGTTGCTGAAAGACGGAACAAATGCACTGTGAAATGGTACACACTGGGAGCCCTACTTCCAAAGGTCTTTCTGTTTTCCACCTCTGTTGCTGCTGTTTTGCCTGTTGGTAGAGTGGGAGTGATTAGAACCCAGGACTCCTGGCTCCCAGTGGGATCCTGGGCAACACCTGTCAATTTCTTGAGAGACGTGGACAAATTTCAGAAGGGGAGCACCTTGCTAAAGTTGCTATACATCCCCTTTCCCCCTGAACATGCCCTCTTTTTCAGGAGTAAAATCTGTCCAGGCAGATTTTTAAAATTTGGCAAAATGTCTGGGTTTTTTTGTTTTGTTTACAGTACCCCAAGCTTTTTTTCCTAGTGCATTAGACTCAGATCTAAGGCACACAGCTAAGCTAGTCTGCCGCAGAGAATCACAACAGAGCAGCATCTTAAACTATCTACATACTGTATAAATCTCTTCTCTTGTGGCTGAACTAAAAGGACATTGACTCAGCAACAAGATATTGGAGGAGAAGTCTGAGATGGCAAGAGGTAACAGCCCACTGCCCTTAAGGAGAGTCCATATGCACAAGTTAAACAGTTTAATAAATTGTTCTGTGGGACTTCCGGGGGCGGCGCGAAACTGTAATGGCGGTCCTCTTCATTCTCTGAAGAGGGGCTCCGCGGAAAAGGGTCGTTCGCTGCGGCATAGCGACGACCCATCAAGATAAACCACGGGTAGAGTGAGCCCGTGGCCGTGGGACTCGGCGGGCACCAGAAGCTGCTCCGAAAACACAGAAGGGACCCCGTAAGGAGACCCGGAGTGAAGGAGGGGTAGCGGTGCTGTGAGTTCATCGCTCTTTCCGCGGAAGCGAAGCCGCGCGGCTGTTACAGATGAGCGCTGATCCTTCTTCCTAAAATCAACGCTAAACTGCAAGCAACATATCCGTGAGTAAAGGGGTTTAAAATTTGGCAAAAGAAATTCGGTAAATTTGGCTGAAAGCGGGAGACGAGAAAAGGGAAGTCTGTCTTCCGACATTGCTGACAAGATCAAAGCAAAGCTTTTAAAAACGGAAGCGCTTGAAACGGGACTGTGGGAAGCTTAAACTTTTTCGTGCTATAAGATCTGCTTATTTTCTTGAGCTGAAGGTGGAAATGGACATTGACTAAAAGAAGTTGTAAATGGGGACTTTCCTCCTATCTTTTTTCTCCTTTGGGCTGTATTTTTAAAGAGCCAGATTGTCGGGCTGCCAGAGAGAGAGACTGTGTCAAACTGCGGAAACAGTTGCAAAACTTTGCTGGAACGTAACTGTTACATTTGAGCAGAAAAGACTGAATGGGATACTGTTACAAGCACCTTTCGTGAAACTTTGTTGATTTATAAAAGGTGCTTTGGGAAACTTTGAGTTTATGAGGGGACTTTTGGACTACTGAATTTACTGTCTTGAAACAATTTGGAACTTTAATGGCGGATTACCTCCTTCTTTGTCTTTGAAACCTGGTGGTACTCCCCCTACAGGGCTTTCGGATTATAAAATCCTGGGAACTGACTTTTGTTTTGAATTCCATCTCACTGGTTGTTTACTCCTGAATTTGTCTCTCCCATGGAACAATAGACAATTTGACCTTGAACATTGACAGATGTGTAATGAGTGGTGCAGGGAGAACAAGAGCATCTAAAGCAAAGGAAACTAAAGAGGCTAAGGAAAAAGAAAAGGAAAGAAAACCAGCACAATTTGTACAAACAACTCTGACCCAAGGACGCCGTTCGTCGGTTCCAGCTGTACTGGTGACCCAAAGGGAACAAGGGGAAATAACTGAGAAGTCCACTGAGGAAGATATGGCAGCAGGTGGGTCAGATACACTATTAAAACAAATATTGGAGCAATTATCAAGTCTAAACCAGAAGGTGGACGACCAGTCTGTGAAGATAGATAAAGCAACTTCCTCGATTCAAAAATTGACTGACCAAGTTTCCCAGCACACGCAAGCCATAGAGAAATTGCAAGGAGCAACAGCGGAAAATCGGGAATTAGCTGGAGAAGCAATCCAGAAAGTGGGAGTTCTACAAAAAGAGGTTGAAGAAATAAAAGGAGAAGTCAGGCCCCTGCACAAACAGGTGGGTGAACAACAAGTTTATCTGTCAATGGTGGAACTGAAAAACCGCGAGAGTAACATCAAATTGAGAGGGATTCCGGAACTCGAGCAAGGAGACTTGATTGGATACTTAACACAGGAATTCTCGAAGTTCTGGGGTTTAAAGGAAGATACAGATTTCAGGATTGTCTCGGCATATAGACTGGGAAGACTGGTAAGGAAAGACAGATCCAGAGACTGTTTGATAATTTTAAGAACAAAGGAAGAGAGAGACAAGATCCTAGGCCTTCACTTCAAAAAAGCAATTGAAATACAAGACAAAAGGGTGGAAATTTATAGAGATATTCCGAGGCAGTTGCTGGACCTTAGAGCCACCTATACAGAACTAGCAAAATTGCTGAGACACAACGCAATCCCCTATAGGTGGGAGTTTCCACAAGGACTATCCTTCACCTACAAAGAAAGGAAGGTTAAAATTAGAACACCTGAAGATAACCAAAAGTTCCTTCACGACCACGGAGAAGATCTCCAAAAAGGAGCGGATTGGCTTCCAGCTTTACCAGCACCAATACCGCCTGGAAGTGGGCTAACGCCTACACCCTCGGGATCTGAGCAAAAGGAAGACACCCCATCTTAAGAACATCTTAAATAGAACAGGATGTCTCTGCAGCTACTTAGTTGGAACATAAATGGCGGGAACTCTCCGGAAAAAAGAAGAAGAATATTTCATATCCTAAAAAAAGAACAATTGGATGTAATATGTCTGCAAGAAACACATGTGACTAGGCTCCACAGGAAAGTATTAATCAATAAAAGACTTGGTCAAGAATTTATCTCATCAGACAAAGTTAAAAAAAGAGGTGTTGTAATTTATGCAAAGGAGAACCTGTCGCCAAAATTTTTATTCAAAGATGATCATGGAAGAATTCTCGCAATTGAAATCCAAACACAAGGGGAAAAGATTTTAATACTAGGAGTTTACGCGCCAAATGATGGAAAATCAGAATTCTACAAGAAGCTGCATGAGACAATGATGGACTATCTGGATTATGCTAATATTATTGTGATGGGAGATATGAATGGGGTGGTGTCTACAAATATGGACAAGTCCCAAAATCAAAATTTAACAACAGACGGCAGACTCCCTAAAACTTTCTTTGAAATGACAGACAATATGGACTTGATTGACATTTGGAGGACAAGGAACCCCTTGGGTAAAGAAGGAACCTTCTTTTCTGAGGCCCACTTGTCATGGACACGAATCGACCAAATTTGGATATCTAGAGGGCTGGCCCCGAAAACGAGAAAAGTGGAAATCTGCCCAAAAACCTGCTCCGACCATAATGCTTTAAAAATGGAACTGAGACTTTTCCCAACTGGATCCTTCAGATGGAGAATGAATGACACCTTGTTAAGAGATCAAGAGATTGCGAAGAAGGCCCAAAAAACACTAAAGGACTACTTTGAAATAAATTTGAACACTATGGTGGAGAAAAGAACAATCTGGGATGCAAGTAAAGCTGTAATGAGAGGGTTTCTGATACAACAGAATTCAATAAAGAGAAAATATTGGAATGGAAAAAAAGAAAAAATTTTAGAGAAAATAAGTGAAGGAGAGAAAAAGTTGAGAATCAAACCGAAGTCTAAAGAGGTGCTAAGAGAGATCAAATTCCATCAAGCACAATATTCGAAACTGATCAGTCAAGAGATTGAGTGGAAAATCAAACAAATGAAGCAGAGATCGTTTGAATCAGCAAATAAATGTGGAAAGTTGCTAGCTTGGCAGTTGAAAAAAAGACAAAAGTTAAATACGGTTACAAACTTGGAGATTCAAGGAAAAATAGTTCAGAAACCAGAAGAAATAAGAAAGTGCTTCCACAGATACTTCAAAGAGCTCTACGCACAGGGGCCTCAGAAAGAATCGGAAATGGATCAATTTTTGGAAACAAATGGACTACCTAAAATAAGTCAAGATAAAAGATCAATTCTTAACAGCAAAATAACTCAACAGGAAATTGAAGGTGCCATCCAAAACATGCAGCTGGGCAAATCTCCAGGCCCGGATGGACTCACCTCCAAATATTATAAAACTTTGAAGGATTTCTTGATACAACCGTTGTTGGAGGTTTGTAACCAGATCATGGAGGGGAGGAAGGCACCGGAAACGTGGAAAGAAGCATTTATCACATTGATTCCCAAGTCAGAAAGGGAAAAGACTCAGCTTAAGAACTACCGTCCCATCTCACTCCTGAATGTGGATTACAAAATTTTTGCAGACATTTTAGCAAGCAGACTTAAAAATGTACTAAATGAAGTAATTCACAAGGACCAAGCAGGCTTTCTCCCTGGTAGACACATGTCTGACAATACCAGGAACATTATTGATATATTGGAGCTGTTGCGAATTAGAAACACAAGGGCTGCTTTAATCTTTATTGATGCGGAGAAAGCATTTGACAACATTTCTTGGATGTTTATGAAGAAGAACTTGAAAGGGATGGGAGTGGGACGGGGGTTTGAAAATGGATTAGAAGCAATTTATTCAGAACAAAAAGCTAAACTGATAGTGAACAATGTGGTATCGGAGGAACTCCAAATTGAAAAAGGGACACGACAGGGGTGCCCTCTATCCCCTCTGCTATTTATTTCTGTTCTGGAGGTATTGCTGAATATGATTAGGGAGGACCAGTTGGTGCAAGGTATAGTGGTCGGAGCGAAACAATACAAACTGAAAGCTTTCGCAGATGACTTAGTCTTGACATTACAGGAGCCAGAATCTAGCACAAAAAGAGTTTTGGAACTTATCCTGGAGTTTGGTCGGGTGGCGGGATTTAAGTTAAACAAACAAAAAACTAAGGTTTTGGTTAAAAATCTGACACCTACAGAGATAGAGGGGTATCAGAAAGAGACAGAGCTAAGTGTGGTTAAAAAAGTGAAATACCTGGGAGTATCCTTGTCCACTAAAAATTTAAATCTTTTCAAAGATAACTATGAAAAATGTTGGTTGGAAATTAAAAAAGACTTGGATATATGGTCAAGATTGAAACTTACCTTGTCAGGCCGAATCGCAGCTATAAAGATGTGTGTTTTGCCAAAAATGTTATTCTTATTTCAAACCCTTCAGGTCGTGGACAGAATGGAATGCTTTGGAAAATGGCAGAAGGATATCTCTAAGTTTGTCTGGCAGGGCAAAAAGCCCCGAATAAAATTTAAAATACTAACTGACTCAAAAGATAGAGGGGGGTTTGCCCTGCCGGATTTAAGGTTGTATTACGAAGCTGCAGCCTTCTGCTGGTTGAAGGATTGGTTTCTGTTGGAAAACACCGATGTCCTAGATCTGGAAGGGTTTGATAATGTGTATGGTTGGCATGCATATTTGTGGTACGACAAGGCGAAGATTCATAAATTGTTTAAAAACCATATTGTCAGAAAATCAATTTTTGCCGTCTGGATGAAGTACAAGGATTTATTAGAAAGTAAGACCCCGAGGTGGTTATCACCTGTGGAAGCCAAGATTTCTAAAAAAAGGCCCAATATGGAGGCCTACTGGCCAAAATATTGGGAATTGATTGAAAGAGTTGGAGATAATTGGAAGCTCCAAAGCCAGGACAAACTAAAAGGTAAGGTGCGAGATTGGTTACATTATGCTCAAATTCAAGAGGTATTCAAAATAGATAAAAAAGTGGGTTTCCAGTTGGAGAAATCGAAACTGGAGACGGAGTTACTAGAACCAAAGACTAAGGTACTTTCGAGGATGTATGACTTGCTGCTTAAATGGAACACACAGGATGAGACAGTTAAATCTGCTATGATAAAATGGGCACAGGATGTAGGACACAACATTATGTCTGAGGACTGGGAAAGGTTATGGAACACCGGTATGAAATTTACGGCATGTAGTGCCTTGAAAGAGAACATTATGAAAATGGTATACCGGTGGTACATGACCCCAGTCAAGTTGGCTAAAATATATCATCTTTCTGATAATAAGTGTTGGAAATGTAAGGAGGCAGAAGGGACATTCTTTCACCTCTGGTGGACCTGCCCGAAAGTAAAGGCCTTTTGGGAAATGATACATAATGAGCTGAAAAAGGTATTTAGATATACCTTTTCTAAGAAACCAGAGGCCTTTCTCCTGGGCATGGTGGACCGGAAGGTGCCAAAGAAGGACAGAACCTTGTTTATGTATGCAACCACAGCAGCTAGGATTCTCATCGCTAAGTTCTGGAAGACACCAGATTTACCCACACTGGAGGACTGGCAGACGCAGCTGATGGACTACATGGAGTTGGCAGAAATGACTGGCAGAATCCGAGATCTGAGCGAAGAAACAATGGAGGAGGACTGGAAAAAATTTAAGGACTATTTGCAAAAACATTATAAGTTGTTTGAATGTTAAGATAGCGCACGATTAAGAAACGTTATGCTTCTGCAATTTATTTTAAGCAAATGATAAAGTAAGCATTGATGGAAAAAAAAAACGAGACATATTAGAAACAAAATATTATGTTTATTAAGAGTGTTAAAATTAAATTACAAATTTTTGAAATTGGTAACATAATATATTTAAAGGTATAATAAGATGGGAAACAAGATAACAAATTGCTGAACTGGCTAGAACAATGAATGCAATGCTGAGAGGATGTGAGGAGGTCCAAAAGTGAACTGTTGAAGGACGTTAAGAAAAGTTTCTTAATATTTTTTCCTTTTTTTATTTTTCTTCATATATATATATATAAAAAATGTTTCTTGTATGTTGCCATGTAAACAAATCTGTTAACCTATGAAAAGAAACGCAATAAAAAATCTTCATAAAAAAAAATAAATTGTTCTGTGCACACTTATGTTTACAAAGATGTGAACATGAGCCCAAGTACTTTCATGTGGCAAGCGAGGGAGCAATATGTATTATTATTATTTTTATGTTGTTGTTGTTGTAAGTTAAGAACACTGTTACTAGCAGTATATCACAACTTCTATAGCCTACATACAGTAGGGGTCTTTAAATGAGAGTCATCATAGCGTTCCGTAGTTAAAAGCAGAAGTCGGCAAATGTGTCCTCTTTTTTGCTCTTCAAAATATGGCAGCTGAGTAGGTCGTGGGGACGGGCAGTCATCTTGCGGTGTCTTAAAAACAAATGTGGCTTTTGCTCTTAAGCTGCCACAATGCTCATCTTTTTGCTTATGGGAATGGGGGAGGGGGGCTCCCAGCAGTTACGCTTCCTCCCTCCCCTGCCTTCCTTGTGCTGACCTTTGGGTTCCCCTTGCCTCCCTCCTCCGCAGTTCTTTGAGGGCAAGGAGCTGCGCCTGAAGCAGGAGTACTTTGTTGTGGCCGCCACGCTGCAAGACATCATCCGCCGCTTCAAGTCCTCCAAGTTTGGCAGCCGCGATCCCGTCCGCACCTCTTTCGACGCCTTCCCAGACAAGGTAGCGGGGCTGGTTTCTCTGATGGGGGCTTGGAGTGCAGGCTGCCCTGGTGTTTGGGGCCAGCGTTGTTGTCAGTCACCTGCCAATGACTCCTCCGCGCCTGTTGCTGCTCCTCTCTGTTCCTTGGGCTCAGCAGAAGTGGCAGTCGGTGAGAAGGATCGGCAGCTGGCCTCCCTTGCTCCCTCGCCTGCCTGTTTTCACTCAGCAGTGTGCAGAGGCCAGAGGGAGAGCCAGGTTCATCTGGAAATGGGGGGCTCCTGGCAGTTACACTTCCTCCCTCCCGTGGGGCTCTGCAATGGGGTGGGAGCAGGGCTGCATTAACCATTAAAAGGTAAAGGGACCCCTGACCATTAGGTCCAGTCGTGGCTGACTCTGGAGTTGCTGCGCTCATCTCACTTTATTGGCCGAGGGAGCCGGGTCATGTGGCCAGCATGACTAAGCCGCTTCTGACGAACCAGAGCAGTGCACAGAAATGCCGTTTACCTTCCCGCCAGAGCGGTACCTATTTATCTACTTGCACTTTGACATGCTTTTGAACTGCTAGGTTGGCAGGAGCAGGGACTGAGCAACAGGAGCTCACCCTGTCATGGGGATTTGAACTGCCGACCTTCTGATCGGCAAGTCCTAGGCTCTGTGGTTTAACCCACAGCGCCACCCATGTCCCTTGGATTAACCATTAAGGCAACATAATCATGTGCTTAGGGCACCAAGGGAAGGGAGCCACAGGGCGGCCTTGATTTCTCCAGTCTGACCTCTCTACCCGATTCTCTTTCCTTGCCTCCTCCAGGTTGCTATTCAGCTCAACGACACCCACCCCTCCCTGGCCATCCCAGAACTCATGAGGGTTTTAGTGGACATTGAGAAACTGGACTGGGACAAGGTGAGGAGCTGCTGGACTCTAAGCAATGGCCGGTGCCAGAGCAGGGTGGACGGATGCAGAAATCCTTCCCCACGGAGCTTATTTATGTAAATAATGTCTAGCCCGCCTTTTCATGAGGAGGCAGCTTATGACTATTTAAAACGACAATGAAGTCACAATCATAAAATGCATTTATATGACCCCAGCGCTAAATGAAACGAGACCCAACAGCCAAAGGAAACTCTGACAGCAGGAAGAGGAATGTTATGTTAATGTTGTTGTTTATTTATATGCTGCCTGTCAGGCCAAAACCCTCCCAGATACACACAAATACAGATACACACAAAAATACAATCATGCAAATGCAAATGCTACAAACGATGCAAATTCAAAACCTTTCAACAGTATAAAAACCAAGCACATCAATGTTCCTGCTAAAAAGCCAAAGAACATTCCCTACAAAAATAAAATAAAATCCAGAGAAGACAAGAATATTTAAGAAGCATCTTCATCTTGTGAGTGTCCCAGGCAGGGGTCAGGAAAGGCAGGGGGAAGCTGGTGGCCTGGGTGGCTCAAGCACCCTCTCGCTCCAGCACCCACTGTCTAAAGGAGCCCTGCGCTCGGCAAGTGAGGCTCGCTGGCAGGCAGGCAGAGAGAGGGAGCCAGGCAGGTTTCCCATAGGAGGGACACCCGGAGAATTGGCTCATTCCACATAATCCCAGAACAGCTCCTGGGGGCTCCTTGCAGCTGCTCTGATGTGAGGGACATGCTCTCTGGGGGTGCTCAAAGAGTGCCTCTGCTTACCCCTTCCAAAAACGAACACAGGATCCAACACAGACCCCTTCCCCTTGGTAGCTCTGGCTGAAATGAAACCCTGGGAAAGACTCAGGTCCCGCAGTCCTACCAGGTGGGCAGAGAAACCACGAAATCAAAAGCCTGGTCAGGCCTGGACCAGCAGGGCAGAAATGGGTGTGGTGGGAGGGTGACTTTACTTTGGGCTCCTTTCCCAACAGCCTTTCTAAAAACATTGTTGGTACTAGCGGTATTGAAAGGGGTATATTGGCCTGTGCCCGTGTCCTCCTGTTCCAGGGGCATGCCAGGGAAACAGGAGGCAGTCCTGTTAGAAACAAGCTTTTAACCAGGTCTCCCTTTCACGTTTGTGCTCCTTCTCACCAGGGATACCCCAGGGGTTGCAGTGTGGGGTGGGTTTCTCTTACCTGCTTTCTCCATCACTGTTTTCCGGTCCCTTTTGAAGACCCTGCAGAGCCACCATCAATCAGTCAGGCAGCAGGATTCTCCTGAGCTGGTCCGGCTTGGCTCAACGGCTGCTGCTGCTTCTCCCTCTCAGCCTCTCTCTCTCTGTCCCTTCTAGGCATGGGATGTCACAGTGCGAACTTGTGCCTATACCAACCACACCGTGCTGCCAGAGGCTCTGGAGCGTTGGCCTGTCCACCTCCTTGAGACCCTTCTGCCCCGCCACCTGGAGATCATCTATGAGATCAACCAGCGCTTCCTCGATGTGAGTTCAGTAGCCCTGGGTGGGAGAGAAGGGAGGCCACTGGGGGCGGGTGGAGGGGGGTGAGGAGTTGGGAGGAGCCTTCCCTGCACCCAGTGGCGTAGCGTGGGGGGTGCAGGGGGGGCCGGCCGCACCGGGTGCAACATCTGGGGGTTAGGGTTAGGGGGCGCAAATCCACGTGTTAGGGGGCGGAAATCCACGTGTTAGGGGGCACAAATCCACGGGTTAGGGAGCGCAAATTACTTGCCTTGCCCCGGATGCTGACAACCCACGCTACGCCACTGCCTGCACCCTCCCCAGGACTGGGTGAACCATTAAGCAAAATAAGCATGTGCTTAGGGCATCGAGGAAAGAGGGCACCGCAGAAATTCCTCATTGCCAGATTTTTAACATGAATGGTCACAAATTTGCTTGTCTGAGCATTCACTTTCTCCACTGAAGTATATTAAAAAATCACAACAGAACAACTATTGCAACAAAGAAGGCTGGATGATGCCTTATCTCTACAGTGGTACCTCGGGTTACATATGCCTCAGGTTACATACGCTTCAGGTTACAGACTCCGCTAACCCAGAAATAGTATCTCGGGTTAAGAACTTTGCTTCAGGATGAGAACAGAAATTGTGCTCCGGCGGCACGGCAGCAGCGGGAGGCCCCATTAGCTAAAGTGGTGCTTCAGGTTAAGAACAGTTTCAGGTTAAGAACGGACCTCTGGAACGAATTAAGTACTTAATCCGAGGTACCACTGTACTATGTATAGAAGCAGATGTGTGATGTAAGGTTTGTTTTTGAAGATCTGATCAAAGGTTTTGCAATTGGAAAAAAATAATTATTTTCAAATATAAATAAAGTGCAAGTACACAAACATTATTTTCCATGTTACTGTGGGTTTTGTTTCATTTTGAAAAATAAAAATTACATTTTGCAGGTTATTATTGTTCATATTTTGAAATAGGTATATATGGGGGCACCAAAATCTTTAAGGTCCGTAGGGCCTCTAAAGGTCTTAATCTGGCCCTGGCCCTTCATCTACCTCTGGGGAAGGAGCTTGCGGGCTGAGTAAGGAAGGCACCCCTCAGGACACTTCCAGTCAGTGCCTGAATTGTTGGGCAACAGAAAACTGGGGGGCCCTGAATGAACACACTCCTCTCCCCACTCTTTTTGCTAAATCATCTCTCTCTCCACTGGCATTTTAAAAGCAAAGTGGTCAGGGGGGGGGGGGTTGGTTCCACTTCCTCGAATTCAGTGTTTCCCAAACTTGGGTCTCCAGCTGACTACAATTCCCATCATCCCCGACCACTGGTCCTGCTAGCTAGGGATGATGGGAGTTGTAGTCCAGCAACAGCTGGAGACCCATGTTTGGGAAACCCTTCTCTAATTCAAACCCTGGTTCTGTGCTTGAAGTTTTGGGCTTGGAGCAGAGATGGTGGGGAGGGGATGGGCCGTATAAATGGAAATGGGTGTTAATGTCTTCTTTGGGGCGCCCTTCTGTCCCCGCAGAAAGTCTATGCCAAGTTCCCCGGGGACCTCGACCGCATGCGCCGCATGTCTATGGTGGAGGAAGGCAGCGTCAAGCGCATCAACATGGCCCACCTCTGCATCGTGGGCTCCCATGCTGTCAATGGCGTGGCTCGCATCCACTCCGAGATCCTGAAGGCCACCGTGTAGGTACTCTGCCCCACGACAGGCAGGCTTCACCCCTCCCCCTTTCCTTTCCTGCCCTCTTCTGGTCCCGTGACACATTGTTGGGTGGCTGTTATGAACACATGAAACTGCCAGAGTGTTGGTCCATCAAATCCCACAAGTGCCTCTAACTGCAGTTCTCCTTTTACTCCTCTTCCAGGTTTAAAGACTTCTATGAGTTTGAGCCTCACAAATTCCAGAACAAAACCAACGGCATCACCCCCCGTCGCTGGCTGGTCTTGTGCAACCCAGGGCTGGCTGAAATCATTGCCGAGGTGAAGATGAGCAGGATGAGGCCGTCTCTGCTGGCTTTGCTATTTTCCCCATTTGGCCAAATGCAAAGTCTTGGAGGTTTCATTTGAAAAACAAACAAAGAATTTTGGGCTGGTCAGCTTCCACATTTGATTCACTTACCAAAATATGGACAGTTAGTCTCTTCAATGGTATTTTAATGCAACATTCTCAATTACAGTTGGATTAAGGCTGTGTGTGTGTGTGAAGGTGGCAGTATTGATTTTTTGAAATCTGTTGGATATAAATGCCATTGTATTTCTTAACTACCCCTCCACTTGGCATTATAGAATCAAATTAATTTTTGCATCCATACCTTTGAGTTTGTACGCTAGTTTTCTTCTGGCTTAAGGGACCCCTCCTCACGTGGAAGCCCAAATTGCAGATCAGATGGCTAAACTGGGCCTGCCATTAATTGCTGTGTTCGGAGTGTGTGTGTGTGTGTGGAATTTAGCCCTCAAAGACTGCTATTTGCATTTTAAGGGAAGCTTCCTCTCAGTTTGCAGGTTTCCATAACAAAACACGTGCCCACCAGTGGCACTCCTGCAATAAACTGTCACATCCCATTTGGTCCTGAGATGAGCTGGCTGTGGCTCTTACATGGCACACCAGAAAGACCCTCTGCATGTCGCTTGGTGGTGCTCTCGATTATTATTTCACACCTTCCCTGATCAAAGCATTAAAAACCAAGAATAGGTTTGGCCTTGTGTGAAGCCTCGGGACACTCGTAAATCTTACTGTTCGGACAGGAAGGGTGAGGGAAAGTGGACAGCACAGAGGGGAGAGGAGGCGTGCCTTTCCTGGTTGCTGTTGCAGAGGGAGCACGCCCCACACTCCACACTTCCTGGGGGGCTTGTGGTGAGTTTACTCTTCTCATTTCCTCCTCCAGCGCATTGGGGAAGACTACATCTCCGACTTGGATCAGCTGAAGAAACTCCTGAACTTTGTAGAAGACGAAGGCTTCATCCGGGACGTGGCAAAAGTCAAACAGGTGAGGAATAAGGGGTCCATGGGCCAGGGCTGGGCTGGTGGTAGTAGTTTGAAAAACAGTCAGGACCTGGGAGCTGAAAGGCCAAACATTCAAGGCATACACAAGAGCTCAGGTAGACTGTGTTGCCCAAGGGAGGCTCAACTGCCAAGGAAGGAAGTCCTTTTATCCTCCTTCCTGCCCAGGACGAACCAATGGGCAGCTGGGGTGGGTGGAGCCGATCTGGAGATTCCTTCCCCGGGAAGAAGCTGCAGTTATGCAGCCCACCACAAGGGGCTGTGGTCAGCAGTACCCTGACACTCTGTGAGCCAGTGGCGTAGCGTGGGTTGTCAGCACCCGGGGCAAGTCAAGTAATTTGCGCCCCCTAACCCGTGGATTTGCGCCCCCTAACCCGTGGATTTGCGCCCCCTAACCCTAACCCCCAGATGTTGCGCCCGGTGCGGCCGGCCCCCCTGCACCCCCACGCTACGCCACTGCTGTGAGCGCATGCGTTTGCCTGTTGGGCAGACTGCCTTCTTTCCCAAAGGAGAGGTTGGGTGTTCTTTTCAGATCCTTCACTGGAATTCAGTGGGAATCATGTCTGATGCTCAGAGGTGAGGGTAGGGTTGCCACCCATCCTGTATAATATAGGATTGTGCTGTATTTCAATGTAAAATGGTGTGTCCTGTATTGATTCAATACAGGATGTAGTTTGTCACATATTTGTGTTTTGCTGATTCATATTCTCTCTCTCTTTTCTATTGCAAGAGAATGGCGGATGTTTTGGTTGCGTGATTTCACACTGCACTGCCCCCGCCCCCCAAAAGTACTTTCTTCACACACACTGTCCGCAAATGCGCATTTGGAGGCAGTGCACAGAATCACGGGCCTGGAACAAAAGAAATTTTTTTGAGGGGGGGGGGAATTGACCTGCAAAATCACATGAGATCATGTCAACCCAAATGGCCTCTGTGCTCTTTTGATAAAAAAATGGGATGTCCCGGTCCAGGACACTTGCACGCTATGCAGTCCCCCACCCTGTCCTGTTCTGTATTTGGTATCCCCCGATAATGTGCCCCCCTCTTTGGCAGAAGAGAGTCACTGGATAGGGGTTGGGGGGGATGTAATGCAGTTTGAGAATCTGGAATCAAAAGTCTTGCTCTAGTAAGCAATATCCTTTTTATTAGTTGGGCCCTGTGGGGTTTCTCTTGCGTCCGCAGTTGTGTTTTTGTGGGTGTGCTCTGGGAAAACTCACACCCCTCTGCCTTCCCCCCCACATCAGGAGAACAAGCTGAAGTTTTCTGCCTACCTGGAGAAGGAGTACAAAGTGAAGATCAACCCCAACTCGCTCTTCGATATCCAGGTGAAGAGGATTCACGAGTACAAGAGGCAGCTGCTCAACTGCCTCCACATCATCACTCTCTACAACCGTGAGTAGGGGGCTCTGCCTATTCTGACCCCCTTGATGTCCCCTTCCCCTGGGGGAAGTGGGGACACCCACCCGCAAACTCCTAATTTCCACATTTGGGGACTGGTTGGGATTAGGGTTGGGAACTGGCGGCTCCACGTTGATTCCAGCCACCAGGGAGGGGGCTGAGTTGAGTGGTCACCAGCCCCCTCCTCTCCTGGAAGGGCTGAGAAGGGGGGGTGCTGTAGAGAGAAGGAGAGTCAGGAGCAGTGCTATTTTTCTAGAAAAAGAGGTGCCAGAACTCACCATGAACGCCTCCCTCGTTCTCTTATATAGTTGTACCTTGGTTGTCAAACTTAATCCATTCCAGGAGTCCATTCGACTCCTGGAACTGTTCGAAAATGAAGGCGCAGCTTCCGATTGGGAAGCTTCCTGCACTCACTTGGAAGCTGCGTAACCTGTGTCAGACATTCAGCTTCCCAAAAACATTCGCAAACTGGAACACTCACTTCCGGGTTTGCGGTGTTCGGGGGCCAAAACGTCTGAGTACCAAGGCGTTTGAGAACCAAGGTACGACTGTAATGGCAATGGCTGTCTGTGGACAAATGCCAGCTCCCTCGGCCTGAAAAGCGAGATGAGCGCCACAAGCCCATAGTCACCTTTGACTGGACTTAACCGTCCAGGAGTCCTTTCCCTTATTTTAATAATGTGCAGTGTTTCATTGTTTTAAACAATGCGGAAAGAATCAGCTGGAGCGGGGGCTGATGAGGGCTTGCCCAAGGCATTTTGATGGCTGCACAATTTCATGTGCAGAAGTCGGCTCAGCATTGTCTGGGAAGCACAAATGAACACATACACACTGATACTGTCCTCCAGCACAGGCTACAGCCAGTGGGTTCAGGCGAACTGGCTAGGAAGGCTTCCACCAGCGCTTTGGTGCCTGTGGAGTTAATTAATGCTGTCGTGTTAATTAAAGGGGGTTGTGGGAAAGCTGGTTTCCCCTCTCCCCCATTCTGTGGCCCTAGGTCTCTCCTTCCCCAAAGCTGGGATGGGGCAGCGCCAGAGAAAACCTCCTTTACCTCCTTTCTGCTGCCAAGCATTAGAGGGAGAGTTTGGGCAACCTGGTGAAATCTGGTGTGGGGGCATTGCAGGGGTGGGGTGGGGGCATTGCAGGTCCCTGAATCTGGGGCAGGAGGTCCCAGAGGGTCATTGTTTGTTTCACCTTTTTCTCCTCCCTGCAGGGATCAAGAGGGAGCCAAACAAGCAATTTGTGCCACGGACGATCATGATTGGAGGCAAAGTGAGAGTCATGAGTGGTGCAGGGTGGGGTGATAAGTTCTGGGGGGTTGTTGTATGGGTGAGGGTGGCAAGTCCGGAGAGGGGTGGGGCAGCTAGGAAGGAAAGGGTTGGTTGGCACCTTGTATGCCCCCTTCCTGCAACTCCTGCAGCCAAGCTGGCGCCAAATGTCTTGCTCTGCTTTTCCTTTGGACCACATCAGTGAGACCAAGAGGGGGACCTTGTCGTCTGGGCAGCCCAGGACCTCCATACCCCCTGCCCAGGCTTGCGCCCCAGGGAGGTCACTTTGGCATAGATAAGGCAGAGGTTTGACTTCACCCCCAGAGGTGCACCCCATTGTCTCTCGAGACAGATGGATGGCAACAAGAAGTTTTGGCCCATTTCTCCCACCTGTTACGGTCATCTTAAATCTTCCCTTCCGCATAGGCTGCCCCCGGCTACCACATGGCCAAGATGATCATCAAACTCATCACGTCCATTGGGGACATTGTCAATCATGACCCTGTCATTGGAGATCGGCTCAAGGTCATCTTCTTAGAGAACTACCGTGTCTCGCTGGCTGAAAAAGGTAACTCAGGGGCCAGGGTGGGCTTGCGGGATTTTGTCAGCTCACCAGCTTCACCCCACCTGGGCTCATCTGGGGGTTGGGATGGCATTATCCTTCGAAATTTGCGATGAAGGCTTCTGCCTGAAATGCGCACCAAGACGCACCACAATGCATATTTTAGAATGTGTTTAGAAATGCATTCATCAATGACTTCCGGAGGCGGCGCGAAACAAGCAATGGCGGTCCTCTTTGCGCTGTGAAGAGGAGCTCCGCAGAAAAGGGTCGTTCGCTGCGGCACAGCGACGACCCATTAAGAAAAACCATGAGCAGAGTGAGCTCGTGGCCGTGGGACTCGGCGGGCACCTGGAGCGACCCCCAAAACGACGAAGGGACCCCGTAAGGGGCTCCGGAAGCGCGGAGGGGAAGCGGTGCTGAGAGTACATCGCTCTTTCTGCGGGAGCGAAGCCGCGCGGCTGCTGCTGATGAGCGCCGACCTTTCTTCCTTAAGCATTGGACTCCAAACTACTTACTCGTGAGTAAGAAACACTTTAAATCTGGAACTACAAATTATAAAATTGGCTGAAAGCGGGAGACGAGAAAAAGGAAGTCCGTCTCCCGGTAGCGCTTAGAGATCAAAGGCAAAGGAAACGACAAGCTGGAAGCATTAGAAAGGGATTTTAAAACGGGAAGCATCGTGCGATCGGCAGAGCTGGCAACTGAAAGGAAAGGCAAACCTTCTTTTTATGTTATTGTGCAGTTTTAACTTGGGGACCTTCTCCTTTTGTTGACTTTAAAAACTTTAAAACCCAGCCCCGGGCTGGCAGGGGGAAAAGGGTTCTTTGCGGATACAATTTATAAAGTTGAAACGGATACATAGAGGCATTATTGGAAGAAACAACTTAGTAACTGTATCTTGCACCTTCAGATGGGATTACTGTGGCAACATTGAAAGGGCTCTGCAAGTGGAAAAAAGTTTTAAGGACTATTGTTATTTTATTCTGCGTAGGAACTTTAATGGCGACCAAAACTTTCCTTCTTTCTTTCTGAACTCTAACAATACTCCCCCTAGTGGAGCTTGGGATTTACAAATTCCTGGGAACTAACTTTGTTTTGACTTTCTGTTGTTTGGTTATCTACTCTGAGGCCTGTCTTTCCCATGGAACATTTGACAGTCTGACCTTGAATCCAAAGACAGGTGTGGAATGAGTGGCCCTCCGAAAACAAGATCTGCAAAATCGAAAGCAGGGAAAGGCCAACTTGTACAAACAACCCTGATTTCTCAGTCTCGTAGATCTTCAGTCCCTGCCGTTTTACAGGGAGTTGCACCCTCAACAACAGCACTACTAAAGGAACCTGAACAACCAACAACTGAGGATATGGCAGCAGGGGGATCTAATACCCTTCTAGATGAAATGCTACAACAATTTGCAATTTTAAATAAGAAGGTTGATGACCAAACAGCCAAAATCGACTTAGCCACATCCTCAATTACCAAACTATCGGAACAAGTGGTTCAGCATTCATAAGAAATTGGGAATTTAAAAGACGCTACATCTGAGATTCGGAAATTGGCCGAGGCTGCAAACGAAAAAGCTGATCAAGCGGTTCAGAAAGTGGATGAATTGAAAGGAGAGGTAAGGCCACTGCATAAACATATTAGTGACCAACAGGCTTATCTGTCTATGGTGGAACTGAAAAATCGGGAAAATAATTTAAGACTACGCTCTATCCCTGAGATTGAGAAAGAAGATCTGACTGGCTTTTTGACAACAGAATTCTCTAAATTCTGGGGTATAGAGGAAGATACAGACTTCAAAATTACAACTGCATTTAGACTGGGAAGAGTTGCCAGGAAGGACAGGCCCAGAGACTGCTTGATCATCCTAAGGACCAAACAGGAGAGAGACAAACTACTTGACCTTCATTTTAACAAAGCACTCGAGATCCAGGACAGAAGAGCGCAAATCTACAAGGATATTCCTAAACAATTATTGGATCTCAGAGCTAACTACACCGATCTAGCTGGACTTTTGAGAAGCAACGGGATACCTTATAGGTGGGAGTTCCCGCAAGGTCTATCATTCAACTACAAAGAAAAGAAGGTCAAAATTAAAACGAAAGAGGACAGCCAGAAGTTCCTACACGACCACGGAGAGGACCTGCAGAAGGGTACAGCAGTTCCTTGGCCCTCACCAGAATCTGGGAAAGAACCAGCATCCTCGGGTTCGGATAAAAAAGAAGACACCCCATAAAGAGCAACAACAGATTGATACAGGATGTCTCTGCAGCTATACAGTTGGAACATTAATGGCGCAAATTCCCCGGAAAAACGCAAAAGGATTTTTCATATTCTGAAAAAAGAACATTTGGATATAATCTGTTTGCAAGAAACTCATGTGACTAGGCTTCACAGGAAAGTGTTAATAAACAAAAGACTAGGCCAAGAATTTATCTCATCAGACAGAGTCAAAAAGAGAGGCGTGGTGATTTATGCAAAAGAGAACTTATTACCAAAATTTTTGTTTAAAGATGAACAAGGAAGAATCCTGGCAATCGAAATACAAACCCAAGGGGAAAAAGTTCTGATATTAGGAATTTACGCACCTAATGAGGGGAAATCAGAATTTTACAAGAAGCTACATGAGACATTGCTGGACTATCTGGACTATTCTAACATCATTATGATGGGAGATATGAATGGGGTGGTCTCTACTTATATGGATAAGTCACAGAACCAGAATCTGACCAAGGACGGAAGACTACCAAAAACTTTTTTCGAACTAACTGACAATATGGACTTGATTGACTTATGGAGGACGAGAAACCCCTTAGGTAAAGAAGGAACTTTCTTTTCTGAGGCTCAACTGTCATGGACAAGAATCGACCAAATTTGGACAACCAGAGGGCTCGCACCTAAGACTATAAGAGTGGAAATCTGCCCAAAGACCTGCTCCGACCACAACGCCTTGAAAATGGAAATGAGATTTACTACTGCCGATTCCTTTAGATGGAAAATGAATGACAACCTGTTAAGAGATCAAGAGATTGTAAAGAAGGCCCAAAAAGCTTTAAAGGACTATTTTGAAATCAACTTGAACACCTCGGTGGAAAAAAGAATAATCTGGGACGCAAGTAAAGCTGTTATGAGAGGGTTTCTGATACAACAGAATACGATTAAGAAAAAATTTTGGAATGGGAAAAAAGATAAGATACTTGAGAGGATAAGAGACGGAGAGAAAAAATTAAGACTGAATCCAAAATCAAAGGAGATTTTAAGAGAAATTAAATTCCACCAGTCACAATATACGAAATTGATTAACCAAGAAGTGGAATGGAAAATTAAACAAATGAAACAAAGATCTTTTGAATCAGCGAATAAATGTGGGAAACTGCTGGCTTGGCAGTTGAAAAAGAGACAAAAATTAAACTACGTTACCAACTTAGAAGTTGAAGGGAAAAACATTCAGAAACCGGGAGAAATTAGAAAGTGTTTCCAGAAATACTTCAAAAAACTATACACCCAAGGGTCTGAGGAAGCGATTGAGATAGAACAATTTTTGAAAGACAATGGCCTACCAGAACTATCTCAAGAGAAGAGAGTAATCTTGAATTCCAAAATAACACAACAGGAAATTGAGGATGCCATTCAGAACATGCAGCTAGGCAAATCTCCAGGCCCTGATGGACTTACCTCCAAGTATTATAGGACGTTAAAAGACTACTTGATACAACCATTAATGGAGGTTTGCAACCAGATTATGGGGGGAGGGAGGGCACCAGAAACGTGGAAAGAAGCATTCATCACATTGATACCTAAAGTGGAAACTGAAAAGACTCAACTTAAGAACTACCGTCCCATCTCACTCCTAAATGTGGATTATAAAATATTTGCAGACATTTTGGCAAATAGATTTAAAAAAGTACTTAATGAAGTGATTCATAAGGACCAAGCAGGCTTTCTTCCAGGCAGGCATTTGTTTGACAATACCAGGAATATTATTGACATTTTGGAACTGTTGCAAACAAATATTAACACCAAAGCAGTGCTTATATTTATTGATGCAGAGAAGGCCTTTGATAATATCTCTTGGAAGTTTATGAAGAAAAATTTGGAAGGGATGGGAGTGGGACGGGGGTTTGAGAATGGAATAGATGCAATTTATTCAGAACAAAAGGCTAAGTTGATAGTGAACAATGTGGTGACAGAAGAGTTTTACATTGAAAAAGGAACAAGACAGGGGTGCCCCCTTTCCCCTTTATTATTTATTTCGGTCCTGGAGGTGTTGCTGAATATGATTAGGAAGGATCGGCAGGTACAAGGAATACGGGTCGGAGCGAAACAATATAAACTGAAAGCATTTGCAGATGACTTGGTTTTGACATTACAGGAGCCAGAAGCTAGTACAAAAAGAGTTTTAGAATTGATTCAGAAATTTGGTCGGATGGCGGGTTTTAAGCTGAATAAACAAAAAACTAAGGTATTAGGGAAAAATTTGACAGCTACTGAAACAGAGGAGTTTCAGAAGGAAACAGAACTAAACATTGTTAAAAAAGTGAAATACCTGGGGGTCAATCTGTCCTCTAAGAACTTGAACTTATTTAAAGATAATTATGAGAAATGTTGGACAGAAGTTAAAAAAGATCTAGAAATCTGGTCAAGACTGAAACTATCCTTGTTAGGCCGAATCGCAGCTATAAAAATGAACGTTTTGCCAAAAATGTTGTTTTTGTTTCAAGCCTTGCAGGTTGTGGACAGAGTGGAATGTTTTGGAAAGTGGCAGAAGGATATATCGAAATTTGTGTGGCAGGGCAAAAAGCCCCGAATAAAGTTTAAAATATTAACTGATGCAAAGGAGAGAGGGGGTTTTGCCCTGCCAGACTTAAGGTTATACTATGAAGCTGCTGCCTTCTGCTGGATGAAAGATTGGATTCTGCTAGAAAACACTGATGTCCTAGATCTGGAAGGCTTTAACAATTCGTTAGGTTGGCATGCATACTTGTGGTATGACAAGGCTAAAACATATGGAATGTTTAAAAACCATATTGTCAGAAAAGCAATATTTATGGTCTGGAAAAAATACAAAGACTTACTGGAAAGTAAAACTCCGAGGTGGGTGTCACCAATAGAGGCCAAGGCTCGGAAAAAACCTAATATGGAGGCCGGCTGGCCGAAATATTGGGAAATAATAGAAAACATTGGAGGTAATTGGAGGTTGCAGAGCTTTGAAAAGTTAAAGGGTAAGGTGCAAGATTGGTTTCATTATGCCCAAATTAACGAGGTGTTTAAGCTAGACAAAAAAACAGGATTCCAGGTGGAAAAATCGAAACTTGAGACAGAGTTGTTAGAACCAAAGACCAAGTTATTATCGAGAATGTATAACTTGCTGCTTAAATGGAATACTCAGGATGAGACAGTCAAATCAGCCATGATAAAATGGGCCCAGGACATTGGTCATAATATCATGTCGGAGGACTGGGAAAGGTTATGGACCACCGGTATGAAGTTTACTGCATGTAATGCTTTGAAAGAAAACATTATGAAAATGGTATACAGGTGGTACATGACCCCAGTCAAGCTTGCTAAGATATATCATTTGTCTGATAATAAATGTTGGAAATGTAAGGAGGCTGAGGGGACATTCTTTCACCTTTGGTGGACCTGTCCAAGAGTGAAGGCCTTCTGGGAAATGATTTATAACGAGTTAAAAAAGGTGTTTAAGTACACCTTCCCTAAGAAACCGGAGGCCTTCCTTTTGGGCATTGTCGGCCAGAGGGTGTTAAAGAAGGACAGAATCTTTTTCATGTATGCTACCACAGCAGCAAGAATTCTTATCGCTAAGCATTGGAAGACTCAAGATTTGCCCACACTGGAAGATTGGCAGACGCAACTGATGAACTACATGGAACTAGCCGAGATGACCGCCAGGATCCGAGACTTGGGAGAAGAAACAATGGAGGAGGACTGGAAAAAATTTAAAGACTATTTACAAAAGCATTATAAGTTATATGAACTATAATATGCCGCATGATTTGGAAGGTTAGCCCCAGTAATGAGAGTGGATTTTATATGAAATTGGATAACATCTTTGAAAGAACCAATGTTTAAATAGCCAAAAGAGATAACATGCTATGTTTTTAGAGTAATTGGAAAATAAGGGATTTAAACTCAAATTGTAATTGAAAGCATAAAGAAACACTCGAAACAAGGTTACAACTTGCTGATTAAATTTATTGTTAAGAATGCACTATGCGGGAGATGTGGGGAAGTCCGATAGAAGATTGAAATAAGTTGTTGAAATGGTTTGATTTTCTTCTTTTTCTTTTTATCTTTTCTGTTTTTTCTTCTTTCTGTATTATCTGAAACTGGAAAAATGCAATAAAAATTATTATAAAAAAAAAAAAGAAATGCATTCATCAAGATTAAAAAAAATTCAATATGTTTTGTGATAATATATTTTAGTACAATTTTTTTATTTCGTAAAATTTGTACGCTGCTTGATGGTTTTTTTAAAACAAACAAACCTCAAAGTGGTTTCAGATGAAAAAGATTGAAATTATCATTAAGAAAAATTAAAAACAAGTCTTGAAAACTTTCAGAAAGTTAAAGTAACAAAACAGATTAAAATCTGCATTGACTTTCTAAAAAATCATGGCGATTGAAAACAACCACCACACACACACATGAAATTTGCAGATGGATGTGCAAACGCGACGGGATGGAGTTCTTATAAATGAGCCCGTCTGTGATTGACATAGGCTGAAAAGGAGGAAGATCTCCCCATCTCTTGGGTGGGCTCCTCCTGTCCCTTTGTGTGACAACCTCTGGGCTCCCCACTGAACCCCCCCCTCCTGCTTTCCCTGCAGTGGTCCCTGCCTCCGACCTCTCGGAACAGATCTCCACAGCTGGCACAGAGGCCTCTGGCACCGGGAACATGAAGTTCATGCTGAACGGGGCACTGACAATTGGCACCATGGATGGTGCCAACGTGGAGATGGCCGAGGAGGCTGGCCAGGAGAACTTCTTCATTTTTGGCATGCGGGTGGAGGACGTGGACGAGCTGGACAGGAAGGGGTGAGTGTGCCAGTCGGGGTTGCTCATTCTGGGCCCCATCGACCTTCCTTGGCTCCTGGGCTTCTTCTGCCCGGCCTTATGGCCTTTGCTGTGATTTCAAAGTGCTCAAAGGGGCCGTACCATGAGGGCAAGGAGGCAAAGGCCAGCCCTGTTGTTGGAGATTTAAATGCCTATATAGTTTCAGACCCGTCTTAGTCCAGCTCCCCTCTTTCTCACAGCAACCCACTAGTTTCCGAGCACAACTCAAAATGTTGGTGTTGACCTTTAAAGCCCTAAACGGCCTCAGTCCTGTATACCTGAAGGAGAGCCTCCACCCCCCATCATTCAGCCCGGGCACTGAGATCCAGCGCCGAGGGTCTTCTGGTGGTTCCCTCATTGCGAGAAGTGAGGCTACAGGGAACCAGGCAGAGGGCCTTCTCGGTAGTGGCGCCCGCCCTGTGGAACACCCTCCCTTCAGATGTGAAGGAAATAAGCAGCTATCTTATCTTTAAAAGACATCTGAAGGCAGCCCTCTTTAGGGAAGTTTTTAATATTTAATGCTGTATTGTTTTTAACACTTGTTTGGGAGCCGCCCAGAGTGGCTGGGGAAATTCAGCCAGATGGGCGGGGTATAAATAAATAAATTGTTGTTTTTGTTCCTGTTCCTGGGAAGGCTATGTGGGAGATGAGCACAGTAGGCCTCTCCCGATGTTGTTCATGAGTGAACGGTCTTCAGGGGTAGACTGCCACTGGTGCTGGAGGTGCCACAGCCATCACTGAAATCATTATCCTGACCTAAGAACATGTGGAAGGCCTGGGAGGGTATGGATACTTACACACGCTCCAAGTTAAATTCTGCCCTTTCTCCTCGCCCCCTGCCCCGCAGCTACTGTGCCAAGGACTACTATGACCACATCCCTGAGCTGAAGCAAGTTATTGACCAGCTGAGCAGCGGCTTCTTTTCTCCCAAGCAGCCGGACCTCTTTAAGGACATTGTCAACATGCTCATGTATCACGACAGGTGAGGCGGCTGGGCATTGGGGTGGGGGAGTGCTGCTGCCTTGCTTGCCAGAACCCTCTGGAGGCCTCAGCGCTGCCAAATTCTTCCTTTCCATCTCTTTTTGCGGTGCTTCTGCTGCTCAAGGTGCGTCTTGCCTTGTCTGCCCCGCAAACAAATGAAACGAACCTGGCCTGGGCGCTGGTCACAAGGCATCCTTTCCCACCTTTTGAGAGAGGGGAGCTTCAGGACCAAACACACCCGATGCTCACTCAGCGGTGGGCAAGATCTCAATCTCCCCTGCCCCTTCATGGGCCAGATTCAACAGGTGTGGACTTGTAAAGTTGGAAGGGACCACGAGGATCATCGAGTCCAACCCGCTGCAGTACAGGAACATTTTTACCCAACCTGGGACTCGAACCCATCACTTGAACCCATTAAGAGCCTCGTGCTCAACCAACTGAGCTATCCTGGGAGGACCACCCACCTGCCAATCACCTGATGTAGCAATGAGGTCAGACTTCAAAGCAGTGGTGGTGTGGGAGGGGTTGCCAGGAGTCCTGGGTGCTCCTTTGAAGTCCGGCCAGCCAGCTGGCTTCCTGCAGGGACTGGCTGTGGGCTAAGAGTTGTGGGCTGTGTCTCTGCCTGCCCCACACCTGCCATTACCTGTAACTTTTTGGGGGGCAGGGGTGTGTGTGGAATAGCCAGAGGCTCTTCACTCCTGGGCTTAATGCTTAGAACCAAAGTGTGTGTTGGGTTGTTGTTTTTTGCCCATCTAGTCCAGCATCCTGTTTTGCCCAGTAACCCAGCAGTTGCCCCCCATCAGAACCCGAGTGCCACAGCCCCCTCTGCTCACTTGTGATGTCCAGCTGGCATCCAGGGGCCAGTGAATTTGTTTAATCCTCTTTTTGTTCAATTCCACTGTGCCTTTTGGGGAAAACCTTTCACCTCTCGTTTTAATGGCAGGCATGGGTTGTGGCACGTGGGATGGGGATGGGGATCCTTATTGGGACAAAGATTATCTTCCCCCCACCCAAAAAAGTGGCTATGAAACCTTTTTTTTCTAAGGGTAGGGGTGGAGTTTTGTCCCTGGCATGGCTGGGAAGAGAGAAGCTTCCTCTCCCTCTATTTTCTGGTCTGAATAACAGTGCCCCCCCAAATGCACCTATAGTTAATTAAAGAAAAGTGAAAAACTCCCATCTCCCCCTGGTCTTCTGTTAGGGCCGCTATTTGCCCAGCAGGTGGCAGCCTAAAGTGGCACTGGCTGGCCAAGGGAGGTGGGAAGGAACAATCCCCTCCAAATCCCGTTCCTGAGCTGATGTTTCATCTCTCCCTGCATTGGCCCTCTATGGCTGTGGAAGCTGTTCATGGCTTACACTTTCCCAAATGTTGTGATAGCCTGTAGTTGTAACTCCTGGGATAGCTCAGTTGGTAGAGCCTTAGGCTATTAATCTCAGGGTCGTGGGTTTGAACCCCACCTTGGGCAAAAGAGTCCTGTGTTGCATCACAGATAGGCAACCCTTGTGAGCCCTTGCAATTCTACAATCCTATGATTCCACAGGCTTTGCTGGGATTTGCTGGGTGCAGATTGTCAGCTTACAGGATGTACTTTGGATTCTCTGTGTGTGAGGAGGAGTTGTTTTGTGGCTGCTCCTGTTACCCTAGTGGCTGGGGTGCGTGTGACTGTGAGTGTGCATGCGCACGCTTAGAGGCAAGAGGGCAGCAGGGACAGCACTGGAGGTGTAAATGACTATCGGACTTTGAAAAGCTGGTACCACTGGATCAAGTCCATCAATTTTGTCGGATTAATTAAATGAAAGAGTTTTAACTGGATTTTGAATAAATGCGCAACCCATCGCCACCACTTTGAATTGCGTTGTTATGCTTCTCTCCCCTCCCTGTAGGTTCAAAGTCTTTGCCGATTACGAGTCCTACATCAAATGTCAAGAAAAGGTCAATGCTCTTTATAAGGTGAGGCGGTGCCCCCCCACATGCCCAATGGTGGTGGGATGGGGACGACGCTGGTGAAAAAGGACTGTTGCCGTGTGCATGTGTGTTTCATTGATCAGGTGTCAATGCCAGATGTGCTGAATGACAGGGGAGCCAAGCAGTCTCGACCTCAACGGTTGCTCTTGTGACTGTCACCCCAGCCTGCTGCTTAGTATCTCCCTTGCATAACTCCTAACTCCAGTCCTAAAACCCAAACCTAAAACACTGGCGTTATCTTTCAAACTGACTCTCGGTGGAGGGAGGGAGTGTCATGCACTGGTTGGACACAAGAGGAATGGGAAGAAGGCTCAGAGCCCAGGGAGTGGTGTTGGGACAGCAAGGAGAGGTCAGAGGGAGAAGACTGCAAAGAGGCAACAGGGCTTAGTGAGCTGGGAGAGTCGGTGGCAGAAAGAAGTCCAGAATCAGAGGCAGAAGCTGAAGAAGATGAGTGGGAGGCCAAAGCGGCAGAGATGATTAAATTCTAACACCTATTACACCCAGGGCTTTAGGGTGTCTCGCACCCACAAACTCATAACAATACGAATCCCAACTTTAAAAGGAAATCCTTGTAGCTGAACCTCTGGCCGCAGGAGGCCCCTAGAGCTGGTCCTCTCCAATGGTTTGGGAACAATTTGGCAGGGGTGTCCAGGTGCCCACACACTGAAATGTGGGGGGGGGGGAGGCTCCCTTCTTCCCTCTCATGATTTGCTGCTTTGATCTCCCTCCACAGAACACCAAGGAGTGGACCAAGATGGTGATCAGGAACATTGCTTGTTCCGGAAAGTTCTCCAGCGACCGCACCATCGCCCAGTACGCCCGTGAAATCTGGGGTGTTGAGCCCAGCCGCCAAAAGATCCCCGCCCCCGACGAGCCTCGGGAGTGAAGGAACCGCCCCCTCATGTGCCATCAGCAACTTCAACGGGGCAGCTCAAAATCAATGGGTCCCTCACCCCCCTTTTTCATCTGGCTCCAAATGTACAATCACTTTTTCTTGTAGGGGGAAGGAGGTCAAAGGAGGAGATTGTTTTTCTGTCTAGGTTCCCCCTCTCCCCATTTTAGAATCTGCCCCATAGGAGCTGTGGCAGGCAATTCAGCCCAGTCCCCCTTCTCCCCCCTTCCTGCCATGCTCTGCTATTTATTTTAAGGGGGGGTCCACACCTTGATTTTACAACCCATCTCTGCTTCTGAAGCCCTCCTTTTGTTCAAAGGGTGAGGGGTGTCTATGGCTTCCCTGCTTTTTAAGGGGGCTTCTCTGTCCCATTTTTATCCTCAAGGGATGGTATTGCTGGGTAGGGAGGGAGGATTTTATCTCCTCACTTTTAAAGCAGCACTTGGCCTGTTTCGTCAAAATGGGGCAACAAGGCTCCTGGAGGGGAGAGGGCGCCAATAATAATAAAGGTTTTAAAAACTACTGTCAGCTGCAGGAATGTATTTTTACAGGGGGGTGGCCGGATACTTGTGCATTCCTGGAGCGTCTTCCTCTGAGCAGGGTGTAATGTGGAGTGGGACGGATCCCCACTGTTAAATCTTTTATTATTTCAAGATGCAGAACCGCCAGGGTCACTCTAAGCAAGGTGGGATTAGGCCAGGGGTCGGCAAACTTTTTCAGCAGGGGGCCAGTCCACTGTCCCTCAGACCTTGGGGGGGGCGGGACTATATTGGGGGGAAATGAACAAATTCCTATGCCCCCAAATAACCCAGAGATGCATTTTAAATAAAAGCACACAATCTACTCATGTAAAAACATGCTGATTCCCAGACCGTCCATGGGCCAAATTTAGAAGGCGATTGGGCTGGATCCAGCCCCCATGCCTTAGTTTGCCTACCCATGGATTAGACTCCGAAGATTCAGGGTTGATCTGAAAATGAGCAGGGTGGGGTGGGATGGGGGGAGAGGGGAATTATTAAAGGAAGCCCCGAGGGTTTGCCTATCCCCAGAGAATCAGACAAATCTGTCCTGCAGCTGGGAGAGGATGTATGTGTCCATCCATTGGGGGTGGGGGCTGCGTTTTGTGTTCCTAATCCTGCCTCCCCCATATCTACAGCGTTCTTCCATTCTCACACCTGACAACCCAACAGACCTCTTACTCAAAGCAGCATTTTTGCGGCTACTACCTTTAATGACTGCGCTCAGTCTCCACAGTTGGAGGCAGTAAATGGTTCTTAGTTCCTGGAAACAGCAGGAGGGGAGAGTGCTGTGTTGTGCTCATTGGGGCAACTGGCTGGCCACTATGAAAATTATAGAATTGTAGAGTTGGAAGGGACCCTGAGGATCACCTAGTTCAATCCCCTGCAATGCAGGAATATGCAGCTGTTCTATATGTGGATTGAACCTGCAACCTTAGTGTTACCAGCTCTACACTCTAACCAACTGACCAGGGGTTCATGTTCACCTGTTCATCCTCCCACATGATCTAGGGCCATTGCTTGCCCACGGTGCCCCTTCCGCTGTCTACATGAGACCTGAATAAAATAGAAAAATAAAAATGGCAGCATAACTCCCTGGTTGCTGCTGACCTCAGCCACTCCCCGATTGTCAAGAAAACACCTTTGACAGGGAAGTTTCTGTGGGGAACTGGGGAGTTAGAACGGATCAGCAAATTTGATCCGATTCATTTTGGATCAAAACTGGGGAGACATAAAATGGGCAAAAGGAGGAAGTTTTGTGACATCAACGGCGACGATAGTGGTGAATGGCTGCGCTGACCTTGTAGACATCTGAGCTTTGATAGAAAGATCACAGAGCAGATCTGCTGTTTGGTCCCACAGTTTACAAAACCCCATATGCACCTGCCCAACTGAGATGAACACTTGGTTGGACTCTAATCTGCAAAAGCTTCTGCGTCCATCTATCTCCAAAGTTGTTCCAGCGCCAGAAGAGTCTCTATTGTGGCTGCTGCTGCAGACACTCTGAGCCAGAGTCACATGAGGACGTCATCTTCTTTAGCTCCAGGCTGTCCAGTTTGTAGATGTCATGTGCAGATGTTGGCGAGAAGGGGGTGCCCTGGCTCTCTCTGGAAAGGAATGAAGAGAAGCCACTAGGGCTGTATTTCTCCTGGTCCAGCCTGGGAGCTTCAGCAAGGTCAAAAGGTGTCACACACACACACAGGTCAAACTGGGGAAGCTGCTATGTGTGAAGGAAACAAATGACAAGCTGCAGTTTGAGAAAGACACACACACACACACACATCCAGAGTAGGTGATCTGTGAGCATCTCAGGGTGCTGGCTGGTGGGAAGATATTCTCCAGAAACCGGATGTGGGAGCACTGGACCTTCAGGTGCCTGTGGAGTGTTCAGTCTACACATATATAAATAAATGCAAATATTACAAAACCAAAGGAAACTACCCCTGGGCCTGCTCACTGCTCAGTCCAGGGTGTGTGCGAGAGCATAGCAGCCTTCTGTGTTGAGGTGACATTGGACAGTCAGAAAACTCTTTGCTGCGCAATCCGTGACGCATATTTCTGCACGTGCTGGAATCAACAAGTGATAAAAAGTGGCAGGTGCTAACCCAGTAAGATGTTGCAGTCAAACCTTACAGCAGCTTTGAGTCAGTACAATGTTTAATTTTATCCTTCCCGTTCTACCCCTTGATGGAGAATGTCCTTTTCTCCCCCCCCCCTTTTATAATAGATTGTGAATACTAGATCTTTGCCATTCAGGCTCTCCTCCTCTTTCTGCTCTGCGGAAAACCTTCTCTTTTTCTTTGTTCTGGTTTAATCATTTCTCCAATATATATATGGGGAGCAGGTGGTCTTGCTTCTTTCTCCCCCCCCCTTCTCTTGCTTCCTTTTTTCATTTCATTTCTTTTTATCTCTTCTTCTTTTCCTTTTCTTTATTCTTTGGTGTCCTCTGCTGGGGGCCTCTCTTAGAGTCCAGAGATTGCACATTCATGGGGGAGGTAGATGGTTAATGGAGGGACCGTCTGTGGGGTTGGCCTCCCAGGCTGGGGGAAGATCCCAGGTGAAGCTGGAAGGGGCTCCTACCATTTGTGGGGGTGGTAAGGGTTCAGAACGACATTTAAGATAGGACTCCATGCTCTCTTTTTTTTTTTGCTTTTTTGTAGCTGTTTTTGTTTACATTAATTTTCTGCATCCTATTTATCATGAAAAAACTTAATAAAAATCTTAATGGCAAAAAGCAGGTGCAGGTGCAGGTGAGAGCCAGTCTGAGCCTCCATCCTAAATACTAGATCCGTTCTTTGCTAAAGATCCCATTTCCCCCATGACCTTGAGCAAATCCCTTCCTTGGTCCCCAGGGGTCAGTGATGGTCCCTAAGGCATCAGGCAGGGAATTGAGAATGTGCCACTCTCCTCCCCGCCAGCCCTTCCAGTCAGCCTCAACAGCTGCTCCTTCACACCCAGAGAGTCATCCCTAAAAATAGTCCCTGCCCCACAGCCACACCTGCTTGTGTTCTTTAGCAGACCTGGGGTGTTTCTCTGCATGTTTTCTTGCAAGAGGGTGATGAGCTTTGAATCAGTCCTGGCGTGCCCTTGTAGTGTTTGGGGTCCAAGGAGGAGCTCCTCATTTGGTCAAGAGAAGGGAACCCGAGAGGGATGACTTAAAAGCCACCTTTGCCACAACTTTCTTCTCACTTCCTTAAGAGTTACAGAGTTTTACCTTGTGGGGTTGCTGGGAGAGCCAGGAAAACAAACAAGGTACAGTGGTACCTCGGGTTAAGTCCTTAATTCGTTCCGGAGCTCCGTTCTTAACCTGAAACTGTTCTTAACCTGAAGCACCACTTTAGCTAATGGGGCCTCCTGCTGCTGCCGTGCCGCTGAAGCCTGATTTCTGTTCTTATCCTGAAGCAAAGTTCTTAACCTGAAGCACTATTTCTGGGTTAGCGGAGTGTGTAACCCGAAGCGTGGTACCTCAGGTTAAGTACCGTATTTTTTGCTCTATAAGACTCACTTTTTCCCTCCTAAAAAGTAAGGGGAAATGTGTGTGTGTCTTATGGAGCGAATGCAGGCTGCGCAGCTATCCCAGAAGCCAGAACAGCAAGAGGGATTGCTGCTTTCACTGCGCAGCGATCCCTCTTGCTGTTCTGGCTTCTGAGATTCAGAATATTTTTTTTCTTGTTTTCCTCCTCCAAAAACTAGGTGCATCTTGTGGTCTGGTGCGTCTTATAGAATGAAAAATATGGTACTTAATTCGTTCCGGAGGTCCGTACTTAACCTGAAACTGTTCTTAACCTGAAGCACCACTTTAGCTATTGGGGCCTCCTGCTGCCGCCGCGCCGCCAGAGCCCGATTTCTGTTCTTATCCTGAAGCAAAGTTCTTAACCTGAAGCACTATTTCTAGGTTAGCAGAGTGTGTAACCTGAAGCGTATGTAACCTGAAGCGTATGTAACCCGAGGTACCACTTTACCACTGTACTCTGTCTGCAGAACTGTACAAGTTTCTCCATTGGCTCTGCTGAGAGAATTTTGAGCAGCTTCTCTTACTGAACTGTTGCCAGTTCAATATAATATAATAATAATTATTTGTTTGTTTATTTATTGTACCTTGCCCATCTGGCTGGGTTGCCCCAGCCACTCTGGGCTGCTTCCAACAGAATATACAAAAACACAACAGAACAATGAAATAAGCAAGTGAGTTTGCTCAATTCCTTCTCCCTCCTGATCTTTTTTTCCTTTCGTGCGTTGCCTTTTGGATTTAAAGTCTGAAGGCAGGGACTGTCTTCCTATAGATGTCTGAGAGGCGCTCGGCACTCAAGCATTTTTTTCTTCTGACCAGCAAGCTTAAAATGCTTCAAATAAATGCAGATCAGCAGAGGGGGAAAAATGTGGAGTCCGGGGTGCTATTTTCACACAGCCATTTTCTCCAAATGTCAACTTGTTTTCCAGAAACAATTCCAAAAACTATGAATGAATGAATTTTATTATTACGGTCACAGACCAGTTCCAACTCACTTACAATATCAGGGAAATCATAAAACACAACAGGAATACACTGAATTGCAATTGGGTATAACAGAGACAATTCAGTTAAAAATATATATTAAATCTTGATCTCAAAAACTATTACTAGTAAGAAAAGTAATTACACTAGATCATCTTAGAATATCTGAGGTTCGTAGTTTCGTGTTTGCAACTTAATCTTGAGCAGGGCTAGTACTGTACTGCGAACCCTTGAGTACACAGGGGCCGCGAAGAACTGATCTTGAGCATTGCCAAGAACAGGAATTCATCGTTCCCTATGGGTCCTCTGCGTTCTGCCCTCTTGGCTGAGCAAAACCGTGTGTGTGTTGCAGTGGCGTAGCGTGGGTTGTCAGCACCCGGGGCAAGGCAAGTAATTTGTGCCCCCTAACCCATGGATTTGCGCCCCCTAACCCGTGGATTTGCGCCCCCTAACCCTAACCCCCAGGTGTTGCGCCCAGTGCGGCTGGCCCCCCCTGCACCCCCCACGCTACGCCACTGGTGTGTTGTCCTCTCAGCTGGAGAAGCACAGCACAAATATGGGATGGAGGGCAGGAAAACGATGACATTTCTAAAACAGGGTGAGCTCCACCCTAGGATGTGGGCATGGGAGGTGGTTGCCCGGTGGTGAGAGAGAGGCACTCTGTGCATGATCAGAGTGCACGTTACTCCTTGCAGGACCGATGTTCAAAACGGACTTGTGTTCTGTGTTGAAGTGAAAGCATTCTTCAGCTGCTCCCAAGGCTCTCTCTGCTTATTATTCCTCCTAGTGTGCCAGAGCCCAAGTCCCAGTTTCATTAAGAAAAAACACACACAAATCCAGGGATGTAAGTGAAGCCTGGGAAGGAGGGAGGGATGCAGCTCAGTGGCAGAGCACCTGCCTTGCAAGTGGAAGGTCCCAGGTTCAATCCCCAGCATCTCCAGTTAGGACTGGGACAAAACCATAGAGAGCTGCTGCCGGCCAGTGCAGGCAATACTGAACTAGATGGACCAATGGCCTGACTTGGCATACTGTATATTCCTAAGCAGGGGTCTGAGCAGGCGTGGGCTGGCAAGTGGGAGGATGGGGGGGGCGGCTCTTCTGAGCTTTGAAGCCCTGCCTGGAGGGCAGATTTCCTCTGATCCCAGCTCCCCCGCCTCCTCCTTCAGGAGAGCAGTGGGCTGGGGCCCCCTCCAGGGCTCATCCTCTGGGTCAGGCTGGCGCTGCAAGGCCCATAATTGGATCTGCAGCTGGCAGGGGAGCCGCAGGACATAATTGGCTGCGCAGTCGGGCGGCTGCTGTGCCACACACTGAGCTGTACCATCACAGGGCCGGGAGCTGGGCACATACCTGCACACCGTCCACCATGCAAATGCCCCCCCCCCAATCACGTATCCTCCTGCTACCTCTGGCTGGAGCTTCCAGCTTTCCCTCCAGGCATTTTAAACTACAACTCCCAGCAGTCCCAACCAGCAGGTCCACAGGGTGCTGTGGCTGATGGGAGTCGTAGTCCAGCATCTGGAGGGCACCACAGGTTTTTAAGCAGAGGTTGTCAAGGATGCTTTAGCTGAGATTCCTGCACAGCAGGGGGTTGGACTAGATGACCCCAGGGGTCCCTTCCAATTCTACAATTCCATGATTCTAGGAAGCTGCCTTATTCTACCAAATCAGGACTGTCTACACTGACAAAGAGTGGCTCTTTGGAGTCTCAGGCCATCCTGGAGAGGCCAGTGGGAAAATATTATTATTTTATGTATTAAATCTGTAGACTGCCTTTCACCCTAAAATCTCAAGGGCATAAAAATAGTACCAATAATGGCATTGTTTGTAGAAGGCAGGAATGGCTGTGGGGTTTTTGGTTGTGCGCTTGCTTGTTTCCACCTTTGCTCTTCCTGCACCAACAGAAGCAGCTGACTCCTAAGGGAAAGCTCACTGGAGCTCTAGGGAGACACAACAGGAAAGTTTCAGGACTGACGCTGGAGCCGGCCATTGAACTGAACCGGGACGTTGCTGCCTGCAAAGTAGATGCTCTGCTACTGAGCTACAGCTGGTCAACACAGGCTGGCAGCGGCTCTTCAGAATACCCAGCAGGGAGAGTCTTTCCCATCACCACCTCCTGCTGTTTTCAGAAACGCCAACTTGCCCTGACATGACCTCCAGCCAATGGGGAGCAGGCCTAGTCAAGACTCCAACTCTCATCAGCCATAGCCAGTGTGGCCATAGTCATGGATAATGGGAGCTGTAGTCAAAAACTTCTAGAGGGTACTGCATCCTCTTCCTCTGTTGCCACATTCAGCAATTGGGGCTTGTTTTTCCTCTGCCCTCCCCATGCCCTTTTCCTTTTCTGTCTTGAGTTTTTAAGGCTGATGGGACGGGCTGCCTTGTTTTTGTTTTTTGTTTTACTTGATTGCATGTAAGCTGAGCCTCCGGAGCTGATGAGCAGGAGAAAATCGCTTTAAATAAAGAAATGCATCATGTGCTGGGCTTTGCCAGTACCGCCAGCCTGAAACTGCCTCTTTATTCCCGCACGCTGCTTTAAAATAGCACCCTCTCTGAGGAGAGAGTGTGGGCAAATCTGCAGCCCGGTGCACCTGTGACTCCTTGCTTCAGGGGGACCCAGGTGTAACTCCCAGAGCAAAGTTGGCACCTGGCAGCCTCAGAGCTGTGACAGACGAGGCCACAGGGATGGCGTGATGCTGTTCTTCCATATCCTTCCCAGGGAAAGTGATGGGAAAGGATATTTGAATTGAACCCATCAGAAAAGGAGAGTGCCTATTCAAGTCATTTTTCTGTGGGTGGGGAGGCAGCCGGGGGGTGAGGCCTGCCCCATGGTCATGACCTCATACCCTCCAACTTTTCACCTATGAAAACATGGACATCCTATTCCTTAATAATAATAATAATAATAATAATAATAAAATTTATTTATACCCCACCCATCAAACTGGGTTGCTGCAGCCACTCTGGGCGGCTTCCAACATAGATTAAAAACATAATAAAACATTAAACCAAAAAACCCCCTTCCCAGCCTTCAGATGTATTCTAAAGGTTGTATAGTTACTTATCTTTTTGGCTCGGGGGGGTTGCATAACTCCGTACCCTCCAACATTTCTCCAATGAAAATAGGAACGTCCATACAATAATATGAGTACATTCATATGTAAAAAAAGGAATATACAACAGGATAGATAGGAAGTCCAATGTGTTGGTACGTATATGATTTGGGGGGGGGGGGTTGTCTTTGTTTTTTCTCTTTGTTTTTCTTTTTTATTTTCTTTCTCTTCAGGTATGTAAAGTTGGTATATAATCTCGGTATACATGTTGAAAATATATTATAATAAGCTCTGTAATGTAATATGACAATATTTACCAATGTAACATAAGAATGTTAATAAATAAATAAAATTGCCTGTGATAGAAATGGCAAAAAAAAGGAACGTCCTAAGGAAAAGTAGGACATTCCAGGATCAAATCAGAAACTGGGATGACTTCTGTAAATCTGAGACCGTCCCTGGGAAATAGGGACCCTTGGAGGGCCTGCAATCTCATGTAGTAGCTCTCCTTTTCCTGGCCAATCTGAGTAATCCGATCCACAACCTGTACCTCCTGCTCTTCACTTTGTGTTATTAAAAACATTTAAAGCCACCTTCAAGGGTGAAATCCTCTCAAGGCAGCAAAAGGAATCAACTAAGGTCCGTCCAACCACTGTCGCAATTCACTAAACAATTGAGAGCCAGCAATCATAATGAAGCAAAACATAACCCCCTTTTAAAAATAAAATAAAATCATATTGCATTCACTGTTTTGCATTTACATCTTACTGTTGCCTCCAAGGAGCTCAAGGTGACTCGCATAGTTGCCCCCCACTCCTCGTTTAATCTCCACAGCAACCCTGTGAGGTAGGTTAGGTAGAGAGGCGGTGAATGGCACCCAAGTAGATAGAGAGATAATTTATTACGGTCAAAGACCAGCTCACATAACATAACAATTGGAGCAGATTGCAGCAATAGCTCATGAGTTAAAATTGAGATATATACATACACCCATACACCTGAGATTTGGGCTACCATAAAAAATTGACCCTGAGGCACCCCAAAAGGCGACTTCAGCATTTCCCTAGTAAGCTATTTTATTCTAGAGGATGATCTGTGCCTACAAATCTGGGTGGCACCCAAGGTGAGAGCTTCATGGCTGAGTATGAAAACGCAGCTAAAATTCACCATCAGACCCAAAGGAAACCTCTTGGGTCTTTAGGTCTGCCTGCTGAGTTGGGTAGGACCCAAGATACGTCTCAAGAGGGCGAGGAAAGGAGCAGTCTGTACATGCTCAAAGGTGTTTTATTTCGTACTGTCCTAGGCGTATTCCAGGTTTTAGCCTCGGTGCTGAGTTCTGGAACTTAGGCCCTCTATGAATTGGCCCAGAACTCTCAGTTCTTCCCACTCTGGGCTTCCCCAAAAGCTCAGGTTGGAAAAACAGTGATTGAAAGAGAAGCACCTGGCGGTTGTTTTTCCACTGCGTCCTCACTCTGCTGTCCAGTGGGTGGGTGGGGGACCTTAGACTGCCTGATCCTGAAAAGAGGGTGCTGTAGGTGGTGGAACTGAAAGGGGGTGTGCCTTGGCCTGTATTGCCGAAACCTGGGTGGGTGAGCCGGGTGGGCCTGACCTCAGACCCCCTGAAGGTTTCCCCTGTAAGATTTGGAAGATACGGGACACATAAAAGGAAGTTCTTTATTGACGCAGCACATAGTTAAACTATGGAACTCACTGCCACAGGAGGCAGGGGGTGGCTACCAATCTGCACGGCTTTAAAAGAGGATGGCACAAACTCCAGGAAGAGAAGACTATCAGTGCCTCCTGGCAGTGGCGTAGCGTGGGGGGTGCAGGGGGGGCTGGCCGCACCGGGCGCAACATCTGGGGGTTAGGGTTAGGGGGCGCAAATCCACGGGTTAGGGGGCGCAAATTACTTGCCTTGCCCCGGGTGCTGACAACCCACGCTACGCCACTGCCTCCTGGCAATGTTGGCTGTGTTCTGTGTCCACAGCTGGAGGTGGGAAATATCAGTTACTGGAAACCACAGGAGGGGAAAGGGCTCTTGGGCTTGAATCCTGCTGTAGGTTTTCCTTGGGCTGGCCACTGTGAGAACAGGTTGGCCTGACCCTGCAGGTGCTTCTTAGGCCAGGGGTCAGCAAACTTTTTCAGCAGGGGGCCGGTCCACTGTCCCTCAGACCTTGTGGGGGGGCCGGACTTTATTGTTTTTTTGGGGGGGAGAACGAATTCCTATGCCCCACAAATAACCCAGAGATGCATTTTAAATAAAACGACACATTCTACTCATGCAAAAACACGCTGATTCCCAGACCGTCTGTGGGCCAGATTTAGAAGGCGATTGGGCCATTCCTTTTTTTTGTTGGAACAATTTCTTTTTTCCAGTTTTTAGCAGTTAGGATCCTTGCCGCTCCTGTGCCACTGTTAGAGTATATTGAACTGGTTAGATTAACAGAGGCAATTAGAGATCACACTAGATAAGAGTTTCAAAAAGCATGGGGGAAATGCAGAGAATACTTCACAAAACAGTGCCCTAAAATACGTACCTGGACTTGTTTGGATTTGTAATGTCTGCAGGAGACTTTGGGGATATTTAAGTTATAATTAGAAAAATCTTAATAATCATTCATAAAGGAAACAGCTTATAAGAAGTAAATAAGGAGGCCAGATACAGGATAAAGGAAGTATTTTATTTGGTTGTTTGTATTGTTGTATGTTATGCTTATTGTATGTTATGTTCACGTTTAATGAGGGTGGATTTCTGTATTGGGGGGTGGGGGGTTTATGTTATGTTGTAAATAAAAGTTATAATAAAAAAATAGAAGGCGATTGTGCTGGATCTGGCCCCCGGGCCTTAGTTTGCCTACCCATGTTCTTAGGCTCTCATGAGTTTTACAGTCATGATTCTGACCGGGCTTATTTGGAATTTGGAAGCCAGTTCTGCTGTGCTCCATGTGGCATCCTAAGCCATGTGCGGAGGGCAGCTGCAGTGGGAAATTCCCACCTGGGAAAGCTCCTGGCATAAAGGCTCATTTGCAGGGACCACTTCCAGCAGCACGGGTTGGGCAGCCATCTGTCAGGGATGCTTAAGCCGTCATTCTTGCCCCACAGGGGGTTGGACTAGATGACTCTGGGGGTCCCTTTCAACTCTACAGACCTGATTCCATGGGTTGCGTTCAGCCTGGCTGGGCAGGAGGTGGGAGAGGAGGACCTCCTCTCAGGATAATCCAAAAGCCATGCCTCTTGCGCCACGCCCCCCCTTCCCAAAGCCTCTCAGGCAAGAAGAAGGAATGGTTTACAGCCGAGGGGTGAAACACCAGCCCTCTGTTATTTCTTTTATTTATTTCATAAAATTTATATACTGCTTGATTGTAGGAAAAAATGCAAAGCAGTTTTATAAAAATGATACAACAATAAAATTATCGCTAAAATTTTTACAGCCGTGATTTAAGCATGCAGAAGATTAAAACGGCAATAAAACAGACTGAAACAAATTAAAATTGCTACAACTCTTTAAACGCTTCCAGGGCCAGCATCAACTCATGTTTGGGGGTGGGGTGGGGGTGGACTGTGCTAAAAGCTAAAACCAGGTCTGGTCAGCAGTGGTGCTTAATATCTCAAGAGGAAAGGCTCTCGGATCTGAACCTGTTCGAAGCCACAACCTCTTTCTCAAAAGTCCCTTTTTTGCAGATGTGTGGGGAAGGAACTCTGTATGTGCTCAGAGGCGTTCTGTTGCTTCTTCATCTCGGAGGGAGCACCAGTTGCTCATGGTCAGGGGCCAAGCTTTGTGCAGGGAGAAGGGCGCATGCCTCTGAGAAAATCCACCCGTGTCTATTGTAAGAAATGAAAGGGTGCCTCCTGGCATGTGCAGAGGGCTGACTGCTCATCAGGATATGGCAAGGCGGAGACAAAGGCCAATGCCTCCTTGAGTCAGCTTCTCATGTGCACTCAACCTGGTTGGGGGGGTGGACTGGGGAGGGGGAGTCGAGTAGTGCCAGGCCCTCCAGCCCTCTTCAATCAGAGCCCTGCAGAGCCAGTTGCTATGGCAACCGGGGGATGCTGCGCTGCCAAAATGCAGGCAATCTCTGGACCCCTGGAGGGCTGCAGTGGCGCTTCAGGCCTCCTCTTTGCACCCCCTGCCTCCGCGACACCCCAAAAGGCACCCCAGTAGCGGCAGGACTTTCTGGGGAGCGCCTACACACACACAAGCACACACTTCATTCATGATACAACCCCCTCCTCAATACAGTCTCTCCCCTCCCACCCCCAGTGGGAAGGTTCTTAATTTATTCCCCACATATTGAAATAGAGCAGAATCCGGGAGGGGGGGAAGAGATATCCTGTGTACAGTAAATTCTTGGGAAGGTTGGGCGGGGGCACGACTTAGTGTCTGTTGGGAGCGGAAAAGCTACCCCTTCCCCAATTAGTAATTGCTTTGTTAATGACATTGTTTTGCGTTTTCAGTGTGCTACTTTTATTTGCTGCTCTAAAGCAGAAGCAGAATAATTTATTTTTCTTTAAAAAACGAAGCTTTGAGCAAATCTCGCTTCTTTGCAGAACTACAGGAGTTAACCCATCAGTCGGGATCAGCTCTGACGGCGCCCCTCCCTCCCCCTCTCTCACATACACTCTCCTATAAAGAAGACTCTGCTCATGTCCTCTGTTATTCGGGGGGCACGCACTCTGCACATGCTCTGCGGCGTCCTCTTATTTGCTCTCCGATGTTTTGAGAGCTGTTCTCTACACATGCTTCTGTCATTTTTCCTTTCACTGATTCGGAAACACTGGGGCACTTTTACTTACTTTGCCTCTGTGTGTTTCGGGAAACACACTCTGCACGTGCTCTGGGACACCCTGTTCTTTCCGATTTCTCTCGGTGCGTTATTGGATTGAGGGCTGGGGGTGAGTTCTGGCGCTGAAAGAGGGCGGCCCCCTCACCTTCTCTCAGGCGGGCCATCCCGAAGAGCGAAGAGACTCTACACATTCTCAGAGGCACCCTGGGACGAAGGCCGGGCAGGTGAGAAGCAGATTGGGGGTCCAAGAAGCCACGACGACCACCGGGCGGGGGCGCGCGCGGAGCTTGCGGGGGTCCTCTTCCTCGCCCCCCCCCTTTCCTCCGTCTCTGTCGGAGCAGCCCTGACCCCTTCCTCCGTGCGCTCTCGGTCGGAGAGGCGAGCGGGGCGAGGGGGCGTCCGCGGCGGGAGGGCGCGGGGCTGGTCCCCTCCCCGCTGCCTCGCTCTCCCCTCCCTCCCTCCTTCCGTCCCCGCCCTCCCTCCGGTGGCGAGACGCGGCTGCGTTTTGCGTACGCCGAGGCAAAGGCAAAGGCAAAGGCAGCGCCGCCGCAGCCGGACCGAGCGGCCGTCGGAGCGCAGCGCCAGCGGGCTGGAGCCGCCCCGAAGCCACGGTGAGTGCCGCCGCCGCCGCCAGTCTGGCCGGGAGAGCGCGAGAGTCGCTCCCGCCGAGGGAGTCGTTCCCTGGGCCATTCTGCTAGAGGTCAGCGCGGACCCTTCGTTGCAGCCCCGCGGCGAGAGCACCTCTGGGCATGTACCGAGTGCGCGTCTCCTGGGAAGGTGGCGGGGGAAGGCATTGCTTTTGCCCCAGCGCTATTCTTGGGAAGGGTGGGACGCGAGAGCCCCGAGGAGGCACCTGCCCAGGCGGAGAGAGTGCCTCTGCCTGCGTGCAGAGTGCCTTTCCCCTGGCAGCCCATCCGCAGCACCTGCGCTTCCCAGAAGGGGCGGTGTCCAGGTAGGCAGGTTTTAGAAAGAAGTTAAGCCTCTCTGACCCTCTTGCCGCATGGAAGTGGGGGGTGGGAGGGAAGAGGTTTGGGGTCACCTCCCCCCACCCCGTTGCCCAAATGAAAGAGGGAGGTCACCTGCCTTGCAGCGCCCATTCCACCGCCTGGGTGCCTATGCTCGATTTGAGGGTCACGCAAAGTGCAGCTTTGCGCTCCCCGCACGCCCCCCCCCGACACCGCGCAGCATTTCCCCTGGTCTTGTAGGGCAGCTGTCGCAGCCCGCTTCAGCCTTCCATGGGGAGGGCAGAAGAGCGGACATGTGGAGCCGCCAGTGCTTTGGGCTCAGCGGGGCTTGGGGAAGGGCGCCGTGGCCCCTCGGTGCACCATGATTTGGGGGGGGGTGTTGCCTGGTGCGTGGCCCTTGCGTGGCAGCGGGGCTGCACCTGCCGTGGGCGCCCGCCGTGCATGCAAAGCAGCAGCGAAACGGTGGCGCCTCGCCTGTGCGTCTCGGCAGCGTGTGTGTGTATGTGTGTCTTTGTGTGTGCGGGTTGGCGGTGGCAGGAGCCCTGTGGGAGGTGATGTGCAGGTTGTGTGCAGAGGGCAAACTTGCATTTCACCCCCACCTCCCACCCCCGCCCTGCGCGGAGGCTTTGGATTGTAGAGCGCGCGCGGGGGGGGGGCTCTTGCCTTTGTGCGCGCCCCCTCTGCAGCACCGGGGCTTGCTCTGTCTATCTTTCCCCATTCGCCTTTTGTGTGTGTGCAAAATCAGCAACAGCAGCAGCTGCGCGTGTTGATAAATGTTTGTGCCACTCAGACAATCTGCTGTCAATATATTTACCCTGCTCTCGAGGGCGGCTGTTGGGAAATGGCATTTTGCAACATGCAATTTTGCAAGGAGGCCTTTGGGTATGCATTGCGTTGGAGGTGCGGTGAATGGATGGGGGGGGGTGCGGGATGAGAAGAGAAAATGAAATCAGTTTGCAGGAATCAGGAGGGGACGGGAGACCCTGAGATGTGGGGTCTGAAGGGCTGTGCCTCTCTCGAAGCGGCGCCTCTCCTGTAGCCAACCGACCTGGCCTGCCATCTCTCAGCTCCTGGCGCTCCTGCCTGGCTTTTGAGCAAAACTTGCCTAAAAATAACTCCGCCAGCAAAAAACGCCAACCCACCATTTCCGAGCACAAAGGCCTGTCTCAAAAGATTAATAATAATCTCCTTCTACGACATAAAGACATTCCTTACTCCACGCCGGGATTCTGGGCGCTGCGCTGGAGAACTCCCTGCTGGGGGAAGGAGCAGCAGATGCGTGCCCGCCTCTCTGCTTGAACACCTTCCAGCTCACAGGCCTGGGAGCCTCTTCCCCAAGCACAACAACCCTGCGAGGTAGGCTGGGCCGAAAGACAATGACTAACCCAGAGAGGGACATGGCTGAGTGGGGATCTGAACCTGAGTTTCACAGCATCGTGCAAGCAGAGAGTTTGGAGATGGGGGTCTTCAAGGCCATCCAGACCAGCCCTCTGGCATCCAGAGTCTGAGCATCTCTGACAGGTGGTTGTGCAGACACAGCTTGAAATCCTCAGGGAGGGAGAGCGTACCACTTCCATCCCTCTCTCTGCACCAAGGTTCTTAGTTCCACTGCCGAACTGCTTTTTTCCACTGAGAAGTGTCCCCTAACATTCAATAGAAATCTAGAGGGCCTTCTTGGCAGTGGCACCCACCCTGTGGAACACCCTCCCAACAGATGTCAAACAGATAAACAACTATTTGACTTCTAGAAGGTAGCCTTCTTAAGGGAAGTTTTTAATGGCTGATGTTTTACTGTTTTTTTAAAAAATATTTTGTTGGGATGGTGATGATGAGGAAAGCCCTTCCGGGATTTGTAGGGGGCTTCTGTGTGTCCCCTCGCCCACCCCAAAGACCTCTTTTACCCAGGCTAGCTAAACAGGCTTCCACCCTTTCCAAACACTCTACACCAGGGGTTGTCAGAAGGAGAAAGATCTATTGGATCTGTTGCCTGCTCTCTGTGATTTGCAAGTATTTCTGACTCCCGGTGGTTTAAACAAAGCAACAGTAAAACGATGCCGCCCTCAATTATCCTGCCGAAATGAAGATCACTTGTGGAAATGAGAGCACATTTTGTGTGAGCACACTTCAGTTCTGGTACTCAAAACAACAAATCCCTGCAGCCAGAGTTCAGTCTCTGCTGGCATCTGCAGGCATCTGCCTGAAACCTTGGAGAGCTCCTGCCGGCCAGTGTGGACCATACTGAGCTAGACAGATAGCGGGGGTCTGATTCAGTATAGGGCAACTTTCTGTGTTCCTAAGGCCTTAGTGATACAGCTCAATAGATTAGCAAGAGAAAGGGAGCAGCATGTGTTTTCAGAATGCAGCCAAAGTCAGGCTGTAGCTCAGTGGTTGAGCACCTGCTCTGCGTGCGGAAGGTCCCAGGTTCAAGTCCTACCATCTTCAGGCAGGGCTGGGAGAGACGCCTTGTCTAAGCTGCTGCCAGTTCGTATAGATACAGAATTGAGCTAAGACGGTGAGAGAAGTTTCCTAGTTCTTGTCTTGGGGTGTGTGTGTGCAGCTCTGTCAGCTCCCCGCAACCTTGGCATTAATTATCAGCACCGCACTCTAACCAGCTGAGCTATCCAGGCTCTGTTTTAAACACTTAAAAGTCTCCTTTTTTCTTGTATTAACCATGTTTATCTATTCATTACATTTCCACCTCTCCTTATTTTCCTTTAAGGAACTGAAGGCATGGTTCTCCCTCTCTTCATTTTATCCTCTATAATCAGTCCTGTGAGGTAGGTTAGGGTAGGAGATAGCGATTGGCCCAAGGTCACCCCGTGAATTTCATGGCCGAATGAGGCTTTGAACCCTGGTCTCCCGGGCCCTTAGCGAGACACTCTGACCACCATACCACATTGAGAGGGATGAGTGCGTTGTGTTTGGATGTGCTGGTGTGACGGTCTGTTGCCTGCGGCAGGTGAAGCTTCTTAGACAATGGAACTCCCTGCCACCAGAGGCAGTGATGGGCACCAACTTGGCTTTAAAAGAGGACTGGGCAAGTTCATGGAGGGACAGGCTGTCAATGGCTATGCACTCCCTCTGCAGTTGGAGGCAGCGATGCTTCTGTTTGCCAGTTGTTGCAAAACACAGGGCGGGAGAGTGGTCTGGTGCTTGCGGGCTCCCTACAGGCATCTGGTGGTCCACTGTGAAAACAGGAGGCTGGGTTAGATAGGCCACTGGCCCGATCCACCAGGCTCTTTTTAGGTTCTTAAGTTTCGCAGCCTACAACTGAGCTCTTTTCTCTGGGCGGCCATGAGCTGCAGTCTCTCTGTTTAGGCCTGGCGTTTCCAGGGACAAGAGCCGCTGAGAGAGGCCAGTTGGAATTCCCAGGCAGCGGAGGGGCCTGTCTAAAATCAGCTGCCAGCCCTGAGTCATCCCTTGGCAGAAGCTCTGGAGCCCAGTGTGCCTTTCCAACATTCCTTGCTTCTTTCCCTTGCTTGGGACGAGGAGGAGGAGGAGGGTGGCAGGATGGACAGGCGAGAGAATCTGCTTGGGGAGGGGGGCAGTAGTGACTTTGCGCCATCGTCCCCCAAGGAGACCCTGTCATTTTCTGCTCCTTCCCATTTGCAGCAGGAGGAGGAGGAAGAGGAGGGCTGAGGAAATGAATTCCCCACGCCAGCTGTGCGTCGCCCTGTTTCCTCCTGAATAGAGAGGCAGCAGCAAGAGGGGATTGTGGTCCAACATTTCTCCAGGGGACTGAAGATTGCTTGGCTTGGGTTCAGATGTCCAAAAGGAGGCAGAGAGGCCCTGCTGGGAGCCAGGAGTGCTGGATCTTTTTCTCTGCTCTTGGAGTTGGAGATGTGTGTGTGTAGCACAACACAAGTAGGACAAAAATAAAGCAGAACAATTTGTGTTGTAAAAAGTTACGGGTTTTCAGCAGGAAGGTTTGGGGTGTGCACCACCTGGAAGTGAGGTACCCCAAAACCTTTGCAGGTGCAAGAAGTAAAAAGTAAAAAAAGGTAAGGGACTCCTGGACAGTTAAGTCCAGTCAAAGGTGACTGTGGGATTGCGGTGCTTTCTGGGTCATGTGGCCAGCATGACTAAACCACTTCTGATGCAATGGGACACCGTGACAGAAACCAGAGTGCACGGAAACACTGTTTATCTTCCTGCCGCAGCAGTACCTATTTATCTACTTGCACTGGTGTGCTTTCAGACTGCTAGGTTAGTAGGAGCTGGGACAGAGCAACGGGAGCTCATCCCATTTTGGGGATTGGAACCCGACTTTCTGATCAGCAAGCCCAAGAGGCTCAGTGGTTTAGACCACAGCACCACCCGTGTCCCAAAGTGTCAAAAGTGGGATGGTATGTGACTGCCGTGATAGCATTGCGAGCACAAATGAATGTGCAATAAGAAGGGGATCATAGGGGGAATGTTTAAATCTCAAATTTATTGCTTGTGGCCTGTCAAGTGGAGATCCTCCCTAGAACAAGGATTGGAAACCTGCTGTCATCCCGATGCTTCCAGCCTCCAACTCCCATCGTCAGGACCAGATTTTAAGACCTTTAGAGGCCCTAAAGCCCCTAAAAGATTTTGGTGCCCCCATATATATCTGATGCAAATTTTCAACAATAATAAACCATCAAATGAAATTTCATTTTTCAAAATGAAATGAAACCTACCGTAAGATGGAAAATAATGTTTATTTTTCTATATTTGTAGAAATAATGTTTATTTTTGTTCAGCTGCACCATATGGTCCATAGCAAGTCTGGAAATGGAAACTCTCTGCCGTGCCCACCTTAAGCACATGCTTATTTTGCTTAATTGTTAAGCCAGCCTTGCCCAGAAGCCAGCATAGGGCGATAGGAGTTCTAGTACCACAAAAGCTGGAGCCCAGCCCCCACCTCGGTTCCCCACCCCTGTTGCAGAACCAAATATGTACCCTGAGGCTGGGGAAGTTCAGCAGCAAGCCACTGCAACATGCCGGAGATAGCGTTTGAGTTCAGTGTATCGTTAAGGATGAGGATGAAGCAAATGACAAGTCACCCAGTTCCCTTCTTCAAAGAAACAATTATTATATAATCTGCCCCAGCAAGAGCAGCCCCCACTTAAAAGTCGTGGAGTATGATTCTGACATCTTCTGTGGGTGGAAGAGACTCAACCCAGTGGCTTTCCCCATCCTCTCGCCTGCCCTCAAATGCTGCTTCCTTTCCCCCGTTGCTGTTCTGAGATGACGCTGAGCACTTCCTGGGGGGGGGGGTCCCCAAAGCAGCTAGTCCTCAGGAGGCTGTTTTGAATGCTTCAGGGGGGTCCGTGTTGCCTTCAGGGCCCGACTTGCAGAGCTTTCTGGAGCAATAGGCTTTCCGCTATTGGAGACAGTATGCTGGGGTAGGTGGGCACGGCCTGATCCAGTAAGACTGTCCTCACGGCATTTGGGTGGTCAGGAGAAAGAGAGAGAGATGCCATGACTAGGAGACACAACGTAGGTTGGGAGCTAAGGAAATGTTGGCATCCCAGAGCGAAGGCAGAAAGTGCCATTCCCAGCTGGCTGACATTCCCACAACCAAACCACGATGGTGACCGCGTGCCTCTTTTTGCACCCTTACGCTTCTTATCACACCGGCTGGCCTGCCATTTTATTGATTCATTGGTCAATCTGAAAGTATGGAGATCCCACGTTTCAGGGCAAAGTGTACTCAAAGCAGGTGGCAAAGGAGAACGGAAATGCAGTTGGAAGAAAGTAACATTTTAAGGGTTTGTTCAAAACCTAGCCTAGCACTTCTTGGGGGAGAGGGTTCTACGTACAGGGGCCAGAACTAGAAAGGCCCTGCCTATCATATCTGCCAGTCGTCTGGGTCTTTATGTCAGATCTGGGAGCAGGGCCTCCGCTTCTTCCTTGCGTCCTGTTGTAAGCCTTGGGCAGGCTGCTCATCAGGCAAGCTGATCTCAAGCCGCTTGGCTGATGTGCTAATAGTGACCCAGTAACCCGGCATGCTATTAGGTAAAGGTAAAGGGACCCCTGACCATTAGGTCCAGTCATGACCGACTCTGGGGTTGTGGCGCACATCTCGCTTTAATGGCTGAGGGAGCCGGCGTACAGCTTCCGGGTCATGTGGCTAGCATGACTAAGCTGCTTCTGGCGAACTACAGCAGCGCACAGAAACGCCGTTTACCTTCCCGCTGGAGCGGTACCTATTTATCTACTTGCACTTTGACGTGCTTTTGAACTGCTAGGTTGGCAGGAGCAGGGACTGAGCAACAGGAGCTCACCCCATCGCAGGGATTCGAACCGCCGACCTTCTGATCGGCAAGTCCTAAGGCTCTGTGGTTTAACCCACAGCACCACCCGTGTCCCTGGCATGCTATTAATCTGGGGGAAACCCCCCTCTGGGCTCCTGCACCCACTTACCCCAGGCCGAGCCCCGAGGGAGGGAGAGCACACGCTCCATTTGTAACCTCAGAGATGTCTGAAACCTCTTTCCTTCTCTCTTTTCAGGTTTTTGCCCTGCTCCCTGGGGATAGCGACCCGCTGGTGGCCGTGTGGCGTCTTTCGTGAGCGAAGGGGATCCGGGAGCCACAATGTCTGAGACTCTGGACCTGGAAAAGGGCTGCACAGTGGACGAGCTTCTGCAGGGCTGCATCGAGGCCTTTGGTGAGGAGGAGCAGGAGAGGCAGGGAAGGGACAAATGACTGAGGTCTCAGCAGGTGGGGCAGTGGTTTTCTTGGCCTGGCGATGCTCTAAAGCACCTGTTCCTGTCCTGCATTGCATTGGTGTGCTGACTCTGGAAGTACAGTGGTACCTCGGGTTAAGTACTTAATTCATTCTGGAGGTCTGTTCTTAACCTGAAACTGTTCTTAACCTGAAGACCACTTTAGCTAATGGGGCCTCCTGCTGCTGCTGCGCCGCCGGAGCACGATTTTTGTTCTCATCCTGAAGCAAAGTTCTTAACCCGAGGTAATATTTCTGGGTCAGTGGAGTCTGTAACCTGAAGCGTATGTAACCTGAAGCGTATTTAACCTGAGGTACCACTGTATGGGGATGGCCCCATGAGATCTCGCGGGAACTCAGACGGCCCCGTGAGATCTCGTGAGGGTATCCCAAAGCCCCTGTGCTGAGTGGGCCTTGCCAGGTAAGCAGGGCAGAGTTGAAAAAAGAGGAATGGCTTTTAAAAGTTACGGACTATGCATAAATGGCAAAGCTGGCAGCAATATTAAGAGATCAAAATAACAAGCTTTTTATAGAAGAGTGGAGGCCCTTTTTTGGCCTATTTGGACAAGCACTGCAAACAAATGAAATTGCGGGCAGGGTACAAGATAGGAGCGGAAGAAGAAAAAGGTAAAATATTACAGGGGTTTTGGTAATAGGAGAGAATTTGAGAATGCAATATTAAGGAGTTTGAGTGAAAACACTGGAGGGTGTGGGTGGGAAGTCAATGCATGAAACAATGCAACTATTGGATTTGAAGTTAATTTGTAAAAATTTGGAAATTCGGTAAAAATTGTATTGGAAAATGAAAAGCACTTTCCACGCTGGGAAAACCTGGTGCAGAAAAGAGCTTTGAAGCTCTCTGCTGTGCCTTCATTTATTTTGTGTAGTTTTAACCAGCCAGCCCTCAACGCGTGTGGTTGGAATCGCTCAGGTTATATGCGCGTAAGATGTGATAGTGCTATACAAGCCCTCCAGCACCAGAGCCTCAGAAGAGGATGAGCAGGAAAGGGCAACTGTGCTCATCAGGTCCTCCCCACTTCCTGGGAAAGAGGATGCTGGACCAGACGACCTCCTTTAACCTGATGCAGCTGTTGTTGCTGCTCCTGCTCCAGGGCTCTTTGGATGGTCTTTGATCCCACTTCTGAGCTCCTGAGTGGTCTGAACTGAAGGGTGTGTGTTTATCTAGGACTGTAAACATTATTGGAAGCTGCCTTTGTTCCAAAAGGGACCCAAGGCAGCAGGCATCACCAACAAAAGATATAAACACTCCTAAAAAGGCCATCACATTAACAAAATTACTTTGGGGTGGGGGAGACAGCAGTAAAAGCTTTCAAAAGCTTTCAAATGGAGCAGGGGAATATATATTTAGGCAAAGGCCTTTTCACATGAAACCTTAAAGTGGCAGTGTGTGTGTGGGGGGCGGCAGTGGCGGGGCAGCAGACCTCATTTAACAGAGAAACGTCCCACAAAGTACCCAAAAGGCATGGCCTTTGCCAGTGGTTGTTGTGCTCAGTTCCTGCTTGTGGGTTTCCCATGGGGGTGGGGGGTGCGGTGGGAGCCTGGTTGGCCACTCTGGGACAAGGAAACTGGAGTAGATGAGCCAATGCCCAGCTCCAGCAGCCTCCTCCTAAGTTCTTACACTTTGGACTACAACTCCCATCAACGCTGACCATCAGCCATATTGGTTGGGGCTGCTGGGAGTTGAAGTCCGAAAGATTTGGAGGTCGCCGTGTTGGCCATCCTTACAGTGTGCAGGGTGTGATGGAGGGAGGGAAGAGTAGGGGTGGGCAGGCTTTGTGGCTGTGGGCCCTGTGGAGCAAGAGGCAGAGTGGGAAATCATAGAATCGTAGAATTGTAAGGGACCCCCCCAAGGTCATCCAGTCCAACCCCCCGCAAGGCAGCAGTCACAGCTACAGAATCCCCATCCAATCACTGCTTAAAAACCTCCAGTGAAGGATGTTGTTGTTGTTGTTAAATTCCCAGGAGGGACTTGCTCTGACTTGCATTTCTTTTTCTTTTTTCCAGACGATGAGGGCAAAGTTCGAGACCCCCAGCTGGTCCGCATGTTCCTCATGATGCACCCCTGGTACATCCCTTCCTCAGAGCTGGCCGCCAAGTTGCTTCAGATATATCCTTCCTTAGCCCGCCGGGCACAATCCCCACACCCAGCCAGCAGCATCATTTCCTTCTGCAAATGTCTTGCGCTAGGTTTCCCTGTCCTGGTGCTCGCCAGGTGCTTTGAACTGCATCTCCCATCTGCTCCAGGCAGCATAGTCCTGCTTCCTGGGGTGTGTGTGTGTGTGTGTGTGTGTGTGTGTGTGTGTGTGCTGCAGTTCCATAATGTCCAGAAGACACTTAGTTCAGGGGTAGCAAAGGACTTAAGATATATGGATCACTCAGAATCTCCACCGCCAAAAAAACTCCAGGCAGCTTGAGGGTACTGGACCTTTCCTCCCTCTCTTCCCACTGCCCTGTTGTGGCTGCAGCATTGTGGGATGATGACCACCCAGAAAAAGTGACCGGCCCCCTGAAGCTTGAAGAGTCACTTCCATTTGCAGCTCACAGTGGAAGAGGAATGATTTATGAGCGTTTGGCGCCTCCTCTCTGGAAGCTGCCAATATCTGCTCCTTGGAAAATAACAGCCAGGTTGTTATTTTCCACCATATCTACAAGCTGGGTGGTGAAGGGGACAAGGGGAATGTGGGATGAGTGGGCACCTGCCTTTTGGCCCCTACCCTCCCAAGGATGAAAAAAGTAGTTAGTTGCACTCTCCGCAGTGGAGTTGGGACTGTGTACATGCCATATGTCTAAAGCGCCTTTAGATTCCCAGCGAAGAATTCTGGGAATTGTAGTTTTCCTCTCATAGAACTACAATTCCCGGCACCCTTAATAGCCTTACCCAAATCTCTCCAGAGTTACCCATTGCCAGGCCCTTGTTGCACCAGCTTTTCTTCTTTTTGTGTATAGTTGTTCTCTTTATGTCTTGGATCCTTTTCTTCGTATTATTTTTTGTGCTTTCTTCTTCACACTTATAAACCACAACAGTGGCGGGATGGGAGACCTCGTTTTAATAGAGCCTGCGGCCTGGTTACTGACAAAACCGAGTTCCATGCATGAAGGCTGAAACCTCACATGAAGTACAAGTTTCATGCAGGAAGTGAATTTTTTTTTTTTGTGTGTGTGTGATCATAATTTTAATAGCTTGGATGCAGCTGCAGCACAAAACCTTTGCTCTACTTTACCTATTGGATAGTTTGCAGTTTAAAACACCCCCAGACCCCCCCCCCAAATACCCCACAACATGCACACAGTTCCTCCCTCTTTCCCTTTTGCTCCTTAACTCTGCCCTGAACTTACCAGGAGTCTCGCGGGTCAGAAAACAGCTCCCTGCAAGTCAAGACTTGCCACTTGGTCCGGTAGGTGCTGGAGCAGGGAGGGTGGAGTGGTTTGTGGGAAGGCTGCTATGGAGGGAAAATGAGGGGATAGTCTGGACAGTTTGGGGAGTGGGAGGTTGGGGAAGTAACATTTGGGGGTTTTCAGTTTAGGAAGCCGTTGGTGGGCCTGGGACCCGGCAGGAAGGGCAGGTGGGATTCTTAGTTTAGACGTCAGGCAGAAGACTTCCTGTTTTGAAAGTTCCTCACAGTTGAAGCGTAACTGAGAAAATAACCATTCACACTGCAAATAACATTGCATCCAAACGGTGCACTCGCCAACGAACTTACTTTGAAATTTACTTCTTCTTTTCCATTCCCTTATGAATAAAACCTATCAATACTGGTGTGGTTCCCACAGGATGGATGTTCTGTGGGAATGATGATGATGATGATGATGATGATGATGATATATTTATACCCTGCCCATCTGGCTGGGTTTCCCTAGCCACTCTGGGCCCATCCCAAAGCAAGGTGTTCACAGTGAAAATCATGTGACGCTGTGGTACTTCAGGACTTTGGGGGCTGCCTGGGTGTGGGGCAGGGTGGTGGAGAGGTGGCTGCAAATCTTCTGCCCTCCTTGCTTGGAGACAATCTGCTGCCCCCTTCTGACTTTGCCACTGACCATGTCACTCCTGGTTCCGGCAGATACTGGATCTCTGCGTTCCCAGCGGAATTTGACCTAAACCCAGAGCTGGCTGAGCAGATCAAGGAACTGAAGGAGCTTCTGGGCCGGGAAGGGAACCAACGTCACAGCAGCCTCATTGACATAGAGAGCGTGTAGGTAAACAGCGTGGGGCCCCCCACAACAGTCCCCGCCCCCTGTCCTCCCTGGGTTAAGTTCTGGCAGGTTGCATCTGATTCCGGTGTGCGAACCTCAGGCTGTGAGCCTTGCATTCCTGGTGTGCGGCATCCACCGAGTTCTGCCCCAGAACCCTGAGCTCAGCAAGTTGAGAGCAAGTGCAGGGCCTCCTTGGTGGTGGCTCCCTCTGTGGGGTTTAGAATGGAATTCATGGAAGCCAAGGAAAACCTCACCTTGCATTTAGCTCTGTTGTATGCAAACTTGCTGCAAGCTGCAGGACTGGCCTTATGGTGGGACTTTAAGGCTGAGATCTGAAAAACTTGGCAGCGGCATGCAGTTCCCCGAGCGCCAGGGATTTGGGGCCAAGCTGGTAGGCGGGTCCTTAGTACCCTTTAGGAGCCAGCTGGTCTCCACCTCTGCTTTTGCACATCCCAGGTAGAGGTTGAACTCTTGCGTCCCCCTTCCAGCCCCACCTACAAGTGGAAGAGGCAAGTCACACAGCGCCAGCCAGTGGCCCAGAAGAAGCGCAAGACGTCCCTTCTCTTTGACCACTTGGAGTCGGGGGAGCTGGCCGAACACCTCACCCACCTGGAGTACCACTCCTTCAGCAAGATCCTGGTAAGATCCATGAAGGTGGCAGTGGCTGAGTCCCTTCCCGCCCCACCCTCCGCGTGTGGGTGTTGCTGGGTAGGGCCACGGGTACAGTTATACCTCATGTTACGTTTGCTTCAGGTTGCGCGTTTTTAGGTTGCGTCCCGAGGCGACCCAGAAGTACCGGAAAGAGTTACTTCCGGGTTTCGCCGCTCGTGCATGCGCAGATGCGCAAAATGATGTCACGCGCATGCGCAGAAGCGGCGAATCGCGACCTGCAAACGCGCAGACGCGGGTTGCGTTCTGCTCATGTTGTGAACGGGCCTCCGGAACGGATCCCGTTCGCAACCAGCGGTACCACTGTATTTAACTGATGTATGCCCTGGCACACAAACATCACCAAACACAATATGAGCACTCTTAAAACAACCCAAACCCAGTGCTATTTTTCTAGAAAAAGAGGTGCCGGAACTCACCACAAACACCTCTTAGAATGGGCCCTTTCTCCTTGTGTGGTTTTTGGCAACTGGCAACCGCAAGCATTGCTGCCTCTGACCGTGGAGGCAGCGCATAGCTGCTCTGGCAAGTGGCCTTCAATAACCCTCTCCTCCATGAATCTGTCTCATCTTCTTTTATTGCCATTGAGGCTGGTGACCACCACGGCCTCCTGGCTGTGTTCTGCTTCTCACCCCACCTCCCTTTCCCTGGAACGACCATCCAGGTCTCTGAGACCAGGCTTGGCTTTTCCACAGAGCCAGGAGTGTCCTTACCCCACACCCATAAGACCCTGGGAGCAGGACCAGCCCCTTTTTTCAGAATGGCCAACCAAATGCCCTAGAGAAGGACCTGAGAGTCAACAGCAGCAACTCTCTGCAGAAGCTTCCTGCCTCTAGGAGTGGAGGCGGAACACGGCCATTAGGGCTAGTAGCCACTGAGAGCCTTATCCTCTAAGTGCCAACATTCCAGGCATCACTGTGTGTTTATTATTTAAATGAAAATATTTTTTATTGTGCTGTTAATAAAATAAAACCCCATTAGGGCGGCTTGCAAATCAGTATAAACAAGAGAGTCCCTATATATATAAAAAGACACGACATGAAAGGAAAATGGATTGGGGAGGGAGGAGGAAATATGCAGGCTCAGGTACAAAATCTTAGTTGCCTCACTGGGTTCGTGTTGGTGTTTTTAAAGCAGATGTGCTGTTTTCTGGGCCCTATCTGGGCACCATTCAAACGGCTGGCCTGCCTCAGCCTCAACTGATCTGCTTTCCTCTCTCCCCCCCCCCCCCAGTTCCAAGACTACCACAGTTTCGTCATGCATGGCTGCACGGTGGACAACCCCATCCTGGAGCGCTTCATCACCCTCTTCAACAGCGTCTCCCAGTGGGTGCAGCTCATGGTGCTCAGCAAGCCCACCGCCCAGCAGCGAGCCCAGGTCATCACTCGCTTCGTCATGGTGGCCCAGGTGAGAAAGGGCGGTGCCCGGAACGTCCTTGCCTTCTGCAACCCTCTTGAGATTGTCACCTGCTTTTGATTTTGAGCCTCTCAAATCAATCAATCAATCAATCAAACAAACAAACAAGCAAACAAGCAAACCAACCCCTGAACGTAGCCGACTGCCATTCTCGTGTTGCCACCCTCTGGACCTCACATGGAGGAAGCACACAAAGAAGGGCTTCTGAGGACGATATCAGGGTCCAGGACTTTTTATTTGGTGAGAGGCAGTCAGTCCTTGGTATAGTGGTTAAGAGCGGTAGTCTCGTAACCTGGGTAACCGGGTTCGCGTCTCTGCTCCTCCACATGCAGCTGCTGGGTGACCTTGGGCTAGTCACACTTCTTTGAAGTCTCTCAGCCCCACTCACCTCACAGAGTGTTTGTTGTGGGGGAGGAAGGGAAAGGAGAATGTTAGCCGCTTTGAGACTCCTGAAGGGGAGTGAAAGGCGGGATATCAAATCCAAACTCCTCTTCTTCTTCTTGTGGTGTTGCGCTATCACTGAGCATCCTATGTAAGAGGTTCTAGAGCCCAGATCCTGTATTTTATAACCCCGATTCCTAAAGACCTATAACCAGGCGGGGACCCAAACTGTGAACTTTGCAGACAAGTCCAGATTAAGACAGACGTCTTGATTTTTATACACCAAATGCGAGCTGGTGCATTTACCACCCGAGTTTCTTCCAATTCCAAATCCGAGCTCCCCCTTAAACAGACAAACAAACATCAGCCCAGCTGTGATTCCTCCATTGCGAGGGGCTGGACTGGACTCTACAGCTCCACAGTTCTGTGATTCAGGTCTTGCCCTGTTTTTCCTGCAGTGCCCTGTCAGCCTGCTTGCCTCCCGGCAACCTCCCCAAAGGTTTCTTAGCGTGAGCGCCTGGAGCCCGGAGCCTCAATTAGTGGGGATGGCAGCTAAATTAATCAAACCTGCTGGCCCTTTGCCTCTCCCTGCTGGACAGTGTGAAGTTCAGAGCAACCTTTTTTCTAGGTCGTTTTTCTTTGAAGAGGAGAGAGAGAGAAAGCGCACACACGGGAGACTCTCTAAATATCTATTTATACATTCAGAGTTTGAGAAGCGGGCGGGAGGTGATCCAGGAGCAGCACAAAACCGCCTACTCCAGATTATAGCCGTCATCAAAGAGCATCCAGGGGCCTAGGGCTCCCCTCAAGCGGCCTTTGGGCTACTGCAAATTGCACATGGACTCCCCCTGATTTGGGGGGTCTGGGTCCAAGGAGATTAGGGATGGCTGGGAGGGGGAGACTTCCTGCATGTCTTAGGACGCTGGGAAATCAGGTTCCTCTGCTAGGGGTGAAGCAGGGACTCCCCACTCCAGAAGAGAGGCAGCAGGGTGTAGTGGTTAGTGTCAGACTGGGACCTGGGAGACCAGGGTTCAAATTCCCCACTTGGGCCAGTCTCTGCCTCTCAGCCCAACCCACCTCACAGGGTTGTTGTGGGGGTTAAATGAGGAGGAGGAGAATCACTGTGTAAACCAGCGTGAGTTCCTTGGAGGAGAGGTTGGGATATAAATGCAGATGATGATGATATAATAATAATAATAATAATAATAATAATAATAATAATAATAATAATAATAATGGAAAGAGTGACTGGCCGGGCATGATTACTTTGCACAATTCTGAATGCCTGAAGGTATCACCTGCAGATCTTTTATTTTTTATTTTTCAAATCAGAGGCAGGGGCTGTTTGAAATCCAAATTGTGGCATGGGGGATGTTATTTTAAAACATTGCTCCCCACCCCCTCCAAGGGCTGTTTCTTTCAATAGTAAAAATAAAATAAAATAGTGATGATTAAATAAAAATGAGGTTCCCCAGCTAAAAGATCTGAATTGCTCTAACTGACAGGGAGTCCTGCTCTCCCCACCTTTCCTGGGAACCTCCCTCCTCCCAAAAAATATCCCCCACTGTGACCTATCCAGTTAGGGTAAAGGTAAAGGGACCCCTGACCATTAGGTCCAGCCGTGACTTACTCTGGGGTTGTGGATCGGCAAGTCCTAGGTTCTGTGGTTTAACCCACAGCGCCACCCGCAGCCCATTGACCTATCCAGTTACTTCTGTTAAAAGGGGAATTTGCCTCTGTGGGTTATGTGTGTATTTCTTGTTTGTCTCTTGTTGTTTTTAACATTTTTTCCTTCCTAATAGCAATGTCTATTCTCCCAAGTAACATGTGGCCCAAACAGCAGTGCTCCCCCCCAATGCCACACAATGCACACATGAGTGAGGGGTCGGCAGGCTCTGGAGAGCCCCACGTTCTGCAGAAGCACATGCACAAAAGAATTAGGGAGACTGCCCCCCCAAATCAACAGACCTGATGAGGAAGATGAACATGCTCAGTGGGTGTGGAATGTTGGCTGGCTTCTGAAGCTGGAATGAAAACCTGGGTGGGTGGAATGGAGTGGCTGGAAGCCAGACGAGGGAGTTCCTCCGCGCTGCAACATTGTGTTGCAGCTCCTGCTTTGTTTGTTCTTTTCAAAAAGAGAAATGGAAGCTGTTGAGAAGAAGAACCTTGATTAGAAATGTTAAGTCTTTCTTCAGATTGCATCCACTGAAACTGTGAGGTGAGGGTTGACTCTGCTCCTCCCTCTGCTTCCCACTACAGTGGTACCTCAGGTTAAGAACTTAATTCATTCTGGAGGTCCGTTCTTAACCTGAAACTGTTCTTAACCTGAAGTACCACTTTAGCTAGTGGGGCCTCCCGCTGCCGCCGCGCCGCGCCGCCGGAGCACGATTTCTGTTCTCATCCTGAAGCAAAGTTCTTAACCTGAGCAGGGACGCGGACTTATAAAAAATATTGGGGGGGGGGAGCTCATGAATAATAAATAAGCTCATGAATATGCAAATAAAGTAGCGCCGCCTCCTCGTGAGCGAATAGGGGAGAGCGTGCTGCGCCTATTAATCAGCTCCGAAGGAAATTAGGTGGAGCTTTTGCTCGGGAGGGAGGGCAGGAGGCATGCAGCCCGACCCTGTGCATTTTGGGCTGGGGGAGGGGCGGCGATGGCGCTCTGCTGGAGGGGCGCCGGAGATTATTGGGGGGGCGGAGCCCCCCCAAACGAATTTTTGAGGGGGCTCGGGCCCCCTCAAGCCCCATGGAGTTGGCGCCTATGAACCTGAGGTACTATTTCTGGGTTAGCGGAGTCTGTAACCTGAAGCGTCTGTAACCTGAGGTACCACTGTATTTCCTCCTCTCCTGCCTTGCCCTTCAACCCCCTCCCCACTTCTCCTCTCCTTCTGCTCTCAGAGGCTCCTCCAGCTGCAGAATTTCAACACCCTGATGGCAGTGGTGGGGGGGCTCAGCCACAGCTCCATCTCCCGCCTCAAGGAGACCCACAGTTTCGTGAGCCAGGAGACCACCAAGGTAGGCGGTAGTGGTGGGGGGTCTTTTTTGCATTGAGGGGAGAGGCAGGCTGTGTAAGGAGCTCACAGGGGTTTCAGAATCTGTTGGCCAGAGGCTCTCAGCAGGCTCCACACTTGCCTCTCTTGTTGCTTCTTATTCTCTTCCCCGCCCCCCCTCCTTGGGCTGGGTCTGCACCCCCCATCCTTAAAGGGAGATGAGAGGGTGTGTGGAGCAGATTGATGCTTCGGGTTTTAGATCCTCTGTGGGTGGAGCTGCCTAAAGACCTGCCACTCAGTCTCCCACCCCTCTGGTGCAAAGACACCCTTATCTTTCATTGGTGGGGCTGGGTCAGCCAGCCCCTGGCCTTTGGGAAGGAGGCATGAGGGCTCTGGCAGGGTCCTAGAGTCCTCCTGTCTCCTTCCCAAAACCTAGTTAGTGCTTTCCCAGTTTTCAGGAGGAGTTATTTTTTTAAAAATAAAATATTTTATTAGGTTTTATCAATAGAAAAGTTTAGAAAAATACAAAAATGAAAAAGATACAAAATTACAAAATACAAAAATACAGACATTGAACACAAAAAGAAGAAGAAGAAAAACACATATAAAAGAAAACAAAAATTCCCTCTTTCTTAATTTCTCATCTTTAGTTAACTTATTTTCCTGACTTCCTCACGTCTCCCATTTTTGTATCCCTTTTAAAAATTGGTTCAGCAAATTCATATCCTATTAGTTTATCTATTATTAATCCAATCTTACATTTTACCTTGTTGCTAGAACCCCTGCAATTCATTTCAATGTCATCAGCATTCAAAAATTTTACAGTATTTCTGCAAATAGGTTTTAAATTTCCTCCAATCTTCTTCCACCAACTCTTCTCCCTGGTCTCGGATTCTGCCAGTCATTTCCGCCATCTCCATACAGTTTTCAGGAGGAGTTAGAAAGGCTCTAGGACCCTGCCAGAGCCTTGTGCTGGGGGTGGAGAATCAAATTTTGGCCTCACTCCACCCCCACAGTGTGTGGGTTCCATGTTGAAGTACTCTTGCAGTCCGCTTGGTAGGAAAAGTTGGACCTGATCCTGCCCTAGTACAACCTCAGAGCTCCACACCTCTGGCATTTCCTCTGACTTGCCTTATCTGCATTTGCCCCTATGTTGGTTGAATAGCAACCATTTGGAAGAAGCAAGCGGCTAAACCTCATGGGAAGAGCAGGGCTCTCTGGAGGCAGGGCTGCCCCCTCCTCATTCTTCACGCCTGCCTTCAAGGGGCTGTTGTTGTTGTTGTTGACTCTTTGCTTTCCCCTGTCCTGCTCAGGTCTGGGAGTCACTGACGGAACTGCTGACGTCCGTGGGGAACTACAGCCGCTATCGGCGGCGCTTTGCCGAGTGCGTGGGCTTTAAGTTCCCCATCCTGGGGGTCCACCTCAAGGACTTGGTGGCTGTCCACGTGGCCCTCCCCGACTGGCTGGACCGGGCGCACAAGTGCCTCAACGGGAATAAGATGCAACAGCTGTTCAGCATCCTCAGTGAGCTGGCCATGGTCCAGAGCATCCGCCCGCCCTTCGAGGCCAACCCTGACCTCCTCAACCTCCTCATGGTAAGCTCTGCTTCTGCCCCCCTGCCCTTGGGTGTCCCCCCAGTTTCCAGTCCTGGAGGGGTCCTGGAATGCCAGTGCTCAGAGGTTGTTCCTTCCCATCAATCTCTTCCCTGCCCCACTTCAGATTTCAAGACACTTGGTCATTTTTGTGGGAATGTTGAGGATCGTAGGAGAGGATATGCTGATTAAATATTATCCTTCCTCACTCACGCTAGTGAGCTAGTAGCAGGGCACATTCTCTTGTACATAGCAGGAAGCCAGTTGGTAGATTCGTTTGAATCTCTTGAGTTAAGCAATCCAGTCTGGCTTGTCCAGATTGGATTGTTCCTGGTAAATCCCCTTTAAAGGTAAAGGGACCCCTGACCATTAGGTCCAGTCATGGCCGACTCTGGGGTTGCGGCGTTGCTTTATTGGCCGAGGGAGCCAGTGTTTGTCCACAGACAGCTTCTGGGTCATGTAGCCAGCATGACTAAGCCGCTTCTGGCGAACCAGAGCAGCACACGGAAACGCCGTTTACCTTCCCGCCGGAGCGGTACCTGTTTATCTACTTGCACTTTGACGTGCTTTCGAACTGCTAGGTTGGCAGGAGCAGGGACCGAGCAATGGGAGCTCACTCCGTTGCCAGGATTCGAACCACCGACCTTCTGATTGGCAAGCCCTAGGCTCTGTAGTTTAACCCACAGCGCCACCCACGTCCCTAAAATCCCCTTTAGCTCCCTCTTAAAAACAATAATGACACAACAGTCTTTAAAAGTAATGATAAGGTTTACTTACATCAGGCTTCCTCAACCTCAACCCTCCAGATGTTTTTGGCCTACAGCTCCCATGATCCCTAGCTAGGAGGACCAGTGGTCAGGGGTGATGGGAATTGTAGTCTCAAAACATCTGGAGGGCCGAGGTTGAGGAAGCCTGACTTACATTCAGTTCACAGAATGATCCTGAAGGCAGGCTTTAGCTTTTAGTTACAGCTACAGAGAAAGGTGTGGATTCATCCTCTTGTGAGGAATGAGCCCATGTGCTGCTGGCTGAGAAACAAGCACACAGCAAAAGCATCAAGGAAGGTAGTCAAGAAAGTGAGAGCATCAGGAGAGAAGGGAAGATGGCTGCGTGACCAGCCCTTTTATGGGGTCTCCCAGGGTCATGGTCATCTATTTGGTCACACAGGGGGAGGATGCTCCAGACCAGGTGTGACAGGAAGTCCACTTGGCTGCAGCAACATTCCCCTGTGTGTCCACTCTGGGCAAACAGGAAATGTTGTATTTGACTGCTTTTGTGATATTACATCCCACAAGTTTGGGGGGATGCAGATTGCTTGCGGTGACCTCTGGGTCTCCCTTTGCAACGCAGCCCAGTTGCATTTGAGGCAACGGGGTGGGGGGCTACAAAACTTCCTCGACAAAGTTTGTTTATTTATTTATTTTAGCTCAGTTGGTAGAACATGAGACTTAGAGTCACGGGTTCGAGTCCCATGTTGAATGAAAGATTCCCGCATTTCGGGGGGTTGGGCTAGATGACCATACAATAAAACCATAGGAAAGTTAAAGAGAGACTTCAGTTAGCCATTGTGGGAGAATATGTTCTTACAGTAATTACCTGCATGGACCTGGCCAGAAAAGCCCAAAAAAGTTTTCTGCTGGCATTTAAAAGGTTGAAACAGAAGGAACCTGCTGAATCTCCAGTGGCAAAGAGTTCCACTGGTCTGGGCAGGGGGTGCAAAAGGCTCTTTTTCTCATTGATGTCTGATGAGCCTCACCAACTCAGGGAACGATCAGTTACACTCCTACAGATAATCTTAGTGACTGAGCTGGGATATAAGGACTCAGGCAGCCCCTGAAGCACCCTGGACTTAAATATCCATTTAGTGAGAGGGGGACCTGCATTGAGCAGTGGGGATCCCATCCTTGCAGTTAGACGTTTTTGGAGAAAGATTACAACAGATCTAGCAGGAAAGGGAGAAGCAGAAAGTCTTGCGGCACTTTCAAGGCTAGCTGTGGACTGGACTGAGGTCAGCCGGCAAACAGAATACAGTATTTTCTATACAAAACGGGGACAACTCTAATATTGGAAACAGCAAGTCTCAAGCTCTGACTTTGCTTTTTGTGTGTGTCTCAGGTCTCCCTGGATCAGTACCAGACAGAAGAGGAGATCTACCAGCTCTCTCTGCAGCGGGAGCCCCGGAATAAATCCACGGTAAGCCCCTAATGATACTGGCAGGATCAGGATGGGGCCTGAATCAAAGCAGCCCTAATGTGTGTGGGACATGGCAGCGGAAGAGGAGTGTGTGTGTTTTCCTCACCCCCTTGCCACCTTGTAACTGCCAGCTGAGAGACAATGCAGTGCAGTGGTTAGAGTGTCAGACCAGGACCTGGGAGACTAGGGTTCAAATCCCCCACTTGGCCATGGGGCTCACTGGGTGACCTTGGGGGCCAGTCCCTGCATCTTGGCCTAACCCTATCTCACTGGGTTGTTGTTTGGGGGATTAAATGAGGAGAGGGGGCGAACCATGTATGCTGCTACCTTCAGCTGTCTGGAGAAAAGGGTGGGGTATATAACTGCAGTCAATCAATCAATCAATCAATCAATCAATCAATCAATCAGAGACGTGTGTGTGTGTGTGAGAGTGAGTGAGAGAGAGAGAGATGTGTGGATCGTGCCCAGGCGAGAACCTGTGAAACCCCACAATCTTTCCTTTTTTGGGTCTGAGCCCTTGCCTGCTGCTTGTGGCCTTGGCCTCATATCTCTTTGGCGGAGCCCCTGCCATTGCATTCTGGCAGCCGCAAATTCAACCCCCCAGGATCTCAATTTCAGGATCAGGGAAGATTCTTGGGAAGAGCCTCCTCGGCCTCAGAAGCCCAGCTGATCAGAGCAGCAGACCATTTAAGAATATATATATATATATATATATATATATATATATATATATATATATATATGTGTGTGTGTGTGTGTGTGTGTGTGTGTGTGTGTGTGAGAGAGAGAGAGAGAGAGAGAGAGAGAGAGAGAGAGAGTGCTTTTTTTCTTAAAAAATGTTTACGGGTACTCTCATTTTCCTACATATATTGAAATACTGCCCCTCAATGAGGCCAAACTTAGATTCACAAAATTTTTAGCGGTATGCATACCCCTGCGTCTCCCCGGAAAAAAGCACTGGAATGAATGTGGGAGGAGGCAGAGGGGAAGAGGGAGCTGTTTTGAATTAGACCATCAGTTTGTATTTACTACTGAGAATGCATAAATAAAGACTGTTCGGAAAAAGAGGAAGAGCAGGGGAGTCATTTCTGGGCTGGGCAGGTCATTGGTCGATGGCTCAGGACAAGGCAGCGCCTTCTCTCCCTGGCGTGACCCTGAGTGACCCCCTCTGGCCTCCTTGGGAGGCGAGCATGACATGAGCATTGCAAATGGATTTGACATCTGGAGAGAGGAAGGGGGAAGAGCAGAAACTGCTGTGACAGTGGCAGCGAGAGAGTTACAAAGCACTTAAAGGCACAGGATCATAGAATCGCAGAGTTGGACGGGACCATGAGAGTCATTTAGTCCATGGGTAGGCAAACTAAGTCCTGGGGGCTGGATCCGGCCCAATGGCCTTCTAAATCCAGCCCACGGACGGTCCGGGAATCAGCATGTTTTTACATGAGTAGAATGTGTCCTTTTATTTAAAATGCATCTCTGGGTTACCGGTATTTGTGGGGCATAGGAATTCGTTCTCGCCTCCAAAAAAAATATAGTCCGGCCCCCCACAAGGTCTGAGGGACAGCGGACCGGCCCCCTGCTGAAAAGGTTTGCTGACCCTGACTAGTCCAACCCCCTGCAATTCAGGAATCACAGCTAAGGAGTCCTTAACAGATGCCCATCTGACTGCTGCTTAAAAACCACCAATAAAGGAGAGTCCACCCCCTTCCCAGGTTGTCCATTCCACTGTCAAACAGCTTTTGCCCCCAAAAAACTATTCCTGATATTTAGCTGGAATTTCTTTTCTTGTTATTTGAATCCGTTGGTTGGGGCCTTTCCCTCTGGAGCAGCAGAAAACAAGCTTGCTCTCTCTTCCCAGTGACAGCTCTTCAGATATTTCAAGCCTGCTATCGTATCCCCTCTCAGGCACACACTTGCATGAAGTGTGCCTATGTTTAATTTATATAGAATCATAGAACTGTAGAGTTGGAAGGGGCCACGAGGGTCATCTAGTCCAACCCCCTGCGATGCAGGGATCTTTTGCTCCACTTGGGGCTTGAACCTATGACCCTGAGATGAACATGCTCTACCCACTGAGAAATGATCAGGGTGGAGGCCCTGAAGTGGGCAGCATCACATCCACACTGTGCTTTGCAGTCTCCTATGAGCAAATAATAGTTTTTGAAGTTCTGAAAAGGGTGGGTGGGTGAGGGGATCTGGGGCTCGCTGCAAGAACTCCAGGTCCAACCTCTAGCAACGCCCCTGCTGTGCGGCAAGAAGGTCCAGGGTCAGTTCTGCTTTCTTTTTGAGGAGGGGCACCTGGAGAGTCAAGGGAAGCGGGTGGTGCTGTGGTTTAAACCACAGAGCCTAGGGCTTGCCAATCAGAAGGTTGTGGTTCGAATCCCCACGACGTTGCTCGGTCCCTGCTCCTGCCCATCTAGCAGTTCGAAAGCGCGTCAAAGTGCAAGTAGATAAATAGGTAAGGTAAAGGGCGTTTCCGTGCACTGCTCTGGTTTGCCAGAAGCGGCTTAGTCATGCTGGCCACATGACCCAGAAGCTGTACGCTGGCTCCCTCAGCCAGTGAGATGAGCGTTGCAACCCCAGAGTTGTTTGCGACTGGACTTAACGGTCCGGGGTCCCTTTACCTTTACCTTTTACCTGGAGAGTCTGGGCAGTTTTGCAATACTTTGCGTACAAAGAGGCAAGGGGAGACAAACGGCCTAAGCAGGCAGAGGGCCCTCTTGGTAGTGGCGCCCGCCCTGTGGAACGCCCTCCCATCAGATGGCAAGGAAATAAGCTAGTACAGTATCTTACTTTTAGAAGACATCTGAAGGCAGCCCTGTTTAGGGAAGTTTTTAATGTTTAATGCTGTAACATGTTTTTAATATTCAGTTGGGAGCTGCCCAGAGTGTCTGGGGAAATCCAGCCAGATGGGCGGAGTATAACTAATAAATTATTATTATTATGACTAAGCACTTCTAGGAGTGATTGATCCACCCCCCTGCCCACATCAGCTCTCTTGCATCCAACAAGGCACTTGTTTATTATCGGCATCTGATAGGCAGCCCAAAAAAGGAGGGTTCTCTGCTGAGCAGCTGTCAATCAAACTTCCAGTCTTCCCCAACCTGGGGCTTTCCAGATGTTTTGGACTACAAGTCCCCCCAGCCCCCCCCGACAACATGCTGTCTGGAGGGTTGATGAGAGTTGTAGTCCAAAACAGCTGGAAAACCCCAAAGGTTGGGGAGGCCTGAGCTAGGTGGTCTGCTTCTGTCTTTCTGCTTGCCCCCTGCAGAAAAGGCCGCCTTTAATTCCTCCCAACCTTCTTTACCTGCTAAGGTCAGGGAAGGGGCGGAGGGAGTCACCTTCCAAACTCTAGGAGGGCCCAACTAGGGCGATGTTAATTAAAATTCAGGTGCCTGCTTTTTTGCTTTTCCTTTCTTTTTTACTGTGTAAAACCAAAAGAAACCCTAAGCAGCCTTGCTGTGGGGGTGGGTGGGTACCATGTTCTCCCCCTGCCAAGAGCTGCCTCTCCAAAGCTTGCCTTTGCATTTCCAAGGAGGCTGCAGCAACTCCCAGGGAATCTTCCCTTGAGATGCAACTAACACCTTCAGAGAGTTAAACTCCTTGATCCCAAGGCTGCTATTTGCATATCCAGCCCCCTAAAAAACCAAAACCCTGTGCATGTTAAGCACATTCAGACAATTAACTTTGCACAAGATTCCTTCTCTTTAATTTCCCTTAAGAGACCTCAGCTGAACATTCCAGCCTTGTTAGAATTATTTCTCCCGAAAGCCCAATTCTGATCAGCCACTGTTCAGGTAAAGCTTTTGCGACTGCCCTATCCTATCTGTGCCCTCCTTTCTCTGGCGGGTAATGTCTTGCAAAGGATTGCTTCTGGGGTGGGGAGGGGTTGGGGGCTCAAGGGCTGTTGCCAGACTCTGCACGTGCTCAGAGGTGTCAGCCTGACTTGGAAAGCAAGTTTGGGGTCACTGAGCCCTGGTTCAAAACCTGGGTTTCCACTTTGTCCTTCTGTCCCCCCACCCACCCCAAAAGGAATTCTTCTACCCTCTCTTTTTCCCATTTTTTAAAAAACTGAAGCTTTGTCATAATACAGTACGATAAAAAAACCAAACTGATCTAAATGAGAAAAAAAGAGAAAAGAAAATGCAAAGTTATAGAACCATAGAATTGTAGAGTTGGAAGGGGCCTTGAGGATCATCTAACCTTGGTGTTTTCAGATCAGTCTTAACTCTTGTCTCACGCAAAAAGGGGTGGACTCCCTCAGCGCTCACCTGGCAGCTTCCCTTTCTTCTTCCATCCTCCCATCCTGGGAGATGTTCCCTTCCCTGCCTCTCGCACAGGGTCCTTCATCAACCATCCATCACTTTCTCAATAGCAACCCAGAAGGAGATCCTCTACCCTCTTTATAATGTTCAGATTGTTGGCGCTCATCCTGGGCAGCTTTTTAGCCACCGATATGCCACACACACAGGGACGTGGGTGGCACTGTGGGTTAAACCACAGAGCTTAGGACTTGCCGAGCAGAAGGTCAGCGGTTCGAATCCCCGCGACGGGGTGAGCTCCTGTTGCTCGGTCCCTGCTCCTTCCAACCTAGCAGTTCGAAAGCACGTCAAGTGCAAGTAGATAAATAGGTACCGCTCCGGCGAGAAGGTAAACGGCTTAGTCATGCTGGCCACATGACCCAGAAGATGTACGCCGGCTCCCTCGGCCAATAAAGCGAGATGAGCGCCACAACCCCGGAGTCGGCCACGACTGGACCTAATGGTCAGGGGTCCCTTTACCTTTATGCCACACCCACCCACCCGGCCATCCAGTGGCCATAAGGATCAGTTCTGAGCAGTGTAAGAACACCAGGACATCAGAAGAGTGCTGCTGGATGAGGCCAGTGGCCCACGTAGTCCAGCAGCCTGTTCTCCCAGCAGCCAGCCAGATGCCCTAATGGGAAACTGGCAAAGCAGGACTTTTGCGCAAGAGCCCTCTCCCCTCCTGCCATTTCCAGCAATTGGCATCGCTGCCTCCAACTATGAAGGCAAAGCAGAGCCAACATGGCTAGCAGCTATCAATAACTCTTTCCATGAATTTATCTAATCCTGTTTTTAAAGCCATCCAAGTGCAACTGGGATAGCTCAGTTGGTAGAGCACGAGACTCTTAAGCTCAGGGTTGTGAGTTTGAGCCCCAGGTTGGGTAAAATATTCCTGCATTGCAGGGGTTGAACTAGCTGGGTTCTTGTGTCCTTCCAACTCTGCAGTTCTATGGTGGCCACCTCTGCCTCCTGGGGAATATTGTGTGTGTGTTTGTGTACGTGTATATGAGTGTGCATTCATGCCGGGATGGTGTTGGGGCTTGAATTTAACCATCCTTCCCAGCCTATCCCAGGCTTCCTCCCTTGGGGACCCGTTTCCTGTGGTCAGGGAACAGAAGCCACCGGATACAACTGTATGTTTGCGATCGAGCTCCGCTGTTGCTTATCCTTCTGCCCCCACCTCCCCCCACTCCCACCGATAGCTCTTGAAAAAAATTGTCCCATCTGCACTTTTAAGCAAAGCAAACCTGGCTTTGCACTTCCTGTGGACTGACATGCAGATCTGAACCCGTTTATCCCTTTGCTTTTCCGCACTTCTCCAAATTGAGCGATATAGCTCTTGCTCAGAATACAAAGACAAAGTGCTGCATTTTAGAGTAAAATGCAGGAGAAAGGGTTTTTTCCCCTTTTTGGAAATAATTTTTATTGTTTTACAAAGTAAATCACACAATTAACACAGTTAAATTTTGAAATGAAACAAGATTCTTCCAAATCTTAGGACTTCCCTCCTCCTCTCCGTGGATCCTTTAAATATCTTAATCAACTGCATATTATAGTTCATCCAAATTATGGTCTTTCAGGAGATGGTTAATATTTCGGGGGAGAAATGCCCCAAAAATGTGTATTTTGTGAAAAAATGACGCTAGTACAAAAGTTTGTGCCCTAAAAATCACGGAATGCTGCAGAAGCAGAAAACAAGAGGAGTTACGAATGAGCATGTGAGAAATTGTCACAGGCCAGAAACAGATTGCTCTGTCTCTCCCTCCCTCCAACCAGCTGCCCTGTTGGTGGTGGGGCAGCCCCAGGGGTGCTGCCTAGAAGGGGTGGTCAGGGGGCTGCCCAAAGGGGGGTGTCGTTTGGCCAGAGCACTAGGACCTAAGGAGCTGGGTGGCCAGCAAGGGAGCCAGGGTGGTACGGTTGCTGAAGGGTGTGGGGAACCCGGGTTCAAGGGCTACTCCTTGAAGTGGGCTGAGGGTGGTTGGATGAGCATCCTCCATCTCTCCATCTCACCTTCTTCCAGGTGTGTAATGAGGATAAAAGCAGGTCTCTCTCTCTGAACTCCTTGGACGAACTATAATGAAGGCAGACATGGGGAGTCATGTCCCTTCTGCGCTCCACCCCAGCGCCAGCCGCCTCTTAATGCAGCACAGGTGGCCCCTGCAGATTTTAGTTTAGTGAAAAGGCAGGTAAGAGGTGGGCATGATAGAAGTTTATAAAATCATGCATGGCAGGGAGAAAGTGGATAGAGAGAAGTTATTTCTCCCTGTCGTGTAATACTAGAACTCGTGGGCTTCCAATGAAGCTGAATATTAGAAGGTTTGGGAGAGAGAAAAGAAAGGACTTCTTCACAGAGCACACAGTTAAACTGTGGAACTCACTGCCACAGGAAGCAGTGATGACCACCAATTTGGTTGGCTTTAAAAGAGGATTGGGCAGGTTTGTGGATGACGAGGAGGCTATCTGCAGCTACTAGCCTTGATGGCTGTTCTTTTGCTGCCACAGTGGGAGGCAGCAGTGCTTCTGAACCCCAGTAGGGCAGAGGGCTCTTGTGCCCAGATTGTGCTTGTGGGTTTCCCAGAAGAGGCATCTGGTTGGCCACTGTGAGAACAGGATGTTGGGCTGAGACGGGCACTGACCTGATCCAGCCATGGGGCTCTTTTTATTTTGTTCTGCTTTTTGTGCTGAGCTGCATTCCTGAGTTTTCGTGGTTTATCTCCTTGCTGCTGTTTTTTTTTTTTCCAAATGGCATTTCTCTCCTGTTTTTAAACTCCTTCTGTATAAGTGTGTTTCTGGATTGTGAACCTGCTATTTTTAAAACGGCTAAATTTCTGGAGAATGGGATATTGTAGGGTGGTTGTTTTTTTGTTTTGTTTTTTTAAGTATGTAAGCTATTTTTGGGGAATAAAAGGCAGCAGAGAAATATTTTGATTGAATGAATAGTTTCACTTTCTCCTTCTCCCGCAGCCTTCCAGCCCCACGTCCTCCACCCCCCCACCCCAGCCCGTGGTCATTGAGGAGTGGGCATCAGTGCCCAAACCCAAACCGGACCAGGCGATTGTGCGGAAGCACATTGAGAAGATGGTTGAGGTAGGACTTGGGGTGGGTGGGGAGTAGTAGAGGGAGGGAAGGGTGTGCAGAGGAAGATCCCGGTGATGGTTAAATCCAGGAGGAATCTAGACACATATAAAAAAAGCATTGTGAAATGCTTTTTTTAAAAAAAAAGTTTGAAAAAAGATATTGAATTTGCCATAGCTCACCATCGCCATCTAGTGTCACATTTGTATAATGCACTTTATAGCACACTTAAAACGTTTTGTTTGCTGTGTCCCAGATAATACATTAGAGGCTCCTCAGGTCTGGAGGCTCATCGTAGGGACAAGTAACTTTTTTTGTTAAAAGTTGAGAAATTCACACTTGAGTTCTTTGAGGACTTGTGTGGGGATGCTACCTAGATCTGGTGATTTTTTTTTCTTGTCCCCAAGGCCTCAAACTTTGTCTCATGCCATTGTTATTTGCCTCTGTTCTTCACATTCCCTTCCAGTGAAAATCATTTTGGACATAAAACTTAGGGAACAAGCTGTGCTATCATAATGATTAAGGTTTTAGGTTATATGTTAGTGACTAAGTTTTAATTTATATATTTTTTAACTGTTGCTGTATCTGTATTGTCCCTGCTATACCTAATTGCAAATTCAAATGTATCCCTATCATGTTTTATGACTTCCTTGCTATTGTATGTGGGCTAGAACTGGTCTGTGACCGAAATAATAAAATTCAGTTCAATTTTGGGCACAGGGATTTGCCCTCTTATTTTCCATTGTGAAGACAGATGCAAATCATTCATTTGGCTTCTCTGCAAACTCCTTATCCTCCTTTAGCTCTCCTTAGACTCCCTTGTCATCCAAGGGTGAGGGGTGAAGGGCAGAAACATAGCCAGGGATTTACAGGGGGCAGTGTGGGTGATTATATTGGCTACACTTCAGTGATGTCTTGCTTCCAACTTACCCCCATCTTTCTTTCAGTCCGTCTTCAGGAACTTCGATGTGGATGGAGACGGGCACATTTCCCAGGAAGAGTTCAAAATCATCCGGAATAACTTCCCGTACCTGTGCAAATTCGGAGACCTGGATGAGAATCAGTGAGTTGCCCCTCAGGGAGGTTCAAACCAGCCTGAGGCTCGAACAACTTCCATCCCACCCCAAATGTCATCCCTACCTGCCCTGTTTGTTTGTTTCTTATATATTAATTAAGGTAAAGGGACCCCTGACCATTAGGTCCAGTCTTGGCCGACTCTGGGGTTGTGGTGCTCATCTCACTTTCTTGGCCGAGGGAGCCGGCGTACAGCTTCCGGGTCATGTGGCCAGCATGACTAAGCCACTTCTGGTGAACCAGAGCAGTGAACGGAAACGCCGTTTACCTTCCCGCCGGAGCGGTACCTATTTATCTACTTGCACTTTGACGTGCTTTCGAACTGCTAGGTTGGCAGGAAATTACTGGGTTACTAAATAAATAAATCACCTTATTCTTAATTATTATTCACCCCATCTTTTTGTTTCCGTTTAGAAGCACCCAAAGTGGCTTGCATCAAAAACACAAAAGCTTAACCGCGGCATTACCACTGAAACTCAGGACTTGGGCATTTGAGTTGCTGAGTTCAGTTTGAGAAACAATAGTTTTCAAAAATGGATGCAGGCCTCCAATAGTCCACCCACATTTCCGTTTCTCCCATGATTTCAAGTCATGGTTTTATTTCCTTGTCCTGCCACTTTCCTGCCTGTGGGGTTTGAGAAGGAGCCACTCTGAAGTCTTGAGTGAGAGATGAAAGCAGCCAAGTTAAGAGGCTTGTGTGTCACCTTTAAAGATTAACAGGTTGCCTGCGGCAGACGGTTGGACCACAGTCTGCTCCATCAGATATGCTTGTAGCCGTAATTATTGTGGTTTGTGTCCTATGTAAAAAGGCACCTGACCCAGACCTGCTTTTGGGTGAGGATGTTTAGTAGAATCATACAGCTGAAAGGGAAACCAAGGATCATTTAGTCCAACCCTGTGCAGTGTATCATTGGGGTGGCTCCAAGCTGCTTATGGGGCGCACATCTCGAACTCCTGGTTTGGTCTTGCCGTTTGGGTCACGCCTTTCTCCGAGTTGTGCAAAGGTGACAGTTTTGATTGGAGAAAATGACTGTAGATCTTGCAGTAGATTGTCCCCCCCCCCCCGGTCACAGAGAGAGAGAGAGGGATAGAAGGAAGCCGGTTTTGAGGTTTCAGGGGCAGATAAACTTTTAGCTCTCTTTAAAAATTAAAAAAAGGTTTTCTGACCCAAGTTGCACCTTGAACTTTTGTGCAAATAAGGAACTGGGAACCCACTACAGCGCTGGTTGTCAAAATAAACCTGTTTGCCTTTTGCACAAACCTCTTTCTTGTTTTTGCTGTCTTGGATGAACACAGAAGTTCATCCTTGCAAAATTGTTTTGAAGAAGCAGGAGGGCTGTTTGAAAGCTTGAGCTGTTTTTTCCTGAAGTTTGTTCTTACACCTCTCTTTCTCTCTCTCTCTACACACACACACACACACACACACACACACACACACTTTTCTGTTTTGTGATCAGATTCGACTTTGCAAAACGAATCTTGATACCACTTGAATTTTGTGTGTGTGTGTGTGCTGCGGATCGGGGAGTGAAGAGAGAGACATGGGGGTGAATTGCATGTTCCTTCTGGCAGAGTTGGAGTTTGCTTCTCTTCCTTGGGAGAGGACCAAGGCACCCTGGCTCTCAGCCCACCCTGCGAGCTTCCTCTGGGACTGAGCGACGCAAAACTATGACAGCCGCAGAGTTCTCCTTACAGGCCCCAAACACCAACATCGCTCCTTATTTGGTGACCTGCCTCTCTTGCCTGCTCTGCTTCACTACAGCCACCTCCACCCCAAAACTCTGTGTGTGTGTGTGTGTGTGTGTGTGTGTGTGTGTGTGTGTGCGCGCATGTGCAGAGGAGCGGGTGACGTGGGGGACCTTTCCTCACTCACTCTCTGAATCTCTGTGGTTTCCGGGGCTGCCTCCACCCTGCCTCTCGGTGTGTGGGAACTGGGAGGGGCGAGGCGTGGCAGGGATAGTGGCTGCCTCTTCACAAAACATTGTGTTCAAAGGCTGCCCCATATTTGCCCTCAGGGACACCTAAAGACATGGCCCTCCCCTACTTCCCCACCTGTGAACCCACCCCACTCCCTTGTGCAGCTGGGGCTTATTTTCCAAACAGAGAGGGGCACCCCCTTTCTGGGGTGTGGGTCTGATCTGTGGCTGCTCTCAGGGTTGGGGAGGGAAAATAACCCCCCCCCCAATTCCCTGTGCTAAGACAAGCAATACAGTGGTACCTTGGGTTACAGATGCTTCAGGTTACAAACTCCGCTAACCCAGAAATAGTACCTCAGATTAAGAACTTTGCCTCAGGATAAGAACAGAAATCGTGTGGCAGCAGCGCAAGGCCCCATTAGCTAAAGTGGTACCTCAGGTTAAGAACAGTTTCAGGTTAAGAACGGACCGCCAGAACGAATTAAGTTCTTAACCCGAGGTACCACTGTAGTTTAAGGGTGGTCTGGCGGTGACAGAGCTGAGCTATATCGGGGCAACGCTTTGGTCATTTATTTGTCTGCTTGCTGCCTTAGTGGCCTCCCTTTCAAAACAAAGCGCGTGGGTCTCTCCCACCCTTCCCTTTTGTCCTCACAACAACCCTACGAGGTAGGCGAGGCTGAAAGAATGTGACTGGCTTCTATGGGCCGCTAGGTGAATCGCTGGCTGGAATGGGGAATTGAACTTTGGTCCTCCCTCCTAGTTCTAACCCTGCTTTCTAAGGTGATTTCCAAGCAAGGGTCCGAGCATTTTTGCCTTTGGCCCACTTTTCCCCATGAAAAACTTGCTCTTTAGTGCTAAGTCGGAACAAACAGCAATCCGTGGAAAACCCCTTTGTTCCAATTCAGCACAAAAGCACAGGTTTTCCCGGGGAAATGATCATAGAATCATAGTATCATAGTACCATCGAGTCCAACCCCCTGCCAAGCAGGAAACACCATCAGAGCACTCCTGACATATGGTTGTCAAGCCTCTGCTTAAAGACCTCCAAAGAAGGAGACTCCACCACACTCCTTGGCAGTCCTGCCCTACGCCTTCTCTCTCTCTGGCAAGTGAAGCCAGGATGTCCCCGTCCAGGAACAGCCATCTTGGCTACAGGACTCATTTGAGATTCTTGTGAATAATTTGGAATCCAGGAGCACCCCTTGATTTTGATGTGTTTAAAACCAATCGAGGCGTTTATAGATTTTATGAAATAAAATAAATCGTGTAAGAAGAGTCTGCTGGATCAGGTGTGATGGAAGTGGGCCGGCTGGCCGGCTTGTAGCATCTCACTGTTAACGGAGAAATCTGAGGGCTCCCTTGGACAAAAAACAAGGACACCAGCCAGGAATACCAGAGCAAAACAGCAGCCAGTAGGCTTGGTCTTTATTGAAGACTGTCGTGACAGGACTCCCACCTGCCACAAGGTGGAACAAGATGGAAGCCCCAAACAAAAGAGCCCCCAAACTTTTATTATCTGCTAATCCCCATGTAACACCCCCAACCTACATCACTAATGCATCATGGTTACATTATGAAAGGGGAGGTCTGGTGGCAGTAATCTGAGCATCTTGGACCCTGCCCCATGGTTCCCCTTGCCCTCCACCAAACACCCATCAAGTGTAACAAAAGAGATATTTACGGTACATTTCCCTGTTTCCCAGCCAAGTTAACCACACCCTTTTGTCTTCATCAGGTATCAGGAGGCCAGGAATTATCACTCAGGCAGAGGGGCTGCTGAGTAGCTGAGCTCACATGTCTATATAAATTTCTGAAGTTTTCCCAGTGGGCCAGTACATAGATACATTTATCAGTGAATTGTTACATTTGGTATCATGCAGCAAAGGCCCTTTGAGTAGATAGGAAGAAACTGTGATGAAGTGTTTTGTGGGGACAAATCACAAAAGTCACAAAAGTGATTGTGCTGGTTTTGGTAGTGGGGTGCATGTGCATATCTGCTGGAGGGGAAACCCCCGCCCCCCAGCACAGACGCCTCTTGGTCTAAGGCTTGGATCCTGCAAACGAGGCTTGGCCCCAGTCAAATGCGCTTTCTTCTCTTCCCACAGGGACGGCTGCATCAGTCGGGAAGAGATGATCTCCTACTTCATGAAGTCCAGCACAGATCTCAACGGCAAGATGGGCTTCATTCACAGCTTCCACGAGACCACGTTCCTGCGCCCCGTGGCATGTCGCCACTGCAAAGGCCTGGTGAGCTAATCATAGGATTCTGCAGGAGAAAGGGGCCCCCAAAGGTTGTCTAGTTCAGCCCCCTGCAGTGCAGGAATCGCAGCTGAAGAATCCTCCATGGAGCTCAAGGTGGTGCCCGTGCTTCTCCCCTTCCTCATTTAACCTCCCCCCACTCCCAAGCAACAACCCCCTGCAAGGGAGGTTAGGCCAAAATCACCGAGTGAATCTCATGGCCAAGTGGGGATTTGAACCTTCGTCTCGCTCAGGTCTTTGGCAGACACTCTAACCACTACACCACTGGCTCTCTCAAAGCGAAACAGGATTTGCTTATCATGCCATGGCAGTTTTTAAGTCTTCCCCATTGTAAAGGTTGTGGCCATTTTATTACTGTGATTGCCTTGTTCTGAGGCATCTGAGGTTCCTAGATAGGATTTTATCATTATCTTGATGCATATTTGTAAAACGGGCTGCATATTTTAGTTTGAGGGCTGAAGAAGAAGCGTCTTGGGGTTCAAAAAGCTATGCTGCCCTTCATCTACCTTTCTTTTTTAAAAAAAAATAATATTTATTAGTTTTCCAACAATTTAAACACTACAAAACAAAAAAAAGAAAAAAATAGAACAATACAATACAATATAAAAACACTACATAACACTAATACATTAAACTAACAATACATCAAACAACATCAAACAACATCAAATCAACATCAAACAATTTCAAAGTCTTATCTTTCATTCACTTATTTCAACGACCTCCTCACATGTCCCTTTTTGTATTCCACTTCTGTTAATTGTTTCAGCAATTCCTTTCCATCTTCCTCTGTTTTCTATCCTATAATTCATTCTTAACACATTCTAACCTTATTTTTTCCTTTAATACTCTATTAATCTATTTATACTTAGTTCCTTATAACATTTCTACTAAAGCCATATAGCTTCATTCCAACGTTTTTCTAACATTCATTAATTTTACAATATTTCTGTAAATAGTCTTTAAACTTTTTCCAATCTTCTTCCACCGACTCTTCTCCCTGGTCTCGGATTCTGCCAGTCATTTCCGCCAGTTCCATATAGTCCATCAACTTCATCTGCCATTCTTCCCGGGAGGGTAAATCTTGTGTCTTCCAATACTTTGCGATAAGTATTCTTGCTGCTGTTGTTGCATACATAAAAAAAGTTCTATCCTTCTTTGGCACCATTTGGCCGACCATGCCCAGGAGAAAGGCCCCTTCATCTACCTTTCAGGGCCTTCTCCTCTCTCTTTCCCTCCAGTTGTGCGTGTTAGCAAACTTTTGAATTGACAGACCTCTTGAACTGCTGCCCAAGTGACCTGTGTAGTCTGAAACTTGCGGCACTCCTTTACCAATACCATTTGCACCCTAAGCAAAGTCCCTAGGAACCACTTTGGGTCTAATTTCCTTTCCTTAGGGCCAGCCACTCAGTTTAATCTGTCTTCTAAGGAATTGAAAGGCGAAAGGAGGAATGAATTGGAGGACTGTGTGTGTGGTTTCTTTTGGGCCACCTGAACCTTAAGTGACCTGAACGGGACATTTTTTTCTCCTTCCTCCCTCTCCAGATCCTTGGACTCTACAAGCAAGGACTAAAATGTCGGGGTAAGTTGCAGCAGGAGAGATTCAGAGATGGGTGAAAAGTGTTTTTTTGGGGGGGGCTAACAGACTTCATGGCTATCCTGGGGGGGGGGGAGTTTCCCTAGACCTTTGTGAAGCAGGGCCGAATTTCAATCAAGGCTTAGCACTAGAGCTTGTTTTTGATGGCAGGTAGGGAAAGATGGTCTTCCTCTGAGCATGCACAGAGTGCTCTCTACTAGATCGGAGCCAGAGCTTCCCTGCCTGAGAATATATTTTCTAGTCACCTGAACCTTTGCAGGACAGGTGAGCAACCAGTGGCCTTTGGGGGGGGCACAAGCAGCCCCTCGCCTCCCCAGGTGTGTCACCATCCCCAGGTGGGACAGAGGAATTGGATGGATGGGGCATGAATGAGTGAAAGGCAGTGAGGAATGAATGAAGGTAAAGTAGCATTTGCATGAGAGGAAGAGCCAGAGATGTGTGTTGCTGGATGGAAGAAGGGGTGGAGAGAAGGGGTGCCCCACCCACTTTTTCCCTTGGCCCTGCCCGCTTCTCCAAGGGAATGGGCCACTCCCCTTCGCCTCCACCTGGAGAGCTTGTTTTGCAGAAATCCAGTCCTTGCATGTCCGTAATCTGGACAGGGCTGCAAGCACTGACCATTGATGTCTGCGGAGCAGAGGCAGCTGCCATCCTTGCCCTGCAAGAGGGGTTTGTGCCCTCACTCTGGCTTCCCTCGTGTGCCCTCCAGCCTGCGGGGTGAGCTGCCACAAGCAGTGCCGAGACCTTCTCTCCGTCGAGTGCCGCAAACGCACCAAAAGCGTCAGCCTGGACGGCCCTGCCTCTCTACCTGCCCGCTCCTTCAGCTTCTCCTTGCCCCGGCCCGGGCGGGCAGCATCTCTGCGGCATACAGGTATGGAGAGCCCCCTAGGTAAAGGTAAAGGGACCCCTGGCCATTAGGTCTAGTCGTGACCGACTCTGGGGTTGCGGTGCTCGTCTCGCTTTATTGGCCAAGGGAGCCGGCGTACAGCTTCCGGGTCATGTGGCTAGCATGACTAAGCTGCTTCTGGCGAACCAGAGCAGCGCACGGAAATGCCATTTACCTTCCCTCTGGAGCGGTACCTATTTATCTATTTGCACTTTGACGTGCTTTCGAACTGCTAGATTGGCAGGAGCAGGGACCAAGCAAAGGGAGCTCACCCCGTCGCGGGGATTCAAACTGCCGACCTTCCGATTGGCAAGTCCTAAGCTCTGTGGTTTAACCCACAGCGCCACCTGCGTCCCTAAGGGGGGAGCCCCCTATGCACAGTCTTTCTCTCTCCCCCCTCCCACAGTTGGGGTGGCAGCAGCTATGAAAGAACATTGCCCTTCCACCCTCCTTTTTGGAGACCCTCTTGCTGTGCCATGGCGCAAATTGGATCGGGCAGGGTCCGTCTTGCCCAGAGAAAGCTCATGCGTTTAGAAAACCGAGGCCTGTATCCAACATCCGGCACACAGGGGTAGACTCTCTTGAAGCATGGAGGCTCCTTTGGCTGCAATGGCTGACGCAGAGGAGAGACATAGAGAGGCTTTAGCTCAGCAGCAGAGTGACTGCTTTGCTTTCAGAAGGTCCAAGCTGGCTTCAGTCTCTGTCACCTCTAAGCCAGGCTGTGAAAGACGCCCGTCTGAGATGGAGGAGGAGAGATGCTGCCGGTCAGTGTGGGCTGCCAACTGCTTTGAGCTAGAAGGGCTTGGGATGTTGCAGAAGACCAAGTCAGACACCTGGTCCATGTAGCTCAGTATAGTTTCCGCACTGGCTGGCAGCAGCTTAAAATGCAGAGCAGTCATTTGCTAGACAGTATTCCTGAAGGAGCGTCTCCACCCCCATTGTTCAGCCTGGACACTGAGGTCCACCTCTGAGGGCCGTCTGGCAGTTCCCTGACTGCGAGAAGTGAGGTTACAGGGAACCAGGCAGAGGGCCTTCTTGGTAGTGGCACCCACCCTGTGGGTGGGTGAGATAGATGGACCCTCCTATCTGATGACAAGGAAATAAACAACTATCTGACTTTTAGAAGACACCTGAAAGCAGTCTTGTTTAGGGAAGTTTTTAATGTTTGATGTTTTATCGTGTTCTTAATATTCTGTTGGGAGCTGCCCAGAGTGGCTGGGGAAACCCAGCCAGACGGGCGTAAATTATTATTATTATTATTATTATTATTATTATTATTATTATTAGGGGTTTGTGGCTTGAATCTGCTTGTTTCCAATTGTCAGCACATTAGATGGACCTGCTTGCCCTTCATCCTTCCTCTCCCAGAAACATGCATCTATTGTTGTCCCCAGCTCCTCTTATTTTTCTCTTTATCTTTGCATCCCTCGTTCTTTTTCTCGCAAGCCCACTTGCCCCTCCTTCCTTCCCCACCCGCTGAGCCTCGCCCTGGACCGGAAACCCACTTCCCTCTCCGATAACGGTTCAGCCCAGCCTGGCTTCCTGCCATGTTCACTTCTGGCTGACAATAACTCTCGGACGGGCTTCCTGCCTGGGTCACATCCACCCCTCGCTCACTCTGTGTGTTTTCGCTTTGGGAAGAGGCCATCATTGTGAGACCGTAAGGGCAGCCTTCTGGACCAAGCCAATGGCTCATTGAGTCCAGCACCCTGTTATCAAGAAATGCCAACCAGGTGCCCCAACGGGAAACCAATAAGCAGGACCCCAGTACAAGAGCTTTACTCCCTCCTGTGGTTTCCAGCAACATATTCCTCTTGTGCTGGGCCCGGGGGTAACCCGTGAAACGCAGTCCAGGACCGGTCCAGAATCCGCAGGTTCTGCTGGGAGTCAGTCCGACAGGGCCAAGGCAGGACACGAGGCAGGAAACCAGGCAAGGACAGGTGCAGGATCTCAGGCAGGATCTAGCATACAGCAATGTTGCTCCCGCAACCTGGGACGGGGTCCAACAGCCTTTTATCTTTGTCGGGGTAGCGGCCGGTCCTGATCCCCCGGTGACTCACCTCCCTGTTTCGCCTGAAGACGGGCACTCCTCCTGCGAGTACTCAGGTCTCTCCTTCTCTCAGGCCTTAGTCTCTGCAGCTCGGGAGACGTCGGTGGGTTACTAGACCCAGGGGCCGACTCAGTCTCCCCTGACCCAACCGTAGTGGAGCAGCTGGAAGTGATGGCCCAGCTGAAGGCAACGAGGTAATCCCCGCACCTGGAGCCAGGGCAGGCTCAGGCCCCTGACTCGGCCCAGCTGCTGTTTGTTGCAGGGGAACCTGTGCAGACTGGGACTCGTCAGGATCAGGCCCCAGACTGGGTTCAGATGATGTCTGAGGCAAAGGATCCGATGCAGACTGAGTCTCCTCTGGTTCTGAGTCCCAGGCCATCACACCTCTATTGCAGAAGGTTGGACTGGATGACCCTTGGGATCCCTTCCAACTCTATGATTCTGTTATTCCAACTGGTATTCAGAAGCATTGCTTCCTCCGACCATGGAGACAGGGCATAGCTGTCATGGCCGGTAGTCATTGATAGCCTTGTCCTCCCATCAGTTTGCCTAATCCTCTTTTAAAGGTGTCTTATGTTGGTGGTAATCACTGCCTCCTGTGTCAGTGAGTTCCATAGTTTAGCTACACGCTGGATGAAGGAGGACTTTCTTTTGTAGGTCAGGGCTGGGTTCGGGGGACTTTGTGGCTCAGTAGCAAAGCACTCACTTTGTGCACGGAAGATCCCAGTGGCAGCATCTCCAGCCAGGGCTGGGAAAAGGCTCTCACCTGAGACCCTGGAGCTGCCAGTCAGTGTAGACAGTACTGAGATAGATGGACCTGGCTACAGTACAAGACAGCTGCTTCCTACGTCCCTGTGGGTTGGGGTGCAGTGCAGTGCGGGAGAGATTTCAGTTCTCTGGGCTGCTATTTTCTACTTCTGTAGAAAATAGAAGCAGTGTGATGTGGCAAAATGCAGCATTTCTCGGGTGGAGTGACAGTGGCAGGGAGGAACCGCAGTGCAAACATTTTTGTAAACCACTTCCGGGTTTTTATTACCATTGAGCAGCATGTGAATTGTGAGAAATAAAATAATGGAAATATGTCAATCTCATGAGTTGGGTTAAAAAGCCCCTTTGCAATATCTGAGTGTGAAGCCCCTCTCTGCATGTCGTTGTTCCTCTCGCCATCACCGCCTTCCACCCTGCAAAACATCAGCTGCTTCTCTCTGTAGCACCTTGCAGTGGCTGGATTGTGGAGGAGCATCTCCCCTTGGCGTCCTCTGCCTGCTTCGCAACCCAGGAGTTTGAGATGAGTTTGGCAGTGGCTGCTCTGCATTGATCCAGGGGGAGAAGGAAAAGAGGAAGGTGGCTTTCCCTTCCTGCAGCTGCTGAATTCATGACCGATGAATATATACCCCTTGATATATATATATATATTTAAGTCATTGAATCAGTTTACATAAAATAAAATAAAATTGCTTAAGTTATCTAAAGGAAAAATTAAAAAGTTGAGACTTTTGGAAAGTTAAAGCAACAGTAGACTAAAAACAGATTAAAACTTGCATCGGTTTTCTAAATATCTGGATGGGCTTGTCTAAAGAAATGTGTTTCTAGCTGGCGCCCCAAAGAGTATGGGGATATCAATAGGCAGGTATCAAGGCTGGAGATGGGAGAAAGTCAGCAATAGCTCACAAGACGCCAGTGAAGTTAACCCTTTAGTCAAACCGAAGCGGTGCAGGCCTAGTGATCACAGCGACTCTTCCCAGTAGCTCTTGCCCCAATGAGGCCGTTGCGAGGACTGAAGGTCCCTGCCTTCCTGCCGCTTCTCTAAGACTCCTCCCCCATTTCCTCCCCCAGCAGCCTCAGGCTCCTTTCTCTTGTCTCTCATTGCTCTGCCCTCTTCATACCTCTGCAGGTTCTGTGAGGAGGGGAGCTGGTCACAGCAAGAGGGGGAGACTCCCTAGATTCTTCAGCTGCCAGCCTCGTCTCCCGGCCACCCTCTCCTGCTTCTGCTTCTAGTCTTCTCTTCCTGCTCACCAAACGCAGTTGCCTCTTCAGCTTCTGACCCCTCCTCCCCCCCCCGGCCTTCCCCCTCTGACCACTCATCATGGTCCCACCGCCACTCCCTGGGCTCTGAGCCTTCTTCTCCTGGGGGTTCCCCAGTTGGTGCATCCCAGCACTCCTCGGCATCCAGCCAAACCACGACAGCAGGGAGTTCCAGTGTGTGGGTGCTGCTGCCACATTAAAAGCCTTGCAAATGCGGAACGCGTATTACTTGGCACCTGTCATAGAGCCAGTTCTGCAAACTAAAGCAGTCAAGTGGGTCCATATATGGGGTATACATTGCTGGGGGGTTAATATTTTTGCAGCAAAGACCTGGGAGAATGCCAGAATATATTGGCCCCCCTTTCCATTTTCCATAGAAAAACCTTATATTAACTTTGGTAGATCTTTGGGCATTTGCAATAGTATTTTTAACCTGATAATGCCACGAGACCTTTTCCTTGAAGGTTATACCCAGGTATTTAAAAGATGATACGTGTTCAATAGGTTGATTGCCAATTCTCCATTTGTGTCTCATTCGTTTTTTAGAGAGCACCATAACTTTGGATTTGCTATAGTTAATTGTTAATTGTCTGGCATGACAATACAGTGGTACCTCTGGATGCGAATGGGGTCTGCTCCGGAGCCCCGTTCGCATCCTGAAGTGAATGTAACATGCAACTGGCATCTGTGCATGTGCGGGTCGCGTTTTGCCGCTTCCGCGCATGTGCGTGACATTTTGAGCATCTGCGCGTGCGCGAGCAGTGAAACCTGGAAGTAATGTGCTTCATTACTTCTGGGTCGCCACCGAGCGCAACCTGAAAATATTCATCCCGAAGCTACTTCAACCAGAGGTATGACTGTAAACAGCGAGAGATCTTAGAAGTTTTCCTAGGCCTACACAGGGAGGGGTGTACCAGCCAATTTAGGGGGTTTGGCTTTCTCCATGTTTCCTACTAAGGATTTAATATAGAAGTTGAATAAAGTAGGCACAAGGATGCAGCCTTGTTTAACACCAGATTTCCTTGGATAAATGGCCCTGTCAGTCACACCTAACCCGGACCCGAGTGTTTTCATATAAACTGTGGATGAGACACAGTAGACATCTGTCTATGTTTGAGGCGCTTAGTTTTTCCCAAAGCCTATCTTGTGATATTAAATTGAAGGCAAATGCAAATGTATCCCTATGACTTCCTTGATATTGTATGTGGGCTGGAACTGGTCTGTGACTGAAATAATGAATTTCATTCATTGCTGGGGGCTGTAATTCAAGGAACCTAGCGAAAGTGCCTTTCAATTCAACCCCCACCCTTCTTCGGGTCTCCTTTCAGAAATCCAGGAAGAGGACACGCAAGCGGTGGAGGACGGGGTCTTTGACGTCCACCTATGAGGCCGATGCCAGAGGGGGCAGCCTGTGGGGCTGGCGTGTCAGGTGAGGATGGCTGAGGGTTCCTGGCTTCCCATTCTGGTCCTGGGGGTGAAAGGGGCAGGGGCGGGGCTGCTAAGGAGGAAAAGGGCCCCGCAGTGCTTTGTCCTGGCTCTTCCTCACTCTGAGCTGTGGCTATTGCATGGAGAGCATCCTCTGCACGGCCCACCTTTGGAAGTGGAGCCCAGGAATGTGGACCGTGCACCCCCCCCTTTCCAGCTATTTCTGGGCAATGTGCCTTGTACGATCCTTCAGCATCGGCCATCCTAGTTGGTGATGATGAGAACAGGGGGCCAAAAGGTCCTGGAAGGAGTTGGGCATCGCTCCAATAGCAAAGGCAGTCTCTCCCCTCCTCGGAGTGGGGCAACTTAGAAGCAAGGCAGGGGCAATGGCATGCTTGATGTTTGCAAACACACACACACACACACACACACACACCTCTTTAAATAAGCACAGTGGTACCTTGGTTCTCGAACTTAATCTGTTCCAGAAGTCTGTTCTAAAACCAAAGCTTTCCAAAACCAAGGCACGTTTTCCCATAGAAAGTAATGCAAAATGGATTAATCCCTTCCAGACTTTTAAAAACAACCCCTAAATCAGCAATTTAACATGAATTTTACTATCTAACGAGACCACTGATCCATAAAATAAACAATGTACTGCAGCCACACAATCAATCAGTCAGTAGCTGAACTGGGTTCCACACAGTCACAAAAGCAAAAACAAAAACAAAAACAACCCCCCCCACACAAAAACAGAAACGCAAAATAAATAGCAAAAACAGACAGACCTCAGTGTAACACTCAAAACAGAAGTGTGGCACTCAAAACGGAGCATGTTCAGCTTCCAGAAAAAGTTCACAAACCAGAGCACTTACTTCCAGGTTTGCGGTATTTGGGTTCCAAGTTGTTTGAGTACCAAGGCGTTTGAGAACCAAGGTACCACTGTACAACAAAATGCAACAAAAAGCAATGTCTGCGCCAAGGCGAAATGCAAATTTGTGCACAAATGAAAGCCAAAAGTGGTTGGCACCATCTCATGAACGAACACCAGTGAAATGGATGGACGGATTGGTCTGTCGATTTGCCTCCAACCCATGTCTTTGTCTTTGCAGAACCATCTCCTCCGTGGACACCCCACCACCACCACCACGCCCTCAGCCGTGGCCTTCCAGTGACCTCCCCCCAGCTCATGTGGGATTCTGTGTGTTTTCATGGGGTGGGCTTGAGATATGAAGAGAGGCGGTCCACTGAGGTTTCGTCCGGAACCCCTCCTTCTCCTTGGACACGCCTTCTGGGGGGTGCTGGGGCCTCTTCCTCCGATCGCAGGCCTTCCCGAAACGTGTGTATATTTGTATCAAGAACTGGACTCAAAGATGTAATAATTATTATAATAAATTTGACACTTCCTGCCTGTCCATCTCTTCCATTCTCAAAATGCCCCTTGGGTAGGGCTGGGTGATACCTGGTTTTCAACATCACGATATATCATCAGTTAACCATCGCGATATACCGACATATCACAATGTCTGAAATAAGGATGGAGCTGTGTATTGGCTGGCTTCATGGTTTTTCCCACATTGTGATTTTTGCACAGCACAAACACACACACACACCATGATTCACAATGTATTGCGAGGTCAAAAAGTATGAAACTGTTATCATGATATAGATTTCAAACTGGTTTTGGATGATATATCGATATGTCACCCAGCCCTACTCCTGCGAGGTTGACCTAAGGAGGGTCTCTCTCTTTCCTCCTCCCTTTTTCTCTTTCTTTGAGACTCCCCACTCTCTCTTCTGTGTGCTTGGCTGGTTTCCCCTCCAGGTCCCACTAAGCCCCACTTCCTTCTTCTTTCCTTTGACCAGGCCGCCTCCCAGTGCTTCAGCAGCAGGTGGATATCCAACAGGTGAAGCTGCCCTACCACCTCTGTACCTCCATGTCACCTAACCTATTAAGAATCAGTTGCAAACTGCCGCCTTTGCATGCGCAGAGTGGATGCAAATTCTCCGAAATCCAACCCACAGCAATGCTGGGCAGGAATTGCCATGCAGCTGCCTTTTGGGGAGGCGGGTGGTGGCGGAGGTAGGGTGGGGTGGGGGGCTGGCATCTTCTATGTAGAACAGTCCTGGGGAGGGGAGGGAGGGGGGCACAGTTGATTGGATGAATATCGATATGATCTCCCCCTTCATTTCTTGTCAAATCAGACAGGGGAAGAAAAGAGAGAAAAAATAAAATAAAAAACCCAGTATTGATTCCTATCCGCCCCTCTCCCTCATGCGTCTCCTCTGGGGTGACAGCTTCTGTTTATCATTCCATATGGCTCATGTCAACACTGCCTTCGCAGGGGCCTGGAATTTCTGGCAAGGTGTTAACACGCTGCACAAATCTGCCTCTTGCCCCCTATAGCAACATTTCCCTCTGCTCCACAAGCTCACACACAGGGTTAAGGGGCCCCTCACACACAGACACACACAGACAGACACACACCCGCCTTTCTCAAGGGCCCCCCTTTTCACTGCTTTGGGGCTGCTGAAAATAAATATTCTATACCGCTGTATAAATACCAAGTGGGGGAGGCAGGTTGCATTTCCTTTCCCGGGCAAGCAAAAGGAACTCTGCCCATGCTTAAGGGCACTGTCATCACTTCACGTGTTCCAATGCTCAAGCTTGCTTTTGGGGGGAAAACTGGGCTCTTCTTTCCCAAAGGCAAATTACAAGAGGAGAAAGTCTATTAAGAGCCACGAGGAGCCGGGATAGAGGAGGTGGAACTTCCCCCTGCAGAGGCACTCTACCTCTGAACACCAGTTGCTGGGGGAAACAGCCAGAGTGGAGGGGGCTCCCTTTTGTCAGTGATTCCTGGATTTGTGTCCCTTCTACCTGCACAAGTCTATGATTTTGTGGCTTGTGGCTGCCCAGTGTGGGGAAGCAGAGGTGGAGCAGCACAGATCTCCTTTGTTCTTGTCCGGCAGGGAACACTCTTAGGAACAGAGGCTCCTGCCTTAAACTAAGTCTGACCATGAGTCCATTCAGCTTTGCCCACACTGGCTGGCAGCATCCCTCCAAGGCTTCTGATTGTGTGGAAGAGAGACAGATTCTTTGGGGAGGGGAAGGAGCTCTGCTCCCCTTTCAGAGTTAAGCAGGAGAGCGGGGTGGGGGTGGGAAATGAATTATGAAAAGTATTGATTGGCGCATGGATGGCAGGAGCGATAAGCTCCAGGCAGCCTTAAGCAGGCCGGTAAACATGGCCTGGCTCTCAGCTCCCCTCTGGCTAAGCGGATTAAAGGGGAGGGGGAGACGTGACCTTTTCAGGAAAGAACCTCCTCTGCTGACAGCAACTTTGCGCACCCCCCCCCCAGCACCTCGGCTCTGAGCCAAAACAGCTGGAGTGCCTCAAGATTTGCCCCCCTCCCAAGCCCAAGGCAAGTCGCTGTTTCCCAAGCAAAGGGAGCAGGGAGGGACTTGGAGACAATTTTGAGCATTGTTGTGTGTGGGGGGGTCCCCTGTTAGGTCTTGGACCCCTCCCCTTTGCTTCTGTGGCCACCTCAGACTAGCGATGGGTCAGGATTGTGCTGGTAGGCATAGAATTGTCAAACCGAAAGAGGGACGCCAAAGGCCATTATTCCCACCCCCTGCAATGCAGGCATCATAGACTTTGGTATGGCAACTGGGCACCCTCGGGGAGCTGCCATGTCCTAGCCGTGCCCCCCAAATGCCCTCGGCTTGACTTGGTCACTTTGGGCCTTTGTGCTGGGCAGCTGGCAATGAGCTGCCATTCCCCTCAATGCCCTGGGACATTGCAGGACATTTGAGGGCAGGCCCAGAGGAGGCTCTGCTATCACAATAGACATCCACGTGGAGAGATTTGCTAGCCCACTTAAGTCTCTCACAGGGGCCAGCCAGTGAGATGGGAGGCCTGTGTTCCTCAACATCTGGAATGCACAGCTAGACTGCCCCTGGCCATGGAGGCTTGGCTATCACAGTAGGCGTCCATATGGAGAACCCTGCTGGATGAGGCCAATGGTCAAAAATGTTGGGATCTCCGCTCGGCCAAGCTGATAAAGCTCATCTTCCTCTGGAATTGCCCTCCCGACAAATAATTAATGACCTGAGCCTTTGATGAGGCCTCAGGCACATTCCCATTAAGCAGAGTTTCCAGCAGCATGCGGAAGGATGAGATAGTATGAGCTACATGGCTAAAGAGTTTTAGTATCTTCTACGCAGACAGCAAAGAAAAAGACATCCTCTCTCTATGAAAGCAGAGAGCTACTGAAACAAAGGAACAAAGGAAGAGGAAACCAGTAATGTCACATCCATCTCCTCTCCTGTGAGACTTCCAACAGCCTGGACTGTCTCTGGAATGTAAACAGAGTCTTGTGACTCCAAAGCACTGCTCAGTGGCAAACAAACTAACACAATCTAGTCCAGCATCGTGACTTACTTCACAGTGGCCAGCCAGGTCTCCCAAAGGGGGGCCCACAAGCAGCACCTGAGCGCAAGAGCCCTCTGCCCCCCCACCCCCGGTTTCCAGCACCTGGTATTCAGAAGCATTGCAGGATCAACAGCATCAGATGCAACTATACCGTTTGGGGTTGGGATTCAGCATGGTCGCTTTTGAGATGGCTCCCTCAGCCTCTGTTTCTAGAAGGCAACAGGTAGAGGCAGGATTTGGAGGTGGGTTCAGGGTGTGGAAGCTTCTCCTCCTCCTCCTTTATTTTTATTTTCTTCAGAACCACGCTCAAAGCGACTCACAACAACGTACAGAATAAAACAGAACATTTCAAGATCAGAAACAACACAGTTTAAACTAAAAGTCACCCTAATATTGACAGGACAAATAAACATCTCGGGTTAATAAAGTCAGAAACAACGCCTAGCAATATGAGAGATCCAAATAGCAGCAAAATCAATATGCTGCCCCCCCCAGGCGGGGTGGAGGGTAAAGGAGGTGGGAAATTTGGTGCCCCCTTGATAGTTCCAGCAGACTTCCTCCTGTAGCAGTTGTGAATTTATCTGTTTATTGAATAAATTCTTGACGCTGCTTGGTTCTAAATGAAAAGCCCAAAGCGGTTTACAAAAAGGCCAAACAAGAAAATCAAGGGGAAAAATAATACAGCAATGAAAATCTAAAACAGATTGAAATTCACGTCGACTTGCTATGCATCTGTGTAGGCTTGTCTAAGCAAGAATGCTTTTAGCAGGCAAGGAAATGGATACAGTGAAAGCACCTTCTTGACCTCAATAAGCAGGGAGTTCCAAAGTGCAGGTGCTGCCACACTAAACGACGTGGAACAGGTATGATTTGGCACCTGCAGCCATGCCAATTTCCTCCCCTCCCTCCCCAATCACCTGAGCCCTGGAATCGATCTAAAGGGTGCATTCATAGGAGACTCTTCCTCAAGCCCACTACAGTGGTACCTCGGGTTAAGAACTTAATTCATTCCGGAGGTCCGTTCTTAACCTGAAACTGTTCTTAACCTGAGGTACCACTTTACCTAATGGGCCCTCCAGCTGCCGCTGCATCTCCGGAGCACGATTTCTGTTCTCATCCTGAAGCAAAGTTCTTAACCCGAGGGAATATTTCTGGGTTAGCAGAGTCTGTAACCTGAAGTGTCTGTAACCTGAAGCGTATGTAACCCGAGATACCACTGTATTGGCATGGTGTGTATGTGTGTGTGTGTGTGTGTGTGTGTGTGTGTGTGAGAGAGAGAGAGAGAGAGAGAGAGAGAGAGAGAGAGAGACTCTGACTTTGTACCTTTCTGAGCAGATAGGAGGTTTGCCCCCATCTGGCCTGCCATCATTGGCGTTTTCACTCCCACAAAATGCCATGAGATGGGTGGAAATGAAAAGAAAAAGGACGAAGGGTTACGCTGAATAATTCATTTGTGGCAAATTAATTATGCATTAATAAATAAGGGTTTAACCATCAGCTACAACATGTGCATTAGGTGATGGGTTGCATGGTTGCAGGCGATGGGTGGCATTTGAGGTGCTGTGGCACTTTGAACAGAGGGGGCATAGGAGGGAAGGCTCGGGGGGGGGGAATTCCTGGCCCCCTCTTACCCTCCACCCTCAGTAAGGAATCCAGAAAAAAGTCACTGTCACAGTTCCTGCTAATCATTTAAATGCAACCTTAAGTGGCTTTTACTGCTCCTTGTTCAATAAGCCACCAATTTGGTAGGCATCTTAAGCCTGTCCTCCCAGGGAGGTTTACTCCAGTGTAAGCACCTGCATTGCACTGCAGTCTGGGTTTGTGGCACTCTCAATAGAGTCCGTCAGGCTGTTCCAGTCTGAGGCATTTGGCTGCTGTGCAACCTGTGCAGGTTGTGTCTCCTGTGACCCCCAACACCCTTTGTGATATTGCAAATGATGGTGGAGTCTGCCCTCTCAAACCTGCCCTCTCAACAGGGGTGTGGCTGTAAAACTCCCATGAGTTATTTCTTTATTGCAGCCATCTCCTAACTTTTTCTCCAAGGAGCTCAATGTGTGGTGCACATGGTTCTGGCCCTCCTCATTTAATACCCACAACAACCCTGAGAGGTAGGTTAAGCTGAGATGCAGGGATTGGCCTAAGGCCATAGCTGTCAACTTTTCCCTCTTGCGAGAAATCCTATTTGGAATAAGGGGATTTCCCTTAAAAAAAGGGAACAGTTGACAGCTATGCCCAAGGCCACTTGGGACGCTATAAATAAGTCACAAACTAATCGTTATACCAAAAGAAAAAAAAGCCACATGTAAAATCACATAGACAAAGTTTTATGCTCTACAGCACCACCTGGTGTCACATGTTTATAACGCAGTTATAGCGTCGTAAATTGGCTAGTGTAGCTGAGTCCTTTGCGTCCAAGTGGGGATTCAAACCTTAGTCTCCCAGGTCCTCATCCTCATCTGAGCAGCAGAACAACCCTGTGAGGTAGGTTAGGCCCAGAGGGAGGGATGGAGGATTTGAACCCTGGTCTCTCCCAAGTCCTAATGCAGCATTCTAACCACTACACGACACTAGCTCTCTGCTGCCCTTGCTTATCTGCTTTGAATAGCTCAGGGGACAGAGCACAGGACGGCTATGCCTTTTTCACAGATGGGGAAAACAAAGGCTTCTTGCAAAACTTCTCTTTTAACCGGAAGGCACTTCAATGTTCTCACTGTAGTGACAAAACAAAGAACAGGGAGGTGGATGACTTCTCTTTAAAGAGGGTTACGTATGTATAACCTCCCCCCCCCCAATTTCTCATGTGCAAGAGCTTGTTGTTCACTTAACGGTTTATTTTTAAAACTTCTATCCCCTCTCAGGGCAGGTTACAGCAATAAAGTGTACCAAAAAAGCCAACAATAAAATATTAAAACCAATCTAAAATAAAAAAACACCAATCCAGACATCATACTAGTATATCAAATTTCTATAGTCCAAGCATCACTTATACTAAAAAGCCGGGCGGAAAAGATACATTTTCAATTGGTGTCTAAAACTGAACAAATGCTAGAATAATATAAGGAAATGAGTGAGTTTGGGAATGTATGAGAGAGGAGGAGGAGAAGGAGGAATAATGTTTGCATCTTACTTTCCAGCTTAGCGGTCTTCTGTTTCTTAAAACCTTTTCCCCAGCGAAGCTAGTTAAGTATGGAACTCCCTGCCACTGGGATGGCTTTAAAAGAGGATTGGACAAATTCATACAGAAGGTGAGAGCTAATAGGTTCTTGTGGCTCCTCCAGGTCCAGAGGCAGTCTATCTGGATTCCTAGATCCTCAGGGGCATTTGGTCACTCTTGAGAACAGGATGTCGGATTTGACAGGCCCCCTTGGGCCTGATATAGTTACAGGACTTGTGAACTGTTTGTTTGCAAAGCATTCTCTAACATTTTAAACATAAGTTTCCAAAAACAAGCATAACACGGCGTAAACGTCGACAGTAACCAAATTAAAATAATTAGAGCCTACCCGTAAAACAAGCAGGAGATAAAAAAAATACCCAACGCAAGACAATAAAATCCATCTCATTTCACATTCTTCTTGAGTTCCTGTCGGCTTCCTCCCTCCTAATTACAAACGATCATGCAGGAACTACCTCAATCCAGAATTACTGTTTTTCCTTCCTCAACTACCGAAATAAATAAAATATCAAATCACATACAGATCATAGTTACTTATTTATAGGCTTCCTAGTCCACCTTGTTGCACGTGGCCTCGAGGGATGGCAAAGAGCCTTTGATTGGCAATTAAGCCTCACCGAAAAGGTGGCATTAACAAGGCCTGGCCAGAGGGTGACCGGATCCTGACCCTTTCCAGCAAACGCTGCTGTTCTTATGGCTCCGATTTAGCAGCAAGCAAAGATTCAGCAGGTCTCTCCATGTTTGCAGCTGCACCTGTTGGGTTTATTTATCTGACCAGGTTCTGCAACCGATTAAAGTAATAGAGTCAGGGGACTCCTCACACAAGACAATGCCCTGGACAGATTGGATGCAAGCTGCTTTGGATTGTCCTGGACAAGACAAAACAATGAACAAATTTAATAAATACCACTACCGCTACTACTTCTAACCATTATGCCAATTACTAGGGTGGCTCAGAGCAAGGCAGCGGCAGGGAGCCCTGTTGGCACCCAGGCAGCTGCTTACGGATGCCTGCTGTGCTGGCGCCATGCCTGGTATCTATAGCAAGGTTTCCTGTTAACCTGGAGAAAATATGAAGTTACTGGAAGTGGAACAGAAACCAGGCGCTTCCTTAAATCTGCACAATCTACGTGTCAGCAGAACCGGGGATTATGTTTTGTAATTTGGCACTTTGTCCTCCTCCTCCCCACCCTGGGCTGATCGAGGAACACAGGGCTCCATCATTGGGGCACGTTTTTAAACTGCAGAAACCGTTATATAGGAAGATGAGAAGAGCCTGCTGGATCTAGCCCAGCCTCTTGTCGTCACAGTGGCCAGCCAGATGCCCCTGGGCCCCTCAACTTCCATGGGTCTACTCTTGAGCGGAACTTAGTTGGCAGTATAGTGTAGTGGTTTGAGTATTCGGCTATGAACTGGGAGACCAGGCTTTGAATCCCTGCTCAGCCATGAAGCTCACTGGGTGACCTTGGGCCAGAGGCACCACCGCCTCTCAGCCTAACCTACCTCACAGGGCTGTTGTGAGGATGAAATGGGGGGGGGGGAGAGAACAACGTATGCTGCCTTGAGACCCTTGGAAGAAAAGGTGGCGTAAAATGTAATAAACACCCACAAGGAGCAAAATAACAATTCTAATTCTGCCACTTTCCCTCCTTCTCCTGCATAGCACAATCAGGTGTATAGATTGAAGAACCCATCAACAGGAGGCAAAACTTTGCCTAAATGTGCCAGATTTATTTATTATTATTTTGCAGCATCCTTCAGGCTAGGTTGGGGTCTGTGGTCTACCCCTGCTCTCCCCCAAGCCAGTGATCCTTGGGAGCTCTCCTCCACCTTTGACTGCACACACTGGCTGGCTCCATGGCAAGCCCGTCTCTCGGAGGTGGGTGCACATTTTCTGCTGAAAGCCTTCCTCATTCGTTCAGCACTTCTGACACCATGTCGTGCTGCTAATCAGGCTTAATGAAGCTGCATCTTTGTCAAGGAGAGAGGAATTGAAATCAAATGCAAGGAGCTGGTCTGCTCTGGTGTAGAAAGTCCGCTTTGCCTGCCTAGACAGACCCCTCCTCCTCCTCCTCCTCCATTCTGGCCCGGTTTTATACTCTTATATAATCGTAAAACAAGTGAGGCTGGTGTAGACCCACCACAAATCTGTGGTGGTCCTGATGAGAAGCGTAGTGAGAGGCAAAAAAGTTAAAGCCCCCTCCCCCCCTCCTGACCTGGATCAGGCTCCCTATCCTGGGCAATTTAAGTCACTCCCCACCTATTAAAGGCACAGGTGCATCAATGACATGTCATATTGGCCCTCAGTTCACCTAGAGCGCAATCATCCCAGGAGCATCGTCAGGTGTAATTTCCACAAAACCAAACGAAGCCTATTCCCAAGTCAGCTTGCGGAGGATTCCTTGGAAATGTGGCCAGCCAACCCCACTGAGGGCAGGGGGGCTGGACTTGTGCCCCTAAGTCCTGCCCTGGTGGCAAGGCTGTAAGCAGCAGACGGCCAAGCCTGAGCCCCCTCCCCCCCATGCCCCTGAAAAGAGAGCTCAGCTCAGTCCTCCTGATGCCATCAGAGGCTGCGTCTAATTAGTGGTTTTTCTGCGGCTGCCTGAGAGTGCTCTGCGGCTTCGTTCCTGGAGTGATTTGACGGCCTCTCGGAGGCTCTCGGGCCCATTAAGACGGAGGTCTTGGGGTGGCTAATGGGGAATTGGTTGGTGCCTCTCCTGATACTTTGGCGGCAGCCAGGGGTGAGGGGTGGCATGCTGTTTTACAGTGTCTTGGGTTTTCCGTTTGAGAATCTGTCTCCAGCCGCAGTGGCGTGGCTGGCTCTTGGGACCGGGCTTGCTGCTGCCCCTTAGTTTCCACCTGAGCAGGACCACTTCAGAAATGCAGACCCCTGACCTGTGCCCGTTGCATCTTGGTCTGGGGCACGATGGAGGAGTCCAGCAGGGTCTAACCAGGAATAGTTTGCAAAGGACAGCAGCAATCTCTTTCTCTAGAGGGCCACAGGGAATGAAAGTGGGGGCAGGAGGAGGAGGGCATGTGGGGGTGGGCAGAGATAGCTCAAGCTTTGCAAACAGAAGGGGCCCAGGTTCAATCCCCACCCCCCTAGGGGACTCTTGCCAGTCAGGGGGGATGATACCAAGCTGGCTGGGGAAATGGGATGACCTGGTCAAAGGCAGCTTCTGGGGGTTCAGGGAAGAAGAAGAAGAAGAAGAAGAAGAAGAAGAAGAAGAAGAAGAAGAAGAAGAAGAAGAGTAGTAGTAGTAGTAGTAGTAGTAGTAGTAGTAGTAGTTTGGATTTGATATCCCACTTTATCATTGCCCTAAGGAGTCTCAAAGTGGCTAACATTCTCCTTTCCCTTCCTCCCCCACAACAAACACTCTGTGAGGTGAGTGGGGCTGAGAGACTTCAGAGAAGTGTGACTGGCCCAAGGTCACCCAGCAGCTGCATGTGGAGGAGCGGAGACTCGAACCCGGTTCCCCAGATTACGAGTCCACCGCTCTTAACCACTACACCACACTGGCTTCAACACTCAGGAGAATGGCCTACTGTGCCTGTGAAAGGTCCCAGGCTCACGACCCAGGCTTTTGCCATCCCAGCAGCCTCCTGATACTCGAAACTCCAACTCCCACAACTGTTTTGGACTCCCATCAAAGTTCAAAACATCTGGGGAGCACCAAATTGGTGAAAGCTAAGCTAGAAGGATGCTGAGGAGGGCAGCATCTGAAAATGGTCCAGAAGCTGCTGGATGCTAGGAGGTGGCACAACAGCTTGGAAGCTGAGCTGAGCACTGAATCGCCATTGGGGGAGCACATGGATGTCACCACAACCGTGACTCTGAGTTAGGAAAGGAAGAAAGCTGTATGTTGACGAAGAATATCAGAACATGAGTTTGTTCAAGCCTCTTTTAAAGCCATCCAAGTTGGCGGCCATCACTGCCTCTTTGGAAGTGAGCTTCATAGTTTAACTACCGTATTTTTCGCACCATAGGACGCACCGGACAATAGGACGCACTTTGTTTTAGAGGGGGGAGAACAAGAAAAAAATAATTCTCCCCCTCTCTGCCCAGCACCCCTTCAGCAAAGCGGCAGGAGGCGCTGCACAGAGAGGGGGAGAACTTTCCCCCTCTTGTTTTCCCGCTCTAAAACAAGGTGCTGTTTACGGTGCGTTCAGGCGGCTACCTTGGAAGCCTGGAGAGCGAGAGGGGTCGGTGTGCACTGAACCCTCTCACTCTCCAGGCTTCAGGTTCCTTTCAACCTGCTCTTTGGGATGGGGAAGCCCACCACCAGCCCCAAAGAGCAGGTCAGGGAGCAGCGGACAGGCGCAGCGGAGAGGCTCTCCAGCACCTCTCCAGCGTCACCTCTCCAGCAGGGAGAGGGTTGCGGGGCTATGGCTTCTTTAGCCCCGCGCGCGCTCTCCCGGCTGCAGAGGTGACACGGGGCTGTAGAGGCTCCTGCCATAGCTGCGCGTCACCTCTCCAGCCGGGAGAGGGTCATGGGGGGCTGCTTTAGCCCCGCGCGCGCGCGCTCTCCCGGCTGGAGAGGTGACACGGGGCTGTAGAGGTTCCTGCTATAGCCGCGCGTCACCTCTCCAGCCGGGAGAGGGTCATGGGGCTATGGCGTCTTCGCTCCATAGGATGCACACACATTTCCCCTTCATTTTTGAAGGGGAAAAAGTGCGTCCTATAGAGCGAAAAATACGGTATGCTTGAGAGGAAAGATACTGGCTCTGTCTAACTAAGGTGGAGAGGCCCCTTTCATCTCTGCAGGATGTCGGATGTAATCCACTGGGAGCAGTCAAAGACAACATTCCTTGTTTTCCTAGAGTGAACATGCAAGGGGATGTTGGTCCAGCCAGTTGAACTTCCTGTTCCTCCTGGCCTGGAGCATCCTTCCTTGCATGTGATTAGTGGGTGGGCATGACATTTCCAGACCTGGTAAAAGGCCAAGGCATGCTGCCACTCTCTCCCTTTTCCATCTTCCTTTCGTCCTGCAAACTTCCTGGGCTGAACTGCTGGCTGCCAGGACACCTCCCTTATGGGGTAAACCTGTTTGTATATGTTTGTAAGCCTAAAGCCTGCCTTCAGGGATTACACTGTGCTCTGCCTGATCATGAGTAAACTTTACATTTATTGCTTATGAATAAGACTGTGATGTCTTTATTTTTTTAGGAGGGATTCAAGGGGTCTTATCAGGAAAATATTAAAACACATTTCAATCTGGACAAGCCAGATTGAATTGCTTATTGTCTTAAGAAACTCACACAAGTTTGCAACTAGTTTTCTGCTTTGTAAAGGGGGAATGCACTCTGCTAAGTGAACAAACTTGCTAGCGCAAGTTAGGAAGGATATTAATAAACAATAGATCCTCTCCTGCCACCCTCAACATTCCCACGCAGGACACACACACACACACACACACACACACACACACACACACACACACACACACACGGATGTCTCCTCTCCCAAGGTAAGGATGGAGAAGGGAGTAGGAAATGAGGTCAACACAAAGCATATCAGTCTAGCAAGTGAGGGAAGGTCAGCCCAGGTTAGGTCAAAGACAGTCTAGGGAGCGTGGAGGTTCCCCCTCAAATCTTCAGTACAAGCTGAGCTGCATCTCAGCACTTCCAGCAGAAACTTCCGTTAGTCCTAAATGTGGCTGGATTATTATTATTAATCAGGACTGAATCATTTTGATCCTGTTCCTCCATTGCTTTGCTGTCTGCATGGGCTTCCAGTCGGCTTCTGAACCAGATTCAAAAGGCTGCTTTTGATCTTTTACAGCTTGGAAAATCCTCATGGGAGACCCAACTCAAGAGAGCCCCCTGCTGAGGGTGGGGTGATGGGTGGCCACTGGGGAGAGGGCATGTTTGGTGGTGGTGCCCCAAATTTATGAACTGCTCTCCCCAGAGAGGCTCACCTGTTGCCACCTTTCCGGTGTTTGATGAAGACCTTTATATTTCCCCTGGGCCTTTTAAAACCACTTAAAACTGCTCAAACGTTTAAGCTCCTAGTCTTCTGAATGAGATCCCAGTCAGATGTATTTCTTCTGTGCTGTTTGAAAGGCTTGGCCCTGTCGATCTTACTCTCTGCTGTTGGAGTTTCCAGTGTTGCATTAATTTATTGTTTTTGTGGTTTGCTGTTATTTCAGTGTTGTTGTGCGCCAAGAACCCTGCAATTATTTATATTACAGCGCGCTCTAAATACAGTATATATTCCTCTTGACGGATTCCAGGTCAGTCTGCAATAAGGCAACAACAACATTCTTCAAGCAAGACCGAGAGGGGACGATTTATAATACTGAAAAGCAGAGAGCGAGAGAGAGAGAGAGATGGAGACAGGCCATCAGATGTGTTTAAGATGATGATAAGCAGTTAAAAACATTTTGACCTGGTGCTGATGGAAATGGTGGAATGCTGGCGCCCATCAAACTTTCTTAGGGTATTCCAAAGTCAAGGGAGGGGGGTAGGCACCAAAGGAAAGACCCTTTCCTTATGCATACATGAGGCACAAACGGACAGTCCTTGGAGAAGGCCCTCACCTGAAGGTCCTCACATGAAGGCAAGTTGGCATGGGAGGAAGAGCTCCTTCTGACATTTGCCTGCAACCCCTGCTGCCAACCAGGGCAGGTACCCAGCTAGGTGGGCAAAGAGCCCAACCATGTCCACTGATCCCCGTGAAATGAAGGCCCTTAGGGCTGCCATATTGGAAGAGCAAAAAAGAGGATACACACACACACGGCTGGCTCAGCTGAGGTTTGGGAGCCTCCCAAGTGCACGCATGCCCCCCCCCCAAAACCCTGGACAATTCTTGTAAACTGTAAAAATCCACCGAGAAGGAGATATTGACCATTGAAAAGAGGACATGTCTGGGAAACCCCGGACGTATGGTGACCTTACAGGCCCTCCTTTCTCCTCCTTTCTTCTGGCCCCATGCAAAAGGTCTAGAAGCAGGAGAGGGGGTGGGTTATGGTTGCCAGGCATAGACCCTCCAAGTGTCCCGATTGTCCAAGGAAGTCCCAGATTTACAGAAGCCATCCCGGTTTCTTTTTTGATCCCAGGATGTCCCACTTTTCCTTAGAACGTCCCTATTTCCATCGGGGGGGGGGTGAATGTTGGAGGGTATGCAAGCAGGCAGGCAGAGGGGGCAGCACTGAGGGTGCCATTCAGGGGGCCAAGCCCAGGCCCTTGTCCCCAGACTGAACAGGAGCAGCCGAGGAAAAAGAGAACACCCCATGGCACGGGATACTTTTTGTGTGTGGAAGCCTCTGAGAAATGAAGGCAGGGGGCATGGAGGAAAGGGCTATTGATGGCTGTTGGCCAAGATGGCTCTGCTCTGCCTAACAATGCTTCTGAACTCCAGTTGCTGGAAACCGCAGGATGGAAGGGGGCTCTTACGCCCGGATCCTGCTTGTGGGTTTCCCCTTGGGGCATCTTCTTGGGCTGTGAGAACAGGATGCTGGACTAGATGGACCATTGGCCTGATCTAGCAGGCTCTTCTTAGGCTCTGTTGTTAGCTGGGGTCTCACCACTTTGCAAGGCACCCAGCCCTAAGAGGAGGTTTTCTTTATGCATTTGAAAAAAAAGTGGGAAGAGGGAGATCTGCCCCCCTGTAGCTGGAAAAGACCCTGAGCCCTTGCCCACCTCTTGCCCACGGCTCTGTTGTGGCCTGCCCACACCCCAGGCCTGGCCTGCTGCTCACCAGCGCAGCTTTTAATTCCTCATTAAAAACTCGTTTTTTCTCCCCTCCTGAGAGACCAACTAATCAGTCCCCGTCAGAGCAGCAGCTGGCATCCTTGTGAAGCTGGCAGGGCCCGATGCTGATGGCACAGCTGTCTTGGGGCTGCCTTTCCTTTAGTCCTCCTGACCTGATGCTGCGACAGGGTTAGGCCAGCAGGAGAAGAAGAGGAGCAAAAGGGGAGCAAATTCTTGGGCAGACCAAGTTCTCATAATGTTGTCCTGCCAGCACTTACCTGGGGCTAAGACCCACTGAAAGTACAGAGGGTTGCTTCTGAGTAGATATGTCTAGAATGGTGTATAGGACCATGGGATCTCTGCCTCCTCTGAGTCAGGAGGAAAGGCTTCTCACCTGCTTGGTCTCTAGGACTCCCGTCTGAATTTGAATTCACCTCCCCACCCACCTAATCTTGCTGTTAAGATCTTGTTTCCTCGCAACCAGAGCGAGGAGATCTAATGGCTTCTGCATATGCCGTGTGACAGTAGAGATAATATCATGTATGAATGTTCTCGAGGCATAAGATTTTTCAGTTCCTTTCCCCTCCCCCTCCCCCCCAAAAAATGTCAAGCAGGGAAACATTCAAGGCAAAAATTCATACAAATTCATGGAGGAGAAAGCTATTGATGGCTACTAGCTTGGATGGCTTATGTTCTGTCTCCATAGTCAGAGGCAGCAAGGCTTCTGAATCTCACTTGCTGGGAACTGCAGGAAGAGAGAGGGCTCTTGTGTACCAGTCTTACTTGTGAGTTTCCCATTGAGGCAACTGGATGGCCACTGGGAGAACAGGATGATGGCATAGATGGTCCCCCATTGGGCAGATCCAGCCGGCTCTTCTTATATGTTCTTATACCTCATATTTGTGCTTAGTTCATTTTCTTAGATTTGCATTCAGAAGCCCTGGAGGGGTCCGCTTGGGCATTTGGGGACCTTGGGAGGATGTAGAGACTCTGAGAGAATGAACTCTTGTCTATCAGAGCTATTTCCGTGGCACTGTTTATATACATATATAAACATGCTTCTTGGGCTGCATGCGCACTATGGAAAGCACATGGCCTCCCTCAAAGAAACATGGGAACTGAAGTTTGCTAAGGGTGCTGGGAATTGTAGTGCTGTGAAGGGGAAACGGCCATTCCCAGGATTCTCTCTCTCTCTCTCTCTCTCTGTGTGTGTGTGGGGAGTTATGTGCTTTCATTGCATTGTGTGTAGGCAGCCAGTGGCAGAAAACCCAGACGATGCTTCTCCACTCCCACCCCACTCAGGGCCTGAGTCCAGCCAGCAGGGATTTTGTTGCACAAGCCTTGTTGAAATGAAGGAAGCTTTTGCAGGGGGTAATTTGCTGGTGGATTGGACCCTGGCTATGAGTTGGAGTGGTTTGTCTCCCACCGAGGTGCCCTGAAATGCATGTGCACACGCACACATGCACGCACGCGCGCACACACACACACACACACACACACACACACACACACACAGAGACTGTCTTGTGCAGGGGCTCCCTCTGGCCTTGGTGTGTGTTGTGGGGCGTCGTCCCCATTCCAGTTCTTTCCTTCTCTCTCTCTCCTTCCCATGTCTGGGGAGGCAGTGGGCAAGGTCAGGCCAGGGTCTCTCCCCGCAGTGCCTGGGTTTGGATTCCTAACGAGGTCTTCTCGGCGACCTCCCTGACCTCGCTGGCAGGTAGCGTGAGGGGTCTCTGCACACAAGCAAACAGCAGCCCAGCCTGCCTCCTCCTGCTTGCCATTTGGGCTGCATGGATTGTATGCAGAAGGAGAACAAATTGATCTGGGGTCTTTTGTGGGGCAAAGGAAATGGCGTATGGAGCTTCTTCTCTGCAAAAGGGCCTGATGCTCAAGGCAAGGCAGGGGCAGGGACTCCCTGCCACAAGAGAGGGCCAAGGAGGAGGCAGATTTGCACATGTAGAGATGCTCAAGTCATTGCTATGATTTAAGCAGAAATATGCTATAACCCATAGTAGGGAAGGTTGTTTGTTTGTTGCATTTATATCCCATCCTTTTCTCTCTCAAGGTGCTCAAGGTGGTGTACATAGCTCTCCCCCTTTCCTTCTCACAACAGGTGAGGCCGAGAGACTGTGCCTGGGCCAAGGCCACCCATTCAGCTTCCTGGCTGAATGGAGAACTGAACCCTGGTCTCCCAGGTCCAATGCTCTAACTACTGCGCCACACTGCCAGCCAAATTCTACTCAGGGTAGACCCATGAAAATTAAGGGACCCAAGGGAGTCCTGTCCATCCGTTTCAGTGGGGAGCCCCTGCAGAACTTCCTAGGCAAAGGATAAGAGCCCAGTCTGGCTAGCTGGATGAAGAGTCTGCCCTGCTTTTGGGAGGGGGCCGCATTTCCTCCTCTGGTGGAGGAGCCCCCCCCCCAGTGGTCCTTCCAAGCTTAGTCCCCAGTAGCATATTCCTCCAAAAGAGCTGGTGCAGCTGGCTGGGACAGAGGAGGCCTCTGAAGGGCACCAGGTTGGCATAAGCACACGACGAGAGGGTGCTCCTCCCTCCGGGAGCTTTAGCTGTGATTCCTGCATTGCAGGGGGCTGGACTAGATGGCCCTTGGAAGTCCCTTCCAACTCTACCATTCTGTGATCAAGCAGCACGACGCAACCTTTCTAGTGATAAATGGCCCTGCCAGGGCCAGCCACGTCGCCCTGCTGGGCTCAGCCTCGGGCCGGTGAAGGAGGCGGCCAGCCAGGGCAGGCCATCCGTCATCCGGAGGGGAGATGTCCCCCACCCTGTTCCGCGGGAGGGAGGGCGTGTCCGCCCCCTTTACATCTCGCCCACGGGGGGCGCTGTTCCACTGGCATGACTTGCGAGAGACTCCCTCCCATAGAATGAGGGGAACTGCAGGTGCGACGGAGCGGGGGGGGGGGTCTTGCTTGCCCCCCGGGGGTGGGGGATGTTGAGGGACAAGGAACCCACCGTTCCCCCCTCTCCCACAGAAGAGGTTGCGACTCCATCCCAGTTCTGAAGGAGAAAATCTTCTGCACATGCTCAGAGACGCACCTTTGTCAAAGGCACGACACTCTGCTCGTCCTGGGCTCCAGACTGCGGTCAAGCCAGCCCCGAGGGGGGGGCGGCCCTCGAAGCCGGACGGGGGTTAGGGATAGAGAGGGCGGGGGCTCTGGGCTTGCCCTTCGACGGCAGCCACCCTCAGGCCCTGTAGAAGCCCCGCTCGCACGAGGAAGACCCTCTCTCAATGCAGGGCTGGCATCTTGTAGCCTAATTCCGTGGGTCGAAGCAAAGGGGAGCCTCGGGGGCTCCGGCAGATCCCGACCCCACGCGTCTCTGCCCGGGAGGGAGGGCTACAGCTAGTCCATCTCCTGCCTCCCTCCCTCCTCAGGACTTGGCACGAGGTTGGGCGGGGTCTCTGCTGGCCTCCGCCCTCCCCTTCATGTGCCTGGTCAGTCTCTCCCCCCTCGAGTCCTGCTTCCCCCCTCCCTGCTAAACCTCCCCCCCCCATTGCCCACCGCTGGCCTCCTTGCAGCGCTGCTTGCACCCCCCTCTCCCCGCCGTGCTTGACTTTAATTGCTTCTGCCAGTCAAGGGCAGGAAAGGTCGTTGCCTGCTCCGCGGGGGCTCCCCTGGCAGCTTCCAGGCTGCTAGGCAACGCGGGGGGGGGGGAGGCGGGCGAGGCTGGCACGGCTGTGCCCCGTCCACCACCACTGCATGGCGTGTGTGAAAGAGCTGGGGTGGGGGGAGCAAGGACGCCCTCGAAGCCCAGGCAATAGCCCCTCTCTTCCCCTACTCTCTCTGAGCTCACACAAGAGTGGTGCCCCTTCTCCTCTGCTCCTGCCAGGGATGCCCCCCTTCGTGTGCCCCTCTGGGCAGTGCAGCGGGCCAGTTGCCACCTTCCTCTGGCTTGCCTCCATCTAGCCCTCGTTTGGCTGCTTCTGGAGAAGTTGGAACGTAGCTCGGGGCAGGCCATCCCAGGCCGGCAGCCCTGGCTCCTCACCCTCGATGGTAGAGTCCAAAAGAGGGCCCCAAACTGACCTTGCGCTGCCGGCCCAGAGTTGGGGGCTCTGGGGTCCCAGACCTGGCATGAGCAAGCTTTCCTGAGGAGGGCGAGACACCCTAGGGGTTATCAGTCCCCCCTCCTGCCCCCCAGATTTGGGTCATGTGGGAGACACGAAGGGACCCATTCACCTTTCACCCCTGGAACTGGGGGGGGCGGACGCACCTCGGAGGCTGCTGCCAACCTCCAGACCTGACAGGGCATCATCTCATAAGTTAAACTATGGAACTCCCTCCTGCAGTGATGGCCACCCAGCTAGTTGGCTTCAGGAGGATTGGATAAGTTAATGGAGGAGAGGGCTATTGATGGCTACCAGCCACAATGGCTATGTTGTGCTTATCATAGAATTGTAGAGTTGGAAGGGACACCAAGGGTCATCTAGTCCAACCCCACTGCAATGCTTCTATGGATGGAGGCAGGAACGTGCTCAGATCCTGCTTGTGGAACCAGGTTACAGGGAACCAGGCAGAGGGCCTTCCCGGTAGTGGCACCCGCCCTTTGGAACGCCCTCCCACCAGATGTCAAAGAGAAAAACAACTACCAGACTTTTAAAAGACACCAGAGGGCAGCCCCGTTTAGGGAAGCTTTTAATGTTTGATGCATTACTGTATTTTAATATTTTGTTGAAAGCTGCCCAGAGTGGCTGGGGAAGCCAAGCCAGACGGGCGGGGTATAAATAAATTATTATTATTATTATTATTATTATTATTATTATTATTATTATTATTATTACTGGCTTCCCCCTGGGGCACCCAGTCGGTCACTGTGACAACAGGATGCTGGACTAGATGGGCCATGGGCTTGATCCAGCAAGGCTCAGTTTCCGCTTTTTGGTATGCAGAGTGAGCAAGGTTTAGCTAGAGCATCTTGGTTAGAAAGAAGACTTTTCCTGTTTGCAGTCACACTTGCAGAGAGATGCTTGTAAGCAAGCAAATAATAAAAGTTGTTTGTTGCAGGAAATACATTACTTGAATAGAAAAAATTTCTAGCTCTCGCCTAACCAGCCTAGAGAAAGCCAAGGCAGCCCTGTTGGCTCCTTGAGTGGTTAAATATGACCTCCCATCTTGAGGTTGGAGAGGGAGAAGCATGAGGAGAAGGGAGCTGCAAACAGGATGCAACCTGTCAGTCTAAACTTCAAAGCATAGGGAGGTCAGCATAGAGGTTAAAGGTACAGGGGTGGTCTGGGAATGACCCTACGAGGTAGGCTAGGCTTGGAATGAGAGGGAGAGAAGATGGGTGGTGCCCCCCGAGCTGGCCCCACTCAGTCTCACGTCCACTGCTCAGAAGGATTGACCCCAATGCGTCTGGAGCCCCCAAGCCCAAAGCTGGTCTCACTAGCCCTTCCAGTCCAGTGGCAATTTGGGTGGGGGCTTCTCCTCAGTGACCCCCTCCCCTTGTCAAATCTTTCCTTAGAGATCCAGTGTACACCTGCTGTTAATGGTTTCCTGCCAGCTGGTTAAAGCAATGGCTATTTGCCAAGGATGGATTGTGAGCACTGGTTTTTTAAAAAATATTGATTCTATTAGAAATTTTGAATAGCTGGAGCATTTGCGGGTTGTTGTCTTTTGTGTTGATTTTATGCTGTAAGCAACCCGGTGGTTTAAAATAAAAAGTGGTCTATTTTGATAAATAAATTTTGATAAATAAATTTTGAACGGCCTCTGCCAATGTGGTGCCTTCCAGGTCTTTTCTATTTTGCTTTGTTGCCAGGGGCTGATCAGACTTGTAGTCCAAAACATCTGGAGGATCATAGAATCATAGCATTTTAGAGCTGTGTGTAGCTCCTCCACATGCAGCTACTGGGTGACCTTGGGCCAGTCACACTTCTCTGAAGTCTCTCAGCTCCACTCACCTCACAGAGTGTTTGTTGTGGGGGAGGAAGGGAAAGGCACTGCAGGAATCCCAGCCACAGAATCCCTGACAGGTGGCCATCCAGCCTCTGTTTAAAAGCCTCCAATGCAGGAGAATCCACCACCTTCCATGGGAGCCTCTCCTAACCTCAGGAAGTTCTTCCTCATGTTTAGTCAGAATCTCCTTTCTTGTCATTTGAATACATTGGTTTGGGTCCTCCCCTCTGGAGCAGAACAAAACAAACTTGCTCCATCTTCCATGTATGTGACGCCCCTTCAGATATTCAAAGATGGCTATTGTATCATTTCTCAGTCTCCTCTTCTCCAGGCTGTCTATACCCAGTTCCTTCAACCATTCCTCATAAGGCTTGGTTTCCAGACCCTTGATCATCTTGGTTGCCCTCCTTTGCACACCTTCCAGCTTTCCAATATCCGTCTTAAACTGGAGGACACCAAGTTGGCAGAGGCTGGCTTAAGTTCTCTCCCACCCTGCTTTAAAACAGCAACAGCAGCAGCAGCAGCAGCAGCAACAACAAAACAACAACAAAACAACAAGATGAGGCTTCTCTGAGCCTGGTTGTTCTTCCCTCTTGGGCCCAGATGTGTGGAGCAGCATGCCCACCCTGGGTGTCAAAAACAGAGGGAAATATTCACTTGTAGGGCAGATATTTTGGGGGGTATTCTTTGTGAAGCCATTTGCCCCTAGGCTGCTGTTCCCCAACTTTTGACACTAGCCCCACCCTCAGGCGAACTCTCTCTAATTGGATATTGAGAGTATTATGGGAGAGCTTATCAATAAAGGTAAAGGAGCGGAAAATCTGCTAATAGAAACTGTGACCTCAACGGCAGGGCGGGGATGGCCACTCCTGAGTGTGCCTGTGAGCCTATTGGCTTCAGAGGGATTTTTGTAGCTTGCCTGGTAAAAGTCACTGCCAATTAACAGACCTCTTGTTCCTGGGAAGAAGGCACTGTTAGCTCCCTCCTGGGGGCTGGATGTAATAAATACCAGCCCTGGATTCCTCAGGCCTCAGCCTCCAGCCCTCCAGAGTCAAGTAAAGCACCATCGCCACCTGCTGTCAGCCCAGGGAACCAGCTGCACAACAGCATTCAATGGACTTCCGCACTGCTCAATTAGCAATTGAGAACTGGCAGTTTTGTTACAGCGATTATGGTCATAAAAAAACTAAAAGTTGAAATGGGTGTGAGAAGGACTGAGCACATGAAGGATGAATTGCGCTTGCAAGAGAACCATGGGAGAAGGGCAGAAACTGTTGTTACAACTGCTAAGGAGAAAAAGATAAGAAAGTTGCGGTGCCTCTTGATTAAACCAGTGGAAACCTGTAGAAGGAAGTACTGCTATATAGGGACATAACTGCCCCTTTGCTTGTTCTTGATCTCTCCATTTCCTGATATGTAGGCTGAAAGTCTAACACTACTAAATATAACCATATCCTCATAACCATATCCTAAGGTAAAGCTAAAGGGACCCCTGACCATGAGGTCCAGTCGTGACCGACTCTGGGGTTGTGGCACTCATCTCGCTTTATTGGCCGAGGGAGCCGGCGTACAGCTTCCGGGTCATGTGGCCAGCATGACTAAGCCGCTTCTGGCGAACCAGAGCAGTGCATGGAAACGCTGTTTACCTTCCCGCTGGAGTGGTACCTATTTATCTACTTGCACTTTGACGTGGTTTCGAACTGCGAGGTTGGCAGGAGCTGGGACCGAGCAACGGGAGCTCACCCCATCGCGGGGATTCGAACTGCCGACCTTCTGATCGGCAAGTCCTAGGCTCTGTGGTTTAACCCACAGCACCACCCATGTCCCTGAACCATATCCTAGGCCCATATTAATTGCTTGTGCTGTTTTCCTCTCAGCTATTTGCTGGTTGAGGTTGTGCCCCACTGGCCTTGCAATTGAAGACTGGATTTTATTGGCCATCCACGTTGAACCCACAGGGTATTGAGTACTGTACCCCAATATTTCCCCAACAGTTTCAGGGGTGACAGGCATCCATATCACTGGAGAAAAAAGAAGCCAACTGGTCTGGGACTATGACCACTGTCCAATGCAGCAAGCAATGTCTCTACAGCTTCTCAGGGCACAACCTCCCGGACTGACTCCACTCAGTCTGGCTGATCCTGGGCAGAAAGGAGTTCCAGGGGGCCTTCTGTCTCAGTGGAACCTCCCTTGAGTAGCACGGTCTACTGGAGATTGCTTTTTGTGGCTTGTTCTCCAGTCTCGTGCTCTGTTCTAGGTTGCTCGTTGTTCCTTGCTCCCAGTTCCCTGCAAGTTGCATATCGCTCCGAACGGCTTCCCACAGCCTGGTAGGATTGCATTTACACCTCCATTGCAGCCTCAAGCTTGCAGTCTGGTAGGGGTGCTCCTCCTGGGTCCAGTTCTGCAGCCAAGGCCCAGAGAACTTCTGCCCCTCTTAGGTGGTGAAGTAGCTTCACCCACTCTTGGACAAAGCAGATGAGGCCACAGTGATTTCTGCTTGAATTCTAGCGAGACCAGATCAGTGCTAGATTTGACCAGAACTTTCTCAGGAGACATTTTTATTAAAAATGTGTTTGTTGCTTTTATATATATCAAACAAACATTAACATTTTGGTACTTCTCCCTCCCCAGCCCCCGAACAACGTCCAAGGTTTTGAACATGTAAAAAGCAATGGTCACTTCCAAATCCCATAGAAACATTGTTCTGTAGATTCCCACGAGTCTTAGGTGGTCTGTATACATGTTCTTTTTTTTGTAAGGCATGAGGATAAAGGCAAAGCTGGTGTTGTTAAAGCTGTTGGAGTTTTTTTAGTTGTCTTCCTTTGCACTTTTTGTGAGTCCATTTCCCCATCAAAATTAGGTTCCAAGTAGATTTACATCCAAAGATCTCCAGCATCAGGCATGCTGCAGTTAACAGATGAACTATTGGGTCTTTATCTTTAAAGTCCCTGGTGCTTCTTCTGCAAAGACGGAGAGTAAGGCAATTTGGGGGTCCATAACTATTGGTTTCGAGGCATTTTTTCTGAGAAAATAAGGTTGAGAGCTTTTCCTTTTTCTAGGTTGTTTTCCAGAGGGACGTTGGAGGTTGCTTGGAACTGAGCGCCACAAGACCTTCTGCAGGCAAACGGTCTCTCCCCCCACTGAGCTATTAGGAAGCGGCCGTGGACCAGGTCAGGCAATGTTCCTTTATCCTTTATGTTGCTAAAAGCGTCCATTTTGCCTGGCCCTGGAGAATGCATTGTGGAGAGACTGTTTGGAACTTCTCCCAGCAGACAAAAACAGCCCAGCTGTGACATGTATTTTGTGCACTCTACATTTTTTAATTTTATCTATATTGCATGTGTTTCTTCTCATATATATATATATATATATATATATATATATATATATATATATGAGAGAGAGAAAGCGGGGGGGGGGGGAGACTATCTGTCTATTTTCTGAATTTCCTGAGCAAAATTTTTATATGGCTTAATAGTAATAATAAAATACTCTTAAGTGGTTTACATAAAATGGCATAAAATATTAATTAAGAATAGAAATAAAGCCAGACCTTTACAGTAGACATAATAAAAATTATCATAATATAGATGAAATCAAGAGGGCTTTTTTTTTTAACCGACAAATGCATATAGTGAAATTACACACTTATGGACTTAAATACACACAAATGTTTGGCAGGTTTGTCCACATCTCAATATTATTTATTTGGACCGGCCATGGTTTTCTGTGACCTCCAGCTGAAAGAGGCTCCCATCATCACCACCTGCCCCACTGGATCCCCTTAGTTGAAGATCCCAGGGATGGAGCCCTGGGGTGGGGGGATCTTCTGCATGCAAAGCAGATGCCCCCCCCCCCAGTATTGACCCCCTAGGCCTGAAGCATATTGTCGCAGCATAAAAGATTGCCAGTTGTTGGGAATCTCAATCAGAGAGAGCTCTGCTGCTCTTGCTGCTGCTGCACTCAGTGTGGTGTAGTGGTTAGAGTGCTGGACTAGGACCTGGGAGAGACCAGGGTTCAATCCCCACCCCCTCACTGTGGGTTGTGATACGCAAGTAGCAGTCAAGTAAAATATTCCTAGTTTGCATAGAGTGGACATGCAAAGAGGATGCTTGTTCCAGCCAGTCGTAAACCTCTGTTTCCTCCTGGGCTGGAGCATCCTTCCTCTTGCATGTGACTAGAGCTGGGTGTGACCTTACCTGTCCAGGTAACAAAAGGACAAGGCATGCAGCCATCTCTCTCTCTCTTCTCTTCTCCATCTTCCTTTCGTTGTGTGAACTGCAGTGACTATCTTTGTAACTAAATCTACCTTCTGGGATCCAACTGTGAACAGAATGTGAGTAAACTACTTTTATATACCTTACACAAGATTGTGACATGTTTATTCTTTTAAGAGGGGGGAAAGGGATCTTACCAGGAATCTATATTGAGAAGCTTAAACAAGGTTGCAACCAGCTACCCGCTGTGCGTTTAAAAGGTGAAGTTAGGAAGGATATTATTAAACAATATATCCTCTCCTGCCTCCCTGAACATTCCCACACTCACTGCTATGAACCTTGATGGGTGACTTTGGGCCAGTCACTACCTCTCAGTCTAAGCTACCTTGCAGGATTGTTGTGGGCATTAAATGAGGAAGCTGGAGACCCATGTATGCCCCCTTGAGCTCCTTGGAGGAAGAAGGTGGGCTATGAATGCAATAATAATAATAATAATAATAATAATAATAATAATAATAATAATAATAATAATAATAATTTATTACTTATACCCCACCCATCTGGCTGGGCTTCCCCAGCCACTCTGGGCGGCTTCCAAAAAAATATTAAAATACTGTAATACATCAAATATTAAAAGCTTCCCTAAACAGGGCTGCCTTCAGATGTCTTCTAAAAGTCTGGTAGTTGCTGTTCTCTTTGACATCTGGTGGGAGGGAGTTCCACAGGGTGGGCGCCACTACCGAGAAGGCCCTCTGCCTGGTTCCCTGTAACTTGGCTTCTCGCAGTGAGGGCACCGCCAGAAGGCCCTCGGTGCTGGACCTCAGCGTCCGGGCAGAACAATGGGGGTGGAGACGCTCCTTCAGGTATAGTGGGCCAAGGCCATAAGCAATAATGAATAATCTGGTTGACCAGATGGGCTCCTGGGGCTTGATCCAGCTGTGGCTGAGCTCTTTCGACGTGTCTCAATGACTCCATGCAAATGATATGGACCTTGTAAAAAGGCAATGCCTGCAGGCCAAAGTGGTCCAAAGTGCACATCTCATCTGGGTCAGGGCGATCTCTCCAAGTTGAGAAGTGGCTGAGCTCCAGAGGATTGCCTGAAGGTGGGCATCTTTGCCTTTTCCTCCCCGTCACACCTGCCCCCACCAGTGCGTGTTGCAGACTTTGTGGTTTGCCTGCCAAAGAACCCCACGGAGGGTTTCGCTGTGGCCGGAAGTCCTTTGCAGCAGTGGCAGCCTCTGGGAGGAGGGAGAAGCATCCTGGCCCCACGGTCAGCCTGACCTTTATAGATCATGTTATGGATTTCCCTTCAGAGGCCTGCAGTTGGCAACGTCCCACCTCATGACTATGCCGGCGCCTCTGCCAGGATGCGAGAGCGTTCAGGCTGAGAACACGGGAAGGAAGCAAGTAATAAAGAAGAGCCCCTCTGGGCATATGCAGAGGGTCTTAAGAGCAGGACCCCATCAATGCCCATTTCTCCAAGCTGATTGATGCCCTTGCCTGGTTCCTCCCCCCTCCTGTTTCCTCCCTGAGGCGAGTAAAAAGTGACACGCTAGAATTTTATAAAATTATTCATGGCCTGCAGAGAGAAAAGTCTTTCCCCTCTCTCTCATAGCACTAGAACACTTGGACATCCTATGAAGCTGAATGCTGGAAGCAGGGCCGTCTTAAGCATATCCGGCACCGTGGTGCAAGGATTTCCCAGAGTTGCCAACCTTTTTTAGGGAGGATGGCACTGCTGGCGATGGGCTTTGCGGGGCTGGAGGAGGTGGGCAGCAGCTGGAGGGCAGCTCCTCCGGCGGGGAAGAGGAGAAGGCTGGAGGCGGCGGTTCCTGGCTCAGCTGGCCGCTTCGTGCTATGGTGGCCATGGCCAGTTGAGGCTCCTGGCACAGGGCTGCTTCAGTGCGGCATGGCAGAGGTGGGCGAGGGCGGTGAGCTGATGCCGGGAGGCGCTGCGTCCATTCTCCACCTCTTCCCTGGCACCCTGCGCCACTAGCCTCTATGGATAAGACACGCCTGGCTGGAAGATAAAAGAAAGGACTTATTCACGCAGCACGTAGTTAAACTATGGAACTGTCTGCCACAGGACGCAGTAATGGCCACCAGTCTAGATGGCTGGAAAAGGGGGTTAGGCAAATTCATGGAGGAAAGGCTATTGATGGCTGCTAGCCAGGATGTTTATGCTCTGACACCACAGATGGAGGCAGAAATGCTTCCAGATACCAGCTGATGGAAACTGCGGGAGGGGGGAGGGCTCTTGCACTCAAATCCTGTTGGCCGGTTTCCCTTTGGGGCAGCCTGTATCCATTTTACCTTACTCTTTGGAGTAGGTTAGACTGAGAGGGAGTGACCGACACAAAGTGAGCTTCATAGCTGAAGAGGACCAAGACCCCTCCATCTTTAGTCTGACACTCTCTCACCAGAACACCGAGATTGGTTCTCACACCTGTTCAGCGTCACCTGAGCGACCAACGAGTCTCAGGAGCCCTTGGTTACCAGGGAACTGCACTCTTTCTGGCCCAAATGAGGGGCAGTGGCTCAGAGGAGGACACTCCCTTCACAACTTATTTTTATTTTAAAAAACCTCCAGCTCCAAGAAGGAAAATAATAAACAGCAAGCAATACATTTTGACCTTTAAAGCCCTATGCAACCTAGGACCCACGTATCTACAGGACCACCTCTCCTGGTATGCCCCACGGAGGGCCTTAGGGTCCACAAATGACAACATTTTGGAGGTCCCAGGTCGCAAGGTGGTTAGATTGGTCTCAACTAGAGCCAGGGCCTTTTCAGTACTGGCTTCGACTTGGTGGAACGCTCTGTCACAAGAGACTAGGGCCCTGTGGGGCTTGACATCTTTCCGCAGGGCCTGCAAGACAGAGCTGTTCCGCCTGGCCTTTGGTTCAGACTCAGTCTGACCCTTATGCTTCCCTCCCCTTATGGTTTTGATGAGGCTGCATTTTAAATTGCATTTTAACCTGTATTTTAAATTGTTTTTTCTTTTTCTTTTTTATGTTTTTACTGTAATTTTACTGTTGTTAGCCGCCCTGAGCCTGGCTCTGACCATGGAGGATGGGGTATAAATAAAATTTATTATTATTATTATTATTATTATCGGATTCTCCTGCTTCATTTTGGCTTCTCCAGGAGCTGTCCAGTGAGTCAGAGTTCAGGAGATGCTCGTGAACCGGGAGCTGTCCAACAAGGGGGCTGAGTCTCCCTTTGAGGCTGGGCTGGATGACTCTTAGGAGGATAAATGGTCTATACTGACTTCCCTGGGACCTCCTCACAAACACACATGCTTAGAGGTGAATTTTTGTGTCAACTGATTCTTTTAACAGTCATTTAGTAATACTGAAATGGGACAAATGCTGGACAGCAGTTGCTGGAAGCCACCGGACAGGAGAAGGCTCTGGTGCTTGGATCCTGTTTGCGGGTTTCTCTTTGAGGCATCCGGTTGACCACTGTGAGAACAGGATGTTGGACTAAATGGGCATTGAGCTGATCCAGGTATGAGACTCTTCTTATGCTCTCAAATGGATTTCTGGGGGATGCAAAAGTGGCCAATGGGCTTAGACAGAAGAAGCCTGTTTTGCTCCTTCCAAATTATTGGCCTGCAGGCCGGATCTGGATTTGTAAACTTGGGGGCTTCTCCTTCTTCTTCTTTATTAGTCGAGTGCTCAGTTGCAGACACTGTAGGATGAATTATTATTGATTATTATCCTGCAAGGTAGGGCAGGCAAACAGATGTTTGCTCATGCCGGTTTAGAAACCAGCAGAGCCGAGTTGCACAGGGAGGAGGGGAGGCAGAAACAAAAGGGTTCATAGAATCACAGACTCATAGAAATGTAGAGTTGGAAAGGGACCACGAGGGTCATCTGGTCTGACCTGCTGCGATGCAGGAATCTTGTGCCCAATGTGGGGCTTGAACCCACAACCCTGAGATTAAGAACCTCATGCTCTACCACCTGAGCTAAGGTATCTGAGCCATGGGTTGTGCATCAGCCTTAAAGTGTGGTGAGGGAACTTCTGCTGGTGCAATAAAAGCATGGGGGGAGGGGTGATGAGGCTCCAAGTCCTAAATCAAAGTGATCTTCAGTTCATGTGTAAAAATACTTTTTCTTCTTGTTGTGCCAGAGTAGACCCGTCTTGATTGGCAACCCCACCAGAGACTGAAATGGGGAGCCTCGACCTTCTCTGTTAAGGGGTTCAGTTTTAAGCATCAACACACACACACACACACACACACACACACACACACCTACTTTCAGCAGCCAGAAACACCATAACCAGACACTGAAGAGACCTGTCAGGAGTAAGAATGGACCAACGGTACCAAATAGTATGGGAAACAGCCCTACTAGAAAAATTAACCAATAAACTGAAACTGACACGGGGACAAACAGAAGAAGACACCTTTACCCCGGGATGGCTCCCCTTTATCACATACACAGCCCAACAAGACAATGACAATAATCCACCAACAGCATACAAATCAGTATGGCTAACCTGATCCAAAACACCCACCCACCCCACTCACACACTAAAACAAAGATCACCATAGCCAATCACAAACAAACAACCACACCCTAGGCCAACTCCAACCTCTCTCACCACTAAAGAAACACAAATGAAAAGCAGAGAACCTGCACGGGCAACGCTGACACCAAACCCTACATACATTAAGCAAAATAGAAACATCGCCACCCCACCCCACCCCACCTCCACCCATCTCCCCCCCTTTCCCCCCCTAATGTCTCAACAAATGAAACTGATTTGTAAAAATGTTACATGGAAAAAATATGAGAGACATTACACATACTTCTGTAAAACAAGAAAATCTTTAATAAAACACACACACACACACACACACACACACAAACACACACACACTGTTCCGCTATGCAGCCCTATACAGTCAGGGCTGGCACCTCGTGGCTACAGGAGGGTCCACTCAAAGGGGCTTCATTTGGTTTGCATCTTAACTTCCCCAAGGATTGAAATAGCTATCCTTTTGAAATCTGCACTTCTCCAAATGTTGGAGTGCAGTTTACCAAACCAATGTCTATGAAAATGCATAGAATGGTGGAAATGACATTTGCAAATGCATTCGAACTGAGGGGGAATTGCACGCAAATGTGTGTATTTTAAGGGAAATGCACACAAAATGCAGATAATTTTTCATGATTATTTTTTTTAAGAAATAAATTCACGAGAGCTTAAAATAAAAATACAGACACAGAAATGTGAAGAACTGAAGACTGGAGAAAGGTGACCACCCCCAGGCCGGAGCGAGAGGAGCCAGAGAGAGATGTTTGCCTCTTGCTTCTTTCCCAGACTTGGAGAGCAGGGTTACTGCTGAGGTTTCAGACTCAGGACCCTGTTCTGTCCCTCTGGGCTGCAGCTGGGTAATGCATTACCTGTGCCTTTTTATTTATGAACTCGCCAGCTCAAAAGCCCTCGGCTGCTTTTGAAACTGAAACTCAGGTTTTTAAGGCTGTGTGTTGGTGTGGAAATATTACAAAGTGAGGGTATATGGAGGAATGTGTCTGACTTGGGGCATCAGTAGAAAAAGAAGAGATAATTGTGTTTGGGCGGCAGAAGAAAGCTATATGTTTATTTCGTTTATTTGCCATATCGCTATATGCCGCCCTTTATCAAGGTAGCTGCCAGGGCAGTTCGCTAAAAGTAAATGCACAACACCCACCCCACAACTCACCAGGGGGCGCTCTCTATCCTGAATGGGGGGAATTGGATCTATGATGTGAATGGAAAGGTGACCTGGTTCAAAGAGGCGTCTCTACCACAGACTTACTGTGTCTTCTATGGCATGTCTCCTTGGTTGGCCCTGGTTTTCTGTCTAAGAATGACCAGGGTGCGTTGGCAAGAAATCTCCCCTGGTTGCCCTCCAGCCTTGCCTCCCTGCAAGAGCAAACTCTTCCTAGGGGCAGTTAAGCTTGCCCCACTTCTCTGTTTCCCCTGCCTGCTGTCCTGGTTTTATTCTGTTATTAATGGTTCTAGTCTGTTATTAATTGGTGTTTTTTATAATTAACAATTTGTTCTTAATTCTTTCTGTGGGCAGAAAGGCAATCCCTAAATGCATTTTAATAAACATTTTAAAAGTGCTTTTAAGGGAAAAAATATCTCCTTACTGGATTACTGCAATGTGCTCTTAAGGTTTGTTTGGAAGCTGCAGCGAGTGCAGAATGCAGAGGCTACGATGCCTAGCAGTGCATCTGACTGCCGATATTAGTGGTGGGGAATCTCTAGCCCACGTCTTAACTTGGACCGCGACGCTGTGTTATTATTACTATTTTAACTTATATACTGCTTATGTGCCAAAACAGCTGCTAAGTGGTTTAAAACGATAACATCAATCCATAATTAAAATACACAATAACGTTAAAACATCCTTAATGAAAATATACAAGAAAGCAAACAGTTACAAAGCACAGCAATTAAAACAGTTCAAAAGCAGTTGAAGCAATAAGACCACCAGTTCAGAGGAATGCTTGCCTGAAGGAGCTTTTCTTCAGGAACTGGTGTCAGAATGCCTCTGATGGGGCCTCTGGTATTTCAGCAGGGAGGGCATTCCACAGCACTGGCCCTGCCAGTGAAAAAGCCCACCTCTGTGTTACCATATCAGGAGTGAGCCAGCAGTAAATCACACCGTGCAAGTTGGCATTAACCCTTTATTAGCAAACACACAATCTGCACAGACTCGGCAGGCCTAGTGAGCACAGCAGCTCATTTCTGGTAGGTCTTGCCCCCATGAAGCTGAGATTGAAGGTCCCTGCCTCCCCACAGCTGCCTATGTCTCCTTCTCTCCAGGGTTTCTCCCTGAGACTGTGTCTGCATGCAGCTTTTGTGTGGAGTGTGTGAGCCTCCCAGGATATGGCAGGTTGGTTCCTTGGGAAATCTGGCTCAAGGGATGCTGCCTCTGGGGTCCTCTAGTTTGGCGGCCTCTGAGTTAACACAAAGGAGACATAACTCAATGGATTTGGGTCCAGCTCAGTTGCTGAGTCCAGCACCTCCCTGGTTTGCACTGTTGACCCTCCAGATCCCACCAGTTCCTCTACCTTCCATGTCAGAAGCTGACATCCTGGCCATTCAGGATCAGGGTCAAGACATCCAGTGGGATCCCTGCCAAAGGGTGCACACCTTTTCCCAACCCCTTCAGCTGTCCCAAGAAGATAAGAGGACCTGTGGCATCACAATCTCCTGAGAGGGCGTGATGGAACCAACAGGTCTGGGTGCTGCGATTGGCAGCAGAGGACCTCTTGGTAGTTTCTCCACCCTCAAAAGTTCACAATGGTGATGGTCTGGGAGAGGGCCTTCTCTGTGATGGCCCCTAAGGTGTGGAGCTCCCTCCTCACAAAAGGTGCATCTGGAATTACAGATACTGAGATTCCAAAGCATCAGAAATGATTGTTTATGTATGCGACAACAGCCACATGGATTCTAATGGCCCAGAGATGGAAGGAAGAGTCAACCCCGACCAGAGAAGAATGGCAAATCAAGATGATGGATTATGCTGAAATGGCAAAATTAACTGGGAAGCTCAGAAACCAAGAAGACAAGAACTTTAAAAAACAATGGGAAAATTTATAATTTATATACGGGACCACTGCAAGCAGGTTAAAACATTGGCAGGATTTTAACCACACTTGTAATGTAACGGAAACTATGGACAATTCAGAAGGATAAATATTTGGATAAATATTGATATGCAGCTGTAATTATTTTCATTAGGACGCATGGAAGGGATGGGGGAAGTCAGAAGATTCAGAGTAATCTCAGTATTTGGATTTTGAATTGTTTGTTGTATGTATGTGTAATATATATATACAGTATAACTATATATAACTATATATAACTATATATAACTATATATAACTATATATAACTATATATATATAGTTATATATATATAACTATATATATATATATATATATATATATATATATATATATATATATATGGTCATCTGGCACCTTCATTATACAACATCCAGAGAATTCTGAAGCCATACCTCTTTACCTGAGCTTTTGACACAAGGTGTGTCTTTTTAGGACTCACCTTATTTTTTATGACTGTAAATTGTTTTACATTGTTTGTAATACTGTGCTCAAAGCGGTTCACAGGACAGACAGCTGAAGCAGAGCAGCCATTATGGATAAGTATAATGAACTGCAATAATCTGCTATTGACATTTCAACCATCTCAATTCATTGAAAGCGCATCAGAAGCTTCAGTGAGCATGAAACATGCCAAGAGGTCAGCCAACAATATCCAGTGCCCATCACGCCCACATTACACCCACGTGGAGCCATCCATTTGGCAGCCCAAGTTAAGGGACCCCGCCACAACACAGCCTTTGGCCACATCAATCTCACAGCACAAACTGAGCTCCTCCTGGCTGCACTCTCCAGCCAAACTCCACACAAGCCACTCTATATGAACACAGCTAAAATGTCTAAGTAAAAGCCCCACTTTCGTCTAGATGGGACGCACACAGCACTCATTGGGACCCCAAAAGAAAAGCCTGAGAACGACAGCAACCTTCAGGGCATGCACTCACAACAGAAAGAGACGCCACCTCTGAGCCAAGAAAGGGCACCCTGTAGGCAGGTTGGGGAAAGCCTCAAACCCCCCCCCCCCAGGAATTGCTCCTCATATTGGGGTGCAGTGCTAAAAGCAGCAAAGCCACTTTTGCACACCCCAAGGCAGCTGGTCTTAGAAGAACCTCAGATGGCCCTCCAGGTCTCTTTTCCTGGACCCTGGCAGAATCTGGCAAGGGCTAGGTCACTCCTTGGCCCTGTTCTTCTTCTTCCTCTTCCTCCTCCTCCTCCTCCTCTGCTTTTTTACCTGACCAGGATGTGTCCTTGAACTTTGGTGATGGATGGAGGATGGAGAAGGGGTGTGTGTCTGTCTGATCACACATATTTTTGCCACACCTGTGGCCCCTAGGATTGTGCATGATGAGGGAATGTGGCCCTTGCAATGGAAAACTGTGCCTATCCCTCCCTGTCTTCAGAAAAAGACAATCGTTTCATGGCAGAGCCTTGCAGTTGGACCAGGCTGGGGTCCAGAACTGACCTGCCCTCCAAGGTCCACTTTGGCAGGTTTGTAGGGCCACCCACCTGCCAGCCATCTGGCACCATCTGGCACCAGGTGTTTTGACTCTACAGCAGAGCACTCTGAGGGGGCTCCTGGTGCTTCCTTGCCAGTTTGGATTAGGCACCCTTGTCAAACTTGGTACCCCCCCTTTTTTTGCCTGCTTTGCTGAGTGGCAGGGAAAGGTGCCAAATTCAAAAAAGCAGAATCTGGAAAGGCAAAATTAGGAATGTGCTCCCATTTCTTCATTGGGAATTGGTGCCCACAGAACAGAAGTGGTCAAGCAGCTGCTTGGAGTGAATTTTTTGGGGTGGGTAAGATCTCGTTTGCCTTCCCAAACATTCTTAGAATTTCACTCCCTGAATGCCGCCCTCCCAGGCCCATCTGGCGCTTAATATTGCTGCAATGTTTTTACTACCTTCGTTTTACTAGATTTGTTTTTAATATTGTTTTACTTCTATTATAGTTTACTTTTTAACTATTGTCTTTTATGTTCTTTTTTTTAGCTTTCTCGGTTTTATTCATGTTTCTTTCCATTTCTGTGTGCCGCCTTGATTCCCCGTTTGGGGAACAGACAGGATAAAAACAAAAAACTTCTATTCACGTTTTTTTGCTGGGCACAAATTGCCGCACAGAATAATGGTGATGATGATGTATATACCACCTTTGGGATTGAAAACGTCTTGCCGCATTTAAAAACAACATTATAAAATACGAAGGAGGTAAAAACGAGCTTGTTAAAAACAATAATTAAAATGCAGGTTACATTTAGAACCAGCAACTGAAATATAAGAGCGGAAAGTCATCCTCATTTATTTCAGGCTCCTCCTTCGTAAGAACCCGGACCCCGGCAGTGGAATCCTGTCCAGAAAGAGACGGCAGACCTTGCTGGGAGCGAGTCGCCTCTGGCGCTCTCCAGGGTCCTGTAACTCCAGCCTGAGCGGTCTTTCTGCCAACGGACTGATTCAGCCGCTCTCAGACACCCACCATTGTGCCTTGGCTTGCGGTCAGGTCAGGACCCTGGACAGCTACGGACGGTGCCGCTGGATCCCTGCTGCTCCTCTCTGGCGGTGGTGCTGCTGCGGAGCTGAGCCCTGCAGGATCTATTCTGTCCCCCACCAGCATGGTTCTGAATATCAACAGCCCACTTTATGGTTGTACATATATTTATATCTTGCCTTTCCTGATAACTCCTTGCCTGGGGCATGCCGAGTAGGATCTCCCCTCTGCTCTCCACGGAGCTGTCCTATGAGCACCAGAGCCTTGCTGGAGTTGGACCCAGCGGTGCCCTCCTAGTGGCACAGTCACCCGTTTTCAGAACTGGCCAGCTAGACCCCTCCAGGAAAACCACCCAAAGAGGCCTGAAGGAGGCAAAGAGAACGGAAGAGGATGGAAGCTTGGTCCAAGAAAAGTTCATGCAATTCTGGACTGCATCAAGAGACGTCTGCTGTTCAGATCAAGGGAAGTCATAGCGCTGCTCTGTTCTGCCTTGCTCAGACCCCACCTGGAGTCCTGTGTCCAGATCTGGGTGCAGCAGTTTAAGGAGGATAATGACAAGCTGGGAGGTGTGCAGAGGGGGGTGACCAAGATGATCAAGGGTCTGGAAACCAAGCCTTATGAGGAATGGTTGAGGCGTTGGGGATGTTCAGCCTGGTAAGGAGACTGAGAGGAGATATGATAGCCATCTTCTAGTATCTAAAGGGCTGACACATGGAAGATGGAGCAAGCTTGTTTTCTTCTGCTCCAGAGGGTAGGACTCGAACCAATAGATTCAAATATCAAGCAAGGGGATTGTAACTAAACATCTGGTGGTAAGAGTTGTTCAATGCTGGAACAGACTCCATCGGAAGGTGGTGAACTCTCCTCCATTGAAAGTTGTAAAGCAGAGGTTAGATGGCGATCTGTCAGCAATTCTCGAACTGTGATTCCTGCACCGCAGGGGGTTGAATTGAATGACCCTTGTGGTCCCTTCCAACTCTTCAGTTCTATGATTCAATGATGTCGGGGAGGGCAAACCTTTGGGTTAGTCGAGCCTTTGATCTTTAATCATTTGAAGAGTCTCTGGATTACATATCTCATTTCTGCTCCTGTCCAGATTGGATTACAGGATAAATTGTGTGTCCTTCCTGTTTATTGTGTTCAGGATGGTTTGTTTTTTATCATCATTTTATTGTTTTCTGCTCTGAGAACTGTTTTTCTGCTCCTGAAAACCAGATGATAAAAAAATGGAAATAAACAAAATAAAAGATTTTAATTAGATTGCCTTGGGGAGAATGGATGGTTTGCTTGCATGGTCTGTTGAGGTGTGTGCAGTTCAGGGGGTAGCTTAAACAATTACCCAATGAGCGAAAATGGATTTCTAAAAAGTAAAAAGGTGGAGCAAGGGGATCAGGACCATAGCTAGGGTGGCAGAGATTGCTCCTGCTATGGCTCCAATCTGAATTCCCCTCATGCTTCTCACTTGCATTAGAAGGAAATCTTCCTTTGCCCTCAACAGGAATTCTCCTCTCAAAGCAAATGACAGACACTGAGGAATCCACAGCAGAAGCCAAAGATTAAAGCCCCCACTCACCCCATGTCAGGGACTTGATCCAAATTGAGGGCTCTGAATCTGCCATTTACTTTTAAAACAAGCACCATCTTTGCAATTGCTAATTGTGCAGGTGGCCTCGTGCCTGGTCTGGGTGTGAAATGTCATCTTCTAGGTGAGATCTTTCTAGTCCTGCAGCGACAGGGGAGCAGAAAATGTGGTGGATTTTTCTGGCAGGAAAGTCCTGAAAGCTTTGGACATGTAGTTGGTTCACGGTGACATCACCCTCACCATCCTACAAATCCAGGAAATGTTTAAATATTTAAGATTCCCAATTCTGAAGCATGTTTGATTGGAGCAGCCTCAGAGAGGTGTGCAAGGAACTCTTGGGGTAACGTGAGAGTATTCTCGATCTTGGGATGACTGAGCAACTGGGCTTTTGCCAGTCTCATTTTAATAAACACACATCACTCTCCATCCTGTTCAGGCTTAGGAAGAAATAAAACTCCATTCTAGCATTTGATATAGGACCAGGGGCTGTACTCTGAGAAACATTACCCAGAGCAAAGACCCCTCACCCCAATTTCAAGGCAGAATTGGGGATACATCTACTCAAGTCTCCAGGGCCAGATGAACTGCATCCAAGAGTATTAAAAGAACTGGCAGATGTGATCTCAGAACCACTGGCAGTCGTCTTCGAGAATTCCTGGAGAACAGGCGAAGTCCCGGCAGACTGGAGGAGGGCAAATGTTGTCCCTATTTTCAAAAAGGGGAAAAGAGAGGACCCAAATAATTACCGCCCAGTCAGTCTGACATCAATACCAGGGAAGATTCTGGAGCAGATCATTAAGCAAACAGTCTGTGAGCACCTAGAAAGGAATGCTGTGATCACCAATAGTCAGCATGGATTTCTGAAAAATAAGTCATGTCAGACTAACCTGATCTCATTTTTTGACAGAATTACAAGCCTGGTAGATGAAGGGAACGCAGTGGATATAGCCTACCTTGATTTCAGTAAGGCATTTGACAAGGTGCCCCATGATATTCTTGTAAAGAAGCTGGTAAAATGCGGTCTTGACTATGCTACCACTCAGTGGATTTGTAACTGGCTGACTGACCGAACCCAAAGGGTGCTCATCAATGGTTCCTCTTCATCCTGGAGAAGAGTGACTAGTGGGGTGCCACAGGGTTCTGTCTTGGGCCCGGTCTTATTCAACATCTTTATCAACGACTTGGATGATGGACTCAAGGGCATCCTGATCAAATTTGCAGATGACACCAAACTGGGAGGGGTGGCTAACACCCCAGAGGGCAGGATCACACTTCAAAATGACCTTGACAGATTAGAGAACTGGGCAAAAACAAACAAGATGAATTTTAACAGGGAGAAATGTAAAGTTTTGCACTTGGGCAAAAAAAAAATGAGAGGCACAAATACAAGATGGGTGACACCTGGCTTGAGAGCAGTACATGTGAAAAGGATCTAGGAGTCTTGGTTGACCACAAACTTGACATGAGCCAACAGTGTGACGCGGCAGCCAAAAAAGCCAATGCAATTCTGGGCTGCATCAATAGGAGTATAGCATCTAGATCAAGGGAAGTTATAGTGCCACTGTATTCTGCTCTGGTCAGACCTCACCTGGAGTACTGTGTCCAGTTCTGGGCACCACAATTCAAGAAGGACCCTGACAAACTGGAACGTGTCCAGAGGAGGGCAACCAAAATGGTCAAAGGCCTGGAAACGATGCCTTATGAGGAACGGCTAAGGGAGCTGGGCATGTTTAGCCTGGAGAAGAGGAGGTTAAGGGGTGATATGATAGCCATGTTCAAATATATAAAAGGATGTCACATAGAGGAGGGAGAAAGGTTGTTTTCTGCTGCTCCAGAGAAGCGGACACAGAGCAATGGAGCCAAACTACAAGAAAGAAGATTCCACCTAAACATTAGGAAGAACTTCCTGACAGTAAGAGCTGTTTGACAGTGGAATTTGCTGTCAAGGAGTGTGGTGGAGTCTCCTTCTTTGGAGGTCTTTAAGCAGAGGCTTGACAACCATATGCTCTGATGGTGTTTCCTGCTTGGCAGGGGGTTGGACTCGATGGCCCTTGTGGTTTCTTCCAACTCTATGATTCTATGATTCTATGAAGGTGCAGGATATTCTGTGGCTGAGGGTCTCAACAGAGTCTTTGCTGGATAGCTCAGTTGGTTAGAGCATGGTGCTGCTAATGCCAAGGTTGCAGGTTCAATTCCCATAAGGGACAGCTGCATACTTCTGCACTGCAAAAGGTTGGACCTCAGGGTGCCTTCCAACTCTATGATTCTATTCTATTCTATTCTATTCTATTCTATTCTATTCTATTCTATTCTATTCTATTCTATTAAGGTTCTGGAAGTGCTGGCTGGGGCTGATGGCAATTGTAGTCCAAAACATCCAGATGACACCCACATCTCTTCTTCCCACCCATTTGGAGGGGTGTCATGGGACATTCTTGCAGCTTGAGACAGGAAATTTGCTGGTGTGGACTGACACCCAGTAAAGCTTCCTTTTGGGTGGGGATGTTTGGCTGGCAATCAGGCTCGCAACACTCAAAGCTCAAAAGCCACCCCCCATAACCCCACCACACCATCACTGGCAACAAGTGGCTTGGCTCACTTCCTTGAGCCACCTGCAATATTGCTGGCCCCATTCTGAGGCTCACCTGTTTGCTGAGGATGTGTGATGAGCAGCTGATGGACAGGTGGCCAGCCCTGCCATTTGGACAAGGGGCTCAGCGAGTCTTTAAGATATGCCACCTGGGGAAGCTACTCAAACCTTGATTTGGCTGTGGCAGGATGGGAGAACTTAACGGGTCTGGGGCAGCTTCTTGCTTCAAAGATGCCGCTATATCAGCTTGGCACAGAGCAAGCTTCTAAACACACACGCACACGCACACGCACACACACAAGCAATTTCTTCCAGCTCCCATTGTCCTTTCCCTTTCAGTCCTGTACCGGCTCCCCCTCCCCCGTTTCCAATCATCTCCTGCCACTGTCAGCTGTTGGCTGGGCTCCCAGGGATCAATATTGCATTAGCCCTCCATGCTGCATTCATGCAAATGACAACTGAGCTGGTCAGCCTGTCCAGGCAGGCGGCAGATTGTGGTGAGATTTTAGGGAGGGGGCAGCAAGGCAGCAAGGCAAGAGCAATGTGGAGAAGAGGGCTATCGATGGTTAGTAGCCATGATGGCCATTCTCTGCCTTCAATGCTTCTGAATAACACTTGCTGGAAACCAACGCAGGGGAGAGGGCTCTTTTGTTCAAATCCTGCTTGTGTGTAGGCTTCCCCCTGGGGCATCTGATGGGCCCTGTGAGAACTAGATGAGCCACTGGCCTGATCCGAATTTAAGGCTCTCCTGAGGTTCATCCTCCATCGTCAGAGGCAGCAGTACTTCTGAGTCCCAGTTGTTGGAAGCTAGAAGATGGGGGAGTTGCTCTCATGCTCGGGTTGAGCATGCATCTAGGATGCTGGACTAGACGGGGCCTCCTGTGGCCTGATTCATCTGGGCTCTTCTAAGGTTCTTAGGTTCTGTGTCGTGTGTTATATGCCAGTCGTGGGCTGGGCCAGAGGCAGAAGGAACTTGCCTTGGGGAACAGTGCTTCTTATGGTATGAACCCAAGACTGGAGGAGATGAAAAGAGGCCCCTTGTTTAGTCTGACACTCTAACCCAGGGATCAGCAAGCGTTTTCAGCAGGGGGACGGTCCACTGTCCCTCAGACCTTGTGGGGAGCCAGACTATATTTTTGGGGGAGAAATATATGAACGAATTCCTATGCCCAACAAATAACCCAGAGATGCATTTTAAATAAAAGGACACATTCTACTCATGTAAAAACACGCTGATTCCCGGACCGTGCACGGGCCAGATTGAGAAGGCGATTGGGCTGGATCCGGCCCCCAGGCCTTAGTTTGCCTACCCATGCTCTAACCAGTACACCACGCTGGCCGCTGGCTCATAATGAATAAATAAACTCTGTCTTTTGCCTCCCGGAGGTATTTTTAAAATGTGTTTTTAAACGTGTCCTTTATTTATGCACCCCCCCCCCACACCCCATAGCACACCCCAGCCCACATTTTTATACCTTACTGCAATGGACGACCTTGGAAGATAGTGAATTCTCCTTCCTTGGAGGTTTTTAAGGAGAGGCTGGGTGGCCATCTGTCAGGGATGCTTTAGCTGAGATTCCTGCGTTGCCGGGGGTTGGGCTAGAGGACCTTTGGGGTTCCTTCCAACTCTATGATTCAATGATGGGCATTCAGATTTAGGACATTTTAAATGGGAAAGAGACAGACCTAAGCCAAGGCTCCTTCCAGCAACTAAGTTTTGTTAAACAGCTGGCATGGGTGAAATCCACCAGGCAGCTAAAGCTTTGGTGCTCAAATCCAGCTTTCTAATTTGAGGTATTTATTCAATAACTCAAGAGTAAAATGAAGGAGATAAATATGAGTTTGCTTTGAAATGAAAGATAAAATGGTATTGTCTAACTAATCCTCACACTTGAAATAGAACTTGAAATCAGTTGCAGGAACTTACATAAGAGCGAAATTTCTTTCATCCTCCCAGGTACCAGGGTTCTGTTCTGGAAGGGACCAGGCAAAGTTTCCCCAGGAAAGTAGGGAAATGGAGGGGGCAGAAGCTAGTAAAAGGGGGTATGAGATGTCTACCCTTGGAGGAAGGAGGAGGAAGAGAGGTGGTGTAAATGGAAAAGAAACCGCCCCCCCCCCCCCGCTGCTGCTGCCCTTGAGTTTTCGTCAGAGAAGAGACAAATGCCACCTTGTGTATTGGTGAAGGGGCTAGTTGGGGCTCAACATTTTGCACTGATTCTTGGGGAAGGGGGCTGCTGTTCAGAGGCAGAACACCTGCTTCACATGCAGAAGGTCCCAGGTTCAATCCCTGGAATCTCCAAGAATGGCTGAGAACGTCCCCTGCCTGGGGGGGGGGGAGACAATGCAATGAACTATAGGGACCAGGATGTGGACACAAGGAGAGCCCTGATGGATCCGGTCAGTGGCCCATCATCTTGTTCTCCAGTGGCCAACCAGTTGTCTCAATGGTAAGCCCCCAGGCAGGACCAGAGTACAAGAGCCCTCTCCCCTCCTGTGGCTTCCAGCAAGTGGTCTTCAGAAGCATTGCTGACTCCAACCATGCAGGCAGAGCACAACCATCATAGCTGGGAGTCCTCCATGAATCTGTCCAAGGCAGCTTCCTCCTTTCCTGACTGAGGTGTCCTCCTGTCCCTTTTGGGGTGCTCAGCAGCTTTATCATTGCAGCTTTGACTCGTGTGGATTAGCCAAGGATGCTTTGCTCCTTCCTGTGGGAGGAGCCAGAGGCAATGACAGACAGATCCAGCTCATTATAGTTTTGCCCTCCTCCTCCCCTCTTGCTGAGTTCTGCAAGGACAATACTAAGACTGTGCAGAGGTTGGATGAGCATTTGTCATGTATGGTTTCATTGATTTTCCTGCATTGCAAGGGGTTGGACTAGATGATCCTTGGAGCCCCTTCCAACTTTATGATTCTATGACAAGGAGGAGGAGGAGGAGGAGGAGGAGGAGGAAGCAGCAGCAGCTAGCTGGGTTTCCCACCCCTTGAGCTGGTTGTATGAAAGAAGGAAGGCAGGTGGGGGATGGCTAAGGGCAGGCTGAGGTTGGTCCTGCCAAATAAACATTTATGAGCTGCACCTGTGAAGATCTCCTGTTCTGTGGAAATCCCACTGCAAGAGAGCTTGTCAGCCTGGAAATGGAGAAGCCAATGTTTAATCTGTGCCAAGGGATCGGTTCCAAAAGGAAACGACAGGAAGAAAGTCAGTGCAGTGTGTTCGTCAGCATGTTGGGCTGGGACCAGCGAGATCCAGGTTCATGTGGCCGTGGGTGACCTTGGGCCAGTCCCTCTTTAAAAAGGAAGAGCCCTTGCTCAGTGGAGGAGCATTTGCCCCAGGTACAATCCCTGCTGGCATTTCCAGAAAATGCCCCCTGCTCATCACCCTACTGAGCTAGGCAGAACAATGCCTTGACTCTAAAGATAGCAACTTCCTATGCTTGGCCTAGTCACTGGAGGCGAGTTACAGTGTCTTCTAGGCGATCAGGAGAGACTCAGCTGGGTGACATCACTTGGAGCAGAACCAGCAAGCCGGGGGAGGAGGGGACACCACCAGAGGACACGCTGCCTAGCTAGGGACTCCTCAAATCCAGCGCTCACCCTGAACCTCAGCCTGTTGGTGGGGGCATTACTGAGCTGTGCGACTAACGTTGTGAAGTAAAAAATGCAGCTTCCTGCTCCCTTCTCTGTCTCTCTGGCCTACCTTGCAGGCTTCTTGGGAAGATGAAATTGATGTGTGTGTGTGTGTGTGTGTGTGTGTGTGTGTGTGGTGGCAGGGAGAGGGGAGAAACCATGTATGCTGCCCATGCTGCTCCTTGGAACAAGGTGACCAGTATGATAAATTGGCAAAATAAATAATAAGAGTTTTTGACAACGAACAAAGGATGCCTTTGAGCAGATGTTGTGTTTTATGCTTTTAAATTTCAGACGATAATGGCATTGGTATGTTGGAACCTGCTTTGTGGCTGATGAAAAGGGAGGGGTCCGAAAGTCTACTCAGTAAACAAATGGACCTATTTTTGTCGAGCCGTCCCCCCCCCCCACTGGGGCTTCTAGGGGGGGAAAGGTCGTGACCCCCAGCCGGGACTTGAGAACCCCTAGAGCTTGGGCAGGGAAGCCAAAACAGTCTCGCTCTCAGCCAGCCAGCCAGCGTGCCCCCCCTTCCAAGGAGCAGCAGCCTTGGTGGCTGCTGCATTCATTGTTCACCTTCGCCTCCCGCCCCCCCCCATCTGAAAGGCGGAGCCCTGTGGGCGGGGGAGGAAGAGGAGGAGGCTGAATTGCGCGGGTGTCCCTCCCGGGTGGGGTGCAGGAGACCCGGGGCCCCGGCCTGGTCCCCCGCTTGGTTGGCAGAGAGGGAGGGCGCGAGGGAGGGGCCGAGCCGGGGCGGCGCTTGGAGGAGGCGGAGGCGGAGGCGGGAGGAGGTGGCGGAGCCTCCGCTGCTGCTGCTGCCGCTGCCGCCGCCGCTCCCGGACCCTCCTGCATCCCCGCCTCGCGCATCTTCTCCTGCATCTTCTCCTGCATCTTCTCCATCCTCCTCGGGCATCTCCTCCTGCGCAGCCCTCGGCCCCAGGAGGAGGCGGGCGAAGGCAGGACCAGCCCCGGCCATTGTCTTTGGCCGCCGCCGCCACCGCCGCCGCATCGCCTCCCGCCCTCCCTCCCGCCAGCAGGTACCCCGAGGCTGCGCCCTTGCGGTGGGGGGAGGAGGGAGGGAGAAGCGGGGTGGGGTTCCCTCGCAGCCTATGGCGCTGTGGGGTGGGAAGGGAGAGGGGCCCCCTCTTTGGACAGGGTGTGGGCTGGGGCCAAGGCGGCGTCCAGGATACCCCCCCCCCCACAAACACACACACACCTCGTTGGTGCCAAGTCTGGGGGAAGGGAGTGGGGCTGCGGTACCAGCTCAATGGGGGGGTGTCCTCGCCCAGCTTTCTCTTTGAACTGGAGGTGTGGGGCTGCGTGTGTGTGTGGGGGGGGTGATCTTGCTAAGACGAGGGTTGGAGGGGCAGAGGAGGCGAGCCGGGGACATTGGGGCGGCCGCGGGGAGGGGGCGCTGGTCGTGAAGTGTCGCCCTTTCCCCAAACCTCGCCTCGACGCGCGTCTCTCGCCATAGATAACCCCGGGGAGGGCGGCGGGCTGGGAGGTGGGGAGGAAGAGTGCTTGTTGTCCATCACGCCGCCTCCTTATCTCCCAAGGTTGAGGTTATCTGTCGGCTGCCGCCAGTTTGCGGGGCTTGACATCTGAGATGCCCCGGTGGGGTTTTTGTTGTTGTTGTTGTTGTTTGGTGATGATGATGATGGTGATAATGCCCTTTGGACGGTCTTTCCTCTGCAAGCCGCTCCTCTCCCCCTCCCCGCCCCAATTCCACCCAGATATTCGGGTTTTCCACTTCCAAAGTCTGGGGCTGTATCCTGTTGGTGCAAATAAAATAATCTCAGATCTCGGATGCCTGGAGGTTGGTTTGGGCACTGTCAGCATGCCTCCTCCTCCTCCCACCGAAACTCCGAATTCTGAGATCTGGGCAGCGGCGGCGGCGGCATTATTCGATGGCAGCAGCAAATCTGCAATCCCCGTTTAGCTCTGCTTCATTATTTACTCGCCGCCAGTGAGCTGAGCCTGCCTCAGCCTGGAGAGCCTTTGTTAGCAAGTATTAATATTTGGTGTTGAAAATCAGCTTTGCCCCCCGCCCCGGGGCAGAGGGAGCTGGCATCTTGGCGTTTCTTTTGCCTTGGAAAGGATACCGAGAGGCATTTTGTGGGCGCTTTTCCCCGACAAGGCTCCCTTTCTGACACCACCGTGTTGTGTGTGTGCAGAGGAGCCTTGCTAAACGAGTGCAATGTGCTGTCTAGCGGGTGGGGGGGCAGGGAAGGCTCCGAGGATCAATGAAAAATGGTCTTCTCGTGGTGCTTGCCGAAGTATCCCCCGGCTTCAAGGCGCTGGGTTGTGTTGTGTGTGGAAGGATCTCAACACCCTCAGATTGCTCTGCTTACAACCCTCTTTCCACCCCCATTCCCAGCTCCACGTATGTCTGGCACCCTCTCTATCTGTGCTTTGCAGGAATGGTCTTCTATCGGGGTGTGCGCGAGGCAATGTTGGTGGGGGGCTTGCGTGGCGGTGGGGTGGGAAGCTAAAAGGAGGCGTTGTGTGCAGAAACCATCCTTTCCCCAACACACACAGAAATGGATCCCTGCAAAACAGCCCCTGCACAAGCCTTTGTCATGCGGCGTGAAGCTCCCTCCCTCTCTTATGGCGAGGGGGGTTTTGAGGGAAAGGGGGCTGATTGCAAAGAAGGGGGGGTCATTGGCTCCTTTGGGAAGGGCTGGGGTTGGGAGAGAAGCGGGGGCTCTGAGAACAGGTCCTGCCTTAGCCGCCGCCAAAGGAGGATTGTCTGGCTGGTCCTTCTCCCTTGGCGTGTTGCAGACATTTATATTATTAATTTGGTATTGTGGATTACCTCTCTCTTGTGTGCTTCTGCCCCCCAATCAGATCCTACCACAACATCAATGGCAATATCATGTCCGAATTTAAGGGGGAGGACATTTCGGGAGAGAGAGATTGGCAAAGAGTGTCACAGTTGCCTTGAATAAACACACACACATATACACACAATTTTTTTATAAAATCTGCTGGCGATTTGCTTTTATTCACAAGGGTCTTTTCTTTAGGATTAAAAGAAGAAGGAGAAGCTCAGAAATCCCCACCTCCCTCCTTGCAAATAAATAAAACCGCCACATGATTCTCTCTCTGGGAAAATCAGCTCCCTCCAAAGGGGAAAGCCATCATATTCAATGGTGCTAATTAATTTTTATTAAGAAACCAAAGGGATATTTGTTAGCCCAAGAAAAATCTTTGAGCTGCACCAGCTTCCAGTCAGAGAGGAGAGGAGAGAAGCATGACAAATATGTTTTCCAGAGGAGCACCAGGAAGAAAAATGACACAACCAGGAGGAGGAGGAGGGCGGAGGGCAGGTACTTACAGCGGCTCAGGTGTGGGGCTCTCCTTCGGCACACCTGATGCTGCAGTCTCAGCGCTTTGGCCCCAGGGATGTTGGCCAGGCTCAAGCACCGGGGAGGGGAGGAGGTGCCTGGGCAGCAGGGAGGGGGGCTCCAGGACAGGAGTCTTTCTGGAGGGGAGAGAACAGCCTTGGATGCATTGCTGGGTGCAATGCCACTGGGCTTGGAGAAGAGAGAGGATGGGCTCCCTCCCATGTGATAGGCTCGCTTTGTTCACACTGGGAGGGGACTGCTCCTGGCTTAGGGGGATCTCCTGTTGCTGTGAGAAATTGGGGCACCCTGTTAGGACCAACCATGCCTAAGGGACCCTCTGCCGGCCAAGCATCGTAGTGGTCAGATCAGTCAATAATATCCTTTAACATCCCAAATAATGTTTTCGGCATAACAGGGTGCTCTCCGATTCTTGTATCATATTCTTGTATCTTCATAAGGGTGGCTGAGAGAGGGGGTTGGACTAGATGGCCCTTCGAGTCCCTTCTCACACTACTATTCAGTGACAGGGATAAGGACTTGCTTAAGGCTGCTCAGGTCTCTGATATACCCCATTCCCGCCCTACAGAAAGCATGCAAGCCACTGGCTCTTGGTCTGTTATTTAGAATTTGCTGGGCTTTTGAAGGAAGTGATTATTATCCCCACTTTGTGGAACAGAGGAACTGAGAGGCGGCAACCTGTTGGAGGTTTGCACAGATATCCCTCTGCATACCACCTGCTTTTGTGTGGGCAGCACACAAAGACACACAGCAGGCATTATGGAGTGGGAGAAGGTAGCCAAGCTGACGCTGTTAGTTGCTATCAGGTAGGTGTTAAGCTTGGTGGGATCTTCTGCATGTGGCCAGAAGGTTCATCCAACAACGTCCTTCAAGGGCCACTTGGAATTTGTCATGCACTAGGAAGAGAAGAGCTATTTCTGAATGTCAGCCTGCTATGGGATGGTGACTGCCTACTTGCCTGCCTGCCTTCCAAAGGGAGTTTGGTGCCCACCATGTTTCTCTCTGCAGCTCCACCCGGAGAGGCAGCAGGACACAAATGCCTCAAATCAGTCCACTTTATGTGTTATTTACAGGCCCAGTACCTGCTCTCAAGGAGTGCACTGAAAAGGTATCCTCAGCTGCCTGGAGGTGAGGAGACCTGTGATGGGGCACATGTCCTGCAAGCAGAAGGGATCAGCCTCAGTCCTTGGCATCTCCAGGCAGGGCTGGGAAATACCCCTGCGTAAGAGTCAATGCCAGCCACTGACTGTAGAGAGTATTAAACTTGATCCAGAGGCTTGGGCCTCTGGATGTCACTGGACTACAGTTCCCATCAGCCCTTGCCCTTGGCCATGCTGGCTGCAGGAGCTGATGGGAGTTGATGTCCAACAAACTTGCCTCCTCATGAGCTCGATGGCCCACTGGTCTGACTTGGTCAAAGGCATCTTCCCATGTCTTATGCCAGGATTGGGCCTTCTTGCTCTGAGTCAGTTCAACATTAATTTGGCCAGGGATGTGGAGTCACTGCTCAGGGCCTGCTCTTGACAACCTGAAATTGGACCAGGGGATTATTCCACCCAAGCCTGGAACATCAGAAGAATTTTCATATAACTCCTAGGCATGTTTGCTATGTTTCTTCCATGGGAAAAAGGGAGTGTCAGTGGCCTGCCTCCAAAGAGATAGAATTGCAGAGTTGGAAGAGGCGCCAAGGGTCTCTAATCCAACCCGCTCCCCTTGCAGTGCAGAAAACATAAGAAGAGCCTAATGGATCAGGCCAATGGCCCATCTAGTCCATTGCAATGGTCAAGCAAAGTAATTTTTGAATCAGGACTTAATGCTCTGACATCCCTCCACTTTAGATGTGCAGGTTAGTTCTCCAAAATGTGTTCAGCCATCCCTGCTGTATGGAGTGGAGGTGTCATTCTCCTTCTGCTGAGTGGAGCCCTGATCCTCTGCCCCAAAGCCCTGGCTGGACTCTGCATGTTATTCTAATTACAGATGGTGGGCATTAAATAGCTGCTAAAGAAATGGCACCTGTTTGCGGTGACTGCATAGAACTACAGGGCAGGCCCCTTCATCTCCCCACCAATGAGGGAAACGGACTGAAATGATTATTGGGGTGTGGGCAAGGCCAGGCAGCACATTCTGGGCTCTCTTAAGAGTGGTCAAACAGGCATCAAGCATGAGGAGTTCTCTTGCAAAGCCCCCTTAGCAATAAATGGAAGCCCCACAAGTTCACGCTTGGCTTCACTTAGGCGCATGCAGAAGACGTTTGTGATGGATCAGGCCCCGTGTTAATGAATGGGTGGCTGAGTCCCTGCACACCAGGATGTCCCAAGCCAGCCTGAGAATGTGTGCCAATTCCACTTGCAAAATTTGGGTTCAGGCAGAGGAGCTATCTCTCTGAAAAGGTTCTTTCTTGTGTGCTCTTACTCTCTCTCCAAACACACACACACACACACACACACACTTTTCTGCTGTATAGTTTACAGAGCTTCCCTTTGGAATATTTCGCTGGAGGAAGGCGTTATCACTTCAGGTTTTTTTTTTTTAAAGAAACGGCAGCACAAAGCTCTTGAGAATTCCTCTTTCTGCTGGAGTTCCTTATCATCCACTTGCAATGTTCACATTAGAGTTCAACTTCCTTTAATTCATTCCAGATTGTGTGTGTGTGCAGATGCTGGTTTTTCCTATATAAAAAAAGGACTCCCCACCCTATGTTGCTTTTTCCTCCTTCACAGCCTGCCTTGCCGCTTCTCTCCCTACCCACCCACCCAATGATAAAACAAAACCTCCACTGTGACAAATGGATACCTCAGGATGGGGCAACCACCGCCTACCCCCCCTCCAAGGCATGTCATTCTGTGGGCTCAGGCTGCTTTGTCCTCTTACCGAATGGTTTAAAGTGTTGGCCCAGATAAATTTTACATGAATAATTTCTCTCCCTGCAGCAAGAAAATACACAAAACAAGCCCTTCGGCTGGCTATAATTGAATTTTTTTTCCTGGGTACCTGAAATGTGATTTGTGCTGGAGGAGGGTTGGGGTGTGTGTTTTGCTGGTGTGGATTTGAACCTAATCTTGCAAACTGGCTTTAAAAGCTGATCTTGTCATGAGAGAGAGAGAGAGAGAGAGAGAGAGAGAGAGAGAGAGAGAGAGAGAGAGGCCTTCTGGGCTGTGCCAAGAGCAGAGCTGAGGGTCTTTCTGCAGCCTCAAAGATTAAATTTATATTTCTGTGTCCACCAGGCGAAAGGGCCTTGTAAATCTATTAAGAGAGCAATCCTCTTTATTCCTTGTATATAGCATTTTTAATGTGAGAGTAGCTTGATATCTTTTACTTTGCCTATTCTCAGAACATCCCTCTGAGGAATCTTCTTGCTAGCATTTAGAGCTATTCCCATCTCACATACAGAAGGACTGAGGCTGGCAGAGAATTACTTGCCTGAAGGCACACAATGCACCCCATAATTCCTGGTGCAACCTGGTGTCTGCTGACCTACCAATTGGATCTTGGGTCACCATCATTTCTTTCTTTCTTTCTCTGGGTCTGCTGTGACCTTCCCACCATCCCCTGGGTGGACTTAGCCTGCTGTGAGGTGAAGTGTGAGAGGGCCTTCTCTGTGGTGGCCCCACCAACTCTGGAATGCCCTTCCTCCAGAGGCTTAGATGGCAGAGACCCTGATGGGTTTTCCACTGGCAACTAAAAGCTATTCTATTCTCCAAAGCATTTGGAGTAAGGACACTAGAAGAGCCCTGCTGAATCAGGATGAAGGGGACTCATCCTGTTCTCACAGTGGCCAACCAGACGCCGCAGTTGGAATCCTGGAAGCAGGACCCGCACAGCGGCTACACCCTCCCCTCGTGCATTTCCAAGCAACTGGTATTCAGAGCGTGTAAGAAAATTGGGGTTGGCTTTTACAGCCCCACTCCCCATTAAGAGATGTTGTGTCTCTCAGGTCCTCTATCAGTCAGAGATGCAAACAGAGATTTCCAAGGAAACAGGGCAAGCTGATGCTTTTGATCTTTATTCCTCTGTTGCAACAGAGTCTCCTTCTTCCCCTTGCAAGGAGGTGAGGAGCAGAGAACAAAAGCGTGTTACAATTTTTAAACCCTCAGATAGTGGCCACCTCTGTAATGGAAAGACACCCCCCAAACCCACAAAATGGGTTGCATGTGTGAATCAGATAATGCTCAGAGTTCATGCTACTCCAACATATTTATTTACAAGCCTGCCAATCTGTATGCCTGACAACACCTGATTATGGCTGCTCCTGGCTTGTCTAAAGCATCCTTTTGAAATGGTGAATACCTAGACTCCAGAATTCATTGTCAAGGGCCTTTTTCATTCCTGCATAGATATCTGCTCTTTTGACAGGTCAGCTAGGCCATTCAACACATACACATCTCAAATGGTTCGCAGAGGGGCGACCTATCAAGAATTTGCTGATAGTGACTTTAGGGGGGCTCTGAGCTTGACTAGGGGCTAAATATGGATGCTGTATTGCTCTCTACTATTTCAGACATGTGGTTTATGCACTTATATATATATGTGTGTCTGTTTACCTTGCACACTTACACATGTGCATTTTATTTATGACAGCTTAGAATTCATATAACAAGAGCCTACTGCTTCCACCAATGGAGGTAGGACATAGTCATCATGGCAAGTCGCCACCAATAGCCTTTTCCTCCATAAATTTGTCCAATCCTCTTTTAAAGCCATCTAAATTTGTGGCCCTCACAACTTCTTGTGGGAGGGAGTTCCATAGTTTAACTATGCACTGTGTGAAGAATGTACTTTGTCTGTTCAATGTTCCATTTCATCAGATGTTCCCAAGTTCTAGTATTATGAGAGAGAGAGAGAATGTTTCTCTATCCACTTTCTTCACACCATCAATAATTTTATGCCCCTCTTATTATGTCCCCTCTTAGTCACCTTTTCGCTAAACTATACCCAGCTCTGCAATATCCTTTTTGAGGTGAGGCAACCAGAACTGAATGCTTTATTCCAAACATGGTTGCACCATATAGATCTGCATAATGACCTCATGATCTTGGCAGCTTTATTTTCAATCCCTTTCCCTAAACCCTAGCATGATGATATTCACATTTTTCACAGCTGCTGCACACTGGGTTGACAGCTCCATCCAGCTATCCACTATGACCCCAAGGTCTTGTTCCTGGTCAGTCACTGCTAGCTCAGACCCCATGAGCGCATATGGGAAGCTAGGAATGTTTTTGCTTCACTGTGCATCACTTTACAATTGCTTGCATTGAATTGCATTTGCCATTTCACTACCCATCCACGCAGTCTGAAGAGAATGAGCAGAATTTTGGAGCTCCTCAGAACCTCTTTTTTTGTTTTGTTTTAACCATCCTGGTATCATTAGTGGATTTGGTTCCCTCACTACTCCCCACTAACTCTAGGTTGTTCATGAATAAGTGAAAAAGCACGGGTCCAAATACTAATATTTGGGGGACTCCATTTTCTACAGCCCTCCCTTGGGAGAACTGTCCATTTTTCCTACTTTCTACTTCCTGTTAATTTTCCAGTTCCTGCTCCATAAAGACAACATCACCTCTTATTCAAGAGTCTTTCATGGGGTACTTTGTGAAAAGCATTTGGAAAGTCTGAGTACACAATGTCAACTGGATCATCTCTATATATATTTTAACACTCTCAAAGAACCCTTATTAGGTTAGGGAGAGTTGCAGAAGCCATACTGCACCAAACTTGTTCTTTATACCTAGGTAATTCTAGCTTTAACAGTACTTTGCATCAATTTCCCCAAAACAGACATTAAGCTTACCAGTCTGTAATTTCCAGGATCCTTCCTGGGGCTTTTTAAAAATGTTATTATATTGGCTACTTTCCAGTCCTCAGATACAGAGGCTGATCCTAGGGACAACTGACATATGTTTCTGAAAAAATCAACAGTGCCACATTTAAGTTTGTTAAGAACTCTCAGGTTGATGCCATCCAGACTTGATTAATCTGTCAGTTTTTAATTTGTCAATGAGGCCTAGAGTTTCATCTCTCGTCACCATTATTTGCCCTAGTCCCTCCAACTTCCTTCCCTAGGAAGTTAGCTCTGGCACAGAAATTTGCCCTATATCTTCCACAGGGAAGACAGATGCAAAGCATTCATTCAGCTTCTAGGTGTAATCTCCTCGTCTTCCTTTAGCACACCATGTTCTCTCTTGTCATCCAAAGGTCCAAATGCCTCTCTAACTAGTCTCTTGCTACTAATCTTTTGTCGTTGCTTGTCTTTCTGCTTTGAGCAATATTTTCATCAAATTCATGATGTAAGCAACCCTTATTGTCTGCTTGCATTTCTTTGCCAAAGTTTATGTTCCTTTTCGTTGTCCTCATTTGAACAAGACTTCCATTTTCTGAAGGAGCCTTCTTGCCTCTAATAGCTTCTTTGACTCTGCTCCTCTGACACCCTCTTGGCCTTGGCAGTACCTTCCTTGATATGCATTATACATTCTAGCTGAGCTTCTGTTATTGTGGTTTTGAACAACCCCCAAAGCGTTGTGGAAACATTTGATCCTCCAGACTTTGCCCTTCAACATTGTTTTAACCAATCCTTTCATTTTTGAGAAGCTTCCTCTTTTGAAGTCAAATGTGAATGTTTTGCATTTTCTGGGCACTGTGGGCACTGTTTCCAATCACTTGCATCTCACACCAGATTCTGGGTGCCACTTAAATTTAATTCCAGGGCCACACACCCCGGCCACCCCTCTGCCCTATGACTAACCGTTCTAGGGCACAGTCATTTGGGGTATCATGAAATTTCACCTCTTTGTCATGATTGGGACACTTAGGTAGCCAGTCAATGTGAGGGTGATTGAATTCACCCTCTACTACAACATCTCTCTTGGCTGCTTCCTTCATTCTTCATCTCAAGATCACACTGGGCATTGTGGTCAGAGAACAATAGAACAACCCCAGTACCAAATTACTTTTGGGGCCCAGTATTGCTCCCCACAACGATTCTGTGGAGAAGTCTGCTCCTTTCGGGACTTCTTTTTTTAAAATATATATATATATATATTTATTAATTTTTATATGAAATGTCAAAAAAAACAGACAACATATTTTCTCATCTTATTCAGTGTTTTGGACTTCCATCAACCAAATCTGAAGATTTTTCAATCTTTATCACTTAAGCTGCATTTCATTAATTTCACTATTACTTTTAATAGTCCTTCACTAATAGTTCTCTTCATACTTTTCTCTGCAATATTTCACATAGTCCTCCTTACAAAACTTATTGCAATCCTACTAGCGTAATCTGTTGATTACAATTGCTTTTCAGATAGTTCACGTATTTACTCCAGTCCTCTGAGAATCTCTGATCCCGCAGGTTTCGAATCCTTCCTCTCATCTTGTCTAATTCTGCATAGTCCATTAATTTCATCTGCCATTCCTCTTTCGTTGGTAATTCTTCGCCCCTTTTGGGACTTCTAGTTTGCTGGACTTAGTGCTTTCTCATACAGGGTGACACCACCTCTGGCATGTCCTCGCTGTCCTTCATATAGAGTTTATATCTAGAGATAGCTGTGATCCACTGGTTCTCTCCATTCCACCAGGTTTCCACCAAGCCCACTGTAATGATGCTGTCCTCAAGCACTTCGCCCATCGTGGTCTGGAGGCCTCTAGCCTTAGCGTATAAACACTTGGGTACCATCTCTGTTTTCAAGTGGCACTTGTGCTTTGGCCTGCAATGTTTTGGCTTCTCTAAATTGCCACTCTGAGCCCCTGCACTCACAACACCTAGCTCAAGGCTTAAATTTCACCGCTTCAATTTTCATCATTTTTTTTCCAGTCAGGCAGGGACCAGGGGGAGATTTGTTCCCAACTGGACCATCCTCATCTCCTGTTGGCTTCCCCCTGTCAATCATTTTAAAACAAGGGTCAGCAAACTTTTTCAGCAGGGGGCCGGTCCACTGTCCCTCAAACCTTGGGGGGGGGGGGCGGACTATATTTTGCAAATAAAAATAAAAATGAACAAATTCCTATGCCCCACAAATAACCCAGAGGTGCATTTTAAATAAAAGGACACATTCTACTCATGTAAAAACACGTTGATTCCCGGACCATCCGCAGGCCAGATTTAGAAGGTGATTGGGCCGGATCCAGCCCTCGGGCCTTAGTTTGCCTATGCATGTTTTGAAAGCTTCTCTGCCACCTTTGTATATTAAGCTCCAGCAGTCTAGTTCCATCCCAGTTCAAGTGGAGCCCATCCCTTTTGTACAGGACCAGTTTGCCCCAGAATGTGCCTGACAAATCCAAACTCCTCTGCCTGACACCATGGCCTCATGCATGCATTGAGACCACAGAGCTGCATCTACCTGCCTGGACATGCATGTGGAACTGGCAGCATTTCAGAGAAACCCATCTAGGAGGTCCTGGCTTTCAGCATCCTACCTAACTTTGGCTTCCAGAACCTTGCGACTACATTTCCCCCTGTCATTGATGCCAACATGCACCACAACCACTGACTCCTCCCCAGGACTAACTTCCAGGCTACTTAGGTGACAGGCAACACCTGTAACTTTTGCACCAAGCAAGCAAGGCACCTTGTGGCCATAACACACCCATCTTATCTCTCTCTCTATGATTGAATCACCCACCACCAGATTTTCCCTGTGACCTGGAGGATAACTGCTCATTCCCCAAGGAATGTATTTCTTCTAAGGGAGCAGTTCCCTCTTCTGCAGCCTGAACCCCTCTTTTCCCCTGAGACCCTCCTTCTCCAAGCACACTCTCTCGTCTGGGGAGCAGAAAACAGAGATCATATCCCCATCATCAACATCTTGTCTCCCAGCTGCTGCAGGTCAGCCACCTAGGCCCCAAAGAAACACGCACATCCCCCAAGGGCCAACAGCTCATTGCAACTTGGGGCACACCCAGCCAGCCATAAATTCTGTCCAGCAGGCAGATAGCTGTACATGTTCTGTGCAATACACTGGAAACCCTCCCCACCTCTGCTGGCGATCTACCTGCATATCTATTCTCTGTAATTCATCAGATTAGTTTACCTACGTGTTAGAACAAAGAGGGGAAGGGAAGAGCAGTCTGTCCTGGCTTCCTGGCCCTGCTGTTGAACTCACTCGGCTACTGAACTCACTTGCTGTGTCCATCAGTGGGGCTGAGATGCTGCCTCAGCTGGGGCTCCCCTCTGGCACATGGAGCAGGGTTGGGTGCGGGGCTCCCTTGCTAGGTTGTTCCAAGTACATATCCCTGGCTCTCTTTCCTCTGATGCCAATGTACCCAACAAAATCAGGGCTGCCTTTTTGGAAAAACAGGAGCCGGTGGGGCTCAAACTCTGTGGCTCACTCAAATTTCAAACGAGTAGGCGTTTGAAAAGGGGAAATGTGCAACCACTTCAGCTTTATTGATTTCATGCTGTTATTCTATTGCTTTTTTTATTAATTGGGCTGTTATTAATAACTGTTATATTTGATGTATTAATTTTGTATATGTGCTTATTGTTGGAAACAATAATATCTTGGCATCACACTGATGGGGTGAAGGGTGGTCTACAAATTGGAGAAATAAATCATCAGTCGGTAGAACACGAGACTCTTAAATCTCAGGATTGTGGGTTTGAGTCTCATGTTGGGCAAAAGATTCCTGCATTGCAGGGGGTTGGACTAGATGACCCTTGTGGCCTCATCCAACTCTACAATTCTATCATTCTAAGATGATATATGTTAACAGGCAGAAATTCAAAGAGGCGTTTCTTCCCACCCCTATGGAGTTTTCCTACTTGAAAAGGCCATACCTGTTGAATTTTGACCCACCTTGTGGTCCTGCCAGGAGCAGAGGCTCTGCTGTCCTTCTCTGCAGTGTGTGGGGTGTGGGAACAGACAGGGATCTGGGTTTTGTTGGCACTGGCTGCTGTGTGCAGACTGGTGGGGGCCAGTTCTTACTGTAAAAGAAGAGGCTCTCGATTGAGACAACTCCCCAACCCGCCAGCTGCCTGATTAAGTCGAGTGGCAGCCTCAGGGGCAGATTTTGAATGTCATTTCAGGGCAGCAGAGTGAGGCAGATCTCAGTGCATTGGAAGCTGTCAAATCCTTGGTCCATCGACCTCAGTATTGTCTGCACTGACTGGGGGTCTCAGGTGGGGAGGTCTCTCCCAGCCCTACCTAGAGAAAGTGCCAAGAACTGACCCTTCTGCATGCAGAGTGGATGCTCCAGGCTCTCCAAGTGTGCCATTTTTCCAGGGACAGTCCCAGATTTACAGACACCATCCTGGTTTCTGATTTGATCCCAGAATGTCCTGCTTTTCCTTAGAATTTTCATTGGATAAATACTGGAGGGTGTGGAGTTTTGCAACCCCCGAGCCAAGGAGATAAGTAACTCTACAACCTTTAGAAGACACCTGAAGGTAGCCCTTTATAGGGAAGTTTTTAAATGCTTACTGTTTAATTATCCACAGAGCCTAGGACTTGCCGATCAGAATGTCAGTGGTTCGAATCCCCACAACAGGGCGAGCTCCCATTGCTCAGTCCCTGCTCCTGCCAACCTACCTAGCAGTTCGAAAGCACATCAAAGTGCAAGTAGATAAATAGGTACCACTCCGGCGGGAAGGTAAATGGCGTTTCTGTGCGCTGCTCTGGTTCACTAGAAGCGGCTTAGTCATGCTGGCCACATGACCCGGAAGTTGTACGCCGCTCCCTCGGCCAGCAAAGCGAGATGAGCGCCACAACCCCAGAGTCGGCCACGACTGGACCTAATGGTCGGGGTCCCTTTACCTTTATATGCATCAGAGAAATGTTGGAGAGTATGATGCTCTATCACTGAGCTATGGTCTGCCTCCTAAGTACAGAGCTAGTGCAGCTATGCTCTTCTTGCGCATGGAGTGCATGCAGAAGATCCCTGTCATCTTCCATTAGGAAGGACACTGGCTAGCTGCTCTCAGTCAGAGTGGACTAGAGACATTTTCCAAACAGTTGGAGGCAGCAATGCTTCTGAATTCCAGTTGCTGGAGGCCACAGGAGAGGAGAATGCCCTAGTGCTTGGATCCTGCATGCGAGTTTCCCATTGGAGCATCCAGTTGGCTACTGTGAGAATCGGATGCTGGCCTCGATGGGCCCCCTTTGGCCTGATCCAGAAGTCTCTTTCTGCTCTTATGACCGATGTTGTAAACAAAATCTGCCCTTCTTCCCTTATGGGGAATCCAAGAGCCCGTATAGAGCCCGCCCTGGAGTCCAAGACCACCCCCAGAAACATCATACATACATCTCAGAAGGGGTGTAGCCCAAGACCACCCCCCAGATACATCATACCTATATCATAGAAAAGGTGGTCTACAACAGAAATCTGAGTGCGTTGTTTATCTCCTGTCTGGCAGGTCACCTGTTAATGGTCACTTGATTGGATTACCTGGGGAGCCTGGCCAGTCTTTTGTAATGATAAATACTTAGCCAGGTCACAGACTCACCCTATTCATACACAGACATACACTTAAGACAGGATTTGTTAACAAAAAGAGAATGGGGAGGCTTTTCCATTTTCCTTGACCTTGCAGAGAAATATTTGAGGTCAATTTGGGAGGAACAAAATGGTTTCACGACTTTCTTTGTGGGGTTTCAGACATGTGGTTTATATGTGCAGTTATGAACATTTACCATATATATATATATCAATCATATATATATATACACCTTAAAATTCTTATAACACCAAGCATGATGGACCACCGGTGGCCCCCGAGCTCCATTCATGTGGTCTGGTGGAAGGCAGTGGAAGACTAGATAATATCCGTGCTTGGCCTCGTGTTTGTTTGATCTATTTTCCTAACAATGGAAACTGAGACTGTTTTCATCAGGGTTGGATTATCAAACAGGTTGGGAAGGTTCTGTCCTCAGCCTGCGGCTTTTGTATCACACAGCCTTGGTACAATCTACAATTCTTCCTCTGAAAACTTACCCACTAAAAGGCCTTTTCTCTGGACTAAAGAAAGTGATTTTCTCAATGCGGTGCTGGCTTTGACGAGCAGGCTGTTTTATTTTTCCTCTCATTTAATGCAGTATGGAAAAAATATTATGCTCATTTGACAGTACACTTATCGCCATTGTGATTTATTGTCTTCCTGGCTCTCTTTTCAACAGAAGGTCCCAGAGCAGGTGACTGCAGATAAAAAAGCATAATTCAAGCAGTGGGAAAAGACAAAACCCACCCACAACCCCCAAACCAATAATCCATATAGTGCTATGGGGGGGGGGGAGCAGCACATTTTAAAGTTTATCAAGTGGTCCACTGAGGCTCCCACGGTGGACGTTGGGCAGGGGCAGGGGAGTTTTGAAAGCCACTGTGCTGGATGGCCAAATAGCCTTGTAAAAACCCCAAGTGTTCTGAAAGGACTTCCACAATGAAAGAGCTCGGGAGCTTTGCATTCAAAGATGGTGAGATGCCTTTGCCTGCAAGTGGGACTTCTCTTCCAAAGAGCTTGAGAGCAAAGCTGGACACCCATAGTAAAAGGTAAAGGGACCCCTGACCATTAGGTCCAGTCGTGACCGACTCTGGGGTTGCGGTGCTCATCTCGCTTTATTGGCCAAGGGAGCCGGCGTACAGCTTTTGGGTCATGTGGCCAGCAGGACTAAGCTGCTTCTGGCGAACCAGAACACGGCACGGAAATGCCGTTTACCTTCCCGCCGGAGCGGTACCTGCTTATCTACTTGCACTTTGAAGTGCTTTCGAACTGCTAGGTTGGCAGGAGCAGGGACCGAGCAACGGGAGCTCACTCCGTCGTGGGGATTCGAACTGCCGACCTTCTGATCGCCAAGTCCTAGGCTCTGTGGTTTAACCCACAGCACCACCTGCGTCCCTATTGGACACCCATAGAGACCCCTCCAATTGTGGCCAAGCAGCGCCTGGCTGGGACAATCAGCTGGTTGGAAGCGTGGCTGAGTTTGCGCGGAATGCAGAGTAATGTAGTGAATGAGCCGGTGTGGATGAGCAATTGAGGCTGGTGGAGAACAGGTGTGAAGCGAGTGGAAGTTGCACATCCACATCAACACCTAACACACATTCAAAGTGCCTGACACCCTCCAAAGAATTCTGGGAACTGTAGTTTGTTAAGGGTGCTGGGAATCGGATGGGAAAACAACAGGATACTTGGGCGGGAGTCACTTTAAATGTATGGTGTGGACCTTCTGGCTGTTGTTCTTGTGGAATTACAACAACAACATTTCTATTATTTGTACCCTGCTTATCTGACTGGGTTGCCCCAGCCACCTTCCAATGTTTGGCTTTGATTTCCTCTGAAGTATTTGGCTTGGCCAAATTTGGCTTGGATACTTTAAAAAAGAATTCGAGGAGAACTATTTAAATGTGTGGGTGGTGCTGTGGGTTAAACCACAGAGCCTAGGGCTTGCTGCTGTTGCTCGGTCCCTGCTCCTGCCAACCTAGCAGTTTGAAAGCATGAAGTGCAAGTAGATAAATAGGTACCGCTCCGGTGGGAAGGTAAACGGCATTTTTGTATGCTGAGTGGCCTAGTCATGCTGGCCACATGACTGTATGCCGGCTCCCTCAGCCAGTAAAGCGAGATGAGCGCCGCAAACCAGAGTCGTTTGCAACTGGACCTAACAGTCAGGGGTCCTTTACCTTTTTTATTTAAATTTGTTAGTAGTAGCAGCAGGAGACTGGCTAGAGAGGTAGTTGGACCTTTGGATGACAAAGGAGTCAAAGGTGTGCTAAAGGAGGAGGAAGAGATGGCAGAGAAGTTGGTTGGGCTCTTTGCACCACAGCAGAAGGGATAGGACAGATCTCTTTGCTGATCTTCTAACAAAAATGTCCCTAAGGTCAGCGTCTGTGCTTGAGGACTGGAAGGTAGCCAGTGTAGTACTAATTTTTAAAAAGGGATCCAGGGGAGATTAGCTTGATGAGAAATTGACAGGAAGGGTTCTCATAGTTAAGATAACCAAGCATGTAGAAGAACAAGCCTTGCTGAAGCAGAACCAGCATGGCTTCTGCAAGAGCAAGTTGAGTTTTTTGAGAGTGTAAACAAGCCTATAGAAAGAAGGGATCTGGTTGACATTGTGTACTCAGACTTTCAAAAAGCTTTTGATCAATACCTCACCGAAGACTCCCAAGCTTGTCATAGATTGATTGACTGATTGATTGATTGATTGATTGATTGATTTACTTTATTTAAATTATGTCTGGGCTGCCGTCCCAATTGCAAAAGATCCTGAGGGTGCCTCTTTGGTTGTGCGATGCACCTTTGCTTTGGCTGTCCCTCTAAGCGCATGTTTCAGGCATCAGCACCCTCAACCCAGCTGTTTAAGAGCAGCAGGAGAGAGAGGGAGGTGAGGGGAATGGGCACAGCAGGATTGTCTTGGAGGAGAGTCTCCTGGTCCTGATAGGATTATCTTCCTCAAATATTGCTCCAAAGCTGCCACCCTCACCTTTGAAAAGTGCCTTGAGTGGAATTTATGTGATGTTCTTCGAATTTCACCTGAGCTCTGCATATCTAAATTCCTGGTGCGCCTGAAAGTTTGTGTCTGCTTTATGTTTTATTACTGTTGTTCATACTGGGGTGCTGCTTGTTTTATAATGACATTTAGTAATGACTCCCCTCCCCCTTTATTAAATAACTTTGGCTATCTTGAGTAAAATTCCATAGTGCTTTGATCAATCCAATTATCATTAGGCAAGCCTCCCCATTTTCTGCAGAGGGGTCTTTTCAGGACAGGATAATTTGCAGAAGTGGGCACTAGCCTTCATGTTTTTTTAGTCCTTGTTTGCTGTCATGTGGACTAGTAACTTTTCTGCCTTTTTTGTTTTTAATAATAAGGGATGCAGTTGATCCAAAGCCATACACATTGACATCGAATTTGATCTTGGCAAGAGAAGCATGGATTGAACTCCATGGTGCCTCATTTTGTTTTGATTGCAGCCACTGCAGACCCTCCCAAGTGTCCCTATTTTCCAGGGATAGTCCTGGATTTACAGCTGTCCCGGTTTCTGATTTGATGCTGAAATGTCCTGCTTTTCTCCTTAGGACATTCCGGTTTTCACCAGCGAAATATTGGAGGGTATGGAATTATGTGACCTCCTGAGCCAAGGAGATAAGCAACCTTACAACCTTTGGAAGACTTCTAAAGGCAGCTCTGTATAGTTTTCTTATGTTTCTTATGTATGTTGGAAGCTACCTAGAGTGGCTGGGACAACCCAGCTGGATGGGTTGGGTATAAGTAATATTTTTTTGTATTGTTGTTGTGGAATAGGACATCCCTATTTTTATCAGAGAAATGTTGAAGGGTATGCATGCTGTATTTATTTATTTCGTATTCATTTCATATAATTTATATCCTGCTTGCAGAGGCGTAGCTAAGGGGGGTGGGGACACACTAGGTGCCACACTGTTGGGGGCAGCACTTACTGCAGGGCCTGCAGTGTGCCGGAGCCAAAGCCATGCATCTCTCCTGGAAGTGACGCGATGGCTCAGGCGCCTGTAGGCTCGTGCACGCTGCTGCCTGCTTGATTGTAAAACAAGAAACCAACCAACCTGCAAAGCGGTTTACAAGAAAAATGTGCCATTTTTGTTAGTGCCACAGTACGTAAAAATGGTCCCGGGCTATGCAGGCAAATAACAGTGTCCCTGAGAAAGTGCTGAGCGTTTTCCCCTTGCCATCTACACCCGCACTCTCTCTATCTGGTGTTACGGAAAAATCTAGGTGCGAGGCTGCTCATTCACCCAGCTCGCCCGCGGGTCCCTGCGGAATAAAGGAAGGAGTCCAGCCACCAACCGGAGCAAATAGCTGTAGACCAAAGTTTATTGTGCAACAGGTTCAAAGAAGTTTGAACCCTGAGAATGCAGTGACAAGAACTTTTAAAACTTCCCACCACATCCCAGCATACAGTTCCCACAGCATCATTGATACATCATCTTTACATCACCGACATGTCACAAAAGGGGAGGGGTAGACAGGGGTTATACTAGTTCAACCTTGACTAACATGTCCAGACAAGTCCTTCGTTCAAGATTAACATAAGCAAACATGTCAGGGCTCAAGACCCAGATATAAGATTAGCACAGACAAACACCTCTGAAGTCCCACCACCCAAAGTACAATAGAACTTCCTTTGCATGTCTGGCCCCTTGGCAAGTTTGGTGATGGGATTAGGCTTTCCTTGGCCAACAATCAGCTCAGCAATTGTCACCTCTGGACACTTCCTGGAGTCCTTTTCTCAAGGGCAAAATAGCTTTGGAATGGAGGAAACTGGCAAAGGAGTTGATTTTATATTATTTTTAAAGCTAGGTAACTTCCCTGAGCAGTCAAGTTGAAAGGATACATTCAGGCATAATATTTGTTGCATTTAACAACTTTAAAGATGTGCCGCCCCCCCCCGTAATTTCCGTAACACTGGGTATCAGACTGAAGCCGGACCAGGGTTTCTAGCAGCTTCCGGGTCCCAGAGGAGGGTGTTTTGCAGTCAGGCCTGAACCCCAGAAACGCTTCCTGGTTTCGAAAGGAGCTGCAAGGCTTCTGATTTCCTGTTCCTTAGGAAGAGCCCCAGCCTTTGAAGCCAACTCCAAACGCGCACTGGAGTAAACAAAGCTTTGGAAATCCAGGAGTGGTGGGCACAGGGAGCAAGAATATATATTGCAGAGGCAGAAAGACGGCAGAGAGATGTGGGCGGCTGCTGCTGCTGCTGCTCTTCCTTGCTCCTCTCCTCGTTATCACGGCAGTCGTGTCTCCAGCACAGCAACAAAAGCGGAGCCTCTCTGGCTTGTGAAGGCGGCGGCGGCGGCGGCAGCTTCCAAACTTTAGAGCTTTCACAATTCTCTCCCTGCCTTTTCAGGCACTCAAAGGCTTCCTCAGGCACTTACTTGCTCCGGGAAAGATTATAGCAAAGCTTTCTGCTTTGTGCTTCTCCACCCAGGGGGTCTCCAGATTGCTGGGCCATTAGGCGCTTGAATGACCTCCACCCCCCCTTCCTTTTTTTTGGTGGTGGTGGTGAGATATTTCTAAACTCCCTTTTTCACATTGGCTTTGATGGCTCCTTAATGGCCCACACCAGAGCCAGGGCAAAGGACATCGCTTCATCCCGATGGAGGAGGAGGGGCCAGCTTCCTCCCTTTCCTTTGGCCTGGAAGGCTGTTGAATCCGAACCAGTCCACTTCGTTTTGATCTGTCTCTCCCTCCTTCCGTGGAATATCATCTGGGATTCAGGCAAGGAACATCTGGGGGTCCTAGCAAGGTGCAAAAATATACCCCCCAAGACACCCTCCAAGTGTCCCTATTTTCCAGGGACATTCCCGGATTTACAGAAGCCATCCCTGCAAGGATCCTGTACATGTTTGCTCACGAGTAAGTCCCACTGCCTTTAATGAGGCTTGCTTCCAGGGAGACATGCCATTGACTGCAGCCTAAATGTCCATTTCGACAGCAGAGGTCGGCATGAATTTGAATCTGTGAGCAGAGAATTTGATTCCTACAGGGTTTTGATCCCCATAGAGGGTGTCTGTGGGGGTTGTGTGCTTTTTTAGGCGGGGGGTGGTGGATTCTGCCCTTGGGGTCTTCGTCCTCTTCTTCTTCTAACCTTGGGGGTGCGTTGACCTGCAAAAGAGTCCAATGGCTTCTTCAAGGGCACAGCATGCAGGAGAAGTTTCAACCACGCTCATCCTCGCCCCCCTCCCGCACCCCCGAGCCATTAATTTCAGCTGATAAATCTGCAGAGCTGTCTCAAATAATGTCAGGAGGAGCAGCGTCGGGAGCAAATTGATAAAATGAAACAGCAGTTTGGTCACCGAGGTTGGACGGGATCCGTACGCAAATTGCAGAGAAGCCCAGCAGAATCTTTGCCCCCCCCCGCCCCGCAACCCCACCTCCCTGGCCAGCCAGCCGGCATGGATTCTCCTCTGCCCCATTTATGATGATAGGAAGTGAGCGGATAAAACACAGAGCTTGTGTGACAGGGCAGGCAGCAGGCTAGGGCAGGCCTGGAGAATGGTTGTGGCGGGGCGGGGTGTGTGTGTGTGTTCTCCACAGATGCTCCTGGCCCAAGAGGCCTGTCATCCCTGGCCAAAGGTGCCCCAGGCATCAAGATGAGGGTGTCAGACTAGGGCTGGAGAGCCCAGGTGACATGAGCTGAGCTACCTCTCCTTCTAGCTTACCTGACAGGGGTGTTGTGAAGGCAAAAAGGGGTGAGCCCCAAGCTCTTTGAAGTGGCATAACAATATAATGACATATGTATGTGCAGTGCTTTTTTCCGGGGGGACACACACCCCTAAACATTTTGTGAATCTAAGTTTGGCCTCATTGAGGGGCAGTATTTCAATATGAGTAGGAAAAATAGAGTACTAAATTTATTTAATTTTTTTTTTTTAGAAAAATGCACTGTGTGTGTCAAATGTTTTATTTGAAGAAGCTGCACAAGTGAGCAGGGAACTGCCCTCACAATGACAATTTGGCTTTTGACAGTTTTTAAAATCCTCCTCTCTGGTTTTCTTCTGTTTTCCTTGGTGTTTTCTAAATTGGCGTTGCTGTTTGTGATGCCTTTCGATTGCCTTGTGGCTCCTTGCGAAGGCAATTCAGAAGCACTTCCCTTAAATATTCATTAATGCTTCAGTGGGTTATTAGAATTGTTCTGTTCTGCACAGTTCTGCACACGGCAGGGGGGCTCTATGGCCCCCTGCTTTGGGCCTGACATGTGGGCCACTTGACAGAAAAGCACTATCCTACCCCATGCCCCTACAGGCAGGACTGAAGGGTTGCAGCCTTCCTGCCTCCTCAAAGGAGGGCGCATTGGCATTAAGCCACTGGGGAAGTGAGGAGATCATCCTCCCCCTGTACCTTGCATGTTCCCTTCTATCGTTTGGCTTATTGCAGCAGCACTACTAGGCACTCAGAAGACTGTGCGGTGGTGGTGGTAATGGGCCTATGGGACAAAGGTAAATAAAACAGTCATGTGCTAATAATAATAATAATAATAATAATAATAATAATAAGTTGTTATTTATACCCCGCCCATCTTTCTGGGTCACCCCAGCCACCCTCTGCTGCTTCCAACAAAGTATTAAAATACAGTGGTCTGTTAAACATTAAAAGCTTCCCTAAACAGGGCTGCCTTCAGATGTCTTCTAAAAGTCTGGTACAGTAGTTGTTTTTCTCTTTGACATCTGGTGGGAGGGCGTTCCACAGGGCGGGTGCCACTACTGAGAAGGCCCTCTGCCTAGTTCCCTGTAACTTGGCTTCTCGCAGCGAGGGAACCGCCAGAAGACCCTCGGTGCTGGACCTCAGTGTCCGGGCAGAACGATGGGGGTGGAAACACTCCTTCAGGTATACTGGACTGAGGCTATTTAGGGCTTTAAAGGTCAGCACCAACACTTTGAGTTGTGCTCGGAAACGTACTGGGAGCTAATGTAGATCTTTCAAGACCGGTGTTATGTGGTCTCGGCGGCCACTCCCTGTCACCAGTCTAGCTGCCGCATTCTGGATTAGTTGTAGTTTCCTCTGAGCAACTGAAGGCAAGTGAGTGGCACACAGGCCCTGTGCTTGAATCACACCTCACAGTCCTAGAATCATAGAACTGTAGAGTTGGACAGGGACCCTCAAGGGTCATCTAGTCCAACCCCTTGCAGTGCAGGAATCTCAACAAAAGAGTCCCTGACTGGTGGCCATCCAAGCTGTGCTTGATAACCCGCAACAAAGGAGAGTCTGCCACCTCCTGAGAGAGTCTTTTTCACAACTGAGCAGCTCTTACCACCAGGAAGTTCTTCCTTATGTTTAGTCAGAATCTCCTTTCTTGAAATTTGAATCCATTGGTTTGGGTCCTCCCCTCTGGGGCACCACAAAACAAGCTCCATCTTTCATGTGACAGCCCTTCACGTATTTTAAGATGGCTTTTGTGTCACCTCTCAGTCTTCTCTAGGTTAAACATACCCAACTCCCTTAACTGTTCTTGGTAAGGCTTGGCTTCCAGACCTTTTATCATCTTGGTCTCCCTCCTCTGCACACCTTCCAGCTTGCCAATATCCTTCTTAAACTGTGGTGTCCGGAACTGGACACAGGACTCCAGGTGGGGTCTCACTAAGGCAGAATAGTTTGTTGCTATGACTTCCTTTCATCTAGACACTAGACTTTTGTTGATGCAGCCTAGAATTGCCTAGAATCCTGCCAGGGGAAAGCACTGGGGATTCTACATGCTTGGCAATCCTGCCCAGACCAGCCCCTCCGGGGTGGCTGGGGCCCATTGGGACTGCTAGGCAGGAAACCCAAACAGCCCATGGAACCAGCACCAAGGCCAAGCAGAGCCAGGCAGGTTAGGGCAGGCTGAGGTCAGGCGGAGCCTTCAGTCCAAATGGAGCCAGCCTCCACTGCAGCCTCTGCACTTGAAACAAGCCTGCAATAGAGAGGGGAGTTTCAAGGCCACAAGATCTGGCAGGAGATTTGGGGGCCAGGACAAAACTACCCTGGTCTCAGGCCAAGGTGACACTGGTACGCTGCCAGAACTGAGGCTAGATTTGCCTGGGTGCTGAACTAGTGCTGGGACCTTTGCACTGCCTCTCCCTCCCCTGGGACAGTGAGGGTGGTTCTGAGTTCGAGATGCGCCTCCTTCCATCTTCCGGGACAGAGAGTTGCCCAGAAAATACCCTTCTGGAAAGCCGTGTCCTTTGTCCTCCTCTGTTGCAAAGGCTTCTGGGAAGGCCCGGAGGCAAAGCAAAGAGGAACCCAGGAAGCAGCAGCAGTGTGCAAAATGGGAGAGGCAGGGTTCCTTGAAAAAGAAAACGAGAACTCTTTCCTAATGGGAGTCTAACACTTTTGCTGCTTGCAACAACAGGTGCAAACACCTGCAGGTGAGATTCAGTACTGAACTGTGCGCGCGCCCCCAATGCGCACGCAGGCAGCCACACCCCCTTCCTTCCCTCCACCTGGTGCCCTCCAAATGTTATGGGATGCAACTTCCATCAGCCCTTGCAGCCAACATGGCTGTCCTCTCACCACCAGACCCAGCATTGTACGGACGTGCTGCCTGCAAGGGCAGATGTGAATTGCGGTCCACCGCATGTAGAGGACACCAGGTTGGCCAAGCTTGTTATATTAACCACACACACACACACAAATGCAGAGAAGATGGAAGCAAAACAGTTAATGGCAAAAAATTGCCACATTTCCTTGCTTAAAAAAAATAAGAATGCTCCATACGAATGCAGCCTGAGGGTACAAAATGTGCCGAGGATGCAAAGCCATCCAAGGTAGCAAAATCTGCCAAAGAGCCAGCCCCCACCCTCCAAAAAAAGGGGGGTTTCAGCAAGCAAATGAAACGGCTGAGCAGTAACATGGCAGATAAATTTGAGGCTGACAAAAGTGCCAAGTGAGGCACAATTGCAGCCGTGCAGGGCAGTAGCAGTGCCTGGATTCTCAATGAGCTGCTTCCCCTTATGAGAGAGGAGGCAAGGGTAGAAAGTTGTGGGGAAGCCGTGGGCCTGGAGACGTCCATGGAGCAAACCAAAGGCCCAAAGGAGCTGGGCGAGACAGGATATTTGCTCATAGAAGAGCAGCTCAGGCTAGGGAACTGAGCCCTGAGAGAGAGAGTGTGTGTATCTTATACAGTGGTACCTCGGGTTACATACGCTTCAGGTTACATATGCTTCAGGTTACAGACTCCGCTAACCCAGAAATATTACCTCGGGTTGAGAACTTTGCTTCAGGATGAGAACAGAAATTGTGCTCTGGCGGTGTGGCAGCAGCAGGAGGCCCCATTAGCTAAAGTGGTGCTTCAGGTTAAGAACAGTTTCAGGTTAAGTACAGACCTCCGGAACGAATTAAGTACTTAACCTGAGGTACCACTGTATAAGGCCAGGAGTGCCCTTATTGGTTCCCTGGGTCACCTGATTCCTTCTGGGTGCAGCTTCCCTTTGCCTGAAGGGATGGCGCTGTGGAGCCTCTGCTCCTAAGGTGGTGTAGAGAGCGAATGCCATTAATGTTCAAAGGACTGGCTAAAGAAGGCCCCTTCCAAGTCTATGATCCTAAGGAGAAAGAGCAAAGTTTAAAATGCCCTCCTAAATGCAAGCACTGAAAGAGCACGGAGGGAGGAAGTTCCAGACGTGAGGAACTACAACTCCCAGTACCCCTGGCAACGTGGCCAATGGCCAGGGCTCATGGCAGAAGTTGTAGTTCAGCCACATGCAGAAGGCCAAAGGTTCCCCACAGCTGGCTTAGTTAGTAGAGGGACTGCTTTGTTTGCAAACAATATTGGCTTCAGTTCCTGGTGTCTACAGTTTAGGGATCAGATGATGGGGAAGAGCCTTCTCTGTCAGGTGAAGGAGAGCAACTGCCAGACAGAGTAGACAGGCCTGGCTTTTCCTGGACAATTGGAGGGTGCCTGGCAGAAGGCACTCGCTTCCCAGCTCCCCTGCCTTTTGCCACCCATAGTCCCCTGCCAGGTGGGGTGGTGGTGATGGCAGGGGGGAAAGATTGCTCTGCCGGATTTCACACCCTTGACTTGAGCAGGACATCCGAGAATTACAAAAACCATTTGGGCTTCTGATTGGATCCCAGAATGTCCCTTTTTTTTGTCTGGCGCTTTGGTGGAAGTCAGCTTGCTCTCCCGAGAGCTCAGGACCCCAAAAAATGAGCGTCCCAATGTTGATAAGCAGGATTTGGGAGCTTTGCCAGTGGGTGTATCCCACTGATGGCCTCTGACCAAATGCTAACTTATGCCCTAGGTCAGCAAGGTTTATCTTGCCTGGGCTGGATCGGTCCCGTGGAGATACTTCTGTGGGCCAGATTGCGGGTGTGCGCGCAATTTTCGGTGTCTGTGCGTGCGCCCCTGTGATTTTCGGTGTCTGCGCAGATGTGATTTTCGGCACCGCAGAAGCAAGTTCCTACGCCATGCTGCGCCGCTTTAGCGCTTTAGCGCAGCGTGTGAGTGGGTGTCTCGGTTTGGGGGCGGCTCGTGGGCCGGTCAAATGACCTCTGCGGGCCACTTCCGGCCCATGGGCCTTAGGTTGATGACCCCTGCCCTAGGAAGTGGGCAGTCTGTGGCACAGAGAGTCTTCCTGCACTTTTGCACCCAGAGGCAGCAGCAGCAGTAAGAGGGAGCGAGGTGGGGATGGTCTTCCTCCTGTTGAGCCTGCGCAGATAAAAAGGCAGCCGCGTCAATCAAAGGAGAGACCCCCCTGATCTCTAGAACTCTGTTGGCGGCAGAAGCAGTTTTTTTTGCAGGGAGCATGAAGGGAAGTCTGGACTTCCTGGGAGCAGCTGAGTAACCTCGTGACCTTCAGAGTCCTTGTAGGAAACCTCTGGGATGTTGCACGAGCAAATTCAGGCATATGAGAATCTGTTCCTCACTTACGTGGCTCTTTCCAGTGGGAGGTCTGTTTCCACACACCTCTCCACTCTGCTAGGTGAGGATAGTTTTGATCAGTGCTTTTTTTCTGGGGGTACGCAGGGGTACGCATATCCCTAAACATTTTGTGAATCTAATGGGAGAAGAAACTGAATTTTTTTTAGTTTCTTCTCTAGCACGGTGAATCGTCATTTCCGCTGTAACCCCCGATGGCAGCCTCGTTTTGTGTCACGGTGCTTCCTAAGTCTCAGACGGAAGCGAGCATTTAATGTGTGGAGTAGGAGTTGGAATCTAGCATGGTGATTGGTCAGTTTCATTGTATTTGCTGTTTTTATTTTTCCTGATTGGAGCTATAAAATGGTGATTTTCTTGAGTCAAAATGAGTGTACCCCTAAACCTTTATTTGATATTTTATGCTGACTTGGATGTTAGCTGATTTTGGTACTGACTCGTCCACCAGACTTGGGGGTTTGGTCAACATTAATTCTACTCTATTATAGACCCGTTGCAGTTAGTAGGCATGGCTGACATAGCTCCCCTGATGTCAGTGAGACTACTCTGAGAACAACGCAGCTGGGTTCAACCTGCACACGTGGCCCCCAAATTCTGGAAGGGCCCCCTTCCCACCTCGCAGGGGTGGCAGAAAGCAGCACCCACAGCAGGGAGGGCAGATTTCCAGCTCCCAGCATGAATCTTCACCCTGAAGCATTTGGCGAAAGTGGCGTTTCTTCCTTGGCTGACGCAGTCCTTAGGACATGGCTTGTAGTCTGAAGTTGTTCCTCACTCTGGCATTGTGTGAACAATGAATTTAACAACTAAATAAACAATTAAATAAAGGAATCAAAATAAGTAGAAAGGTGGAAGCTGTTGAGCACCCGGGCTCAGGTCAAGTTTCTGGTACTGGTATATGAAGCCCTACCCAGCTTGGGACCAGGAGATCTGAAAGATCATCCCACCCCTTTATATGCTCTCCGGCTGAGGCCCTCTTGCAGATACTAACTTATCAGGACGTCCTTTCCATACGATGTAGGAATTGGGCCTTTAGTGTGGTAGCCCCTCTGCCCTCTGGAGTGCCCTCCCCTAGAATATTAAACAAGCACTCTCTCTGTTGTCTTTTTGGCATCTCCTGGAGACCTTCCTCTTCCAGTGAGCCTTTTGAGTGGAGATCTTTGTCTCAGTCTGCAGCAGTACAATAGCACCTTGGTTCTTGAACAATCAGTTCCAGGAGTCCGTTTGACTCCCAAAAGTGTTCGAAAACCAAGGCACGGCTTCCGATTGGCTGCTGGAGCTTCCTGCACTCAAGCGGAAGCTGTGTTGGATGTCTGGCTTCTGAAAAACGTTTGCAAACCGGAACATTTACTTCCGGGTTTGCAGCGTTCGGGAGCCGATCTGTTCAACAACTAAGCTGTTCAAGAACCAAGGTACCACTGTACTGGGATTTGTTTTTTGCATAGAATAGAATCCTAGATTTGAAAGCGACCAAGAGGGTCACCTGGTTCAACCCCCTGCAATGCAGGAATCTTTTAGCCTAACGTGGGGCTCGAACCCACAACCCTGAGGTAAAGAGTCTCATGCTTTTCTGACCAAGCTATTTATTGCTTTAGCACTTGTTGTTTGCTGGCCTGGACTCCTTTCGGAGGAGGGGTATGATATGAATTTAATTAATAAGATGGAGTGCAGATAGCTTACCTAACGGTTACATGCAGAGCCCTGGCATATTTCTCTTGGGCCAGTGGCTGTCCGCATTAGACTCCTTCATTTCTCTCTGGTGCAAAGGAGTAACCTTCTTCTGGAGCAGCCACCAGGAACCCCCCAAGCCTGCTGACCATTCCCACCCCCCAGCCCCACTCTCTCTGGCTGTGACTGGGGCAGCATTAGGGGTGCAACGACAAAGCTGTGACTTCTGCACCTTGCTTTCCTTATCGCCCTGCCAGATTCAACAAAGGAGAGCCCAGGAGAGTGCCTGTCCAAGGCTGGCAGGCGACAGTCCCTTGGAGCGCCGCAATCTTGTTTGGGTGTGGAGCAACTTCCGCTGCCCACGTAGCTCGGGAGCATTTTATTAAAACTGCTTCCCTTTCCTTATTATTATCTCTCCAACCCCCACCCCCCTCGTGCTTCTGTTGGCGGGTAATAACAGGCGATATTTTATTTATCCCCGATCCCGTCAGGACAAGCTCAGATCTAATCGGAACAGACTTCTGCTTGAATTATTGAGAACAGACCACAGCAAAGCAAAGGGAAAGAGAGGTGGGTGTTCGCGTAGGAAGGAGGGAGGGAGGGAGATGGGCCAGCGCCCGCCTGTGTGGCCGACACATTTTGGAAGAGGGAGCCAAAAGGCTGTGGGGAGGCCCTGCAAAGGGATCTCAGCCCTGAAATCAGTGTTAGAAACTCAGGTATATCAGCCAGGTGCCAAACAGCTCCTAAACCAAGGTTAGAGTCACCAAAACAGAATGTCTAGCTGCCATTTTGGGACAAGATGGCTCCAAAGTCTTATTTTTCCAAAGGATTGATGGGCTGTGATTGGTTATCAGCTAAACACCTGGCTAGTTCAGATGACAGGTCAAGAGCTTTGAGAACTTAAAGAACAAAAGTCACTTGATCTAGGGACAGTATTGGCCTATTCTGACCTCTTTTTTGTAATGGTGACATGGACTGTTCATAGTGTAAAAATATTCTTCACAATTATTATTAATGGAAGTTTTAAATGTTTGATGTTTTGCTATGTTTTATATACAGTGGTACCTCAGGTTAAGTACTTAATTCGTTCTGGAGGTCTGTACTTAACCTGAAACTGTTCTTAACCTGAAGCACCACTTTAGCTAACGGGGCCGCTGCACCGCCGGAGCCCGATTTCTGTTCTCATCCTGAAGCAAAGTTCTTAACCTGAAGCACTATTTCTGGGTTAGCGGAGTCTGTAACCTGAAGCGTATGTAACCTGAGGTACCACTGTATGCTGTAAACCGCTCAGAGTGGTGGGGGGAACCCAGCCAGATGGGCGGAGTATAATTAATAAAATAATTACTACTACTACTACCACTACTACTTCCTGCTCAGGCTGCACAGAAAAATCATTTTGGTTCCTGGAATTTATTCTGATTGTGCAGATAAAGTATAACTGATAGAATTCTACAGGATGTGGTATTAGTGTGTGAAAACAGTCCAGATCCAATGATCCCCAGGTGTGCACCTCCAGAAGGTGGAGACGTCAGACACCATCCTGGCGCCCAGGCATCTTCACTCGGTCGCAAGTGGCCAATAGCCAGGTGGAAAATGTGCCTGGCTAATTTTGAACACTGCCAGCAAGAGCTGAAGTAGCAATATAGGAAAATAATTCCCTTGTGCATGCACAGAGTGCCTTTTCTCTTTAATAGCTGGGTGGGAGTGAGAAGCAAGCCTGGTGCAGCTTCTCTTTTTGCTCTACGGCTGTGAAAGCAGGAGCAGCATATCACAAAATATAAAAGTCCACAATGGCTTAGAGCAGTGGTTCCCAAAGTGGGTGGTACAACCCCCCCCCCGGGGGGGCAGTGGAATTACCTAGAAGAGGCAAGTGGGTGGCGTGGGGTGGTGCTGGAGGTGGGAATGACTATCCGACTTGGAAAAACTGACATCAATTTTGCCTCAGTTTCATTTAATTTATTAAACTACAGGGTTTTAATTGGATTTTGAGTAAATGTGCCATTAATTGTTACTGTTTTGAATTTTATTGTGCTATTATCTTCCTTAGTGGGTTGTGCAAACTGCTGTTATGAAGAATGTTTTCTATAGGGTAGAGAGCACTGGGGATGAGTTGGTGGAACCAAGGGGGCGGTGGCCCCCAAACATTTGGGAACCACCGACTTAGATGAAGATGGCGGACAGACCCGGCAGCTGGCTGGCAGAACCCCACACCTTAGACCAAGAGCCCTCCTGCCTGGTCCCAATCCCACACCCTCTTCTGGTCCCCACTCAGTCGCCAGAGGCTATTGTGGGGTGGAAGTAGCCCTTTAAAGAACACAGCAAAGCTCTGCTGGACCAGACCAAAGGCCCACCAAGCCCACTACCTTTCCCCCCAGAGTCAGCCACCCACAAGTCAGCCCCCAGTAAGCCCCAAAGCCAGACAGGGAGGCAGCAGCCCTCCCCATTGCAGAACTCCCCACCCGCTGCAGCTCATTTAATTAATACATTTATTTAGCAGAATTTGTACACCGCTGACTCATCAAAACCTCTAAGTGGTTTGCATAAAATATAAAAACTTAGGCTTCAGAGAGAGAGAGACGGAAGAGAAAACTATTAGCAGAGGAAAAGGTGAATGTTGCAGCTGAGTCTAACTAAAGATGTCTGTTTAAATTGGATCTCTCCACCCCCCTTGACACTTAGCGAAGCTCTTCAGTTTAATCAGGCAGCAGCAGAAATATCTAAAACTCTTAGGAACAAGGGAAGCAGTGCACCATGGGAAAGAAATGGGCACCGCGATTCTCTTTCCTAAGCATTTCTACCAAATTATCAGAAAGAATGTCCAACCCACAGTGGAGGATTTGTCCTGACAAGAATAGCTCCCTGTGACAACACCACCTCCAAGTGGGGGCGGGGGCGAGAGATTCCTCTTTTGAGCCCCCAAAGCGTCTCTCTGCAGGGCCAGAGCTGGAAACTCCAGGAGATTGCTAAAGCATGTTCCTTGCTCCTGGGTGCCTTGAACTGAACCTGCCTCTATTCACTTCAGTAGGGAGATGTCTGCAGTCCTGCTGCCTTGCTGACCGGTATCTCCTGGGTCCCAACAGGCTCTCCCCAATCCTATCTACCTACGAGGGAGGCCAGGTTGGAAAGGGGTTCAGAGGAGCACCACAAAGATGGTGCTCAGAGGGCTGGAAAATAAGTCATCCAAGGAAAGGTCGAAAGAACTGGAGAACCCTGAGGAAGGACACGATAGCCCTCTTCTGATCAATGGAGGGCTTCTAAGGGCCAAGGCTGCTTCAGAAGGCAGGATAAGGCCTCGCGGGCTTGAGTTACAGGAGGGAAGATTTCAGCTGAACAGCAGGAGAACACTCTTGTGGGTAAGAATGATTTGACAGCGGAACCAGCAACCCAGTGGCAGCAGCTCTCTGGGGTCTCAGATGAGGTCCTTCCTAGCCCCACCCAGAGATGTTGACAGGGGCTGAACCTGAGACCATCTGCATGCAGAGTGGATGCTGCACCACTGAGCTTCGGCCGCTTTCACTCCTTCTCCCTTGGAGGTCAAATCTAGCCAGTCTATTCCATGGAGCCAGCCAACGCCAGTGCCCAATGGGACTGGGGTGCCCTCACCAGCTGGGATGCCCACTGGGATGCGCAAAAGGCTGGACATCACTTTCTGTTGGAGCGTCAGTTTACGATGACAATCTTCAGAGTCGTGCATAAAGTGGTCGCAGCTCAGTGCCACGGAAGGGGAGTTTGTGCTCGTGAGAACAGGCAACACTTGGGCAAAGGCACATATGAACTGTAGAATATTCCAGGAGGAGGCTGTGTGGTTGCTCTTTGGACATGGAAGCAGACCAGCTAAGCTGCCTATCTAAGCTTCGCTTTTAAACTGCAAAGGGATGCACTCTGATGAATTCAAAAACACGAGGAAGGAAGGATAATATCTAATAAATATATCTTTGCATAGTATCCATACACATTCCTGTACCGGCTCCTATGAAGAAATTTAAAATGTTTATACATGTATCAGTCCAGGAGCAGCAGACTCTTCTGCTGAACTTCTAGCTGAACATCTTCCACCCGAATCTTCCATGGCTTTGATGAACACTATTGGGGTTCTTCTGCTCAGGTCCTGCTTGCAAGTTTCCCGTGGGGGGTATCTGGTTGGCCTGATCCAGCAGCCTCTCCTTATGATATCCGGTTCACAGCTGTGTTCTTCAAATATCTGAAGGACTGTCCGTCATACAGTAGACAGAGCAGACTCAGTCTCTCTTGCTCCAGTGGGTGGGAGCTGCAGGGAAGCAGATTTCAGCTGAACACGAGGAGAGGCTCTAAGGGTTGAGAGTTGCAGAACAGAATCCCTTGGGAGGGAGGGCACATTCCTGCCTGGAGGCATTGAAGCAGCAGAGGGGTGCCCACCTTCTCAGGGGTGCATGGCAGGGGTTTGGTCTTGGTCCCAAGGGCTCCAGAATTCTGCATTGTTGCATCTTCACACACAGGCAGGCTCCCAGTGGTGAAGAGGGTTCTTTGGGCATTGCTGAGAGCACCACTTTTGCCCGCTGAGCGTGGCATCCGTGTCCTCTGCCATCATCTGTCTCCCACCATCTCTCCAACCCAAGGCAGTGTTTGTTCTTTCAATAGGAGATTGGTTTGAAAATCACGATTGCCTGAATATACGTTGCCACAGTTCAAAATACACTGATGCTTCTGCTTGTGCTGTTGGTCTTATTTTATGCTTCTGATGTTATATCCCACTTTTCTCCAATGATGGAACCCAAAGTGGTTTTCAAGGGAGGGCTCCCATTGGCCACCTCCCATCCAGGCACGGACCAGACCCTGGGACCTCCTGGTGCATGGAATGGCAGGCTCTCAGTGGATGGAGGCTTCCTCTATTGCATGCATTTGCAGTAAGGGCAGGATGTGACCCATCCATTCTTCCTCAGGCAGAAGCAATCCTAACCCTGGCCAGGCAGGTGGCAGCAGGGCAGGACTGAGCACCACTGCCTCTGCAACCCTGCCAGTGTGGTGTAGTGGTTAAGAGCGGTAGTCACATAATCTGGGTAACCGGGTTCGCGTCTCCGCTCCTCCACATGCAGCTGCTGGGTGACCTTGGGCCAGTCACACTTCTGTGAAGTCTCTCAGCCCCACTCACCTCACAGAGTGTTTGTTGTGGGGGAGGAAGGGAAAGGAGATTGTTAGCCGCTTTGAGACTCCTGAAGGGGAGTGAAAGGCAGGATATCAAATCCAAACTCTTCTTCTTCTTCTTCTTCACTCATGCCAGTTGGGTCAGAAGGCATCCTACAGATAATAGAGTTGAGCTCCCCCACCTGGTCCCCTCTCCCTCTCTTCTCCAGTCTTCTTTCTCTTCTCACGGGTGTTTCTGTTTATGCTTCTCTTCTGTTCCTTAATGTTTGTGGTTGGTCTGTCCAAGTTAAGTGCTGTGGAGGTGGCTTTTGCAGTGTAACCCTTGGACAAGGATATTAGTTCTAATTTGACAGTGGTTTGGAGGCTGTGCCTTGCAGAAATCACGAGGACCCGTGTTTTTGTGCCACAGTTGGGTGGGGGCACTGGTAAATGCTGGGCAGGTGATCGTTCTTACAGCACAAACCATGTCAGCTTTAATCAGATGGGGAATGCCTTGGTAGGGTGTGAGGAAAGCCTTGTGAAAACCATGAAGACTTGTGCCTTGGATTCATGGATTACACTGTAAAAATTCAGCACTTGCCTGGTCCCACCCCATGGAACAAAAACACAGAGCCAAGGCATGAAGCTTCAGGGCTTTTACAAGGCACTCTCCACCCCTACCACTACTATCAAATTAAAATGGGTAGGGTATGAAGGCAGCTGAGAATGTGATCATCACCTGAACATGCCTCCGTGTGAGGAGGGGTGTGCTTCAGCCACACGTGTGGTGGGAAGGAGATCTGCAGAGCTGCTCCCCAGCCACTCCACCGTCTGTTGGGCCTGTTGGGAAGGGCATCCAAGATAAGGTTTGGAGAGCCAGTGGCGGTGTAATGGTTAGAGTATCCGACTAGGACCTGGGAGACCTGGGTTCAAATCCCTTCTACTTGGCCATGAAGCTCACTGGGTGACCTTGGGCCAGCCACTGCCTCCCAGCCTCATCTACCTCACAGGGTTTGAAGGGACCCCGACGGTCATCTAGTCCAACCCCCTGCAATGCAGGAATCGTTTTCTGCAATGTGGGGCTCGAACCCACAACCCTGAGATTAAGAGTCTCATGCTCTACCAGCCAAGCTATCCCAGCTGCTTATCCTGTTGTGAGGATAAAATTGGGAGGGGGAGAACTAGGTATATACCGTCATGAGCTCCTTGGAGGAAAGGTGGGCTAAAGATGCAATAAATAAATAAATAAGGTTCCCATGACATCCCAATAGAGAGGGAGAAGAGTCTGATGGCCTTCCTCCTCCTCTTCCTCCTCCTCCTCCTCCTCTTCTTCGGCTGACCCCTATTGCTGCTTCCCTTTCTCTGCCCCTCCACCAGCTCATTCTCTCCTCCCAATTCTGCTTCAGTGGGTCCAGACTAGGGGTAGGCAACCTAAGGCCCGTGGGCCGGATGCAGCCCAATCGCCTTCTCAATCTGGCCTATGGATGGTCCAGGAATCAGTGTGTTTTTACATGAGTGGAATGTGTCCTTTTATTTAAAATGCATCTCTGGGTTATTTGTGGGGCATAGGAATTCGTTTATTTCCCCTCCCCCCCAAAAAATATAGTCCGGCCCACCCCGTGTTCTGAGGGACGGTGGACCGGCCCACGGCTGAAAAAGGTTGCTGGCCCCTGGTCCTGACCTCCTTGCAGTGGGTGAGTGAGGGGGCAGGGAGGCCTTGGCAGGCAGTGCCTGTGTTGGCCTTCAAACACAGCCAGCCACCCTGCTGTGTTGGGAGCCTCCTCCACATTCTCCCAAGAGAATGGATGCTTGGATGCCTGCCCTGAAGTCCCCCTTTGGGCAGCAACACCCCGGGCTCAAATCAAACCTTTTCTTCCAAACAGCATGGCTTTTTTGTCTCAACGCTTCACACCTAGGAATCTGGAGCAATTTTCCTAGCGGGAATCTGCTGCGTTCAGGAGACCCAAAACAAAACAAAAACGGGAAGCTTTTCTGCTACAGGGCCTTTGCTCCATCAGTGATGCAACCTGGGGGTCTGTGTCTCTCTTTCCCTTTCCCCTTCCCGATTTCCTCCTCTCCTCTCCCTCCTTGCTTTCTTTCCCTCTTTCCCTCCCTCTTTCCTCTGCTGCCCGCTGCTCAGCTCCTTTGCACTGCAGTGCCTGACATAGAGTGGGAAATGATGATTAATGACAGAGGGAGGGGTTGGAGCATCCCCAAACTAACTCAATGCGTGGGGAGTGGGAAAATGTGTGTGTGTTGAGAGAGAGGGTGTCTCTCTCTCTGTGTGCGTGCCTACATCTCCACACTATTTGGACGGCTTCCAGAGTGGGGAGCAGCATCAGCCAGCTTTGTCTCTTGCAGCGAGAACAGGCAAAGAGCCTTGTGCCGCCTTGAAGATGAGCAAATGGAGGAGGGCGGAAGCTTCCGCAGACCACAGACCATTCCCCCAGAGGCAGGAAGTGCTTTAGTTATGCAATCATTCTTAAATTTATATCCCACCTTTCCTGTGAGGAGCACAAGGTGATCTACACACAGGTCTTCCCCGGGCCCATCTTATCTTCAAAACCTTGGGGAGATGGGCCAGGCTAAGAGTCAAGTGGGCTTCATTGCTGGGTGGAGACTTGAACCCTGGTCTCCCAGGCCCAAGTCCAACACTCTGAACCACTATGCCGCGCTGGTTCTCTGAGCTGCTGAGATGTAAGAACCTAAGAAAAGCCTACTGGATCAGGCCAATGGCCCATCTAAGTCCAGCATCCTGTTCTCATAGTGGACAAACAGATGCCCCAATGAGAAATCGGCATGCCAGATTTGAGCACAAATCCCCTCCTGTGCCCCTGTTTTCTAGAGGCAGCCCTGGATTTACAGAAGCTGTTCCAGTTTCTGATTTGATCCCGGAATGTCCCGCTTTTCCTTCATTATGTTTTTATATGCAGTGGTACCTCAGGTTACATAAGCTTCAGGTTACATACACTTCAGGTTACAGACTCCACTAACCCAGAAATAGTGCTTCAGGTTAAGAACTTTGCTTCAGGATGAAAACAGAAATTGTGCTCCAGCGGCACAGCAGCAGCAGGAGGCCCTATTAGCTAAAGTGGTGCTTCAGGTTAAGAACAGTTTCAGGTTAAGTATGGACCTCCGGAACGAATTAAGTACTTAACCCAAGGTACCACTGTATGATGGAAGCTGCCCAGAGTGGCTGTGGCAACCCAGTCAGATGGGTGGGGTATAAATAATAAAGGCCATCACCGCCTCATGTGGGAATGAGTTCTGTAGTTTAGCCATGCACTGCATGAATAAGTATTTTCTTTTATCTGTCTTTCTGAATCTTCCGATATTCAGTTTCATTGGACGTCCCCAAGTTGGTGTTACGACACACACACACACACAGACATGACACCTGCTCACTTTCACCATGCTACGCATAATTTTATGTATTTAGATATCTATTGCATTTCTAAGCTCCCCATTACCCCAAAGGGCTCCCAAAGGGCAAGGTATAAAATACTAATAAAATACATGTATCAGAACCATAAAAATGAAAAGTTTTCTAGTTATGTAAAGCACCACAGAGGTTGATGGTGTTACAGTAAGCTAACAGCACAGGCTTCTGCACCAAAGAGTTTGCACATACATGAAAACATGAGCTGAATCTACACATGTATTAAAATACGCTGGGAAAATGCTTTTAAAAACCCCAACGTAAAATATATGTGGAATTTGCCATTAGCTCAGCAGCGCCATCTAGTGTTACATTTGTATAATGCACTTAACACACACTTAAAACGTTATGTTTGCAGCTGAATAGCTGAGTCCATGGAATAAAGTGTGTGTGGGGGGGTTTGTAAACAGGGAATGGGAGAGGAAGGCACTGTCTGTGGATGTTGACAACTTTGTTATTAACAGTGACCCAAACAGTGCTGGTGACAGTACAAACATCCTGGCTTGGGTCAGCTTATTAACCCCTCCTCCCAACATAGAATTGAAACTCTTGACAAATTGTAGTTCAGTCATATCACACTACAATCTCCCTTTCAATTTTCTCTCCCTCCCCCGCCCCTGAGTGTAGATACCTTAAGGTCAGTTGCAGAGAGGCTTGGGAGGCTGAAATCTGCCCCCCCACTCCCGCCAGCACTGGTTTTTCAACCGTCTTGGGTGGCAGAAAGATGTCCACTTCATTCTTCAGGACTGTTTGTCCTGCGTGGAAAGTGGAAGGCAGGCCCGGCTCGGAGCAGGTGGTGGCGTTTATATCTCACCCGGGAAGATGAGTGAGGAATGAACCCTTGATGAACTCTCAGGATCGTCATAGTAATTTCACACACCTCCGGTACTGGAAAACAAGCTCTGTGCACGAGCCTTGGCTCAACCGAGGCATTGGTTCTGGTGCATAGAAGAGGAGGAAGAGGAAGGAAAAGGAAAAGAAGAAGAAAATTGAAAATTGAGAGGCTGCAGTCCCCAGATCCACTGAGCTCAGTGAGGCTGACTTCCAAGTAGGCATGTATGTGCCTGAGCTTTGCACGAAGGGTGAAGGCAGTTGCAGGAAAGGCACAGAGTGACTGCTCAAGGCAACATTTGAAACCTCGGTCTCCCATCTGTGCCGGTGATGTTCTCCTGGTTTACTGTACAGAGATGCCCTAAGTGGCAGGCTCTGCCAGCCTTGTGCCTCTCCAGATGTGTTGGATTAGTCTACAACTCCCATCGCCAGCCTAGTCCAGAACACCTGGAGGGCCCCAGATTTGGCGAAGGAGGCTCTGGGGGTTTCTCAGAGGTGACGTCGTCCCATTGGGCTTTTCCTCTTGTCTTCCTCTCCGGGGGAGCCTCAGCCGAACAGCAGGAATGGAATCCAGGTGCTTATTTGTTGAGATGATTTCTATACCCCTTAACATTTTTAGACCAATCTCTTCAATCACATACCGATAGAAATCAAAATGCAACCGAGTATTATAAATGGTAATCAAGCTGCATTATAGACGACAATGAGAGCTGAGTCCCCTTCAAGGGTTCTTGTCCTCAATCTGTGGAAGGGCTTTGCAAACGTACCCAGCTTAGACCTGCTCCCCTTCCTGCCTGCCCTTGCCTTTGGGGTCACACAGCAAACTGCTCAGAATCTGCCTCCAGACCTTATTGCTCAAGAGTGGGAGATCAGGAGGGGGTAAGGGGGTGGGAGTGCCTGTAGCCTCCGTGGACAAAGGCTCTTCAGAGCATCGTTCGAAGGCTTAGCTGCAATGCTAGCTATAGCGATCATTTTGTGGGGATGCAAAGCCAAGGGCTGGGGGGGGTCACTTGTGGGGGCTCTAGCCCTGCTTTGCACGTAGTATGTCCCAGGTTCAGTCCCCACCGGCACTGCTTGCACCTTCCTTGGGTCGATTTCTAGACTGTAGGCTCATTGGGGCAGAGACCTGTTGTCTCATTCTTTGAAACGTACCATGTAGACGGACAGCGTAATCCCAACTGTATTTAAGAAGGGCAGGTCTTCGCTCCTCCATCCTGCTCCCTTTCCTCAAACATTTAGCTCCAGAACTCAATGCTAATTGCAGCAAACGTTTTTCATAAGCGCAGAGGTCATAGAATCATGGAACTGTAGAGTTTGAAGGGACCCCAAGGGCCATCTAGTCCAACCCCCTGCAATGTAGGAGTCACAGCTAAAGAATCCCTGACAGATGGCCATCTAACAGCTTTTTACAAAGTCCAAAACCTCCTGAGGGACTTTATTCCACTGTCATATGGCTCTTACCGTCAGAAAGTTGTTCTTAAGGTTTTGTCCAAATCTCATCTTTTAAATTAATTGGTTCGGGTCCAAACCCTCCGGAACAGCAGAAAACAAGGGGGTTATAGCTGGGAAGGGGGAAGTTGTGGCCCACAAGTAGTGCCCACGATAGTCCCCCTGATTTGCAAACGTGCCCATGGGCCCCAAAATAATGGCAAGCCCTTACCCTGCCATACCCCCTGGATGTAAAAGAGGGGGGTGCTGTAGGTTGTGGGATGCAGCGGGTTCGGGTTCAAATTCCCACTTGGCCTAGAGGTTTCCTGGGGTGACCTTGGGCCAGTCACTGCCTGTTAGGCTAACCTGCCTCGCAGGGTTGTTGTGGTGGTGATTAAACGGGGGTGGGGGGGTAGAAACATGTACACCACCTTGAGCTCCTAGGAGGAGAAACAGTGGGATATAAATGCAATTAAACAAAGAAATAAACGAATCCCAGGGGGCTCACTTCCTCCTCCTCATGCAGAAGAGAACTATGGCTTGAATTCTGCTGCTGCCACCTAGGAAGGCAAGACTAGATCTCATGGGTTTAAGAGACAAAGGAGGACAATGGAAACCATGAGAGGTGGGTCACACTCTCCTCCTGGTTGGGTGTCAAGAAGCAGGGGCAGTGTGCCACCCACTGGACACACTCTGGCCCTGGATTCCCTGGGGTTGGACTAAATGTCCTTCAGGACCCCCTGCTCCTGGTCCAGCTCTGCAATTCTGGGATTCTGTTCCTCTCTTCTTCTCCGCCCCCTGCCGCCTTGGCCGTCTCCAGAGTCCTGTTGCCGCCCCCCTCTTTTTGCTTAACCTTCAGCTCTGCCCTTAAGGAGCTGTCAGGGTGGCGGTAATGAGCACGTCGATCGATTGTGCGGCTGCCTAATCACTTTGTTTATTGTATTAATGAGTTATTTTTTGCTCCTGTCTCTGCACTTTCCATCGTGGTCACGTCCCCTTCGTGGCTGCTGGGTCGGCCTCCTCCGTTTCTGCACCCGGCCTTGGATTGCAGCTTTTTGAAGCTGGGCGGGGGAACGAGACACACACACACACACAGTGAGAGAGAGAGAACACAAAAAATGTTTTAAATTTCTGGGAAATATCAGATTATTTGATTATTTTTTAAAAGCCCGAAGCCTCCAGCTTGTTCACACTGCCTCCTGGGAGGAACCCAGGCACCCTGGCGCAAAGCCTGGCAAACCTCTTCTAATCCTAACCACAGGAAGAGGTACTAGAAAGGTTGCAATGAGCTCTCTTTTCTCCCCACCCCCCATGCCAATATCAGGACCGGCTCTCTGGCTTTTATCCATGACCTTGCACTTCTCCTGCCTACAGATCATGGGCCACCAGTTCTCCCCAGGCTGGGGCCCTCCAGATGTTTGGGGCCACACTTCCCATCAGCCCCAGACAGAGCATGCTGAGTGCAGTGGGGGTGCATCATCCCTCTTGCCCGACCGTTGCATAATCCCCCCTCCTGTCCTGCTCATGTCCATGATTGGAAGACAAAGTCTGGCAGTCAGGGAGCCCAGTGCCCAGCGAGATTTGATTCCAGCACTTCTGATGTCACTAATCAAGCTCTGGTTCTGCTCCCGATAGCCAAACACACTTCTGTACAGAGTGCATGGCAGAGGGCTGGGTCCCTTCCAACCTGTAGAGTTGATTCTGTGATACGTGTTGTCTACTCAGAAGTAAGTCCTGCTGATCTCAACGAGGCTCCCTCCTAGGCAAGTGTGCACAAGATTGCAGTGGGAATTAGGCAGAATTAGTACCTTATTCCTCAGGAACTGGTACCCAGAATGGAAAATGGGCACGATGCTGTTTTGTTTCCTTTTTAAATGTTTCCAGTTCAAGGAGGAGAGCTGGTGCCATGATGATAATAGATTTCCAAGGTCAAAAATGAAGTGTCTGTGTGCGTGCATCTGTGCTGTTTAGTTTACATTGATTCCAGTGCTAAATCTCTTCTCTCTTGGAAAGCCGGGGTGGGGACTGCCATGGCTCATGTGTCGGACGTCGATGGTGTGTCTCAGCTTCAAATCCCCGTTCAGACATGAAGTTCACTGGGTGACATTTCTCCTGTTGTTCTCTTTCTCTCTTAACCTGGCCTACCTCATAGAGTTCTTCTGAGGATAAAATGGCTACCAATTCCCACCCAGCCATGATGTGCCCTGGGTGACCTTTGAGCAAATCAGCATAACCTGCTACACAGAGTAGTTGTGGGGAAAATGGCTCAAATCCCCATGCAACCAGAAAGCTCACTTGGTTCCGTTACAATCTCTGCTTGGCCTGCCTCGCAGGCTAGTTGTGAGGATAAAATGTGTGTGTGTGTGTGTGTGTGTGTGTGTGTGTGTGTGTGTGTGTGTGAGAGAGAGAGAGAGAGAGAGAGAGAGAGAGAGAAGAGAATAATGTATGTTGCCTCAAGCTTTTTGGAGGAATGGATGGAAATAAATGCAGTAAATAAATAATATCACAGAACTGCTGTTTGTGTTGCTTATTTATGCGTTGCGACTTGCCAGAGGCGGCCTAGGGCTTTATAGAGCACCATAAACTAAGAGATAGGCCCCTGTCCTGTAGGACCATCTAATATGTTGACTGGGGCAGGGAGACAGAGGGCAGATTTTGCCAGGATGGTCTTGGGCCAAAATCTCTCTCTCTCTCTCTCTCTCTCTCTCTCTCTCTCTCTCTCTCTGTGTGTGTGTTTGTGCACGCGTGTGCACAGCCCTAAGATAAGAGAGGGACAACCCCCCCACACACACTTATTTTGGTTTATTATTTTTAAAGCACTTAAGATTTGCTAAGCCCCCCTCCCTTTGCTCCCTACCTGGTCCACCTGTCATGCTCTGCTCGACTCAGGAGGAGCCCGAGTTTCCTCGCTCCTTAAATGTGAGGTTGTGCAGCAGGCTGCAAGAAAGGTGGGAAGATGAGAGAGCAGGACGGTGGGGGGTTGCTTGTGGTCCTCTGGCCCACCCACTATGGCTGCTTTGAGTGCTGGGTTCCAATCCCACCATATCCTTCAGCGGAGTTTTCGCCCCCTGCATCTAGGCAGAGAGGGAGGAGGCCCTTGGAGGCAGGACTGCTGGATTTTTCTCAGGGGACTTTGAATCATAGAATTGTAGAGTTGGAAGGGATCACAAGGGTCCAACCCTTGCAATGCAGAACTGGATGTGGTCAAAGCTGAGGCCATAGGAGAGGCATATAAAAGAGAGGGGGTAGGGGATGACTCCCAGGTATCGTAGCCAAGGATCTGGGAGCCTGGATCCCCCCCCCACCCCCGCAAGCACTGGGAGGGAAGTAGTGCCTAGTGGTTTAGGATTGGGGAACTACACAGAACAGACATGATCACAATTAAGACATATTCTGGTTCCCGGGCAGCCATGCCTCCTTCACAGTGCAGGGCACAGTACTCTATGGACCAAGACTATTTTGGAGAAAATATCTCAGACAGGGGAGCAGCAGGACTCAAAGATGCCCCAGGAAACCAGGCTGAGCAGGCAGGGGCATGCAGACCACCTAGTCTTCCTTGCTACCACGAGGTGCCTTGGATTCCTGTCCAAACGACAACAATTTATCCATTTGCCTCTGTGCCTGTGCATATGCAAACACCATGCCAACGCCTTGTCCTCTTCCGCCTTCTGCTCAAAGTGCCCAAGTGGCCACCGGCAGCTTCCTGTCGAGTTTGGGCAGTGGGGCAGGGCTGAGGCTGTGGGGCACTGCCCAACACATCCCTCCCTCTCTCCCTCTCCCTCCCTCTGCCAGGCTGCTGTGAGCTTGTTTGCTCCACTGATGCCACTGGCAGTCCCAGCACTGCCCGGGCATGACGGAAGCCTTTATTAATAGCAGCGGCTGCTGCAGGCCAGCTGCCGGCGCGTTGTGGGTGGAGAGAGCTTTGCTGGCGCTCTGCTCCTGCTGCTCAGGTTGCAGGAACGCTCTGAGTTGCTATCGCAGCCCTCCTCCGGCCCCGGGCTGTGTGTTTCGGTGCAGGGAGGGAGCTTCCTGCACAGGGCACAGGGTGGCACGAGGCGCCGGCGGCCAGGGTCCTGCCCTCCTCCTTCCTGCGAGCCTCTCGCTCGGTGCCCAGGTCTGCCGGCTGGAAAACACACAGCAGGTCAAGATCAGTGTGCTACGGGGTCACCGAGGGGAGGGCAGGGATGGATGCCGGGCGCTGCGGTAATTGGTTTGAAAGGGCATTGCCTTGTGGAGACAGGCAGCGGGGGAAATCAGCGAAGGACAGATAGCTGTCTTCAAGTATCTGAAGGGTGGCCAGAATTTGTTTCTGATGCTCCAGAGGGGAAGACTGCCCTGTGGTCTCTTGATGAAGGGTGGGGTGCACATTTAATTAATGATAATATTAATAATATAAGACCCGAAGCGACAGATTCAAGCGATGAGAGAGGAGATTCTGACTAAACCTTTGGAAGAACTTTCTGAGGTTTTCTTTCTCTTGGAAGGTGCTGGATTCTCCATCTTTGGAGCTTTTAAAGCAGGGGCTGGATGACCACCTGTCAGGGATGCTTTAGATGAGATTTCTGCTTGGCAGAGGGTTGAAATAGATGACACTGGTGGCCCCTTGCAACTCCACAGTGCTATGATTCACTGTGAGAAGAGGAGGCTGAGCTAGATGGCTTCCCTTTGGCCTGACCCAGCTGCATCTAGCCTCTTCCGATGTCCACATTTATTCCTCAGCAGGAGAAAAGAGTCTGATCATATGTACGTCTGTAGCTTGCCCCTTACACGTGCATAAAATTGGTTGTTTCTTTCAGCCTTGGTTCCACAGCTGCAAAATGGGAGCCTGAGGATCTGCTCAAGGTGTAGCAAAGAAGCATTGCACGTTTGCATATTTGGAACTGCATATTTGGAATCATTTACTTGGGGATATTTAATTTTCTGTCTCCCGTCTCATGGAGGAGAGGGCTATTGAAGGCTACAATGGCTTATGCCATGGGTAGGCAAACTAAGGCCCGGGGGCCGGATCCTGCCCAATCACCTTCTAAATCTGGCCCACGGATGGTCCAGGAATCAGCATGTTTTTACATGAGTAGAATGTGTCCTTTTATTGAAAATGCATCTCTGGTTTATTTGTGGGGCATAGGAATTCGTTCATTTTCCCCCTCCCAAAATATAGTCTGCCCCCCCCCCAAGGTCTGAGGGACAGTGGACTGGCCCCCTGCTGGAAAAGTTTGCTGACCCCGGCTTACACTCTGCCTCCACAGTTCAGCAGTGCATCTGAATGCAAGTTGCTGGAAGCAGCAAGAGAGGAGAGGGCTCTTGTGTTTGAGTCCTGCTTGCAGGTTTCCCATTGAAGTGCCTGGCTGGTCACTGTGAGAACAGGATGCTGGATTAGGTGGGCCTGATCCAGCAAGCTCCTAGTGGGTTCTTATGTCCCTCCGGGCCTTGGGCTGGGTTGGCCTGACGCCTCTGAATTGTGTGCTCAGAAGCTGACAACGACATTAAGAATGTTTATAGAAGAATGGAGGCCTTTTTTTGGGACTATTTGAAAAAGTCTCATAGTCAGATGAAATCATGGGCAGGATTCAAGATAGGAGCAGCGGGAGAAAAATGATAAAGTAATTGTATCAGAGGGGTTTTTGTAACAGGTAAGAGTCTGATATATAATGCAGTAGAAAAGGGTTTGCACAAGAACACTGGGGAGTGGGGGTGGGAAGTCAATATATAAAATAATGAGATTAGTCGATTTGAAATCAATCTGTGTGTGGGGGGGTGTTAAAATACGAAATGTGTGCTCAGACAATTCCTCGGAAGGAGAGGGAGCACATGGGGTGAAAAGGAAGGCTCAGCAAATAAATGGAAACCTTTGCTTAGTGCAGGGAAGTTTGTTCTCTCCCAACGAGGTGCTAATTTGACTAAAGCAAAAACCCAGTTTTGGAACCCGTAAGCAGGGACACCCTTTGGGAAGAGGTGCAGACACTTCTTCGACAGCTGAGAAAAGAAAAGGGAAAACAGCTGGTGACTCGAAACGACGTAATTACGTTCCAAGCAGCGTTCCAAGTGTTCTCTGAAAATCATTACTATTATTACTACTGCTGTGGTGGTGGTGGTGGTGGTGAGGATGGTGTGTTGTAGATAGGGTCACAGATGCAAGTGGCCTGGAGGAAGGAGGGGGCTCCCCTCTGCTCCATGACCTTAGCGTGACTCTTAGCAGGCTGGTGAAGAGACTTGTCTCCTACCAAGCTGCGTGATCTGCCACCTTGCACTGCCTGCCCATTTGCCAGCCTGCTGTGAGTCTGTGCTGGTGGAGGAGGAAGAGATTACCTCACCCCCACCCCAAAGCTGGCACAGAAACCAGCCATTCTGGCCGAGGAGGATGGAGAGTCACGCCAATGGCCCATCTAGTCCAGCATCCTTTTCTTGCAGTGGCTGACCAGATGCCCATTACAGGAAATCTGCAAGCAGGACAGGAGCAACTCTCCCCTCCTGGGGTTTCGAGCAACTGGTATTCAGAAGCATTGCTGCCTCTTGCCAGGGAGGCCGATTGTAGCCATTGACTGCCCTCTCCCCTGTGAATTCATCTCATCCTCTTTTAAAAACGGAGCTATTTTTAAAGGAAACTGTGACACTGCCGACATGGGTTGCCATGGGTAGTCCAAATTTCCCCAGATGTTTCGGCGATTCCTGCCCGGACAGTTTCCGACGGCCGATTGCTGGCTATGCCTGGGAAATTCTGGGCGTATGGCAACCCTAACCGTTCCCTCCCCTGCATGGGATTCCTGATTGCCCCTGGCAAGCAGGCAAGCAGAGAGGCAGAAGCTGCACTCATCTTCCGGTGTAGTGAGTCTGGGGGCCCCCTTGCACAGTTGCGTTGGCTCGTTGCTCCAGGGCCGTGGGCGCTCTCGCAGCTCTCCTGCTGCCCATGCACTTCATTGCTTATCCTTCCCTGTGGCAATGGGAGCCCTTGTGGAGTGGAGAGGATTGCAGCGGGGGGGCCCTTCCCACTTTCGCCAAGGAAGGAGGTATATATACCAGAACTTCCATCACTCGCTCTCTGGCATGCAGGATGCAGGGAGTGGGAGAGAGGAGCAGAGCAGTGCAAGGGGGGGAGGCTAGCTGTTCACACTTGTCTTCACATGCTTGCAGACACTCTTAATGTGATGCGACACCCCCGGGCTGACATGGTGGGCTGCAGCCACAGGAGCAGGAGGGAAACCGCGCTGCTGCTGCGGAGGGTGCGATGGCAGCTGGCAAAAAGGCAGCCAGCACTGCCACCACACAGCTCCCAGAGGCAGCTTGCTGTGCTGTTCGTGCCGAGAACCAGACACTGCTCACCTGTGCAACTCTCTGCAGCAGGACAGACAAAGGGCATGCTTGGAAGGACAGGTCACACAGCAGGCCGCATTTGTGGTTTCTCACACATAGGGCAACCCTCAGAGGTCCCCTAGAAAGGCATAAGGGTTGGGTCAAGCTGCTCACAAGAACCTAAGAAGAACCCTGCAGGATCAGGCCCAAAAAATACCTTCTGGTCCAGCATTCTAGTCCCCAAGTGGCCAACCAGATGCTCTTCTGGGAAACCAGCAAGTGGGATTTGCGCAAGAGCCCTCTCCCCTGCTATGGTTTTTCCAGCAACTGGTCATTTGAGGGAGGCTAGCTCTTTACTAAGGGGCTCTGCCTTGCTGTCATCCCAATCAGACCTCCTCAGGGACTTTTCTCCCAGGAGCTTCTCAAGTATCATGTATCCAGGTATCAGAAGAAAGCTGCAGAGATAGTGCAGGATAGTGCGCACCCCGGAAATGATCTTTCAGCTTCTGCCTTCTGTTTTTTTATAATTTTTTTTATTAGTTTTACAATTTTTTATGAACAATACAAACAAATAAAAAGACAAACAAAACATGTATAATTTCATATCCTTTTTTTCATAAACCTCACTTCACGGACTCCCCCAAACCTCCCCTTTCTACATCCCAAATTTCAAAATTATTTCAGCAAATCCTAAATTTAATCTTATCAAATATATTCCTTCATTATTCTTTTCTTTAACTTATCTTTTATCGCTGTAATCTCCTTTTCTTTCTAAAAAACCTCAACATTTTAACATTCATCAATTTTGTAATATTTCTTAAGACAGATTTTAAATTTCTTCCAGTCTTCTTCCGCCGTCTCTTTCCCCTGATCACGGATTCTGCCAGTCATTTCGGCCAATGTCATATAGTCCATCACCTTCATCTGCCATTCTTCCAGGGTGGGTAGGTCTTGTGTCTTCCAATACTTTGCAATGAGAATTCTTGCTGCTGTTTTAGCATACATAAAAAAAGTTCTGTCTTTCTTTGACACCAATTGGCCGACAATGCCCAAGAGAAAGGCCTCTGGTTTCTTAGGGAAGGTACATTTAAGTACCTTTTTCATTTCGTTATATATCATTTCCCAGAAAGCCTTACTCTTCGGGCACGTCCACCAAAGGTGATAGAAAGTACCTTCAGTCTCTTTACACTTCCAACACTTATTGTCAGGCTTCAGCTTCTGCCTTCTGGAAGAAGGTACAGGGTTATAAAGACTAGGACTAGCCGCCTGAGAAACAGTTTCTATCCAAATGCCATTTTGGTTTTAAATTCAGTGTAAGGTTCCTGCCAACCTAGCAGTTCGAAAGCACGTCAAAGTGCAAGTAGATAAATAGGTACTGCTCCGGCGGGAAGGTAAACACCGTTTCCGTGAGCTGCTCTGGTTCGCCAGAAGCGGCTTAGTCATGCTGGCCACATGACCCAGAAGCTGTACGCTGGCTCCCTTGGCCAATAAAGCGAGATGAGCGCCGCATCCCCAGAGTCGGTCACGACTGGACCTCATGGTCAGGGGTCCCTTTACATTTAAGGTAGTCTCTATGGGAGTATATTGTATTTATTTATGGGGTATCAGAGTTATTAGGGGGTTAACCAGGCTGGGATAGCTGGGATAGCAGGCTTGTTGGTTTTTGAATGTCTGGTGTAGATTTTTTCAATTTCGTTGTTCTGTATGGGACAATGACAATAAAGATTATCATATTGTATCGTATCAAGTATGAGGACAATAAACAGAGTGGCACGCACACACTTCACAGCCTTCCCTTACGGCTCCACGTTTCTGCCCTGGTCCCATCCCAGCATGTGACCTTCACTCAGATTCTGAGAAGAAGGGAGAGCCCACAGCCAGTCCTGCACACACACATGCACACAAACACCCACCACAGCTGTCAACGTTTCCCTTTTTTAAAGGGAAATTCCCTTATTCCGAATAGGATTCCTTGCAAGAAAAGGGAAAAGTTGACAGCTATGCCACCCACCCACCCCCTGCAAGCCAGCCTTCGCCCTTGCCAGACTCAAGTAAAAGCCAACCGGCATTAGCCAGAAGGGGTGTAGTGGTTAGAGTGTCCCACTCGGCCATGAAGCTCACTGGGGGGTGACCTTGGGCCAGTCACTCTCTGTCTCAGTCTGACCTTCCTCACAGGGTTGTTGTTGGGGGGAGGAATAAAGGAGGGAGAGGAGCGCCACGTACCCCACCTGGAGCTCCTTGGAGCAGAAAATGCAATATAAATGCAATCAACCAATCAAGGAAGCTCTTGGGAAGGATGGAAGTCTGCCTCCTCCGGAGAGGTGGTGAGCTGAGGGGGCTTCCTTTGCAGCTTAGTGCCACGTGATCCCCCACCCCCAAGTGAAACTGCTGCCGCTGTAGCCTTTCGGGTAATGGATGGAGGGGGCTTTTCTGTTTCCTCATGCCGCCCAGTGCTGAAGTCAGATTTAAGGGCCAGAACTGGGGTGGCGAGGGCCGTCTTGTCATTTGCCTCAGGCAAGAAAAGGTAAAATCCTGCCTCTTTTGCAGATGGTGAGACCTAAGGTGGGGACAAAGGAGGAAAAGGGGAAAAGCAGCGCCCCCCCCCAACAAGACGCTCACTCCCCGCTTCTGAACGCCTGTCATTAACACATGCTGTTCTTTTTTCTTTCTTGCCCAACTAGAAATATACTTTGCCCCTTTGGTGCCCCCACATTTTTATTTTTATTTTGCTGGGTGAGTCTGGTCACCTGCTGCACCCTTGGGTCCATTGCTAGGCTGGGAACTGAAAAACCTTTGGATGTAGTAGTAGGAATAGCATCCGTAGAAATACTCAGCCTCTCCTGGGGGAGAGAGGTGTGGACCCCAGAAACTGCTCCCCGCTGCCTTTGCAGTCCTGCGGGGCCACAATTCACATTTTGGGGGGGTGCATTAAACATTTGATCTGAGCAGCACTTGTGTGAGGCAGATAGGAGGGTGGGAAATCTCTATCTCTTTTAAATGGTGGGGGCTTGTCTTCAGCTCGGGCTCCTCTGCAGCCCTTCAAAGCTGGGGGGGGGGGAGGGGGAAGACGGGAGGCTGCAGCGCGCTGAAGCTTCAATCAAGCACCCATTGCAGGTGCGGAATTTAATTTGATTGGCTAATTAGAAGCCGAATGTTAATTATGCCCATTACCCAATGAGGTGCTGCAGACGAGGGAGAATTTATAAATAACCCCGCCGCGCGGCTCATTTGCATGATGGCGTATCCCTCCCATTGCCATGGAGACCAGCCCCCTCCCCAACATCCAGAGCGCGTTGGTGGTGGTGGTGCCCCCTCCCAGCTTATTTAAGTTGTGCTCCGTGGTGTGCAAGAGGTGCTAGAATGGGGGGGGGGGGTGCAGGTGTGTTTTAATGAGTACTCTGCTGTCTCTGGGTTGAGAACCCATCTCTACTTTTGCATCTGGTCTCCCATCAGATGCCAGTTGCGAAGAGTGGTTAGGCAGAAATGCATTCATTTTTCTTTTTTTTAAGTGGGTTTGTTTCGGATTTAATCTGTTTTGTTTAATGATCATTTCTAAGTTGCTTTGAGGGTCCTTTTCACTTAAAAGATGAGACAGGAATTTTAAGGGAGGAAAAACCCTGTTGGAAAAATGGGGGACTCTGAGTTCGAGTCTGTGCCCACAAGGAGCCTGGAGAAGGAGGAAGAATGTTTCCCCCTGGGTGGCGGAGAATTGGCTGGAAATCCTGGCCTCCTGGACTGCCAGCCCACCAGCGCCCCCACTCCAGTCCCTCTTCCCCTCCACTTTCTTTCCATCTATGCTCCCCCCCCCATCCTATTCCCATTTCCTCTCCTACACCCCCCCCCCGCTATAAATAATCATGCTCTTATGCAGTAACAAGATGCAAATACACCCTCCACCCTGAGCGGCAGCGGCAGGCGGGGGGGGGGGATAAATTGCTTCTCTGACAGTCAGTTACAAGGGTAATCATTCCAAAAAGGCAATTTGATGGGAATGAAATTTGCATTGCATTAGCTGGCTGAGTGACACAGGGCCCTGATCCTGCATGGAGTGGGGAGGAGATGTGATTCTTCCTGCCTAGGGGAAAGAGCACAAAAATGGCAGCAGGGGGGGGGGACATTATTATTTATGTGGGGCCATAAATTGGTTTTGTTGAGCTTGGATGAAGTTAGAAGAAAGAGGGGCACTTCTTTGAGTGCTGCCCCCTGGGGGACACACAGAGATGCTCCTGCACATATGGCCCCTCCCTCCATGTGGTGTACAACCGAGACTTTCTCAGACCTTCCAAGTGTCTCTATTTTTCAAGAATAGTCCCAGATTTACAGAAGCCGTCCTGGTTTCTGATTTGATCCCGGAATGTCCCGCTTTTCTTTAGGACGTCCCGAAATGTTGGAGGGTATGGAGTTATATGACCCATAGCCATCTGAAGGCAGCCCTGTATAGGAAAGTTTATTAATGTTTAATGTTTTATTATGTTTTTATGTATGTTGGAAGCCACCTAAAGTGGCTGGGGCAACCCAGTCAGATGGTTGGGTTAATAATAATAATACAGTTATAATAATAATGGAATAGGATGTCCCTATTTTCAAACCTCGGAAGGTATGCTTTCTGCTCTGAGTCAAGAAGGGTAGAATCCCGTTATTTTGTTCCAGCAAAGAGCCCAGGATAGGACATGAAGCTTGGAATCCAGATCCCTGAAAGGCTACCTGCTCACGTTTGTAACCTTTCCTTTTAAAATACCCAAATTTCTAGCTTACATAGCTCAACAGGTCAGCTTGAAACTGCATGAGCAGTGCCTGTTAACATCTCCTAAACCAGAAGGACAGTCAATTAAGATTCCTTGTGGGGGGCAGGTCTTCAGTGCCCCCACATCCACAGGCATGACTCGCCTACAGGACCTACATGCAATATGGACATCTATGATATATATAGATAGCTTGTGTATTAATATATGCCAGTAACAAAGTCCAACTTTCTTGAATTTTGCTGCTCTTCTCATTCCCCCTCCCTCTGTTTTTAAAGGCATTCTGCATACAGAATATGGGTAGGAGGGGGAACATTTTGGGGCTCAGGAGGCACATATGAAAATCTAATGAAGTGTTGTGGACAGCTGCAGAACTGGCAATGTTTAGAATCCCCCCCAAATAGTAGGCAAAACACATCCACAACCCCCACCCCCCCCGATAAATAAAACACAGACAAAAAGCACCAGTACTTTCTAATGAAATATTTTGAAAAAGTAAGCAGGAGATCTCCTAACAGCCAAACATAAAAGCAGACAAGCCTATGCCGCAACCAAACAAATAGCCAAAGCATGCAAAACAAAAACAAAAAACCCCCAGGTGATACATCTATCACACAAAATAGTATGCTACTACCCCCCCCCCCCATGTGGGGCCCAGAGAGAGTCTGGGGAAGCATGGCAAGAGGGAGGATGAGGGGTCTGGATGATGCCTGACCTTCATCTACCAGCCAGTCCAGCCCCACCCAAGGTGGGGATAAATTTTTTTTTAAAGCCCTGAATTTTAAAAGACGAGGGAGGATGGGGGCTCTTGGCAGGTGCCAACAGGAACACCTCAAGGTGTCATGATGTCTACATGACCGCCACATTGGAGACCTCAGGAAAAGAGACCACATGAGGATCCTGCCTGTGTGGTGCAGGTGGGCTGGGAGAGAAAAAATATTTCTGGACTCCAGAGTGCATGCAAAGACAAAAATAAAACACGAGGGGATTCAGATTTTTTTTTTTCTGGGTAGGTGGTACCGTTCATTGGGTATGTCTGAGCTTTGCTTGGGACATGGCAGAAGAGGTGTTATGACGGGAGTTCCATATAGATATGTGTGCGCACACCCACCCACACACCCCTACATATATATTTATATATCTAGGGCTTCCCCGCCCCCTGCCAGAACTCAATGAAACTCAGTTCTGGCACCTCTCAAGTGAGCACCATTGCCATAATAAGAAAACAAGGGAGGTGTTCATGGTGAGTTCCGGCACCTCTTTTTATAGTAAAACAACACTGTATATAGCTATGTATCTATCGGTTTGGGTTGTGTGTGAAGTGTGACTTGCAGTCGCTGTGAACCCAGCTAGGGATTGTGATGCAGGTGGGTTGGAAATTGGGACCCCAAATGTGGGGAAGGGTCTGTTTACAGGGTCAGGAATGGGACTTAAAAAAAGGAAAACCAGCACAATGGCTGATTACTTTACCTTTTCTCCTCTCTTCCTCTCCCCCACCCCCCTTCCTGCTCTACTCCAGGCTGAGCTTTCTACAATGCGCACTCCAGACTGAACGCAGAACGGATTCGGAGGGAGCCCATCGAGGGAAGGAAGGACCAAGCTTCCGACTGCGGCAGATACGGACGGGTTGTTGGCCCCCGGGAGCATCCTGCCCGTGCCCCGCCCCCCACCCCACCCTCGTTCTGAGGGCGATTCTGCTGCCCCTGTCGATGAGAGGATGAATATGCTGTAGGCAGGGCTGCTTCCGAGTCGCCTTGGCTCTTGGGGAGGGGGGGGACAGGGGAGCCCCAAGGACCTTCACAGAAGACGTGCATCGTGGCCCCTTCCTGCGTGAGAGCCCCTGCGGCTCTTTGAGGAGGAGCAAGAGGAGGTTCTCTCTGCCCAGCCAGGTTGTGGCCTGTTCTGCCTGCAGGAGGCGCCGGTCAGTCTCATGTGGATCTGAAGGTGTGCAGCAGGAGGGGGGGGCGCCACTCGCCTCGAGGTGTGCAGAGCGGGGCGGCCATGGCGAAAGCGTTGCGCCTGCTGCCCTTGGCGTTGCTGGTGGCCTCAGCGCTGGGCCCCGGGGCAGGCGGCGCGGCCTTGGAGTTTGGGGGCGCAACAGGCCAGTGGGCTCGCTACGCCCGGTGGGATGCCAGCTCCTCGGGGGAGCTGAGCTTCAGCCTCAAGACCAATGTCTCGCGGGCCCTGGTGCTGTACCTGGACGACGGCGGGAACTGCGACTTCCTGGAGCTGCTGATCCTGGAGGGGCGCTTCCGCTTGCGCTTCACGATCTCCTGCGCCGAGCCGGCCAGCCTGCACCTGGAGACGCCCGTCAACGACGACCGCTGGCACATGCTGCTGCTGACGCGCAACTACCGCGAGACCATGCTCGTGGTCGACGGAGAGGCCCGTGTGGCCGAGGTCAAGTCCAAGCGGCGCGACATGACGGTGGAGAGCGACCTCTTCGTGGGGGGCATCCCGCCGGACGTCCGGCTCTCGGCCCTCACCCTCAGCACCGTCAAGTATGAGATGCCCTTCCGCGGCATGGTGGCCAATCTCAAAGTGGGCGACACGCCCCCCGCCCTCCTGGGCAGCCAGGGCATCCGCAGTGACACGGAATACCTGTGCACTAAGCAGAACCCCTGCGTCAACGGAGGGATCTGCACCGTGGTCAACAGCGAGGTCCAGTGCGACTGCAGCCTAACCGGATTCCAGGGCAAGTTCTGCAGTGAAGGTAAGAGGCTAACAGGGACCTGGGAGCTGCGGGTTCCTGTGGGACCAGGCCAGCGTTTGAAATTTGCCAGGTGCATTTTGCACCTGGCTGTTGACCACTTGCAACCAAGTGGAGATGGCTGGGTGCCAGGATGATGCCTGAAGTCTCCACCATCTTGCGGTGCATGCCTGGGGATCCTTGGATCTTGACTGTTTTCACACATCCTGTAGAATTCTATCCGTTATATTTCATCTAAACCATCAGAAAAAAATTCAGGAACCAAATTGTTGTACAGTCGTACCTTGGAAGTCGAACACCTTGTGAGTTGAACGTTTTGGCTCCCGAATGCTGCAAACCCGGGAGTGCTCCGATTTGCAAACGTTCTTTGGAACCTGAACATCCGACAATGGTTCCGCGGCTTCCGATTGGCTGCAGGAGCATCCTGCAGCCAATCGGAAGCCGTGGCTTGGTTTCCAAACATTTTGGAAGTTGAATGAACTTTCGGAACGGATTCCATTCAACTTCCGAGGTACGACTGCATTAAAAAATATGACTTTCAAACCTTCTGGCCCCAAAATGGCAACTAGGCATTCCATTTTGGCGACTGTAACCCTGGTTTAAGGAGCCGTTTGGCACCAACTTATATATCTGAATTTCTAACACTGCATGGGGCTTGCGAGTGGGGAGTGTGAATGCTTCCATGGCCTGTACAGCACCTGGCACATCGAGGAGAGTGTCGCATGGTGGAAGGGGTCCTAATAGTCAGTTCAGGCAAAGGAAACAGTAGTCTTGGGAGCCAAATGAAATCTGGTCCTCTCTCTGCATTCCAGAGAATTGGAGTAGATGACCCTTTGAGTCCCTTCCAGTTCTAGGATCCGCCTCTGTCTTTTCCGTAATAAGGAGGAAGGGATACAGGGCCATCCTGCAGGGCTATTGTAATGATGGCTAAAAGTAAAGTATGTGAACAGTTTGAGGATTTAAGAAAATCTCTGTATCTTATTAGTAAATCATCATTTTGTTGAGCCCTTTTGTGATGATGAGAATAGTAAATAAATGAAAGATGGTGGTGATTTGTTAACTCTCAGATATGTTGAGGTCTGCTGGTGGTCTCTGTGAAGGGCGAGGGTGGGGGTCCATTCTAGTATCCTTAAGTTTTGCCTCCACTTCTTTGTGTATTTTATTCTGTTCTGTTCATGTCCTTCCTTTCTCTCAGTACAGGACCCCAGGCAGCTGACAGCATAAATTAAAACACATAACGAAAAACACACAATAAATATAAGTATGAAAAACAAGCAACTCCATTAAAACAGCACTGAAAACACTCAAAATAATTTAAATGCGTGTACACACACACACACACACACACACACACACACACTACAATACAATCTGTTCCCACCTCAGAATACCTTGTCACAACAACCAGTTAGTGGTCATAGGCCTGTCAGAACCAGAGAAAGTCTATGTTGGCATGAGAAAGGAAAGCGGAGCAGGGGCTAGGCTAGCCTCCCATGGGAGGGAGTTCCACAGTCTAGGAGCAGCCCCTGAGAAGGCCCTCTTGTGTGTCCTCTCCAAACGTGCCTATGAGGGTGGCTGGCTGAGAGAAAGGTCTCCCCAGAAAATCTCAGAGCCCAGTCAGGATCATATTTAGGGATATAACTATCCTCCAGATAGTCTGACCCCCAACCTGTATAGGGCTTTGTAGGTCATAACCAGCACTTTGCATTGTGCCTGGAAATAGACCAATGGAGCTGCTGTAAAAAGGCATTTCTGGTTAGCAGTCTGGCTGCATCACTTTGGACCCCCTGAAATTTCCGAACGCTTTCAAAGGCAGTCCCATCTAGAGAGCATTACAGTAATCTGAACGGGATGTAACTAAGGCATGTATCACCATGACTAGATCAGATATTTCCACGATCCACCTTCTTCCCTTGCTGAGCCTTTTTTCCAGTAAAAACTGAGATGTCAGGACTCTTATCTTGATAAATTGTAAAATACCTCTCCTAACCCCTCTCCTCTTTCTGTGCTCCCCCCTTCTCTACTGAATACATGAACTTTTAAAAAAGCTAATAAAATATAAAAAATACATAATAAAAATAAAAATGCATACCGTTTTATAGATAATGTTTATTTGAGCTTCAAAGAATTAAAAATTCAGACTGCTGCCAAGGGCACCAGTCACAAAATGGCTGCTATGGGGTGTGAAGCGCAGCTTAGAGAACAGTCATGGCCGTTTGACCCTCACCCACAATTACCATGTGGGGCTGCGCTATGTCCTGCTGGTCTTGTTTGTGGGTCACACTGTATTTTCCCCTCTGTCCCTTTCACACTTTTCGCTTAGGATAGCCATGCTACTTTTTGAAAAGCCCACTTTTAATTGGCCACTTTCCTTTTGCAGGAAAAAAAGAGAGCTGTGACATGGCCCTGGTTTGGTTTGGGGCTCCACACCCTTTCATTGATGGGAATGTTTGCCTGTTGTTTGCAGGGGTGCAGGAGAACATGCTCAGGTATCAATCTCAGGCAGCTGCCGGGACCTCAGGACAGCCTGCTGCTGACACAGGCCCTGGGTCCAAGCATTCTTAAGCAGCACTGGCTGGCTGGGTTCAGCGGCCATCTTGATTTCCCATGAAACTCCTGGCAGAGCATCCTGCCTTGTGGGAAATTAAATCTCAGCACACTGCTCCCTGCAGCCACCAGCCCCCCCCCTTTGCCTGGGACCAGACCTTCCTTGGACTCCTTCCCTCCTGAACTGAGGCTTCCAGACCCCATAGGCCTCAGCCTTCCCTGCGCTGGGGGTTGCCAGGCCTCCAGGGCTGACCTGAAGTCTTCAGGTTCACCTGAGCTCCACCCCCCTGTGTCGCATGGGGAGGACTTGTATCTCCAGGTTGGCTCAGGGTGCCCTGAGCAGGTGAGAAAGAATGATTTGAGAATACCCCCTTGAGCTAAGGTTTCTGTTTCTGTTTCCAACCATTCACTAGACTTTGTGTTTTTATGTGAATGACCTGCTGTCAGAGTCTGTGGTTGCTGACGTCACTGGGGTCTTGCCCTCTAGGGCATCACCAGGGGCTGTCCCATGGTCTTGGGTCTGGGGTGCCACTGAGCTGGCATCCCCATCTGCCCTTCTTCGGCGACAAAATGGCTCTCTGGGGTCTCCTGGGCTCTGCGCCTGCCCGGCATGATTCTCAGTCCCCAGCCATCCAGCAATGGCCTTTGAGCTGAGCCCCACTTCAACCATCAGTTAAGGTCGATTTGATTCCCCTCTCCCTTGTTCCTGATATAGATCTTCGCTCACCCTTTCTTCCCTAGCCGGGGGGCGGGGAGCCATTATTAAGTAGTGGGTTGACATAGCAGCCGGCACAGCGATTTCTTCAAGTAGCTCTTTTATTAAGATAAGCTGGAATAGAACTGACTGCGAACAGCTCAGCCGGCCTGTATTTATAGGCAGCCGGCTGTCAACATTGTAACCACAACAGCTCAGAGTTCCCGCCTAAACTAACTGCCGCGGACCTGAGTGAAAACTACCTACAGACCTGAGTGAAAACTATATACAGTATCCCCCTGTTGGCCCAGGGTGAACTACACTACATAACACCCCTCCCCACCGAGATAAGGCGTTAGTTACAATCGTAATGGTTTCCTTATATACAGCACTACGCGTAATGGTTCAATTAGGCACAAAAGCATATCGGTTACATTTCCCATACTTAGACCAACAGTGATACCTGTCCAACAACGTAGTCCTTTAAATGAGTTGGGCGCTTGGAAACTCTGCCAGACCGCCGGGGACTGGTAGCCAAGTCCGGAGGGCCATACAGTTCTCGCTGAGGCTGTGGTGCGACCCTAGGTGGCGTTGGAACCAACTCCCCTGGATCCGCTGCTGTGGGTGGAGCCTCCGCAAGTGGAGTGGTCTGAGTCTGTTCTGAGACGGCTTGGTTCGGCTCCACGCTGGCAGTTTGCGAGGGAGGTGTAGGTGGGGCCTCGCCATCTGTACGTGTCTCTTCTGGAGCCGCAAGCGCAGTTGGGGGCACCTCGGTAGTGTCTAAGTCGCCAACCCTGCGCCTAAGCTGGTCTATGTGCCGTCGCCACAAACGTCCGTCTTCGAGTGCCACCTGGTACGAGCGAGGTCCAGTGACTCCCACTACTGTGTCTGGCACCCAAGGAATGTCCCCCACATAGTTCCGGGCAAAGACCAGGTTTCCTGGGACAAATGACCATGGTGCGTTGGCACAGCCTGGGGGTTCAGCCACGGCAAAGTCTGGGTGTAGCCGGTCGAGCGGTGACCTGAGGCGGCGGCCCATAAGCAGTTCAGCAGGACTCCTCCCTGTGGCCGCATGAGGAGTGATGTGCTGCACGAACAAGTATTCGGCGACCCGCTCATGCCAGTCTCCCCGGTCCAGGCGCGCCAGTGCCTCTTTTGTCGAGCGCACCATTCTTTCCGCTTGCCCGTTGCTGGATGGATGAATGAAAAGGTGCCGTTAGGGCATGGCGGATGCCCAGTCCCAAAAGATACCGCTCAAACGTGCCTGACGTGAACTGCGGTCCGTTGTCAGAGACAAGGACATCAGGACACCCATGCGTTGCAAACAGGCCTCGCAGCACCCGGATGACAGCTTCGGTAGTGGTGGAGGGCATCAGGGCGACCTCCAGCCATTTGGAATAGGCGTCCACCACTACCATAAAGGTCCGGCCGTGAAAGGGGCCAGCCAGATCGATGTGCACCCTCGACCAGGGTGTCTTTGGCGTCTCCCAGGTGTGTCCCTTAGCTGCCGGTGGTGCAGGCCTCGACTCTTGGCACGCTTGACAGGCGGATACCCAGGCAGTGATGGCATCGTCCATATTAGGCCACCAGACGTAACACCGAGCCAACGCCTTCATTTTGACAATTCCCGGGTGGCCAACGTGCAGAGCCTCCAGGACGCGCTGACGGAGTCCCTGGGGAATCACGACGCGGTCTCCCCACAGCAGACAGCCGCGATGAGCTGAGAGTTCATGTTGTCTGGTTGCGAAGGGCTGGAACTCCGATGCAAAAGGCCCTTGTGGCCACCCCCTCCACACCCAGTTGAGCACCCGGCTGATGGTGCGATCCTGGGCAGACGCGGAGGCCACAGTGGCAGCCGATACAGGCGCTGCCGGAAGATCCTCAATCAGGAGGAGCGATGAAGCTGGAGCCGGGTCTTCCACAAATGCTGGAAGAGGGCAACGGCTGAGGGCGTCGGCATGGCCCATCGATTTCCCCGGGCGATGGATGAGCCGGTAATGGTAGGCAGCCAGGAAAACAGTCCATCGCAGCATGCGTGGTGAGAGGACCGGTGGAGTTGGACGATCACCGGCGAGGAGGCCCAGGAGTGGCTTGTGGTCAGTGATGAGGTCAAAAGTCCTGCCATAGAGGTATTCATGGAACCTCTTCACTCCAGCCACAAGTGCCAATGCCTCCTTGTCGAGCTGGCTGTAATTCCGTTCCGTCGGAGATAGTGTCCTGGAAAAGTAGGCGAGCGGTGCTTCTCTTCCATCTGGGAAACGGTGACTAAGGACAGCACCGATGCCAAAAGGTGAGGCGTCGCAGGCAAGGACCAGCGGCCTGGATTCACTGTACTGTACCAGCACACTGTCTGAAGAAAGGAGAGCCTTGACCGCGTTGAAGGCCGCCGTCTCTCGATGACCCCAGGCCCAAGGCGTCTTAGTGCTAAGGAGTCGGTGAAGAGGCTCAGCCACAGTGGCTTTGTGGGGCAGGAACATGTTATAAAAGTTCAGCAGCCCCAGGAATGCCTGCAACTCCGTTTTGTCCTTTGGGGTGGGGGCCTGCTGGATAGCGCGGATCTTGGATGTGGTTGGATGAAGGCCGGAGGCATCGATAAGATAGCCCAGGAACTCTACCTGTGGAACGGCAATCAGGCACTTCTCCCTCTTTACCTTGAGCCCGGCCTCCTGGAACCTGGTCAGCACGGCACGGAGGCGCTCGAACAGCTGCTGGTGTGATTCTGCAGACACCAAGACGTCATCAAAATATGGTACCACGCCCGGAAGCCCTTGCAGGAGACGCTCCATAAGGCTTTGGAAGATGCCAGGAGCCACACTCACCCCGAACTGCAACCGGCGGCAACGGAATGCCCCCCGGTGGGTGACGATCGTCTGGGCTTCAGCAGTGGCATCATCGACTGGCAGTTGTTGATAGGCTTGGGCAAGGTCCAGCTTAGCGAAGACCTTACCCTCACCCAGGGAATGCAGCAGGTGTTGGACAACAGGAACCGGATAAGCGTGCTGCTGAAGTGCCTTGTTGATTGTGCACTTGTAGTCAGCGCAGATTCTCACCGACCCATCTGGCTTGACAGGCGTGACGATGGGGGTTTCCACTTTGCGTGGTCAACGGGCTCCAAAACTCCTTGGGCGATCAGTTTGTCCAGTTGTTCGTCCACCTTAGCCTTGAGAGCAAAGGGAACCCGGCGTGGCTTAAGCTTGATGGGGGCGACTTGTGGATCAAGGCTAAAGGAGATGGGCGTACCAGTATATTGTCCCAAGGTGCCGTCAAAAACCTCGGCAAAGTCTTTGACCAGACCCTCAGTCTCTGCGTTAGAGATGCAGTTGATGCCGGTGACTTCCAGGCCGAGGGCATCAAACCAGTCTAGCCCTAGGAGGCTTGGCCGCTGACCTTCGACCACCACCAACCGGAGCAGGCCCGAAAAATCCTTGAAGGCGATCCGGAACCGGCCAACGCCTACCACGGGAATGTTGTTTCCCTGGTAGTCTCTCAGGTGTACGCGGTGAGAGTCGAGTTGCCTTTTGGATACTCTGGGTACCAGTCTTTTGATGGTGCTCCATGACACGACGGACAGGGCAGACCCGGTGTCGATCTCCATGTCACATGGAGCTCCTTCAATGAGCACCGTGACGTTCAGCTTGCGTCGCGTAGACGAGTCGGTTTGGCCAATCGTGGTTCCAGACGGGCAGCGGCAGTTGGTGAGAGCGAAACAACTTTCCTTGGCAGACTGGAGTGAAGACTTGAACTTGCGAGTCGATGAAGGGGGGTGTCAGACGGAGCCGATCGGCAGACCTTAGCGATGTGGCCCCTTCTGGAACACCTCCTACAGATGGCGTCTCTGAATCGACACTTGGCACGGGAATGGTCGCCTCCGCAGCCAGCACATTCCGGTTGGCCCTTGGACTTCTGTTGGAGCTTCCTGCGCTCCCGCTTTGTCTGGTGCACGTCATCGTCTTCACTGGAGGATGCCTCATCACTGCTGGCCTCTTCATGATGCACCGGAACTGGCCCCCTAGCAAGACGCGGGCTGCTGGACTTGCGGATCTCCTGGGCGGAGCGTTCAGCAGCTTCTGAGGCCACAGCCTCCTCAATGGCTTTCTGTAGCGTGAGGTCTGGCTTGGCTAGGAGACGCCGTTGCAGATGGATGTCCCGGACCCCGCAGACGATTCGATCCATCAGGGCATCGTCTAAGTCTCGGAGCTCACAGTGCATTGCAGCCTGTCGCAGGGCGGTGGCGTAGTTGTTGATTGACTCCCCCTCTGCCTGGTTCCGGTGGTAGAACGCATGGCGGGCAGCAATCTTGGACGGCTTTGGTGCGTAGTGGTTGCGGAGCTTCTCTTGGATCGTGTCCCATGGTGTTGCCTGGACTGCTTCAGGCGCAACCAATGCTCGGGCCGTCTCAAACACCTCAGGCCCACAGAGGCTGAGGAATAGGCCCCGCTTCCGATCCACTGATACTGCTGTCAGCTCGTTGGCTTGGAGGTAGCAGTCGAACCGAGCGAGGTAGGAGTCCCATGACTCAGAGGATGGCGCAAACGGCGGTAGAGGCACAAATGAAGCCATGATTCCGATGCCGGCGTGAAGGGCGATGGATGGAACACAGTGCTCTAGCCAGAACAGTCAGCTCTGAATTGGTTCTGCCCAGTGATTTCGCTCAGTGATTTCGCTCAGTGATTTCGCTCTGTGATTTAGCTCAGTTCAGAGGCTGGCCGCATCTGGCTGTGCTCTGATGTCCATCCAATCCCACCTTCGTCGCCAGTATTAAGTAGTGGGTTGACATAGCAGCCGGCACAGCGATTTCTTCAAGTAGCTCTTTTATTAAGATAAGCTGGAATAGAACTGACTGCGAACAGCTCAGCCGGCCTGTATTTATAGGCAGCCGGCTGTCAACATTGTAACCACAACAGCTCAGAGTTCCCGCCTAAACTAACTGCCGCGGACCTGAGTGAAAACTACCTACAGACCTGAGTGAAAACTATATACAGTATCCCCCTGTTGGCCCAGGGTGAACTACACTACATAACAGCCATTTTGCCATTTGCTTCAGGTGCCAACATGTCTTGGGCCAGCCCTGCTTGTGCGTCAGAGGAAACCTGGTCCCCAGCTATTGCAATTCATCCAGCTATTACTTATCTGTTTATGGCCCTGCCTGCTGCTCTGGCGAGCAGCCAGGATGGGCTGCTGAGGGAGCCAATTCTGGGGCAGCTGATCTGGAAGGACGGAAAGTCCCAGGGGGCCCTACCCTCCCTGGGCAGACTCCATTGCTGGAGCCCCTTACAAAAAAGTGCGGAGAGACAGGTCCTGCATTGGGAAGCTGTTCCCCTTGGGGGTGAGGGGCCCTGATTCCTGTGGCTATTCCATGCTGCATTCTGTGCATGCCCAGAAGCGGTCCTTTTCCATATTATTGCTGGGTGCTGAGCTCATTTCCCCTCCCGTGCAGGTGGGCAAGGAAGGCAAGCAGGCTCCCTTCCTTTCTTCCTCCCTCCCCAACTCAGTGATTTGGGGCCTTTTGTCCTCCCCCAGAGCTGAGAGGCACCTCCCTATCTTAGTGGTGGCAGAGCACTTGCTTGGCACGCAGAAGGCACCTGGATCAATCCCTGGTGAGGTCTAGGGTGGAATTTGAGAGCCCCCCACTGAAGGTTAAGAGCAGACGGTGCTGGATACGGTTTAGTGAAGTTAGGGAGGCCACTGTCCCACTTTAGAGAAGGCAGTCCTCTGTTTGAAGAGCTACCCAGTCCAATCCTAGTTTAGAGATAAAAAAAACCAGAAAAGGGGAGAGCATAGGTGGGGGGACGGGACTTGAAGCTGCCCATTCTACACTCAGCAGCATCAAGACAGCACAGTGAGCAGGAAAGATCCCAAGTCACCTAGTTATAGTCTTGCTCCCCACTATGAGGATATGTATTGTCCTTCAATTTAAATTATAGTAATTATTTCTAAATGTCCATGTAAATTACTTGTAAATTAGCACATGTACTTCTTTTTTTGCAAATCTGTGCCCTTGTTTTTTGTTTAAGTTTCTGGCAATGAGTAATAGGCCACCCTGAGAGAAATCCGTCTCATAATTGAATAAAAAAGCGGGAAACCCTTTTGCACCTTCACCCTGCGAACATGGCCTCTTACCCTGTGGCAGGCCGTGGGAAGAGTGGTGCATGTGGTATGTTCAGCCCACCTTGTAAGCAAGGCCCACTGGGCAGGGTCAGGGAGAGTTCGGGACTCAGTTTCCCCTTCGTTCCCTTTGGGGCATCCTGAAGGAACTTAAACGGGACACTGGTGGGAGGTGGCTCAGAGGTGAACTTCCTGTGGGGGGGGGGAATTCCTGTCAGAGGGCAGGTTGGAGTTGGGGGTGGGCAGGACTGTCTTCCTGCTTAAGGCCCAAGTGATCACAACTAATTATTATTGCTATTATTAATTTATTATTTGCATTCTGCACAATATTCTCCAGGCGATGTGCAATAAAAACTGCAAGACACAGTTAAAAAGCACAAATGCTTTAAAAAAAAACCAAAACAAACATAACGTGATACCAAATATACATTCCTGGCCAAGATCCAACCATCCAGCAGGGAAAGCTTGTTGGAACAAAAATGCATTCCGTTGTTTCCGGGAAGTGCAGATAGCGGGCGCCTGTCATATCTAGAAAGGGATGCTGTTTCACACAGGGGCCCACCCCTGCCAGTAACTCCAAGGTCACATCATCCTGGGTCTTTTCTCTGGCCCTCCCCCAGCACCCTTGTGGTATGTTTCATTAGTGTGAGTTGCCCAGAGCTGTGTACAGGGGAAGGACCATAGGACAGCTGCTTTGCATGCAGAAGGCCCCGGGTACAATCCCCATTGGCACCTCCAGGCGAAACCGTCAGGGAGCAGCAGGCGATGCTGCTGCACCTGAAACATCCTCCAGGTGTTGTCCAGCTCCTATTTTTGGCAGCCCTAACCGCTAGCCATGCTGGCTGGGCTCGATAGGAGCTGGAGACTAGCTTTACCTCCATCCCTCTGCAACTGAAGTCATAGAATCACAGAATTATAGAGTTGGAAGGGACCTCTAAGGGCCAACTTGTCCAACCCCCTGCAATGCAGGAATCACAGCTAAATGATCCCTGACAGATGGCCATCTAACCTCTATTAATAAACCTCCAGTGAATGAGTTTGCCGCCTTCTGAGGGAGTCTGTTCCACTGTCAAAAGAGCTCTTACCCTCAGAAAGTTCTTCCTAATGTTTATTTGGGATCACCTTTCTTGTCATTTGAATCTGTTGGTTTGGGTCCTGCCCTCTGGAGCAGCACAAAACAAGCTTGCTCCATCTTCTATGGGGCAGCCCTTCACATATGACTCTCCTCTCCATCCCCTCTTCTCCACACTAAACATCCCCAGTGCCTCAACCGTTCCTCATAAGGCTTGGTTTCCAGGCCTTTCATCATCTCGACCACCTTCCTCTGCACACCTTCTACCTTGCAAAATATCCTTCTTAAACTGTGGCTCCCAGAACTGGACACAGGACTCCAGGTGGGGTCTGACCAAGTGGTACTATGGGGTCCCACGACCTGGAATAAATTTGAGTTCCTGCTCTGAGCCTTCATGGGCATTTGGGTTCCTGACAGTTTCCTTGAACGTGCCTGCCTGCCCAGGCGCCATCCTAAGTTTCCCGTTCCCCTTTTTTCCCTTCCCAGCTCAGGGCCAAGGACAACAATTTCAGACTCTTGCATCGCAACCAGACGACGGGAGTTTACATAACCCCTCGTCTCGCACAAGGCACCAAATAGTGCTCGCTTACGTCAAGAATACTCTCCCGCTTCTCTTCTACATGCAGACACACAACACAACACCCACATGCCGCCGGCACTCGGGCTCAGCCCACCCGCCCACTCGCCTGCTCTCCGGAAGCCTGTTGTCTGGAGAGGGAGGCTGGCTAGCAGATGGCGGTGGCGGCAACCGACTTGGCCGGTTGCCGTGGAGATGGGCTTGGCAGGGGAGCCTCTCGTACAGCCGGAGGAGACACCAGGGCTGCCTGACTCCTGCCGCCGCCGCCACGGCTGTTGTCGGCCCTCGCAAAGGAGGCTGTCGTGACGGGCAGGCTGGGCGGCTGTTGCCTAGGCCGGTTGCCGTGGAAACGCTGGCCCAGGCTGGCTGATGGATTTGGAAGGAGATGGATTTGAAGCCTCTCAAAGTGTGCAAGCAGGAAGGGTGTGTGTTGCTGGGGGGCAGCAGGCAGAGAGGCCTTTGCATGAGGGGAGGAAAGGTAGTTTTGAAGGTCAAAGGTTAATCACTGGAATGGAGGGCACCTTGGGCTCTCCTGCAAGCCCAACTGCGAGTCTGTTTTATGAGCCAGGGCAATTGTTTCCCTAATTCCAGATCATGCAAGGAGTTGGTTATTGTTTATTGTAGGGGAAAGGCACTCTGCACATGTTCAGAAGGGCTTCTACTGTGGGGCGGACCCTGCCTCCAACTGTGCAGAGACACAAACTATCTGTGAGCATTTTGCAGTCCCTCCCAGGCTTCCTCAGGCAGGAATCCTCAGGCATGGGAACACCACCAACTTGGATGGCTCAAAAAGAGGAATAGACTAATTGATGGAAGAGGTTGGGGCTGTCAAGGGCTGCCAGCCACAACATTGTCTGTGTTCTGCCTTCTGAGTACCTGTCTCTGGGAATTGCAAGTGGGCAGAGTGGTCCTGCTTGCAAGCTTCCCCCAATGGGCATGTGAGAACAGGATGCTGGAATAGATGGGGCCCCCAATGGGCCTTATCCAGCTGGAGGGCTTGTCTTAGGTTCTTATGGAACCTTCCGGTCCAAAGGCAGTCTGCCTGGGTTCCTAGGTTCTTAGGGGCATCTAGCTACTGTGAAAACAGGCCCCTTCTGCAGGGCTTTTCATACATTCTAAGTCTACCCAGTGAGAAGTTCCTGATTGCAGGCCTGGCACACAGCAGATGGGGTCTCCAGTTTGGGGCATCTTTGTGATAGCGCATTGGCTAGCCTCCCTTCCCCACTGGCTCCAGTCAGTGCAGCTGTATGTCCTGGGTCCGATGGGAGCTGTAATCCAAAGCAGCTGGAGGGCTGGCCTAGATGAGGTCATGGAGACTCCCCTGGCTTCCTCTACCTTCTGCTTTGCCCAGTTAAAAATGGTTTCTCTTTTGAAAGCCATATGATGACAGTTTATTGACAAGCTGGAAGGTGTGCAGAGGAGGGCAACCGAGATGATACTTGGTCTGGAAACCAAGCCGAATGAAGAACGGTTATGGGAGCATGTTTAGCTAGGAGAAGACTGAGAGGTGATAGAATAGCGTCTTCAAATATGTGAAGGAGTAGTCCATGAAAGATGGAGCAAGCTTTTCTCCTGCTCCAGAGGGTAGGACCCACACCAATGGACTCAAATGGCAAGAAAGGAGATCCGGAATAAACATTTGGAAGACCTTTCCGGTGGTAAGAGCTCTTTGACAGTGGAACAGACTCCCCTGGAAGGTGTTGGACTCTCCTCCGTTGGAGGTTTTTAAACAGAAGTTAGATGGCCATCTCTCAGGGATTCTTTAACTGTGACTCTTGCATTGCAGGGGTTGGTTTGGATGACCCTTAGGGTTACCTTCCAATTCTATCATCAGCGCTCCTTGAAGTTGGTTCTGACTCCGTTATTCCTTCTGTCCCTCCCCCCTCCCCTTTTCTCATTTGCTGATATTATATTGCTGCTGTTTTCATATCTTCATTTTAGTGTTTCCTTGGTGCTTTTAAAATGCAGTTTTATTTGCCATGTTTTAAATTATGGCCTTTTGCCACCTTTAAGGTCCCACTAGGGAAGAGTATGAATATTTTAATAAAAGTAGAACAACATTTTTTGCTGTTCCCAGGTAGGCTTCAGGAGCAGGAATTTTTTTGAGCCTCTTTGGGACTCATTGCCTGAACCCTTCTCTCTGCATTTTTGCTTAGACAAGACTACCTAGACATGTGGAATGCTGACATGTGCTTTGATCTGCTTTTGGTGTCTGGCTGATGTTAACTAAGGTGCTGGTGGACTCCGTAAGTTGGAGGTTTTTAAACAGAGGTTCGACAGCCATCTGCCAGGGATTCTTTAGCATTGCAGGGAGTAGGACTAGATGATTCTTTGGGTCCCTTCGAATCCTGCGATGCTGATTCTATGACTATAGGGAACATATAGCAGTTTGTTCTTCCCTCTCCATATTATCCTCACAACAACCTTGTGAGGTACGTCAAGCTGAGGGTGTGTGACTGGCTCAAGGTGAATTTAGTGGTCAAGGCTGGATTTGAGCCCTGATTTCTCTGTTCTTAGTCTGACACCTCACCCACTATGCCACATGTGTCACCAGTCCATATGAGCAACTTGCCAAGTAGGTCTTTTGTGACTCCCTCCACCCTCCCGCTATCTCCTCCTCAGGCCCCCCATCCCATGCCATGTGGCAAACAGGGGAGGATGTTTCAGAAGCTACTGGGCCTGCCTCTGAGGGCTCCTTCGGCCTGTCTCTCTCCTGTTTTTCCAAGTGGCAGCCGGATGTTCCCCTGGCACTGCCTATATTTAAACCAACAGCCTTGGGTCAGGTCATTTGCATCCTTGCCCACGAAGAAGCCTTTGTCAAGGACGGGTGTGTAGGCGTCATGCTCTAGTAAGATAGCTAGGAGGGTGTCAGGGGGGCTCCTCTCTTGCTAATTGGGGGCCCCATTGCTTCATCCCAACATCTTGTGACATACTGAGGTGTTGAACGGGGTTCCCGTAAAGGATGAACAAGCCAGAAATTCTGCTGGGTTGCCTGCCTATCCGAATCCCTCCCCATGTAATACAATAATTCATCATGTGAAAAGAAGGGGTGGGAGCTGCAGCAACCCAACATGTCCATGGGCCTCTCCAAGCCACTTTCTAAGAATGAGGGGAAACTGCATTGTTTAAAAACACGTGAGAGTCCCAGGGTGACCTTGGGTTGGCCACTGGCTCGGCTTTACCTACTTGAAAGGGTTGTTGTAAGATAACATGTGTGTGCGTTTGTGTGTGTGCATGGATGTGCGTGTGTGTGCCGGGCAGGGTGTGGGGAACAACACCATGTTTGCTGCTTTGAGCTCCTGAGAGGAAAGACGGGATAGGAATGAAATAAATAAACCTGAGCCTTTTGCCCCTTTTCTCAAGCATCTTGAGAACTGGGTCAGGTATTCCCTGACCTGGGCTCCACCAGTTCAGGCCAACTCAGCTTCAGCACTTGCTTGTGTGTTCCTCCCTCCGTCTGTTTCTCTTTCTCCCTCTTTGTGTTTTTGCACCAGTCTCTCTCTCCCTCCCTCCCCCTGCCCATGGGCAAGGCCTGAGCAGTGCCCACCTGCCTTCCCCCTCCCATTAGCTGCATCCTCTGTGATGGGTGCTGCTTTGGGGCTGAGCTGTTTCCATCATTGCAGAGGGCGCTCTGGGGCCAGGCAGCTTGGCTGTTCCCTGCAAGGTCAGCCCAAGGTCGCCTGCCAAGTAGGCTGCCAGGAGAGGGAATGTGCATGGGATGGGAAGAAAACCCTTCCTCCTCATCCCTCTTCTTCATCTTCTTCCTCCTGCTTCTGTTCCCCTTCCCTTTCCTGTGGATCATCTCCTTGGGCACGGCTCCAGACTCTTCCTTGCTGCTACTGTGCCCATCAGGCACCACCAGTTGGCATCAGGAGGGCTCCCCTGGCATGTGCTGGAGAGTTCGGCTATGTTCAGAGCCAGTTCAGAACTGTTTCTGAAAGGGAGAGGGCAGAACACACAGCCTCTGTACTTGGGGTGGTGGTGGTGGTTACACAAACACACACTTATTCAGTCCAGGCCTTGCACATCGGGACATAGGAGGGTCCCTTGTCCAGAGTCAGACCATCTCACTCTGTATTGTCTACATACGTGGACTGGCAGCCGTTTCTCAGTTTCAGACGGGTCTTTCTCAGCACCACCTGCAGATAGGATCATAGGATGTTGCCTTATAGTGAGTCTGGCCATTGGGTCCATCCAGCTCACTATTGTCTAGACCAGCGGTTCTCAACCTGAGGGTGCCCAGATGTTGTTGGACTACAACTCCCATCATCCCTGACCACTGATCATGCTGGCTGGGAATGATGGGAGTTGTAGTCCAACAACATCTGGGGACCCACAGGTTGAGAAACACTGGTCTAGACTGATTGGCAGTGGCTGTCCAGGATTTCAGACAAAGCGATCTCCCAGCTCTACCTGGAGATGCTGTTAGAACTGAAACTGGAACTTTCTGCATGTAAAACAGGTGCCCTTCCCCATGCGAGGATAGAACCTGGGAGGATCTTCTGCATCTGTGTGTGTGTGTGTGTGTGCGCGCGCATCTGCCCATGAACCAGGGTGGCCTTTGGAAGCTGCCCTCTCAAAGGGGCCACGTGGCATCTCTATGTCTTCTCTGATTGCCCCCGAGGTGTGACTGGGGCATTGTCTGTGCTGGGGGGACGACGACTCTGTGGTGGAATTGAGGAGGGAAAGCCCAAAGTCTGCCACGCAGTAAAGGTCTAATTCTGCACCAGGAGAAAATTGTGCAAAATAAAGGCAGTTGTGCATTCCCACCGAGACTTTGGGCTCTTCCACACCAGGCATCTAAGTTGGGGGAAATGCCATGGTTCATGGAGGAGTGGGCTATCTAGCCATGATGGCTATACTGTGCCTCCACAGCTCGAGGCAGCCATGCTTCTAATGCCATTTGTGGAAACCACAGGAGGCAAAAGGCCTCTTGTGCTCTTACTGGCTTCCCATTGGGGCATCTGGTTGGCCACTGTGAGAACAGGATGCTGGACTAGATGGGGTCATTGGCTTGATCCAGCAAGGCTCTTCTGATGTTCTTTTGCTTCATTGTTGTGGCTCATCCAGATGACTGACATTTCCCTATGGCTCTTCCATCATTCCAACCTGCAGAAAATCGGGTCGTCCCCCCCCCCCCGTAAGCCTGCAAGTTGGAATGGCTCTCTGGGCAATTTGCTCTTCTTTCCAAAGAGGTTCAGACTTGCCCTGTGACGTCTGGGGCAGGTGGACCTGTTGTTGTTCTTCAGGACGCCTTTGCTGCGTCTTCTCCTCTGGGCATCATTTTCTGTTTCCTTCTTTTAGTCAATCTTTTAATTAGCGCTGAACACTTTCTAGGCTATATTTTATATCTCCGCGCAATGGTGTTTAAATGAAAGCGTGTGACAGCGCTAATTAAAGAAAGGCTATTTGAAAAACCAAAACGATGTTGCCTTAGAAATCTGTTCCGTTTGTTTTTCGGTGAATTTAAAAGCAGACTGGTGGTTGTATCTAGTGTTACTCCTACTCAGAGTAGACCCATTGAAACGAATTAACATGACTAAGACAGGTCCATTGATTTCAGTGGGCCTACTTTGAGCAGAACCTAGTTGAACCATGCATGGAGAAAGGGGGCGGAGAAAAGTTTTCCTCCCTCTCTCACAACACTGGAACTTGTGGACTTTCAACAAAGCTGAATGCTGGAAGATTCAGGAGAGGGGGCAAAAGAACGTCCTTCTTCACACAGTGTATGGATAAACTGTGGAACTCCCTTCCACAAGAGGCACCAACTTGGATGGCTATAAAAGAGGATGAGGCAAATTCTTGCAGAGGGAGTGGAGGGCTACTGATGGCTACTAACTCTGATGGCTATGCTTGACCACAGTTGGAGGCAGCTATGCTTCCGAATACCAGTTTCTGGAAACGGCAGTGGGGGAGGGGCCTCTTGCACTTGGGTCCTGCTAGTGGGTTTCCTGCAGGCATCTGGTTGGCCACTGGGAGAACAGGATGCTGGACTAGTTGGGCCATTGGCCTGATCCAGCAGACCCTTCTTATGTTTTTATGAATCACTTGATTATAACAAAAACCCAACCACTGAGTAGTGTCCCTCTCCTCCAAACAGGGTAAGCAGAACCCACCACATCTAGAAAGGAAGGGAAGCTTAACCCAGGCTTGGATCCAGGCCTCCGAGCATCCTGCCTCTAACTGTGGCTGCTCTTGATGTCCCAGCTGGGCAGGGAGGCAGGCCCTTTGCCTGCCCCTTGCTGAGTCTCTGCCTGGGCCTGACGCATGAGCCTGTTGTTGGGTGGGTGGGTATATTTCTCTGCAGATGGCAAGAGCTCAGAGTTTTCACCCAGATCTGTGCTAATTACTGCCACATTGTTTGTTGTCTTGCATTCATTATTTACATTCATTATTTTAGGGGTTTATTTTGTCACCAGTGTAGCATAGGGGTTGGGGAGGGGTGGAGTTTCCTCTCCGCCTCTTTGAGTTTCCTTTTGCTGATTTTGGAATTCCACCCCCATCCCCCACCCCTGGTGGAAATGCCAGTACTGCCATTCTGGTGCAATCTGCTGCTTCCCCAAAGCTGGTGGCAGGGTATGGCCCCTTTTCCATGCAAGTGCCACCTGGGTGGAGTGAAACTTCTTGCCCATCTCTCAAAGTGCCCCATCCAGCAGCTGTCCTAGTGCTCTGCATATGCGCAGAGACAGAACCAACAACTGTTAGGGGGAAGCTTGAGTCTCTTTCCACATCATAAAGCAGTTTCCAAGGTTTTAAGCTCCGGCACAGGAGTGGTTTAGCCTAGTTTCAGTTATCTATGTTTTGGTAACCACCAGATTAGATTACTGCCATTCATTGTAGACAGGGCTGCCTTTGAAGATGGTTTGGCAGCTGCAATTGCTAACTAGGACTCTGTGTCAGGATCATATCACGCTGGTGCTTCGCCACCTGTGTCGCCTTCTCTTCTGTTCCTGGGACCAGTTCAGAACACTAGCTTGGTCATTTAGGGCCCTTTATGGTTTGATAATTTGATGGAGGGGTTGGACTAGTTGACCCTGGGGTCCCACCCGTGCCTGAAATTCTATGATTCTGTGATCACCTGTCTCTGCAGGTGTGTGTCTCTTACCAGTGCATTGGGGATGAGGCTTCCCTCTTCTCACCTAAACATGACCCCTTTCTGCAGAATTAAGACGATGATGGAGAACCTGTGACACTCCAAATTCATCTTGGTCTTGGCAAAAAATCCATCCTGTTCACTGACCCTTGGAGCCTTGGTCAAAATGCTGTCCAATGGACATCCTTGTTACCCTAACCCTTTGTGACAGGGATGGGGCCCTCTGTAGGTTGTTGGACTCAAATATTGTTATGCAGGAGAGGACCATTGATGGCTACTAGCCATGATGGTTATGCTCTGCCACTGGTCAGAGGCAGAAATGTTACTGATGCCTGTTGCTGCAAATCGCAGGAGGAGCTCTGGTGCTTGGATCCTGCTTGCCAGTTTCCCACTGGCATCTGGGTGGCCACAAGGAGAACAGGATGTTGGACTGCATGGGCCCCCTTTGGCCTGATCTTGCCCTTGTGTTCTTAAGCCTGTCCTCTTTGCTATGTACCTAAGATGGTGGCTGGTGCTGGACTAGGTGGGTCATTGGCCTCATCCAGCCAGCTCTTCTTAGGTTCTTATGATTCATGGAGTAGAGGGCTATTGGTGGATAGAATAGTCAGGATGGCTATTCTTCTCTGAATGTCAATAGTTGGAAAAACAAAGGAGGGGAGAAGGCTGTTGTGCTCAAACCTTGCTTACTGGTTTTCCAATGAAGCGTCTGGTTTGCCACTGTGAGGACAACAGGATGCTGGACTTTCTGATCCAGCAACAGGGCTCCTCTTATATTCTTACGTCAGCCTCAGCCGGCATAGCCAGTGTCTAGGCATGCTGGGAGACCTAGTCCAGCAATATCTGGAGGGCCAGAGTTTCCCCATCCCTGCTGTGCAGGTCTTCATCAGAGGCCTTCTTCTCTCCCCTGGTTAACCTGGAAAAAGGGCCTTCTTCACTGTGGCTCCTGCTTGAGAAATGCTTTCCCCTTGACGCTCTCATGGTGGCAATGCCAGGCAAAGACTTTTGTTATCTGGCCAGACTTTATAATCTACACTGTTTTATCACTGTAAGGTGTGTGTGTGTGTGTGTGTGTGTGTGTGTGTGTATGAAAAAACACTTATAATGGCTGCTGTTTTCCTCTGTAGTTGGGGTTGTTTTTTTGGTATGCTTTTAAATGCTTTTAGCAATTGGACTTTGATTTATTGCAAACTGCCTTGGGGAAATCTATTTGATGGGTGGGATATCAACCCCCATAATAAATAATTAAAATCCATTGCGGGGCTGTGTGCTGTAGCTGAGTGGTGGAGCTCAGGCTTTGTATGCAGAATAGGAGCGGCAGAGGGGAGGGGGCACAGCGGCTTGCAGGGGAGCGAAAAAAGAGACCTGGACTGGTAGAGCAGTTGGCTGGAGGGTCTTGCCAGGCAAAGGGGGCCTCTGTGTTCCAGGATTCCCACCCCTTTTAGGATCCAGCCAGATGCCTCCAGGAAGCCCACAAGGAGGCCATGAGCACAAGAGACCTCCAGCTGGGACTTGGGGCAGGGGGGTGGGGCAGAGCTCAGTAGTGGAGCCCGACCTCTGCATGCTGAAAGTCTTAGGTTCAATCCCTGACGGCATCCGCTGGAAGAATGAGGAATATCTCTTGCCCTTCAGAGAACCACTGTCCATCTGTGTAGACAGTACTGAGCTTGATGACCAATAGCCTGACTCACTTGAAGACTGGTTCCTCAGTTCCTATGCCTCTTATCCTGAAATTGGTCACCATGACTAGTCAGCCATTGCTAGCTGTTGTCCTCTGTGAATTTGTTGGTTGGCTTCTTCATAAGAGAACTGTTTCATCTCCTTCTCGCAACAGCCTTCTGGGTATGCTTTTCGGACCTGGTGTCTCTTACCAGCGCATTGGGGGTGAGGCTTCCCTCCTCTCACCTAAACACGACCCCTTTCTGCAGAATTCCAAGCAGGGAATTCAAAACCTCATCCTCTTTCTTTCTTTCTTTCTTTCTTTCTTTCTACTAATTATAGACTGCCTTTCTTGACAAACTCTTCTCAAGGCAACAAATGCTAACAACAGAAGCAAAACATGCCAATAATACAACATTGTAGTAAAACCCCCTAAAATTCAGAAAATGCAAACAAAAATAAAAGCACAACAACGCTTTAGAATATGACTTGGCTGGGTAGGATGCTTTGTGATTCTTTGATGAGGCTGAGGCTGGCGATTCCTCTGGAGCGAAGGAATGCAGCAGGATCTCTTTATCTCACAAGAAGTGAACAAATAGCAGTAAATGAGCATTCATAAACATTGACAAACAGTATATAGCTCAGTATTGCCTTCGCTGACTGGCAGGAGTGGCTCTCCAGGATTCCAGCCTGAGTCTAGGTCTACGTGAGATGCTGGCCTGTTGTTCTGTTGCTGGATCTTTTCCTTGCTTGCTCCTGACTCTCTCTTTCTCCTTTTTCCTTCCCCAACTCTCTGCCTGCCTTGCTGGATCCCCACAGAAGAGCTAACGTTGGAAGGTGAGTAGAGGCGTCTTTCCTTGCCATTCTGATACCTAATGCTCTGCTTGGAAAGGGATTTTGGGGTGGGGTGAGAGGGGGATTGCTGTGTGTTGATCAGATGGTTGCTGTGAGATCCAAACAAGTGTTTGTTTTGTGGCGTTGGGGTGGGTACTGTTTGGCAATCCTGTTAGGATCTGATCTGTGCTCCATAAAGTGCAAAGGGCAGGGCTCTCCTTGTATGGGGTTGCTGGCTGGGGGTGTAGGGGAAGTTACACAGACCATTTTCTTTTTGTTCCTAGTATTTGGGAGGGGAGACCTCCTCTGAGGCAGCAGAGGCTTTTTTGTAGGTTGGGGGAGGCATCTGTGTGGAGGCATTTGGCAGAGCTGGGGTAGGAGAGGTGCTTTTCTTTGGGACACTGTGAGTCTGCATGGTCTCATTTTCTCTTGATATGGAAGTTCCACTTAGGTGATTTCTATCCTTGAATTTCAAACGGCAACTGTGCACATCCCAGCTGTTCTCCTCCTTGTTGGGTGTGTGCATTCAGCTTCCAGAAACATGGTACTCCTCTACCCTTTGATAACATTTCCAGCCCTTTCTGTTGTGTGCTAAGAAACTGAAGTGGGAGCTCTGGGAATGTCAGTCTCCAACCCCCCCACCTCTGATCTGAATTAGATGTGCCAAAATCGGGGTGTGTTGCATTGCATCGAGCTAAAAGAATGATTCCCATGCCCAGCTGCAACTCAGCCTGTAACTTAGTTAAAGCTGGCTGTTTTGGACCACAACTCCCATCAGCACCAAGCAGCACAGCTAGCTGTATGATGCTGGGAGCACTGCTGTGTTGTCTGCAAGGCTTGATGGGAGTTGCAGTCCAAAGCAGCTGGAATGGCAGCAGGTTGGGGGGAGGGGGAGGTTGGCTTAAGCTCATGCAACTGAAGCACCTGGATCCATTGTTTCTCTCCCCCACCTGCCTCCTCTCCCCTCTTGTCTCCTTTTTGTCAAATTTGCAAGTTCCTTGTGGGACAGAGATTGGTACTCTCTGAAAACACCATGCACACTTATGATGCTCCATACAACATTCGCAACCAGAGGTCGTGGGCTGGGCTGACAAGTGCAGAAATATGCCCTCTACTCCAGCTGGGGCAAACCCTCCTTGTGATGTTCATATTTCATTTCCAACTCCATAGAGCAGGGGCAGGGGAACATCTGTCGGGCCCTCGAGGCGTTGTTGAATTCCAGCTCCCACAATCCCCAGTCAACCTAGCTGATGGCCATTGATGATGGGATAGGTTAGTCCAAAGGTATCAGGAGACCTGCTGGGTTTCCCCTGTTGGAGACAGAGGTTTGGAAGAGAGATTCTTACTTTCCCATATTAGGTTTAGCACAATGATGATTGCTCCAAGCCCATTGAAACTTGTTTGATTTACATCTGCCCTCACCCGCCTTTATACAAATGTTCCCTGCAAAAATACTTCGGCAGGAATAAATCACAGAAACTCAGCTTTGCAAATAAATGAAGATTTTACTCACAGAGTTTCAGAAATTACAGCAGATAAGTCTCTGCTGTTGGCAGTGAAATAAAGAATAAAAAAGTTCTCAAATGACTTTAAAAGAAAGAACTTGGTTTCCTTATAAAAGAATCACACAGTCTTTGTAAAAATCTCATTTTAGAAAGATTTTCTATTCATGTGGTTTCCCTTGCACTTGGGAGCCATGCTTGGCTGCAGTTTCTTGTAGGAAGCAGAGAAAGAGGGAGGAAGCAAATGCTGCTATAAGCCTGCTAAATCCCATCCATGGTAACTTGAGCTCAGGACACAGGTAACTCTTTCATGCACACTCATGTGAGCCAGTAACTACCGTATATCACATCGCCCCCATAATCCCTGACAATCAAGAAAGTGACTGGCTCTCTATCCTATACCAATAATTTAGGAACTTTCACCACTGTAACTTAGCCACGTTTTACTGCCTGTGCACCTTTTTTCTGAATGCTGCCTGGGAAAACATATGAATCTGACATTTGGAGAGTTTGTTAGTGAACCATTTTTAATTTACCAAATGTGTGGTCTCTTTCTATTCTAAGAGGGAAGTTTTGGAACTCACAAGGGTGACCAAGATGATCAAATGTCTGGAAACCAAGCCTTATTAGGAATGGTTGAGGGAGCTGCGTATGTTTAGCTTGGAAAAGAGGTGACTGAGAGGAGATATGCTAGTCATCTTCAAATATCTAAAGGGCTGTCACATGAAAGATGGAGTAAGCTTGTTTTCTCCTGCTCTGGAGGGTAGACTTTGAATGAACAGCTTTAAGTTGCAAGAAAGGAGATTCCAGCTAAACACCAGGAAGAACTTTTTGACAGTAAGAGCTGTTTGACAGTGGAGCAGACGCCCACAAGAAGTTGTAGACTCTTCTTCCTTGGAGGTTTTTAAGCAGAGACTGGATGGCCATCTGTCATGGATGATTTAGTTGAGAATCCTGAATTGCAGGGGGTTGGACTAGATGAGCCTGAGGTCCCTTCCAACTCTAGAGCCAGCATGGTGTAGTGGTTAAGAGCGGTGGACTCGTAATCTGGTGAACCGGGTTCGCTTCCCCGCTCCTCCACATGCAGCTGCTGGGTGACCTTGGGCCAGTCACACTTCTCTGAAGTCTCTCAGCCCTACTCACCTCACAGAGTGCTTGTTGTGAGGGAGGAAGGGAAAGGAGAATGTTAGCTGCTTTGAGACTCCTTCGGGTAGTGATAAAGCGGGATATCAAATCCAAACTCTTCTTCTTCTTCTACTGTTTGATGAAGGGCATATTTTAAAGATCTAACACCCTATATTTCCACGCTTTCCTTTGCTGCATATTTTGTGATTTTAAATCTCTGCTGGTGTTCTCTCACCAAAGAGTACTTGCCCCAAACCTGGATCTTGGCATCCAGGGAATTCTTCTTTTTATGCCTGTTTTTTCCCTTGCCACCAACAAGATGCTCATGGGATCTGCACTAGCAGTGACTAACCAGGAAAGAGACAGTGAGGTCACAGTGGATGGTTTGACAAAGACGCTGACCCAGTGTGTGAAAAAGGAGAATTCCATGTGGACTCAGTACTCAGCACACATCCGGTTGGTCACAGTAAGAACAGGAGATTTGATGAGATGGGTCTCTGTTGGCTGGATCCAGAAGTCAGGCTGTTCTGATGCATGTTCATTTGTAGCGTTTGCCTTCCCACAAAGTTGTTGTGTTGGGCAACAGGGGACACAGTGGGTTCTGCCCCCCCCCAAATGTTTCACCGTGGCTTGATTCAGAGTAGACTTGCATAGACTTGCACGGCATGTGTGGTTAATCTTAGACGTGGCACGCACCTTTTGGTTCCAATTGTATTTGCACGCCTCCAGAAGTGGGTGCTTGGGAGACATGATTTGGCCCTGTGGAGTCTCAGAGTAGGGCTCCTCAGGGTTTGATCTTATTCCCCATGCTGCCTGACATTTACATAAACCCACGGAGTGAGGAGCTCTGGAGTGTGCTGTCATCAATATGCTGTTGACATGCAGCTCTGCTTCTCCTTTGCAGCTCAAGCAGGTGTGGTGCTGAATGTGCTCGATCAGTGCCTGGTAATGGACTGGATGTGAGCCAACAAACTGAAGCTCAGTCCAGATAAGATGGAGACACTCTTAGTGGGTGGCCCCTCCGTACGGATGAGTGTGATGCATCCTGCTCTGGACTCCCCTTGATGGAGCAGGTGTGCGGCTTGGAGGACACTCTCGGATCCAGCACTTTCACTGAAGGCACAAGTGGTTTCTGTGGCATGGAGGGCCTTCTGGCAGCTTCAGCTGGTAGCTCATTTGCAACCCTAGCTGGATGATAACCTTGCTTTGGTTGTCTGCACTCTGGTAGCATTCAGGTTAGATTACAGCAAGGCGTTGTTTTTGGGACTGCCCTTGAAGGTGGCTTGGAAACTTCGGCAGAATGTGGTGGCTAGATGGTTAACGAGGACAAGAAGGCATGGGCTAATTTCTTTCCAGAGCTCTTGACCTCCAAAGCTGCCTCTTTTGTAACCCCCTGTTTGTGGGAGACTCCATGTGTGGTGCAAATGCTTTGGGGGTGATTCTTAGGGAAGGAGATGTGTGGAAAGTCTCGCCCCAAGAGTCTGGGAGATTTGATACGTTCCCACAAAAGAGAGTTTGTGCTTGGCTGCCAGTAAATTAAATTCACTCACTGTGGGCCAAACTAAATGTGGCAGGACCACAGGGGAGCAAGTCGGGGGGGGGGTATGAATCCTTTCCACCCTGCCAGGGTCCCAAAGAAAATTCCCCCCCTCCTTCTCTCCCTTCAAAGCTGCTATTTGCATCCAGAGGGAATCCTCCAGTGGCACCGATGTGCAGGAAGACGTTCACATGAGCCTCAGGGCAGGAATTCCAAAAATAGCACCCAGGTTGGTTGATCCGGGCGCTGCTCACAGGGCTGCCTTCTGTTCTGAGAAATAGCACTTCCCACTTCTGACGCCCCCTGTACCAAAACAGACAAATCTCCTCTGTATCTCAGTCCGCCATTATTAGCATCACCACCACACCACCTCCTCTCCCCCTGGCCGAAAGTGGCTAGACAATCAGAAACCGATACAATGCAATCCCACGCCGTAAAGAGGCTCACCGCTCTGGCTAAATGACTCCTTGAGGAGTGCAGCTGGTCATCAGATCTGGCATTTGCCTCATGGATAGCTGGAAGGTTCGGTGATCATGGGAAGAAGTGAGAACCAGCAAGTCAGGCGCATTGCTCAAAAATCTGCAACAGCACACAGTGCCCCCTTTGTAGAGCAGTGCCCAGAAATCCTGCAGAAGCACACAGTGCTCGCTTGGTAGTGCAATGCCCAAACTCGGGCAGGCTCTCGCTGGTCAAAGTGCTTGTCTGTCTGCTTCCCACCATGTCTTGGTTGTGCGAAGATTGTTCAAAAGGAAAGTTCTCAATTGGGTTTTCTTTGCTCTGGTTCCTTTATTCTGTTCTGCCACATAATTTTATCCTTGAAGCATGCTGGAGGGCAATTACACTTTCCTTCAGTCCAGATTCTTTTTATCTGGCTGCATCACATGTGGGCAGCAGTGCTAAAGCAACGTAACTGCCACAGAGCCCACCACCTGCCAACTCCAAAAGAAGATGATGAAGACCAAGAAGATAATGATGATGATGAAGAAGCTGGGACTGTGTCGTCCCTTTTGTGAAGCTGAGATCTTAACCTAAGCCCTGCAGGGCTGAGACTTGTTTTTCCTTGGAGGCAGAAAATGGGTCTGCTCATTTGAATGCAGTCCTTTTCTAATGTGCAAGTTGGTAGCCTTTATGCTCACTATGAGACAGATCAAGAGCCTCTTTTGCAGAAGCAATGGCACATTTGATGTAGAAGTGGTATGTTTTGGGGCAGGCAGGGGCGGGGGGACGGGACATAAGACACACTAGACGAGCAGAGGCACAAAGGTGTCAGGACAGCCATCCCCAGGCAGATAAATGGTCTGTCTAAGCCTGTTGCACTGCAAATGTCAACCCATTTCAGAGTGGTTGCAAATCTGTAACATAGGCATGTCCAAAGCCTGTCATGGAACAATACCAGTGATGGACTTTGGGTTTTCAAATTTCAGCGGCGCCCTGTGCAGATACCAAATTTTGGCACCCCCCAGCCCTCTCGCCTTGCATTCTACACCACTGTTGCGGTGCCCCCTGTGGCGGCCTCTCTGCTCAGTGCCCAGTGCGGGGAAACCAGGTGCACTCTCCTAAATTTGCCTCTGACAGTTCCCTCTATTTTCAAAGTTCAGGTACCCAGAATGGTACCAGTGAGGCATCCAAGTGCTGGAGAAATCCAATGGTCTGTAGAAGTATGAACAAAAAAATAGAACAAAAAGCCGGCAGGGGTGGGGGAGGACTCTGCAGAAATAGCATAAACAGAACAGAGCATGCTCAATGGGCTTGGAATGTGTCTGGGGGACTGGGCAAGTCACCTCTACCTGCTTGGATCCACCTGTTCTGTGAGTTGAAACCATGTGTTCACTCAGGGTGGGTCCCAGCTAGTGACTGGCGTTCCAGAATCCCAATGGTCAAAGTGTTTATGAGGGATTGGGGTCCCATAGGTTATCAGAAAGATGTAATAATTCCGTTTTAATGGGTTTTCCCCTCCCCAACTGTATTCTAATGTGTGTTTTACCAGTTGATTTTTTCAGTTCATTTTATGCAATTTCATTCTAACCAACCGTGTGGCAGACACTTCTCATGCTCTTAATCTAAACCTGTCCACAGTCCAGAAGACTGCCATCTTCATTATCGTTGAAAATGATAGTTGCTTTTTTCTTTGTTAGACCACAGGTAGACTCATGTCATATTTCCACAAGTAATCAGTGTTGACTTTCTGTGTTCTGCTGATGTTTCCTCCCTCTCTGTGTCATATATTGACCTCAAATTCTTCACTTGAGACGGCAGGGTCAGGGGGGTCCCTCTTTTCAGAACTTTATTAACTGCTAGAACTGCCCAGTAGATTCACTGCAAATTAACTCGGAAAGAGGATAAGCTTAATAACTTGGTTGCCTTGTTGAAACTATCTGAATAAAATAATACAAACTAGAGGCTGTAACCAATTCAGTTCTACTCAGGGCTTTTTTCTGGGGGGACGCAGGGTCATGCATACCCCTAAACATTTTGTGAATCTAAGCTTAGCCTCATTGGGGGCAGTATTTCAATATGAGTAGGAAAATGAGAGTACCCCTAAACTAAGGCTACCAGAAGTCCCCATTTCCCGGGGACAGTCCCTGGATGTACAAATCAGTGCCCATACAAAATCCATTGAAGTTGAAAAGTGTCCCCAGATTCATTGAAAAATATCTGGTAACCTTACCCTAAATGGTTTTTTAAAGAAAAAAAAGCACTGGTTCTACTCAAGAGTTGCGCCATTGAAATTAATGAACCGAAGTTCATCATGTCCATCAGCGTCAATGGGTCTTCTGTGAGTAGTATATAGAATTGGCCACAATCCTAAATGCATCAACATGAGACACTGAAACCAGCCAAAGAAAAGAAATTAAAATTGTAATAGATGACCTTAAGGAGTTGCACGAGTTTGAGAAGCCTTAGCAGGTGGGGGCAGTTAACTCCCAGAGTGGTTTGTGGGCTCCGGCCAAAACAAAACAAAAATGTCAAAGCCACACACTCTTTCCTATCTTATGACATCTTATACTTCTGTTTGAACACAGAGAAGCTGGTAAAACCTTTCTGTCCCTTTCCTGTTTTCGAGCCAATCAGGTCTCTGCCCCTCTCAGCCTCTCTTAATCCAAGGCAAAGAGGCTGCCTTGAAATGTACTCTGGGCATGCTCAGAGCTTGCTTCCTTGAAAGCCACGCCCACTCCTCCATGTACATTCTTTCTCGCTGGCCCCGGGTGGGCGTGGTTGCTGGTTTGAGCAGCTGGGGTTATTGATTTATTCATTCATTCATTCATAGAGAGCAATGGTGGACAGAGTGTGTGAGTATATTTCTACAGTATCTATTTTTAACTTGATCATTTGCAGTTATTTTTGTGAACAGGGGAGGGGGGAGATTGGGAGAATAAACAGCGGGTGGCTTCTGTATTTGTTTCAAGCTTCAACACTTGTGTATTATTGGAACTGTAGGATATGTGTGTCTAGGTTGGAGAGCAGGAGGGAGGTTTTTTTTTTGCCTTCCAGTTTTTTGTGTAGGTTTAAAAATACTGTAGGTGTCTTTGGTTGGTTGGGGAGAACAGGATGCTGGCTTAGACGGGCCTTCAGCCTGATCCACCAGACCCCACTCTGGGGGTTATAAGATACAGTATGCTGTTTATACAAAGAAAAAGTCAGACACTTCTCAATGTAGTTGCATGCTCTTCATAAAATTGCAGTGCTTAAGTGTCCACAGAAGCTTTGCAAGGAGGGAGATGGGGAGAAAACCAGAACAACTTAGCTGCCCCCTAGCCCATGACCACTCATTGGCCTAGCAGCCCCATTGCTTTTAAGGGAATCCCTCATGGGGGCTCAAGGGGGTTGGCTGCTTAGCATCTAAGTGACGTTCTTGGTATACTCAAAAGTAAAATAAATCTTACTGAATTAAAGAATTTGCAAGGCAGAGCTCTGGTAAAGAGATGTTATTTATCCTTTCAAACATCAAAGTTCTGTTTTTTAGAGGGAAGACACACATTATATAAATAAGGGCCTATTCCATCTTGAGTATTGGATGATTCTATAAAGAGCCCTTTTTGAAATGTGAAGGGATTCTTCTCTTTGGGGACCACCTCTGAGAAAAGCCAGAGTTATCCGCACAGAGAGTGAGTTCCCAGAGGATTAAATCTGCTGGGATATTCCAGCTGCTCTCTGGGCTCTCCAAAGTCTATCATAGGTTCCGTTTCGGGTTAGGCTAAGGTTCAGATGCTTCTGGTTGCTATACTTACCGGATTTCTTACTTGACCACCCCCATGAGGTCGTAACAGGGCAGGTTACAATGATTTGAAAATATATTAAAATCAGTTAAAACAAACTGCAGTCAAGAGAAAAGGGTAAGTCCAAAGCACACAAATACGTATATTATTATTAATTGCATTTATATCCCATCTCTTTTCTCCAAGGAGCTCAAGGTGGTGGACATGGTTCTCTCCCTCCTAATTTAATCCCACAACAACCCTGGGAGGTAGGTTAGGCTGCAAAGGCAGGGTCACCCAGTGAGCTTCATGGCTGAGTGGGGATTTGAACCCGTCTCCCAAGTCCTAGTCAAACACTCTAACCACTACACCACACTACCTCAGATATATAATGTCCAGGGCCATGGAGCCCTTGGAGGAGAAGCTATTGATGTATTATGCCTACTTCTTCCACATTTTTGAACTAAAAACACTCTTGTTTAGATTATCAACACTAGAGAATAAACTCTTAATTTTGGCAGCTGCTCTCGCAAAGGCATCCATCGTCAATCATCCAGTGTTCAATATCAAGCGGTAGGTCAATCTCTGTTAGGGTAGTAATAGACTTGGGGGATGCCCAATGATTCTGTATCCAGGGAACTTCCACCTACTTTGTTAATACGAAAACAGCCGAGCCCTGAGGAATGGCAGATCTTCAGATAGCTAAGCTCCTAAAGAACTAGGCTCTCTTGGATCACTTCCTTGTCAAGAACAGAAATGATGAATAGGGTTAAAGTAGAAATGCCCATTCTGGATCAGGTGTGTAGAGTCCCCTTCTATAGTGACTGATGCTGAGCAGGTGTAAGCAGAAATAAGCTAAAGAACAGAACGGAAGAATTGCAAGGAGTCGAGTGGGGCCATTGCTCATAGCATGGATGGGTTGGAGCAGATGCCTTTGGGGGTGGATGAGTTTTCCTTATCACAGGGGAGGTTAAGTGAGGATAAGATTAAGAGCCTGCGTCATGGAGCAGAGCTGGGTGGATGAAGTGATAGGGGAAGTTCCTAAGGGAGTTTGAACTGATCCTATTGCAAGAAACTTGGGCTCTAGATAATATTGATTTTCCTGGATATATTACTTTTTTTTGGTGCCAGCAGCATCAAGGAAAAACAAGAGACCCCAGTGGTGGATTAGACTTACTAAGTTTCAACATCAATAAGGGCAAAAATATTGCAGGTTTGGAAAGTGGATAGCAATATGTCCCTTGGACAGTTAAGACCACAGTTGTTTAGAGTATGGTGGTGATAATGCCAAGGTTGCCGGTTTGATCCCCATATGGGACAGCTGCATACAGTATTCCTGCATTGCAGAGGGTTAGATTAGATGATCCTCAGGATCCCTTCCAACTCTATGATTCTATGAAATTACAGTTTTATTGTACATCCGACTTCATCACTCTCCATTGACCACAAGGCCCAAAGTTGAGATTTTTTTTTTTACCAGTTGGGTCCAGTGTTAGCTGCAGGAGATTCCCATGCAAGAACTGGGAGAGAAAGAGAGGGAGGGACCCTGTCAGTGAGGAGCAGAATATTTGCAGGAACTTGAGATGCCGGTGAAGCTCTGATGGGTTTATTAAGTAAAGCAAATTTTGACATATTGTAACGAAATAATAATAATAATAATAATAATAATAATAATAATAATAATAATAATAATACAGTAATAATTTATTATTTATACCCCACCCATCTGGCTGGGTTTCCCCAGCCACGCTGGGTGGCTTCCAACAGAATATTAAAATACAATAGTCTATTAAACATTAAAAGCTTCCCTAAGCAGGGCTGCCTTCAGATGTCTTCTAAAAGTCTGGTAGTTGTTTTTTCTCTTTGACACCTGGTGGGAGGGCATTCCACAGGGCGGGTGCCACTACTGAGAATGGTGCCTGGTTCCCTGTAACTTGGCATCCCGCAGCGAGGGAACCACCAGAAGGCCCTCAGTGCTGGACCTCGGCGTCCGGGCAGAATGCTGGGGGTGGAGACGCTCTTTCAGGTATAGTTAACCGTGGAGCTTGCTCTTGCAAGAGGCAGTGATGGCTGCCCAACTTAAATAGCTGCCAAAGAGGATTCATGGAGGAGAGGGCTGTTGGTGGCTACTAGCCAGGAAGGCTACACTGCCTCCACAGCCAGAGGCAGCAATGCTTCTAAATACCTTCAAAGCGCAGCAGAGGAGAGGGCTTTTGTGCTTGGGTCCCGCTGGCCGGTTTTACACAGGCATCTGATTGGCCATTGTGAGAATAAGATGCTGGACTGCATGGTCCCCTTCAGCCTGATCCAGCAAGCTCTTCTGATGTCTTTATATCAGCACATACACCCCAGCCCCAGCCGCCTTCTCGGTTTGCTGCCTGCCTCATTCACTGAAGGTCTGGCGGCAGTGGCGCAAAATGGGCTTCCTCCCTGCCCAGAGAAAGAAGGTGCTGCACTTGCCTCCCCAGGGGCTGCCGCCACCACCACCACGCACACCGCTGCTGCCGCTGCTTCTTGTGAAGCGGGTAGCAGAGCAAGCTTGTCCACTCCTCTCTCTGGCCCACAGGAGCACCAGGATGGTGGTGGTGGCAGTGGGAGGAAGAGGCTGAGCGGCGGCAGCTCTGCCAATCAAACCAGGCACGGCGTTTGATTGGCAGAGATGTCCCCACGCCACGCTGAGGTAAACCAGGCATGGCGTTTGATTGGCAGAGCTGCTGCCGCTCGGCCTCTTCCTCTCATCGTTGGGAGTCTCGCCTTTGTTGTGGGTTCTGGCTTCACAGCGTGGGCCGGATTTACGAGGCTGGGGGGCCGCATTCGGCCCCCGGGCCTTAGTTTGCTGACCCTTGCTTTTATATTAACTTGTTGTGGGAGGGGGAATGGGGAGGGGAGATTTTGCTTTTTAAATTTATTTTTACCAGCGAAGAAGCAGGTATGCTGGATCGTGTGGTCATTTCAAGTCCTCCCGGTACCAGAAATTGACCATCAACCTTTCACTTTAAAATTGTGGAGTGCATGTGTGTGTAGTGGATATAGGGACCTGGCAGATACCCAGGTATCCATCTTGGGGGAAACATAGGAGCAGTGTCACAGAGGAGGATTTGGCGGTTGCCTGAAGTTGAATTAGAGTTGGGGATTTTCTTTAACCCGGAAGTAATTGTTGGCTGTAAGTACCCACAGTTGTGACATGCACAGATCCTGGAAAGATTCTGCTTTGAACAAAAAATTACTGAATTATTAAGATCAAGGCAGGTGAGTAAGTCAGGGTTTCCAGGAAGGAGAAAATGGAATAAGCCGTGGTTTAATCGAGAAGGTTGGGAGGGTTTTGAGGAAGAAAAGAAGGGGTTATTTTCTCTCAAGATGTGGGAAAACTTCCCAGAAATAAGGACAGGATATAAACTCTTGTTAAAAGGTTTAGAGGTCTTTTGTTCTGGTAAACGGTATCTAAACTTTGCTACATAAATAAATATAAATAATTGCAGCAGGGAAATTTAAAGCTGTCTGATGCACAGTTTAGGGCAGATCTGACGCATGCAGCAACGGAGGTAGAGAGTTTCCAAAACGTTTGGCTAATTGCGGGGCTCTCACAAGACCTCACTGGAACCAAGAAGCTGTAGCTGCACAATCCCAGTAGGTGAAGCTTCAGTGGGGGCTGCGGGGGGGGGGGGGGCAGGTGGCATGCAACACGCAAGGCAAGCACCTTCCCATTTCACCTCAGGTGGTGAAAGAGGACAACCCACCCCTGGCGCAGGGAATCCCTCCAGAGTTTCTGAAGCTTCTGAGATGGTGGTCTGAAGAGATAATTGTCCGAGGGTTGGAATGAAGAAGAAATTGTAAGCAAGTTGTATGTGGAACATCTGCTGCAGAGATTTGGGGAATTGGGATGAGGAGACAAATATACCATCCCAGGAGCAAACAGGATTTCAGGAAAGAGATCCAACAGTTGATAAATGTTTTGCAATTTCTCAGTTGTTTCATAAGGGTATTAAGAGTACGAAAGCGTGCATTTCTTGATCCAAAGGCTGCTTTGGGCTTGATTGGTAGGGCATGTCTGTGGGATAAATTGATTGTTGGATAAATTGAGTAGACGCATGGGGTCTACTCTGAGTTGGATGTCCCTCAGCAGAAACATGTAGCAGAGTATCTGGAGGCCTGGTGTGGGTGTGTGTTGGCCTTTTGGCTGGCAAGGCAAACCCAGAGGAACCACGTTTGATGCTAGTTTCTCTCATGGTTTCACAAACTTCTAGGTCGGTCGCTTCATAACATGAAGCCATCAAAGCATTGCACAAGATTAAAACAGGTCCGAACAAAAAAAAAAAGCCTGTTCTAAAAACAGGTAATCTCAATGGACTGTAAAACCAATAAAACCACTTTTACAAATTGTTGAAACGATTTCTGTGGATATCATGGAATCATAGAATTTGCAGAGTACAGTTGCTGTTGTCTGGGTGGCTGAGCTGCCCCTCGGGGTGTGGGAATCTTCTTGTGCATAAAGGGAAGGGCTGAGTCCCACCTGGCTGGCAGCTAACTGGATCTGGAGCAATGAAAGCGGAGGAAGAATGTGCCAGATAATAAGGGGGTGGTGACAGGGGTGGAGGGGCTGAATTATACAGGGTAGGGGTTTGCCTCTTTTATTACATGTTACATAATATCATAAAAATATTAATTGTTATTCAGTATTTTGCAATGCTGTGGAACTGTGACAGGTGGTTATTACATTTTGACCATGTTTTGAGTGTTTCGCTTTATACTGGCCGTTTGATGGCCTAAAAAATATAAAGATTCGGACTGATTGCTGAGGGGGTAGGAAAGGTGGCAGTGGTATGGGGTGGAGCGGATGGCCGGAGAACTTCACACTTCAACATTTTGCTGCAGCTCCAACATGCCCTAAGTATTTGCCACAAACCTTCTTGACTTTATCAGAAACAATCTATCAGGTTTCATTATGTGTTGAAAAAATGCTCGGTAAACAGGTCTAGAAGTGCCCCTTGACTGCTTTTCCTTTCAGTCCTGCTTTACAGAGGAATGTCCTCTTTTTGAAGGACTGTCTAAATCTAAATCCTTGAAAGGACCACCTGGACACAGCGCGCACCTGGTCACAGTTTTAAATTCCTCCACCAAAGTGAGATGCGCTGTATTCCAATTTAAATTATAGTCTTTATTTCCAAAATTGCATCTATAACTATACATTAGCACATGTAAACTTTCTGCAAATTTCTGACCTCCTCCTCTTCTTTGTTGATGCGTTTCCTTCCTAATGGCGATGTGTGTAAGTGGTACAACATCTCTCTCTGCACTATGCACACATAGAAAAGGGCTGACTTCTCCTGAGTCCTCTGCTCCATCAGGGTGCTGGCGCCAGGGTCTGGCTGGACACCAGCCAGGGAACCCCCAAGGGAAACCCCGGAGGAGGAAGAGTCAGAGCCAGGGGATTGGTGGTGGGACACCAAGGAGAGACCAGAGGGAGAAGATTGGGAGCAGGGGCTGGGTGCCAAGGGGACAACAGGGTTTAGTGAGCAGGAAGAGCCGGTGACAGGGAGCAGCTCAGACTCCGAGGCTGAAGCAGAGGATGGGGGAGTCAAGAGGCTGCTCAAGAATCTGGGGACTCTCCCTCTCCTACTGCAGCAGGCTCCCCCCACCCTCCTCTCTGAAAACTCACAGAGCAGAACAGAGGCCAGAGGTGTGCAGACGCAGTTTGAGACTGCTTGGGAAACATCTGGGAGAGGAGGAGCCTTAGGAAGGGTGTAAGGCAGGGACATTCAGTCCTGGCAACTGCTGCGTAGGGGAAAGACCTATTGGGAGTGTTGCGGAGACCGCTAGGCCGAGTTGTATGTTTGTCTCCTTGAATAAAGAGAGCTAACTTCATTGACAACAGATATCTGCTCCCTGAGTTGCTGACCTGCGTCTGACTCCAGCACTGACAGCTGGTTTCAGCTCACTATAGGACACTCCCCGCTCCTCTTCATCGGCTCACAGGGATGGGGTGATTTAGATGCAGTCTTTGGGATGACCCCTGCTCCCCATTTCCTGCCCTCCAGGAAAGCAGCCACTTCCAGAAGGGTCCTCTGTGTTGCATCATCCCCTTCTGGGCTGGGCACTCAGAATGACCACAGAAGTCTGCTTGAGAACAAGTGGTCCATGGGCAGTCACATTTGGTGCTCTTTCTTAGCTCCACCTGGAGATGCTACTGAGGACTGATCCAGGGGCTTTCTGCATGCAGAGCACACCAGATTCTTCCCCAAATAAAAGAAAAGGTGCCCAGTTCTCCCATCCACCCGTCCTCATGTGTCTCACAACCACAGTCTTGGTTTCTGCCCCTGCTCCCAAACAGTTGGGCTGGGGAGAAACTTGTCATTTGTAGCCTGGCAGGTAAGAGTGGAAGAGGTGGGTGTTTCTCAGGAGTTTGACACAAGGTGGGGATGCCAGATACCTGCCTGCCCAGGACGTTTTGACGCCAGAGGCAAGGCAGAAAATGCTGCTTCCTCCTCTGCCTCCACCTGTGCTGTGTGCACACCCTCTGCCATGTGCCGGCCCAGGTGTGTGTAAAAGGAGGCTGGAGAGGAGCAGGCAGGCAGTGGAGGAGGCAGCAAGTGGCATGTTCCTCAGGGGTCAGATCCACTGCCCCCTCATCTGTCCCACCCTGAGGCAGCTGCTTCACTTTGCCTCTTTGCTGGGCTGCCCTGCCTCTGCAGCTTTTGGAAGGATGCCCCATAACCTGGTTTCAGCTTTGCGGACCAGCAGTCCTGTGTTCTCTCCACAGCTCTGGAAGGGCAATGGGGCCTCGTGGCTAGTGGGAGCCTTTCTGGAGAGGCCAGAGGCTGCTGGTTTCACATGGCTTCCAGCAAAGGCCTCCTGTTTGCCTCTCCGAGCGGAGATTGCTGCTGCCAGCGCCCAGCATCCATCTCCAAGAAAAATGACCCTCCGTGCTGCCTGGAGCAGGGGACCTGAGATTAAACCCGCCGACGGCAGCGTCTGGCACTCCATCACCCGCCGCTTATCTCCTAGACTGTGCCTTCCTCCCTTGTCTTGGGGGTGGCATCTTGACTCCTCTCACCAAGGAACCTGCCGGCTCCCTTGTTCACCCAGACAGAGCAATTTTTAATCAGGAGCTGGGCCCAGCCATGGCAGCGGTGGGCACGATGGGTCATAGAATCGTAGAGTTGGAAGGGACCCCCCATGGTCATCTAGTCCAACCCTCTCCAATCCAGGAATCTAGCTGTGAATCTCTGACAAATGGCCATCCAACGTCTGTTTGAAAGCCTCCAATGAAGGAGAGTCTACCCCCTTCCGAGGGAGTCCTCTTCACTGTCGAATGGCTCTTACGGTCAGAAGGCTCTTTGTAATGTTTAGCCGGAATATCCTTCCTTGTCATTTGAATCCATTGGTTTGGTTCCTCCCCTCTGGAGCAGCAGTAAGCAGACTTGCTCCGGCTTTAATAATAATAATAATAATAATAATAATAATAATAATAATAATAATAATAATTTATTTGTACCCAGCCCATCCGGCTGGTTTCCCCAGTCACTCTGGGTGGCTTTTTGCTTAAAAATACATCAAAATGTCACACATTAAAAACTTCCCTGAACAGGGCTGCCTTCAGATGTTTTCTAAATGTCAGGTAATTGTTTATCTATTTGTCATCTGGTGGGAAGGCATTCCACAGGGCAGGCGCCACTACCGAGAAGGCCCTCTGCCTGGTTCCCTGTAGCTTTGCTTCTCGTGTTGAGGGAACCGCCAGAAGGCCCTCAGCACTGGATCTCAGCGTCTGGGCAGAATGCGGGGTGTGGAGACGCTCCTTCAGGTATACTAGGCCGAGGCCATGCGACAGCCCTTCAGATATTTGAAGATGGCTCTCATGTCACCTCTCAGTCTCCTCTTCTCCAGGCCAAACATCCCTAGCTCCCTCAACCATTCCTCATAAGGCCTGGTTTCGGAGCCCTTGATCATCTTGGTTGGCCTTCTCTGCACACCTTCCGGCTAGTCAATATCCTCCTTTAGCTGCGGTGCCCAGAACTGGTCACAGGACTCCAGGTAGGGTCTGACCACTCCTAGTGGTGCAGCAATAAAACTTCCAGCACGTTTGCAAAGCTAAGCAGGGTCCAGGATGGTTTCAAATAGGATGGTGGACTAGTGTTGAAATTCCTGCTTTGAGGGGGGTTGGACTAGATCAGTGCTTCCTAGCCTTTTCTGACTGTGGCCCCCTTCTGACCTTGTTTCCTTCCTGTGTCCCCCCATGGGTGTAGCCAAGACAGGCAGCTGCTCCCCCAATAAGTAAAAATCAACCAAAATTTTTACAAATCTGCCCTCCTTACCAAAACTGCCCCCCAACAAAAATCCTGGCTATGCCCATGCCCCCCTCCCTGTGCTACTAGTAGAAAGGTAGCTATTTAAATGTTTTGTGTGTAAACAGAACATGCCTTATTTATAATTTTTATACATTATACAAAATACAATTACATAAAATGATAGGAACATATTGAAATATTGTGGAAGCAGAAAAACATAGAATCACAGAGCTGGAAGGGACCCCAAGGTCCCTCTTTCTAGTGCAACCCCTTGCAATGTAGGAAACTCAGCTAAAGCAGTGTTTCCCAACCTTTTTTGGGCAAAGGCACACTTGTTTCATGAAAAAAATCTCGAGGCACACCACCATGCCAGATGGGGAAAGGTCACTTTTTACTTATGTAAAAAAAAAATAAAAAAATAGTAACAGCATAGAAGGTAATGGTTAGGCTAGCATCCCTCTTCCAAATATGCTAGGTTTTTATTTGCAGGGACTGTTCTACATGGGAAAGCATTCAGCACTGTCATTCTCCCATCTGCCATCTGAATTGGTACTATTCTGGGTCAACTTACTCTGCTGCGTGTGTAGATGAAAATGGCACCAAGTGTGGGGGAGGGGGCAGAACAGGTTTCAGATACAGGATATTAAGCATACACGTACTTCAGATTGAACTGGTTGCTTGCTTTGCAAGTTTTCATTTCCCAAATGACTGCCTTGGCAAGCGCAATACCTACCAGGCTCAACGCCGGTCTCGCGCTGCCGCTTCCCGCGCTCTCAAGGACCCGGGAGGAGGAAGGCGTGAAGGGAATCCCGAAGGCGCGAAAACCTCGCGCATGCGCAGGCCTTCCACCTGCGACAGCCCAGTAGGCCGGCTGAAGCGAGCGGCGATGGGATGTGGGAGCTCGCTCGCTCGCCGCCCCGCGTGTGCCTATGTGGGGCACGTTACAGCCCCGTGACGTCAGCGCCACGCAGGCAGCCAGGCAGGCAGACGGCGAGAGCCCCGCGCTGGACGGCCTCTCCTCGCTGCCGCCCCGCCTCTCGCCGCCCGACTTGCCCGCCTCCCTCCCACGGCACACCAGGCAACGTCTCGCGGCACACTAGTGTGCCGCGGAACACCGGTTGGGAAACACTGAGCTAAAGCATCCATGACAGATGGCCATCCAGTCTCTGTAGAAATCTCCAAGGAAGGAGAGTCCAGAATGCCCCGAGGGAGAACCATCTTCCATGTACAGTGGTACCTCGGGTTACATACTCTCCAGGTTACATACACTTCAGGTTACGGACTCCGCTAACCCAGAAATAGTTCTTCAGGTTAAGAACTTTGCTTCAGGATAAGAACAGAAATCGGGCTCTGGCGGTGCGGTGGCAGCAGGAGGCCCCATTAGCTAAAGTGGTGCTTCAGGTTAAGAACAGTTTCAGGTTAAGTACGGACCTCCGGAACGAATTAAGTGCTTAACCCGAGGTACCACTGTATTATAAAAAGTAAACACTTATTTGACCCCAGTTATTTGACACAGAGAGGGAAACCTACTGATACAATCCAAAAGGTGCACAGGGAGCGGGAGAATTTTAAAAAGCAAGTGGTCCTCACTGACCTGGTGCGAAAAGTTCTTGTCATCTGGAGGAGCCTTGGCTGCCTAGATAAAACACTATAGATCCACACACCCTCACCTGGGAATAAAGCCCACTGAACTTAGTGTGGCTTTCTTCTGAGTAGACTCTTAGTTATTTACTAGATGAGAGTCAGTAGCACCAGATGACCCTGCTTGGCTAGGCGCTGGGGTAGATTTCACCCCGTCCCTTGCAGAGTCAGGCCCAGGCTGCCACCAGGCCCAGCACTACTGGTCAAAACGGGAGCCTCAGCAATCGCCCTCTCTTGCTGGAAATAAACCAGGACTGCTCCAAGAAAAGGCATGTGGCAACAAGGAGCACTAGGCAGCTCCCTTACCCGCTTGTGATTGGCCAAGCAGATAGCCAGCTGATCATAATTTTTAAAATGACTTGTTTTTATTTCACTTCTCACTTCCCTCTGTAGCCCCCTGGCCACGTTCTCCCCCCCCCCCATTTACGTGATTTTCACCTGTGGCCCTCTTGGAATAGCCTGGGTTCCCCCAGGGGAGCCATATGGCCCCAGCATAGGAAACACTGGACTAGATAAGCCCCTGGCTGTCTTCCAACTCTACAATTCTAGGACTCCATTCTATTCTTCTTCTCCAAGCTAAATATCTCCAACTCCCTTGATGTTCTCCATAAGGCTTAATTTCCCGGCCTCCTCTGCACACGTTCCCCCACCCTGTTTATTCACCTGCCATACCTCCAGTGGGCCAACTCCTAGGGGTCGCTTCTCTCTGCCTGAAGACCGTAATTGCTTCTCGTCTGTATGAAGGGAAAGGGGAACCGCACTCTGTACATGCTTAGAGGCACTCTTGTTATTCCTGCCTGTTGTTTTCTGGCTTACTAAATGTCCATGATTCGTTATGTTTTACATGCCAAAATGAATCATTCAACTTGAGCTGGATTATCCCCCCCCCCCCCACATCCTACTTGCCATTGTCTCTGATGGCACTTAGACCCCACTCTTGCTTGAAAGGGGTTTTGCAGTGGGGGTGGGCATGCTACCTCTTGGCAGTAGAAATTAAGCACTGTACCCCAAACTTCTTCCAGGTGACAGCTTTTGCCACTGAGTCCTCCTTATGGTGTGTGTTGCCAGCTGAAGTGCAAGTGTGTGTGTGTGTGTGTGTGTGTGTGTGTGTGTGTACGTGTGTACGTGTGCTTGGCTGGCTGTCCCTGAGCCTTCCAGCACTTCTGCGTGCGACAAGAGGCAGCGTCTGCACCAGGAAGATAAGATTTGGTGCCTGGCACTGCGGTGACTTTGACTTGCTCTTGACGTCGTGACTTCCTGGAACAAAAGTAGAGGAAAAAGGAAAAGGGGTATAAGGTGGGCCTGTGGGGCGGGGGGAGAAGGAGAGAGCCAGGAGGAGTTTGACCAGCTGCTCAGCTTTCTTGTCCCCTGAGATGGAAAGAGGGTGTGCCCCCCCCCCTTAGAGGAAATGCAGCCTGCCTATTTGCTTTCAATAAGCAATGTGGATGCGCATTTGTGTGGATGCATGTGTGCGCATGGATGGATGGATGGAGTAGTCCATGCCTGGGTACTGATTCTGACTTCTGCCCCTTGGTGTATTGTGTGCAAGGAGTAGGGGCTGGAATTGGGGGTGGGTGGGCTTTCAGGCGCATTCCTCCTCCTCTGGGGGGTTCCACGTGTGAATGTGCACTGAGAATCTCTTGAGAGACGAATGCTGAGTGCAAGGCCTCTGCCGTATTTCTGATCTGCCACTTGTGTCCTTCAGCTTCCACCCCTACACGGACAGGCAGAGTTTGGGCAGACTAAGCCAGCTGGAGTAGTTCAGCCTGGTGGAGGTTTGGAGCCCCCCCCCCCCGTCCTCTTCTTCCTCTCGCCTTTGACTTTGCTGCAAGGGGGAGCCAGTGGGAGCCTGAGGCAGTGGGTGGGAACCAGAGGGTGTCATTCAAGGGGGCAATATTATGCTTCATAACAGTTTGCACCTGCATTGACCAGTGAACTCTCAGGGTGGGAACTCCCCAAGTTTTCCCTAAAACATTCACAGATCAGGAAGTTGCCCCCAACATTAGAATGTTAAAATTGCTGCTCACCCCGATGCAGTTCTCCAGCGAATCAAGCTCTGCAAACAGAGCACTCTATGAAAAAGTAGGCAACTGTTATTAAAATACAAAACAACACTATTAAAATTATTTGTGGGTTTTATATATCACCTTTCCCCACATAACAGGGTGTCCAAGGCAGACTACAATAGCTCCCCCTCCCTGCCCTGCGTCAAAATTTAATATCCTAATAATACAACTAAAAACTTTTTATTTCCATTCCATGCAAAATTTAGAAACATATTTGCCACTCTTCAGATATATTTGGTAGCACTCTCAGTGGTACATACAGAAACAAAATTTTAGGGAGAATTGTCAATTGTAGGGCATCCATGGCATTTTTTAACTTGTACATCAAGTTAGATCTTCTTTCACTTTGGCCTTTTTGTGATTATAGGCCATTAAACGCGTCTCAATCCTATGTAATCTGTATGCTGAGATACAGTTGCATTCATATATCAGATTTAAAAGCTGCCCATCAGACTTCATTGGGTCTTGTAAAAGGATGGCTACATTGTCAGCGTATTGTCAAGTAAATTTTACATCCTCCTCTCTCTGTCTTAACCGTTTCTCGTGCTTCCCAAGATCTAATGGCCTCAGCCAGGGCTCTGTGGAGAAGGCAAATGATGGGGGTGATAAAGGAGAACCTTGTCTAGTGCCTCTTCTTGAATAAAAATGTTCTGAGTCTCAGGCTTACTAGGATTGGTATAAATCATCTCCACCCAGGCTGTTGGGTGGTATATCAAATGTCCAGGCCCAGGAGCTGCTGTCCCATGGAAGATGGAAGCAGAAATGGAGCTCCCATTGGCAGCCTGAGCCAGATCCAGTGCTGGATCTGCATAGGGGGCCCACCCCATAGCCATACCCACATGTGGGCTATCACTGGGACCCAGTTGTTATTATTGTCCATCACTGACGTTTGACTCTACAGAGGAGACTTGAGAGTTCTTATATAGTCACTGCCAGCTCCTCCTCTACCTGATTCCCTTTCTCCTGAGTAGACCTTGGAGAAAGAACTTTCTAGGAAACCCAGTGGGTCCCGCTCTGGGCTTTGCATCTCACTTTCTGCCACCCTTGCTCCTGAAGCCCCAAGTACAATGAGGGAGAGCTAGGGATCAAGGAAGAGCTCAGGACCAGGAAAATGGGAAAATGTTGTCAGAATAAAGTGTGAATCCCACCTTTCCTCCCAGAGAAGGCAGGGTGGCAAGCAGCAAAGAAATAAAAGAGTACAATTTAAAATCAAATAAGGAATCAGGGATTCGACTAGAATCAGTGTTTCCCAAACTTGGGCCTCCAGCTGTTTTTGAACTACAATTCCCATCACCCCTGAACACAGATAGGTATGATGGAAGTTGTAGTCCAACAACAGCTGGAGACCCAGGTTTGGAAACACTGGGTTAGGTGATCCCTGGGGTCCCTTCTCATTACCCCCTCCCCTGTTTATTGGGATGATTGTATTCCTGCTGCCACAATGCCACAAATTGATTTGGGAAGGACCCAAGCTTATAAAGTATGAGAAGCACTATCCTGAGCAAACCCTGCCTGCGCAAAAATTATGACAACTCCCCTCCACCACCACCACTATCACAGAAGTGAGTAGCTGGTAATCCACTGTGGAAGGGGGCTGGGTATTTGCACTTACCCCCCCCCTACAGCAAAGCTTCCTGCAAGCCGACCAGGAAAAAGTGCCCACTGGACCTCTTGCAACTCCTGGCAGGGTGCCCGTGACTGGCTCCCCAAGGTGCAGGCTCCTTTCCAGGCTGCCTCTGGGTCTTCAGTAGGGTTCTCACTCCAGAAAGGTCTCTCCAAGGTCTGGGGTTGTCATTCATGGTGATTCCACGTTAGGAAACGCAGGAAGCTGCCTTAGCCCCAGCCTGGCCACCAATCCATCATCTGACACAGCACGGATTGGCAGAAGTCATTTGTCCTCTGAGGTTTCAGGCAGCATTCCCCCCCCCCCCCGGCTTACTTGGATTTGCAGATGGTTACACCTATCTCTCATTGTTTTAAAAACTATTTTTAGGTGTTTTCAAAATTATGCGCTTGAGCTGTATCTAAAAGACAATTCATAAAATAATAATAATAATAGCCAATTTGGGAGCCCCAGCAATATGTCTGGGCCATCTGGTTATGCTTACAATTGGATTATATCCTCAAGAGCATCCAGTGCAGCAGATTAACGATTTCCTTAACTGTTCTGGCCAACCATTTGATACCCACAGACAAATTGGTTGAAGAGCAGGGTGTGTGTGTGTGTGCGCGTGTTTTAGTGGGGCAAGTTGTGCAGTTGCAAAAATGGGACGGGGAAATGAGTGGCATTAAGGTGTGTATATTCATTAAGCTCTTAAATGCTTAATGAAGGGCAGAAGGTGCTCAGTTTCTTCCACGGTCATCTTTGTACAGGTAATGCTGTATCGCATCTGGGCAAATAACCTTTAAAGTGCTTCTGTTTTGGGGCCTCAGGCCTATCTGGATGCTTTAGTTGAGATGTCTACATTGCAGGGGGTTGGGACTAGATGACCCTCGGGGTCTTTTCCAGCTCTACCATTCTATGATTCTATCTCTGCCCCCTCCCCGATTCCTCCTTCTCCAGCTGCCGGAGTGCCACCCAGGCAGTGGTGGCACATGACAATGGGTGCAAACGTTGCAGTTCTCTGTCTCCACAGACAGTCTGGTTCTGCTTTTACTTCTGAGCACTACAATTGCACTCATGAGCCTCTTGACACTGGCATTTTAGGGCTTAGAAGCAAGCGAGGGTGGTAGGAGTGTTCTTTTAATTTGGCGCCTCTGCGAACAATTTGACCTTGTTCCTTGATGCTGTGGTGCACACACTCTCAACGCACTCAGGGTCCAATCTTTCACCAATGAAAACAGGTCTGTTTTAATTTTTTGCTGTCTTGGAAGAGTGCTACACTCGCCATTTTCCTTCTCCCCCAGCCCCCTCTGCCCCCTTGCCTACCCGTGAGCTGCAGAGAGAGAACTTCAGCCGGGTATGAGAGGATCCAGTTAGTGAGCCCAGTCCAGAGAACTACAACTAATTTATTGATTCCTTTTGGTGCTCACTAAACTCCTCCATCTCTCCTAGTCAGGCCTTTCTGATTGACCAGTCCAATCCTTACGCCCGGACTGAAGGCTCAGCCACACTTCCACTTGCCCCACCATTTCCCTTCTTCCCAGAAACCAAGTGGCATTTGGGTTTTCTGCAGATTACTATTTCTTCTGATTTAACGCTATACCACAGGTTTTCCGGGGGAAAGCAACGGGGCAAAGGCAAAGGCACTCTGACGGATGCTTTCTAGGTACAGGACAAGCAGAAGCGTGGACAAACCCTGAGTCTGAGAGAGACCACCGAGAAACACTCTCTTAAAAATGGGTTGGCAGCTTGATTCTGCAGACACTACAGAATCCTGTGGCAGAGGGAACGGAGCAGGCCATCCTGCTGATTCCAGCAGACACACACTCGCTTTCAAGTACACGTCTCCAGTTTGACACTATAGCAATGAACACAACTGCCAATCTGAGCCTGGCTCTGCTTTGACTCCACTGAGTTGCCCAGCTGAAGGAGCAGTTTGTGCAGAGTTTATTGCTGCTTTGCTGTGGATTTATTTATTCATTTTTTAACCACATAAGGCCGAAGGCCAGTAGGTTTGTCTCATTCTACACTATTTTCCAGGCAGGGCAGTGGATCGACATACTTTTCAGCAGATCTTCCTAGTCCTCATAAAATGTATACACAGCTTGATTGTAAAACAAACCTCACAGCGGGGTTTTTGAAGATCTGTTTAGCATCTATATCAAGCCATTGAGAGTGGTCATCAGGCGATGTGGAGCAGCATGTCATCAGTATGCTGGTGACAGATACCTCTGTTTCTCCATAGCTTCTGAATTGGTAAACCCTGGCAAGATGGAGGCCCTGTGGGTGAGTGGTTCTTGTGTCCCAGAGATAGGTCAGTTACCTGTTCCGAATGGGGCTGCGCTCCCTCCGAAGGAACTGGTACATAGCCTGGGGGATACTCTCAATCCACCTTTGTCCTTTGAGGCACAGGTGTCCGGGGGGGGGGGGGCAGGCTAGCAGTGCTTTCCCCAGCTTCCATTGGTAAGACAGCTATGGCCATACATAGGCCGAGACAGCTTGGCCACAGTGATCTTGGTCATCGTCAACAGGTTCATCTCAGCTATCTGCCAATCTCCCATTCCCACCACCCTTCTGAGTAACACCCCTCCCCACCTTCTCACTATATAGAAGGATCTGGCAACTTCTGTTTCAGTGTATCTGAAGAAGTGTGCATGCACACGAAAGCTCATACCAAGAGTTTGTTGCTGGTAAGGACAAGCATGAGCCATGGCCTGTGCCCAGCACACTGTACGATCCTAGAATTGTAGAGTTGGAAGGGATCCCCAAGAGTCATCTAGTCTGACCCTGCAATGCAGGAATCTCAACTAAAGTATCTCTGGCAGATCGCCATACTATCTCTGTTTAGAAACCTCCAATGAAGGGGAGTCCGTCACCTTCTGAGAATGTCTATTCCACAGTCGGACAGCTCCTACCATCAATAAGTTCTTCCTAATATTTAGTGAAGAATTGGGATGTGGAGAGTGTAGGCCCCGCCCCCCTAACCCAGAAGCACCCAAGCAATAATTCCATGCAGTTGTCCTGTTTTCACTCGGAGTTAACAGCTGTCAGTCCTGAAAGTCTGCCCTGCAGGGCTGGGTTCGAGAGGTACCAGTTCTGAGAGTGCAAGTCTTAACAAGGCAGCTGGAATAGAAAGGGAGCTTCCAGGATAATCATGGTGGCACTGGTATAAGAGTCACTGAGTTGGATTTGCATGGGCCTCTGGATTGTCCTGCCAGGCCCTGTATAGTAGACAAAGTTTTCTGGGGAGCAACTGCCACAGATATGGGTGTAAGCAAGGAGCAAAGCACCCTTTGTGCTCTTCTGCCTTATTTTTCAGTGTAGGGTGTCTGATGGGGAATTGGTGTCATTGGAAAATCTGCCTTAATTCAGAGCAGCCCTGCTGAGGAGCACAAGTTGATTATTCCCGGGCCCCCATGTCCCTGCTTCAGTGCATGTTTCTGGGTGCATATGAAGGGATGGAGTCCAGACAGCAACGGTGAGGATTGTGCAATTAGGAGGCTGTTATTGCAGAAAACCATGCATCAGATGGGTGTGACTTTGTCCTGGGCAGCTGGCCTTTGTGGTGTTTCCGCTCTCTCCTTTTCAGTGTATTTGGAATGCTAAGCCAGGTTAATGGGTTTGTGGTTAAGGAACTGGTTAGATAGGTTTGATGCTGAGTGCGGGACATAAGTCCACATCCACACATCCTGCTTTCTCCCCCACTCATAACCCCAGTGTTGCCTCCAGTCCAAGGAAACATTAGTATGCAAATAAAGGGCACTATCCTGTGCATCGTAGCCAATGGGTCAGTGATAAGCAGATAGAGGCAGACTGCAGCCAATGGCAAGAGTTCTCTGGGATGTGATTTACATGTGTCCAGTGTCACCTGGGCAGGGGCTGCCTCCTGTTTCAGACCCTGTCCTTATGGCAACACCCCCAGATAAGGCAGCACTGCAAGGGGTATTGGGGGCGCACCTTGGGCCAGCTGAGCAGCATATTCATTACTCTTGTGATTTGGGGTGGCTGGTAGTGGTTGTTTTTTTTTTGCCATGGTGGGTTTTTAAAATTTAAACCAGGTGTGCAGGGCTTGTTTAGGAAAGTTTGCAAGAATAAGGTGGCAGGAATATAGTCACCCCCACATGGGTGTTTATGTTGGAGGGCAGAACCGAGCTATCTGCAACATGATTGGTTTGTCAGTTAAGTATTTTTATTTATTTACTTGATGGGGAGGGCAGCTGTCTGCCCCCTTGCTACACCCATGCATCCTCCATAAAACCTCTTTTGTGAGCTCCTATGCCGGAGTGGAGGTACTCAGTTTGTAGAGACTGAAGGGGAAGGCAGAACCTGCTTCAGGATCCTGCCTCGCCCTGGAATTGTGTGCTCTGTAGAGCTCTATGCCATAGCTTGAGCAACAGGGACTTTGGAACTAAGGAAGAGCCAGGGAAGCATGTATGGGTGAATCTGTGTTGTTGGAACTGCGGCAGAGTTTTTGAGTACCCTGGTGGTGTCTGGAGAAGGCAGTGGTAGAGATGGTTTGCAGTCCAGCATGGGGGGGGGTGCATTTAAGGCATCTGGGATACTACACAGCCGAATCCCACCCCCGCCCCCCGTGTAGCAGAGCTGGTTTACTACATTTTAGGAAGAGAAGGAGGGAGCCCCCACCCTGCAAGTCCAAATCCCCTCTGTGTTGGGTGTGACCCGGCACCTGCCCACAAGGTTCCCCGTGCTTATGATGTGTCAATTATTACGCACACCTGTGTGAAATGTCACACCTTGAGGGAGGTATTTCACGTGGGGTGTGGGTGTGCACCTTCCTTGTCAGACTAGAGTGAAGCACGCTGTGCAAGCAGGGCTGTATCAAAGCTGGTACATGGGCTGGGTGTGCAAGGCAGGGATTGCAGTTAGGAAAGATACGCATGTGCATGCGTGCGATGGGTTTCTGTCCTGAAATATTGCACGGCAGGTGTGCAAGGGAAAGGTTTGTGCTGTGTGCTGTGCGCCTTCTCCTGCTTTGCATCCTTGTGTGTGCTGAAGGGCCTTGCGAAGGATGGACCGTAAGGACCCAAAAGGTGCTTTGTGTGTGCAGGGGTGTCTCTGCTCAAGGGAGCTAGACCAGGGGTCAGCAACCTTTTTCATCTGTGGGCTGGTCCACTGTCGCTCAGACCATGTGGACTATATTTTGAAGGGGGGGGGATGAACAAATTCCTATGCCCCACAAATAACCCAGAGATGCATTTTAAATAAAAGGACACATTCTACTCATGTAAAAACACACTGATTCCCGGACCGTCCGCGGGCCTTATTGAGAAGGCAATTGGGCCGGATCCGGCCCATGGGCCTTAGGTTGCCTACCCCTGAACTAGACTGTTCGTCTTCCTGGGTTGTCTCCTCTCTTTCCCCGGCTTGGAGGAATAGGATGAGGTATGCCTGCCAGACTTCACAGCTTCCCCTCTGGGATTTAGTCTTCCCACCCACATGTAGGTGGGTATGCACGTGTGATTGTGCATTGCTCAAAGATATGTGTGTGGGGAAAGAAGGGAAGATTGTGTGGGGCCTGTGGGGCAGGTAGTGCACCACTAGCAGTGTGTGTGGGAGGGAGGGAGGGAGGGAGGAAGGAAGGGAGAAAGAGAGGATGGGGAGAGAAAGGTGAGAGAACAGGTGCATGCATTCATGTATCCTCTGCTGCAAGCTGAATCGGAGAGCACCCCTCTTCCATTTTTATCCAGCTACAAGGACCCCACCTCCTTCCGACAAACTGCCCAGAGACTATTCTAGTTTGTTAATGGGATCCAGGAAAGAAGTGGGGGGGGGGGGGCTGCAGCAGTCAGAACAATATGGCTGCCTCCGTCATGCCTGAGGGATCATTGGAGTGGTCTCCATGGCAACGGGAGGAGAGAGCAGCATCCTAATGTGCCTAGCCTCCTTCTCCCCTTCTCTTTGCAGCTCTCAGGCGCTTGACAGGGCTTGGGAGGAGGAGAAGAAGCAGAAGAAGGGAAAAGGCCAGGGCCTCACCCAGTGCCCCCCAACTCTAGATAAGGCAAACCTGCCTTCCAAACCTCCTCTAGCAAGAGCTAGGAATACTGCCCCCTCCCTAAACTAGCCACTCACCCATCAACATGCTCACAAGTTCATCTAGCCACCCTCTGCTTTGGGGAGGCAGGACAGGCAGGGAGTTCCAGCAAGTGATGCCTTCTGCAGTCATGTTTCTGCTTGTATACATCTTTACTTGCCCTTGTGCCCTCCAGATTAATCTGGAGTTAATCTGTGCTTGGCTGCCTGAAGCCCATCCACATGGCACAACACTCCCCCTGCCCGGCTAGTGCCCACAGTTTATAACCCTTGCTGCACCTTCCAAGCACCAGTTCCTGCCTTCTCCTTGCCCCCCACCTCACCCTGTGGGACCACCTGTGCCAGGTCCTCTGTTGGTCCAGCGCCATTCTGGATGCCTGTGCTCTCAGGTCATGGTGTGGAGGTGGCGCCAGCCGCCAATGGGTTGGTGGGAGTAAGCAGGAAGGAAGCTCTCCTCCTCCTATCTTGTCTGGAGTATGACATCTTCCACCTTCGGATGTGGAAAGAAGGATGCGGGAATGATATAGCCTGAACCACTAGCCTGGATATTGCATTTGCACCCTTTCCTTCCTTGTGCACACGAAAGTGGGGAGGGAGAGAATGATCCAAATCCCTTCTCTTTCCCCCAAACCCAGGACTAGTTGCTTGTGACTGGAGAAGCATCTACCCACTGCCAGGGAATGGCACACAAAATTTGCCTCTCCTCATTTAGGCTGCAAATGATGACTAATAGATCTTGGCAGCTAAGCTCTTAAAAAATGGCCTGAGTGGGTTTTCTGGACTTGCATGAGACACCCCCTCCAAGCCCACCAGAGAGTTAAACAGTGGAACTCTCTCCCACAGTGATGGCCACTAACTTGGATGACTATAAACAAGGATCAGGCAAATTCATAATAATTTTATTATTTATACCCTGCCCGTCTGGCTGGGTTGCTCCAGCCACTCTGTCTGGGCAGCTTCCAACACAGCCACACCCCTATCTAGACATGGATAGCCTAACTACTGTTGTCTACGCTCTGGTAACCTCAAGGTTAGATGTGTTATACGTAGGCAGGCAGGCGAGGCAATGCGTTATACGTAGGGCTGCCTCTGAAGATGGTTCAGAAATTTCAGCTGGTGCAGAATTCAGTGGCCAGGTTGCTCACCGGAGTAAGAAAGTTTGAGCATATTACACTGATCCTGGTATGACTGCACTGGCTACCAATTAGTTTCTGGGCCCAATACCTCAAGGACCGCCTCTTTCCATATGAAGCTACCCGGACCCTGAGTTCATCTTCTGAGGCCCTCCTTCATGTGCGTCCTCCTCGCAAGGTCCGGAGGGTGGCAGCACAAGAAAGGGCCTTCTCTGCAGTGGCTCCTCATCTGTTGAATGCTCTCCCCAGGGAAGTTTGCCTGGCACCTTCATTATACACCTTTAGGCGCCAGGCAAAAATGTTCCTCTTTAACTAGGCATTTGTTTGATCCAATTTACATCCTATGCCCTTTTAAAATATGTTTTTTTGGGGGGGGTATTGGGTTTCTGTTTTGATTTTTATTAGGTATTTTGTGGTTTTATATCTTGATTTTATTCTGTGAACTGCTCTGAGACCCCTGGGTATAGGGCAGTATATAAATTAAATAAATAATAATAATAGTAATATAATAAAACCATAACATCAAATCAGAAGGCTTTTCCTCTGTGGGTGGCTCTTCCCATTGTATTGTCACGGTGCTTGAATCCTCCTTGAGGGTTTCCCACTGAGGCATCTGGTTGGCTCCTGGGAGAACAGAAAGCTGGACAGGACGGGGCATTGGCTGGATATAGCAGGCTCATCTTATATGCTTATGTTCTTGTGAGAGTTCTCTGCTCAGAGGCCTTCAGACTTGGTGCTTGAGCCCCAGCTTTTGAAGGTTCTCAGGGACCCGAGAGAAGGATTCAAGACTCCTGAGTCCAGTCTCAAATTTTTGGGAGGAAACAGATATCTTGCTATGGATGGGTAGAGATGGTCAGGGAACTCCCAGGAAGCCTGGGTCCTATGTATACCCTTTGCAGGTGTGGTCAAATAGTTTAGATCAGAGGTGAGGGATCTGGGAGGTTCCCCCAGGTGTCTCTGGGCTGCATCTCCCAACATCCTTAACCATTAGCTGGTAATTTTGGTCCCAGTCTGTGTTGGTATTGGATTTTTTTATGGCTTTGCTGTTTTATTGCTTGTTGTTTCCCACCCTGGGCTCTTTTGGGAGGAAGGACTGAGTATAATTTAAATAAGGAATACAGTAAGTAAATTTGGAGGCCCATGAGGGGGGTGAGCTGTGGTCCTCCAGATACTATTAGACTACAGTTCACATCATCATCATCATCCAGTTATCGTTTAACCCACATAGCACTTTTAATGTCAGAAAGTGCAAAACACTGCTTCTGAACAGAGTGTTCCCCCACAACCACTGCCACCCTCTGCACATCTGGTTTCAGGCCCAGACACTTCTAGTCCAAGGAGTGGGTTAGGGCGTGGAAGAACCTGTGGGGCCCTTCAGAGATTGTCGAACCACAACTTCCACAGGCACTGCCCATTGGTCATGCTGACTGTGGCTGATGGGAGTTGGAGTCCCTTAAGATCTGGAGAGACACCAGTTCCCCAACTCTGCAGGAGGGCAGAGGAGCTTTTGAGCCAGCATGCCTGACTCCCGAGAGAGCAGGTGGAGGGCTGCTTTGAATTCTAATTTTTGTAGTTTGATTATTTGCTGAATAGTGCTACTTTCTAAGTGGTGTCCAAGAGGGGTCCAGCACGTATTCAGTTGAAACTAACAATAAAATCTGGGGGGAACTTACTTAAAGCGCTTTATGGATTATTTTTTAATCAGACTTCACCAAGAGCCTGAAGTCCAACAGGGGAGTGTTATTAGAAGTGGGAGGGAGTTCCACAGAACTAGGTTCACAGTACTGAAGGCACGGCTCCTGGCAGATGTGAGCTGTGTGTCTGAACCATGGCGGCACCCAAAGAGAGACAGCCTCAACAAGACCCTTGGGTGCCAAACTTTGAACACCTGCTGAAAGCTTTTCCATTCCTATGCATGCAAAGAAGAATACTTATTTCCACAGTGGTTAATGGATGTCTTTTTAAAAACTTTGTATGTGGCATTTATCATGTGGCTTTGTGTACTATTCTTGTAAACCGATTTGTTGTGGTTTTTTTAATAAACACGAACTCCCCGCAAGACCTCAGTGATCAGGCTGCAGTATAAAGGGATCCAGCGGAACCAAGTTCACAAAGGCCTTCTCAATGAATAATGGACCCTTAAATGTGTCCTGGTTGCGTCTGGGCAGGGAGGGCAAGCTTTTAAGCAGCCTCGGACACATGTTGTGATGAGAGGTCTGTCCTCATCGGCAGTCTGGCTGCAGCAGCTTGCCCCAGCTGGAGTTTGGGGCATGGGCAGCTCCACATGGAGCACATTGAAATAACTGAGGTTACCAGGGCTTGAACCACCATGGTGAAGAACGGTCATAGCTGGCATACCAGCCATAGCTGGTGAAACCTCCAGTGTGTGCTTTCTACTGATTCTGATGGTAGGACCCAAACCAGTGGATTCAAACATCGAGAAAGGAGATTCCGAATGAGCTTTCTGACAGTAAGATCTGTTCAGCAGTGGAATGGACTCCCTTGGAAGGTGGCCGATTCATGGGAGGGTTTTAAACAGTGATCAGATGAGCTGTGATTCTGGCATTGCAGCAGGGTTGGACTAGATGACTTTTGGGATTCCTTCCACCTCTGTGATTCTGGGACTGTCTTGTCAGTGCAGGTGGTACTGAGTTAGATGGACCTACGTTTTTGCAACTGCCTATATCCTTGCCTGTATGTTTGCCTTTGAGACTCTGGAAGGGGCAAATGTGCCAGCCACTTTAGGCCTGTAGCTGCTTGACAGATTGATTAGGACTCAGATGTGTGTCTGCATTGGAGGTGGGAGCGAGAACTCCTCATTTGCATGAAATTGGGAGCTTTTTCCGGAAGCAGCTGCCAGCGCAGGGTCTGGAGCTGACGTGGTGATGAATGGCAGCAGAGGGGTGGCATGGGAGGAATAGGAATGCTGCCTCACTCTGATGCCACATGCAGCCTTCGGCCATGCGGGGAAAGGCATGCAGCGGCCCTGCCTTCTCCTTGTCACTCTGCATGTTGGGGCCTTGTTGCTCACGCCATTGGGGGGGGGGGATATTGCTTTGCCTTGCTGAATAGATGCTGGTGTGTATGTCTGTGTCCTTGCCCATGCCCTGTGGAACAAGGGCACTCTGACATCAAGGGAGCTCTGTTTGCAGCCTAGGGCCAGGGAGAGAGGTGGGGCTGTGTCCTTTGACCCAGGGGACATGAGGGGCCAGTCCTAGGGACCAGGAAGTTCTTTGGGTCATTGCAAGAGAAAGCCCCAGGGCTGGATTCCGCCACTCTGCTTTCTTCATTGTCAGTTCTGGGTCGCTCAGCCATGTGTGTGTGCGTAACTCTGATCTGTCACACAAAGGTGACAGCGGTGGTTGCTTGCATGCAAAGTCAATGCACACTGGGTTCAGCACTCTGATCTGCACTGGATGTGTGCCTGTGGGCAGAAGGGGGCCTTTTCACAATTGCTCGCAGCCGACGAGTTTGCCCCTAAGAGCCTCCTTTAGCCCAGCCTTGCAAAGGAGTCCTCAGCAGCTACTGGACTTCAGTCATTCTGCGCAGCCTGCCTGTGCGCACAGACCAGTGCTAAGCTGCTACAAACTTCCCTGCCTGATCGCCTGGAGGCAATTGCTTAATCACCACAAGCAACCAGATGAGTGGCTGTTGACAGGCCTGCCTTAGCCTTTCCGTCTAACTTACAGTCGGGAAACATTCTCAGCTTCTCAGTGCACGCCTTACTTATTTATTGAACAAACGTGCATCCCACACCTTCGACCACTGGGAGTGTTCCCAGGGCAGTAAAGTATGGATTCTGCTCTGCTCTGATTGGGGAGGAGCATCATAGCTCTGTGGCAGAGTGTGTGCTTTGCAATGCGGAAGGTCTCAAGGGTTCAGTCCACAACAGAAGCATCTCCAGGTAGGGCTGGGAATGTCCCAAGCTTGAAGACCTAGAGGGCCGATGCTGCCAGTCAGAGTAGGTAATATTGAGGTACATGGACGAGTGGGCTGGCTCCCTTCGGAGGAGCTTCCCATGCTTTGGTGGTTCTTCCTCGACAGATTTCCACCCAAATATTCCTAGGCCTGTCTTCTGTCTTCCTCTGGGATGGGTGCTGGTCTTGGTGGTTTCCATGCAGAGTTCCTCTCAATCAAATGTGTTGCAATTTCAAGATGGTGGGGCAAGCTTTTTATTGAAGGGAAATTCCTCCCAGTCTCATTGACACCTGGGACAATGGGAAAGGAGGGGGTGGGTATTCCTGTTGGGCCCCCAGGCACCCACTCATACCCACTGACCTGCTTTGGGAAACTGGTCGGTTGGAGGAGAGGCCAGCCGTTGACTCTTGGTTTTGCTTCACTAACCCTTTTCCTTCCTGGAGCAGTTTTCGCTCACGCCTGATTCTTGCCGGCCGCAAACGCCACACGCCCCCCTCAAGGCTGCCTTGGTTTGCGTGGTTCTCCCCCCTCCCACTCCCACCCCCACATTTTTCTTGTTTTTAACCAGGAAAAAAAAAGCATTTTCTCTCATTGGGCGATGTGACTGTTTGCCCGAAATGCTTTTTTTTTTAATCCTCAAAGAAACCAAACTTCTTTTATTTTCTTCCCCTGTTCCCCTCTTGTTATGATTATTATTATTGCTTTGGTTTTGTCTGGCTCTGTCCGGGATTTTGAGTTTCTTCTCCTCTCTCCTTTCTGTTTGTTTCGGCATCCGACCCTCAAACCTTCCCCCTTCTCTATCTCCCGGGGGCCTGGATGTCTGTCACAAGTTAAAAAATGCTTTTAAATTGTGGCAAAGAGGGGAAAACCCTCCTTTTTTTCGTGCGTTTATATGACTCGTCTTTTTCTTTCTTTCTTTTTTTCTTTCCTTCCCCTTCAAGGTCCAGCTCACCTGACGCTAAACAGCCAAGGTATGGTCTTAAGTTTCTTTCCACAAATGAGTTTTTGATTTCCTCCTCCTCTTCCTCTCTCCATCTCTCTCTCCTTTGCCATCTCCTTCTCCATCTCCCTCCTTTGCGCTCTCTCTCTTTCTCTCTCTGATTTTTCTCCTCCAATCATCTGCTTGAACCATCTCATCATCCCGTGTTGGTTTCTGACATTGCCTCGATTTCTCGCTTATGCAGCTGGGAAAAGAAAAGAAAATGTTTTGGTTGTGTTTTATACATGAATGTTTATTAGAAAAGAAAAGGGGGGGAAACATGTTTCGGGGAGGAAGCCAAAGAAACTGCCTTTAATCTTGCGTCGCTGCTACAGAGCTTTGATGAACTGTGTGACTTATGCTGGTGATCTGATTATTACAAGCCCCATGTGGGGCTTGCTTCATTGATTGCTTCTGATGCCTTCTTGGGGATTCATCTGCTGGGGGGCACAAACTGGCATCCCTCACCCATGGCGCAGTGGGTCTGGGATGTGCCAGCTAAAGTGTGGCAGGAATTTGCTGCAGCCCTTATCCAGCCCTCCCCACCCCTTCCGCCCTGCTATCTGAACAAGTGCATTGGAAACCCCCCGGTGAGGGGGGTGGGCCAGGGGTGTACGAAGGGGGGGCGGGGGGCATTCCGCCCCAGGTGCCACCACTGGGGTGGGCTTCCCTCGGAACAAGCATTTTGGGGAGAGGGAGCCTGAGAGGAGCCCCTTGTTGGGTCACCCTGGTTTGAAAGAGAGGAGGCTTCCTTCTGCTCAGCTGAAAGGTGCCAATCGGGCTTGGCACCTCCTAAACTTTGTTGGCTGCCTGATGGAGTCCAGCAGGGAAGTGCTTTGCTTGTCATTTGCTGCTTTTGTGGGGACCAGGAGGCTTCTCTCTTTGTTCGCCCCTCTCTGATGAGAAAAGAATGGGCCACGCTCATATCCCCATGCACAAGGGGTGCATGGAGGAGGCTGTTTCAAAAAGGCCAACTCCTCTTCTGCTCCAGAGGAGAGGCAGCTCTCTGCCCAGAAGTTGTCATCCTCACTCCCATTTTTTTTTATCAGTGGTGGTCAATAGTAGCTCAAGGCTGTTGTGTGACCATCATGCTCTAAAGGGATGGGAAGTGAGAAACCCACAGTTGCCCTCCAGATGTGGCTGGAGCCCAACTCCCATCATCACCCCTAACCCATGCTGGTTTGTGGGGTTGATGGGAGTTGGATTCCAGCAATGTCTGGAGAGCCACATTTATCGCTCTTAAACAGTGTTGGGCTACTCTTGATGGTGTTGGACTACAATTCCCATCATGAACAGCCAGCTTAACCCAATGGGAAATGTAGTTTGGACTATCTAGAAAACCCAAGGTTGAATACCAGAGAGGGGCAACTGAGCAGTCAACCAGCCATAGTGCTCGCATTAAAGCACTCTTTGCTGGCTGTGGAAAAGCTTGTTGGTCCAAGGAGGTTAGACTTCTTAAAGAGACACGAGGGTAGCACCAATGAGGAGACAAGTTGCAGTCCATCCAGAAGGTGCCACATTTTTTTGAGATGACCTCCCAGTTCTCAGACTCTGTTCTTTCCCAATCTGGCATGACACCAGCTTTGTCCTTGATCTCTTGCTCTTCTTCTTACATTGGCCCAGTGTGGTTTGGAGTCAGGGAGCCTCCGAATGAAAGCCAGCAATGTTGTTAAGCTTCAGGGTGGGCTTCACACTCCGAAACATTAACCGTAATATCAATTAACCATAATGCAGGTGTGCTAGGAACGAGGGACAGCCCATACCCCCTTTCCTTTTGGTAAATGTTTAAAATAAATAGAAACCAAGCCCCAGGAGTGGAGTCTGAAAAGCACCATGGCTTGGGCCAGGTCTCTAGAGAAGGTGATTCAACAACCTCAGGGCCACCCAGACACATGTCATCCTTAGGCAGAGCCCACGACTGACAAGGCTTGCCCTGGCTTGAGGCTCCAAGCACCTCAGCCTGGACACCATTTTAATTTCTCACAAATTCCATAGTGACTGTCATTGTTCTTGGGCATTGTAGAGAATTTGGGTGGTGGCTGCGCCCAGTGTGCAACTGCTGCTCTTGGCAGGGTTACAGTGGTACCTCGGGTTACATACGCTTCAGGTTGCAGACTCGGCTAACCCAGAAATATTACCTCGGGTTAAGAACTTTGCTTCAGGATGAGAACAGAAATCGTGCATCAGCGCAGTAGCAGCAGGAGGCCCCATTAGCTAAAGTGGTGCTTCAGGTTAAGAACAGTTTCAGGTTAAGAACAGACCTCCAGAACGAATTAAGTTATTAACCCGAGGTACCACTGTACCGATGTAGAATGGGGTCCACTAGAGGTTTCTTTGGCCAAGGCCACCTTCAGACCAGGAGCTGACCCTGGAAGCTGCCACCACATCCCTGCACACATGTGCCCTTCTTTGAACCACGTTTGACTGAGAGGTGTGATGTCCTGGTCCGCTTTGGGGATCTGGATGATGCAGGGATCAACTGGACAACCCTAACGTAACGGGATTTATGGGCCAGAAAAGTCTTGCCAAAAATAGTTTCCTTTTTAAGTACCCTTTAGCTGCCCTTGGGCTGCCCTGTTGAACCACAATGCCCATCACCTCGGCATAGTGATAAACCAGAGTTGCTGGCTTATCATGGTGGCTTGGGAATGAGCTGTGCACATGGCTGGATCTCTCCTGTTCCTCCCCTCCCAGGGTTTGAACGGGAGGAACAAGCTAGGGAGGGTCAGTTAAGCATGGTTTCCTGTGGTGCCCCAATTCAGGATCAGTGCTTGTTTCTTCCCAATGAGCCGGGATCCAGCAGCCAGCAGCAAACCATGTTTCAGTCTGGCAAGAGATTCTGGTTTCTTGGAAGAGAAACAGACCAGGATCCCAGGTGTGGATGCTGTCTCAAGCCAAGTTTCACAATGGCTCCCTGAATTTGCTCTTGTGCTTACACCAGCAAATGAGGGGTTGGGGCGCCTGCACCAAATGATGCTTCAGATGCCGCATAATCCATGATAAACCAGCAATCCTGATTTATTGTATTGTGTGACTTTGATATGACCCATTTTGCGGGGAAGTATCAAGTTTTTTGTTGTTGCTTGTTTGGTTTTTTTATTAAATTTATAGACTGCTTCAAAGCATAAAGCCATCACAGTGGTGTACAGGGTAAAAACAGAGTAAAACACTGAAACACAAGCTCTGAAAGCAGTAGAATCAATTCAACAAGCTCTTAAAACAACAAAAGCATTTAATCAAATATAAAATTGATCTTCCATAAATGATCAAGTCATACCACAGGGAAAGCCTTCCTGAACAAAAATGTCTTCAGTAGATGCCTAAACTTCATCATGCTGTGTGCCTGCCTCACTTCAGCTAGTAATTGATTCCCAATTTCTAGTTCAGGCTAAGTGCCGATAGATAGATAGACAGACAGACAGACAGACAGACAGACAGACAGGCAAGACAGAAGTACTGTTTTGGGGGGACAGGAGGCAGGCAAGTGTGGAGGACTCCCTGCTCCTGAATGGGGTAACTGTGCCCCTGAAGGACCAGGTGCACAGCCTAGGAGTCATTTTGGACTCACAGTTGTCCATGGAGGCGCAGGTCAATTCTCTGTCCAGGACAGCTGTTTACCATCTCCATCTGGTACACAGGCTGAGACCCTATCTGCCCGTGGAAAGTCTCGCCAGAGCAGTGCATGCTCTAGTTATCTCTCGCTTGGACTACTGCAATGCGCTCTGTGTGGGGCTACCAGAAACCACAACTAATCCAGAATGCAGCAGCTAGACCGGTGACTGGGAGCGGCCACCGAGACCACATAACACCGGTCTTGAAAGACCTACATTGGCTCCCAGTACGTTTCCGACCCACAATTTAAAGTGTTGGTGCTGACCTTTAGAGCCCTAAACGGCCTCAGTCCAGTATACCTGAAGGAGCGTCTCCACCCACATCATTCTGCCCGGACACTGAGGTCCAGCGCCGAGGGCCTTCTGGCGGTTCCCTCGCTGCGGGAAGCCAAGTTACAGGGAACCAGGCAGAGGGCCTTCTCAGTAGTGGCACTTGCCCTGTGGAACGCCCTCCCACCAGATGTCAAAGAGAAAAACAACTATCAGACTTTTAGAAGACATCAGAAGGTAGCCCTGTTTAGGGAAACTTTTACTGTTTGATGGACTATTGTATTTTAATATTTTGTTGGAAGCCGTCCAGAGTGGCTGGGGAAACCCAGGCAGATGGGCGGGGTATAAATAATAAATTATTATTATTAGTAGTAGTATAGATGATAGATAGATACATACATGCCCACAAACACAAACACACAAGGCTGCACTGAGGCTGCCAGAAAACATACCACTGAGACTCGGTGCAGAATCCTAAGTCTGAAGATGGGATGGTGTGTACGGCCTCACTGGTCATCTTGGTGCTACCATGTCAAAGGTGCAAGGTCAAAGGCCTCTGCCACAAGTAGGATACCAGGTGCCATGCCCATCCATATCTTGGCTTAATGTGGATGGTGCCCCCCTAGTGCCCCTTTTAATTCCCCCTCATCCATGTAGTGGTCTGCTCCAGCTACTGGTGCCCCACATATTTTCCTCCCTAAAGCTGGAGGTTGCCTTTGCTCTGAAAATCCAAATTGGAGAGCTACATCAATTGCATAAGGCACTGTTTTCCAAAGTGTAGGTTTCAAAGGCTACACGGCATTAAATATATATATATATATATTTTACTTCATCATACTTATATTTACCTGCAGAAAACAATTCAAAGATAAAACAGTATTATTAAAACTACCCCCAAATTATCTTTTACCGAGAAGGGGTACATGATTATTGTAAGTTTGGGAAACAATGGCACAGGGACTCTCCAGAATTAGGGGAGAGAAAGTGTGGGACAGCAGCAGTTGGAGGGGAACCCCACACAGACATGGAGGAATTAAAAGAGGCACAAGGGGCTCACCATCCACATTGAGCCGAATTATGGATAGCACCCTTGATGCAGGAAGTCAGCCCTATTGGAGGAAACATAGTATTTCTCTGGATAATAACCAGGTGTGGCTTTGGGTGACTCTCCAGGACAGGGGAGGAGAACCGCCTTGGTCAGGTGTTGTTCTGGCTCCAGCTACTCTCAACCTCAGCCTGCATAGCCAGAAAGCTATAAATGAAGGATATCTGTGAGATCCTGAAGGATGGGGGCCTCAGGAGTGAGCTGCCATCCTGGCACATGTGACTTAGCAGATGGTTGCAATTGTTTTAGATGGATTAACTTTAGTTTTATGTTCGAATGTTTCCTTGTTTGTTTTCCAAATACGTCAGTGACCCTGGGATATCTCTCACGACGGAAATCACATAAATGGGGTCCTCTTTTGTCGAGTAATGAAGCCAGAGGCTTCCCTCTAACTGTCCTGGCTTTCCAGGGGCACCAGCTACAGGAGGGCTTGGGGCTTCCTCTGCTGATGGGCCTTCTCCGGGCAGCAGCGCCAAGCGGCCAAAGAGCCACCATTTTAAATTTTGCTCCATGCCCCAGTGTCGCTCAAGGGCATTGTGGGAAATTTAAAATGGCAGCTGCTCAAACTTGTCCAACCAGCATTGCAGGGGAGGCCCAGGGCAAGAGGCTGTCCTGCGGGAGCCCTGCTAGGGGGCTGGCGCTCCAGCAGGTCCCTACCCCAGCCCACAATGATCCTCGAAATTCTATTATTTTTTTTAAATAAATTTTTATTAGGATTTTCTCATTTTTTTAAGACAAACAAAACATAAACATACATGTCAACACTACACACAAAAAACACATATAATTTTAAAACCTTATTTTCTTAACCACTTTCCCGGACTTCCCCCACCACCCCTTCTTGCATCCCCATTCCCCATTCTCCCCCCCCCCTTCCCCTGGTTTCGATCCCCAAAAATTGTCCTTCAATCTATCAGTTCTCAGCCTGGATCTATCACGCCCGAGGCCCTTAAATCTCTCTCAGTCCCTTTCAGCCGGTTTTGTTGACAGTCCTTTATGTTGAACATCAGATCTTGGAGCATCTTTGACCCAATAGGGTCTGTATTTTTTCCAACCAGTCCTCCATATTTAAGGAAAGAGTCCGGATCCTGCTTCTTGTTCTTTCTCAGCCCAAGTTTCCCAAATGTCCCAAACTTTCCAGTCTTCACCTTGATCAAATTTGTAATCCATAAGTCTTCCGGACTCCCCATAGGGAGAAATCCCCAAGCTTCACTCTCCATTTCAAGCCAAATTTCTGACTTCCAAATTTTTTCTTCTTTGTGTGCTAGCTTAACAGGCCTCTGGTTGTTCTTTTTCAGTTGCATCATTTCTGCTCCTCCTTCACATTCCTCCGAAACAGCACATATGTCTTGTTTTCCAGCTGTAGATTTTTCTTGAGTCGAGTCCACTACTTCAGCAGATGTGTTTATTTTAGAGCTCAAGGATATGAGATTCATAGACATAACATCACTCTGCTCTTGCAGTTTTCCCAGGAACTCAAACACCCTGTCCAACTCTGCTTGTAATTTTCCATCTGCAGCCATTGTAATGTCCCAAGTCCCCTCTAGAGGGATTTTGGTTAGTAAGTGTTCTTTCTCCAACAATCAGGTTATTTTGTTGTTATTGCCTCTCTAATTTTAAAAGCTTAGAGTCCAATATAACAAAAGTAACCGACACAAGTAGCAAAAACAGAATTTCCTGACTTTGACAGCTCAGTTGACAGCTGTCCAACTCTGTAGATATCTTCACAGGCTCCCTCACGGGTCGCTCCCGGATCGGGGGGGGGGGGGTTACACTTCCTTCTAACAATCAGTTCTAATCCTCCAGTAATAAACTTATCGATCCAAGTCGTGAAATTAAGAGTTTTATCCCGAAGAGAAAAAGACAGTCTCTCGATCTTAGTTTTTTAATCCTTGCTTTAAGATGTCTGCAAGGGGGGGAGGCGGACTTCCTTTTGGCACTTCCCCCGGTCGTACCGAATTCAAAGTAAATTTTTAATTCCAAATTCCGTATTACTCACGGGTTGTCACTTTTGGAGTCCGAATAATCAAGGAAAGAAGTCAGCGCTCTCCAGCTATGGCTTGCGGCTTCACTCCGTGGAAGAAGCGGTCTACTCACAGCACCACGCCGCTCTCCGCCACCCGCTCCGAAGCCTTGAAAAAAAAGGCTTCTTTGCAGGTCGGAGGGGGCGCAAATGGTGCCCGCCGAGTCACCAAGTCCACAGGCATCCGCGCCTGTGGTATCTGAGGGTCCCCGCGCCGCCGCCGCGGCAGGACCCCTCTTCCACTGAGCCGATTCCCTCCGGAGCTCGGAGGGAATCCGCCATTTGCTGTTCGCGCTAACCCGGAAGTCTGATCCTCGAAATTCTAGGCCCCTGGAGTTGGATATTCTTTTGCTAGGGGTACTTGTTCCCTCTTTGACCTTGGAAATGACAGTAAACCAGGTTCAGAGCTGTAGGGTTGGCATGAAGAGATTACAGAGGGGAAATGAGCCACTTCCATGTACAGGGTGTCAGGGTCACATCCGCCACCGGGTGTTTAAAACACTATGATACTGCTTTAAATAGTAATGGCTTCTTCCCCCAAAGAATCATGGGAACTGTAGTTTGTTATGAGCGCTGATAATTGTTAGGAGTCCCCCTTCATTTCCCTCACAGAGCTCCAATTCCCAGAGTGGTTTAACAGTCAATCCCTCTTCACAGGGAACTCTGGGAAACAACAACTCCCAGGATTCTTTGCAGGAAGATATTATTCATTTCCCCCCATTGCATTTATATACTGCTTTCCTGCAAAGCCACCCAATATGGTTTACAATTTTAAAGTACCACAGCAAATGATAAATAACATTTAAAATGGGGAAGGAGGGACAGTCCGACGGGAGCAGGTCCTGATTTTGTCGGGGATGCTCTTCACAATCAATCAATTGGTGTTTAGGGTTTAATTAGGTATTAATAATGATAATAGTAATAATTAGAAACAGACAATGTATTTAAAAACGCAAACAACAACACAGCCGATGAAAAGTTCCCAAAGAAGAAGATCAGGGCCAAAAATAATAATAAAAAAGCGAAACACCAGATCAGGTAGTTAGCCAGACCTTCAGAACTATGTTTTTTTTTTTTTTTGCTGGTTTTGAAACACTGCCAGAATGGAAGCCAAATGAATTTCTTGGGGCAGGGAATTTGCGAGCTGTTCCTGGATTGCTGAGGGTGCATGTGTCACTATGTTCTTCCACTCCAGGGATGGGCCATATGACTCAGCAGCCCTTGGGCCCAATTCAGAAAATCCCCTGTAAGCCATGAGTTCAGACATCTGGCAAGATCGATCTGTTCCTCTTCCTGCAGTTTGCTGAACTGGGAGAGGGATGGCAGAAAAGGGGGCTTCAGCCCTGCCCACTGCTTCCAAGAGGCCCTCAACAGACTCTTCTGGAGGGGATGTGGCCCTCAAGAGAAAAAACGTTGTCCATCCCTGCTCTTTTACCATCTGGATAGCTCAGGTTGTCATCAAGGGCAGCCCCGTGACTGCTTGTTTTGCAGCAGTCTAACTTGAAGGTTGTGAAGGAAGGAATGGTGGTTGCTGGTTTCACAAAGAAAGAGTAGCAGCCAATTTATTTGAATGCATATGTGCCCCACTCCCCCAGAGCTCAATGTGACCTTTGTGGCCAACTGAGATTTTGAATCCAGGTCTCCCAAGCCCAGCCCATTCTCCACAATGATAGACAGGTGTCAGGAGCCATTGAAAAGCATTTCAGTACTCTAGCCCCGGTGCTGGATCCAGCAGGTGAGGGGTGGCGCTCCATGGCAGGTCACCTGCCTGGTATGCGGAAGGGCACACTTATATTATTATTATTATTATTATTATTATTATTATTATTATTATTATTATTGAATCATAGAATTAGAAGGGGGCACAAGGGTCATCTAGTCCAACCCCCTGCAATGTGGGACTCCTTTGCCCAATGTGGGGCTTGAACCCACAACCTTGACATTAAGAGACTCGTGCTGTACCAACTGATCTATCCTAGCTGTCAAAACCTCAGGGAGGGAAACATAAAATTCACCAACACGGTTGCCCCCAGAGTGTACTATCCTCTCATTACACAGCTGTGCTACTGATCTTTTAAACACCTCTTTCAGTATGTTGGGACTTGTGGTCCAGCAATAGCCTGAGAGCCACCAGGGGAAACCCAAAGGCAGCATATCAGTGCTTTAGCAAGCAAACCCACTGATCATAGAATTGTTGAGCTGGAAGGGGGACCAGAGAGTCATTGAGTCGAACCCCCTGCAGTGCAGGAATCACATGCTCCTCCCTTGCTGTCTGTTCCTGCCAGCCCAGAGCAGGGACTGGGCCAGTGACCCTCCTGCTACTCCAGCAAGGGAACAGCTCAGCTACCCTGAGGCCTGGCTGGGGGAAGGGCCGTAGCTCAGAGGTAGAGCATCTGCTTTGCATGCGGAAGGTCCCACCTTGAATCCCTGCTGGCATTTCTCAAGTAGGACTGGCAGAGAATCATTGAGCTGGAAGGGACCCTGTGGATCATCTAGTTCAATCCTCTTCAATGCAGGAATATGCAGCTGTCCCATACGGGGATCGAACCTACAACCTTGGCATTATCAGCACCATGCTCTAACCAACTGCGCTATCCACTTGGGCAGGCATAGGCAAACTCGGCCCTCCAGATGTTTTGGGACTACAACTCCCATTCCCTACGTCGGCTCCTAATGCTCCCCCTGTGCGTAAGCAACGCAGCCATACGACTAGAATTGAAGATCGCATCCTTAGAAACTTGCCTGTGGAAGCAAGTCTTCAATTATTGGTTATCATTGTGGCATAGATTACCAGACCATTATCTTGTCCAATGCTTATGGCGAGATGAATTCTCCAGCCTTTGGACTAGTAGAATTCACGCCAAACTCTTGAGCTATGGAATCTCTCCCTTAGATTCCCTAAAACTAGATCAAATCACTGCTCAAAGACTGATCCGCCAAAGACTGGATGACATCGATTTACAGCGAAATTATTCGCTGGGGGGAGGTGTTTGTTCGCCCCAGAACATTGGTATCACTTTAACTTACTGCGTTCCATCATACCTCTCCTCCCTTTCGACTGTTGCTCACAGGCTGGCCTTCACCAAAGCGAGGTTTAACGTTTTTCCCTCCAATGTCCTGAGACATAGATTCTCAAAGGGCCAAGCCTCCGCCATGTGTGTATGTGATAAGGAGACGCCGGAGTCGCTTCAGCACATTATGTTTACTTGCCCCTTGTTTAATGTGCCACGGGCAAATTTGTTGGGACCAATCATACAGAAGCTAGAGGGTACCCCACCAAAATTCCATCTTGCCCAAATCCTGCAGGATAAGGATATCCATACGACCCTGAGAGTGGCTAGGTTTCTGGTCGCTGTCCTTACCCAAAAGCGCTGCCAAGGTGCACTACAAGCTAATTAAGGCGCACTATGTCATTCCATCTTACAGTATTTTATTGTTATAGTGATGTTTTAGCGACTGTTTTTTCCCACGTGCACAAGCTGTTATTTATGTCTTGTTTTTTATCTGTATGGGCCTATGGCCGTAATAAATATCTATTCTATTCTATTCAACTCCCATTATCCCTAGCTAACAGGACCAGTGGTCAGGGATGATGGGAATTGTAGTCCCAAAAAACATCTGGAGGGCCAAGTTTGCCTATGCCTGCACTTGAGGATAAAGAGATCTGCATTTGAAGCCATGTTTCAGCTATGCAAGGTCACTCTAGAGTCATAGAATTGTAAGGTACCACAAGGGTCATCTAGTCCAACTCCCTGCAATGCAGGCATTGTTTGCCCAACATGGGGCTCAAACCCACGACCCAACCCTGCTTGAAACGCTGGAGAGCTGCTGCCAGCCAGTGTAGACAATATTGAGCTAGAGGGACCTCATGATCTGACTCAGCATAAGGCGGCTTTCAATGTTCCTTTGTAAGGCTTGGTGATCCACCTGCCTCCCGCCCTGAGCTCTGACACCAACAATTAAGATGCACAGGCTGAGAGTGTCTATGGCAGCCCCTGCCAACCCTGCCTTTTGCTGGAGCCCAGCAGGTCTGGATCCAGAGAACGTCATAGTGCTTGGTTCCTCCTCCCAGGTAGGGAGAGGCGGCCTCTGCCTGCCAAGGAAGCACAGTGTGTCCATTGCTCCTTTGACAGAGGTGCAGCATCGCCAGGGGTTGATGAGTCGGGTCCTATGAAGAACCACTGACATCCCATGGCATTATGGTCTCCAGGGGGGCATTAACTTCCGCTTCTGTCAAGTAAAGATGCTTCCTTCTGGCCCCGGTAAAGTGCTTCTTCTTGGAGAAACGTTCATCAGTCTCAGGGTCTGGACAATAGCTTCACCTATGCTGGTTGGATTCCTGCAGTTTTCTCTGTTTGGGGCTACGGTTGAGGAGGGTGCAGCTGGTGTGGAACGCAACAGCTAGGTTGATTTGGGGGGGCAAATTGTCACTTGCATATAACACCCTGCTTGTGAGATTTGCACTGCCTGCCAATCTGCTGCAGGGCCAAGTTCAAGGGGTTGGTAGTAACACATAAGGTTCAATACAGCTTAGGACCAGGTTACTGGAAGTTCCACCTTTTTCCTTATACACACGCAGTGAGTCATTGCCTTCTGCTGGAGAGCTTCTCCTTCAAATCCCCAGAATATCAGAAGCCCATTCCCCAGTGACTTGGAGCAGGGCTTTTAGTGTGGCTGCCCCTGTTCTGGGTAAGAGCAGCCCTGCTGAGATACGACAGGCGCCCACGACCTGCACTTTCCAGAAACAATTGAAAATGTTTTTGTTCCAGCAATCTTTCATAGCTGGTTGCGGAGGGTCTCTGCCAGGGGTTTCTACTTTGCAGTGTTTACTTGCTGTTATTTTCTGTGTTTTTAACTTATTTTGTACATTGCTTTGAGAATGTGTGGCAGGTGATTAAATAATAAATAAAGAAATACTTGCATTCTCCATCCCTTTCTAGAGATGTGAAGGCCCTGAATTATTGTTTTTTTTGGGGGGGCGTGTTTTTCTCCACCCTCCCCACCAAAAAGCATTTTGTTTGCTTTTTCCTGAAAAACCGGGGGGAGGGGGAATGGATGATGAAATATTTTCTTTTAGAATGATGAACAAAACCTTTAAGATGAGGTGTTCATATATTTAGTCCCCCAAAATGATTTCTAAAATTGTTTTAACGGGAAGACTTTCACGTAAGACTGTGTACAGTATCAGCTCGTTACAATTCATGTGCGCTGAGGTCATGCAATCTTGTAGCTGAGCATTCAGCTCCCAAATGCAAGATGCATTTCTGCCTCATGACCATTGTCGCAAGGGGAGGAAGAAGGACCCAGTGCCTTCTCTGCTTTTGGCCTTCCTCTTGTAAACATGGTTGGTGGATCTCTTTCTGCCCTCTTCACTAGGCCTCAAATGTCTGAGGGTGGCAGAAAGGCACAGAGCAACACAATTATGTTGCCATCCAATTCACGCTGCTGCAGATTCTGTTGGACCCAAGATTCAAAGGCAAGGGTTGTCCGTGATGATAGCACTGACCCGATAGCACTGAGGAAGAAGGACCCAGTGCCTTCCCTGCTTTTGGCCTTCCTCTTGTAAACATGGTTGGTGGATCTCTTTCTGCCCTCTTCACTAGGCCTCAAATGTCTGAGGGTGGCAGAAAGGCACAGAGCAACACAATTATGTTGCCATCCAATTCACGCTGCTGCAGATTCTGTTGGACCCAAGATTCAAAGGCAAGGGTTGTCCGTGATGATAGCACTGACCCGATAACAAAACAAGCAGCACACTTTGGGCTTGGTGTTGGACAGATACATTCCAGTGTTGCAGAGAGCAGAATATCTTCAGGCTGAGGAAGGCAGTCTGGGATTCTGCCAAACATATCCCTCTTGCAACATGAGGGCAAAGCCTTTCCACAACAACACAGCCTCTATCTCCTTTTGCTTCTTACCTGCTTCAGATTCCTCCATCTTCTGCGTCATGTTGAAAGAAACTGGTCCAAGTTTGGAAATATAACAAATCAAGTAAATTATAATTTACTCGCCCTTCACCCTAATGCTCCAGAGCTGGTTACAACTATTAAAACACAACGATGAAAAAGTTGAAAACAACGTACAATCGCAGGAATAAATAAGCTGGCATGCGAAAGGATAGAAGCTGGCTTCAGTCTGGGCAAACCTTCAGTTTTGAGAAGTCCATGGAGAATGTGATGGTGACAAATATGAAGTAACTGAAACAGAGAGTGAGTGATAGCTAAGAGAAAGAGACTGAATAAATTTCCTGTAGAGTTCACAGAATTTTGTTTCCTCTCCTCTCTTTTTTCAGCTCTATTTATTTATTTACTTATTTGCTAACTTTCCATACTGCCCTTCATCCGAGAATCACAGGGCAGTTTACAATATAATAACACAAAAATACATATCATAGTACCAAACCAAACAATAGCCCCCAGTTTAAAACACCATAAATTGTGGGAAAACGAGAGTGCTTTATGTCTACTCGACACTGTGGAGAACTGAAGGAGACAATAATTGTCAGAATATTCAATAGTTTGTTTTACTAGAATGTGAGAATGTGGACAGATTCTGCTTTTACTGTTTTTTGCTGGCTCCTCATAAACTGGCAAAACCAAAGAGATGCCAAAGAAGTTCCTTTATGGTACAGCAGCTTGTTGCTCCATTTACAACAAAAACTTACAAATTCAGTTTGTAATTATTGTCTGTAGAAACTGTACAGTACTTTTGATAAACCAGACACGATACTTCTGTGGTAAACCAAGTTATGCACAATGCGGTTTATGTGAACGAAGTGACTGTTGATATTTAGAGAGTGCTAGAAAATGGTACTGATTATTATTATGTATTCTTTTTTAATCCCCCAAATCCCAGTCGTCGTCCCCCCCCCCCGAAAACGCCTGGTGAGGAAACAACAGTCCTTCCCCCCACCCCATGGCTTCAAACATTTGGGAGATTTTCCCTTTGGTTACATATATTATAAATAATTATAATAACTATTGTAGCTTGTTGTTTGTAGAAGGGGGGAGGGCGAAGCCAACTTGCAGCACCAGATGCCACTACAGCTTACCTGAGTGGGGCAGGGCAGTGGCACATTTGGGGTGGTGTCGGGGGCCTGGCATAGCCAATCTGGTGCCCCTTCCTCACTGCCTCAGCTTCACCCAGGTAAGCCGGTAGTGCCAGTGTTGAGAGGGCAGCTCTGTGGCTCCACTACACAGGCCGCTCTGAGATTGTCAACGGCCACCCCAATCTCTGCCAAGCAGTGTGCCAAGATTCCAGGGGTTTGTGTTCCTTTAAGGTTGCCAGCTGCCCTGTATAATATAAGATTGCCCCGTATTTCAATATAAAACGCTATGTCCTATATTGATAACAGTTTTGTCCTCTTATTTCAGATCTTTCTCTCTTTCTCTGTCTCTGCCAAGTTAGGGATCCTCTCCAAATGCATGTGTGTGAAAGGGCATGCATTTAAGCTCTGGGTAGCCAAGCACAGACAGAATTGCAAACTTTTGTGTATGTCTGCATGCACATGCATGTGTGACAAATTCCAGAGGGGCCATCCTGTCAGGCCGCAGTAGATTGTACTGGAATGCTTTGAAGTCACTTCAACACCAGATTTTGTGTGTGTGTGTGTGTGTGTGTGTGTGTGTGTGAGAGAGAGAGAGAGAGAGAGAGAGAGAGAGAGAGAGAGAGAAAGTGAAATTGTCCACCAACCGCCCAGCCCCATCCTGTATTTTGCCAGTGCCAAGGTGGCAACCCTAGGCATAGTGGAGTCTGTGGTTTATTCGCACATATTTACACCTGAGTTTTGGTAGAGGGATTGCAGAATATTACACCCCAGGAGCATCTCTTGTTGCTCTCCTGATAGCTTCAGCAAACTTGGGTCCAGAGCAGAATCCAGCCATGCTCCCCGGTCTCTGTGTGCAGCCTTTCCCAGCCAGCCCAGCCTCTCCCTGCCCCCATTTTCAAACCTCTCTTTAAAAACACCACAGATTTCCTTCGGTTTACATCACCACCCACTGTCCACTTGGAACTTCCCCCTCCCGGCTTACACTAAAATCTTATACCTGGTCTTTGTCTCTGTTCAGCATCCCCTCATGGGAGGAAGGGCTCACACTCCTCTGTTGCCTGGCACAGGGTAATTGCTCGTGTCGGTCAACCATTCCCTTCCTTTGAACTACATTATGGTTCTTCTTCCCAGGCGATTCTTGCCCAGGAAACTGATTCAGCCTGCATTTTTACACTGCTGAGCTGTCTCACACCCAGGTGAAGACTTTCAGGCATTTAGTAATTGCCTACATTCACTAACTCTAGAAATTATTGGGCTGGGGGGGGGAGAGAAGGAATCTGGTACCCAGTACTTTGAGGGATTCTTGCACTGCACGTACCCCAGCTCATAACACTATTTATAGCTGGCCAACATTGAGCCAGCATTTTATATAGCCACAGTTAGCACAAACTGGTTTGCAACCCCGTTCCTAAGCGGGTTTGCAAAGGGTGAGTTGGGCAAACTGTAGTCAGGACGACTTAACAGTAACCAGAATTAGCTCTGAAATGGAGGGCAGGGTGGGGAAGGAAGGTCTCAGGTGGCTCCCCCAGTAGAGCCAGTTTGACCTCTGGGCTCATATAAGCATATTGATTGTGTTTATTTGTATGGCCCCTTTCCAGGGTGCATGTGCTGTGCCCAAAGCGACTTGCGGCAAGCATTCATATTCTCAAAATACAAAGTGTGTGTGAGAGTGGGGGAAAGTCACAGAATCATAGAACTGTAGAGTTGGAAGGGACCCTCAAGGATCATCTAGCCCAGCCCCCTGCAATGCAAGAATCACAGCAAAATAAATCCCTGACAACCTCCGTTGAAAAGCCTCCAGTACCTCCTAAGGTAGCCCATTGCACCACTGAGCGGCTCTTACCACCAGGAAGTTCTTAACTGCTGCCGAAATAATAGAATAAAGAGTTGGGTGTGACCTTGGAGGTCATTTGGTTCAGCTGCTTGGTCAATGTAGAGTCTACTGTGCAGGATGTCAGCACAGCATCCCTGACAGGTCTTAAATGCTGTTCCTGCTCCTACTACTAAGCCATTTGAAACATTTGGAGGGGGTGGGGAGTGAGTGTGTGTTTACCTGCAACCGTCTTATCCCAGAAGTCTAATTTTGGAATGGATCGTTCTTCTGTTGCACTCCGGGAGGTTCAGCCGGTCATTGGTGTCCAGGCACGTGTGGGGCTGATGCGCTGTGCCTGGGGTGGGTCGGGGGGCTTCTGGCCTATCTTCCCTAATGCTGTGGTTCTGCTTCTCCAGTAGGGTCCCTACTGTACTCGGAAGGGGGGGCTGGGAGAGGATCCAGTGAGGTGCACCAGACATCAAAAGGTCAGTGTAAACCCTCCCTTTCCTACTTTCCCCAACCCCAAAGCCTCTGTGTGCCTGCAGCTGAATTAGGAGTGCAAATTAGGTTAAATGGGTCCTCTTTGCTTGGCTTACCTTATTTACGTTGCCATAGAATATGCAGGCTTTTGGCATCCACATAAGTGGAAGTGACTGGGAAACAGTGGCACTTCTTGTTCCCTTAAGGCCAATATTGCTAATTGCGGCTTAGCTTCCTAGTAACGTGGGCTTGTCAATCAGCAGATCGGCGGTTCGAATCCCCGCAACGGGGTAAGCTCCCGTTGCTCGGTCCCTGCTCCCGCCAACCTAGCAATTCAAAAGCACGTCAAAGTGCAAGTAGATAAATAGGTACCACTCTGGTGGGAAGGTAAACGGCATTTCCGTGTGCTGCTCTGGTTAGCCAGAAGTGGCTTAATCATGCCGGCCACATGACCCGGAAGCTGTACGCCGGCTCCCTCGGTCAATAAAGCGAGATGAGCACTGCAACCCGAGTCATCCAAGACTGGACCTAATGATCAGGGGTCCCTTTACCTTTACCTTTGCAACGTGACTGAAGAATTTGGTGAAATCCAGAAGCTTGCTTTTGCCCACAGCCACTTAAGTTGCCCCACATTCAGCAGCTCTGTTGCTGCCTGCCCTTTGGCACCTAGGCATCCACCACTGTCTGCTAAAGCCTTTGCCAATGTGCTGCCCCTCCAGATGTTTTGGACTACCACCCCCATCAGCGACCCATAACATCTGGAGGGGCACCAGGTGGGAGAAAGCTGCAGTGTTGGAGCCACTGTATGTGCTTTATGATGATCGGGACTTTCGGTTTCCACATTGCTTGTTTGACGCCACCCAAGTCCCACAGCCCAAGTCACCCATTAAATGACATTGTGGTGCTGATCCCCTTTAGCTGGAACTGCAAAATGGTGGGTGGCAATCAGAATGAAAGTAAATCCTACTGTGTGCATTGGAGCCTATTCCAAGGAAATTGCACCCAGGACTGCAGCCTTAAGCTTCGGCACTCTTTCCTACAAAAGTCTGGGAGGAGAGAATTTCAAGCACTGAATAATTTGCTATAGGTACCTATTATTAATATTATTATTATTAAATCTGTTGTAGATTGATGCAATTCTTTAAAATTTGCCACTGCTAATGTGGCTGGAGAAGGGCCCACCGCTTGAGGGAACTCCTAGGGTTTGCAGAAGTTTTACAAAAAAAAATTAGTGTGCATTATAACTTAAAATAAAATAAAAAAGCCCAATGACCACTGAGCATGCTCAGTGGTCATGGCATGCTAACTTAGGGTCCGTACGTGCTGAATGATAATGTGCATTCAGTGCTGGAGGCAGGTGCTGTACATGCGATGCCATCCCCATGACTTCCCCGTCCCATGCTGTTTGTGACTCTAAGGCACATTCTGCAAGAGTGGTTATAATCCGCTTTGTTCCACGTATGCCCCTCCTAAAAGCTTGCTGCCTACATGTGTATGCAGAGAGAGAGAGAGATAGTGCTTCCGCTGGTCACCTCCAATTGGGGCAGACCTACTGGCCTCGCATGGCTGTGCCATTCCCCCGTGCCATGTTTCTAGACGGGCTAAAGGTGGAAGCAGTAACTCTGTGTGCCCTTGTTTATTGGTGTGTTAACACACCAATTTCTAGCCCCTGTCTTCTGAAAAACTAGATATATCGATAGATAGAAAGACAGATACATTAGATTGTGTGTGTGTGTGTGTGTGTGTGTGTGTGTGTGTGTGTGTGTATAAACCACTAAGTAAGGGGAGAGGGGGGAAAGAGCACTGTTACACACTAATTTGAATAATGCCCACCTGTGTGTATGGACCACTTGGATATAGCTGCTGCTTTAGGTGATGTTATTGGGTGAAGGTGTGTACAATTGCAAACTGCTATCTGCAAAAGTGCCCTGCGAGGAAAGGACCCTTGTTTGCTTCAAAAGCCTTAATCTGTGTGTGTGTCATGGGATGTCCAGGAAGAGGGAACAGTTCACTGGAGTGGTGAACATTTTGTCATTTCGCTGTTGGGTTGCTTGATTTCGAAATATTCGAAGGAGCATCAAACTTTGGCTCATGCATTTCCCCTCCGTGGCCCAGAATAGCGTTTCCTGTTTTTGTGTGATGCGCACACAAAACACCGTGGACAGCTTTCTCCCTCCCCCCTCGCAGCAGAACAGTGCAACCACAACCCTGCAGACAAGGGACAGTCTCTGTTTGTGTATGGTGCATCTTTTTGCTGGGGCCTCCTCTGGGTGCAGATTGCTATGTGTCTCTAGTGGAACTGTAGACAGCTGAGTGTGCCATGGGAGAGGAGTGGAGGGCTTGTGGTGGGTGTTAACAAGGTTTGCAGTTGCGTGCAAGCCTGCTGTTCTCACATGCAGTCCTGGCACCCCTTTTGGGGAGGATCTTTTGATGTTGAGACCTGGGTGCACTCTATCGTTTGGCACCCCAAGGGTTAACAAGGCCCTCGGAGATAGACCCAGAATCAATTTTGTTGTAGCAAAAAAAAGGGAATCAGCATATTTACCAAAGGCGTTAAACGAAATCAATAACCAGCGTGCTAACGATAGGCTATGTTTGAAAGAGCTGTATTGGGTTTTTGAGCTAAATATATTCTCGAAAGTCTATCTAGGAACACAGAGGAAAACCAGCATATGCAGTGAGACTGGTTCAAGGGAAGAAGAGGAAGAGGGGTTGGTATTGGTTTGGCTGAAGAGACAAAGGGGGTGTCAGAGGGAAACTGGATACCGACTAGGGTCACAAGTGTCAGACAAAGAAGGCGAGGACAGAGTGTGGGATGGGTTTTAATAGGTAGGGGAGTATATATTAATTGCATTTTATCCCTCCAGGCCCCAATGTGTGTGAGCTGTACAGAGTTTTAAAAGTCCCTTAGCAGCAAAATTGAAGCATGTAGGAATAGGCCATGAAGCCTTCATTTAATTAAGTCCAGCTACGAATTAAACTGGCTTCCCCCGTTCTTATCCCGCTTAACGAAGAAATCAGACAACAGACTGGAAATATGATTTAACCTACTCAATAGTCTTGCATTGGTTTCCAGCTTCAGCAGCAGTAAAAACCGTGCAGGTAAAATGCTTCCAGTTTAGCAAGCACAGGGCACATCTGTTCTCATGACTGGTCAAGAAGAGGGAGGTTTTAGGGCCCATCTCTGAGAAATGCAATTGGAAACTTTCGAAGCATGACTAGAGGATGGGCTGGAGGTCTCTCCAAGAAAGAGACACCTGATCTGGCCGGGGGCAAATGCAGAGGAAGGACTGACATTTTCAGTGATCGTATCTTGGCTGAACCCTTCCAGAAGGAGCCTGGTGCCTTACTTGCTTACTTTAGAAATGCAGATTTGAAGGGAGTTTGGGCAGAGACAGCAGACCATGGCTTTTCCAGGAAGTGTTGCAACTCAGCTTCCTTGAGCATGTTTGCCTGTGACCTCTGGGTGCCTCTGGTGTGCTTCTTAACCTGGATATTTGGTGGTCCTGGAAAAAGGTTACCTGGGTTGAGAGCACCCACCTTAATGTTTTGCAAGGCAAGAAGAGGGGAAACCAGTTATTCCAGATTAATTTATGTGGCAGTGCGCAGAATCAAAAAGAAGGGGGTAGGGGCACAAGAGAGAGCACCATTAGTCTAACTCTCCATAGTTTCAGCCCAGAGGTCTTTCCCAGCCCTAACTGGAGATGTCAGGATTGTGCCTTTTTTAAACGGGGCCTTGGGAAGATAGATGCCTTTGCTGAGATGGTATGTGGCTCTGTTCTTATAATAATAATAACAATTTATTATTTATACCCCACCCTTCTGGCTGGGTTTCCCCAGCCACTCTGGGAGGCTTCCAACAAAATATTAAAATACAGTGGTCTGTTAGATGTCCTTAGATATATAAAACCAGGCAAAGGTAGGCTCCTGCCCTATGATTGTCTCCGGTCATCAGGTGTGTCCATGTAGGTGTCTTGGGGCTCTGAGCCTGGCACTTTACGGGTGTTCATCCCCTTTGCCTCTCCTTCAGAACTGGGGGTGGCGGCGCAAGTCTTGGGCTCAGTGTCCACCTCTCTGTTACGTGTTTGTACACAGGTTGCCGCTTGCACGTTGCAAGAAAAACAGGGCATGCTCATTCATATGCATAGGTGCAAATTTAGGAAAAATCGTTGTGATTTAAATGGAATTCCAGTGCATCTCACCCTAGTAGGAGGACTGTGATTGTGGGATGCTGATCATGCTAAGCCTTTCATAGTGTCCACATGATGACGTCATTGGCTTCCCCCCATTTAATCCAGATGTGCCCTTTTGAAAAGTTCCAGTGTGTTTTTTTTACAACCACACACACGTCATGTGCCAACCCAGCTGCTGATGGCCCATGCGATTGCCCTTCAAAGAGAGGGCTGTCCTCTCTCTTTATGGCACATGCCTACCCGTGGCCCGCCTCTTTGGCCTAGATATTTTGAGCATGTGTGTGCATCTTGCAGAAGCGGTGTCCGATATTGCGTGGGGGCGTTTGCATCCGTGCTGAACCACCTTGCCTCTCCCTGCATCTTTGGAGAGGCTGACGCCCGCCAGCCCCGTCTCTCACTCAGGCACACGCCCCCCCAAAAAACATGCCAGCTGTGTGAAGCGTGAAAACTCCCAGCCTTAATATTTAATTACAAAGTGAGCAATTAATACACTCCGTCCAGGGAGGGTGGGGGAAGACTCCCAGGGATCGTTAACATTAATGATGCATTCAATACAAATAAGATGCCATTAATATAGAAAAGGCTGTGATTGATTTTAATCAGGGTGTTCTGGAGAGGAGACCAAGGAAAGGGCAGCTTTTATGGGAGAGCGGGGAACTGTTGGGCAAGGGTAGAAGACCCCGCCACACTTCCTGGGAAAGGCCAAAGAGCTGCCTGGGGGCATCATCCAACCAACCCTGGGGTGACTGGTGTTGCCTGTCCACTGAGCCTGATTCTTATCAGGGGATAGGTAGGTTGGTGTCAGCTGGTGCACATCACAGAGATCAGCTTCTTTCTGGGGTTTTTAGTTCAGGATGAGGCCAATAGATCTCTGTTGGTCACTTTTCCCTCTGTGTTTTTAAAGTCCTTGGGAGAAATTCAGTGCAGCCCTAAGGAGGCCACTCCTTCAGCACAGGGTTTCACATTTTCTGGCTCTCCGGAATCTGCATGAACCACCTTCATACCTGGAGGAGTTCACTTCTTAGGCAAGACCTTAGATCAGGGGCAGAGCATCTGCTTTGCATGCAGAGGGTCCCAAGTTCACCCCTTAGCTTCCTTTGGGGTTTTCTTTTAGAGACCCAGGTAGCAGATGGCAGGGAAGACCTTTCTTTGTTACTCTGCAGAGTTTCTGCCCATCAGAGTAGAGATGGGGTGGGCTGGATGAGGCGTCTGACATTTCTGCAGTCTCCAGCATTCAGAAGCATCACTGCCTCCGGCTATGTAGGAGCAGAGCACAGCCATGGTGGCTGTTAGCCATTAATAAACTTGTCCTTCTCCGTGAATTGGTCTAGTCCTCTTTTAAAGCCATCACTAACTCCTGCAGGAGTGAGTTCCACAGTTTAACCATGTGCTGCATGAAGAAATTCTTCCTTTTATCTTCCCTGAATCTTCTGAGGCAGGGACTTACTCAGCATCACTCTTAACCCACCTACCTCCAGTTGAGCCCAGTCATGACCTCCCAGTTAAAAATCCTTAAAAATCAGCTTGGGGACAGGATGGTTATCACAAACAGCCATGCATTGTACTATGCCTTGAACCCGGGACCTTTTGCATGCAACGCAGGGTTATAAAGACTAGGACTAGCCGCATGAGAAACAGTTCTATACAAATACGATTTTGGTTTGAAACGCAGTGTAAGGTAGTCTCTGTGGGGAGTATATTGTATTTAATTATGGGGTATCAGAGTTTTTAGGAAGTTAACCAGGCTGGGATAGCTGGGATAGCAGGCTTGTTGGTTTTTGAATGTCTGATGTAGATTTTTTCAATTTCGTTGTTCTGCATGGGGCAATGACAATAAAGATTACCGTATTGTATTGTATTGTATTGTATTGTATTGTATTGTATTGTATTGTATCGTATTGTATCGTATCGTATCGTATCGTATCGTATCGTATCGTATCGTATCCCACCACTGAGCAGTAGCCTCTCCCTAGTTTTGTTTTAGAAGACGCAGGCCTTTTTTCATTGATTGCATGGAGTCGTCCCTCTTTTAAATCCCAGGGATTTGGCAGGCGATCCTGGGGCTTGAACCTGGAGCCTTCTGCATGCAGAGGGGATGCTCCACCACTTAGCTATAGCCCTTCTCTGAGTCAGGAGGGGGCACGTGCCCTTTCTGCTGGCAGGTGGTCCAGTTAAGAATGCAGGAGACTGCAGGCCAAAGTGTCCTGTACTCCAGCACAGCAGGGATCAGCTGTGGTAAAGAGGATACCTGGCAAGACGAGCCCTGCTGTGTGATTGGGCACATTTGCATAGAATCACAGAATCGTAGAATCGTAGAGTTGGAAGGGACTGCGAGGGTCATGCAGTCCAACCCTCTGCAATCCAAGAAACTTGCCCAATGTGGGGTTCGAACCCACAACCATGAGATTAAGAGTCCCATGCTCTGCCAACTGAGCTATTCCAGCATGCATTTGTGTGCTTTGCTGCAGAGGACATGTGTAGTGGTGGGGGGACTGAAGCCCTTCTTTGACCGCAGCACTCAGTCCCACTCTGAAATTGCCAGGCACTATGCATAACTGTGCTTTTGTTGGAACACTTGCCTTAGCAGCCCTGAGGACTAGCATCTTTATTTTCTTTTAATGGGCACTGTCATTCTCAGGCTGCCAAATCCTTTTCCCGAATGTGCTCTGGGCTGTTTGTGGCTGTGGATGCCTGGCCTGTGGACTCAGGTGGGGGAGGACCCCAGAGCTGTATGATAGTCCTACATTGTCTTCCTTGGTACCCAAGGAAGAGTTTGGGCAATGTCTGTGATGTAAGCTCAAGGTGCCATTTGTGATGCTTATTTGCCTGGAAGGGTGTGTGTGTGTGTGTGTGTGTGAGAGAGAGAGAGAGAGAGAGAGAGAGAGAGAGAGAGAGAGAGAGAGAGGAGAACAGCAGGTGTGTTGGGGATTCCCAGTTTGCTGGCAGGGCCCGAATCCTCTGCAGTGCCTTGGTGAGCAGCCCTTCCGAGGAGAACAAGCAGACTATAAAGAGCCCGCCTGAGCCTCTTATTCAGCATCTACCTGTTTGCCTTTCATCCCTTGCAGCAGCAGCAGCAGCCCCTCCCCATCCATCCCCCTCCTCCATTGCAGCAAGAGGACATAAACATCCCTGGATCAGGCTGCTGGCTTGGTTGCTATGCCGACCGTGCACTGGGATGTTGGCGTGCTGCGTCCCAAGGGAAGGGGAATAGGATTAATTGTCCCGAAGTCTTGAGTTGATGAGCTAATGACTGAAGCTGGCTGTGCGCTGGAGGGGTGGCTTCAGAGTCGGCGCTGTGGCCTGCCGCCGCCAACACAGGACGCTTTTGGCTCAGTCGCGGCCTCGTTCTGCGGGGGCGAAGGACGGGCCCCTCCCATGCTGGCAGTTGTGAACGCTCATGGCACAGAGGAGGGGGCGTTCCTGCAAGCGAGCGATGGGTGCAGATGTTGAGCTGATCCAACTGCCTGTATGAGGCCTGCTCACTGCTTGGGTGGGCTCTGGAGCTCTGAAGGGGGGCCATGGATGTGACTCTGAGTGTGCAAGGAGGCTTGTCGGTGCGAGAGCTGGTGCAAGGGATGGGTTTGCATTCTGTACTCATTACACCTTTTTAAGACTTAAAAAATAAATAAATCCATATTTGCTTTTTCTCCCCCTTCCCCGCCATAATGGGAACTACAGGTGATGTCACTCTGAGCTGCTTAAGGAAGGTTGGAGTAAAGATTCTTGTTTTCAAAAAACAACCCTGCACGGCATACCTCGTAAGCTTCATGGCTGCACAGCGGTGCTAACTGAGGTCTCCCTGGCCTCATCTGCACTCTGCATTTGCAGCCGTATCATAGCACTTCATAAGCAGACATGACTTCCCTCAAAGGATCTTGGGAAGTGTAGTTTGTGAGGTTGCTGAGAGTTGTTAGTTCTGAGGCTCCCTATTCCCCTTCCCAGAGCTGCAATTCTCAGAGTAGTCAACCTCTGTTCTCAGGGAACTCTTGGAATTGTAGGTATCGGAGGGGAATAGGGGGTCTCTTAACAGCTCTCATCATCCTGAACCAACTATACTTCCCAGCCTTCTTTTGGGGAAGCTCAAAGTGGGATGATACTGCCTCAGATCCTGAGTGCAGATATGGCCCAGGTCCATTACTCTTGAGTGCTACACCAACCCCGATAGCCGTCCCTACCTGGAGATGCTGCCAGAGATTGAACCTGGGGGCTTCTGCAAGCCAAGCAGCTGCTCTCCAGCTCTCCTTGGTCCTTAACCACCTCCTCCCTGCACCTTTCTGAGTCTTTTTAAAAAAGCAGCTGGGTTTCTGGGGAGGGAAGGGCCTCAAGCAAACTGCCTTCCTCTCCCCTTAGCTCAGCTCAGACCCTCTGGTAGACCTAGGATTCCTGCATTGCAAAGGGGTTGGACTAGGTGTTTCTTGGGGTTCCTTCCAACCCTACAATTCTATGATTTCTATGCCTGGAGACCCGCTTGCAGCCCAGGAGGGGAGAAGCCTTTTCTTCAGAGAGAGATGTGGCTCTGTTCTGTTCCCCGACTTGGAAAAAACCGGCTCCTGTTGGTTGACAGAGATTTGGGGGGCGGGGTAGCTGGGATGTTTTCAAAGGGCTATTTTTGAAAGGCAGCTTTTAAGAGGAAAGCTGGCTTTTCGAAAATGGATGAGGCTTGCTGGGAGCCTTTCAGGGGAAGGGAATCAGCTCAGGAGGAAAGCAGCCCCTGGGCTGCCCCCAAGCTAAGTCGGGCCTGGGATCCCAAGTGGGGGCGGAATGGGGAGTGAGACTGTGAGCAGGAGTAAAGGAGGCTGCTCCAGATAGTGCAGGGAGGCAGGCTAGAGCATGAATAGCCTTTGCCCCTTTCCCCCAGGGCTGTCCTTCCTGGCTTTGGCAATCTCCCCCCCCCCCCATCTCTTCCTCTCTGCTCCACCCTCACCACTGCCAAGCATCCAGGGTGGCAATGCAGACTGACTGTTGAGGGAGAAGGATGGAGTGACTGAAGTCTTGAACAGGAAGCTACCCACACGGCAGTGTTTTCTTGCTGGTCCCATTTGCTCTGAATTGAAGGAAATTTGTAGACAGTCTTCAAGGGAAGCACCACTTACAGCACATCACAGTAGTCTAATCTAGAGGTTCCCAGAGCAAGGATCACTGTGATCAGGAGTGGCTGGCATTACTATACCAGCCTGAAGCTGCAGGAAGCTGCTTCGCCCCCCCCCCGAACATTCTCAAACTGCAGAGACTTGATTCCTGAGGGGAGATGCAACCCCATCCAGAGCAGGCAAGCACCCACATTCCAGATCAGCCAAGTCACCCACCAGCCCCCCTGCCTTGTTAGGATCCAGCAGGGAGTTGTGCTGCAACACCCCCACCTCGAGTTCCCACACAGCAGCAGCAGTGGGACACAATGACAGAAGTGGGTGGCTTCATGGAACCTGACATGCTGTGATTGACATGGGGGTGTGTGGGAATGATAGGGTTGGCAAGGAAGCCTGAGCAACAGTGGGCGAAGTGCCGGGGGTGGCAGAGGAGCAGTGGGCCTCCCTTCACTTGCCTGAGGAGCACCCATGTTTGCTACACCCCATCCCATAACCCAAACAACTTAATTGTGGGCGACCAGAGGGAGGAGGAGAGAGAGCGTTGCACTTGTTTGATGCAAAGAGCCCTGCCTGCATGTGAGCCAGTCTTTCTGCAAATCCAAAATGGTTCTGAATACAGTAGTCACTTAAAGAAAATAAAGCAAAGCAAAACTCACCAGCACTTATGATTGAAGTGGCAAGCTTCCAGGCATCATAGGACGCATCTTTATTCCACCTAAGGCTTCAAGTGGTGTGTGCTGTGAAATTCAAGAGCTGCTGGATAGAGTCTCTTGGGCCCCTTTCACAAGGAATATTTACATGTTGGACAGGGAAGATGGATAAATAAGTCTTATATACCCGCTGGAATATGGTGGGATGAAGAATATGAATTCTTGTTTACGGAAAAGCATGAACTACTAGTGCAATTTCATATCTGAGTTCTTTTCTTTTAAAATAAATAAAACTAAAAAGCAGATGTAGATCAGCCTTCCCCCAAAGTGGTGCCTGCCTGATGTTTTGGACTACAGCTCCCATCTTGACTCTGCCGAATTCTGATAATGTAGGGAGTTTGGGGTTAGAACGATTCCGTAAGCTTGAGCCAAAAAGGGGGCTCTCAGCTCTACAACAATAAAGCCATTAGAAGAACTGCCAAGCATATGCAGAGTATAGCCCTCATCCTGAGAGCCTGTCTGCTGCTGCTGGATCAGTCCCACAGATCTAGTCTAGCATCTTGTTCTCTCCGTCGCTGGCCAGATGCCCCAATAGGAAGCCTACAAGCAGCACCCAAACACAAGAGCCCTTTCTCCTTCTGTGTTTTCCAAAAACTGGGATTCAGAAGCATTGCTGCCTCCAATAGTGAAGGCAGAGCATAAGCCATCATGGCTGGTATCCACTGATAGCCCTCTCCTTTATGAATTGGTCCAATCCTCTTTAAAAGCCATCTGCGTTGGTGGTCATTGCTTCTTCCTGTGAGAGTGAGTTCCATAGTTGAACTATGTGCTGCCTGAAGAAGTACTTTCTTTAATCTGCCTTGACTCATTCAGCTTCATGGAGTGTCCATGTGTTCTAGCGTTACAAGAGAGGAAAACCTCTCTCTCTGCTTTCTAAATGCCGTGCATAATTTTGTAAACCTCTATCATGTTGCCTCTTGCTTGCCTTTTCTCTAAAGGGCCCCCTCCCTGCCATTTGTGTTCTATGCCTGTCCTCTGGCCCTGATTGTGCCACAGCCAGTATGGTATTTCTCTGCACTTCTCTCAACTTCATCAGCCCCCTCCAGCTAGCAACATGTCCTGTCCCCGTCCCCCCCCCCCCGGAACCGAAGACTGAAGGACAGTGTAATGGGGTGGGGAGGCAGAATGCCAGAGGCTAGGCAATGTTGATCATGGAGGTGGCTGTGTCAGCTTGCGATGGCCTCAGGGGTGATGGGGGTACAGAAGGCAGAGGGTGCCCCAAGGACTGGCACATTGTCTCTGGCAGACCCAGATGGGAGTGTGCATTTGTGTGTGTGTGTGTTTGCCAATTTGAGCAAAATAGGGGGGAAAGATAGCATTTGTAAGGATTGTGATCAAGATTGCCCCCCTGCCCGACAAGAAACATAGACATTCTCTCTCCTCTCTCAAACAGAGCCTTCACTTGGCTTGCATTTTTCAAGGGGAAGTTGACCTGACATTGCCAACTCTCTGGACTAAAAATATGCAAGGGTGCCCCCATTCCCTCTTCAAGGGAGCAGGGAGGCAAATTATCACTCTTCTGCCTTTCCTTGTGCTTTTTAAAAAAAAAATTAAAAAGATGGTTGTAGAAGCACCAAACAGCACTTCACATAGCAAGCTTCCTCTGGAGCCCCTTTTAGGATTTGGTTAATTACTAAAATAATACAGGACATGTAGCTGTGATTAACAAAACAGAGAGTTTAAGGTACAGTATAGTATTCGAAACATTGGCATATAAACATGTAAATATGTGTTAAATAGGTCATTTTTGCAAAATAACCCAATAGTGACTGGGAAATGGGGAAGAGAATAGTGTGCCTGCGGTCTGGGTGGGCTGCAGCTTGTGGTGGTAAGGAACAGAGTCCAGGGGGATTCTGTGAAGAAATCCTTTCCTTATAAGCTCCTAGAAGCTGCCTCTAGCCTGACAGCTTTTAGTGCCTTCAGAGGGTTAAGGAAGCTTGGAGGGTGGGGAGCCAGGCACGGCTTTGAGCTTATTGCAAGAAATTTTGTGGTGGGGAATTTAAGGGGGCAGTAGTCTGTTCTGGAAAGCAGCCAGAACAGAAATACAGAGAGAGCCTTGTGACAAATTGAATATTGTTTGAACATTAGACAGGTGCCATCTCTGTTGGCTTTCTGGCACCTACTGAAGACTTTCCTCTTTCAACAAGCCTTTTAACTGGAGATCTTTCCCAATCTGCATCTGTGTGGGAATTGTTTTGAAGATGTTTTTTCATCGTTTTATCACTTGTTGGCTGCCCTGGGCTCCTTTGGGGGAGGTATGGGATGCACGTTTAATAAATAAGTAAAACACACACACACACACACACACACACACACACAAAAAAAAAACCCACACAATACAAGATACGAGCATTTAAAATATAATTCAGTACAAAATAAACTTATATCACAATAGTAACCTAATACTGCAGGCCAGCCGCTGTAAATACCCTCAGAGGTTTATGGGGGTCTTACCTTACTCCTTTCCCTTTCTCTCACCCCTGAAACCCCTCCAGTCCTGAGTACAACACTCAGATCCAATCCAGGTTATTTCACATCATTTCAAGGTAGACGTTTGCCTCACTCACCACCAGGACTGGAGAGGAACCATTACCTGGACTGAGTTAAATTACAAGCCTCTCTGCATCCTGATACTTTAAGACAGGGGTCAGCAAATCTCCTGTGTCTTGCGAGTGGGGCTGGTGGTGGGGGTGGTGGGACAATGAGTGGCATGCGAAAGGGCTCTGGAAAGGGGCTGGCACCAGCAAAGCCCAGCCCCCTTCCTCCTCTAGGCAGGGTGGGGAGAAGCCAGGAGGAGGGAGGGAGGAGGCACCACTGGGTTGGGGGGGGATGGCGCAGCCCAAATGATCAGAATCAGATCCACGTGGCAATTCCCAGACTGTCCGTGGGCCGGATCCAGAAGGCAATTGGGCCAGATTCAGCCCCAGGGCTTTAGTTTGCTGACCCATGCTTAAGGCATACCTGATACTTTTATACAATCCCTGCTGGCTCACTGACATCTTTGAGTACTCTCTATATTAGTGGTTCCCCATGACTCAGGCAGGTGGGTCCTATCCACCAGTATCGTGGGCCAATTCTGTGGAACTCCCTCCCAGCTGAGATAAGACAGTCCCCCCCCCTCTGAATCTCCAGATTTTTTTTTATTTCAACAGGCATTTTAAGCGAGCTCTTCTGATTTTACAGTTCATTTTAATGGGTTTTGTGATATATACTGCAATCCTCTTGTACACTGCTTAGAAACTGTGGTAATAAGTAGTATATAAATTATTAAGATAAGTAATGCATGCAAAGCAGGTGCTCTACCCGCTGAGCTACGGTCCCTTCCTCAGGCTTACTCAGACTGTTTGTCCATCTGAGCCCAGTAATGCCTGTCCTAACAGGGTTTCAGTTAGAAAGAAGGGTCTTCCCTGCCACCTGCTCCCTGACTTTTTGAAGATGCCAGCATTTGAACCCAGGACCTTCTCTGCCTGCAAAGCAAGTGCTTGGCCACTGAGCTATGAGGACATGATAGAAGCCCTGCTCCCGCATCCCAGATGAGAGAGAGCGGCGCTCTGCTCATGTTCAGAAGTACTCAAATGTTTTGCAGAGTTGTGGCACCGAAAGGAGGCTCCGTGGTTGAACCTGAGGCAGGTGATAATGTAAACAAGATCTGTCTAGTACATGCACGAGAACTTTTTGCTCGCAAACATCACCTTCGATTACACCTTGCAGACCTGGAACAAGCGGTTAAAGTGACAGGATGTGAAAGGGACCTCCTGCTTTCCTGCCTAGGGGAATGCCTGTCGAAAACAGAATTTTGATAATTGTAAATAAGCAGTTGCGTCTGGAGGTCACTGGCTCTATGTTCCCCCCTCCCATACTGAATTGAATTAATTTTATTATGGTCACAGACCAGCATAAGCAAAACATCTAAATAAATAGCATAACAGTATCTCTAAGCGGATGGTTATTAAAATACATGGGAGCAAGAACCAAACGTAGATTAAAACGTATACGCAGAATACTTGATTAAACATAGGTAATGGATGAGTAAAAACTGCTAAGAGAAATTAAAAGAGATCAGTTAAAACCAGCTAGATCTAACAATATGGGCCTTCAATTTAGGACTGATTTGTAGCATAGATCATCCTTCGACGAATATCTATCATGGCAGCACAAAATCTGGCGACTGAATATGTGACTTCTGGGCTTTCGTCCTGTAGTAATAGGGAGATGTAGTGTTGTTCTGAATGCCCAGGGAACTTACCGTATTTTTTGCTCTATAAGACTCACTTTTTCCCTCCTAAAAAGTTAGGGGAAATGTGTGTGCGTCTTATGGAGTGAATGCAGGTTGCCCAGCTATCCCAGAAGCCAGAACAGCAAGAGGGATCGCTGCGCAGCAATCCCTCTTGCTGTTCTGGCTTCTGAGATTCAGAATATTTTTTTTCTTGTTTTCCTCCTCCAAAAACTGGGTGCGTCTTATGGTCTGGTGCGTCTTATGGAGCGAAAAATACGGTATATAGGATAGGCTGGATAAACCTGGCTCGAATGTCTGTGTAATACTGGCAGTGAAGAAGGGCATGCTCTGTTGTTTCCTGCTGCCCAGAGCCACATGGACATTTCCTCTCGTCATATGGTATCTTCTTATAATGGCCTTCCTGGACTGCTGAAGGGATGGTCTGACAACGGGCCAAAGTGAAAGCCCTTCGTTGCTTTGGTATTTCAAGATTATTTAGGTATGGCATCCTCCCATACCATTTCCTCCCTCCCCTCTGTTACAGATAGAAAAAAATATGTATATTTCTTTCCTTAAATAAGGGCCCTTTAGCAGTTCAAGTCCAGGTGACCCTCTTAGCTCCCACTCCCAAGAAACAACACACACACACACACACACCCCAGCACTGGATGAGTCAGCCCCGTGAGACTCATGGCTTCTCTCTGGAAGACTGTGGATGTGTCATCCCCCAAACCTAGACCCACTCAAACTGCATGTGAAGAATTATGAATGGGATGTTGCCTCTGTGTGTTTATTTTAGCTTTCATTCTTTATGACCCGCTTTTAAGAATAATTACTCCCTGAAGCAGCTTACAAAGGGGGGGGGGGCAGGAATCGCCAGTATCACAATGATACAATGCAGATTAAAAATAAATCGAATCAAAGACCAAAACACAGCGGGTTGTTGGAAACCAAATGAGGCGGCCATAAAAGACAGTTAAAAAAACAAAAACAAAACACTATCAGAAAATGCTTGAAGGAAGAAGTGGGAAGAGAGGGAGCTTGGCAGACTTCCCCTGGGAAGAGGCTTGGACACCTTTGCCCAGTGGCCCTTAAGATTACCTGATTGCGGGGTGGGGGTGGGGGGTGGAATGCTAAAAATTAGCAGCTGCCTCCTTAATGCACCTGAGGGGAAGCTGCTAGAAGTGTCCACATCCTTCAAGAAAGGGGGTGGGGAAGTCTAGTAGGGAAATATCAACTCTGCACTGTTTGCTGGATCAGTCCTGAAGACATTCCCCTGAGTCTTCTCTCCCTGGCTGCTTTTTGTTTCCAATTTTAGTATATGTGCTGCCGAAGCGAGCACTGCTTTTTGTTTCCATATTTTGCCCCAGGCTTGAGGGTGTGGCCTTTGGGGTGTTTGCTTCCTTCTCCTTCCTGGTTAATTCGTTTCTTCCCAGGTACTGGGAAGTTTTTGAGTGTCTTCTGTGCTTTCCCGCTCTTTCTTCTTTGTGGTTTCTCCTTCAGTTTTTCCTCCTCAGTGCCTTCTCTCTTTCCTCTGTGTGTGTGTATGTATGTATTGGGCACTGGAGGGGAAGATTAACGCCCCCCCCCCATGGTTCTTTGGCCAGCGTTATTTCCCCCTCTGCTTTTCCTCAGTGAGAGTGAGACAGCGTTGGCACGTCCTGCCAACAGACTGGCTGGTCAGGAGTGCCATTTTGTAGCAGTCCTGCCCTCCCACTCTGCACACATCTTGGACCTTAGGCCTAATGGTTCGGCCCTCTTTGTTGCCCCGGGTCCATCTCTGTAAACCAGTTAATCCTTCCTCAAGTGGTTTGGTTGCTTGCCTTTCTGCTGGCTTAGTTAAATGGGCTGCTAGTCAAGATGGCCTGCTTCTCTCCCCATTTTGTTGGCGGTGCTGTGGTGCGAGTGAGGGGGAAAGCATGCCTGGTGGGCCTTTGGCGAGGACACCATTTCCTCTCCTGTGCTTGTTGACCTTGCAGGAAAACAGCTGCTTTTTAAGAATTTGGCGGCCATACATTCCCCCTTGTCAGTCTGCTCCCAGTTTGGTTGCTCCCTTTCTCTCCTCATAGCAGATCTGCCTTTTTTTCACCACTTGGACTTTCTCCTGTTCCTAACCCCTCAGCAGAGGCCGTTATGAGGCTGTGTGTGGTCTGTTTCCCATAGTGTGGCCACTAAATGCCCATTCTCAGCCCACTTGCCAGGAATGCCACTTGTGCTTCATCCTTTGAATTCCTGCACAGCTGTGGAATTGGGTGAGAGATCCCCAGATAGACCTTGTGGAGGTAAATTCCTAGCCTGCCAAGCATTTTCAGTAGTCTAAGCATGTGCCAGAGAAAAGAAAAGTTTGCTTGCTTTCACCTGGTCACAAACAACAACAACAAACAAAAAAAGCAGCACAAGGAAGAAGGAAAACAACCCAGCAGGTAAATCCAGCCTGGCCTTTGCTGAAGAGGACCAGAAGGGCAAGTATGAAACTCTCCTTGCGAAGATGATGCCTGTTTCATCCCCAAGAGGAACGTGGTTTCTTGTGAGCGGGGCTGCTTCTGTCAAAGTACTCAGAAGCCTGGAGAAATTGTTCAGTCATCTGCTAGCGCCTTGAGTGAACAGGCTGTATACTGTGAGGCTGCTGATAAAAACCGGGAGAATTACTTTAGGAGTAGATGGGTGCTTGTAATTCTCGACCAGGGGCTTTTGGGGGGAATGACGCTAACAGGTGACTTTAACTGCAGTGCTACAGAGATGATACAAAGCCACCTGAACTGATCAAAACCCAGAACAGGGACAACTTTGGACTTAGAAAATGCAACCTCTACTGCGCAAAACCCCAGAAGCTGTTGCAGCAGCCATTTTGGAAAGGGGAAGTTCAGCCCTTCTGTGTCTGCAAGAGCAGCACGGAAGGAGAGGTCAGGACAGCTATTTCTGAAGCAGCTACTCTGTCAGACTGCCTGCAGAAGACCTGGGAACATTTATGGCATCTGAAGAATTTGACCACCTGGGGGGACCCAATGCAAGGGCTATTTAAAACAAGAAAAAGAAAGAAAAACCCAGGGCATTTTGCTGTTGCATGTCATGCCCTGAAGGTGCAAAAAGTGACCACAGCATTAGATAGCCAATTCAGCCAGTTTTTTTCCTTAGACTTCATGTTTTGTAAAAGACTCTTACCTTCCCCAGAGAGCAGCTATATGTGAGGCAACTGTCAATTTCAAAATGGATTCAGGAGCGGCTGTCACAGTTGTTTTGGAGGGGGTCCACAGAGGATTCTACACACTTCTACCCCATGGTCTGCATAAGGCAGAAACTGCTCTATGCACCCAAAGGTGGGGTGTGAGCACCCAACACTTTCATGGATGTTTTGTCATACCATCAAGCTCTCTGGCTAATCTCAGTTGTGGAGCAGATGGCCTGATGGGGTTATTGAAAATGGTGAGAGAAACACGGAAGAAATATTGTGGGGACATTTCACACCAGGGGGTGTCTTCTGTGGGCATTGTTTTAAGGTCAAACAATCCAACGGGTAATCAGGGCCATCCCAAGATATTTTGCTGCCTGAGGTAAGAACAATAAATGGTCTCTTCCCCCTGCCATCAGGCAAGGACATTTTGGTACTTGAGGCAGAAAATCCCACAATCTTCCCCTCCAGCAATAAATATACATTAAATTAGCAATTTGCTGCCCTTTCATGACACCCTAAATCATCCTGCTTGACGTTAGGGGGTCAGTCGTGTGGGCACAAGCCAACCTATCTGACTTCAGTTGTGCGTGCTTTATCCAAAAGTAGGTTCTGTTGAGTTCAGTGAAAACGACAGCTCCAACCCATGTAGTTTGGCAGGCTTCTTCCCTTCTGAGTCTCAGAGGAAGGAGGCACCCATGACGGTGGTCCCGGCTCTGGTTCTCCAAAGCCTGCCACTCTGGCATCCTGCCTGCGTACCTGCTAGCCTCAGGGCTTGGTGGGCACCTGTCCAACAAACTGCATCTGGCTCAGAGTCAGGAGCTCGGTCTGGCTCCTTCAATGGCAGACATGTAGCTTTCTGGACTCTTGCCTGGTCACTGCTAGGCTCTGGGGTCATGTCAACCGTATGGATTTCTTTAGCTGCAGGGTGTGTGTTTTTTGTTTTAACTTAATGGTGGTGTGTGTGTGGCTACTAGCATCATTAGGTGGTCGGGTTTCAAGATCCACTTGATTTGGTTGTACCTGGAGGGCAGAAGTTCCCTGCACCTCCTTTTCCTCTTGGAGTTTCTTGACTTGATTAGAGGTCCTCTATCTATGCTTTCCTTGGCACCAAGCAAAGCCCACCCCATGCCTGCTCTGCTGTCCCTTTAGAAATCAAGCTTTCCCACAGGCCTTTTGAATCTCTCTCAGCATTTTTAAATGGTGGTTTTGAAAAGCCCTTGTGACTTTTCCTGTTGCTGTTCTTACTGCTACTGTAGTCTTGTTTAAGTGTGTTTCTTGCTTAATAATATTGCATTATTGTTGTTATTTTGTAAATTGCACTGGAATAGTTGAATAAGGATGATCTCATAATGTTGCAATGAATAATTAAGGGAAGGCCTTTTCCTCCGAAGCGATGCCCAGAGGCAAAGGGGGAACCTGGAGGCAGGCAGCCCTTTGCCTGGGGCTGCCAGCAGAGCCTGAGTGCCCACCACCCTAGCTGGGCTTGCCTGTGCACTGGGTGGGTGGTGGGGCTGCCGGGAGTTGCAGGAGGTCAGTTCAGGCCCCAGAGAGCCTGTATTGGACAGGGCTCTGCTGCACAGACCTGCCAGTAGGTGTGGGGACCCCCCCAGCCAACTTGAGGACAGTGCTTCTTGCTCTGGTGGAGCAGCTTTCTTGCTCGCAGGGCTGGTTGGAGGAAAGCAGGGAAGAAGAGGGCGGAATTGATGGCTGGGCTGAATATTTTGCTCATTCACTGCTGCAGGCACTGAGGAGAGGGAGAGAGAAACAGCAAATTTGTTCCATTTAAAATGTTCTGCTCCACACGTCCGCCTTGAGGTACAAGACTCGTGCCTGGGCCAGAGACAGTTTGCATTGCTCTGCAGAGACAAAAACATATTCTTACAGTAAAAGCATGAAGCTCAGAGCAGGAAACGTGTTTGGAGCTGCCAGGCATCCGTGTCAGGAAGAGAGAAAGAGAGAGAGGGACATTTGGCCTGTGCTTGGATCATAGGAAGCTGTCCTGTATACCAAGAGCCAGGCCACTGGTCCATTCAGCCCAGTATTGCCCTCACTGGCTGTCAATGGCTCTCCAGGGTTTGAGGCAGGGAGCACATCTTTAGAGGTTAGCCAGATAATCAACAGGCACCTATGAATCCTTCCCTTCCCCTTTTTACAGCAGGGCTGCCTTTTAAAAACACCCCCAACCCCTTAAGATCTTACCTGTGGAAATTCCCCAAATGTATGTGGATGGATGAACTGTAGTTATTCAGTGAGGAAGAGGATGCTCAGAGGCACCTTCATGATCATTATGTCACATAGTTCATGAACCTTGGCTCAGAGTAAGTCCTGAATGCTACCCTTATTCCAAACTAATGACTTGAGAATTAATTACTACTGTATGTGTCAAAGGGCAATGGACCATTTTATGTTCTCTCAGAAAGTTGACCCCTGCTCCTCCTCCCTAACCCTTTGTCCTCTTCCCCTCTCTTGTGGGGCATTGGAAGGGATGTCCCAGGCAGGTAGGTAGAACACATAAACAGCAACAAATACCGCTCCCCTACCCCAATAAATAGAACACAAAAACAGAAGTAAAATATTTGATTGTCATATTCCCTTTAATGCCTAAGAGAAGAAGTACGTCTTCGTATGTTGCAGAAATGATGTTAATGTTGGCAGCAGGTGGAGCTCACTGGGGAGAACATCCCTGCCCCTCCCAAATCCTCTCTGAAGCTGCTACTTGAGTTTCAAAAGAAGCTCCCTCTGTCACCTGCAGAGGCTTATCTTGAAAAGCAAGTAGCAACCTCAGAGAGGAATTCTTTTGTGCGAGCAATGATGACAGGAAGAGAAAAAGTTAAAATCGCCCCCGTAGCTCCAAGGCTGCTCAGACTTCCCCCAATAAACCCATCTTGGAATCTATGAATATTAATTTACTGACAGGCCCAGGGTCTGCCTTCCTTGCTCCTTTCCTGCTTGGTAGATGGAAGGATCTCTTTCACACTGCTGTGACACACCCACTTCCCAATCTGAATTATTGGGATGTAAGAGGCTACAAACCAGGCTACTCAATAAGGACTTATCCTCACTTTGTCTTGTCCCACTAATTCTCCTTCCCTCCTTAAAAAACACACCATTCTTTGGCGCTTAATCGGACAATTCAGGTTTTCCCCAGATTACCATTTTGTTTTGCTGAAGAGCAGGTTTTCCCTTGGAAAGCAGCAGGGCAAGGGGAAATCTGCTCTGACCTATGCTTTCTAGGCATGGCACAAGTGGGATGACTCCCAAGTCAATACAAATAATGCCACATCAGGTTCTGAGCTAAAATTAAGATTTTGGCAAAGTTTCATTTCATAGCAAGAGACCCCAGGGCTAAAGCCTGCATGCATCACCCTCATTGTGGAACTGTGGAGACAGATTGTATTCTGCATATGTTCAGAGGCACTGTCTTTTTCTATGGTGTTTACTTCAAGTAGACCTCACCTTGGCCTTCTCCGTGCCTTCCAGATTTCTTCTGCAATCTTCTCTTTCCTTAATGTCCAACTTACCTGTACAAACAACACCCATAGCAAATACTTTCAGAGGGTACAAATCCTGCATAGTGTAGAATCAGAGAGGTTAGCCTCACAAATCGAGGTGCTTTGCAATGGAGCAGAGCTTGTGTGGGAGGTGCAATCCCCCAATAGTGTCTCATACCAAATGTACACGAACTGTGAAAAAGACTCTATGAATTGAAAGAGGAGACACTATACACCGTATTTTTCGCCCTATAAGACACACTTTTTCCCCTCCAAAAATGAAGGGGAAATCTGGGTGCGTCCTATGGGGCGAATGCAGGCTTTTGCTAAAGCTTGGAGAGCGAGAGGGGTCGGTGCGCACCGACCCCTCTCGCTCTCCAGGCTTCAGGAACACATCCGCAGCCTAGGCAGCCCTACGGGAGGTCCGGCAGGGATGTCTAGGCTGCGGATAGCAGCCTGCCGCTCAGCGGGCGGGGCACCCTGAAGCAGAGCGCCCCCCGCGCCAGGCAGACATCCGCAGCGTGGGGAGCCTTGCAGGAGTTCCCGGCAAGGCTCCCCACGCTGCAGATAGCAGCCTGCCGCCCAGCGCGAGAGGTGCCCTGAAGCAGAGCGCCCCCCGCGCCAGGCAGACATCCGCAGCGTGGGGAGCCTTGCAGGAATTCCCGGCAAGGCTCCCCACGCTGCGGATAGCAGCCTGCCGCCCGGCGCGAGGGGCGCCCTGAAGCAGAGCGCCCCCCACGCCGGGCAGACATCCGCAGTGTGGGGAGCCTTGCAGGAGTTCCCTGCAAGGCTCCCCACGCTGCGGATAGCAGCCTGCCGCCCAGCGCGAGGGGCGCCCTGAAGCAGAGCGCCCCCCGCGCCGGGCAGACATCCGCAGCGTGGGGAGCCTTGCAGGAGTTCCCTGCAAGGCTCCCCACGCTGCGGATAGCAGCCTGCCGCCCAGCGCGAGGGGCGCCCTGAAGCACAGCGCCCCCGCGCCGGGCAGACACCCGCAGCGTGGGGAGCCTTGCAGGAGTTCCCCGCGAGGCTCCCCACGCTGCGGATAGCAGCCTGCCGCCCAGCGCGAGGGGCGCCTTGAAGCAGAGCGCCCCCCGCGCCGGGCAGACATCCGCAGCGTGGGGAGCCTTGCAGGAGTTCCCCGCAAGGCTCCCCACGCTGCGGATAGCAGCCTGCCGCCCGGCGGGCGGGGCGCCCTGAAGCAGAGCGCCCCTCGCACTGGGCAGACATCGGCCAGCCCCACAAGCTCGGGGGACAGCAGGGAGGCGCAGCGCCGCCATCCCGCTGTTCCTCGACCTGGTTTGGTTTCCCCGACCTGCTTTTGGGGGGGAAATAAAGGGAAAAAAATTTCCTTTATTTCCCCCCCCCCAAAAAAAAACTAGGTGCGTCCTATGGGACGGAGCGTCCTATGGGACGAAAAATACGGTATACCTTTCCTTGCTTATTTGTTTGTTTTGTGTCACAAAAAAACTTCTATCTTCATAAGTAAGTAAAGTAAGTAAACAAAGAAACAAAAACAAATAAAGCTGCATGCCCCCAGCCTCTCATTGTGGGAGATCTCGGGTTGTCCCTTTAAACCAGTCATTAGGCCATTCATTTTTACACACCCAGCTCCACTGCTTCTGCTGTCTTCCTCCCCAGCCCATCTTGTTTTTTCCTCCTGTCTGTTGCTTCCCTCCTTCTCCTCCTCCTCCTCCTCCTGCAGCCTGTCCTGGGGTTTGTGTGTCTGTGTCTTTTGAATTGAGCCAGGAAGGTCAGCATTTGGGGCGCGGATGGGATTTAGAGGGATGGCGGCAACCCAAGGTCACTGAGCTGGGGAAGAGAAAAGTGCTTACGGTAGCGAGTTGGGAGCCAGCCGGAGTAAGGGCTGCCGCCTCGGGTTAGCAGCAAATTAATAGCATCCCCAACTCCAGCCGGGCTGGAACGGACCTGGGGACAGTTTATCTCACGCCAGGACAGCCCCCCTGACCCAGCAGTTTTGAAGCTCCTCTATTGGGGAGGAGGGAAGGGAAGGGCAGGGAGCTGTTTCCTCTTCTGATGCACCAAAGGGACTGGCAGGACCCCTCTGTTCAGGGGCCTTTTTTATTGGAAGGGGCTTCTGAAGGGCCACCCCACCACAAAGAACTCAAGGCAGTTGTGGGATAGAGACAAAGGGGCATTTAACAGGGTGTCGGAGCCCTACTTTAAAGAGGAGAGTGCCTCTGGGAATATACCAAGATCCTCCCTCTCTCCACAAAAGAGCCACAACCAAAGATATTGCATCTGGGAATAAGGAGCACCCTGGTCTGTAGGATCAAAGGCAGAGTGGCTATTTAAGACCATGCAAGCACAACAGCTTCTCTTGACCACCCCTGCTTCTTCAACACAGGACACATACAGTAGATCTTACAGACATAATGCTAAGCCCCTGCATATATTTTTTTCTGTTTCCCAAGTTATATGTGCAGCCCAGTTCAAAACTTCCTCCCCCTATTTATAGACTCTACAAAGGTTAAGGGCTGTAGCTCAGTAGGTAGAGCATTTGCTTTGCATGCTGAAGGTCACAGGTTCAATCCGTGCTGGCATCTCCAGGTAGGACTGGGAGTTGTTCCCTACTTGAAACCCTGGGGAGCTGCTGCCAGTCAGTGTAGACAGTGCTGAGCTAGATGGACCAATGGTCCAACTCCGTATAAGATTGCTTCCTATACAGTCATACCTCGTGTTGTGTTAGGTTCATGTTGCGTCTTTTCGGCTTGCGAACGTGGCAAACCACTCATGCACATGCAGAAGTGTTCTACCCGCTTCATGCATGTGCAGAAGCGTTCTGCACGCTTTGCACATGCGCAGAAGTGTTCTGTTGCGCTTGCGCAGAAGCGCTGCTCTAGTTGTTGACTTCTCGGGATGCGAAGGGCACCCCGGAACATATCGTGTCCGCAACTAGAGGTACCACTGTATTTCTACTTTACTCATCATATATAAAGCTAAATTCATTTTCACTTTCTTACAGGGATTAAAAGGGTCAAGAAGGGGCAAATTATGTGATACGGAGTTCATTGCTAAATTCTGCTGTTCTGCTGTTCGTCATGCAATACTGAGAACAGCACTCATTTTCTGAGTATGCATTTAGCATACTTAGTAGAACAGCTTTCATCAACCTGTTGCCCTCAAGATGTCTTAGGCTACATCTGATGGGAATTGTAGTCCAAAACATATGGAGAGCATCAGGTTGGTGAAGGCTGTGCTAGAATCTGCAGCAGTTCTGACCCAGGTTTTATTTGCGGCTCAAGCGATACCTCTCTCTCCCTCTCTCAAAGCTCTGCACAAGCCGGATGTGCTCTGGCAGCCTTGAAAGGGTCTGGCAGGCCTCCGCTTGAGTACTTCTTTCATACTAAAGTTGTTATGATAAAACCATCCTCTGCAGCGACCACTTCTCTGCGTTTTCCTGAGTCCCTGCAGAATTTTACAGGTAGCAGTTAACAATCTGCAAAACTTTGTTGTCTTTTACTGTTGCTCCAACAACACTAATGTAGAAGCATGATTATGGGTAGTAATAGATAAATGTTGTCGTGTTAAAGGTATTAAGAAAAGAAAGACATTTAAAAGAAAAGAATGTGCTAACTCAGGAAGTTCAAGGCTGCTTTTTGTTCGTGTGCTTTGGTCTGTGGATGTGCAGAAGCCCACAAACTGTGGCAGACCTTGGTAGCCAACTTTTCTTTTCTATTAGTCAGCTATAGGTGATGTTTTAAGAATTCCAGGGAATACGTTCCACTTGATTTTTATGGTACTGCTTAATGCCTGTCCAAGCCCTTTGGCTAAGCATTATAAACCTGATTCGATTTGGAAACTAATCTGTGAAATCCAACACCACCATGATTCTGCTGCAAGAGTATTATTTGAATTTTAAAAACTGATTTCTGTTTCACCAGACTGAAAAACAGCAGTAATGATGCAGATGAAGTTTGTATATCAATAAATCAGGTTTTATCTAGTTAAAAGAACACATTGGTTTTTTTTTTAAAGTTTTAATTGGCGATTCATCTCATGGCTGTTGTCCATTTCCTCCCTTAACATTTTTAAGGCTTATCTCATAAAACAATTTTCTAGTTTTCTTACATTTCCCTGCATTGCAGGGGATTGGACTAGATGAACCTTGGAATCCCTTTAAATTCTACCATTCTACGATTCTGTTATCCTAGTTCAGTATTCAAAATGTGGGGAAAGCTGCTGCGGGGCAGGGGCTAACCTGTCCTCTATTTTACCTCCTTGTCCAAAAATGTTTCTTACAAAATTGAAGAAGATCTTACAGAGTCCCCCCACCCACCTGAGAATTCCTGTGGCAACTTCCCATGGCACTGCTTTTGTAGCGTAGATTTCTTAAGCTACAGTCTACTTCTCAGTGTTTTCTATTGAACCTCTCTGTCCATAAATTTTGGTAAAGCTATATTATGGGGTTTTTTAATTAATATTTTGGAGGCATGATGAAAAACTAGATTTTTGGTGTATAAGATCCTTCATTTACATTTTTTTGCAATGAGTAATGGTCTCTATTAAGATGTGAAATGGGGTGGGAATCTGTGATCTAATTAAAATGGTTTCTGACTTCCATCTATTTTACAAACTTGAATATTGATTCTTCATCACCTCTTCTAATATTGCAGTCCTGTGTATGCATTTACATGGGAATAAACCTTTCTGAATTCAATGGGACTGACTTCTGAATGAGTGTGCATAGGATCATCAGGTTGTAAAACTCATTGAACATTTGTTTATGAAAAGTTTTTCCACCAGCTGTAATGCAGCTTAATGACAAGCTGCTGCTCAATGATCTTACAAAGAGCAAATTACCCTTTCAGAATGCTTGCTGTGTTCCTTTGAAGTGTTGAGCTGCTAGCCTGAGCTAGGAACCCCATCCAGAGATTCCTAGCTTCTTTCTTTTATTCTGATCTGCAAGTCTTCCTATTCAGAGGTCAGGCTAAGCAAACACTTGCCAATTCCAACCTTGCAGACTGCTTGGCTGCACTGTGAGGGACTGAATAGCAAAAGCATCAAGCTAAGCTCAGCTGCCTGCCCTCCCAGCCCCTGGTTTTTGTCTGGCATCCCTGCTCGTTCTTATTAGCAAAAAATAAGACTACTGGACTGCCCCAGCCTCAAATCCCCCAAAGCAACTTGCTCTGTTTTTTTGCATCTCCTCTTCCTCCTCCTCCTCCTCCTCCTCCTTCTTCTTTTATACCCAGCCACCTGGAATTTGTGCACCTCACTCAGACAGGAGTAAAATTCAGTGTGGGCTCCCTGGGTTTTCCACGTGTGGCAACATGTGGGTGTTTGTCCGCACAGGGCTTTGGACAGAATTCTCTTCCCCAGGATGACTGTGGAGGCAGAGAGGGTGAAGAGGCTTGTCATTTGGGAATCTTTGTTGATTTCAGCTAGAATCTTTAACCCAACACTGCTCCTTATTGCATACTACTTCTTCTTCTTCTTCTTCTTCTTCTTCTTCTTCTTCTTCTTCTTCTTCTTCTTCTTCTTCCAGACCTAATATTGTGCCGCCATCTGGGGGCAGGACCAACCTGAGTGAGTGTAGAGTGTCAATAAAGATCCTGCTCCTCCCCTGCACACCCCATCTCTGCCCTATTTGGCCTGTGTCGTCATGCCAATGTGGCCATTACAGCACACTGGCCCTACCTGGGTGCAATGCCAGCTGGCAGATTTCTGCCATACCAGCACCTCTTCAAACTCTGCTGGTGCAAAGCGATGGAGCAGAGATTCCATCTGAGTCCAGAAGGCAGAACTCAAGGAAAAGGTGGTGCTTTGACTGTGAGGCCATCTCTCTGTCTCTTTCTCTTCTCTTGACAAGTGGGGCCTCCCACATAATTTTGGCACTGTGCATCCCAGCTTTGTATTTAAGCACTCGCTTGCTGAGCAGGAATTCCTCCAGGTGAGTGAGCAGGCTGCTGGAGGAAGGCTACAGTGGGAGAATGAGAAGGCTAGAGTGAAATACCCATTATCTAGAGATCTCTTGGGTAGTGTTGGTTTCTTTAGAAGCCATTTTCTACTGCTCTTTCCTGGTGGAAAAGTGATGGCTAATTGCTGTTGCCCCACAGAAGGAAAAATGCAGGTGTCCACCATTTCTGTGTAGCTGTGATTGCAGAGTCATGTGTCAGTTGAAAAGCAAAAGCTGGAGCTCATGACCTTCCTAACTTGGATCTTTTGTAAGCGTTCTAAAAATTACTTTGCTAATGCCAATAATACAGATAAAGCCAATCACTATTATACTTCTGGGGGAAGACCGTGGCTGAGAGAGAGTGAGTTACACCAGCCTGCAGGGTTGTTATACACATTTTGCTACAGGGAGGGAGAGTAGTGTATGACAACCTTGAAGTGTAGTACAATGTATGGATGGATGTATGTATGTCTATATGTCTTTGTCTACTACAGTATCATAGAAATATATTTACAACAATAGAAAAATTTAAAACTAACGCCAGTAGACCATTGTGGGGGATGTACTCTTAATTGCCTGCAATAGGCCTGGTGGAATAGAAAAGTTCTCAGCAGGCATTTAGAAGTTGACACAGAAGGCTCCTGCTATTTTGACATGTTGGAGGTTTTTGTGTGTGTGTGTGTGTGTGTGTGTGTTACAGGGAGGGGGATGAAATGAGGAGCTGTGAAGTTGAATGTAAAGGAAATGCAATTACTTAAGAGTGAAAGGTACCCAGGGAGAGTTTCAGCAATGAGTGGGAAGACATTGTCCCTTTGCAGGTTAGATCTGGCATACAGACAAAAGAGGAACCGAAGACCTGGGGTGCTTCTAGGAGACCTGCTTATCAAGCACCTGTCCTGATTTGTTTGTGTGGAGGTTATGCAACTCAGTGTCAACATCAATCGTTACCCTGTGCTTCTAGAGCATTTTCCTGTCACTTCCCTTACCGTAAAAAGGCACTTTTTCCTTTTTTAAAAAGTGGATTTGTTGTTCCAGAGCACTTTTGATGTGCTGTAATCACACATACCGAAATTTGCTGGCAAGCAATTGAATCCCTCATGCAAAATCGCAACACTGGAAGCAAGCCTGGAAGGCAGGTTTACCCGGGATCCATTCACATCACCACCTGTGCCCTCCCACTGCTAGTTTTTGAACCTACCATTCACACCATCTGAGCCACAATCCATTTTGACCCTGTCATTTCTTGACAAATACTACATATTGATGCATTTTTCTCACACCAGCTTCCATCTGACTAGATAAATCAAGCCGCATTCATTTCATACTCAAGTATGGTGTGAGCATTCGAGCCAGCTGTCACACATGCGCAGAAGAGCGTGCATGTGCAGATAACAGCTTCATGAATAGGAGTTTGGTGTTTGTGTGTGTTTGCACTAGCAGGGCAACTAAAAAGGCCATGCATGTTGGGTGGAGACATCCCTGCCCCCTCGCTGATGTGAACCACACTGGCTTGAAACTTCGCTGTGCATGTCAACCCAGGCTTTGTGACTCCTCAGTCACCATAGAATCATGGAATTGTAAAGTTGGAAGGGGTCCTGAGGGTTATCTAGTCCAACCCCCTGCAATGCAGGACTTCTTTGCCCCACCTGGGGCTCGAACCCTCGATCCTGAGATTAAGAGTCTCATTCTCTACCGACTGAGCTATCTGGCTTCTCTTAGAGTAACACAAAATGGTAGATACTAGTTACATGGGTGTGTTTCCTTATTTGGAGTATTAATCCCCCGCTGCGAAATATTGCTGCTGAGATCCATGTGCTCAGTAAAGGTGGCAAAGCAGTGCCTTGGACCCCACATTGGTGTTTGTACACTCATATATGTACCCGTTCTCTCATTCTCTTTTTTTCTTTCTTTCTCTTCATGTCCAACCCACCAAGGGCTCAGCTGTCCTTCCTTGTTTCAGCCACAGCCCTCAAGTGCTGCAGGCTCGCAGCTTGGACCATTTTTAATGCAGTAACAATTTGAGGGATAAGATAAAAAAAGAGAAACCCTGACACACACACCCATCTCCTCTCTCTCTCTCTCTCTCTCTCTCTCTCTCTCTCTCTCTCCACCCCTCCACCCCTCCATTTTCTCTTTCCCTTCTTCCTTCTTAAATAAACCCGCCTGGGCTTCAGGAGCAAATGACTTTCAGTGACACAATGATTGTGGGGCTGAAGGGAGCGGGAAAGACAGCAGAAATTGTTTCCCAGGCGCCAAAGGATGGCAAGTTAATTGGCAGGTGTCATGGGGAGAAGAGGGACATTTACTCTGTACATCTGGGGTGGGGGTGAGAAAGCATGAAGTGGGGGGTGTTACTAATTTCAGTTGGAAGGCAGTGAAAGCGCAGCTTTCTCATGCGCACACCCCAGTTGGAACTGAGTAAGTGTTGGGGGGGGGAGAGAAGAGGCGTCCGGAGCGCAAGGCTTAGCTGTGGGCACAGCTGGTTTCAGGAAGGGTGGGGCAGGGGCTGCTTGACTCTCCAAAGATGCAAAGAAGGGTTTATTTTTAGCATGGGAGCGGGGAGCTCTGTAAAACTCTGGTATCTCAGATATACCTGCTACTGTCATCCTCACCCGATTTTTATTATGGTTGCTGTTGGATGCCCTGTGGCTAAGGTGGGAACATTTGAAGGCACCCCCTTTTTAAAGGACTATCTCCACCCAGATTAAAGATAACGAGCCCTTAGAGAGAGTGAGGGAGGCTAGAAAGGCCCCCCTCACTAAATCTTGTTCCCCACTACAATGACACAAATTGCATTTCTGTTTAAATTTACTGCAATTATTTCTACATTTGCATCTACGCCTATAGATTAGCGTATCCAAATATGTGTCATCTTTAATGGTGGTGGGTATGTAAGTAGCTACCCCAAATCAAAATATTTGGTCGGGAGCAGGGAGAGAGCCCTTGGGAAAGTCCAGACAAACATACCAAGAAGAAAATTATTGTGTTGTTTTTGAAGTTGTGGGTGCTGCAGGGGGGGAGAGGGAAGTTATTGCAATGCCCTTGCTGTGGTCTCAGCACAAAAGGTGGTGGTGGGGCTCTCCTACGACTTTATTTTATTTAAACCACACACACACACACACACACACACACACACACACACACACACACGGTGTAACGGTTTTCAGTAATGGCAAATAGGAGTAGGACCAGAGCTTAAGTCCTCACTCATCCATGAAACTCATTGGGTGACCTTGGGCCAGTCACTCATTCCCTCAGCCCAGCCTACCTCTCAGGGTTGTTCTGAGAATAAAATGGGGGCCAGGAAAGAACCATGTATATGCCACTTTCAGCTCATTGGAGGAAAGATGGGATGTAAATGCACCAGAAGTAACTTGCATGATCCTAAAGCATTTGGGTTTGCTGCTAACCATCAGCTTTTCCAACTGAATTTTAAGAATAAATCACTCTCAGGCTTGAAGTATGCAGGAAATGCCACAGCATCTGCCGGGGTTTTTAATCTGCAAGCATCGTCTGCACAGGCCTCCCGCTGTCCGTCAGTCTCCTAATGCCAGTGGCCCAGCGGTTTCACTGTTGCATTCTGTGCAGTGCACTGAAAGGGCTGCATGGGCAAGGAGAGGAGCTGTTGCTATAGCAGGAAGCCCTGAGGGTGAGCTGCGGGAGGCTGTTCTCACATTCATCGTGTGCACAGTGCCACTCACTCTCTGCCCCTGGCACCCTCTCTCTCGGTCTCTCCTCCTCCCCTGCAGGGAAAGAAGAGTTTGTGGCGACGTTCAAGGGGAACGAGTTCTTCTGCTACGACCTGTCCCACAACCCCATCCAGAGCAGCACCGACGAGATCACCCTCTCCTTCCGCACCCTGCAGCGCAACGGCCTGATGCTCCACACTGGCAAGTCGGCGGACTACGTCAACCTGTCGCTCAAGAGCGGCGCTGTCTGGCTGGTCATCAACCTGGGCTCGGGGGCGTTCGAGGCACTGGTGGAGCCCGTCAATGGCAAGTTCAACGACAACAATTGGCACGACATCCGCGTAACCAGGAACCTGCGCCAGGTGAGCTGCTGCTGCTGCTACCTGCGTGGCTTCATGCTGAGGGCGGTGGGCAGGTGTGTGCGTGGGATAGAGGCCCTGGGCTCTAAGATGCAGCACACTCTCTGGGGTGAGAACAGCACTTTGGGTTGTTCAAGCCAAGACACCATAAGCCAGACACCACCAAGAGGACGGGTCTGGAGTCTAACCCTCCTTCCGCAAGAGATTGAGTTATCCCGTCTTTTGGGGAGGAAGTGGGAATTGTGCAGAGGAGGGGCTCACAAGGGTGGTTCACAGATTAATAATAATAAAGACAACTCCTCCCATCAGGCTTAAATTTAAAAGATATGGCATGGAAGGGGTCTGGAAGGGTGGGGAGCAAATTCAGGCACTGTTTCTTAGTTTACAGAGCTTCTCAGGCTGCCCTCTGGGGCTAGCTTGGCCTCCTCCTTGCCATGATGTTCTTCCTGGGAGGTGGGGAGACCAGCCCCTTGGCTGATGGCAGAGGGTAGTGCCCTTCAGCTCTGCAGGGGCAAGGCTTAGGAAGCGAAGCTGAGTGAGTATCTTGGAGCCAGGGGGGCTGGGCTGAGCTGGGCCCAGAACTGCTTCTCCCTTCCTAAAAGACCAAATGAACCAAATAGACCCCTCACCCAGTTCTGTATGAGGCTGAGCACACTGTTTTGGTTCAAAAGCCATTCTTGTTCCTCTACACATACCAGAGCTGGAGTACCAAGGACACCTCTCATTTTAAGGAGGTTGTCCTTCCCAAAACCACTCCTCGTTCTTCCATCTTGCCCCCTCTCTGCACAGCTGTTCCCCCTTCTGGCCACCTTCCTTTGCAGCAAGGATCTTCTGGCAGGTGAAGGGGAAAATTTGGTGCCTTCCCTCCATTGCTGCGGCTACGACCTACACTCAGTCCGGCAACTCCCAACTCACTACCTTTTTCACCTCTGGAGCAGTGTGGTGCCTGCTGCTGTGGCATAGTTGACCCCAAAGGGATATGAGGAAAGCCTTGCCCTGTGCCTCTGTTATGAGCTGTCTTGAGTCGATCCAAACCACACCTTCATTCAGCTCTCTCCTGCCAGCAATGGGTTCCTTTGCATGGAGCCATAGCCTGGTATGTGACAACATGTTCTTGATTTAAAACACTCTAATGCACGGACGGGGAACCGGTTTCAGGCCGAGGGCTGCACCATGCCCACCACTGGCATGTGGCCCCCAGAAGCAAAAAAGGGTAGAGCAACAGATGGTGACCTTTACCTTTGTACATTAGGCCATGTTCCAGCCATGAAAAAGTCAGAGCCCTCCTTTATTCCCTCCTTTCCTCCACCCAGTTAAGCAAGAGGCAATATCAAAGGAAACATTTCAACCAGGCAAAAACACTCAGGGAAGGTGAGCTAGGGCAATGAGGAGTGTGGCCTGGAGAGAATCTTGAGGGCCAGATTACGCAGCTTGGAGGGCCACATTTGACCCTTGGGCCTGAAGATCCCCAGCCCTGTTATAACAAGTTGGTGGCTGTGCGGTATCTTAAGGGGAGAACAAGTTAGTCTTTGGGTGCACTGCAGAGCTGATTTATGAAAGGGCAAAAATGAATCTGCTTCTCCCCCCGCCCCCTCCTCTGCTTGGTGTCTGGACCACAGGATGGTGTTCCCATTCCCCATCTTGGCATTGTTCTATTTACAGGGTGTTGCTTTGCTGGCTGGATTTTTGGTGTTTCCCATGACTGGACAGTATGTTGAATATGGAGGGTTCTGTTTGGGCTGGAAGACTGGTGCGGGAAGGAGAAAGCGGAGTCTTGTTCTGTGAATCCTAAGGGGCAACAAGTTATAAGGGGTCCTGTCCCCGCCTCTTGTTCTCCACCCTTTAGCCTGGAGAAGGGTGGGAAGAGGCGGGGACAAGCTAGCAGCTAAAAAGAAATGTTGGGATTTGGATGAATGTGGAGAAACGGTGGAAGGGGACACGGTGTGTCTGGATGTGAGTACAAGCGGACTTCTTGATTTCTGAAACTGGGGGGCAGTGAATGCAATACTCATGCAAATGTCCAAGTTGCAAACACACACAAAAACACCCACCTCATTTCAACATGTATTATGGCCACTCAGTGGTGAGTGAAGGACACCCTGTAGTGGGCTCAGAAACACTCTCCATCATTTCACATGTTCCAGAGTGGGGGTGCTGGAAAACAGAGTGAACTCCAGCTCAAGCCAGGCTGTGGAAAGCAAGATGTGGGAAAGAATGGATGGTGGTGGCAGTGGAGACCTAATGGGGTGGGAGGGGAGGGGGCTTTTCTTTGGTGGCGCTGTTAAAGCAACCTGAAAGCCGGGGGTGTCCTGTCTGAGCAGGGGGGAGAAGAAGAGTGCTTCTGAATAGGAGTAGGGGCCTTTCCACTGCTCTGTAGGCTGCCTGCGAGGGCATGCCAGCTTCCCAGCTGGTCGGGAGAGAACTGACAAAGGTTGTCCATGGGGTGCCTGGCTTTGGAGCAATAAGCCAGTGCACAGGGGCTACGGGAGGGCTTTGAATCTGCCCCCTTTGCTGTCTTTGGATTCACAGAACGGGGACCCCTCCCTCATTCTTTGACAGCTCCTGCTCTCTCTGTCTTTCTCTCTATCTGTCTGCTAATCCTCTTGATGGATTTCTTGTCTCCTTTTTTTTGCAAAGAAAGCATCGACTCAGCCTTGGTTTATGCCTGGGGAAGGGCATTCTGTCACCCCATGGCATCTCTGGCTGCTCTCTTTCCTACGAAGCACTTGGACCCTTAGGCCCCCCCAGACGCCCCCATCACCACCACACCACAGACACACAGGCCATCATGAGTGGGTCACGCCCAGCTGGGCCCACCGCCCTCTTCTTCCCCTCCTGCCCCTTCTCCCCTCTCCAAACTGGCCGCCTAGGAACTACTAATACTGCTAACATGGGCCGTGCTGTGTTCCTCCATCCTTCCACTCACCCTCCCCCTCACCCTCCCACCCCCCAAACCACCTTGTTAGAGATTGCCTTGGCAACTTTCGTTGTTGTGTGTTACTAACACGCTTCTGGGGTGGCGGGACAGAGCGGGGTGGGGGGAGATTCAACTTCTCAGCCGGAGAAACCAGAACTAACCTTTGTGCCATCCACGGAATGTCGGTTGTTTCTTTTCCTTTTCCAGTCTTTCATTTTGTTCTGTTCTTTCCTTACTAACCAAGGCCTAGGAAGTTCTGGGGGTTTGGGGGTGAGTGTGGGGTGGTGAGGCTGGTGCTCTCGAGTGGCGGGGAAGGGTTGTGTGGTTTAGTGTCTTTTATTTTGTTGGTCACAGGAACTGGGGGGGATTTATTTCTCTTTTTTTATTAAAAAAAAATCTCCCTTGAAGTTTCATGGTTGGTCATTTTTTTCCCTGTTTATCCCCCTCCCCCTCTCGTTGTTTTGGTTTTTCGTTTTTTCGTTGTTGTTTTTTTTAATGCATACAGCACGCAGGAATTGGACACGCTATGGTAAACAAACTGCATTACCTGGTAGATATCAGTCTAATTGTCTAATCATTTGGTTTGCCGTGGGTTTTACCTCTCTCCCTCCCTTCCTTATTTTTTTAATTCATTAATTGGGTTTTGAAAATTATTGTTGATTTGGAAAAAAAAATAAAACACCATAGAACATGCACACACAGAGAGAGTTTAATTTTAGTAATTATGTCCCCCAAAGAAGGTGACTTGCATTGGTATGAATTTAACAAGCAGCCAAAGAGCCACTGTCTGACTTGGAGTCTGGAAGTCGCTTCAGGCCCAAAGGTTGGCACATAATGCTAGGTGGCCAAAATAAGCTTCAAATTGCCTGCAATCAAAATTATTTATTTATCCCATTTTCTAATACATGCTGCCTTTCCTCCAAGCAGGTTAAGGCACTGTACATGGCCCTCCAACCCACATTTTATCCTCACAAGATGCCTGTGAAGTAGGTTAGGCTGATAGATAATCTTGCTTCATGGCAAGATTTTTATTTTTTAAGGGATTTGAACTTGGGTTTCATTGGTTCTTGTTCAACAGTCTTAACATATCCAAACTGAATTGTCAGAAAGCCTTGTTTGAGAGAAGTCCTGCCCTGTCTCAGAGCACAGTCAATCAACCTGCCTTGCCAATATGCCTGTAAAAGTTACTCGCCTCCCTTTCTGTTAACTAGCCTGCTGGGGACTGGCAGGGGAGGGTGTCAGGCATTTCTTGGCCTGCTTGCTCTCTGTTCTGGGCACGAAGGAGCAGGATAAGAAGATGCTCTTTCTCTGCTCCTCCCCTCCACCTGCTCTGCTAGCCAGAGAGCCCTTTGCCACTCACTGATGTACAAACTGTTCCTGCTTGCCTGTTGCCACCACTGCCAGACAGGGTAGTGCAAGATAGGCATAAACGAAGAAGTCTAGAGTGGGGTGGGGGTTGCACAAAGCCACTGGCTAGCAAGAGAAGAAAAGTTCCACTTACCCACTGGGGGAAAAACCTCAGAGCCTCCGAGAAGGCAGGGAAAACATCCCCAGTCAATGTCAGTGATGTCTGCTTGCCATCTGGGGTATAAGTACAGGCCTCGAGCAGCACTCTTCCCCAACCTGCAGGGGGTGGGATCCAAATGTTACTAGGCTCCAACTTCCATGCCATCTCCCGGGGCTGCTGTGAGTTGCAGCCCAACAAAACAGCAAGTGGAGGCCACCAGGTCCACCCCCCAGATTGGCGTCTTCATGGAGGGCTAGATGTTTCTCTCCATCCTTCCGCCTGTGTAAGTACTTTGAGCATTCCTCCCACCCCTCAAATTTGCAGATGTGCAGGAAACTTGCTCTCTTAACACCCCCCTCCTCCGCCATTACCAACTCAAAACAAATGAACAAAAAAATTGTGAGCACTTTAAAAACATTTTATTTTATGACTTTACTTTTTACCCTTCCCCTCCCTATCCCCACCCCCCCCAAAAAAAAATCCATGGAAAACACCATCCCATGAAGCAACTTCTGTGCGCTGTTACACCTGCGCTGTGACCCCAGCTGCCCCCCAGGGAAGGACAGCAACGGGCAGCCAGCAGGGTGGAGGTGGGAGTATTGGAGGGGAGGGACACTTTGATATGGGGTGGAGGAACAGGAAGGTGAGCTTATAGGGAAATACAAAAGGAGTTTCCCTTGTGCTGTGGCGTGGCACGGGGACAGGGGGCAGAGGTTGGAGGGCTGAAGTTCCGCTCCTGAGTTAGGAGAACCCTGCCCGTGGGTAATTGGACTACAATTGCTTCCCCCTTTGAGTGCCCTCCCTTTGGGTGGCTTGAAAGGGTCTGCCCTGTGATGGGCTTGGGCCTGTCAAGGTAGTGCTTGACCACACTGGCTGCCCTGGATCTTGTTCCCCTCCCCTGGGGTCCTGCTGCCGGCCCTCCATACTGCATGGCATGCTAGGATTGCTTTGGGCATGTAGCTTCTGTGTCCAGTTTTTATTTTCAGAGCATTTCTCTGGGGCTGAAACTAACACTCTGTGTCGCACACTGTCCACCCACCCCTTTCCTTTACCCTTCCTCCTCCTCCTCCTCCACCTCCTCCTGCCCTTCTCCCACACTCTACCAGTCCCACCCCTCTTTCTGCCCTGCATGGCGTGCCAACTTCACAACTTGGCCATTTCAAACAGGAGCACTGTAAAGTTACAATGGGGTTGCTGGGGGAGAAGCTGTGCTGAATCCAGGCGCATAGGTGTGGACATGTGTGTGCATGGTGAGAGGGACTATGAGCAGGCAGGCATCTGAGACAGTCTCTTCCTGCTTAGCGTTTAGGGTGTGTGAGTCTTGTGTGCATCAGCCCCACAGTTTAGGCATTAACTGTCCCCCTGCCCCACCCAGTTTGTCTTGAATCCTGGATGCAGGCTTAAGAACATCAGAGCAACTTATTCTGCTGCTGGATCAGACCAAAGGCCTTACTAGTCCAGCATCCTGCTTCAGTGGCAACTAGGTGCCTCTGGGGGTGTCCACAAGCAGGGCTTGAAGTTCATAACCCGCTCCTGCTGTTGCTTCCCAGCTACTGGCACTGAGGTGTAGACTGTCTTTAAATGTGGAAGTTCTCTCACCTCACACATTCCCGCCCCCCCCCCTTTGAAAAAATATTTTTCCTGGCACAAAAGCATTTTGAAGTTGGAGATGGAGAAAAGGCCGCACAATTTATCCTGTGCGGAATCCTGAGCACGAAGCCCCTCCAGATGTTGCTAGACTACATTTCCCATCATTCCTGAGCATTGGCCATGCTGGCTGCAGAGGCTGATGGGAATTGTAGTCCACCAATATCCCACTCTGCAGAGCTGTGCCTGTGTCTTCCAGTGTGTAAAAGGTACTTCTGAAGAAGGGTTGTATCCAGTGATCGTTCTACCCAGAGTAGACCCACTGAAAACATTGGCCAGTGACTGAGATCCATTAATTCCAGTGAATCTGATCTCTGTATAATTTACAGTTGGATATAACTTCAGGCCTGTTCAGCAGGGAAGATGCACACACCAAATGCTGGACCAGCCAGGCACTTGTTATTGTGCTCTCATGTGCATTTGGTATTTCACACATCAGAGGGTCTTAGGAGCGCAACTCCTGTGAACGTGGCCCTGAGGATGTTTCTCTCTGTGTTTTTGTGTGCGTGTACCCAAGCACTACAAGTTGTATACCACTGCCACATTTTTTGTTTATGAAAATAATATTTATTACTTTTCCAACAATTTAAACACAACACTACAAAAAAAAGAACAATACAATACAATACAAAAACACTACACTGTCACATTTTTTGGAGTAGTCCAGCTCATTGATGGCTAAAAGAAGTTGTGGGTCTGTGAAGGGATCTTCGATCCCTTAGTCCATCTGTCCAAGCACTCCTACAGAAATGCAGCGTCTAAGGATGTTTGAAGTGAAGCTGGTTAAAGCCATCTGAAAATTGTCTGTGTTTGTAGTAAGGACATGTGTGTGTCATATGTGAGAATTGCAGGCTCTTCTTTGGGTCCTGCTGATGGGAGAGAATGATAGTGTGTAGGCTGAATATTTTGTTCAGGGAGGCTCAGTGGGGCTGAGGGGAATAAGCCTTAGTGCAGGCGTGGATGGATCTTGTGGCCCTCCACATGTTCCTGGACTACAACTCCCATCATCCCAGGCCATGCTGTCCGAGGCTGATGGGAATTGGAATCCAGCAATACTTGGAAGTTGCATACTCCTGCAGGGTGTGAAGGCTGAACTCATGATGTTTGTTGCCTCAATGCAATTAACATGCATGTTTTAAAAATGCAAATAGCAGCTGGCTGGTGGCAGTGTTGGGATGGGGGAAGTTTCCCTCCTGCTTTGGACCAATGAAAAATCAACACTGCCACCATCAGTACCATGAAGTTGCTGTTTGTGTCAGGAGGAACATGTTGACTGGTGCCTATGGAGGCTTTCCTCGCAGTACAAATTTCAGCTTTAGGAGAGGGGGAGATTATGCCAAAATGCCCGCTAGGCACTTGGCACAACAATCTGGGTCATGTATTAGTTCAAGTGCTAATCAGGCCCTAATCAGCTAGCCTGGCTCTGGGTTAGAGAGAATTTGTGGCATATGAGAAATGTAGCTCCCATGGTTCCTGTCATCCTGGTGCATCTAGAGACACTGGGAAGCGTGGGAACTACTTTAGGTGCCATTGCATGCTCAGGGCTACATCTGGGACCTAAATCCTGAGGCTGCCATGATGGAGCTCTGGTACCCCTCCTGGCTGACAACATCCCTTACCTTCCTGCAGTGAACATCTTGGTTTGCTGGGAGGCACAAATTAGATGAGTGGCAAGACAAGAGGTTTTCACTCACCTGCTGGTTTGGTTCTTTGGTGCCAAACTGAAAAAATGAGAAGTGGTGCCTGAAGACCCGAGAGGCGGTTGCTCTGCCTGCTGTTTCTCTGATGTGCCCTTCCCATGACTGATCTGTGCCGCCAAAGCTGGTGCTGGGAACACACACACAAACACAGTTCTCCCATCCTGTCTCACATGAGGCAGGCACAGTTGCCACGTGGGAAATAGAACATGGTTGCCTCAGAGTCTGGGAGAATCCCTGGTCTGTCCTCTTTCTGTCCATGGGACTTTGGTGGAAAGAAAGGTTGCCTCTGGCTTTATAAATCCGCATGGATTTCTTCCAGAAGCGAGCTTGCGGAGTCAGACCAGGTGGGCATGAGAAACTGGAGGAGTTGTCTCTGCGCAGAGATGTGTTTCCTCTGTGTGGGTGACTCTGTGCATTCTTTCAGCAGTCCCTTGCTTTGCATATTCCCAGTTTCAGCTGATTCACCTTGCACAAGATTTTTTACACACTAGTCCCAACTGTCCCCATCACTAGCCTCCTCTAGGGTCTCCATCTAAGAATCGACTAACCACGTTGCCTAGTAGTCATGATGGCTGTATATCACCTCCAGTAGGAGAGGTAGCACCTCCCTAACTTCCTCTTGCTGGGGAAGGAAGAGCATGAGAAGCCTGCGGTGCTCATGTTGTCACTGTGGGCGCCTCCCCATGAGGGCATCTGCTTAGCCGCTGTGGGGAAAAGGATGGTGGACTAGAGAAGCTCCCTTTGGCCTGATCCTTCTGCTTCAGGATCCTTCTTATGGTCTCATGTTCTCAACTCCCAGTTCCAAACATTGGTAACATATCATAGAATTGAAAGCCATCAAGTCCAGCACTCCCTGCTTGATGTGGGGAGCCCAGAGCTGGAGCATCCCCTGGCCAGTTTCTGCTTAGAGACCCCTATAATTTCCCCCCACCATCACTCTCTTTCCAAGGACTCTGCTGGTGAGAAGCTCCCCACTGACATTCCCAGGACCCTGCCCCAAGGCTGATGTAGAGGAGTTGCCTGCCTTCAGCTCTGAACATGATTCTAATTTTTGCCTGGCAGTTTCAGTGGCTCTCAAGCAGCAGTAGGTATGCCCTGGTTCTTTTTAAAGTGGAGAAGCTAGCTGGGATTGGACCTGGCAACTTCTGCATGTAAGGCAGGTGCTCTTTCATTGTACTGGCCCCCCACCCCTTGTTTCAGCAAAGGCCAGTGTGGGGCTGCAGGAGGGTCTGAGTGATAAAGAGACAAAGGCCTGTGTGTGTAAAGTCCCATTTTGAATGCAATCCATTGATGCACCCTGTGAGAGTAGGAATGCATAGGAGAAAAGTCTCTTGCCCTCATGGGCAGCAGTAAGCAGAGATAGAACTGGGGGGCAGGCCCCCATTTCCTGGGACTACTTTAAAGTGGCCTTTTGTGTCCTGAAGGAAGGCGGGAGCCAACAAGAAGAATCTGAGGAGGTCAGGAAGCTCCTGTGAATATTTTTGTATTTTTTTGTTTATTCTACTATTTTAAATTGTGAACTGCCTTGGCAGGAAGGTGGCATAGAAATGGAACAATTAATAAAGAGCCAAACCAATCAAATCAAAAATCTTCTCTGTGAAGAAGGCAGGAAGTCACACACTGCCCATTGAGAATTCTCTTCCACTTAGCATCTACCCTGGGCACAGTTGTGAGTATGGCAGGATTGTGTGTGTGTGTGTGTGTGTGTTTGTATGTGGAAGATTCAGTTATCTGGAACATGTGAGTCATCTGGGACAGAGATTGGTCCTGTGAGGGTGGGGGGGGGGGTAAGCATCATGCCACTTGTTTCTCTGTGTGGCTGGATCATCCATTCCTGGGGTCAGCCTGCTGCCTTTCTGAAGCCTCCCTGCCTTGGGAAGCCACACAGGGCAGGGCCTTGGGAGAGCTTTGTGCATGTGGGCCTATAATAGTGTGGAGGACAGATGGGTGGAAGGCCCTCTTTTTGAGGTGCTTGCACCTGGGTATGAAATGGCGAAAGCCTTCTCCCCGGAAAACCTCCTCTAATTGCTGGGCCTGGCATCCATTCAGGGTGGGCGCCCATGTCTGACTCTCCTTAAGTGTGCTTTCAGTGCGTGCTGGGGGCCGTGCCAGGTGCTCTTGTTAGAAATGGCCAAGCAGGCCTCATCCTGCTCTCTCTGTCGCTCTGATTCCTCTACCTGGCCTTCTCCATTCTTTCTCTTCTCTCTCTTGCATGCCGGCTTTTGCCTGCTTCTCCTCTCTCTGTCTCCATCATCCGCCGCCGCTCTCCCACCTGCCCACCCACCCCATCTAACACGCATGGAGGCCGCTTTGGGGCCTGATCCCTGCTTTGCACGGCTTCTGTCTCCATCTGAGTCTCTTCTCAGCCAATCTCTCTCTTCTCTTCTCTTTCTCTCTCTTTCTGATGATTAATTAATTAATTAATTGAGAGTCATGATTAATGCTAGCTGATAATTAACTCCTGTTGTACTAATAGTGTACTAATTAAAGACTGTGTTGATTGTTCCTACTAACTGCCATTTTTGTGTCTGAACTTTTAAGTTTGTCCGAGGAGACTGCCCCAAATTTTTTTACTCGAACATTCTCCCCTCTCCCCCCCCCACCTTTGCTGCCTCCCCCACCCCACCCCATCCCACCCTGGTTAGGCTTCCCTCGTTCTCTCCAGGGTTGCTCTGCTAAAAGGGGTGGGTGAGGTGCAGGTAACAGGCTCTTAACTGGGGCTCACAAAACAGGCAAGTTAGAACTTTGCATCAAATCATCTCTCTTTCTGGGGGTGGCACTTGCTCAGGAAGGCGAAGGAGTATGAAATGAGAGGAACTTCAGATGAGAGTGGGTTAGGCCCCATGTGTGGGAAGCAGGGCTCGTGGGTCCTCTATGCCCAGCTTTGTAGGCGTTTGTGGGCTAGGAAGGCAGAAGAGGGCACAGATTGCAGTGACCAGGTTTACTTTTCTGAAAACAGAAAAGGTTCGAGGCATCATAGACAGCCAAAGACCCTGGGGTAGGGTTGTAGTTTGTCTCTGGGGTGTACAAGAGCACTCTGCACACCCCAAAATCCTCCCACTTGGAGACTCGGCTCCCTCAAGACATGATCCTGCTCAGACAGAAACATCGCCTGCTTCCCAGAAGGAGGCACCCTCCAAAGCTCAGCTCCTCCGGAGCCCAACCTTCCTTCTGGTACTTATCCTAGGCCCAACCAACCCAGAGGCTGTTCGCTGGGGCAGATCCTATCCCTCCAGGGCCTCAAGGGTACTGCTGGGCCCTATGCCTGACCCTTGACTTGCCTAGGAAGATCCTGCTCAGTGAGGCTGACTTTGGGGACGCTTGGAAAGGCCGAAACTGATTGGCCCTTCTTGTCCAGTGCCTGCCGCCTGTGTCCCAAGATGGGTTGCAGTGTCCACACAGGGGGAGCCGGCTTCCTGAAGCACATAACACATGGCAAAACGAACATGTATGTGTGTGGTCTTTCACACATGATGGTGGGGTGGTGATTCTCAGTCCTGCATCTGTGTAGAGAACGTGTCATGCACAAAGGAGGCCTCCAGCTCTCATGCCTGCCTCTCTCGTAATTGTGCACAGGCGCCCGTCAGGCCCCAATTCTTTAGCCTTCCTGTGTTTTTAGTGTGCAATGAAGGAAGGTAGAGAGCTTGGAGGAGCTACAGCACTGGCATCTTTGGCTTGTTTTGAGGGGAGGCCAGCGCTGGGTGGAGGTCTTACTTACAGAGTTTGTGGGAGTTTGACAGGGCTATGGGCATTGCCTGTTTCAAAAAAGGGGGGAGTTTGCATCTGATCCAGCCGCCACCCAGTCGCTCCCTTCTCCCCCACCCCCACCCCGTCCACATTCTAACCTCGTTTGCATGTTGTTGTACTGACTAATTACTAATGAGCTCCTCCTCCCCTCTCCCCTCCCTGCTCCACCCTCTCCCCTCTCTCTTCCTCACTTGTCTCACTGGGAAGGAGAAATGTCCTTTGCGGGAAGGGGGTCTCCAGACTGGCCGCCCTTGATGCTCATGCTCACCCACCCCTCCCCAAATGCAACTCTCTACCACATGCACACACATGCTCCTGAGCTTGCCAAGAGACATCTCTGCGGCCTCTCCAGCTCAGCCTCCTCTCACTCTTGCCCTTTCTACTACACAAGGCTTGATGGTTCAAGTGGAATCATAAAAGGATGAAGGGAAGCCCATTGCCCCCTGCATGCACCCACTCAGCCTCAGTCCAATTCAGCTGGGTGTATTGCAACAGGGGCTGGGCTCTTGAGGTTCCATCAGCACTGGACCCCAGGGATCCGCCTTCTCTGCTGGGGTTCCCCCTGCCCAGTCTAGTTGGCGGTGCAATTCTGGTGCCAATCTGGAGCCGAAGGACCCGGTGGGCAGTCAGATGTCCCTCCCAGCTGTACTACATTCCAGGTATTTGGTTTTTCATCAGAAGCAGTTTGCTGTTTTTGCCTGTAGGCCTGTCACTCCTCCTGGATTACAGTTCAGGGGAGGTATTTGTTGCTCGGCACTGCCCTCTGCAGGGTCAGGTTGTCACTGCAGGCAAGCGGCATGTGCAATCCTTTGACAGCTGGTGACTGAAGGATGGCTGGTGACTGAGGACCGTTCACACATTACGTTCTTTTGGTACACCTGTATTCTATGTGCTGCCGATACTGTGAGGTTTGGTGTTTTGGAAAACATGCGCTCCATAAAGGCAGACACAATGGGGAACTGCCTCTCAGCATCCCGCTTTTTCTGTTGGATGGAACTCAGACTTCATAGCCAGGATGGCTTAATGCTGCGGTCTCCCTGCCTACATCTCAGCATACTTATTTTAAAGACTGCAATCCTCTTCCTTCATTTCTTTCTGAGAAATAAAATTACATTTAGCACAATTATACTTGAAACAAACAACCAAGAAGCACCAACATATAGATCAACAAAGAAAATACAACTCAAAATAAACTTTCTTTTTCCAGCTTTCTTTTATATAATTTGCATTTTTGTAAGTGACTAAATCACCACATATGATAGAAACTTTTTGTGTGATTTCTCAAGAAGAACTGTTCTTTCCCTTGAAACTTTATGTTTTGCAATATGTAGATTTATTTTAATTTAATCAACAAATTGGTCAATTAAATTACTTAAAGACCACAGAGATGAATTGACTTGAACTCTGGAGGTGAGTTGATTTGAATATTAAGCTATCAATCCTTATAGAGACTTGTAGATGGTTTACAACAAATATAAAACAAAATACATGAAAAACTAAAGGACAGTGGCAATTTTAAAACAATTACCAAAGCACCCAATTAAAAAATTGTGGAGCACTATGGAACTTGCAAATTTTGCAAGAAAGTGAATATAATACTCAGCTTAAATCCGCTTCCAGGCTCTGGCTTCCCCCAGCTTTGTGCTCTCCAGATGTTTTGGACTACCATTCCCCTCAGCCTCGGTGGGCATGTTCTATGTAATCCTGTGCTTTGTCCTTGGCATAGTATTCTGGATTATCAGAAACATAGAATTGTGGAGTTGAAAGGGACCCAAAGGGACATCTAGAGCAACCTCCTGCAGTGTAAGAATCATAGCTGCAAAATCCCTGACCAATGACCATCCAACCTCTGTTCAAAAATCTCCAATGAAGTAGAGTCTACCACCTTATGAAGGAGTCCATTCTACTTACCTCTAGCTCTTACATAGTGTTCTTCTTCTTTCTTCTTTGGCGATCACTCGTAGCCGAGTAAAGTTTAGTCGGAATAGGCTTTCTTGTCATTTGATTCCATTGGCTCAGGTCTTTCCCTCTGGAGTAGCAGAAAAAAAGCTTGCAGCCCTTCAGATATCTGAATATGGCTATCCTATCACCTTGTCAGTCTTCTCTTCTCCAGGCTAAACATCCCCAACTCCCTCAGCTGTTCTTCATAATGCTTGGTTTCCAGACCCTTCATCATTTTGGTTGCCTTCCTCTGCACATATTCTGGGGTTTACAGCTCCCCACCCTGCTGATAACCCTTTGCATTTTAAGTACATGCACTTGAGATGCAAAGACACAGTCAGGGTCAAGTGCAATTTAGCCCTGAGATCACCTCAGTGCTCCAGACAGAAGAAACATCTACATTTCACACTAGTCCACATTGATCAGTCAAGAGTTCCACATGAGCCTCTGTCACAAGGCTGGCCCACAGCTTTTCTGCCTGCTCCACTTTGACTTTTGTCCTGTTTGAACCCTTGTAGAAATGGCATTTGAACAAGACAGCTTCCCTTTAAACAGCAGCAAGCATAGTCAGTTTCTATGGAGATGAAGAGAAGAGTCGTCTCCAAACAGAAGCCCCCACCAACTGCTGAAATTTTAAAAACATTCTGCAGATTGTAGATAGTGCTTAATGCTCTGTGGCGTTAAGGCTGTGGAACTGTTTAAGTGGAACGCTTTCTTACAGACCTAAATGTTCAAGGGAGTGCCTTGGTGGATTACACCACAAAGTTCTACTCCAGTATCCAGTCTCTAGCAATGGGAAATCCAGATATACATCTGGGAAGCCCCCAAGTGGGGTGCAAAGTGGAGAACTATTCCCTGTTGGTAGCCCTTGGCAACTGGCAACTGGAGATGGTCACTAGTGAGAAAGATGTTGGAGGTGCATTATGAGGTGTGTTGTTATTATATCATTAATTTACTATCCAACCTCCTGCAAAATAGTGAGTCCTGTTGCACCTAAAAGTCTGACAAATTTATTATGGCAGAAACTTTTGCAGCCACTTTCAGCTGGCCCACCTTTTGCCTCCCACATAACACAGCATTCTGTGAGAGAGTGTGCATGACATCCATGATGCAGGTCAGTCTTAGAAGACTGGAGGAAAGGCTGCAGCAGCTGCCTTGTCCTGATTGAAAGAGGGATCTGCCTATGCCCCTCTCCTTTGCCTTTTCAAGTGCCCCCTTTGGCATCCATTTAGACCTCCTCTGGAGTCATTAACACCTCATTAGCTCAGCCCCAGGCAGTCTCCCTGCCTCCATTTAGAGGGCCTTAGTGCTCCTGGAACTGCCTGTAAATGCTTCTTGCCTGGTTGTTTTAAGTGTCAGCAGCAGGAGGAGTTATTGTTTTAAGTGGTTAAGCACTGACCCCGTCCCCCTCAATTAAACTCTTTGCTCGCCTCCTCACTGCCTGAGCTTTCAGTTTCCTGCTCTTTTCCAGCATTTCAGGACAAGCTCTTTTCAGTCAAATCCACCTCACCAGATGTCTGACTCTACTAGAAAGGGAGTCAGTCCATCAAAAGCAGAAAAGAACTGTGGCACCTTTAAGCAGCACAGACACCTGGTGCCCCTTCAGATGCTTTGGAATGCAAGTTCCCATCACCCCCCAGCCAGCACAGAGCACACCATTTGCGCCATTAGTTGGGAGAAATTTTTTTTTAAAAGAAGAAAATAGCAGGCATAGGGAGACCCTAAGCCCCCCCACTAAGGTCACAGTTTATTTTATTTGTTTAACAAAATTTATAAGCTACTTAGATAGTAGTGAAACCTCTAAGCATTTTTAAAAATAAAATAAAATCAGTTTAAAAAACAGTTTATAAAAACTATTACAGTTAACAGCAAAAGATTAAAACATTTCAACATCTTTGCACCTGGAGCCTAAATTGTGGAGCTCTGTGCCTATGGGGTGTATTGGAAAGGAAGGTCCCTTTCGCACCAGGGCAAAAATAGGCATTTGGGTGCAGGGCCTGATCTTGGTTGGGACCACAGCAGAGGGCAAATGGGCAAAGTCCCCATCAGGATCCTGGTACAGATGAGGACCCCCACTTAGCTCCATCATTCACACCATTACTAATGGCCTGGATGGCACCATTGGTCCATATGTCCAGCCAAGGAGTGTCAGGAACAGCAACACCTTGGCTTTTCTTTCCCTGTTTAGCCTTGCTGCCTGGCTCTTCCTTCTCTGCAGCTGTCAGTTCTTCTAGCTAAATGCTGTTCGGATTCATCATAATTGGCCTGAAGATTGGGAGAGTTTAAGGCTTGAAGAGTTGACCTGAGCGCTAGTCAGATTTTCATAACGGAAATTGGTGCCCCTCTGCTGTTCCTTCTCACAAACCCTCAAGGGATCTGGGTTTTGGGAGAGCAGTGTGACATTTTTCCTCGGCTGGTAAAAGCCTGAGAGGAGTTCACTTGGGGCATGAGGCTTTTTTGGGTTGGCTGAAGCTCACCCGAACAGGGGCTGCTGAAGGATTGAGCTAAGGTGACTTGCTATTTTTTATGTGGGAGCTTCTACAAGTCAGAACGTCCAGCCACTGGTGTCATTCAGCCCCTGGGAAGCTGTGCCATGGGACAGAGCATGGTGCTGTTGCACTTGTGTCCTGCTCATGTGTGGCTTCCCATAATGGGCATCTGGTTGGTCCCTGTGTGGCGAGAGTGCAGGGCTAGATGGGCCCCCTTTGGCCTGATCCAGCTGCTGCACAGCTTTTCTGATGTGGTTGTAATCCTTCTAAACACAAAGATTACCTCCTAATCAAGTTATGTAGCTCCAGAAGCATTCCTAGCAGACCAGGGTATTGTGGAGGGACATTAAGACTGCAGCCGTTAGGGTGAGCTGTTTCTTCTTCTCTCTTTCACTTCATCAGGTTCCACATTTTTATTTATCTAAGCTGCTGTTACCGGAGAGATGGCGAGTCTGGAAATCTAAGCAAGTTCATATCGCACCAGTTCAGACGGAATATAGAAAGCTGCTCTCCTGCCAGGTTTATCTGGCCCAGTATTGTCTCTCTGGTCTCCAGAATCTCAGACAGAGAAGGGTTTTTCCTGCTTGATCCTGCTTGGACCTAGGACCTTCTCCATACAGAGCAGGCACTCTCTCACTGCCCTGTGGGTTAGAGGTAGCCTGCAGGTCTTTATTCTGCACTTCTTAATAACCTTTAATGTGGCTTACAGTTTGGCCAGCCCCTTCTGCCTTGCTCCATACATCATGGACCACTCAGCCAATACATTTGCACCTGCTGAAACCTGCACCATGGGCCATTGCCTTTCCTGGCCTAGGAATGCTACCACCAGCCCATGTGACCTTTGGTTTGTGCAGAGGCACAAGAACCAAATGGTCCACTCATGTGCTAACCATTTCTGCAAGTGCTCTTACTTGTGACACTCAGCCCTGTTGGATATTAGCAATAGCCTTCTTGATAATTTAGCCCAGGTAATCAATGGCAGGGATGCAGGTGGTGCTGTGGGTTAAACCACAGAGCCTAGGACTTGCCAGTCAGAAGGTTGGCGGTTCGAATCCCCACCATGGGGTGAGCTCCTGTTGCTCGGTCCCTGCTCCTGCCAACCTAGCAGTTCGAAAGCACGTCAGAGTGCAAGTAGATAAATAGGTACCGCTGCGGCGGGAAGGTAAACGGCGTTTCCGTGCGCTGCTCTGGTTCGCCAGAAGCGGCTTAGTCATGCTGGCCACATGACCCGGAAGCTGTACGCCGGCTCCCTCGGCCAATAAAGCGAGATGAGCGCTGCAACCCCAGAGTCGGTCACAACTGGACCTAACGGTCAGGGGTCCCTTTATCTTTATCTAATCAATAGTAGAGCATCATTATGGATTGATCCATGTTGCAAACCAGGGCTTTCTGTAAGAAAGAATCAAGAGGCAGCGGCTGGGTTCACACTTCACAATAATGGTGCTGGTGTATTTTGCCTGGTTGCCCACACTCCAACTCTTCACTGTTCCCAGCCAGAGAAACAAGGCAGGACATTGTAGTTCATCCTGGCTGCCCATGGTATCTGAACTCTGGAGATGCTGGCTTCTCCCTTACAATCCAGAACTTGCAGGCCAGCAACCAGCCATGGTTTAAGGATGGCTTGCAGTCCGACTTCTTAGGGAGCAACAAGCCATGGTGACTCCAGGTTTGGGCATCATGAGAAACCAAGGTTAATCAGTCTGTTTCTGGGGTCAGAGTCACCAGGCAGCATCCACAACAACCCATGATAAGCCATTTTGGCATTTTGTGACATGTGAATGTGGCCTCTATCTTTCCAAGTCCCTCATCACAGAAGAACCAAATGAACAGAACTTCTGTTTATCCTCATCAGATGTACTCAGGCAGAAGGTTTAGATGCTTCTTGCTTACAGCTTCCACAAGTTGTGGAAGGTTGAAGGCAACCTTTGCTTTGCAGAAGAAAGCGCTGGAGACGCCAATAATCTATTGATTTACAAGTATGTGGGTGGAGCAGGTATTACGGAGGTGGAATAGCAAGCAGGCAGGCAAGCAGTGTTTAGATCCTTATAGCATCCATAGTCCTATATCCCCCTCTCCCCAACCCCAGCCACAGTATCAACTCTTCACTAGCCGAATCCAGCAGTCTTTCAGGCTTTGTCACAGCCTTCACCAACTAGCTGGGAGTGATGGGAGCTGTAGTCCAACAACATATGGCGAAGGCTGCTTTATCAGATACACTCTGAGTGAGATGGACCTTGGGCTAGATCCAGAATGGAGAGGCAAGGCTTACTTCTTGTAATAACCAGCCTGCCCACTTCCCCTCCCCAGTGGAATGAAATTGGCTGATGCTTTCAAAGTTTCTTTGGGGGTTCATTAAGGCTTAGAGGGTCCGTAGGGCAAATGCATTAGTGGGGGAAATCACTTGGGAACCCACCCAGTAATGTTCTCAGTTTCTTCAAAACCAAGCAAATAATAATGAAACACAGGAGAGGAAGCTACCTGCAGCTGAGCCCTCTGAGGAGGAGGAGGAGGCTGCAACCCACAATCCATTAACATTGCTGTGTATTTCCGTGGAATTTCAGCAAAGCTCCTAAATGGTTTGTGGTCTGCAGCCAAAGGAATAAAGCCAATCTCGTTACTATAAATAAAAAGGCAACAATTGCCACATAACAAACAAGAGGCAAGTTATCTCTCAGCTGTTTTCAGAGGGCCTCTTGTCTGAAAATTTCCCCAGAACAAAAGGGGCTTGCAAATGAGTCTAACTGGGATTTAGGCTCCTAAGAGTGGCTGCTTTTATTTGTTGCATTTATAAGTTGCTCTTCCTGGGAAGGACTCAAAAGCTGCTTCTGATTCCCAGGCGCTTTGTTGCAGCTAAACCTGCTTAGCTTTAGCAGTGAGTAAATAAATAACAGGCTTGTGGCATTGATTTGCCTTTGGGCCTGTTCTCTGAGTAATGAGTAGGACTCAGGGATACGTGCCGTGGAGGTGCTGAGTCTGGGCCCAGCACAGATATTGAGCCTCGGCACCTTTAAGCCAGGAACTCCTTGCGCTAGAGACTTCCAAACTGGGACCCTTGGAAGCAGCAGCCCCTGAGTCACATTACCCTGAGTTATCAGCCTACTTTACACCAGGGCATCATGCTTCCCATTGCCTGTGTACTACTCCAGGCAATGTGCAAGGCAGGAGTCAGTAGAACTGCAATGGAACCCTAGACTCCAGGCTGGAAGACTCCTGCAAGAAGCCTCCTGCAAGAAGCTTAGGGTGGGGAGAGGCCTTAGCTGAGCACCAGACTGTAGCCCTCTTCAGTCCATGGGAATCCTGGAAATTACAAGCCGCTTAACTTGACATCTGGTCTGGTAATACTGGTAGAAGAACAAGCCTTGCTGAAGCAAAACCAGCATGGCATATGAAAGGACAAGCCCTGTCTCACTAACCTATCGGAGTTATTTGAGAGTGTCAACTACCATACAGATAGAGGCTATGCAGTTAACATAGTGTACCTGGACTTTCAAAAGGCTTTCAACAAAGTAGCTTACCAAAGACTTCTGAGAAAGCTTAGCAGTCATGGAGCAAGAAGAGAGAGCCTCTTGTGGATCAAGAACTGGTTAAGTAACAGGAAACTGTTACTGGAATATATGGACAATTCTCCAAATGGAGAGATATAGGGAGCACATGCACTTTTTATTCATAAATCGAGAGTTCAGGGTGAGTTGTAAGGTGGACAAGCTTGTTGATTATAGTAAATTGTTCAGGATCATTGAAACAAAAAGGGACTGTGAATAACTCCAAATGCAGTGTAAAGTGATGCATGTCAGGGCAAAAAATATTAATTTCACATGCACACTCATGGGGTCTGAATTAGCCGTGACTGTCTGGGAACAAGACTGTTGAGGTTGTAGTGGATAGTTCAATGGAGATGTCAACCCAGTGTGAGGCAGCTGTGAAAAAGGCATATTCCCTGCTAGGGATCATTAGGGATGGAACTGAAAATAAAACTGCCGATGTCATCATGCTGTTACACAAATTATGGTGCAGGCACATCTGGAGTACTGTGACAATTCTGGTCACCGCTCCTCAAAAAGGATATTGTTGAGCTGGGAAAAAAAGGTTCAGAAAAGGGCAACTAAAATTATGAAGGGAACTGATGAGGAAAGATTGTAGCATTTGGAGCTTTTTAGTTTAGGGGTACAGCAAGTGAGGTGTACGAAATTCTGCATGGTGTGGAGAAAGGGACAGAGAAAAGTTTTTTCTTCCTTTCTGATGTATCACTAGAACTCATGGACTCAATGAAGCTGAATGTTGGAAGATTCCGGACAGGTAAAAGGAAGGCCTTCACGTAGCATGTAGTTAAATTATGGAATGTGCTCTCGCAAGAGGCAGTGATGGCCACCAACTTGGCTTTAAAAGAGGATTGGACAGATTGATTCGTGGAGAATGAGGCTATTGGTGGCTACTAACCCTGTTCTGCTTCCACTGTTGGAGGCAGTATGTTTATCAACGCCAGTTGCAAGGTAGGACGCCTAGAGTCATTGTTCTTTATGTGTTCAAGTGAACACAGGAAGTCCTCCATGGCCAAGGATGCTAATGGTGCCTACAGAAAACCCCAATCCTTGCACCTTCCTAGTGTCCATTTCCTCAAGTCTGGAAGGCTGGAGCTTCAGCAATGAAGTTGCCCAGAAGGGAGACTTGCATAGGAGCTGGAGGGTCCCAGCCAGGCTTAGATCTGGACAGGTGCTTCCATGCTTCTCCTTCCAAGTCTCCTCACAGGAAGCTAATGGAGCACTTGACAGCTGCTCTGAAGCTCCTTCCTGGTTCACCATCTCCTCTGCTCCTGGGACCCTGGGGGACATGGGAGTAGTGGCTTGAGAACTGACCAGGAACCTATGTCACTGGTGAGACCACCTTCAGTCTTGGGTCTGGGATGTCCAGACCCAAAAGCTTTTAAAAGTTCCTTGGCAGGGTGGAATTCGTCTGTAAGGTCCTGCTCCCTTTGCTCCTCCTCTGAGTGGAACCCTGACACCCAGTCTTGTAAGATAAGCAGCTGAGTCATTTTGGAGATATTTGCCTCCTTTAGAAGCTGTTAGAAAAGGTACCCAAAGCTGCTGCTGCAACATTCATTCCCATTTTACAAATTCCAGCTGCCCAGATTGGCAAATCTTCAGCAGAGACTTCCTTAATGGAGCTGCTTCGAAATCTGTAGTTCTTAAGAGGAATGGAATAAATGGCTAAACTGAAATCTTCTTCCAGTGTGGAAAAAAATATCAGTGGCTGCCAGGGATGTTCTATCCCCATGCAAAGAAGTCTCCAGTTCTGTGCTCCAAAGGAAGCTAACAAAGTGAATACACATTTGGAGGAAATGCCTCTTTGAAACCTAAGTTAGGTCAGGGTTAGGAGCAGTTCCAGCCCTTTGTTTAGGTCAACTTTTGTTCAAGGCAGGTGTTCAGCAACAAGTAGGGGGCTGCAACAAAACAAGTAGGGGGCTGCAGTGCTCCTGTTGAGGGTCCCAGCTAGTCCACCAAGACCTTCTTCCAGGGCACTCCATTCAGTTCCTCAATTCAATAAACTGCTTTGAGGGTTGTTTTTGTTCCAACTTATTTATGCACAAAAAGTGTATAAATTCTCCAGCCAGCTTGATTGTAAAAAACAAACAAACCTCGAAGCAGTTTACTACAAGTGCCACAATAATGGGACACACCCACAAACCCCAGGATACGTTTGATATAACAAGTTGGAGGATTTTCGCAGGAAGTTACAGGATATGTTTTGATGGGAAGATGAGGCATTGTGGCCACCCCAAAACTTTTGCAGGCGCAAATGGTATTGAAAGCAGGGTCATGTATCATCACCCCGATACCATCACAAACACAAATGAGGAGTGCGCACACACAAAAGGACTTCTGGAGGGGCCCACAGAGCATCTGCTTGTAACACAGAAGGTCCCAGGTTCAAGTCCCAGCAGCAGGTGCAGGTAAGGCTGGCAAGAAAGACTACCTGCCTGCAACCTTGTAGAATCATTGCTGCCATTGTGGTGTGTAGACAATGCTGAGCTAGATGAACCACGGATCTGACAGAGGATATGGTAGCATCCTGCATAAGGAAGACCCTTGACTTTTTCTATTGGCCCTGAATGTGTGTTCAACAGCAGATGGGATTCCCATGAGCCACTGGGGGGTTTTTTATGTATTATTTATTATATATAGGTGTTCTGTCATTTCTTTAAGGAGCTGGAAGTGGTGCACATAGTTCTCCCCCACCCTGTTTTACCCTCACAACACCCCTGTGAGGTAGCTTAGGCTGAGAGATGGTAGCTGGTCCAAGGTGACCCAGTGAGCTTCATGACCGAGTTGGGATTTGCACCCTGGCCTTGCAGGTCTTAGTCCGAAGCTGCAACCCTGACACCACACCAGCTGTGGCTGCAGCTGCATAGTGCTGTGGCTGTTGTTTGGGACGAAGGTCCTTGCTCCTTGTTCATGGCCAGGCTGACGCCCCAAAGGAAGGTCAGCAGGACACACACAACAGTCATGGGAGCAGTTCAGGGTGTGATGGGAGGGTATAGGCAGATGTTGCCATGCCTGTGACCGAGAAACCCCCTAAACCAGTGGTTTTCAACCAGTGTCCTGCCACCCTGGGGTGCCTGGAGGGATAGTCAAGGGTGCCTCGGGCAACACTGGCTTCTGTCCTTCTTTCATTTCCTTCCTCACTCTAATGCCCTCTTGCGTCTCTGCCTCCCAAAGGCTTGCACAGCTGTTTGTTGCAGCAGCCTTGGCTACAAGCTCCCCAGGCGAATGGTGCCTCTGGGTGGCACCTCTCTTTGGGGCGGGGGCAGCTCAGAGACCAGGGGAGGCAGCAGCAGCTGCCCAGAGGACTCCCAAGGAGAGGGGAGAGGAGAGGAGGCTGAGGGAACACTCCTTAAGGTAGGGTGTTCAAAAAGGGGTGAGAAGCTGCCAGCTCTGCAGGCAAGGGTGACATAACTGGGCTCCTAAGCCCAACAGGGGTGCCGCAGTGTGTAGTTGGTCAAGGGAGCCATGGACTCAAAAAGGTTGAAAACCTCAGCCCTAAACAACTGCAAATGGCTTTAGCGGGGTTCAGGCTGCACTTCCAAATCAGTTTTTGAGCCACGTCTCCAAGCAAGAGGCTGTGAGGAACCAAGAAAGACCCAGAAATCTGTAGCAGCTCATTCTTGGCAGAATTGCAAAGCAACAGTTCCTCAAGGAGAGCCGCTCAATCGACCTTCAAAACTAGTTTAAACTGCAACCTGCTTCTTTCAAAAAATGCCCCATGTAATTCTTTTCTTCTCCCAGGTAACTCTGGAGTCCTTTCCTGAACAGCCAGCTGAAACGGGTGCTCCCTGGTTGGCGGAACCGCCATGGCAATGGGTGGTGGCATGATGATTGGGTCAAGAGGGGGAGGGACTACACAGCCAAAACATGGACTCAGAAGCTGCCATCAATTGACTCAACGGGGGGCAAAGCAGCAGTGGCTGCAAGACTGCCCCTGCCCTGTCCCCAACTGGACCATCAAACCTTGTGCAGATTCTTCTCCCCTTTCACCCTTCTGCCTGCCTCACTCCTCCTCCTCCTCCTCCCACCCTCCTCCCACCCCCCATCAGAACGAAAGTGCGGTATTTCTCCAGAAAGACAATCAGACATAAAAATGAGTCAGCAGCTCCTCCTCTCCCCTGCCCCGCCAAGTCTCCCCTCTTCTCCCCGCCAGATCCCTCGTTGGTTAACACTCTGTTGTCTCCTTGTCTCCCCAACCCCGACCCCTCCCCCCAACCCCTGCGCTCACGACGGACAGGTGACCATCTCTGTGGATGGGATCCTCACCACCACCGGCTACACCCAGGAAGACTACACCATGCTGGGCTCGGACGACTTTTTCTACATTGGGGGGAGCCCCAATACGGCCGACCTGCCCGGGTCCCCCGTCAGCAACAATTTCATGGGATGTCTCAAGGATGTGAGTCGTGGGGTGGGGTTGGGACTGGTGGGTTGGGGTGGCTCAGGGTTGGAGGGTTAATCCCCATTGAGCATATGTAGATTACTTTTGACGTAAGGAGCCTCCTTGCTGGGAACTGACACAAGCTGCCTTTCCATCTTGGGGACCCTCAGAGAGGATGTGGTGGGGACCTTGGGAAGAGGGGGAAAGGATTGAAGGGCTCTGTTTGTCCCTTGGTCTCTTGCACAGGTGCAAAGTTGATGCTGTAGAACCGAAGGGAGCCTTTGGCTCTTAAGCATTGGTGGACTCCAGCTCCTAGCAGCGGCAGCAGCATCCATGGCCATTGGCCACATGGCCAGGGCAGATGGGAACTGGAATCCAACAGCACCAGGTTTTCCACTGCTGGCCTAAAGAACAGAGCATCTCCTGGGGCTGCAAATGAAATACTGTGCAGTTACATCTTACACATATTTAACTTGGGTGATTTCAATCATCCTCAGTGTGTGTACTCAGGGCTTATCCACATTTACCTATTGCACCGCGCTTTCCAGGCACAGGTCCACGCTTTGAAGCTCTGTGTCCAAGTGCTCATTATTTAGCCTCAGAGCTTCCTCCACAAAACCTGCTCTTTAAAGCTGAAGCACAATAAACAGCCATTTGGGTTTTTCATGGATTGCCATTTGCTCTGATGCAGTGGTAAAGAGCAGATTTGTGCAGGGAAAGCTCCAGAGGAATAATTTAAAAAAGAGCGCTCAAACATGGAGCGCAGACTTGTGTCTGGAAAGCACAGAGGAAAGGTAAGTGTGGACCAACCCTCATATTCTCAGTGGAGAGGGTCTTCCTTCTCTTCAGAAACTGTGGGATTGCATTATAGCTTCACTCACTCCACAAGAAGCTCATGGTGGCAGACAGAATCCCCTCTCTCCCCTTCACATCAACCCTGTGAGGTAGGTTAGGCTGAGAGGAAGAATCACTGGCCCAAGGTAAAACCCAGTGTTCTTTGTGTCTGCATGGGGACCTGAGCCCTGCTGGGTTTTCCCCAGTCTGACCCTGCACCAAGGGTCAAAGTGATCCCCTGGTCAACTCTCCTGAGAGCTGGGGGAGCACGTCAAAGTGGCCAAACTACAGCCCTCTAGATTGCCTCTCAACGGCTTTGCTGTCAGCTGTTCTGCATTGTTCTAAAGTATGTGTGACCATTATTCATTGTTAAATTCCCCATTGTTTAAAATTAGGGTTAAAAAAATATTCATGGTCAAATTTGAGAGGCAAACAAAGAACCTTTGGCATCATGGAACCACAGGACTCCACAGGTCATGTCGAACAAATCCACAGGCAACATTCCCTGGTTGCTCCCCATCTTCCTTCCCTCCTCATCTCTCTCTCTCTCTGTCAAATCCCAAGATGGTGGAGAGCTGGCTCACGTCAAGGTGTGACAAAGCTCACCGTGTCCTGTTGACCCCACCTGCTTCTCCCATCCCTTTGCAGGTTGTCTATAAGAACAATGACTTCAAGCTGGAGCTGTCTCGCTTGGCCAAGGAAGGGGACCCCAAGATGAAGATCAATGGGGACCTGGTCTTCCGCTGCGAGAATGTCGCGGCCCTCGACCCGGTCACCTTTGAGTCCCCTGAGGCCTACATCTCACTGCCCAAATGGAACACCAAGAAGACGGGCTCCATCTCCTTTGACTTCCGCACCACAGAGCCAAACGGGCTGCTGCTCTTCAGCCACGGCCGGCTGCAGCCGCCCAAGGAGGGCCGCTCTGAGCGCCTGCACAAGGCTGACTACTTCGCCATGGAGCTCCTCGACGGCTACCTCTACCTGCTGCTGGACATGGGCTCTGGGGGCATCAAGATGCGGGCCAGCAGCAAGAAGGTGAATGACGGCGAGTGGTGCCATGTGGACTTCCAGCGTGACGGGCGCAAGGGTGAGTGGGCTCTGTTGCCACCTCAGGTGCTGGGGGCGCGCTTGTGCCTGATCTTGGTCCTGTTCAATTTGGAGCTGGGTGGGGTCATCAGAAGGGCTTGGCTGCCAGATGAGAGCAAAGGGGACCCATCTGGTCCAACACCCTCTTCTCACGCCAGCTGCCCAGCTGCCTCTTCTGGGAAGCCCCCAAGGAGGACCTGAGAGCCACAGCGCCCCGTTACTAGCAGCAGCTGGTTTTCCAAGGCACCTTGCCGCCTCTGACCCCATAGGCTGCCTGTGACTCCTTGGCCACTGGGGTGTCACACAGCAGTGGCTGCTTGCCAGCAACAATCGCCCTTCCCTCACTGGCATATGGAAGGGAGTTATGCACAGGGTCAGAGATAGCAGCATTCCCCAGAGGGATGGGGGCAGCACTTCCCTTTGCTGCAGCACAGTGATTGTCAGGGACGCCTTCTTATTGCTGGGAACCTACAAGAAAGAGAATCTTGTAGGAAGAGAGACGCCCCTTTTGGAATATCTGGGAAAAAATAGATGAAATCACGAGCAGGATTCCAAATATGAGCAGTGGTGGAAAATTGATAATATATGAAACGGAAGAATGTGTCTTAGGTGAAATGTTTATTAGAATGCAGTATGTAAATGGCATGGGATTAAGAACAGCACAGAGGGAAAGATGGGAAGTCAAAGTTTAAAGAGAAATGTATGACAAATTTGGAATCAAATATATATGTAGAGATTTTAAAATGTAATAAAAATTTGACAAAAAGGAAGAGAGAAGCCAGTGCGAAGCAAGGAAGGAAAAACTATGGGGGGGCACCGGGAGAAAGTGGGGCATGCTCACTTCAATGAGAGAGGAGGGCCTAATGATGAACTAAGCCCCGGCCTTCCTTTTGCAAGGGACTCCCCAAGCCTCCTCTCAAGGAAGAAGAGGGGTCTTGGGGCACTAAAGCCCCCATGGGCTGCTTCCTGCTGGCCCCTCTTATTTAGGCTGAATTTCTTATCCTTTCCTTGATGCACTGGGGTGGGGAGGTGTAGGCGGGCAGCAGGCAGACTTGGCAGGGGGCACCAACCTGCTGCTTTTCATAGCATAATGAGAGGGCTGTCCCCATAGTTTTTCTGACTGGGGTAAACTGTTGGCCCATGCAGCCCCAGAGGAAGAGAGATGCAAGTGCCAGTTGGGGGGGAGGGACAGTCAGTGAGCCAGACTTTGTGGGGTGACCTCTTCTGCTTTCCCTCCTTGCAGGCTCCATCTCCGTGAACAGCCGCAGCACGCCCTTCCTGGCCAGCGGGGAGAGTGAGATCCTGGACCTGGATAGCGAGATGTACCTCGGGGGGCTTCCTGAGAACCGCCTGGACCTCATCCTGCCCCCTGAGGTGTGGACAGCCTTCTTGAACTATGGCTACGTGGGCTGTGTGAGGGACCTCTTCATTGACGGGAAGAGCCGTGACGTGCGGCGCCTGGCCGAGGTGCAGAGCGTGGCTGGCGTCTCCAGCTTCTGCTCCCGAGAGACCCTTAAGCAGTGCAGCAGCTCCCCGTGCCGCAACGGAGGCCTCTGCCGGGAGGGCTGGAACCGCTTCATCTGCGACTGCGTGGGCACCGGCTACCTGGGCCGGCTGTGCGAGAGAGGTGAGGGGACCCAGGGCCCAGAGGAGGCAGAAGGAGTGCCAGAACCAGCTGAGCTTCCTTTTGCTGAGCTTCAGCACAAGCCAAATCTTTGACCCTGGGCAAGAGGGGTGGCCATGCTTGCCCAAAGTTGGCCAAAGCACCCAGAGGGCACCAGGTGGGCAAAGCCTGGCCCAAGCAGTAACCGAAGCCTCTTTCAGACAACCCGTTCGTTGAGCATTCATCCTGTTTGAACAGAGGTTACATTATGTTGCCTGAAGTCATCCCCTGACTTCCGGGTCATTTCCCCACCTCTTGCTTTTGTTGCCCGAGGGGTCTGCCCCCTCCACTTTCATGGTGCAACCTGAATTGGTCCATGTGCAAACCACTCATCAAACTGCAAAACTGGAAAGGTCTCTGAGTGGCTGGTGGGCTTGTAAAGAATTCTTTACCAGTGGGCTGTGTTCTAGTTGTTGTTATTTAATGCTGCCATTCTGAAACAAGCAGCATTTTTGATGCTTCACACTTGGCCCTGACATGACGTGAAAAGGGTACTTTCCTCCATATGTGCCGGAGAAATCGTGGTGCATCTTTTTAGGGGATGCTCCTTCTTGCCATCTGCCTTTTTAAAAGAACCACTCACATGAAAAATGACCAAGCTGCAGGAGGACCTGCGAGAAAATGTTGCATTGCAGAGGAGCGTGTGCCCCTCTTCAGGCTTCCAGCCAGCCAGCTATGCTCTCTTCCAGAATACAGTGGTACCTCAGGTTACAGACGCTTCAGGTTACAGACTCCGCTAACCCAGAAATAGTACCTCAGGTTAAGAACATTGCTTCAGGATGAGAACAGAAATTGCGCAGCGGCAGCAGGAGGCCCCATTAGCTAAAGTGGTGCTTCAGGTTAAGAACAGTTTCAGGTTAGGAACGGACCTCCGGAATGAATTAAGTACTTAACCTGAGGTACCACTGTATTCCAAACTGCCCCCCCCCCATGCCTCCTTTGGTTTTCTAGGCTCCTGCCCCATGAATTTCAATTCAGCATTCTCTGCACACAGAGCATGCACTGTCCTCACTGGGCTATTTTGAGGGCTCTGAATATTTCCTTCCCTCCCCAAAGATTTTATTTTCTTCTTCTTGGGGTTCTTCCAAGCCTGCTTCCCCTTGTGCAGCCCTTGCTTTGCAGGCAAAGAGCCCCTGGTTCAGTCTCTGGCTGAATCTCCCATTGTAAAAGAATCAGGGGTGATCAGGTGACGGGGGTGGGCAGAGCCTCCTCCAGACCAGGGGGTAGCCCGTGTGGCACCTTCTATGGGCTACAGCTACCATCATCTCTGGCCATTGGCTGTGCTGGCTGCTGAGGCTGCTGGGAGTTGTAGTCCAAGAGTCTCTGGATGGCACCATGTCAGCTCCCCCTGGGGTGGGTGAGGTGGACATGTAGCCTGGCCTGTTCCTAATCACTCTTCCCTTTCTTGGTTCCTCTCCCCACTCCCTTCTCTCTCTGTGTCTCCCCTCCCCACCAACAGAGGCCACAGTGCTGAGCTATGACGGGAGCATGTACATGAAGATCATGCTGCCGACGGTCATGCACACCGAGGCTGAAGACGTCTCCCTCCGCTTCATGTCGCAGCGAGCCTACGGCTTCATGATGGCCACCACCTCCAAGGAGTCGGCTGACACTCTCCGCCTGGAGCTCGATGGGGGCCAGATGAAGCTCACAGTCAACCTAGGTAACCAGCTGGTCAGAACCCGGCAGGATCTGCTCATCTGCCCAGAGAGCCCCCTGAGGCAGTGCTGGGGTGCAGGCAACACCTTAGAGGGTGGTCAGACGCAGCAACGGCGCTCTGGTGGGGGCGGGCAAGCTCCATTACACGTGTTTCCGCAGGGGGTCCTTCTCAGGGAGGAATCTCCGTGCAATCGAAATGCAAAATCCACATGGCTTTTGGGAACTCTCGCATCGTGCTGGAGCAAAATGCGATACTGTTTCATTTGGCTACCAATTTCTCATCGTTCATATGCCTTTCACACAGACAGACGCACGCCAGGGGTAGTCAGCTGAGCTACACCTGAGTAAATATGTATAGTTATCCCTCTGTGATGAAAGATCCATCAAATGCAACAGGCATTTCTCAAAAGCCTCCCTCTGACCAATCTGTGCTGGGCAGGCTAGCCTGGACTTCACCAACCAGGTGTCCTCTAGAAGTTCTGCTCTATGACTTCCATCAACCCCCGTCCTGCTGGCTGGGTCTCATGGGAGTTATAGTCTGAAACATCGGAGGGCAGAAAGTTGGGGAAGGCTGGGTTCCCATGGAGATACTAGCAGAACCTGTCCCAAAGAGTGGCTTTGCCCATTCACCCAACCTCTTGAGGATGAACGTGGCAGAGGGAGGTTGTGCTGTACTTGATGGGGATGCCCGCGATATCGTGGGTGATGCCTGCAAAAACAAGGCTGCCCATCATGGATTTTGTCTGGGCTGCACAGCAAAGATTACCGTATTTTTTGCTCTATAAGACCACAAGACGCACCTAGTTTTTGGAGGAGGAAAACAAGAAAAAAAATATTCTGAATCTCAGAAGCCAGAACAGCAAGAGGGATCGCTGCGCAGTGAAAGCAGCGATCCCTCTTGCTGTTCTGGCTTCTGGGATAGCTGCGCTGCCTGCATTCGCTCCATAAGACGCACACACATTTCCCCTTACTTTTTAGGAGGGAAAAAGTGAGTCTTATAGAGCAAAAAATACGGTACTTGGAAGGGTGTGTTTCAAGGCTGTCCAGCATTTGATGGGCCTCATGGACTATGAAACTGTGCAGCTTTACTGAGGAGCCAGGGACGCGGACTTATAAAAAATATTGGGGGGGCCCGGGAAAGCTCATGAATAATAAATAAGCTCATGAATATGCAAATAAAGTGGCTCCGCCCTAAATAGGGCAAGCCACACCCCCCAGCCAGCCGATTGGCTGGCTGGGAGGTGTGGCCAGTTGGGATTCCCCTGTTCTCGCGGGATTTCCGGCAGTGCCTTGGCAGTGGCGGTGGTGCTGCGAAGCAGCGAGGCAGGAGCCCCCGCCCCCGGGGAGTCCCTAATCTCGCGGGGGACGGCCGGGGCTCTCCGATTAGGGCGCGCGGCTGGCTGGCTGGCTGGCGAAGGTGGGGAGGAGGCGGGGGACGGCGGCGGCGCTCTGCTGGAAGGGCGCCCGAGATTATTGGGGGGGCTGAGCCCCCCCAAAAAATTTTTTGTGGGGGCTCGAGCCCCCTCAGGCCCCATGGAGTCGGCGCCTATGTGAGGAGCAGCCATACCAACCCTGGTGGGCTTTACTTTCTTCATTGGGGTTCCCTGCGTGCCTGTCTCCATAGGCATACAACTGCAGCTTTAAATGTAGAATTGGTAGCCAGAAATGAAATACAGTGGAACCTTGGTTGTCGAACTTAATCCGTTCCGGGAGTCCGTTCTGGGAGTCAAACTTAATCCGTTCGACTCCCAGTACCGTACAATAACCAAGATGCAGTTTCTGATTGACTGCAGGAGCTTCCTGCAGTCAATCGGAAGCTGCATCGGACGTTTGGCTTCCAAAAAAAGTTAGCAAACCGAAACACTCACTGTATTTTTCTCTCTATAAAACACACTTTTTCCCTCCTAAAAAGTAAGGGGAAATGTGTGTGCGTCTTATGGAGCGAATGCAGGCTGCGCAGCTATCCCAGAAGCCAGAACAGCAAGAGGGATCGCTGTCCTTGCTGTCCTGACTTCGCTTCGCTGGAGAGGCGCTGCGCAGAGAGGGAGAGAATTTTTTTTCTTGTTCTCCTCTAAAACTATGCGTCTTATAGAGCGAAAAATACGGCACTTCCAGGTTTTCGGTGTTTGGGAGCCGATTTGTTCAGGAGCCAAGCCATTGGGCAACCAAGGTATCACTGTACATTAGCTCATCCTCACGGGCGCTCAGCTGCAGCGCTATCAAGTTCTGCATGCAGATTTCTCACACACTATTGTGTGGATTTTGCTTTCCAAAACACAGGGGTTTTTTCACCCGCAGCTTATTTCTCCACAGAGGGTGAGGCGAAGGTGGGGATGTTACATGGAAGCCAAGCCTGGGGCTTTTTCTCTGTTTCTCCCTTTTTGTTGCTGGGTCTTTGGAAAGATGCCCCTTCCCAGCCTGGGGAGAAGAGGAAGATGGGCCCCCTCCTTTTCCCTGGAGTAGCCTTGGAGGACCAGAGATGGTGGTGAGGCTGGTCCTCTTTGTTAAAACCAGGACCTGCTTTCCCTGCCTGACTTAGCAGCCATGGAGACTGAGAGGGGCAGGAGCTTTCCTCCCTCCCTCGTGCCTGCCCCACTTTGTCCTCTTCGGTGTCCAGGCGAGAAATGGGTTGAAGAAAGCCCCATTCATCTTTCTAAAGACCCAAGCACAGTAATTTTCTCCTCCCTGCCCACCTTGGTTTTCAACCCTTCATTGAGACATAAATGGCCAGCCCAGAGCAAACAGCCATGGCGACCAAAGGCCCCACAAATGCCCCCCTTCCCTTCCAACATGACCCTCTTCCCACCTTCCATGTGCCCCCCCCCCCAAACCGCTTACCTGGTGCCCATTCCTCTCTCTGTTCCCTGGGCCTCCCTTCCCTTTATCCCTCCTCCTGCCTGGGGTGTGGGGGGTTGCTATTGTTCCCTGAAATTTACCCACTGCCCATGAGAGGGGCTTTTGGTCCTGTGACTGTTTGCATCCACTGTTCTGATGCGGTTGACGACGCACGCCAAGCCCAGCTGTGCAGCCTGTGGGAATGGGGACTCCCCCCCACATGCCCCCCCACTAAGAGGAGAGCCCCTCTCCCCCCACTGGCAGACACTGGAGTCTGCAGAGGACTCAGGAGCATCCTCTGCCCCGACCAAAAGGACACTCCCCCTCACAGGGCTCCCCCACCTACCTCTCCCTGAGGCACAGATCCATGAAGGGTTCTCCGGCGATTCTTGGGGAGGAGGGCAGTGCTGCTAGCCCCGCCCTCAGCACTGAGAGCGGGGCAGCGCCTGCGCCATGACCCTGCTGTCCAGGAATTGCCAGGCACACCCTTCCTCCAGTCAGAACAACTGTGGGAGCTGCTCTTCCTGTTTCTGGAGGTCCTGAGAGGTTCTGACTCGGAGAGGAGCTGGCGATGGTGCCGGGGACAAGACCTGTCTGGGTGTCGTTGTGCTGGGAAGTACCTTTGGGGAACGGGGAGAGGAGGAGGGCACTGCCACTATGGGGTCAGCCCTTCCCCTCCCTCTCAGTCAACAGCTTCAGGCTTGAGAGGAAGGAAGGGCTGCCCCACTTCCTACTGCACAGCTGGTCTTCACAAGGTAGCCACTTGCCAGCACTGAGGAGGAATCCCAAAGGGCAAGCAGGGGAGGCTGGGAAGGAGCCACAGGTGAACAGGATGGGCAACTGAGAAGCAAAAAATGGAAGCACAAAAGTCTACGCACAAACCAGCCCTTTCCCCTTTCTGAGCGCTGTGTGTAGCAAAAGGCCTGGGGGCAGTGGGGGTGGGGGCCAGGACACCAGCTGAATGCTGGGGAGGATGTTTGTTAATGTCTGTTGGTGGGGAAGCCCCAGGACCAGGCATATGGATAAAGGTCCACAATTCAGTGAATGTCATCAGTCCCAGGCCACAAATAGTTGGTGGTGATATTCAGCTCAGTTCTGTTCAACTTAGTTACGTTCATTGCTCTGAGTAAAACTTAGTTGAATACCACCTTGTGTCCAGAAACTCAGAGATAACTCCCCTCTCCTCTTGCTCACAATTGTCTGATACAGACAATACAGTCCCAAACGGCCCTGTGATGTGGATCCTGGCCTCCTTTTCATAGCAGCTTCAGGTTGCTGATGTAGTTTCAGTTGGACAAATGGAGGGGGGCCTTCAGCAATCTGGCTGCTAGTGCCACTGCCCCATCCTCCCCACTAAGATGTATATAATACAATGATACCTTGGGTTACATACGCTTCAGATTACAGACTCCTCTAACCCAGAAGTAATACCTCGGGTTAAGAACTTTGCTTCAGGATGAGAACAGAAATTGTGCTGTGGCAGCGCGGCGGCAGCAGGAGGCCCCATTAGCTAAAGTGGTGCTTCAGGTTAAGAACAGTTTCAGGTTAAGAACGGACCTCCGGAACAAATTAAGTACGTAACCAGAGGTACCACTGTATATACCCGAGAAGTCTGTGGTTCATTAGCTATGATGATGATGATGATTGATTGATTATTGGTCAAATTTATATACCACTCATCACGAGACCACAGGGTGGCTTACCCAAAAAAGTGAAATACGTAATTTTTTATTTGGTTAGTTCAGGCTTCCTCAACCTCGGCCCTCCAGATGTTTTTGGCCTACAACTCCCATGATCCTTAGCTAGCAGTACCAGTGGTCAGGGATGACGAGTATTGTAGTCTCAAAACATCTGGAGGGTGGAGTTTAAGGAAGCCTGAGTTCGTTCATAAAATTTATATACCACTTGAGTGTAGAAAAAACACACACGTTTCCTGCACTGCAGGGATTGGACTTGTTGACCTTTTGGGTCCCTTCCAACCCTACAATTCTAGGGTTCAGTTTCAAGTTTTATTTTTTAACCAAAATAATTATATCTCATTATACAGGCGACTAAAAACAACAACAAAAACACCCTTTAGATCCTGTTTCTACATGGAAGTTAGCAGTGGTCCCTGACTGAAGACAGCAGCATCTTAAAAATAAATGAAAATAGATAAATAAAAGGGATTGTTCACAGATCTCCTGGATCCCATATTGTTTGGTGCTAAGATTTTAAACAAGGTTTTTTAAAAAACCCTAAAGTGGTTCTAATACAAGGCAATCTTCTGCCTTGAGAAATGAAGCAAATCTTGCAAAGACGGGTTGGGTGGTCATCAGACCAAGTGGCAGGCAGGCTCCGTGGTTTGAAGCCCAAATGTGACTCAGTAGCAGACCTGGGGGTGGGGTGCAGACCACAGAATGAAAGCGGAGGGGCCAGACTCATATTTAACATGCGTACACCAGCCAGGTGCAGGAGAACTGCAGATAATAAAAACTTAAAAGAGGCTCAGGTGATTTGTAGATCACCCTCACCTGGGCTACAGAACTGTCAACTGAAAAATAGGGAGGGGGGAGGCCTCCCAGATCACAGGTGGAGAACTTTTCTAGCCCGAGAGCCACATTCCCTTGTGCTTGACATCCCGGGGGCCACATCCCAGTGGGGGAGGGGGCCAGAGGCAAAAAAAGTGGGCAGGGCCACAGATGTGACTCTTACCTTGGTGGAATAGGTTATATTTCAGCTGTGCAAACAGGGGAGGGTTCTCCATCCTTGCAAGCAGGAGGCAGGATCACAGCCATGCAAAAGCACTTTGATGCAGGCAGTGGCCTGGAGGAGCCCAGAGGGCTGAGGAGAAAGGCCTGGAGGACCAGCTCTGAGGTTCCCCTCCTCTCCTGTGGATCAAGGCAATGTAGGGAGTGTGGGCCAGGGCCACCAACCCAGGCCTCCCACTCAGAAAAACCACCCCCAGGAGAACGACCAGCGGCTGGTTTGTGCATAGACAGAAAGACCCAGGTATATTTGCAACTGCATCCTGTTGGCGCAGGTGGAGGAGATTGTGGTGGGGTGTGTGGAATAGGGACAGGCAGACTCACCCAGACCCCTCCCCAGTGCAGAGGCAAGTGTCCTCCTTGTCGTGCGTTTGTCCCCAGATGGTGGGCTGAATTGGTTTTCTTTTTGGGTGTTTGGTTGCAGACGTTACCTTGAAGGATATAAAACTGTCTCGTTCTCTTCTCTCTCCCCACCCCCACCCCGGCCCCCCGTCTCAGACTGTGTCAGGATAGGCTGTAACCCCAGTAAGTTGCCATATATATATATTTCTTTTTTCCCTTTTTTTCTTCTTCAACTCATTCTTTTTAATCCTGCAGTTTCTGTTTTATTTTGCTTTTCTAAAGGAAAAAGGTGGTGTGGTGGTAGGCTGTCTGTGTGTGTGTGTGTGTGTGTGTGTGTGTGTGCGCGCGCGCGCGCGAACAGGACACAGGGATGCTCCAAAGGGTTCTCTCCTCAGTCCCCAGGACAGAACAAGCCCATGAAACGTCTTCCTTCTTGTAGACGCTCAGGATGAGCATCTGCTAAAGCCTGTAGGAGTTGGTCAGTAGCAGAAGCCAAATGTTCCCCTTCCTCCACAGTTGCTTCACATAGAGATGAGCCCACCTACCCCAATGCCTTCCCCCCTCTGTAACATGCAACAATAGCCCCTTCCTCCCCTCTGATGAGTATCAGAGGATCTGCTGACAGCCAGGATGCCTGGGTTCTCTTAACCACACCTTTTGAGGTGAGTGGCACTGAGTTTTTGTGGAAGGGTGAGTTTCCCCCCTAATGCCATTCCTGGAACTTTTGAGAGAATTTCCTGTGGAAGAAATGTACCTGGGATTTCGGGCAGTGCTCAGATTACACAGAGGATGGCGGAGGGGGCATTCCATTTTTGGATGTCTCTGCTTACCTACAGGGTGGTGTGATTTTCCTAAAACCGAAGGCAATCATCAAAGGGTGGGATTTTCCTAAAACCGAAGGCAATCATCAAAGGGTGTGGATTTCATTAATTCTCCCCTCTTTCTCCCGTAATTTGAGGACTGGTTTAAAAGAGAGGAGAAAGAGTTCAGCATGGCTGAGGGGGAGGCGGGGACTTTGCAGGGCAGTGAAAATTTACAGAAACAAAAGCGGAGTTGATTAAGTTGCTGCTGGAAAAGGAGGCTTGCAGGGACCCCCGGAGTAATATCTCCTACACACTTTAGGTAATGGGAAGAACCCCCCGGGTGCTCCCAGTTTAGCAAACCAGCTTTTTCTGGCCTGGTTCATGACAGCGATGTGGGGGTGCTAAAGGGGTCTGTCTCAATCTGAGCAGCGATCAGGTCTGGGGAAGGGGTTGGGCCAGGGGGGGGATTCCCTTTGCACCCCCAGCGCTCCACACAGACAGCTGAGGAAAGACAGGCATGGACACTCACCTGTTGTTGGTGCAACTCTTGTTTCCAAACAATTTAACGATGATTTTACAACTTGGAAATCTCCCTCCATTCTACATTTTGTGCAACATTGAAGGAGGGGAGATGGGTCATTGGGGCAAAAGGGTGTCACAGATCAGCAGCCCCCTGGAACTGGGCAAGAGGCTCTAGTGGGGATCCAAATGAAAGGGACAAAATCAGCCCCTCCATATCTGCTCTGTGTCACTTGTCAGCTGGTTCAGTCTAATCATAATCTTCACGAAGCACACACTTTTAAATGCACTTTGATCGTCAAGAGCTGTGCTGGGACAACTGGGGAGTGGGGGATGCCAAAGTCGGTGCAGGCCTAAATGCAGGAGGTCCTGGGATTCACAACAACCAAATTCCAAGCTCTGGGACTTGTGAGGGGCTGGATGTTGCAGGGCAGTGGAAATTTGCAGATCCCCCCCCCCTCACAACAACCTTGCGAGAAGACAGTGGCTGACCCAAGGTCACCCAGTGAGTTTCATAGCTGAGTGGGGATTTGAACTCTGTTCTTCCAGGCCCAAGCCCAACACTCTACCCACTATGGCACACTGGCTCTCATACGACACTGGCTCCTTGTCTTGCTTCCTCTGACAACTTCCAGGATTGTGACTCAGAGGCAGGCGAGTTTCTGGGCCTGCAGATTCTCAGGGCTGCCATGTAAATCAACCCAGGCTTCCAGTTTGCAAAGGAGGGCTGGAAATGAGAGAGGGAAGAGAAAGTGAGGCATACGGAAGTGGGGAGGAGGGTTCAGTAAGAGGGCAGGTGATCCTTGTGTTTATTTTTTGAAACGGGTCCATCTGCAGGTGCCAACAGCAATGCATCTAAATTTGTGTTGTCTACATAAGCAGAATCAAAATACGTTTTTTAAACCCAGGCATCCTGAACCTCAGCCTCTGCCCTCTCCATTTGGAGACGAGGATTTCATCTTTGTGCACTGGAACAAACACACTGGAACTATGGATGAGCCAAAATTGGGGGAGGGGGCTGATGTGGGCAAACATCACTTCTCATGTCCAGAGGGGCTCATTAATTGCTCCTTCACACAGCCTCAAGCTCTGGCATGGGAACAGACCACAGGCCTAAGCCCCTTGATTCCTCACTGGAGTCAAGCACCACAGAACCACACACACTCCATTGGTCCAGAAGGTTCTGGTTCCTTCTGAGAGCTGAGGAGAGACGTCGAGGATCCTGGCTGACTGCAGCATTCAAGGGCTGGTCTAGTGGCCTGAGGGGCGGGACAATTTTGTATTGCTTTGGGGTTTATGGCTTGGAGAAGAAGAGATGTGAGTACACTCTTTGCAGGGGGGAGGAAAGGGTTAATAAACTGCACCCAGGAAAGGCTGCAATCCTGGGGGTTGGAAGAGCGTTTCCTTAGCAGGAGAGCTCCCGGGAACTGGGAAATTTGGGATCAGGAGAGCTAAGATGACCCCCGCTTCATAGCCTGCATAGAATTGTCTTGGAGCAGGTGGGGTTGGGTGGGGGTCCACTTGGCCCACTGCTCCATGCCTTAAGGGTTCAGAGCCTGGAATGTTATTTGCATGTATTAACATACACGCTGCAAAAGTGTCTGCATGTATAAACATATGCAGATGAAAAACGCCAGAGTCAACTCCTGCAGTCTGTAGGAGAAGCAGTTGTGGTGGGTTGGAGAGTGGTCTGGGAGGTGCTGTTCCTGAATCCCTCCAAGAGGTGGCAGCACCCAAGAAGTCTCTGGTTTCCTTTCAGTACCTGAGAGCTTCACAGGCCTTCCCTGGTCGCTGCAGTACACATAATCTTCCACTTGATGACAGCACGAGCTTTTAGAAGTTGCTGCTGCTGCTGCTGTAGCTGGATTAGCCACCAGGTGGCAGCACCCGCTAGCAGTGCTCACTTTGGCCAACAGGTGGTGTCCATGACCAGAGAGAGAGGCAGTGGAAAGAGGCAGCCCTGGGGTTCTCTTAGTCCTTGCAAGACTCCACCGTTTGTGTTTGTTCTTAAGCTTCTGGGTGGAGGGACTTTGCTTCTGCCTCTCTGCAATTAATAATGGCTTGCAGAGCAGCATTTATCAATGTTATCGTAAAGGGCAGCCTTCTCAGTTTGAGGAGGAACAGTGCAGGCTGGGACGACCATGAAAGGTGCACAGCCACTGAGGCTTCAGCTGTTTGCCAGGGTGGCATGCTTGCCTTAGAGGGTGGATGTTGTGCCTCTGAATGAGTTCCTGTAGCCTAAGCTTGGCAGCCAGGAGGTCCTGGGATTCAGCCCTCTCTCCTTGTCCCAGAATCAGTCCTTTGGCCTTCTCATGGCAGGAAGTGGCCTTCTGCTGTTGGTCAACATGCCAACGCAGCTGGGATGGGCAGAAGGTAGATCAGGATCTTCTGGCAGATTTCTAGATGATTTACAACAGGTCACCAAGGGCTTCTGGCTCCAAAATATTTTACAACAGCAGGACCAACAAAAAAACCTCAGACTCCACTGATTCAGTTCTGGTTTGGAAAATGAATCTCCCGGCTCAGAGGAGCCCCTGGCTTCTGAGTGTTTCTTGTGTGTGCCTTGGCCTGGTTGGAAGGACTTGGGGTTCAAGTGAAAAACAGGTAGATCCAGCAAGCCTGACATCTCCTCCCTGTTTTCCCATCTCTTGCTGGGGTGCAATTAGTGCCAGCACCGTCCCTTAAGAGTTTGGGTGTAATCTTCGATACCTCCCTCTCTATGGAGGCGCAGATTGCAGCTATAACAAAGGCGGCATTTTTCCATCTCCGCCAAGCTAAGCAGTTGGCTCCTTACCTCTCTCGCCCTGACCTAGCCACTGTGATCCACGTGACGGTCACCTCCAGACTGGATTATTGTAACTCGCTCTACGTGGGGCTGCCCTTGAGACTGACCCAGAAACTCCAGCGGGTGCAGACTGCCGCGGCGAGACTCCTTACGGGGTCTTCGCTGCGAGATCACATTCATCCGGTGCTACACCAGCTGCACTGGCTCCCGGTGGAGTACAGGATCAGGTTTAAGGTGCTGGTTTTAACCTTTAAAGCCCTATACGGCCTAGGACCCTCGTACCTACGGGACCGCCTCTCCTGGTATGCCCCACAGAGAAACCTACGGTCTGCAAATAATAACATCCTCAAGGTCCCAGGCCTCAGAGAGGTTAGGCTGGCCTCAACTAGAGCCAGGGCCTTCTCGGCTGCGGCTCCAATCTGGTGAAATGCTCTGTCGCAAGAGACTAGGGCCCTGCGGGACCTGACATCTTTCCACAGGGCCTGCAAGACAGAGTTGTTCCGCCAGGCCTTTGGTCAGGGCGCAGCCTGACTCCCTCCTCTGGCAACCTGCACAGAATTTTGCTTAATTGGTTGCCATCAATTTGATTTTAATTAATTTTTATAATGAAATATTTTTAGATTGTGTGACTATTTGACTGTTTGATTATTTGATTGTTGTTAGCCGCCCTGAGCCCGGCTTTGGCTGGGGAGGGCGGGATATAAATAAAATTTATTATTATTATTATTATTATTATTTTGCAAACTGGCAGCAGCCGTCCAGGTTTCAGACTGTAGTCTTCCCTAGCTGCATCTAGAGGTGCCAGTTATTGAACCCCAGATCCTTTGTGTGCAGAGCAGGTGCTCTACTGTGGAGCTGTGTCACCTCTGCTTAAAATAAAGATTCTGGTCTTCACCGTTCAGAATAAAGGGATGGAGGAAGCTGCCTTAAAAGTGAGCTGGTCCATCTTGCTCAGTATTGTGTGCACTCACGGCAGCAGTGGCTCTCCAGAGTTTCGGATTCGGGGCTTTTTCCCTGCTCTACCTGGTGATGCCAGCAGGGTTGAACTTTAGGATTGAGCCATGGTCCTTTGCTCAGGCTCGCATGCCAAAAGACACCTGGGTGTGATTATTCCCCTTCTACACACCTGGAGCTCACATACTGCCCATGGATTCCTAAAAGGGCACCCCAGACAGTGAAGAAGCGCCCTGTTCTATGGGTCCAGCTGCCTTCTGACCCTCTCAGCTTCCCTCTGCCTGGGATAAGATGGAGGCCCTATGGGGTGTACGATTCAGGAGTGGCGACCGAGTGTGTGAGACAGGAAAGTGGCAGCCACACAGATGGCTGGGCTTGTGTGCTGGGAGTGTGTATGTGCCTGCAATGGTGAAAAGATACGGTGAACTGGCGGGGGGAGAGGGTCTTTAATTCTTGGGCTGGGTCCCTGTGCGAGGCTTTGAGGGGTTCACCTCTGCAGGGTTGGGGCTGTTACTCACGCAGCGGGCCTGCCCTGACTCTGCCACCCTGCCTGCCCCATTGCAGGTAAAGGCCCCGAGACCCTTTTTGCCGGTCACAAACTCAACGACAATGAGTGGCACACGGTCCGCGTGGTCCGGCGCGGAAAGAACCTGCAGCTCTCTGTGGACAACGTCACTGTGGAAGGTAAGCCGAGGAAGGTGGCTGGCCCGAGCTAAGGGGCTTCAGCACTCGGGGAGAAAGAAGGTAGTCTTTGGGACTGCAAAGAGCCAACATCCTGGCATCATTGCGGGCGGGTGTGTTCTCCCGCACACTCCAAGCAGTTTTTCCAGAATTGTTGCTGTCGGTTCTCCACTTCTGCCACCAGGTGGCACTGAGTGACTTTGGAAGCAGCTGGCTAGGAGGGACCATGCCTGAGTTTGACCACTAGGGGGCACATTGGGCTGGTGATCCAAATTAGGGGCTGCCAATGTTGACACAGAGAGAGGTACTGCTAGTAGTATCTGAGTGGGCAGGTCTGAACTGGGAATGTATGGAGGGGCTGTGGGGAATCCATAGCAAGGAGCAGGAACCTTGCCAGCCTGCAAAGGGGCAGGATTCCACGTCTGGCTAAGTATCCCCTTGGGGGGGGGGGGCAGAGAGCCACTGAGTGTATGGTGGGGAGCAAATGCTGCCCATGTGCTTCCCTTCTCTCCTTGGTCCAGTTCTCACCACTTGCCAATAGGAAAGGAGAGGCTCTTCCTTGCTTCAAGAGAGATAGTGAGCAGGAAGGAGCTCTGATCAGGGGAGTTCTGTCCCGTTTTGGCCTGAGATCTTGTGGCAACCGTGTGTCCTGCCCCCCCTGCCTATTGCCCAGCATCCCCTCCTGGCTCCATTTTAACAGTGTGCTCCCCATCCTACTGTGCTTGGCCCAAGCAGGGCAAATGGCCGGTGCCCACACCCGCCTGGAGTTCCACAACATCGAGACGGGCATCATGACCGAGCGGCGCTTCATCTCGGTGGTGCCCTCCAACTTCATCGGCCACCTCAGCAGCCTGGTCTTCAACGGGATGCCCTACATGGACCTTTGCAAGAACGGGGACATCAGCTACTGTGAGCTGAACGCCCGCTTTGGCCTGCGCAGCATCATCGCCGACCCCGTCACGTTCAAGAGCAAAGCCAGCTACCTGGCGCTGGCCATGCTGCAGGCCTATGCCTCGATGCACCTCTTCTTCCAGTTCAAGACCACGGCCACTGACGGGCTCATCCTCTTCAACAGCGGCAACGGGAACGACTTCATCGTGGTGGAGCTTGTCAAGGGGTGAGGGGTCCACAAGGGGGCGCTGGGGGGCCCTATCCACATCCTGCCAGACCTAGCCAGAATGACCTCCCGTACACACACCTGTAAGGAGCCCCAGCGACGTGAGCAAGATCTCTGTACACCTTCCCTACAAATCCCACCTGTCAGCCAGAGTACTGCCCCCTCCCGCCTGCTGCCTCAGGCAGCACAGCCAAGATGCCTGCATAAAGGTCCTGCCTGGTGCCTCAGGATCGCCTTCCCTGCCTCGCCCACTTCGCTGATGGATGATGTACGTTTCTAGCCCACTTTTCCTCTGAGCAGCTCCAGGATGCGTACAGGGTTCTCCCTCTCCCCACTTTATCCCCACAACAACCTGCGAGGTGGCTAGGCTGAAAGAGGCAGTGACTGGCCAAGCGGGGAATTTGAACCCTAGTCCTGGTCCGACACTCTCTACCATCACGGGTAGAGACACGGGTGGTACTGTGGGTTAAACCACAGAGCCTAGGATTTGCCAATCAGAAGGTCGGCAGTTTGAATCCCTGCAATGGGGTGAGGTCCCTTTGCTCAGTCCCTGCTCCTGCCAACCTAGCAGTTCGAAACCACGTCAAAGTGCAAGTAGATAAAGAGGTACCGCTCCAGCGGGAAGGTAAATGGCGTTTCCATGCGCTGCTCTGGTTCGCCAGAAGCGGCTTGTTCATGCTGGCCACATGACCCGGAAGCTGTACACTGGCTCCCTCGGCCAAGAAAGTGAGATGAGCGTCGCAACCCCAGAGTCAGCCAAAACTGGACCTAATGGTCAGGGGTCCCTTTACCTGGTCTGACACTCTCTACCTTCACAGCACGCTAGTTGCTTTCATTTTCTCCAGGCCCTGATTGGACCCTCATATTTGGGGTCTCCTGGGACTGGCAGAGTTCCAGTTACAAGCCACTCTGAATATTCGGGGGGAGGGACAGATGCTTTGTATACAGAAGGTCCTGGATTCAGTCCCTGCTGCCTGCTGTTAGAAGGACCAGGTAGGAGGTGAGACTCTGGAGAGCCCCTCCCAGCCAGCATAGAGAAAAGAGGCTGCCACTTCTTCATTATTTTGCAGTCTACCTACAACCATGTCTGCTGCTCATTTGCCAGAGGGGGGTGGCAGGGGGTGAAGGGGGAGCTGTGCCACTTAAGCTGGGAGAGGCTCCTTCATTCAATCCCAGGCATTCAGGAAATGCAGGAGACATTGGTGGACGACCCCATGTGCTTTGTGGACTGGCTTGACTCTGGGCTCGTCACATGTGGCTGGTGCTGGGAAGGCTCTTCTGCCTGCTGGGGGGTGAGGTCAGGCTGGACAACCCTTTTGATTCCCTGCCTTACCCACCCCCATCCTGCTTTTCCCTCAGGTACATCCATTACGTCTTTGACCTGGGAAACGGGCCCTCGCTCATGAAGGGGAACTCGGACAAGCCGGTGAACGACAACCAGTGGCACAACGTCATCGTGTCCCGCGACACAAACAACGTGCACACACTCAAGATTGACTCTCGCACCGTCACACAGCACTCCAACGGTGCCCGCAACCTGGACCTCAAGGGTGAGCTTACCAGGCTGGCCTGGCTTGCAATACCCTCTCTTGGCACTAGAGGGCAGCCTCCTTGCAGTTTATGGGAATGCGCTGGTGCGTTTGGAGTGCAGGTCCAGTCCCCTGTGCCCTGTCAAAATGGACACACGTTTCGCAGCTCCTCTCTGTGACACTAGGGGGTACTGTGCTGCCAAGTTGGGTGGGGGACAGTTTTAATCTGCCTACATTTATAGCATCCCATTATTGTTGTTTTAGGCAGGTGCCCTGTTTTGTTGGTCTGATTTTATGTGGGTGGGTGGGTGGTGGGTGGCTGCTCAGGAATGAAATAAAACAGCAGCATTGATGCCCCAAGCCAAGTGCATCTGCCCCCCAGGACAGTCCAGCAGGCACACCTTCCCCTTCCTTGGCCTGTGCAGATTTGCTGCTGTCTCTCATCTTTCTTTAGACTTGGTGGGCTTGTTTTGCATTGTGGCAGTGACATCTTTTTATGCTCAAGAGTTGATTTGATAGTTCTTAAGTTGACGGGATCTTTCCAGCTCCCCTTTTCTCCAGCCACAACCATGGTCATACCTCACCAGCACCAAAACACACACACAGCCACACAGGCCTTTGGGCATTTGCTGCGGGGCGGGGGGTGAACCGGGAGGTGCAGCCTGGGGTCTCAGGGCCCCTCATGTGTTCGTTCCACCTTGCAGGGGAGCTGTACATTGGAGGCCTGAGCAAAAACATGTTCAACAACCTGCCCAAGCTAGTGGCCTCGCGGGACGGCTTCCAGGGCTGCCTGGCCTCCGTGGACCTCAATGGCCGACTCCCGGACCTCATCGCCGACGCCCTGCACCGGATCGGGCACGTTGAGAGGGGCTGTGATGGTAAGGGGGGTGCAGGGTGGGCCAGGTCTGATTTGGAGCAGGAACCGGGTTAAGCACACATTCCCCTCCTCTGCTGCTTCTCTCTTCCAAATCCCTTCCCCTCAAACCTGACCCGGCTTTTCTTTCTTAAAAAAATGTGCTCATTTCCTTTAAGTCAAGAGGCTGCTTCCTCTGGAATTTGCATTCTTCCATTAATTTTGTCATCCAGACAATGGCTCTGCCAAGCAATGGCTCTCCCTTCTTGTCCTCCCAAATTTTCAAGGCTTGAGTAGCAATTTTTCTGACTTTGAATGTAATTGCAGTGCTGGCCAGCCCCGTGCAGATTGGCGACAAGGCCACGAGGCAGGGGATAGCGTCTGGGAGGCAGCGAAGCCTTATTTGCATTCCTAGTGGGCTGCTCTTGTCAGGCCTTGCTCTGTGGTCCCTTGCCTCCGCTCCCACCCCCAAGCTGGGGTTTTGCATTAAAAAATACACATCACCCTCATTTCATTTTTGCAGTAAAGCAAGAATGCACAAATGCAGTATTTCCTCCTTTCTAAATATGTTTAGCTGGAACATCCTTGTGTTGCTAAGAGCTTTGAAGAGAATCACATTCTCCTTGAACTGGCCTTTGGTGCACCAGAGCTGAGAGGTGGCTGCTGACATTCCCCAGAGTCCTCCTGGATCAGATGAAAGGGAGCCAGTGCAGTCCCACTTTATGTTTCTTACAGTGGCAAGCCGGAGGGAAGTCCACAAGCAGGACATGAGCAGGACAGCAGCAGAGGTCTCCCTACTCAGGATACCAGCTAGTGCACTAGGGCACAGAGCGGGTCCACCAGAACTCCTCTGGTGTTCTTAGAAGCTAAAACATAGCAATCATGGCTAGTAGCCACAGCTAGCCTCATCCTCCATGAAATTGTCTAATCCTCTTTTAGTGTCTATCTTGCAGGAGGGAATTCCATAGTTTAGCTCTGAGCTGCGTGAGGAAGGACTTTCTTCTGTCTGTCCTGACTCTTCCCACATTCAGCTTCATTGCACGTCCACAAGTTCTAGTGCAGGCGTAGGCAAACTCAGCCCTCCAGATGTTTTTTGAGACTACAGTTCCCATCATCCCTGACCACTGCTCCTGTTAGCTAGGGATGATGGGAGTCGTAGTCCCAAAACAGCTGGAGGGCTGAGTTTGCCTATGCCTGTTCTAGTGTTAGGCGAGAGGGAGAGAAACTTTTCTCTAGCCACTTTCCCCATGCCGTACTTAATAATAAACTCCCTCCCATGTTCACAACCCCTCATTCACCTCTCTCCTAAACTAAAATACCCCAGACAGTGTAACCTTTCCTCATTTGTCTTCAGGCCCCTCCAGACGTCCTTTCCCCTTGTGCATTCAGGATGATTTGTGCTCATGATGGTCCTGGGGCAATTTATTGTGATACCTGCCTGCAATTATTTGGGGGGGGGGGCAGAGAGGCTGCTTTGTTTCTGACAAGTACATGTCCCAGAAAGTCCTGCTGAAATCCCGTAACTTCTTACACCACCCAGGCTCTGGTTTGTTTTGGTCCTGCTTTCGTTGCGCTGCGGTGCAAAAGGTGCCCTTCCATACGGCAATCATGCAGCAGCAGAACACAGAAGAAGGAATGTAGACAAGAGCCCTGCCTTGGCAGCTGCAGCAGTGGACTCCTGTTTGCTAGTGCAGGCTGCTGCTGTGGCCAGGCTGCTGAGTGGAGCACCTGGATGTGCACCTATTACACCTGTTCTGACGAAGCCGATCAGCTACCAGACCAGCATTTAAGGCCTTGTGGTTAACAGCTGAAGCCCTGAGCAACTAGAGACTAGATTACCCGAAAGGCTGCCTGTCCCTGGACAGACCTGTTAGATCACTTAGATTGTCTGGAGAAGTCTGGAGAACATCACAGGGTAGTGACCTTTCCCGCCATTGCCCCCGCACGTGGCATGATGCCATGATGCTCTCTGCCCTGCGTGAAGCAGCCTCCCTTCCACTGGCTTTGGGAGGCTTATAAAGACACAACTTTACCTCCTGGCTTTTCCTGACCCACAAGGCTGGAGCCCTCTTGCATTAGTTTGAACCCCATGGAGTTCTGCTTTATTGCCTTTTGTAAGCTCTCACATGTTTCTATTCTGCTGCTTTTCTTGGTTTTTAGTGCTATTGGTTTTCTTTTTGTTTTAACAAAATAAAATTGTTTGCCATATAGATCTTTTAAAAATACTAAGCTGTTTATAAATGCCTCTAAGTTAATTAATAGGCAAGCACTTCAGAACAACTAATACAGTGGGAAAGTGTGTGGAAGGCCCAGTATAAATCCACTGCTAATGCAGAATATATCCCCACCCCACACAAAAAAACCCCACCCAGTCTGAAGGAACCCCCAGTCAGCCATGGGGATGCAGAATTGTGCCTCAGCTGCTGCCTGAGCCATCTTCAAGGGCAGCCCCACTCAGAGAGGAGGCCAGCAGCCCATGTAACAACTGTGAGCCAGTCAAGGAAGAGGTGCAGCTGATTAGACAAGCTGTTATGGTGGCGATGATGCTTTCCGGGGCCTGCCACATGGTAGGCAGAGGCAGACAAGACAAGGGAGGACTAGGGAACCCCTGAAAGCCCTGAAGTCTCCCCCTCTTGCTTTCTCTCTCTTTGGCCCCTCCCGCTAGGTCCCAGCACCACCTGCACGGAGGACTCCTGCGCCAACCAGGGCGTCTGCCTTCAGCAATGGGACGGCTACACCTGCGATTGCACCATGACCTCATATGGTGGCCCCGTGTGCAATGACCGTGAGTAGGAGGGGGGAGATGGGAGTGGCAGGGAGGGAGGGAGGGCAAAAGGGGGAGCTTATCAGCCCCAAGGGGGGAACACACCCTGGACACTGAGCAAGGCAATGAACTAGTAGCGCCGCTTGGACTGGGGCTGGCGTTTTGCAGACTGGAGCCCTCTTCCTCCCTTTGGGGAGTGGGCCCAGTGCTGCCCGCCTTCCCTCCCTCTGGCAGCCTGCTTCCTCAAGGCCTTTTGCTGTGTGGGATGGGGAACAGAGGGCAGTCGAGTCCCCAGGGGAGCAACGGGATGTGTGTTTGTGTGTCTATTGGTGGTCTTGTCACCCGGGGGCACCCAAGAAGCTTCTCAAGGTCCACGGTACCCATGGCTAGATGAGACCGAACAAAACGAAGGAATAAAAGCAAGCATGGGGTTGGCGAAACCACATGAGGTTCACTATTAGGAGCGACACTGTCAGGTTATTATTAAAAGGCTGTTGCATTGTGCGTTCCACAAATGCGTATCAGTGGAAAACGAGTCATCTCTTTGTCTCCAGAGTTAAAGTTCACACTCACTTTATAGATAATCTGAAGAGGGGGGCAGGAAGGAGAAAGTCTCATGGTACGCAGTAGAGAACAACCCTCCCTGCACACGTGAACCCTCACAAACATCCCTGTTGAAATGTCGGAAGGAGTTGGAACAACCTTCACTGCCCCACAGCAGAGGGAGAATGCACCTCTTGCCGCAACAGAGGGCAGCACTAGGGCACTTGCCCTCACTTATGGGGCAGGAGAGCTGTCCGAAGGGCAAATGGGGGAATTGGGGGTCCAAGGGTCTTCTCTGCTGCAAGAACCTGCCAAGCGGCAAAGGGGACTATGAGGGAAGGGGGGATTCAGCATTGAGAACTGTGTGAAGATGGCAATGCCTACACCCCACTCAATGAAGCCCCCTCTGCCCCATTGAACAGATGGCAGCCAGAAGGTGAACTCTGCACCACTATGACTGAATTGCACAAGCCACATACACACACCCTGACAACCCGGCACGTTTCATTGCTGAGCTTCTCAAACAATTGTGGCTGGTCTTGTATTGGGTTGGGTGGAACGTCTCGTCCGCCTGAGAATTTGCACCAATATCTGTAGGTGAGATTGATCTGTTTTGCCGCCGCCTGTCCCAGGTTTGCGTTTGGCTTATGAGGGTGGAGTCCACAACCAGATGCTCTAGAAAGGCAGTGTCTCAGAGTGGGATAAGTAGGGGAATTGGGAGGGTGAGTGGGTGTCCCCAAGTTATCGTATCTGCCAGGTGCAAGGAACATAATGGCACAAAAATTTATGGAGGACTAAGGTTTGAGCTTGGAATCCAAAGGTGGGAAGAAAAGGGGTCTGGGTGGGCAGAGCAAAGTAAGGGCCTCCCAGGTTGAGGGAGGACGGGTCCCTTCTCCTCCTCCCCCCTTCTCAGAATAGCCCCTCTGCAAACCCTGCTGCCACTTGGCAGTCACCGTGCACTATAATTAATCTCACTTTGTTACATTATCTCTGTATGTGATGCACGGCAGATTTTCATTTTTGAAAAATTCGCTATAAAAAACAAGGTGCTGATAGTCTAGGGCAGAGCAGCCAAAAGGGCTGAGATGACAGGAGAATGAGAGGTTTCAATCTGAGGCAGGGGAGTATCTACTCAAGAGAGCTGCTGAGCAGTGGGAGGGGGTTTGTCTCTCTGCCTGGGGGGGATGAGGGTGGGCTTTTCTGGTGGGTACCTGGCAAGGAGGCCTTGGGAGTAACTGCCCTGTTGGCTGGATGGGCCGGGGTCCATTCCAGTTCTATGCTGGGGGTTTTCCTCCTTGTGGTGGTGCTTGCAGCGGAAGGTACTTAACTTGGCTGGTATCTCTGCAGCAGTGCAGGCCTTAAGGGAGACTCTCTGAGGAGTGGCTAGGAAGGGCGGGCAAGGGAACAGCTCCCTCTCCAGCACTGAGAGAACCATATTTCTTCTGCAGAGTTTTCATCTTGACAGTTCCCTTGCTCAGTTTTTAACAAACAATTGCCTCCGTGCCATGCCATGGGAGTGAAAGATGGGGAAGGAGGGTTGTGTGTGGGTTTATGGGAACCTCTCCTGGCACTTCTGAGAGCTTCCCCGGGGGAGAGGCCAGGGACTGCTGCCTCAAGAACTCTGGGTGAATTCAACAGAGCCAGAGCACATCAGGCCAAGGCTGCATCTGGAACGTGTTTTCTGTGCTAGGTGCATCTCTCCAGGAAACAGAATGCCTTGTAGGTGCAGAGTGCCTTTCCTTCGCTGCTGCTATTGGTCTATTTCTCTGTAGTGACTGGGGCTGATGGGAGTTGTCATCCAAAACATCTGGAAGGCACCAGGTTGAGGAAGACTGTAGTAAAACAAGAACATCATCTTAAGTCCCATTGCTAAAGTCGCACACAAATCAGAACTATTTTGAAAGTCTAGAACTAACAAGAGTAGCATTGCAAACAACATAAAAAATCAGCAGCCAACCTCTTCTCACCTGCCAAGACTTGGCTGAGCACCCCAAGGTCATACCATTGCCCACCTGGAGTCTGGCACCCAGCTCCCCACGCCACCCCCCAGCCTAGCATACACTATTACTGGTGCCAGAGAGGATGTGCTGGTAGATGTGGGGGGCATCCTATGGTCCTTGTTAAATGCATTCAAGCCACCTAGCAAACAACCTCACCTTGGCCACCCACGAAACTTCCCAGGCTAGAGCTGGGCTGCAGTTTGTCAGGAGACGCATTTTAGTTAAATGCTCTGAGAATTTCCTTTGGCAAGCCTCTGCCTCTCCTCCCTGCCTGAAGGAAAAGGGTCATTTAGTCAAATATTCACCAGTATATTTCCCACCTTATTTGTGCATGCAGGCCTGGTGGTTGGGATTTTGCGACTCCCATGATTCCCTGTAATGGCACTTGGTCCTGGGCATCATGGAGGATGCAAAATGGCTTCTGGATTCGCAAAACAAAGGTTGTGCTGTTGCCGCTGCTAATTGCCAGCCCCTCCCAAGAAATGATTAGGAGAAATTCACCACCACAATAACTCTGAGAACAAGCTGCAAAATCCCCCTGCCACTGCCTCCAGCATTTTTCTCTGCCAGAAAATAGGGTGGAGAATATATGCATCTTCTGTCCAATGAGCTCAAGGTGTGATGCATTAGAAACTGAGAGCCAGTCACAGGCCCAAAGGTCACCCAGTGAGCTTCATGGCTGAGTGGGGAGTTGAATCTACCCGGTCTTAGTCCAATCACTCTTAGCACCATGCCACACATTCCCCTACCAGGCCCCAGGTAGGAAGTCTTCCCACCTTGGCATTTGTGACAGAGCCCTCAACTTCTCTACCCACAAAAGCCGCACACACACCACAACATTTACTTAGCATTCTGTGGGCAGAGAACATGCTCAGTCCTCACTGGAGAGCTTTGGGTTCCCTTGAGACTTGTGATACACAAATGCACACATGTGCATACACAAGGAACAGCACGACAGCCTGAACATTGGAAATGGAAGGAATTTTTTGTTGCTTTTGGTTAGATTCTGTGGATATGAGGTGGGAATAGTTATCTATCTTACCTTAGCCACATCTGAAATTTACATCTTGCACCTTCAGTATAGGTTGTCTTTTCCCAGGGTGGCTAATACAATGGTAAGAAGCAAAAGCACAATATAAAATTATAATAGTGCTTTTAAAAGCATACAATCTAATACAGTACATCAAATCAAAGCAGCAAATTGAAAGATGTAATAGCTAGTTTAAAGAGGCGGTAAAGTCAAACTCATACTGTATTAGCAGTTCTTTAAAAAGACCGGGAATGTAGAACTGCCTAGGCCTGGTGCCTAAATGTTAAAGTAAGGAGGGCTCCAGGCGGGCCTTCTAAGGGGAAGGCATTCCAAAAGGCAAGGAGCCACCACAGGAAAGGCTCTGTCTTCTCTGCTGCACTTCAGAAGGGAGGAGCAGGCCAGAGAAAGGATTCAGGTGATGCTGATGTTGCTCAGAGCAGAGCCCCCCCAACCCAATGAGTCTTCTTATCTTGGGGTCAGCCTTTCTTTGCTCATTTCCCCACCTCTGAAGCTCCTATTTGAGCTGCCTGCTCAGTTTTCCAAAATGGTCAGGGGCAGGAAAGGGGTGGGATGAGCTCTGCTCTGTCACTGCTCGCGGGCAGAGGCTCTGAATTTCTCATACCCAATTTGGCAACCAGATATTCAACAGGTGCGCGCGCACACACACACACACACACACACAGTTACGATGTCCCTCCATGCTAGCCAACACTTTACCTTTTGAATGTTTTCCTGCTGAAGCACAGCACACCTGTCAAGAGAAAGGCGCTACATGCTCCTCTCTGGGGGGGCCGGGGGTGTTCTGCTCCATGTCCACTTCCCCAGAGGAGGCTGCATTTCAGTTTTAGGGACCCTGCCCGAGCCCCAGAAGAGATCTCATTGCAAACATGGACTGGGACAAATCAGGAGATAATGGGTGTGGAGGACACTCTCCAAATCCCAGGAAGCAAGGTTGGGGTTTTTTCCTTACTATCTCAGGAGTCCCTTGGGGGCGTGTTTCTGTTCCCCCTCCCCGCTGAGCCCTCCTTCCCCCCACCCACCACCTCTGCGCCCTGCAGTTGATGAAACCACTTGCATATTGGGGCTGACAGCCCAATCCATTTTAATGAGGCAAGGGGCTGGCTAACGAGGTCCAAGGAGTCTCTAACAAGGCTCTATTAAGCCAGTCCCCTGAAGCGTGCCAGAGAGGAAGGGGACAAGGGTCATTCTCCTCTTCTCTCCCCCCCCCCATAAACACTGATGCCCTGTATTTAAAGAAGTTGCTGTGATGGGTTCAGGGCCCTGTGGCTGGATAGTGAGTGTCCAGAATACTTTTTCCTGGTTACACCCGGGGGTCATCTGAAGTGCCTCTGAGCACGTGCAGGGTGACAATGCTGTACTGATGAGCCAGAGAGCCAGAAAGCTGCACTGACCCTGCCCATCTCTGGCATACACACACCCCTCTGGTCAAAGTTTCAGGACATCATTCTATCCACGAAAAAGGCACTTGAGGAGCGCTTGGGGTGGGGAGGCCCAGAGGGCCACATCTGCCCCATGGAACTGAACCAGGATGCAAATTCAGGAATGACTGCTGTATTTGAAACAGAAAGATGAATACATATCATCACAATGTGGCAGACAACGGCCAGGTGAGCTGTGTGCCTGGCCCCGCTGCACAGGTGGTGCTCACAGTTGATAGGCATTCACGCTCCCCCCATAAGGTTATTTCTCTTTAAACCAGACTTGAGCCAAGCGAGGACTTGGGCCAAGCAGGGCACCTGGGCACCCTGATATTAGAAGAGCCATTTCTTTCCAAACCTGGCACCGGAGTCCAGCAGCACACACACACCCGCTTCTTCCTGCTTCTGCCCGTTTGCTAAGCTCCTGGCTGTCGCAACATGAAGGCCAGTCTTATTATAAATCAGAAGGGAGGCCATAAATAGCCTGGGCTGGTAGATTTACACAGCGAGCTGAGAAATACGGCCCAATGCTGCAAGAAACCCTGTTCACAAGTTAAGGCTATTTGCAGACCGCCTGCTTGCAGCAGAAGCCTCTCCTCCTCCTTTCTTGGCTGACTGTGAATCAGTCATCATCGTCCCAGTGTCCTTCCCTTCTCCAACGGCACCCCAGAGGTGGCTCATGTCTCCACCCTGGGCTTCTCCCACTAGGCTTCAGAATGTGAAAAGGAGGATTTAACTGGAGGCAGCGGTGCCCAGTATCTGCAACCTGGTTTCTGGCCTAGAACAGGACAAGGGTATGTCTCTGGCCATGTGCAGAATGCATTCCCCCTCCTCACAAACATGCCAGTGGCTGCAGCCGGTCCTGGCCAGCCTCTCTGAGTGGGGGGGGGGGACTCTCTGAGTCCCTCCAGTCTAGATGCCTCATTTGCTTCAAAGAACATCCCCGTCTACTCAGTGGCGTAGCGTGGGGGGTGCAGGGGGGGCCGGCCGCACCGGGCGCAACATCTGGGGGTTAGGGTTAGGGGGCGCAAATCCACGGGTTAGGGGGCGCAAATTACTTGCCTTGCCCCGGGTGCTGACAACCCACGCTACGCCACTGGTGAGGACGGAGGTTTATTTGCGTTTATTTCATTAAATACATACACCGCTTGATTGCAAAAAAAGGAAAGGAAAAAAGCTCAAAGCGGTTTACAAAAAGATTAAAAAACGAAATCCAGAAAATCTTACAGCGTTACTTTAAAGCATGAGAAGAGGTTTAAACCGCACCAACTCTCTAAGCCTCTGGGTTCGGCTGCTCTAAACAAGAATGCTCTGAGCAGGTGCGGAGCGGAGTCCAGGGAAGGCGCCTGCCTGGTGTCCAGAGGCGGGGAGTTCCGAAGGCTTGGTGCTGCCACACTAAACGACGGAGTTCTTACATGGACCCCCAAGGGTCTTCTAGTCCAACCCCTGGCAGCGCAGGAATCTAAATCTCCGCTCAGTGCGGACGTGGCAATGCGTGGCAGCTGGTGTCCCGATTCCGCTGACTGGGCGCGCTGGAGCAAACTGGACCAGGTGGGCACTGGCCTCATCCGTCCGACTCTTGCTCTCTCCTGTGGCTGGATCACGCCCAGGGAAGGAGGGCGCTGGGAAGGGCGAGGGGGCCGCTGTTCCCCTCCCGACACGTCACCGGCCGCCAGGCTCTGGCAGGCAGAGGTAGACTTCCTCTGGTGCTGGAAGCTCTGTCTTGTCAACGTTCCTCCTCCGTCTCCACAGGCGTCCAAGGGAGGCGCTGGGGCTCCTGGCGTGCCTTGAAGACACCCCCCCCCCATGGGCTGCATGGCGCTTTGTGTCCCAATCAGTGCCGGATTTACGTTTAAGCTCAACAAGCTCTAGCAGAGGGCAGTGGCCTAGCGTGGGGGGTGCAGGGGGGGCCCGGCCGCACCGGGCGCAACATCTGGGGGTTACGGTTAGGGGGGTGCAAATCCACGGGTTAGGGGGCGCAAATCCACGGGTTAGGGGGCGCAAATTACTTGCCTTGCCCCGGGTGCTGACAACCCACGCTACGCCACTGCGTCTACTCCAGTCCCTGAACTGCTTCCCCAGCCCCTTGTGCCTGGCCATCTCTCAAAGCCCAGCTAAAAAGCTGGATTCTGTCCAAGCAAAGTTGGGCAACTTTGTTCTAAATAGGAACATGGCTGTCAGTTGGGGGGTGACTCTTGTTACTTGACCTGCAGCACCCAGCTTTGGCCAATCCTCAGGGGGCAGCAGTGGCTGTGGTTTCCCTACACTCTCTCACACAGGCATGCCCACCCTCATCATCAAATGATTGACGTGATGGCCTTGGGGGAAGGCAGCACAATTTGCATCCCCCCCCCAGGACCCTGGGTTTGGGGAAGGGGGCTTTGAGCTCTCTATCGACCCCCTATGCTCCCAGTGTTGCTCTAGGTTTTTGGTTTGGGGGGGCATGTGAGGAGAAAAATTGGCTTGGAGGACCAGACCATCAGCCTCCCAGGCTGGGAGTTGACCACCCTTGTGGTAAATATTAAAGTGCATGGTATTAGTTTTGTTCTGTTGCCACGTATTACATCTCTAGTCCACTTTTCCTCCTAGCAGCTCAAGGCAGCATACAGGGCTCTCTTTTTCCCTATTACATATTCACAACGACCCTGTGAGGTAGGGTAGGCAGAAAGACAAGGAGTGGCTTAATAGGGACTTGAGCCATTTCATCCTCTCCATGGTCCTGCGAGGTAGGTAAGATGCAGGGAGAAAGTGTATGTGAGAATGACTGGCCAAAGGCCTCCCAGCACCCTTTGTGGTTGGTGATTTCAGGATGAGCTTCCCCACTTGCCAGGGTGGCCAAGCGCCCTGCTTTACAGAGGGCAGCCCTCTGTTTGAAGGACTGTCCAGCCCAAGTCTGGTTGAAAGACAACCGGGGGGGGGGGGCGGCGGCTTGAAATTGCCTGTGAGCACCAGGGTAGCAGCATACTGAGCAGACAGGGGGCACCAAAGCCTCTCCTCCTGCACCTCTCTGGTGCAAGCTAAATATTTCTGCTGCTGCTGCTGCATCTCCCTTCTTTGGGGACGATGTGCAAATGGCTACCTTAGTGCAAATGTGACTTCCTTTCTCACTCTCAGCCCACTCCCAGTCATAGAATGATAGGATTGTAGAGTTGGAAGGGACCCTGAGGATCATCTAGCCCAAATCCCTGCAACACAGGAGTATGCAGCGGTCCCATGTGGGGATCGAACCTGCAACCTTGGCGTTATCAGTACCACACTCTAACCAAGTGAGCTATCCAGTTTGGAGGAGGAGGAGGAGGAGGAGGAGGAGGAGGGATTCAACACTTGGCTGAGGCGTATGAGAAGCCCTGATTAAAAAGGTTGATGGGAAGTGGAAGAACGTGTGTGTGCGTGTTTGGTCTTGTGAGGTTGTGTGTCCAGGCCAATTAGGACATGGGGGGTGGCTTCTTCCTCCCATTAGTCAGATTGTTAATGGTCTTCTGATTAGAGAGGCCAGGCAGGGTTCTGGCCCCTCAGTAAAAGGGGGCACCCGAAGCGCACAACTTCAGCATCGGTGATGCGCCTGCCTTGTGCTTCAGAGCCATTAGCTGGGGCCGGAGCAGGAGCAGGTCCCTGCAGGGCGTCCGAGTGGGTAGAGACTGCTGTGAGCAGGGCGGCTGCAGCATGCAGGGGGCGGCTCCCATCTCTAGGGTGCATAATGGCCTCCCTCCTTTCCAAAGAGGCCTGGTGTGTGTGTGTGTGTGTGTGTGTGTGTGTGTGCGCGCGCGCGCACACACACACACACACACACATGCATGTACACACTGAGCCCCCCACCCTTTCTACCTAAACATGCACTGCACATCCCCTCCTCTTTGTTTACCGTCAACCTTTCCAGCCTGCCCTTGGCATTTGAAAATGGGGCTCTTTTCTCTGGCTCCTTTCTCATGAATCTATGGTGCTCTTGTGTGAAAAGCAAAGGGTGGCTTTTGCAGAAACCCGTTCCCTTTTGAACAGAAACATTGCACTGGAGACCTCCAGTGTCCTTGTCAGTCTGGAGGAATGACAAGTGTGTGTGTGTGTGTGTGTGTGTGTGTGTGTGTGTGTGTGTGTGTAGCAGCCAGCCTAGCAGGGCTGGGCCAAAGGCAGGATCAAAGGCAAGCAACCTCAGGGTTCTTTGGGGTGCTCCCCCCCCCTTCCAGAACGTGCCTCTCAGCCCACTAGGCTCACCTTCCCCGCCCCGCCCCCGTGCAGCGCTGGGTGTGACTCACTTCAGGGGAAACCTTCTGACACCCCTTCAGCCTGAATAATCAAGGCAGGTTGGAAGGCTCTCTGCATAGCAATCACAGCCCACTTAATGAACCAGGCTTTTCTCTGATTCAGGGAGAGGTGGGTGCCAACGCAACCTGCACGAACAATGTGTTTGTGGTTTGTTTCTAAAGGGAGGAAGCCCCATAGATGAACCCTTTTATCTCATACAGGCACTCGGTACATGCTCAGAGGAACTCTCCTTTGTCAGGTTCCAGGGTTGAGCCTCAGTGTTACCAGATTGCACGACTGAGTTTTAATTTTATGGGGTGGGAATATAATTCAAGGGTGGGGAACCTGTTGATGTCCAGCAACTACATTGAGGCGCTGAAGCCCTCTCTGTCTGGCTCTCAGGACTCCTCCAAGCCGGACACCCTGCTCTGCCCCTTCCTCCAGTGCTTTTGCCTGCCTGCCTGGTGTCCTTGAACTGTGATAATGCAGCTTGCTTCCCTGGGTGGAGGAAGGACAGAGAGGGTGTGTGTGTGAAGAAACTTGATTTTTGCGTGGCTGGAATGGACAAAGCAAAGAGTCCCTTGCTCCACCCATTTTTGCTTCTGGTTCCACTTTACCATGTGCCCCCCAGAAGGTTGCCTATGAGAGAGTGTGGCCCTCAGATTGAAAAAGGTGTGGCTTGCAAGATGGAAGGTTCTCTAGATTTGGGGCACATGGAGCTCGTTCTGCAAAGGGGCCTGGGGTTGGGGGAGTGTGTGTGCGCGCGCCTCTGCTTATGTGGGTGGGGGGAGGGGGCTGAGACTGTGGGTGGGAATCAGGCAGGACAGAGTAGTTGATTTGCAACCCCTGGTGCTAAAATTAAAGGAGAGATGACATGGCTTTTAAAAGCTGCAAATTAAAGTGTCTTGAGGCTGTTATTAAGGCCTTTGCCTGGCCTGGCAGATTCCAGCAAAAAAGCAGGCAGGGGGTGGGGTCTGAAAGCAAGCAAGGAAGCAGAGAGAATTGGGGGGGGGGGGTAAGAGGAAAAACATTTTGCAGGCAATATTAAAATCTGACATAAAATTAAAATCACGTTGGCATAATGAAATTGTGTACAGGAGCTGGGAGATGGAAAACAAAGCGAAATAGTAAAGGTGTCACCCTTAATTACGCTCACCTTCCTTGCATTCCTGTGTGTGTTGCGTCGACGGTGCGGGTACAAGGGGAAGTCCAGCTCTGCCCTCCCCTTCACCCTCACCGCACAAGCCAGACAAGGACCACCCAGTCGTCAGCAAGGACACATTCTCAAAATAAGCCGCATTGAAGGCTGAGCGGCCGGGATGAGGATGCTGCCCCCAGTTTGATTGCGTGTGGGTGCCATGGCAAAAGAAGGGTGACATTCCTGGAACCCAGCACCCAGTGGTGACAGATGCTTGTGTGGAAAAGGCAGGGAGCCCAAACAGGTGGTGGGGCCAGAGCCAACTCCTTCTAGCTGCCCCACTTTGAACTCTACAAAGGTGGCATGGAGGAGGAAGGCAGGGCCACCCACCTGAAGTGGCTCATAGAATTGTAGAGTTGGAAGAGACCATGTCCAACCTCCTGCAATGCAGGAATCTTTTTTGTCCAATGTGGGGCTCAAACCCACAACCCTGAGATTAAGAATCTCATGCTCTACCAGGCAGGCAGAGGTTAGTGGGACAGTACCCCATCCGCCCCAATGGATCAACACCTACTGCAGGCGCCATCTAGTCTTTCTGCTGGGGGCACGTGGTGGGTGGGAGTCTGCGGAGGTCACGCGGCAAACATTTCAACAGAGCATAAGAGTCCCTGTGTTGGGTCAAGCCACAGATCCATCTACCCCAGCACTCTTACTGACAGGCAGTAGTCAAATGGGACCCATCTTGCTTGTGGTTTACGTTGCAAGCAAGCCGGCTCAATCCTTCGGCCTGGCTCTCCAGGGTTTCAGACAGGAAACCTTCTCCAGCACTTCTAGGAGATGCTGCCAGGGATTGTGGGTGGGATGAGGGCTTCTGCAAACCAAGCAGTTGCTGTGCCAGCAAGGGACATCCCTTCTCCTTTTTGGGGAGCCATTCTCTGAGAACTTCCCCAATGGACTTTTTTTTAACCATTTGAGTTAGTAGTCCAAACCCGCTTCAGGTCCCCAAGTCAAGTCACGTGCCACATGAAATACTTATTTATTTCTCCCCTAAACTGACCACCAAACCTGCTTAGCCAATTAACCCCAAGTTTTCGTGTTTGGAGAAAAAGAAAATATGCTGTCCATACTCCAGAAAACCTCTTGCGTCATTCCTCTCCCATTCAGTTGTGCTCAGTTACCTTAGGGGTGGTGCTCTTAGGTCATTTTGGACTCTGGACTTAGTGATCTTACGTGGGAAGGGGTTTTTTAAGCGATGATGACTTTATTGATTCATTTATTTCAAAATGTGCCAAGCCAGCCTTGCTGCCTTTGGGGCCCCCTTCTGCTTGTTCTCTTGAGGGAGCCTTGGGCACCTCCTGCCCCAAACATCTACTGTGAGGGTCCCACTGAGTTGGCCTAGTTTTTGGATCTTCTCCTGCTCTGTGATGCCCTCTTTGAGGCAAGATAACAAAAAAAACAAAAAAACAAAAATCCCAGAAGGCTTTAGTCAAAGGCACACAGTTGCAGTGTAAGATAGCGTTTACGGCTGTTTTATTGCCACTGTTTTAACCAATATTTCCTCACTGTTGGATCTTCCTGGGGTTTATTTTTGCCGCTTATCCTGTACTTTCTAGGCAATTGTCTGAGCCGTTTTGCCTTTGCCCTGATGTTCTTTCACCTGCAGAACTGGTTCCAAAAGGGAAAATGTAGGCCACAAGCCTTGACATCCGGGAGAGTCTAAGGAGGGGGCTGGTCCACACTTCCATTCACCCCACTGCTTTCCCCCAGCAAAACCCACTTTTTAGGACTGAATTGGACCAAATGGCAATCTGCAGAAAACCCGATTGCCATTTGTTACGATTCAGCATTAAACCGCAGGTTTTTCTGGGAGAAAGCAGTGGGGCAAACGGAAGTGTGAAGGAGCCTCTGGATGTCAAAGCCTCTGGTCTACATTTTCCCTCCTGCAACAAGTTCCGTGGGTGAAAGAGCTTTGATTCTAGTTCTCAGTTAGTTTGGACAGATAGCAATTTGTATGTACACTTGCAGAAAAAAGTGACTCGTGTGTCTTCTTTACATTTTCGCTGTGCTCACCTTCTGGATGACACAGCCACTGCTCCTGTTTTACAGGTGGGGAACTGAGGTTCGAAGGTAACACAGCAAGCCCAGGTCCAAGCTCAGTACTCGATTCATGGAGCCACACGGCAGGTGTGTGTGTCCGCCCCCTGCCTCCTCTTGCCCCAGCAGAACGCAGGGCTCAAGATGGGCACCGGAGGGGGCTGTGATAACATCTGGCAGGAAGCAGCTGATACCCGCTGAATGGCTTTGGCTGCTCGCTTTATATACTGGCCACATGCAGGGAGAAAGCAAGAGGGGAGGGGGCTTTGCAGATTTTGTGGGGGGGAGGGGGGAGAGCAGCTTTACCCCCTACCAGCTCCTTCAGACAATGACAGATCCCAGTAGTTATGACTCCTTCTGTATCCCCTTGTGTGTCCCTCCCCCCATCTTCACTGGACCCTTCGGGTGTCCCTCCTCCCTCAACAGCGGCCTGCTCTCAGCTCTGCCTGGCACTCTGCACAGTCTGTGGGTGAGGTGTTGCTCTCACCCTCCTTCTGCGTGGCACAGGAGTGCGGCTGGTGGAGTGAGTCTCCCTGCGGAGGTGCTGGTGTGAAAGTCGCTTTGCAGGTCCCCGCTGACAAAATTGCGGGTGCTGCCTTTGGAGGCGGTGGCAGTAGGGTGCACACATGGCACCTGGACACGGTTTGCAATCTTGGTGCATCCAAGGCCAAAGACATGGTAGGGAGGGACCCCCTAGGGTGGCGGCAGCAGCAGTATCGTTCTTCCCGCTTTCAATCCTGCATGAGCGAGCGAGTCCCCAAAACTAACTGACTAGTCCTCATTGGGGGGCCAACCCATGATGCTTGTCTGCCCGAGTGGCACATGGGCCAATGGCCGATTTGCACAATGTGGTTGGGGCGGGGAAGGGGAAAAAAGAGCACCTGCCCATGCGCGGAGTGACATGGCGAGAACCAGCCTCCGTGCAGGTTTCCCTGGAGACAGAATTCTGGCAGCTGGGCAACCCCAGTCTTGGCAGGGCCCCGCAGCCAGCCCCAGACTCTGGGCAAGGGCAGCGTGGTGCCCACACTTGGATGCTCCACAAACACACACACGCCCCATCACCGCTGCCATCCGCCTGCCAGCTCCGTCTCTCTATTATCTTCCCACGCCAGGCCAGAGAAATGTCAGGCGTAGGGATGGGACACGGAAGGGGGGGCACTGGGGTTGGAGATTAGGAACCCATTAGGGGATATTAGAATTTCATTAAGCACTGGGTTTTCTTGGCTGATATGGGCGTCTGGGGGAGGGGGGGCACTGGCTTGAGGGCTCCTCGTCCTGGTTTGTATTCTAATGAAATGTCACTTCATGTAGCTGCTTCTTCGCCCCCCCCCCCAATAAACGGATGCAGCCACATCCATAGAAAGCTTTCACGAGCCTAATAAACTGGAAAGATTTGTTTGAGTGGCAAAGGAGTCGGAGGAAGGCAGCTTTGCCATAGCCAGGGAAGGGTACTCCTGGCATCATCGCCACCTCCTGCCCTCCTGGGTATGTTGGCCCCCACTCCCCTCTCAAAGCTGGGGGGCAGGCAGGGCTTAATCTATGGAATGAAGTTTCTAGGGCAAAAGTCATGCCCCATGACCTGGAGAGAAGATAACCCAGATTTGAGAGGCAGTTCCGCACCTTAGTGGCAGCAAAGGAAAGGCACTCTGCATATGCTTAAGAAAACTCTGGCATGTGTCGATAATTTGCGTGCGCTGGATGTTAAGTCTTGACACTAAAAAACCAAAAACTTAGGTTCTAAACATGAACAAAGTAAAGCCCCTCCTCTTCCACCTGTAGCTATATTTCGGTGGTGAGGGGAAAGAACTCTGCACATGTTCCAGAGCACTGTCAGTGCTTCGTATCTTGAACACAGCACTGATAGGGAGGCAACCCAGATGGCCTGCCTGCTAGCCAAGGTGCCTCTTCCATCTCTTAGTGGCAGAAGAGTGCAGTGGGGAGTGGGTGGGGGGCTGACATCTGACACCCACCTCCTGGCCCTGGTTCCATTGCCAGGGTGGCGCCTGTCCTTTCCATTCCCACCACTCCTGTTCCAGAGCTGTCTCAGGCAGAGCCCACTACCTTCTGGAATCACAGCAAAAGTGAGATGGTGAGAGAGAGTCTCTTCTGAAAGGGCTCCTTGGATTCTGCTGTGGGCCTGCTTTGCCCTTTCCAGACCTGAGGCTGGGGTGCAAGTTGGAGGTTCCCCACCCTCACCTTGTTAATTGCACTGGGCCATAGGTTGTTTTAGACCTGCTTGGATGGCCTGCCCTCCACCCATTCCTCAGTGCTGTGGGGAGGGTTGTCTGTGTAGAGGCACACTTCACATGCTCAGAATGCCTCTTATATTATTTATGCTTGATCCAGGGCCAAGTCCTTTTGTAGTTCAAACTGAGCCTGGAGGCGGGGGGGGGGGTGAGTGTTGAATCACAATAAGGGGCTGGACGTCTTTGTCTGTTTTATCCAAAGGGCAGCCCCTGACATCTAAACCTTCTCCATCTCTGCAGAAGGGCTCTAGCTGTGGGTCAGGCTGGTGGGGTGGGGGCAGGAGGCCTGAGTGCCCCAGTTAGTGGGTCTGTGAAGAGGCTGGATGGGGTTGGGGGCAGGTGGGTTCTCAGCCGGGGTTGTTAACTGTTAGAAGCCACCACAGCCGTGCCACGCATCAGATGTTAGTGGCTAATCGCTTGCTGATCTCCATATGGTGAGAAGCTTTGCTTGCTGATCTCTGCTGTTCAACTGTTCAAGGAACGGGAGAGGCTGAGTGTTTTGGTCGTTTCACCCACCCCCCCACCCCCCTGCTAGTTGACAACTCTGTTCTTCTAATTTCAGCTCAGCATTAAAAAAAACCAAAACCCTTTCACCCCCTTCTGTTGTAGTTGCCTTCCTCATCCTCTTCCACAACAGCACAACAGAGGTTTTGAGATGTAGCCTCTTCTCCCTGCTCAGCCATTTCCCCCAAAGAACTCTGCCCAAACACTTCCCATCACCTTTTTCAACGCCCGCCACAACTTCTTCCACCTTGTCCTCATATACTGCTGAACACATTTCAGAGAGATCTAGATGGGAGAAGGCAGATGTCTGAATTATCTTTTCTTTTTCTTTTATGCATGGAGGGGGTGGAGTAGAAGAGCCATAGCTTATGGGTGAAGCACCCAGGTTCAGTCTGCACTGGAATCTCCAGGTAGGACTGGGAATATCCCCTATCTGAAACCCTGGAGAGCTGCTGCCCGTCAGTGTAGTCAATATTGAGCTAGATGGAACATCGTTCTGAGACTCTGCATAAGGCATAAGACTCTCAATTGTTCAACAAAAACACCCCACAAAAAACAGGCTGCTGAAGCAAAACTGGGTGGTAGTGATTAGGAATGGGTTTTTGTGTTGAAGCATTGTGAACTCAGTTGTGGTGCTGAGAAGAAATGCTTAGTTGAGCTGTGCCCAGCCGAACCATGTGGAATTTTAAGTATTCCCATTCCCAAGACATTATTTCACACCTGGCTACTTTTGGTGGATCTGGAGGTTCTATTAAAAAACAAAGAAGACACCCTGCCCAAGCCTGAAAGTGACCTGCCTCTGAGCTCTTTGAGCAGCTATGGGTAAAAACAAACCCAGTCACAGGCAGGCAATGCAGGGAGGAGGAGCTACTTTGTCAGGGAGTAACTCACACTCCATAGGGACGCGGGTGGCACTGTGGGTTAAACCACAGGGCCTAGGACTTGCCAATCAGAAGATCAGAGGTTCGAATCCCCACGACGGGGTGAGCTCCCGTTGCTCGGTCCCAGCTCCTGCCAACCTAGCAGTTCGAAAGCACGTCAAAGTGCAAGTAGATAAATAGGTGCCGCTCCAGCAGTAAAGTAAACGGCGTTTCAGTGTGCTGCTCTGGTTCGCCAGAAGCGGCTTAGTCATATTGGCCACATGACTCGGAAGCTGTACGCCGGCTCCCTCGGCCAATAAAGCGAGATGAGCGCCGCAACCCCAGAGTCGTCCACGACTGGACCTAATGGTCAGGGGTCCCTTTACCTTTTAACTCTCACACCTGTGTTTTTGTGCTCCTACAAACAGCAGCTCCTGCATTCACACAGGGCTATTAGAATAGAAGAATATTAGAAGAAGTGACCGGAGGCTGGTCCAGGCCAAAGCGGCCCATGTAGCCCATCATCCTGTTCTTGCAGTGGCCGACCAGATGCCCACTATGGGAAACCTACAAACAGGACCTGGGCACAAGCACATTCTCCCTTCCTGCAGTTTCCAGCAACTGGCATTCAGAAGCATTGCTGCCTCTGACCACAGGGGCAGAGTGTATCCTCCATGGTCCATGGAGGCAGAACAAATTGCTAGGGGACCCCTGTTTCCCTAACAGGGCTACAATTCCCAGAATTCCTTGAGAAGAGGAATGCATTTGTAAACCACTCTGGAAGGGGAGCAGGAGTCTCCTAGCAATTCTCAGCACCCGTAACAATCTACATTTCCTAGGAACCTTTAAGGGAAGCCATGACTGTTTAAAGTGGTATTATACCTCTTTAAGTGTAGTTTGAGGACAGGGGCCTTAGCCTTTCACATGTGCAGAGTATTTTGAAGGTTTTGCAACCACACCAAGAGAGAAAAGGTGTTCCTACCCAGTTTTGCAGACAGTAGAACTGAAGCCAGGAGACAGTGAGTGACTTGTTCAGGAAGCCTCATCAAGGGCAGTTGTAACATATTCCTAAACTAGTAGAGATCCATCCCTACACAAAGAGAGATTTGGGGGAGGGAGGTGGAAAAGGGAGGAAAGCAACCTAAACTGTTCAAATGAAGGAGAGATGGGCAAGAAGCACTCAGGGATTTGCATGAAGGGGTTGGAAATCAGCTCATATGGGTCCTCCTCCACGTGCCCAGGAGCACAACCTTTCCACACTGATCAGTAACCTGGAATATAAGAAGCTGCTTCAAACTAGCTCAAACTCTTTGTTCATCTGTGCAGGAGCAGAGACATCCAATGGCTCAGGGGGGTAGTTTGTATGAGTGCTAAGGAGGGAAAGAAGGGAGTGGGGAAAGAAAAGGGGACAAACTGTCCACCACTGGCCTGTGGTCCCCAACAAAATGTGGCAGGAATAAAAAAATGGTTTTGTGCTGCAGTCTAGACCAGCATTGCCTGCTTTGGCTAACATCTGCTCTCCAGGCAGGGTCTCAGGCAGAGAAAGGTCTTTTCTATCATCTGTTTGGGGTTTTTAAAAAAATATATTGGTGGAGGTACCAGGGATCGAACCTGAAAGCTGACTGCAATACCTAGGCTCAGAACTATGGCACACACACCCTCCCCAGGAGATCCACCCACGGGCCAGGGCTCACAAAAGGTGATGTGTTAGCCCCCGCCCCCGCCACACACACCTGCCCAGAGATCTTTGGCAGAAAAGAGGCCTGTGCCAAAATTAGTCCTCTTTGCCATTGCCGCCTGAGCTTTGGCTGCTGCTAGGAGGTGGTTTTCTCCTTTTAGCTGGTTTCCACTTTAGCTCCTTCCTCGCCCCCACACAGACACCCACCCAGTCTGTCATTCCATCCGTCTCCCACCCGCTTGTATTTATAGCTCACAAACAGGTTGCAATCCAGGCTTTGGTGCTGCATCTTCCAAACACTGCATGGTACTGGGAGGGTGAGTGTGTGCTTGGGAGAGAGGAAGGCATCAGGGAGAGATAGGAAAGAGCCCCCGTCCCCGCCTTCCCCCTTCCAAATCCTGATTCACTCCCCAAACTGCCAAGAACCAAGGGATCCTGACTTGGGCTCTTAGTTCTCCGAAGGAAGAAATGAAGGAGGTGCTTAAGCTGAAAGGCTTTTGCTGCCAGGTCTGAAAAGCTTGACCTCTGACCCCTAAGTTCTGGAGAGCAAGCTCTGGCTAGCAGCAATGAGAGGTTTTGCATGCGCTCAGAGACATACAGGACTTGCTCAGCATCCTGGCATGTAGGGCAGGATGGGAAATGGTGCTTTATGGCCACGACCCTCATACGGAGACCCTCTCTCCCTTTGGCTCCCTTCCCTGCACACTTGTGCCAATGACATCATACTGTATGAGCTCATGGAGGGAGATTTACAGCCCCAAGGGAAAGTGAGCTCAGAGGCAGATCCATTAGGGAGAATGTCCATCCCAGAACTGCCAGGCATCCCTTTCTCCAGCCGCCCTCCACTTCTGGATTTTGCTGAATGGAGAGGGGGCAGAAATCCCAAGGCTAGGCTGTGAAAAGAGACCAGGGTTGCTCCTGGGAAGGCTCCACAGGTGGCTGTGAGCAGGGGAAACGGCTGCCCCTACCTGCCACTCCCTGGGAAATCCAAGACCCACTTCATCTGAACTTCAGGTCCTTTGCAGAAGAGCAAGCAAAAGCGCCTCTTTTGTGCAGATCTGTTTGGGTTGGTACAGTGGCCAGTCACAGCAATGGCTTTGCTCCCAGGACCCGAGCAGATCCACCAAGCTGTGACTGCTGCTCCATGAGGCTTTCCCAAGCCTCTCCCCGTGCCTACAGAAGCAAACAGAGGCAAGAGCACACCAGTAATTTTTCAGATTCAGTCCTACTGCATCACTGTCCTCAGAGGGTGGCCCTTTGAGGTGGGGCAGAGGTGTCTCGGTAGATACAGCCTGCCAATTGCAACTTCCAGCCTCCCCACACCCGGTTGTGCCAGTCACGGGTTGTGGGGTGAATCCTCTGTATTCATGCAAGGCCTGGCAGGTGTGCATGAGAGACATAACAGCAAGACAAGCATTGCCCCTCCTGAGCTCAGAGGTGCAATGGTTTTGCTGTTTAGTGGTGGCTCAAAGTGGCTTCAGGTACATCATTTCTGGTGCAAAAATCAAATCAGTGCCAGAATAGAATGGTGGTGGTGGTGCTATATGACAGGCCTTCCCTACAGAGGCCTTGTTAGATAGTCAAAAGATTCAACGCATTGGGCCCATAGGCTAAAATTTGCTTATGCTAATTTATATATAGATGCAAATGTAGAATGTAAAGGTCACAGTAGGCACACCAACTCATTCCCCATCCAAATCTCCACAGATGAATTTTTCAGTTACTTTGCACACACACACACCCCCCCCCGAATCACTCCAAAATCAGTTCCTCTTTTATTTGTTTACTCCCCCTTTCCTGTTAATTTCCAAAGAGATTCTGCTCCAGATCCATTCATCTCTCTTTCAATTACCCCAGTCATGACCCCAACCCCAAATCATCTCTAAAGGAAGTAATAGAATTGTAGAGTTGGAAGTGACCGCAAGGGCCACCTAGTACAACCCCCTTCAATGCAAGAATCTTAACTAAAGCATCCATGACAGATGGACATCCAACCTCTGCTTTAAAACTTCCAGTGAAGGAGAGTCTACCACCTCCCGAGGGAGTCTGTTCCACTTTTGAAGAGCTCCTACTGTCAGAAAGTTCATCCTGATGTTGAGTCAGAATCTCCTTTCTTGTAACTTGAAGCCATTGGATCAAGCCCTACCCGTCAGAGCAGGAGAAAGGAAACTTGCTCCCTCTTCCATGTGACAATCCTTTAGATATTTGAAGATGGCTGTCATATCTCCTCTCAGTCTCCTTTTTCCCAGGCCAAACATACCGAGCTCCCTCAACTGTTCCTCATAAGGCTTGCTTTCCAGACCCTTGATCATCTTGGCCCTCCACTGCACACATTCCAACTTGTCAATATCTTTCTTAAATGGTTGCACCCAGAACTGGACACAGTATTCCAGGTATGGTCTGACCAAGGCAGAATAGAATGGTTCTGTTACTTCCCATAGTGGTACTCTTACTTCCTCTTAAATTTATTTCCCCATATTTATCCTCCTCCCCCCCCCCCCAGTTCCCAAAAGTTCATTGACCAGAAACAGTTGAGGCAATTAGAAGAAGTTCTAGGGGGGTCGTTCCTAGAAATTACACTTCTTCCTTCCCTTTTCTTGTTCCCTGACCCTGCTCTTTCCCTGCTCCATCTTTTTCATCCCAACCCTAGATTTCCTCTCCTCTATGTAGACTTTCTATTCTCTGCATGCCAGGAGTTGCTGGAACTTTCTCCCTAATGTGGGCAGGGCTGAATATGAACTAAGGCATAGCCCAATTTGTGTGGGGGGCTGAAATGTGTTTTTAAAATGCCTCTGGGCATTTGCAAAATGTCTTTTTTTCATCACAGAGTGACCCCACACGTTCAGAAGCAGGTAGAGGCAATTTTCCAGGCAGGCAGGGTTGAAGTTAAGAACAGCAGTTTATGTGGGTGGGAGCTGGGATTCTTCCCTGGCCTCATCCGAGATGTGTATTCCAACCCTATATAGCACAAGGGCTCTGCTAGCAACAATTGTTGTTAGTCATTTATTGCTTACCAACCCTTTACCACCAGATCACATACCAGGGTACAGCAGTTTAAAACAATAAAATTGAGTAAGTACCAAAATACCGTATTGTCCCATGTATAAGACGCCCCCCATGTATGCCCCCTACTTTTGGGGACCCCAAATTTAGAAAGTTGGCATATGCACTATCCGTGTATAAGACGCCCCCAGATTTTTAACCTTAGTTGAAAGTAAAAAAAAAACAACCTAGTATTATACACGGAAAAATATGGTATATCCATTTCAAGGGACTGGGTTAATAGGTTTATCTTCAGTCCACAACAAAAACTACACAATGAAGGAATTTCACAACCTGGTGCCCAGAGTATGTCCTTGCAAAGGCTGCCACCTGGCAAACTTCAGAGGGTGGTGGAGTTCTCAAGAAACCCCCTTTTGCTAATCTTGCACCTGAGAGGGTCTGTAAGGAAGGAGCCTGGGTTCTCAGTGCATGTTGCTCAGAATCCCAGGAAGAGTCAGTGCTGCTCAGGTGCTCAGGACCTGCCTAGAAGGCTGACTTAGAAGGGTTGGAAGGGACCCTGAGCATCATCCAGCCCAACCCTCTGCAGTGCAGGAACATGGAGCAGTCCATCAAACCTGCAACCTTGGCATTATCAGCACCATGCTCTAGCCAACTGAGCTATCGAGCTTGCTGGCTTCCAGTAATGGGCACTTGGCTGAGTCCAACTACTGTGAGAACAAGATGCTGAAGTTTGTCATGGTCTTGGCAACTATCATGCATCCCCGTCCCCCCGAGTGCTGGGCAGGAACAAAAACCAGGTTAATAAGGACCCTGCTAGGCCACCTTACATGACCACACTTGACAGGTCAGAGGTAGTGAAAGCCAGGTGTGGAGTGTGTAGACAGACTAAGCCACCCATAGGGATGCAAGAGTTGCTCTGGTCAGCAAGGATTACTGTCAGTCAGCTCACCCCTGCCCAGACCTTTCTTTAGGGTGCAACCCTGCTGGAATCATAGGCAGAGTGCCCTTTCCCAAACGCAAGAGCTACATGAGCATGTGCAGAGTGGTTTCTTCCTCCCCACGCCTGAGACCAAGGAGGCTGGGCTTCTCCACCAGGCCACCAGCTTCCATGCAGGTTTTGGTCAGGGCATTCGTTCTTCTGCGCCTCGGACCAATTATACCGCCTCCCGCTCCTTTCCGGGTCTCCCAAGCTTCCCCTCCGGCTGGCTTGGAAACTGAGACGATTCCCGGACACATTTGGCAGCCGGGCACGCGAGTTTCTAAGCCTGCGATGGCCTGGCGGGGCGTGGGGGCTCTAGCAGGGTAGCCTCCCCCCCCCACCGCACAGAGTGTGTGGGGACAGCTCTGGGCTGCAAAGAAGCGGGGTGGATTGGCTGGGGTCTCGCGTGCGTGGTTCAGCTCAGCATTTCCCCACTCGGGAGTCCCCCTCCACCCTCTCATACCATTTAAAGGACCATCTGGGCTAAATTATTCGCGGAAGGGTCGCCTCTTCCGACCACCGGCAGGGAAGAGGTTAACAGCGCTACTGCTGGTGCGAACCTTCCGATCCATCCTCGCTGCGCGTCCTGCGCGCTATCCTTTGCCGGAGCGCTTCGAATCGCTGGGGCGAGGAGGTCGGGCGCCTCCAAAGGTGGCCGCCGACAGGGTGGGGAGCGGTGGAAGGAAGAACTCGTGTTGCTGTTTTTGTGCGGGTTTGGCGGGGGGGGGGGCGCCGCCGCCCCTGCCTGCAGGGGGAGGGAGCAGCTAGCCGACGATCTTTTCCTTTCTCTCTCTCTCTCTCTCTCTCTCCCCCCCCCCCGTCCTTTATATCTTGGGGGGGGGGCCGGTGCCGAAATATGCACGCCGAGAGGAGGGAGGGGGCGCGCACGCATTTGTTTCCCTTTCGGGGCGGGGGCTCCCTGGCCGGCGATTGGGCGCTTCCTCCGCCCCTCCCTCCCTCCTTCTCCCTCCCTCCCCCCTCCCAGCCTTCCCTCCGCTCTGCAGCAGAGACGCGCCGCGGAGCCGAGGAACGGGGGCTTGGGGGGCTTGGTGTTTTTTGGAGCCAGGGAAGGGACGGATCGCATCGCTTCGGTTGAGGCGCCGCTCGGAGACCCCCCCCGCAAGGATTACAGCCCTCCCGCCCCGGATTGCTGGGTTTTGCCGCTGCCGCCTGCCTAGCCGCCCCCCCTCCTTCCCGGGTTCATTTTTCCTCGCTTTCCCACCCCCCCGCGCCACGATGCCCGCCCCCGACCCGTAGCCCTGCTTTCCCTGCTGCCTGTTCCCCCCACCCTCTTTCTTTTCCCTCCCCCCCGGTAAATCTCTCGCCCCCTCCCCCGCCCTGGATGGTGCCTCTTTTCCCGCCAGCGGCGCCTCCTCCTCCTCCTTTTCCTCCCGGGGGGGCCCCCGGCCCTTCGCTGCCCCCGCCGGGATGCCGCCGCTGCACCTCCTGATGGCTGCCGGGCCGGCGGGGCGGCCGTGAGCAGGGGAGGAGGGGGCGTCCCGCCCCGTCGAGGGAGCCCAGCCCGGCCTTCTTCGTCTCCCCTCTGGAATTGCTCGCCGCCGCCGCCGACAGCCGGAGCTGCCTGGAGCCGCCCTCGCCCCCGTTGTGGGAGCGCGGAGTTTCCCTTCGCCGACTTGGGGGGTTCTTCCCCCCACACGCCCCGCGGAATTTCCTTGTGCTGTTTGCCCCCCGCCCGGATCCCGACCCCTCCCTGCCTCCCGCTCTGTCGTCGGGGCGGGCGGGGACCGTCGGCGGGGTGGCATGGACGCCGCTCCCGCTGCTGCCGCCGCCGCCGCACCGAGGATTTAAGCGGAGCGCCCTAGTCGGGGCGGCGGCGGCGGTGGGCCGGATGGCGCCCCCCGGGCCGCGGAGGGGCTCCGACGTGGTGGCGTCCGGCGCCGCGCTGCTGCTGGTGCTGGCGGCCGTGGCCGGGCCCGCGGGGGCGGCGCGCGTCTCCTCCAGCCTGAGCACCACGCACCACGTGCACCACTTCCACAACAAGCACGGCACCGTGCCCATCGCCATCAACCGCACGCCCTTCCTCACCCGCGGCGGGCACGGTAAGTCCCCGGGGGAAGCGGGGGGAGGTTCGCTCACAGCCTAGGTGCTGCCATGTTGAGGCAGGGGGAGATGGGGCGGCCGGTGGCCACCCGGGGAGCCGCCCCCGGGGGCCCTTTCCGCGCGTGCGATCTTGGGCCCATTTGCTTTCCAGACGGGGCGGACGATCAGTGGCCAAAGGCTTGCTCCATCCCGCCCTCGCCGCGATGGTGGCCAAGCGCCTCGCCCTCTCACCGGGGCTCTGCTTCTCATTCCGTCGGGGAAAGGCGATTCAAGCCCGAGGATTGGGACCCAGGAGGCCTCCGATCCCCAGCAATCTGGCAGCCAGCTCCAAGTGGGCTGAGTGGGTTGAAGGGCCGCGAAGGGGCCCTTTTCTGCTGGGACAGGGCGTGGGGATTATTGGAGCAGAAGCCTTCTCTCTCCCGGGGCTCGGGCTAAGGCTTTGGTTTCTTCGCCTGCTTCCTTCTGGCCTCCTTGCTGGGGGAGGGAGGGGGTGCACAACTCTGCTCACCTGGTGGCTGGACTTGATTTGTATCCAGGCACAACCCAGAACCTCCCTTCAAAGCTCAGCCCCAGATAGTGCAGGTGAAATATGACAGCCCAGGCAGATGCCGGCTGGCAGGAAGAGGTAGTTCAGAAGCATGTGCTGAGTGCTTTTCCCTTTGACTTGAGCTGTTTGCCCAGCTTGCACTCTTCCCCATCCCTTTTTTGCATCTGAGGTCTGGAGTAAGGTTTCCAAGCAAGCTTGAACTCCCTCACTTCTCTCTCTCTATATATATACACACAATATATATATATTTATTTATCGATTGAAAAATGTGTATGTTGAAGGGGAGGATATATCTGTGCTTAGCTTCCTCTCTCCCTACCTGGGCTGAAGTAGGTAACACTCCTCTCCCTCCCTGGCATTATGTAATAGCCAGGCCGCCACAGCAACCTGATTGGTGCTCAGTTGCTCCCCTCACAACACATACACAAAGACAAGATGGGGGGGAGGTTGCCCCCCCTTTAGTGTTGACTCACCTGGGTCAGCTTCTCTTAATCTCTTTTGTGGGTTGGTTCCAGTTTATAACCCATCCCTCCTCAGCTCTGGAGTGAACATCAAGGGCCTCCTTGTAGGGGCAGGGGTGGATTCTGTGTTTAAAGGGTGGCAAAGGAAGCCTGGGGCTGAATTTCTGTGGGGAGGCAAATGGGGTGGCAGGTGAACTGGATGTTGGTACTCTGTGGGTATTTGGCCTTAAGTGCTCTGCGTATGCATGGGAGGGGAGAGGTTCAGTCACCTGTGGGGGCACCCAGATGCCCCCTTGGGCAGCTTGTGGGACACCCGGGGGGCTTGCCAGGATGGGTTCTTTGTGCCTGGCATGCTAATGGCATGTGAGGGTCTACAAAGAGGATGTTGTCCACGTACGTTGGCATAAAGCATCCAGTCCTCTGATCCCTGCGCCAGCTGGGGGGATGGCGTTGCATGTCCAACTTGGCATGCCTGCTCACAGCAGAAGGTTAAGTGTGTCGCCTGCCACTTGTGTGCCTCATTCAGGTGCTGGCCTTTGTGTGTGTTCTTAGCAGGGCACGTCTGTAGTGGGTTTCTGACGCTGGTTGTGTTGTGCAGGTATGTGAAACATCTTGGTGTGGTTATTTGCTCATGTATTATAAGCATTCACATATTGTTCACAAACACTGGGAACAAGAGGCTTCCTGTTCATATAAAATAGTGTGAGAAGGCTAAATAGTAAAAGGTGATCCTGGGTCCAGGGAAACGGGGACCAGACTTTCTGACATGCTGTAAGCCCTGTCTCCTCCCTCAGCCTTTCAAAGGAATTCCAGGCAGCAGGAAGTGACTGGCTGTGATGTGGGTGAACTTTCCAAACTGAGGATCCTTGTGGCGCCAGGAGCGACATTTGCAACTCTTGAGGCTTCCTCACCAGCCACTGGCCCCGAGTCTTGAACTTTTAGACCTGGTGCTGGTGGAATCTGGGGATGTGGTGCAGACTTGTTTTCCCTGAATTTATCATGCTGAAGAGATGGAGTGGGGTTGTCTCTTGATTTCATGATGCTTGGATGGTAGTTTGACAAAAACAGCAGCCTGCCTTATTGAGCCATAAAACTCCCTGTTGCTCTTTGTGCAGCAGATTTAAGACCGCTACCCCTATGGATTTTATACCTCTGTATTCTCCCCGCCACCCACGCTCCTCCCAAATTATTTCGGCTCCCATCAGAATTTTGGAATCCTTTACAAATAACTCCAAAAGCACAGAAAAGTCAAAGGCAGCTGTTCAAATGTGTGGATGTTCTCTTCCTGGGAACATTTGCTGCTTTAGAGCCACTGATAGCAGAACCTGCCAAGAATGGCTTTCTGGGCGGGGGGAAGGCCAGAACTTAATAATAAAAACTGCACATGGCTGCTGAGATTTTGTGGCCCTGCTTGTCAATACCTGGGAATTGTGCCACGATGTAGCCTATTGCTTAGGAATATCCCAGTCAAAATTGCAGTTTCATTAATGTGAATTTCCACCCGGATTTTGCTTTGTGGGTGATGGTGTGTGGTTGATGTTGAGCAGCAACATTTGTGTTTGTAACTATACACAATGTACGGAGTTTGGGGTATATCAGGTTGTCATGATGTGCGTGACATGTGTTGTATTTTGTTGGGTGTGTGCAGGAAAGCAGATTGCTGTGTGTTTGTGTTGTGCATTGCTTGAGAGCCGTTTTGTGCCACTGATGTTGCAGGATGTGACTGGGTGGGCGGGTGGTGGGCTATGGATTGGCTTTCATGTTAGGTCAAGGTATAATCAAGAGTTGCCAGGTCTTGTTGGTGTGGACTGTTGGCTTCTCTTCCAAGTTGACATGAAGGGGAAGGGTGGGTGGCAGTGGGATAGATGAAAAGATCTTGCAGACCATCAGCTTATCAGTGCCATTTCAGTTTTTTTAACTTCTGAAAAGTGAATGGTCAGGGCTCAAATTTTCCTGGAAATACCTTCTGTGCCTTTTCATTTTGGATATGTAAGAGCTGGCTGGTGAATTTATTATTATTATTGTTTTACCCTTTAAGTACATCAGAGGAGTCTGCTGCATCCGGCCAATTTCCTGTCTCCAAGAAACTGAAGGCATCCTTCAGTGGCCCTGCCATACCTTGGCATTTTATCTTCACAACAAATCCTATGAGAATCACTGGCCTAAGTTCACCAAGTCAGCTTCATGACTGAGTGGAGAATTTGCACGTTTTAGTTCCCATACACAATTCAAAGTGCTGGTCTTTATCTATAAAGCCTTATGTAGCTCAGGACCCAAACACCTCAAGGACCACCTCACCCCATATGAACCGACCTGTGCTCATCATCTGAGATCCTTATTCTTGTGCACCTTCCACAGGAGGTCCATAGGGTGGCAACATGAGGATGGGTCTTTAGGTGGGGGTTCTCTGCTTTTTGCCTTAAAATATTCTAAGTCGCTTTGAGTTGCTGTTGCAAAAAAAGTGAATAATTAATTTTTCTTTGCGCCTTCTAGGATTGAGCCCTGGCATAGAAAAATTAGTTTTGCCTCTGACCTTTGTCTTGCATTAATCCCTGGTGTGTTCTTGTCAGTGTGCAAGCACAACACTGGCCCATAGGCTGCAGCAAGGAGCCCGGACACATGAGTTCATGGGAAGAGGCTTCATTGCCCCAGCACATCTGAGCCTACTGTGTTAGAAATTAGGCTTGAGGACAGCATGGAGTGAGGGGCTCGGGGCTCTTGGGGACCCTTTTATTTGGTCTTACATTCAATTCTGTGAAAGGGTGGAGATTTTTATTAGTTGGATCTCAACCTTCTACCTGGTGCCCTCCAGGCAGGTCAGCTTGGCCTACAGCTATCAGCCTCAGCAAAGATGGCCACACTGATTAGAGTGGGTGGGAGTTAAGGATTGTAGGGGGCTAGTATTAGGCCACCTTCCCGTGTCCAATGCTGAATATTGCTCCCCATGTTTAAGATGTTTCCCATGAACTAGCACTTCTGTCTAGCTTGTGGATTTCAGGAGAGGAAAGTTTAGGAGGTAACTGAGGGGTGGTCTCCAATGGAAAACCTGTGATGGCCGGTGCAGCTTTTAGAAGGGCTACATGAGTTTCTGGGGGAGCAGATCCGTTTGAGGCTGCTTAGGCAGAGGTGAGACACCCTGTTTGGGCATAGTCTCCCTCTGAACCCCAGGTGCCAGGCATAGGAAGGCCTTTGTTTTTCTTCCCTGCCGGTCAGCTCAGCTTCCAGAGGCATCAGGCTGACCACCATCAGAGGCAGGATTCTGGGCTGGATGAGCCTCTCTTCCAATCCCACAGAACCATTTTTAAACATTTTTATGGAGAGAGTTCTTGTGGCAGTTTCACCCTAGCCACCAATCTTGGCAGGGTCACTTATCCTGATGGAGCTGAGGCCCTTGGAGCAGGTTCCCACCAACAGCCCTTGTACAGGCTCCCTGCCTTCTGGGCTTGAGGCAAGGTGCTCCTTTAGAGTTGCTGCGAAGGCTCCAGCAGCCTGGAGCTTTGTGTTCTGGAGAGCAGAGCCTGCTTCCCCACCAGGGTTTCTAGTAGTAGCACCTTTGGGCCCTGCATTGATTATTCTGCCTGGCTGCCAAGTAGGGACTTCAAGCAGTGGTCCAAACTAGCCAGGCACGTTTTACTTTACGTGGTCCAGTTGCGACTACGTGGAGATTTCTGGGTGCCGGGTTGGCAACCACAGTTTGAATGCTTCTGCCTTTGTCTCTCGTTAAAGCCATTTCCCTTCCCCTCGTGTGTGTTTCTCCTTCTTGCATACTGGAAAAAGTGAATTGTTGTAAGAGTAAGCTACAGTCAAGCAGTGTACTTGAGATCGCAGAAGGAACTCTAGGGTCATCTAGTGAATAGACATTCCATTGTGGCGACTAGGACTGGGCGATAACTGGTTTTCAACATTGCAGTACAGTGGTACCTCGGGTTACAGACGCTTCAGGTTACAGACGCTTCAGGTTACAGACTCCACTAACCCAGAAATAGTACCTTGGGTTAAGAACTTTGCTTCAGGATGAGAACAGAAATCGTGTGGCAGCGGGAGGCCGCATTAGCTAAAGTGGTGCTTCAGGTTAAGAACAGTTTCAGGTTAAGAACGGATCTCCAGAACGAATTAAGTTCTTAAGCCGAGGTACCACTGTATATCGCCAGCTAAACATTGCGAAATATTGATATATCATGATGTCTGAAATAAAGATGGAGCTATGTAGAGGTGGATACTATAACCCAGGTTTAGGGTGCCATTTGGCACTTAGCTTGTATACCTAAGTTTCTAACACTGACTTCAAGGGAGGGTTGAGTTCTGCTGTCTCGCTTTTGCCTTGCCTCCTCAAGCACCTATCAACAGTGGGCTGGGATGAACTTTGGGATCCATCAAGTACCTGTGTTCATGATATAGCCAGAGTCAAACCTTCCTGGGGCCTGCTTCCTTTCAATGGGAGAGTTAAGCACACACAGATCAGTGTCTGAATTTGGCCTTTGGCCACCTGTTCAGTTGGGTTTTGGGGAGGGATCCTAACTCAGTGGTAGGAAATGGTTTTGCACACAGATAGCCCTGGGTTTAATCTCCATGAGCAACTTCTGTTAGACGAATTGGATAGCTGATGATAGGAAAACCTACTGTGTGTCGGAAAGCCTGGAGAGCTGCTGCTGCCAAACAGAGTGGGCAGTACAGAGCTTTAGAAATAAAATTTGTTTCAAAGAAAAGGGAGCAAATACAGTCATAAGTCGGGTTACAGCCGCTTCAGGTTGCGTTTTTTTGTGTTACGGACTGCCGAAACCCGGAAGTACTGGAACAGGTTACTTCCGGGTTTTGGTGGTCTCGCATGCGCAGAAGTGCTAAAATCGCGCTTTGCGCATGCGCAGAAGCCCCGAATTGCAACCCGCACATGCACAGATGTTCACAACCCGCATGTCCACTGCACAGATAACTACATCTACAAAATAGGAGCAAACAGACACTCAAGGATTGGCAGCTTCTGTTCTTAAGTTTTTCCCAGCCTAAAATTTCACTACATATTGTAGCTGCATTTTTTCTTTTCTTTTTGAACTTCATCTTTTCTGTGTTTCTTTAATGGGCTGCTTTGAGATTCCACCAACTCACTCTCAGTGCAGAACAATAGAGTGGGCTCAGAATGGAAATCAGCCAGGGTGTAGCCTCTTAACCTCAGTTCCCTCATCTGTAAAATGGGTGTTATGGGGTGGGCAAGGTAAAGATCATAACATGCACCAAACATTCTGCAAAATTCCTGGAAGTATTTTCTTTCTTGGGTTCTTTGGAGAGTATGTGGAAGCAAAACCACAAACACACGAATGGGCTGGCAGGGTGGCACATGTTGGCAACTGCTCTGTAGGTTTTGGGTCCTCTTCCAGCTGGGGCTTCTTCATCCAGACCCCACATTTCCTGCTCTTTGTGCCTGCTAGGTTTTCTACAGAGGGGAGGACAGCATCTCCTGGCTCACTTCCTTGCTGGAGGCCTTGCCTGCAGCTCTGTCTTGAGCCAGGAAAGCCCCTCCAGCTAAGTAGAGGTCCTGACAGATCAGGGAAACCTGAGCAAGGCAGCCCAACAGGCTGGAGGAGCTGTTCTCAGCACTGCAGACAGGTGCTGTCCATGGTGCTGCCTGTTCCCCTCTCTAGTACCATGTCAGAGCTGGAGCTGTAAGCTTCTCCCTCACAGCAACCCTACCCAGTAGGCTGTCTACACTTGCATTTTGGGAAGGGGAGAAACTGAGGCTTAGGGAGGGTGAGTCACTGTGGTTGAGCCTTCCAGCTGGGTCTTCCAGCCTTTGCAGGTATTCAGTGTGTGTGTGTGTGTGTGTGTGTGTGTGTGTGTGTGTATCTGAGAGACAGGGAAGGAGATGTTGGTGGGCTGTCTTTTTGGGTTGGGGGCGGCCTCTCCTGCTCCACCCTGCTCCTGGTTCATACCAGTTGGCTGCTCAGCTTAACGCATGCTTGGGGAGTGGGCAGATTGTGCCGAGACCTTCCAGTTCCTGCCAGCTTTTGTGGTGGGAAGTGGCTGTCTGTGTGTGATAGAGAGGGGGAAGCAGGAGAGAGCCGATGTTCTTCTTGCTGTGCTCACAAGTGTGGCCCTGCGAGCTGATGATTCATCCTGAGCTGTTGATTATTCATGAGGCACCAAATGCCCCAAAAACCGGAGGGGGGGGGAGAACAAGGAATTAGGCCACTCTAACAACAACCTTCTGCTTCCCCGACTGCCTTTGCCCACCCATCTCCCCTCCCCTCCCCACAACTTAACCACCCACCACCCATTCCGTTGCACTCATCTCTGCCCCTCCCAGCCCCCCTGCAGAGGAAGGCCCACCCCCATCCCTGGTCTGCCCAACCATCTGTCATTTGCTGCCTGTAGCTCCGTCCGCCCTGCAGTGAGCAGGTATGTGCTGAAATGGCAGGATCTGTAGGCCTGTGTGTGTGTGTGTTGCAGATGCTAGGACAACAAGGGCAGGCTTGAGGTGTGTGTGTGTTTGTGCACACTTCAGAGTTCTGATCTTGACCCACCTGGGAAGTCAGGCGGACATCCAGCTTGTCAGGAGAGGGGTAGTTTAGGGGTGAGCCTCCTGCCTGGGAGATCCGGCTCTTCAAAAACAGCATCTCTGGGTTTGATGAGTTCCTCACTCTAGTCCCTCCATTAGTTCCTCCCTCCTTCAATTTATGGCATTACCCAGCCATTAATTATTACTCCCGCCTGCAGTTTAATATGGTAATCGAGGCAACCCCTGTTTGGGCCCCACATTTATTACGCCGCTGCTATTTATGGGGCGTCCTGCTCCAGGTTACGGCAGGCCTGAGAATTATGAGCCTCACACACAGATGGCTTTGTTAATTAATTACTGCTCCCCACAGCAGTTGTTCTGTGAGCAGGGAGGGGTTAATGTCTGGGGCTAAAGCTGCTGCCCCTTGCCTTCCACCACCACCAGAGAAGTCAGTGCTGAGCGACGCACAGCCTGGACAAAGCTCCCAGCCCAGCTCCTCATTCCTACCCTCTGGGAAGACGGGAAGCTCTCTTGCAGTTCAACACTGACTGGCAGCAGCAGCAGCTCTCCATGGTCTCAGGCAGGGGATGCTCTTAGCACCACCTGGAGATGCTGCCAGCAGGGACTGAACCTGGGGCTTTAGCATGCAGAGAAGGAATGCTGTTGCGGAACTACGCCGCTTTCCCAGAATCCAGCTGCTCAGGCCTTCTGAATGGTTCCCATCCAGCATCATTGGGAACTTCTGGAGAAGGAGTGCCTAGCAATGGACACTGAGTGTTACAAAAAGTGTCAGGCTGTGGTGGCCCTTTGGGGTCACATAGGGTCTTGCAAACAAGTGGGTGAGGGTGGCATGATACGTGGCTTCTGCAACTGAAGATGCCGCCTGAGCCCTAGATGGCTTTTCTTGGTGCCTTGGGTGGAGTGGGGGGGGGTGTCACCCCGACCACCCATTTCACTCTCCCCATCTTATTCCTATCCAACCAGTCCTTACGGGGTCAAATTAGCACACACACCCCATGGCCAAGATGGGAAGAGATCATTCAGTGTGTTGCGGGGTAAGATTTGCTGGTGTGCTGGAAAACATTTTGGGCGGCCTGTGTGCTTTTCGTGGTGATGAGAAGAACTGGAAACAACTGAATGAGGACTGAGCATGCTCAGTGGCCAAAGAACCAGAGAGTCCCCTTGGAGCTCCCCCTCCCCCCCAAAAAAAAATCCCCACCAAAAAAAAGAGACAAAAAACACGAGAAAGCAGGAGGGCAGGGGTAGAGTCGTCATTGTTCCATTGACTTACGACAATTGCCTCCTGCCTTTTCTCCAAGGAGCTTCAGGTGGCATATATGGGTCTCTGCCCTGCCCTGTTTTAAAAATAAAGTCACACAAGCCCTGTCAAGTAGGTCAGGCTAAGAGAACACAACTGGCCATTGAGCCGAGTGGGACAGGAGCGCTTGATTCCCTCCTGGGTTTGGCAGGTGGGGAGGTTGCAAGAGCCTCAAGTTGGTTGGCATGATTTAGGAGAAGCCTGAAGGGGTGGATAGCCCCCTCCCTCCCTCTAGCCAGGTGAGAGAGCCAGTGCTAGGATGTCATCACTGGGGTGTCAGGCCAGGTTCAGGAAGTCCTTGACACTCAGTGAGGTTGTTTCTCTTTCTCTCTCTGCCTAAATTGCCTCCCAGGGTTGTTTCCAACAGGCGCATTTTGCAGCTAGGCTATTGACTACTTGCGACCAAGTGAAGTGCCTGGGTGCCAGGATGGCGCCAGACATCTCCACCATCTGGAGGTGCATGCTTGGGGATCCTTGGGTCTTGACTGTTTTCACACACTTGCAACACATCTGTAGAATTCTATTTAATCTGCACAATCAGAGTGAATTTCAAGAGCAAAACTCATGTTGAAAAATATGACTTTGAAGCCATCTGGCCCCAAAATTGCAACTAGGTATTCTGTTTCAGTGACTTCAACCCTGGTTTAAGGAGCCATTTGGTGCCTAGCTTATATATATCTACGTTTCTCACACTGCCTCCAATACTTTGCTCCCATACTTGGAACCCCAAGTGCACAACTCAGTTTGGGAGGGAGGGCAGCCCCGAACAGTGAAAAGTGGGTTGGGGGCTGTGTGCCGTGCAGGGGATATCCTACGCCTGGCACTTTTGAATTCAAGGCTGGCCTCATGGAGGAAAGGAGGGAGTGTTGCAATCCTCTTTCCTTTGTGGGGGCGAGAAGTGACCAGCCTGGTTGGAATATGCATAATACGCCTTTATTCAGGAGCGGTTCCTGGCTTTCTGCGGAGGAAATATGGTTCATTGTAAAGAGCTTACTTGCTGGAGACAGCCATGTTTTCTCTGGTGAAGGAATTCCTGCAGGAGTAGAAATTTGTGTGTGTGTGTTTGTGTTTGTGCTGGGATCCACCCACAGAGGGGATTTCTGTGGGGAAATAAACAGTGGTTAATTTGCTTTCTTAAAGAGAGGCTTCTCTGCATTGAAGCTTCTGTGGCAGCCAGTTTGTCTCACCTGGAAACTCTGGGTGTGGTGGGCAGGCTATGTTTAGACACCCTGGCCTCCTTTACTTTGGAGGTGATGGTGCTCTGGCATCAGGGGCCAGAATTTGAGCTTCCCTCGTGTAAGTGTAGCCAATTTCTTTTTAAAAGACAGAGGAATTAGGATTCAAGGGTCCATGCTTTGTGCCCTAGAATCCCTACTTCTTAAATCCAGGTGCGCAGGATAGAAAATACATTTGCATGTGCCCAGAGGTACTCTTGCTTTTCTTGAAGGTCTGGTGTGGGCGGCAGGTGAACAGGAAGGGTGGGGCCTCTTGCTTAACCCTGGGATTTTGGAGAAGGCCTTTCTCTCTGGGGAGGTACTGATTCTGCCTCACTCCTGGGGTGACAGGTGGAGGGACAAGCAGCTCTATTTGCATAATTGTTTGTTTGTTTGTTTTGGTGAGGTGTGGTGTGGGGGGAGGGCAATGAAGCAGGGGGGCTGCTTTCCTCCTACATCATGATCAGTCAATGAAAGACTTTTTGTGCCCTGGGGACAATTCTCTCTCTCTCCCCCCCCCCCAACTCTGGATGGCGCTGGAGGAGTTAAGAGTCTTCTCCTCCCTTCTCTCCTTCCCTCCCATTGGGTCTCTGAGTGGCTTGGCTGGGGAAGGAGAAGAGGGAGGGCTTCAGGTCTGCGTTGCCGTGGAAACAGCTGAGATTCAGGAGAGCTGCAGAGATGGGAGCTCAGGGGCTCATTAACTACCGTGCCTCCCCCCCCCCCTGCTGCCTCTATCCATCACCCCGGCTTCCAAGGCAGGGAGAGGCAGCCTCCCTGCAGGAGATGGTCACAGAAGCCTGGTGGCGGGGGGGGGGGGCTCCTTCCCCAGGTGTGAATGTTGGTGTTTGTGTGTGTGTGTGCCTGCGTACATTTGCCTGCCGGAGCAGCTGAACCCTGAGCGCAGAATCCAACCTGTGACAGATTTCGTTTCCAGTTTTGCATTAAACCACAACAAAAGGACCGATGTGTCCCAGACCTTTATTTATTCCAGCTAGTTAAAGCCTGCCTTTTGCAGGATTCTGCTCCTTCCAAAGCATCGTACTGGGAATATTCGTGGAAATACCTTTGCAGGAAATGCCTTAGTAGAAACTGCAATAAAAATACCGAAAGTGTCAGTCATCAGGGTCTTGTCCACAGGTAGCCAGGTGGGGGTGGGGAGGGACTTGTGGGTTGTGGGGAGCAGAAATGGGGGGGATGTGGAGGGGGGCTCTTGAATGAGGAAGTTGGTGGGATCTCTTCATCCAGCTGTTCTTCCTCTGCTGCTGCCATTTTTGCTGGAAGTCTCCTTTACCTGCCCCATCTATCCCCAAGTGACCCTAGGGCCTTCTTTCCTTCAATGAGGTATCCAGCAAAACAGAAAGTGGCAGGTCAGCTGGCCATGGGGCCTGTGGGGAGGGAGGAGTGAGTTTGTTGCAGGAATTTGGAATTGTGCTTTGCCAGGTGTCTCCCTGTTTGAGCAGTTGCTTTGCAGTGACCTTTGGAGACTTTTTTGTTCCCATTTTTGGACGCCTCCCAGAAATTGGGCTGGTGTTGACAGACTTGCATGCACTCTCTCCTTTGACAGAGCTGTTTCCCAGAACTTGTGATGCGTGGGGGGGGGCCTTCGATCACCCTCCCTTTCTGTCCCACTCCCAACGTACACACACGCTGACGCTGAGTGGAAACCATTCTAAGTTGATCGATTTAAAAACATTTCTGTATCGCCCTTCATCAAAGCAGATTGCAGGGTGGCAGACAGCAATATAGGTAATAAATTAATGAAAGGCTAATGTCATGGAACACTAACATTAGTGATAGCAGATATTGAAAAAAAGAAAAAAAAGATGAGAGGGTGTGGTTTCTGAGTAATCCCTGCAATTTCTATACATTGCAGCACACACCACCAGGAAACGTAAGATTCAGACAGTGCTGACCACTGGGCTGCTGTCAGGGCAAACTGTACTTGAATTGCTGGTTCTAATGTGTGTGAACAGACCTTGAATGAATTTTACGGTATTCTCTGTGTACTGCCTGGAGAATTTAGGTTGAAGGGCACTCTAAAAGTATAAATATTAATAATAATATAGGACAGGGATGTAGAAGCCTGTTGGGGGGCATATTCCAAGTGGGCAGGGCCACAGCCTGAAGTGGTCCTTTTTATGGATGGTCTTAGGTAAACGGACCCCTGACCATTAGGTCCAGTCGTGGCCGACTCTGGGGTTGCGGTGCTCATCTTGCTTTATTGGCCAAGGGAGCCAGCGAACAGCTTCTGGGTCATGTGGCCAGCATGACTAAGCCGCTTCTGGCAAACCAGAGCAGCTCACGGAAACACCGTTTACCTTCCCACCGGAGCAGTACCTATTTATCTACTTGCACTTTGACGTGCTTTCGAACTGCTAGGTTGGCAGGAGCAGGGACTGAGCAATGGGAGCTCACCCCGTCATGGGGATTCGAACCGCCGACCTTCTGATCAGCAAGTCCTAGGCTCTGTGGTTTAACCCACAGCGCCACCCGCTGGATGGTCTTACTTTTGTTTAAATACACTTGCTTGAATCCTCCCTCATCTCCCAGAGGCCCCACACAGCAGAGACATCAGAGTCTTATGGGGGAGAAGAGAGTTGGTATAAAGAAGGGGTGTGGCCTAGGCAGAAGAGGTGTGGCCTACAGAGATTGCTGGAGTGGGGGTAGTTTGAGGGGCTGCGAGTGCCAGATTTAGCCTGCACTCTGGCTGTTCCCCACCACTGGTCTGGGACTCTAGGCATTGGACCTTGGAAGTCCTTTTCCTAGTCTCAGTGATAAAAACTCAGATATAGAAGCTAGGTGTTAAATGGCATCTTAAACCAAGGTTGCAGTAACCAAAACAGAATATGTCTAGTTGCCTTTTGGGGGCAAGACAGCTCTAGAATCTTATTTTTAAAATGATGGGCTGACTGTGATTGATTATCAGTTAAACATCTGACTCTAGTTCAGATTACAACCTTGAGCTAGATTAAGAACTTCGAGAACTTAAAGAAGAAAAGTCACTTGATCCAGGGACAGTCCACATATATACTGGCCCATCCCTACCTCTTTTTCTTAATGGTGACGCAGACCATTCATAATGTAAGAATATTCTTCACAACTGTGAGCAGAGTAGTTCACTGCTCCTGCTCCAACTGCAGAGAAAAAACATTTTGGTTCTTGAAACTCACTCTTGATTGTGAAGGTAAAATTTTACCGTATGTGGTATTGGTGTGCGAAAACAGTCAAGATCCAAGGATCCCCAGGTCTGCACCTCCAGATGGTGGAGATGTCAGGCATCATCTTGGTGCCCAGGCATCTTCACTTGGTTGCAAGTCGCTGATAGCCCAGTGCGAAAAGTGCCTGGTACCTGGGGATTTCAAACACAGCCCAGTCTGTGATACACAATATCTGATGGTGGCTACTTGGCAGTGTGGGAGGGCCTTTCTGGATGTGCTCAGAGGAACTCTTACCTTTGATTACCTTCTGTGGTTGACCCTTTGTACTGAAAGCAAACTCTGGGCCTGAGCTGTGGTTCAGACGAAAGCCTTGCCCAGAAGAGGGAAAGTAACTGTCATATCTGCCCCAACCCCATCCTATACAGCGGTACCTCGGGTTACATACGCTTCAGGTTACAGACTCCGCTAACCCAGAAATAGTGCCTCGGGTTAAGACCTTTGCTTCAGGATGAGAACAGAAATTGTGCTTCAGTGGTGCGGCGGCAGCGGGAGGCTCCATTAGCTAAAGTGGTACCTCAGGTTAAGAACAGTTTCAGGTTAAGAACGGACCTCCAGAACAAATTAAGTTCTAAACCCGAGGTACCACTGTACAGGCAAGACTGTACAATGGTGCCAAACTGAAAGAACAACTCAGGGATAGGTAGATGTGGCTCCTCCAAGCTTCACGCACCCCTCTCTAAGGACTGCATTTCAGCCTTTGTTACTTGGTGGTGATTGGGTGTCTTTGTTTATCTCGGGGATGGAGACATCTGGGGTATTCCAGAAGTCATCGGACTCCCAACTCCAGCAACTAGCCAGCGTGGCTAATGGTCTAAGCCGGTGATGGTGGGAGATGGCATCCAACAATGTCTGAAGGGCTCCTACCTGTGCCATCCCCCCAGTGCTGCTCTAGAACAAAAAAAAACCTTCAAAGCTCACCAAGAGAACTGATTGGAGGGCCTGGCATATGTGTCAGCTCAGGTTGTGGCTACTGCTGCTTCCTTCACCAGCACTGACTTGGTGACATTTTACTGATTGTTGCTGCAGCTGCATCAGATCTAAATTTTCTAGAGATTTTGAAGCCATGGAAGGGCTTCATGGGGTGGGGAACCAGAAATCTTAGGGGAAATAGAAATATGTATGCAATATTTAATTTCTTATTATGCCTTTGTTGCTGCATTAATGACATAAAATGCATAATTTCTGGATTAGTTTAGAATATCAAATTGAACTGTTTGGCATATTTACAAAATTCACAGGGCAATCTTAATGCAAATCTGCTCAGAAATAAATATATTGGTGATTGGAGCCTTACTCCCAGGTAAGCACACAGAGGGTTGTGCAGCCTCAAAAGTGCAGCCCCATCACACTTAACCTGGGTGTCTCATTGAAGCTGATAGGACTACATCTGAGCAGACATTCATAGGGCTGCACTGTTTGTTTTGAGGCAGGGTGTCTGTGTCACTCTCTGTTAGTGGGGAGAGGAAAAGGTTGACTTCAAGGGAAACGAGGGCCAGTTTAGAAGGATAGCAGGAGAGTGGTGCAGGATACTGACTTCTAGACTCTTCCAGCTGGGCTATAGGTCCTCGGGAGAAGACAAGCAACCATTCACAAGCCACTAAACTTCTCTTCTCCTCTCCTGTAGGTGGCAACACCTTCTTGGTGCAGAAATTCATCCAGTAGAGACAGGAATTATAATTCTCTTAATGCTGTAGATTGTCTTCTGTAAAAATCTTCTGCACATAATATATTATTATTATTATTATTATTATTATTATTATTATTATTATTACCCCATCCATCTGACTGGGTCTCCCCAGCCACTCTGGGCGGCTTCCAAAAAAATATCAAAAACAATACAGCATCAGACATTAAAAACTTCCCTAAACTCGCATTCTGAGTGTGTAGAACCCTGCCTTAAAAAGCATTTCACTGATTCAAAAAGTGAGAGAAAGGGTTCATAGAAAGGCTGTTCTTTCTTTTAAAGAGCATCATAAGCACTATTAGAAGCTAAGGTTTATAAGCTTGGCACCAAATGGCACCTTAAACCTAAGTTGCAGTCGCCACAACAGAATGTCTATCCCCCAGGGGGTTGGAATGGATGATCCCTGGGATCGCTTCCAAGGCTACAATTCTATGACCTTGTGATTTCAAGTGCATTGCTTGACTGTAGTTTGCTCTTACAACAGTTCACTTGTCCCAGTACGCAATAAGGGGAAACACATGGGGAAATGGGAATGGTATTAACTATGGACTAAGGCAGAGGTTTTTAAACTGTGGTTGCCAGCCCTGCACCCCGAAATCTCCACGTAGTCACGATTGGACCTGCTCAAGGAGCAAAACACGCCTGGCACCTGGGGAATTTTGAACCCTGGTCCAACATCCTGTTCTCATCGTGGCCAGCCGGAGGCCCTGAAAGGAAGCTCGCAAGCAGGACCTGTCTACAAGACCATGGAGACAGAGCATAGCCACTGTTGATAGCCCTTTCCTCCATGAATTTGTCTAATCCTCTCTAGGTGGCTGACCATCCCTTCTTCCTGTGGGAAACAGTTCCAGAGTTGAAAAATGCACTGCATAAAGAAGTACTTCCTATCTGTCCTGAATCTTCCAACAATCAGCTTTGTTAGATGTCAATGAGTTTTGGTGTTATGAGAGAGGGAGAACAGCTTTTCTTTACCTGCATTCCCCACTCCATGCATCATTTTATAAACTTCCATCATGTTGCCTCTTATTTGCCTTTCCTCTAAACTAAAAAGACCCAAACCTTTCTTCATAGAAGAGTCGTTCCATCCTCTTGGTCATTTGGGTTGCCCTTTTCTGAACCTTTTCCAGCTCTAAAATGTCCTCTTTTTTTGAGGTGAGACAACCAGAAGGGTACACAGTATTCCAAATGTGGTCACACCATAGATTTGTATAACGACAGTATAATATCAGCAGTTTTATTTTCAGTTCCTTTCCTAATGATCTGTACCATGGAATTTGTCTTTTTCACAGCTGCTGCATACTGGGTTGATCTCATTGAGCTATCCATTCTGACCCCAAGTTCTTCAATGTTTGCCAAAATTTCCATTTTTTCCTACTGGGCAGATTTGAAAAAAAGGTTCTTTTCTTTATTTTTCTGGGGTCTCCCATCTTGAATGAAAAGTACAGGTGACAGGACTATTGGCACTTGGGCTCTGCTAGCTTAGCACATGCCCATCCCAGTCCAGTGCCAGCCTAAGTCTGGGACTCCTGTATCCTTCTCATCAGAAAACGGGCCCAACCAACCCTCTTTGCACATTTGGGATTAGAGAATACTCAGTGAGTATTCTTTCCCTTTACCCTCATTCTGCAAAGAGCACAGCATACGTAGTAATATTTGAAACCTCAATTCCAGTGAAAATAGACCAGTCTTTTCATTCTAAGATTTATCTCCCAACCAATATTTGCTTGTCCCTTTAACAGTGTTCGAAATTAGCCTGGTGCATTTTCCCCCTGATTGTCTGCCGCTTGTGACCAAGTGAAGATGCATGCTCCAAGACCTGACATCTCCACCATCTGGAGGTGCATGTCTAGGGATCATTGGATCTGGACTGTTTTCACATCTTGTAGAATTCTATTAGTTATCAGATGTTTACCTTGTAATCAATCACAGTCAGTCCATAATTTTAAAAATAAGATTCTAGAGCCATCATTCTCCCCCCCCCTTCTGTCTTTTCTCTCTCTCTCTCTCTCTCTCTCTCTCTCTCTCTCTCTCTCTCTCTCTCTGATTTTCTAACACTGGACTCCCTTAAAATTTAGTGTCTACATTAAAACATTTTACAGTTTTCCTCAAAAAACGCTTAGCACCCACCCACATAGCCTGCAATGTTCCACAGCTCTTAGGACGCTCCCCTGCTCCCCGCCCTTCATGACTGTAGTGCAGGGGTCCTCAAACTTTTTCAGCAGGTGGCCGGTCCACTCTCCCTCAGACCTTGTGGGGGACCGAACTATATTGAGGGGGGGAGTGAATGAGGGATGATGAGCGGCGCACGAAAGGGCTCAGGAGAGGGGCTGCTTTAAATGGCGGCCACTTGAGAGGGGCACTCAGCCAACTGCGGCTCCTGTGTCTTGCGAGCAGCAGGGGCTGGTAGCGGCAAGAGGAGATGAGTGGCACTGAAAGGGCTCCAGAGAGGGGCTGGCACCAACAATGCGCAGCCCCCTTCCTCCTCTACGCAGGGTGGGGAGAAGCCAGGAGGAAGGAGGGAGGAGCCGCCGCCACCGCCGAGGGAGGGAGAGAAAGAACACGTGAGCTGGCGATCCATGTGGCGATTCCCGCGGGCCGGATTTCGAAGGTAATTGGGCCTTATCCGGCCCGCATGCCTTAGTTTGCCAACCCATGCTGTAGTGTGATAGGTGTCTCTGTAGCTGTTTCAGCTAATATTGGCGATCATGATGGAAGCAGGAGCGGGCATGGGCCAGAAGGTAATTTTTGAGTGGGTGGGCAGAACTGTGGCACCTGAACTGACCTAGCAATGCGCTAAGGGGCTCTGTAATAATGATGCAAGAACAAAGAGGAACTCTGCACATGGTCTGAGCTTGACTGGGCCCTGACTGAGTGGGGAGGCCTCTGCTTTGTAGGCAGAAGACAGTCCCTGGTTGGTTTAGTCTCTGGAATCTCCAGATACGCCTGAGAAAAACCACTCCAGGTAGACGTTGGTAGGTTTGCAAATGGACATTCCATGACTTCAGCATGCATTCCTGTTCCTGTTAAAGAAAGAGTAGTAAGAAACAAAACCAAAATCAATATAATTAATTAATTCCCTATAAAGCATCAAATTAAAGCAGCAAACTGAGACAGCAGTAACAGCAGCCACCCCTTCAAATATAGATTGTAAACTAGGTTGAAAATTGTTAAGTTAGCAATGTTGAAAAGGAAATGTCCCTGGGAAACTGAGAATTGCACTGAGAATTGGACAAACCTGTCATCCATGCTTGGATTGAAAATAAGCAATGCTGAGGACATCGGCCTTTTGGTTTATGTTCATGGATATGACTTTGCAAGCGTAACCTTCCATATGTGGCTGATTAATGCCTTTGTTAGGACCAACCAAAAATTCAGCAAAACGTGGCAAACATTTGAGTTATCCAGCATTTCTAATCAAAGCAGTGCAACATCCTTCCTGATGAAGAGCTCTGGAGGACTTGAAAGTTTGCTAACTTGTATTTTTTAGTTTCTCCACATAACTGTACAGTGGTACCTCGGGTTAAGTACTTAATTCGTTCCGGAGGTCCGTACTTAACCTGAAACTTAACCCGAAGACCACTTTAGCTAATGGGGCCTCCCGCTGCCACTGCGCCGCCGGAGCACGATTTCTGTTCTCATCCTGAAGCAAAGTTCTTAACCTGAAGCACTATTTCTGGGTTAGCGGAGTCTGTAACCTGAAGCGTATGTGACCTGAAGCGTATGTAACCCGAGGTACCATTGTAGAATGAAGGTTGTCCCTGCCCTCTTTTTTCTACACCAGCTGTCTTTGGCTCCCCATCCCATCATCCCATCTCATTTCACTCAACCTCTTCCGTGCCCCCGCCCTTCCCGAAGTATGCTGTGATAAAAGTATCAGAGTTGCATGCAGAAGGTCCCAGATTCAGTCTCTAGGTCAGGCTGGAAATGTCTCCTGTCTGAAATCCTGGAGAGTTTATGCCAGTCATCCTGGGATTGGTCAGCATGGACCAATGATCTCAACTCTGTAAACAGCTTCCTATAGTCCTAAAATGGGTTCTGAAACTGAAACATCCTGTGGCCAAAGTTTTGTCAAAAAGCAGGGCCCCCACCACCACCGCCCTTCAAGCCAAAAGTCTGCCCCTCCCCATGTAATGTTGCCTTGAAACTCTGGGCCAGCCTGCCTGAAGGAAGCTCTTAAGGGCAGAGTGAAGTATGTTTGTTAGGGTGGCTGCTCATCCATCACCAATAGAAAGGGCACAGATTTGCATGCGCTAATTTATATGCATAAATACAAACTTGAGAATAATAACTGGAGTGGAATCTTCTGCCATTCTGTGTGTGGACGTGAACCTCTCCGGCTTGTTTTCCCTTCCTGGCTTTCCCCCTGCTACAAGGAGGAGCTCCTTTGGCCCAGCCCCTGAGATGGATGATATTCAGGGTCAGACACTGAAGGGAATTTAAGCTCCTTAGCAGAATCCAGCAGATTAAGAGATCTGCAGGACCGCCTTGGCGGATTCTCCCCTCCTTAATCCCTTCTTTTGGTTTCGATTTAAAGAGACATGCCAGGCGGTGGCTGTATCTGTGGCTCTCAAATTCCTGGAGAGGGGATGATATGGGTCCTGCTACCCTTTCTTGCTCCCCTAGGAAATCCATCATGCACTGACCTTATTTCTGGTTCATCACAACTTTGGTCTTGCTTGGGGAAAGGGGTCCCTGGTCCAACCAGATCCTGCCTTCTGGACTCCAGCTGTGGGTGGTCTCTGGCAGGATCTATATGTGCTACACGCACGCTGATGACTATTAAATGCCCCCCTGCCACCGCCCAGCCAACTCTGCTGAGCCTGACAATGCAACAGACTGCTTCCATTTTCTCTTCCTGAACCAAAGCAAGAAAGCAAATGCCCCTCAGGAGAGACCATAGCTCATCTGGCGTCTGGCAGAGCCCCTGCTTTGCATGCAAGAAGGTCCCCGGTTCAATCCCTGCTGGAGGCACTTCCAATGAAAAGGATCTCAAAGAGCAGACCTGCCCCCCCCCCCTGCATAGCCTCTGCCAGAGTGAGCAGCATTGCAGGTAGGTGGGCAGGTAGCCTCACCTGGTAGGAAGCAGCTCCCCATATTCCAAAGGGACTCTGGTGCCAGGCAGTTCATGGGGCAGCTGTTTGTGGCCTGATCCAGCAGAGGCACCATGTGCCCACCTTGGGTGTGGCTTCCTTGGGTCAGGACCTGTCTCACTTAGATGATGCTGGGCTGCTTATCTAGAAAAGGAGCCCCAGTCCCTGCCAGAGACTGGTATCAAGTTCCCCTGCTTGTCCCAGTTCATATTTTGCAGTGGGCTGTTGCTCTGGACCACATCTTGCACCTTGGCCAGTTTGTAGAACTTTTCTCTTTGCACGGGGCCTCCTTCCCGTAAACAGGCGGCTGCTCCGGAATGGTTAATGAAGCTGTGACAGGAAGAGGCTCCAAGGCTGGTGGGGGGAGTGTTTCCGGCCACAGCCCTGCCCCCCACCTTATGCTGTGCACCAAATCTTCTTTCTGTGGGTTGGCGTGTCCCACAAATGGGTTTGAAGAAAGCACTTCGGGGAACTACTTCCTTTCTGGAGCGGGGACGGTGGCCTGTCTTCCTGCTCTCCCCTCAACCACTTCGGCCAGCCAAGTCCTTAATGCAGGAAGTCACACGGACTCTCCGCCCCCTCGCCCACTTCCAGGCCAAGCCAGCTGCTCCTGGCTGGGTGCAGCATTGCTGCTCTTCGCTCTGGGCCAGACAGTAATGATTTGCCCCCACCCACCCTGACAGCTCTCTGGAAAGTGCTGAGCTCAGCCAAGCCCAGACAGGAGTGACTAGCCATACTGAAGGGGGGGGGGGAGAGAAACAGACTGTGCCTCTATACTCCCAGGACAAAGTCTCCTCCCTCTCCCTTGCCCTGATTCCAACAGATGGGTCTCAGTGCCCACCAATGATTCCTGCATTTCTATAAAGCTCCCATCCTTTGGTAGAAACGCCAAAGGGTTGCATAGTCTGACTCCTTGCCCCCCTAGCAGCCAAAAGCATCCTGAGCAGGTGTGGTACAAGAACTGGAAGGGAAGGTTACAGCCTCCCTGACACATTTGTCCCTTCTCTGCAATGGAATGTTAGGATGTGAGCACCGGACGCATCAACATGTTTGACAAGTAATGCCCCAGTCATTCAACCCATCTTTGGGACTCACTGCCACTGGAATGTGTTAATAGTCTGCAGTCGTAAGAGATTAAAAATGGAAACAGGAACAGAGTAGAACACCCAGAGCTGTCAGTTATAACCAAGCAGAGCAGTGTGTTGTGGCTTTGGGGGAGGATTTTACTAGTGAGTTTGGGGTCAGACTATACAACCCTTTGGCGTCTCTCCCAAAGGATGGGACCTTTTGAACTACATGCATCTTTTTTTCTCATTGTGGCTCACTCACTTGAGCTACCTGCATTGCTTTTTTCAAAGATATTTGGCCTCTGCAAGTTGGGGATTAATCCTTAGCAAGGTTAGCAGATGTGTGGACAGATGCCTTTGTTTTCTGCTGCTAACGCTGCATATGAGGCAGATGCTCTGCCAATCAGCCAAAGACCCCCTCCCATGCTTGTGCCACGTGATCTCATCCCAAAGACTGGTCATGAACAGACCAAGGATCTGGGCTTCCTCGTTGACACCTGGGAGTAGCCAGAGCTCTGTCCAGGAGAACAAGAATGCCTGGTGCTGAAAAGATGAGAATATTGGAGGCAGGAGACCTTCCCTGAAGAGAGCTTTCCACAAATGGGGAGGGGGTGTACCACTGAAAAGGCCTGTTCTCCCTGGTTTCCCCCCACCCACCCAATGGAATGCCCTCTGTGGGAGGTTTGCCTGGTACCACGTTTGCCATTTGCTCAGCGCCAAGCAAAGGCATTCCTGTTCTCTCGGGCATTTGGGGTTTGATGTGATCTGGTGGTCCTGGCCATGATGACATTTGATGTTCATCTTGTGGTTGGGTGGGGAAGGAGATTTTCCCTTCTTAATTGATTGATGCGAATGAGCACTTTTAATGCTGACATTGCTGTAATGGATTTATTTATTATTTATCGTGTTTTTGCGTTGTGATGTTCATACTGAGTCCCTACATTGTAACAATGCGATAAACAAATGAATAATAGGGAGAGATTTGGGGGGGGGCGGCAAGGAAAGAGGTGGTGGTCGTGATCCAGGGCAGGCTGTTTGTTTCAGGCTCTTCCCTTCACCCCCTTTCTGCAGGGGCTTTGCTGGGGGGGGGCTCCTGTCGGGCAGGAGGGAGGCGTGTTGTGCTCTGAGCTTTCAATGGCTTCCGCCTGGTTCCCAGAACCCTTTCCCCCACCACTGGCATTCTGTGCATCACATTGAGAGACATGTCTTGGCATAGACAGGGAAGGCGCATGAGGGCTGTTTTTGAAAAAATGTTTTCTTCTTGAGTTAAATTTGGTAGGTGTAGGAGGATGCCAGCTTTAGACTTTACAGGGGCTCTTTCTGTCAGCGCGGAAAGGGAACAAAATCTATGGCATGTGAGAGGAGCCTGGCGTCCAAGAGACTCCCTTCATGTCTGTGGCGGTGAGGGGTGTGGGGAGCTGGGATAGGATTGGGCAACTGCTTTGGTGTGTGAGCCAGTGGCGTAGCGTGGGTTGTCAGCACCCGGGGCAAGGCAAGTAATTTGTGCCCCCTAACCCGCGGATGTTGCGCCCAGTGCGGCCGGGCCCCCCCTGCACCCCCCACGCTACGCCCTGCTGTGAGCCCCTGTGGCTGGGTTTTATGGATGCATTTTTCAGGTGGGGATGGGGGTCTGGGAGCAGAAATGGATCTTCCAGCCTGGCGTTTATTTCCTCAATGCTTTTTAGTTTCAGGTGCTGGGGCTGAAGCTCACCTTCTGATCTGGAAGCTGTGGCCCGGTTGTTCTTGGGACTGAAAGGGTTATGCTCAAAGGCACTCTTTTTTCTTATCATGGCTTCATGCATCTCAGAGTTCAGCTAAAGCATTCAGGGTGGACTCCTTGCCACGGTACCAGCCTTGGTGACGTGAAGCTTTCCCCCAAAAGCATTCATTAATGATGGCATGGCAGTAGCTATTTTACCTGCTAATTGTTTAATGGAACCTTCCTAGCTTGCCATTAAGTTGCTGTCATTGGCTGAGGTCCATCTGCAGAGGGCTGGAGAGGAAAGAGAACCTGGGCATAGGGATGAGGCAGCATTTGTTAGTGACCCTTCTGCTTCTGTTTGCTTTTGGGTTCTACACATTTTTGTATTACATGAAAAGTAAACTCTGCGCCAACCTGGAATCTCCTCTGAGACCCCTCTAGAGCAGGAGTTCTCAGAAGTTCCCTCCAGCTCTTACAGATAGGTCTCTGGGTGGTTTTGCAGTAGATCCACAAGAGCTTCTGACTCCCAGTTGGTTTAACCTTGGCAATAACAAAAGGGCCTCTCAACTTCCCCCCATTATACTAAAATGGAAAAAAATACAGGGGACAAGGAGCGGTCTTTTTGTGTGCGAATGGACTGTGAGCTTGGATTCAGTAATGAAAATAAATTCTTAGGCTGACATGTTAGGATCCAACTGCCTGCTAGGTCACTATTTCCCCCCTAGTCTCCTGTGAGTGAATCTCTGGGATTTCACTATTTTTCTTTAAAAAAATAAAAATAAAATCCCACAACCCCAAAATGCCTGTCTCTCTAGCACTTGTGCAGAATGAGGCCCAGCTATTTTTTATATCATGTTCCCTGGAGTAGCACAGCAACTGCTGCCTTGACTAGAGTCAAGAGTTCAGGTGGTGGCTTCCCACACTTGCAGTTTTGTTTGGTTTTGCAACTTCCCTAAGTCAGAAGGGGATGGCATGTAAAGAGAAAAGGCCCCTGCCAATTCCTTCCTGAATCAGATGGTGGGCCACAGAATTTGGGTGGCCCTGAGGAAAGGCCATGTAGCTCACTGGCAGAATAGAGCCTGCCTTGCATGCCAGAAGCCCCAGGTTCTGTCTCCTCTGGCATTTCCAGGTAGGTCTGGGGAAGAACTCTGGAGTGGCTGCCCGTCAGTGTAAGCAGTACTGATCTCTCTGGAAGGCAGCTTTCTATGCACAAGAGGTGATTTTCAGAGGGCTGTTGTTTTCCACACACCAGGTAACCACAAAACTTGACAGGACAAGCTGTCGCTTCTGAAAAACCACTTGGGAACATGCTAAATACCGCCTCAGAACATCGGTTCATCTGGATCAGTGTTGCCCAAGTTAACTGGCAGTAGCACTCTGGTTTTGCAGGCAGGGATCTCCACAACCTCTGCATGTAGATATTAGGGATTAAGCCTGGGCTAGGGTTAGGTGGGTGTGGTTTGGGGGAAGTGGGCCTCTGGGTTGGCCCATGTGTCAGAGGTTCCCCACCCCGGATGTGGCAGGTTATGCGCATTCAAGTGGGATGCTTTTCCGTAGTCCCCCCAACCTCCACCCCTGCCCTAGTGCCCAAGGGCAGCATGCAAAGATCCACAAAGGTGGAAGGGGTCCTAATGGTTGAAACTGGAGGATCGAGGGAAGGCAACCCACCATGACTTCCTAAATTTACTGCAAATATACCCCACCTTTCCCCGAGGAGCTCCAGGTGGCATGTGGAGTGTTTTATCCCCAAGAACCCTGCGAGGTAGATTGGTTTGAGAGGGAGTGGCTGACCAAGCACTCTGAATCTCAGACTGCACAGGGAGGTCTCTTCAGTCTGTCTCTGACACTCGGTCCGCTGTACCAGCCTGTCTTAATTCCAGAGCTCACATTCAGTGCCAGAGCAAAGTTTTGGCACAGGCCAAGCAACCAGCAGGAGCAGAGGTCTCTGCCTGTCTCTTTCTCACTCCCACTCTGTCAGAGCCAGGCCTCCACTGTGTGGGGTGAACGGTACAGGGCTCCCCCCTGAGCTCTGACCCCAGGCCAGCTCTTCTTCTCAGCTGAGGCACACACCACCCTTTCCTTCTCCTGTCCAGCAGGGGTGGCGCTATTACTCAGCCCCCGCCCCCTTGACCTGACACAGCCGTGGTGCCTTCTCAGAGTGACGGCTCCCGCCTTTGCCAGCCTGCAGCTCTGGGCCGCCTGCGTGTGAAGAGCGGCAGCCAAGCAGATGGCTGCAGCCACAGCGGCCTCGTGCGTGTGGCGCTAATTTGCAGGCACGCTGGCCTGGCCTGCCACGGGCAGCTCGCCGCTGCCTCCGCCGCGGGGCACGCAGTGAGATCATCCATCGCAATGATGTGGAGAGATAATTGCAGCTGACAGGCTGAGAAGTGAGCTGGGTTGCTCCGTGGCAGGGGGAGGAGGAAGAGGAAAGAGGTCCAGATCCATCAGTTTGAGGAGGGGGCAGTGTGGCTCTGCCTTCCTGGAGGAGACCCTCCTTTGGCTACAGAGCTTTGTTCTAGCACTCTTGATGCAGTTGCTCTCTGGGAGGGCTGGTTTGTCCACAGCCAAATCCAGGTGTGAGTCTCTCTCTTTCTGTTGCTGAAATGCATGTGTGGTTTTTGAGGTGCTGTGCACTCAGTGACAGAGCACCTGAAGGTCCCAGGTTCAATACCTGCTGGTGTCTTCAGGTAGGACTAGGGCAGGGGTAGGCAACCTAAGGCCTGTGGGCCGGATGTGGCCCAATCACCGCCTCAGTCCGGCCCACAGATGGTCTGGGAATCAGCGTGTTTTTACATGAGTAATGTGTCCTTTTATTTAAAATGCATCTCTGGGTTATTTGTGGGACATAAGAATTCGTTCATTTCCCCCCGCAAAATATACTCCAGCCCACCACGTGGTCTGAGGGACAGTGGACCGGCCCACGGCTGAAAAAGGTTGCTGACCCCTGGACTAGGGTGTCTCTGCTCTGAGACTCTGGAGAACCACTGCTAGCCAAACCTAGATTTGCTTTTCTAAAAAAGAGGTGCTGGGTTCAGTCATCTGCGTAGCCATCACTTCTGTGGCAAGTGTTGAGGTAGGTGGATAGCCCTCTTGTTGAACTTCCAAGAACTGAATTGTGCTACAGATAGAAAAGCAAGAGAATGACCCTGGAATGATTTGCAGAATACCTTGTCCAGGATCCAACTTTTCTTGTCAGATTTTGGGAAGGGAGGAAGCCTTTCAAAATCTTGCCTTTTTTGGGAATGATTTTCAGTGAAAGTCAAAACAGCTGGTCTAACGCCACTTATGTTTATGTTAGTTGTATACAATGAAATATTACTACAGTGTTCACTTTGCGATAGTAAAAGAAGCCTATTTAAAAACCAAAAACCCAAACCTAGATTTGCTTTTCTAAAAAAAAGAGGTGCTGGGGCTCAGTCATCTGTGTAGCCATCACTTCTGTCTGACCTGATAACTCTGTGACCCTACTGCCTAAGGATGAGGCAGGTGCTTAAAGCATCAAATGGGCTGCCAAAAATGATGTTGGATTACCAGTGTAGTCAGGATCCTGATGATAATGGGAGTTGGTAGTCATAGAATTGTGGAGTTGGATGAGGCCCTGAGAATCATCTAGCCCAACCCCCTGCAAGCCATCCCTTATGGGGATCAAACCTGCAACCTCAGAATTATCAGCACCACATTCTAACCAATGTTACTGAGTGAGGATGGGCTCTCCATCCCTGGTTTAAAACATCTGGCAGGGCACCGGGTTGGAGAAAGCTGTTGGAGTTGCCTTGGAAGGGGAGGGGTCTCCCTCCACAGCTGCCCAGCATCAAAGATTCCAGCTCTTGCTGAGACTCAGGAGTAGCTTCACACACAAAGCAAACCCGGTTCTGGCTTTTCCTTTCCTTGGTGGCTTGGGCAAGGCAGCGGGTGGAGCAATGAGGGGAATGGCAGCCTGCCACCGCAGAGACTCCCCGCCCCTTGGAATTGTAGATGAAGGAGGGAGTCTGGAATAGAGCAGCCTCCCGTGACTGGCAACTGGAGTGGGGGCTCAGTGCCTGCGGTCTCCTCTTGGAGCCCTCTTCACCCCCCTGAAAGCCAGGGGCTGATTGAAGCCCCCACGCTCAGCCCCTGTTGCCTTGAAGGCGGAAGTGCCTCAGGTGCTGCAACGGGAGAGGCGAGCCAGAGCAGCCGCCACCCCCAGCGCTGTCTTCCCTCTTCCCTGTTGATGCTGTCAGAAGGAAGTGGGGAAAGGCTTGCAGGAGAAATAGAGAAATCTCTGCCTTTAATCTTGGATACTTATGCTAATGATGAAATTTCTATTAAGTTTCTAATGATCTTTGTCAGTTTCCTTGGTTTAAAAATAAACCCCCATTAGATCCCATTATTCATGCCATAACAGTGCCATTCATGGTGCGCCAGTGCCGGTATCAATATTTATTTTATAAAAGCAGGGAATTAATGGGATGAGAATGGCGTTGTGGCATTCGTTATTAGTACACCTGGATGGGGGCGAGTGCGGAGTGGGGGGGGGACAGGGGGAGAAGAAGAAGTGACAGAGACAGCCCGACTCTCTCCGGCGGATCCAACCTTGGAGGCAGCTGCCTTGCTGCTTTCTAGGCTGCCGCAGTGGAAAGGGGAGAGCCCTCCAGGGATCCACAGAGCTTCTGTGTCAGGTGTCAGAACCTCCTTGCTAGCTGGGGAGATTGGCACAAGTTGCCCAGTTTCCTGCCTCTGTATCGCGGGCAGCCAGAGAGGAGGTTCCTCGACACAGAGTCAAATCCCAGTGTTTACCTGGGCAGCTCCTAGAGCTGAAAGCAGCCCTTGGGAATCCCAGGTACCTGGACTGCAAGTTGAGGAGGTGTCTGGGACTTCCTCTCCCTGTCGCTGCCTTGGGGCTGGTGCACTGTGAGAGAGCAGGTGCTTAGCATGCGGAAGGTCTCAGGTTAAGTACCTGGCAGTATCTCTAGGGGATAGGAAGGATCCTAAAAAAAAACCACACTGGCCTCAGTGGAACACCAGTATGAGCTGGCAGGAGGACAGCCCTTCTGCATTCCTCCCCTTCATTTAGCCAGACCCCTGTCCTCTGATGGTGATGGCCACTTTAGTGGGGACTCTCATCCTCCTCCTCCTCCTCCTCCTCTTAGTCAGTTCTTGTAGATGGAAGGCTATAGGCTGTCTGCCTTTTCACCACAGCCCCCTTGTTCCTTGCCCAACTCCCTGCTCAGTCTCTCTCCATCTGCCACTACCTAGCAACACGCTTGTCTGCCTTCACACCTTGACTGCTTGACTAAGGACTGTTAGTCCACCCAAGTGGCAGCTTTTGGGGGACGCAGCACCCATTACCAGCTTGCCAGGTCAGCTTACCCTCTTCTGCCATGGAGATGGGCACTTGTGGAAGGCAGTGGGCCTAGGTGGCACCATGCTTGGTGCAGACTCGTTGCTCTGAGGATCCTGGTCCCGTCTCTTTTCTTGCGGCTTGTTGAAATGCACTGGGGAGGAGGGGAGGGCTGGATGTCAAGCGCATCCTCCAATTCCAAGAACTCAAAACGTGTGATGAGGATTCAACAATGATCACCGTGATTTAGGTTGGTTGGAAGTTTCTGAGCAAAAGCAGCATGTAAAATGCTGGATTTTACATGTTAGCACGTCATCATAACCCTCACTTAATTTTTCTATCGGCAAGATGTAAGGTTTAGGCTACAATCCTATAGGCACTTATTGACCTAGGAGTAAGCTGCACCAAACTCAATGGAGCTTATTTCTGAGTAGGTACACAAAGAATTGCACTGCACGGCTAGCTAGTGGCCTTTTCAAAACCTGAATCTTCTTAAAATACCCATCAGTTTCCAGTTCTGTGCAGAGGTTTGTTGGAGCTCCCTGTGACACCCTGACGCTTTGGGGTGAGGATGGGGGCAGCCTTGGTCACCTTTGGATACCTTCATCTGCACTTATTCTAGGAAAACAGGAGGCTCCTTTTCCCCCAGTCAGACCTATTCCGGTCCACCTGGTTCAGTATTGTCCACACTGACTGGCAGAACCTCTCCAGCATTTCCGGCGGAGGGGGCAGGGTCTCCCCAGCCTACCTGGAAATCAGGGATTGAACCTGGGACTTGTGCCTGCAAAGAAGAAACTCTAGCACTGAACTGCAGCCCTTTCTGTCACTATCAGCAGCTGTCAGCTGGTGGATCAGAGCCATCCTTCCTTCTGGTTTGAAGAGTATAGAAAAAGTAATTGGAACTATGCCATATTAATCTATATTCTTTGTCTTTGTCTTTTGGCTCAGTTGTTTCGTGGGGAGCTCCAGTGTTTAGAAACTTTGCATTGCATGCAGAAGGCCCCACGAGGTCCATTCCCTGCTGGTAGCATCTCCAGGGAAGGCTGGGAGTGTTTCCCTTCTGAAACCCCAGAGAGCCACTGCCAGTCAGTGCTGACAGTTCTGGGCTAGGCAGATTCAGTTGTCAGTACAAGGAAGCTTCCTGTTTACTACATGCAGGCCACAAAACCCTTTTCATACTTGTGGACCGCAGGAACCGTTGGTCCAGCAGCCCACCTTGCACAAGTCAGGGAGGGGCAGACCACTGACCTGGAAATGACCTGGGCCTCCTGTGTGGTTTTGCCTGGTGTCCACCAAGTTGCTGGAAACGACCTAGTCAGTTCTGATGGTTTCTGAGCCGAACCTTTCTTGCAGAGCCCGCAGTGTAGGTGAGTGGGCTTGTGCTTAGGGGCCAGGCTTAACCAGGCCCAGTGTGTTATTGGGTGAGGGGCTTTATAAATATTTGGTGGAGGTTCACTGGAGTCCAATAAAATTCCTCTCAGGAATCCCCCCAAAATGCCTGCATGCCCAGGACTTGAAAACCCCTCACCAAAATTCAGAAAACTCCAGCTTTTGTGGTATCCCTAATTTCCAGCGACCAACCTTGGTTGCCTGGGTAACCGGCCATTTGGGATTTTTCCTGAGCTTTTCCACTGGGCTTTGAGCAGCAGCGAAGGCATCTGCAGGGGACGGGGCTGCATTTCACCATCATTGTTTTTTATTTATTACCTTTTTACCCGCTGCTCAAGGTACTTGCGTGGTTTTCCCTCACCCTCCATTTTTTCTGTAGTAACCCTATGAGGTAGGCTTGGCAAAGAGAGTGCAGCTTCCTAATTTAAGTGGCGATTTAGACGCGGGTTTCCCACTTCTGACGCTCTGGACACTGCACACCACTCATTTCTTGCCTGGCCTGGAGGCTCTGATCCTATGGAACTCTTCTGGGGTCAGTCTTCGTCTCTTGGGAGGTTCAATGTCTGCAATGGTTCAACCTTCCTTCCTTGTGATCTGTCTCTTACACACAGCTGCAGAGAACCTGGTGGGCTAGAGGGGGAAGCCCCTGGGGACTGTCCCTGCCCTGGTCTTCGTGAAATATCCACATCAAGATTAGAAGTCAAATGCTGTCACTTCACTTAGGACTTCTGTCTCTGCCTCAGATTCAGGTGAGGCAGAGGAAGCACTGAGGTGATGGCTAGAGCCTGTCATGCATTGACAGAGGGCCCAATAACTGGTTTGTTTGTTTGTTTGTTTGTTTGTTTGTTTGTTGGGTTTATATCCTTCTCTCCCTCCTCATTTAATCCCCACAACAACCTTGGGAGGTAGGGTTGGGCTGGGAGGCAGTGACTGGCCCGAGATCGCCCAACGACCTTTGTGGTCAAGTGGGGATTTGAACCCTGCTCTTCCAAGTCATAGCCCAACACTCTTTACCACTTCTCAACACTGACTCTCGGTGGTTGTGGATTGTTTGTTCAGAGAGATGGTGCCAAGTGAGAGGGTCTGCCCTCTCCCCAAAGGGTTGCCTTTCCCATGGGTGTGTTTGTAGATCCAGCTTTGGCACTGAAGCGCCAAAGAGCACCCATAGCATTGACCATGCTGTTCACCACTTGGCAGCTGTTGTGCCATTGGCAACCTCCTCCTGGGCAGGGGTCGCTTGGCATTGGTTCTCACTGCTCAGTTAACCTCCAGGCTAGGTTAGAATCAGAGGTCACCTAGTACATGAAACCTGCTCCTGCAATTTCTTGATCACAGGACTGCTTTTGAAGACCACTCAGAAATGCCTGTGAGCCCAATATATGACTGACTGGACCAGCCAGTTCAGAGACAAGCTCTCTGGCTCCAGCTCCGTTTCTACGTCCGATTCAAAGTCATCCTGGGGCCTTGCCTGCTGAACAGGGGGGCTTCTGCTCAGCTACTTCCCTCTCTAGTCATTTGCCATTTGCACCCTTTGATAGGCAAAGGTACTCTCCACATGCTCATTGTGGTTTCTCATGCCGCAGGGGTGTGGAGAGGACACCTCCGGTCCGGCTGGCAGGTCTTCAGGCCCCTCTGCAAACAGCGGAGGAAGCAAAGTGGCTCTTTGCAGCTAAGAGCTCCCTTAATAGCTGAGTGCCCTTGAGAGCTGACTCCCTCCCCTGGCAGTTTAAGAATTCCCCTTTGAACCCCTGGCAAAGATGCCTGCCAGCCTCTCCCCTTTGTGGCTGCAGGGTTGTGGGGCTGCACGGTTTGCCCAGGGACTTTTCTCATCCGCAAAGGGGTCGGGGGGGAAAAATCACCTTCCACCCTGCAAGTTCCCCTCTTGATCCCAGAGGAGTATGGTGTGGCTGGCAGTCTGCACATGCTCAGGCGATCACTTTACAGATGCCCCTGAGCAGTCCTGGGAGGACAAGATTTTGCTGTTGGCAATTGGACCCCATCCAGCTTCGTGTCCCACGCGGTGGAGCGACACGTCCCTTGATGACCAATCCGTCTTCTTGTTCTTGCCATGCTCTGGTTTCCTCCCGCTTCCAGTTTCATCCCCATTTTCCCAGGCCTTAATGGGTGATGAATTATTCATTGCTGCCCCTTTTCCCGCAAAGTCTCTCTGGGAAAAGGGGGGGGGTAGGATCTTCGCATCTCAGCGATGACCTACATTTTGATTTTCTTTCTGCATCTCTCTCCAACTCTCCCTTTACAGAGGGTGAGCAACCAAGGCGGGGGGGGGGAGAGATTGGGGAATTCACTTCAGGCCCACCCAGCCACTCCCTGTGCAACATTGTGCTGGGGAAGAAGGGCCCGGGGGTGAATGGCTGCGCCTCCAAAGAAGGGCAGGGCTGCCACTGGCCCTTGCTTCCGAGCTCCTAGTGAAAAAGGAGCCTGAGCAAAGACCTGAAATGTCTGTGCTGCTACAGTGGCTCTTACCTCCCACTGGGGGCCTGTCCCCATCCCCCCCGCTGCCACCTTCAAGGTACCCCTGCATCTTCTCCAGTTGGCCTAGAGACTGGGTGATGTTCAATAAAGGTAAAGGTACCCTGCCCGTACGGGCCAGTCGTGACCGACTCTGGGGTTGCGCGCCCATCTCGCTTGAGAGGCTGGGGGCCAGCGCTGTCCAAAGACACTTCCGGGTCACGTGGCCAGCGTGACAAAGCTGCTCTGGCGAGCCAGCACCAGCGCAGCGCACAGAAACGCCGTTTACCTTCCTGCTATAAAGCGGTACCTATTTATCTACTTGCACTTAAGGGTGCTTTCGAACTGCTAGGTGGGCAGGAGCTGGGACTGAACAACGGGAGCTCACCCCGCCGTGGGGATTCGAACCGCCGACCATACGATCGGCAAGTCCTAGGCGCTGAGGTTTTACCCACAGCGCCACCCGCGTCCAATGTTCAATACCCCACAGCTTAAGAGCACATTGTGTGGCACATATTTTTGGGTCAGGCACATGGTTAGAGCCTCCTTTGCAGGACCTCCATGATGGAAGCCAGCTGCTTTTGGACTACAACTACCGTCATCCCTAGCTATCAAGACCACTGGTAAAGGATGATGGGAATTGTAGTCCAAAAGCAGCTGGACACCCAAGCTTGGGAAGCACTACTCTATCCACACCACCACACTGGCTTTCCAAGGAGGAACTGGAAACCAGGCAGGGACCAACTCCAGCCATGCCAAAATGCAGGGATAAAGAAGACAGATGGGGTGTTACACAAAGGGAGCCCGGTTTCTTCCTGTCCCTTTAAATGGATCGGGGGTGGGCATTATGGCGGCCCATTCACTCTTCTTGTTTGCTAGCTGTGCTGTGGGTGCTCTGTGGAATGCAGGAACAAAATGGGTGGCCTCTGCCTCCACAGGGCTTACAGCCTATCTGAGCCGTCCTCAGTCTGGTGTTTTGGGTTGCAAACCCCATCCACCATCCCTGACCGTTGGCCAGCCATGCCAACTGAGACCGCAGTCAAAAACATGTGGAGGGTGCTGAGTTGGAGAAGCTGGTTGTCTGAGAGATGGGGAGGAAGAGTGGTGATTGGGGGTACCTTTCGAGGTGCCTTCAGGTACCTTTCGAGGTGCAATAAGGGGGGGGGGCTAGTGAGAGTTTGCTGAAGGAGGAAGCCAGCATGTCTGTGGGTTGGCTGCTGACTGAGGGAGGCAAGGAGAGCGCATTGCCTGTAGTCCATTAAGGCCTGCCTGCATGTCATGCACCTTTGCTGGATTCAGCCAGTAGGTTGTGGCTGAGCCGGGGCGAAGGAAGGGCCTCTGGGAGCCAGGACTCCTGGGTTTTTGTCTCCAGCTATGAGAACAGAAGAACCCAGCATGGCAGGAGGAGGCGAGGGATCTTCAAGGAGTCTCTCTCCAATCCTGAGCCATGCCAGGCTTCTCTGGAAGGGGTCAGGGCTCTGTCCACTGATCAATACTTGGAACAAGCGGGCTGTGATGGGGGGGATTGGCTGAGCAGGCTTAGGCGGGCAGCTGCCAGGAGCCGTCTGCAGAGCTGCACAGGCATGAAATATGCATGAATATCCCCCGCCCCAGCTGAGCGGCCTGCTCCGTGCATGGCACGTTTTGTTTTCTCTCCTAGCTGGGGCCTATTCTGTGCTTGCAGCAGAATTGGGTGGGGGAACACAGGGCACTCAACGAGGGTGCAAACAGTCAGGCCCAGGAGGTGGCCCTAGGAGCAGAGAAGGCCTGAATGGTATGGCAAAATTGTTGGGTTGGGGGGTGGCAGCAAGGAAGGGGCTGTGCCATTTTCCAAGCTGCAAAATGCCTCTCTTCAGGTCTGTGGGGGGAGGCAGTCATTTGAGGAGTTGTCCCCCTTCCTATTTAAAAAAACGTTCCATAGGTTGAAATCCAGCACAGCATGGAGAGGGCCGGATCAGGGCAATTCTCCCTGATACTCTCACTTTCTACTTCCATGATTTTGTATGTTTTTATCATATACAGTGGTACCTCGGGTTAAGAACTTAATTCGTTCTGGAGATCTGTTCTTAACCTGAAACTGTTCTTAACCTGAGGTACCACTTTAGCTAATGGGGCCTCCTGCTGCCACACAATTTCTGTTCTTATCCTGAAGCAAAGTTCTTAACCCGAGGTACTATTTCTGGGTTAGCAGAGTCTGTAACCTGAAGCATCTGTAACCCTAGGTGCCACTGTATTTGGTTGTAAACAAATCTGATATTTTTCCTGAATTGTGGTATATAAATATTTTTGTAAATAAAATAATTGTTGCTGTTGTTGCAAAGAAGGGGACAGTCATACCCTCTTCGCCAGGTGTGGGTGCTCTGAAGTGCTTCCCTATCCCATTTTTCCCAGAAGTGTTCAGGGCCATGTTGGGAAGGGGAACTGCTAATTCCTTGGAGCCCCTTCTCTGTTACCTTTACTGGTTGGCAGCGTTTTATCGCCCCATTTATTTTTATTGATCTTTTAATTTGTGCTAAAGTGCTTTCTAAAACAGCCATTTATATATTAAAAATATATGCACGTAATAACGCTTAAAATGAAAGGGTGGCATGGTACCAATGCGAATTTTTAAAGAAAAAATCCTTCCTTTTTCCGATCACATAGCATTTTAGCAATTGGCCTCCTCCCCCGATTGAAGTACTTCTTGTTTAAAAAATTCGCCCAGAGCTCTGTTATGTTACTCTTCATATTTGCTCAAAATGGCAAAAAGTATTTTTAAAAGCAAGCTGTTCTGCGCAGTCACCTCTTGCAACCGTCTGCTATCAGAGAGAGCCAGAAGACAAAAGTGATCTGAGGGGGGAAAGGCAGGTAAAATGTGAGCTAATCAAAAGCTGAAAAGGAGGCTTCCAGTCTCTGCAAGTCAAACATAAAACGGTCTAAGCAGGAAGGTCCACCTCACAGAGTCAGCTGCAGAACTTGAGGTGTCAAGTAAGTTAGCGAAATGAATTATGTATCAAATCTATAAAATTTTCAGCTAGCATTTTTTTAAAAAGCCAATCGAGATGCCAGGAAACATTTCTTTCAGATCAAATGGATTGATGACTTTGAAGAAAGACTATTCCACAATAAATTTGGACTTGGAAATAGCAGCTTCCCTCGGGGGTAGCCAGCCTGTGGGGACCGGTGATGTTGTTAGACTCCCATCAGCATCACCATCATCACGGTTGTTGGGCCTGCTGGCTGCCAGGAGTCTGACAGTGTTTGGAGGGCGCCAGCAGTGATGTCGAGTGCAAAAACTTCCACAGAAAATCTTCCGAAATAGAACATTTCCCAGTGCTTCATTTTTCCACATAAAATCTTCCGTTTCAAAAGTTCATTAACAGCACTGTGAATGGATGTTTGTTGCAAATACAAGCTTGGCAATTTCAAAAATTTTAGCTTTGTTTACTAAACACAGGTAAAACTAAAATGTTTAGATTGTTCTGTTATGGCAGCAGAAAGTTTTCCAAAGCAAGCTAAGAAACTTTCTGATGCAAATTACCCCGTGTAAATTATCCTCATTTGCAAAGGGCAGAAATTCATTTCCAAACTTACATCACTGGCTACCTGTTCCTCATTTCCAGTATGTTTGAATTTTAAAGGGATGTGTTATAAACTAATACTTGGGTGGTATTTTACTTCCTGAAGAGCAAGTCAGATATAATCATATAATGGTATACCAGTGCTAGAGATGCCACCCTGGTCATCATCCTAGCATTTTTTTATGCCTTTTGGACTTGTCCAGACCTCACAAATTTATTGGATCTCTACAACAAGTGACATTAGAAAAAAAATCTGTGGCTACAAGTTGCCCATAGATCTATTTGTCAGCCTTCTGTAAAATGGATATGTAATGGACAAAATATCTGAGATCTTCAGGGGGAGTCTTTGTTCATGGGGTCCCCTGCAGCTCAGACGCATGTCTCGCACCCAGGAGGACCCAGGTGCTCAGTGTTGCAGGCCTGATTCTGTGGAACTCCTGGCTGAGAGGAGACAAGCCCACAGCCTGTGGTTCGAAGGCCCTTGGCCACAGGACCTTTCCTATTTCAGCAGGCATTTTAAGGACGCTTTCTGTTTTTATTATTCATCCTAATTGATCTTCTCCATTGCATGCTTTTAAGTTTTTATGTACACTGCTTACAAACTATAGTAATTAAGCGGTATATAAATAGCTTTAAATATAAATAATTAAATACTCCAGGTCATGCATTTATTAACAGCAGCTGGATTGGTTGGAGGTGGAGAAAGATTAAAAACCCACCCAAGATTGATAAATGGCACGTGAAGATATGGAACTGAGCTTGTGTGGTCTATTGCACCAATGTGGTCAGAGTAAGGGGGCAGACAACAAATTGGCCTTTTTATACAGAAATCGAATCTCCATTCTTTTAACATAAAAGAGACATGAGCACAATCAGGGAATCACAAATAAGCACCGTACCAAATTTAACAATGGATTTTAAAAAAGAAGATTAGCTGAGAGGAAATGCTCACTTGTGCATTCAAAACATGGCAGGATGTGCAGGCAGGGAGAGCGCAGTGCTGTCAGTTGTGTTCCTGCATCTCAACTTATGGCCTGTAGCAAAAGTTGGATTGTGCTGCCAGGAGCCACCCCTGTCTAGAAGCCCCCAGACAAGGGTACTTTCAAAATGGGTATACCTCATCTAAACTCTGAAGTGGTACCTTCTATCTTCTCCTTGTATAGCATGAGTTGATGGTGCCCCCCTGCGTGTGTTTACTGGTCGGCCAGTCCCACTGAGTTCCGTCGCTCGTATAGCAGCCTTTGCCTTTGCCGGGCCAAAGCAGCTGTGTGAACAGCCACAGGAACAGTGTTTGGCCCTGTAAGATAGCCAATGCACACATGCTGCCACCTCACCTGCGTGAGTCAGCCCATTAGCAGAGGAAACTGCAGAGGAGGTAGCTGACAGAGCTGGGGTGAGAACTAACAGGTTCCTGGGTTCTCAGGAATGGGGAAGGTGCCAGGATTGGCATCCCTTGAGACCTCAGGAATTCGTCCAGCCCTTTAGAAAGGGGAGGCTGGTGCCAAGGCCCCCCAGCATGGAAAGGGATGGGTGCTGTTTGGTTTGGGGAGGGCAGTGCGGAGATGATCCCTCGCCACCTCTATCCTTCCCAGCCCGCTGGCATCTCGGTTGCCCCTCCCAGTGCGCCTTCTTCTTCCCCTCCAGGTTTGGTTGCTGACAATTTCTGAGCTAATCAAGGAGGCTGACAGAGATGGATGGGTGGCGAAGCAGAGGGGGACAGTTGGCCTTGAAGGCCGCCTTTGTCACTCAGAGGAACAGGTCAGTGGAGAGGCTGGCAGGCCATCGCCCCTGCACAATGCCCTTCTCCTGCCAGCTCACGGGAGGGCACAGTGACCGGTATGTGGGGAGTAGGTTTCTTAAGGAGGGTCCTTTCCCTAACAGTCTTAATGAACCTCAGGCATACACAGAGAGAGTTTTGCAGCCGTTGTTGACTTCAGAGGTGCTCAAAAGCAGCCCTCTGTCGCCCCCCACCTTGCCAGGCCTCTTCCTAACCTCCTGCAGGCCCAGAAAAGGGGAAGGCCTTGCACCTCTTTCTGCCTCCATCTCCTTCCCAGTTTGCTGCTTGCAGCACACTCTGGAACTGAAGTGAAATTTCACATCAGTTAGGAATTGGGTGAACTGTCAGGACTTTGGTTTTTGAACATTTTTAGTCTTTTTGTTGTTGTTTTTTGATGGGGAAGGGCAGGGCACTTCTGCCTCCCTTTAACCCAAGTGTCTCTGCTTTTATGCCTCCTTTTATTACTGTTTTCTTTACTTGGTTGCTTTGGTTTCCTAAGTACAAAAGAAGTTGTTTTGAATGTTCTTGAATTCTGATGAAACAGATTAGCATTTGGAGGAAATGTTTCCTCCTCAACTTGCACCCACAAGTGTTTTCTCCACAACTTCCAGGAACCTCTGACTTCCACAGGAGAAGCTGCAAAGAAGGTTTTTCCCTTTGCTGGTAGAGGTTGGCTGGGGCAAAGAGGTGACTTTCCTTCTGCTGGGTGTGTGTGTGTCACCTCTTGGAGGTTTGACCTACACAGGCTGCTACATGCTTTCACCCTCTTCAATCTCATATAACCTGCAACATTTAAACACCTCTGTAGCTGAGGGAGAGGAAAGCCCCTATTCCATATTACTCATTGCTGGAGTTGAGAAGAGAGACCAAAGTCTCCCTAGTTAGTCTAGGGCAGTGGTTCCCAAGTGGTGGTCTGTGGACCACTCCCATAGATATACCAGAATTTTCAAAAGTAGGGGATCCATGGCTTGGCTTTTGAAAAACAGGGGGTCTGCATTACTTAGCTAATTGGGAACCACTGGCCCAGAGGATGCAGGGGAGGCAATCAGCCTTGCAAATAAGCCCAGCCGAGTTACTTCTGTGCTTGCTGCAGATGAATGGAAGCCCTTTCTCCACAACCACTCGCCTCTTTGCAGGCATGTTAAACAATAAACTGAAAGCTCTCCTCTCTTTCCTGTTCTGTGGGCACTTGAGGCTAATGGAGGAAGCACGTTGTTTCAGGGGAAGTCAGCTCACAATTGAGGTCATAGAAGCTGTCTTATGCAGAGGGCAGAGGAAATCAGGACCTTGGAGAGCTCCCAGTGAGCCCTGCTGGCAGGAAGAAGACTCCGCTCTTGCAGGCAGCAGGAGCCAACTGGCCAGGCCTGTGATGGGGTTGGCGCCGTCTCCTCTGAGGACCTGGATGGACTACGGATGGGACCTTGCCAGACTTTATGGTCCTTGATGCCTGTGAGGCTGGAAATACGGAGTGAGGCTGGAAATATGGAGGCCAATGCAGGAGCGTTGATGGTGGCAGGGCTGTGTCCTGGCAGCTAGGACCCCCAAATTGGCTACTGATGATGATTTCCGCTCCCAAGGCCCCACTGTCGAGGGTCACAATGGGCTGACAGAGGTCAGGCAGAGCGACTCACCTCGCCTCCACTGACCTGCATGGTTTCAAGGCTAGTCATGGAGGGAGGGGCTTCCTTGGCTCTGCAACTGGTATGGGCTGGAGGAGGGAGAGCAGGAAGCAAGGTGGAAGGCCTGGTCACCTGTGGCTATTGTGCAAGTTAGGAAGTACAAGGCTAGACTCAATCCCAGGTGCAGCGATGGGAGTCCAAATCTCTTCCAGTACTTTTTTTTTCCTGTGGAAGATTTCCAGCTCCGTAAGCCCATTCCAATAGGATGCCAATACAATGTTAGGAAATCTTGGCATTTTCAATGTGTTTTTTTAGCTTGGTTTACTAAATACAAGTGAAACAAACTAGCAAGATTAGATCACTCTCCAGGGCACAAGGGAATTTTCTGGTGCAGATTGCCCTGTGCAATTTAAGACTAATTTCATAATTTTCCCAGAAATTGCACGCATCTGCCAGGTCCTCTTACAGGAAAAGAGAAAGTTATTCAGGGCCCAACTGGGGAAGGTCTCCCTGGAATCTTTTCTTCAAGAGCAGCTGGACTAGGGCAATGGGGTGAGGACTTCACAGTGTTAGAAACTCAGATATATAAGCTACTTGCCAAATGGCACCTTAAATTTGGGTTACGGTCGCCACAATGGAATGTGTAGGCGTCTTTTTTGTGGTGCGATATTATTATTCTTCATTTCATTTATATACTGGTTTATATTTTAAAGAAAAAAATCTCGAAGTGATTTATAATACATTAAAAATTCAAATAAAGCAATCCAGAATAAAACAAATTTAGGCTTCAAAGGAAATATTTCAGATCCTTCTCTAAGTGACATTTGCTTTCCCCATATTTATTTACCCACTTAATTTATAGAACTGCCCCATAGCAAAAGTAATCTAGGAAGCTAGTGTGGTGTAGTGGTTAGAGTGTTGATCTGGGACCTAGGATATCAGAGTTAAAATCCCTGTCCAGTCATAAAGCTCACTGGGTGACTAGTCACAGCCTCTTAACCTTCCTTACAGGGTTGTTGTGGGGGGGGGGGCGGGTTAGCCATATATTCCTTGGGGGAAAAAGTGGGATATAAATGCAATAAATAAGCTCTTCTGCTTGCCTGCTTAAGAAAGCAGGAGGGGCCAACCAGGTCAGTTGACAACCTGGTATCCAGAGTTCTCCACACAGTTAGATACGCACCAGTAGCAAAACACACCTGGCACCTGAGGAATTTCCCCTACACCTCACCCATCTGCCATCGGCTGTGCTCCTCTAGAAAGCCCCTCCCCTCCAAAGACCTGGCTCTCTAAGCTGAGGTGTCCACATGTTCCTCAGTTTCCTTTAGCTCAGGGGTCAGCAAACTTTTTCAACAGGGGGCTGGTCCACTGTCCCTCAGACCTTGTGGGGGGGCAGACCAAATTTTTTTGGGGGGTGGACGAATTTCTATGCCCCACAAATAACCCAGAGATGCATTTTAAATAAAAGGACACATTCTACTCATGTAAAAACACGCTGATTCCCAGACCGTCCGCGGGCCGGATTTAGAAGGTGATTGGGCCGGATCCAGCCCTCAGGCCTTAGTTTGCCTACACATGCTTTAGCTGCTGCTGCTCTACGTGCGTTGCTTGAATGTGTCTTTAGCTCACGGGTTGGTCGGGACTAATAGATGCTGTAGTCTGAAACATCAGGAGGGCACCGTGTTGGTGAAGGCTGCTTTAGGTGGCTGTTGATCACAAACCTCTTTCAGAAGCCATTGTGAATGCGCGGTTGATATGCGCATAATCATGGGGCTGGAAGCAGCCCTGCTGCATGTGGGAGGGGGGAGAGCTGTATAACCATAATTAATTTCTTGTTTTTGGTATTTCCAACAAAAACCTAAAGCACATTGGTTACAAACAATCTAAGCCAGGATGCTAAGATAATGATCAGATTATGGGCGGGGGCAGGTAAAAAGGGTTTTACATTTGCCACCCGCCACCTCATCTGCCACACCTCTGGGTACCAGAATTTGGATCCCTGGGGCCTACCCTCCCAGGCCTATCTCTGGCATCCTGAGAAGTAGCCCCCATTCTCTCCCTCCCCCAATCCTGGGAGCATGATAGCCTTGAGCCACTTCTTTAGGGAGCAACTCCACACATAAACACAGATCCTGCTTCTGTTGCCTGACTAGCTGGTTGTTGGAAGCCGAGGCAGTGGGGCAAGCTTCCAGTCTACACTGGTCTGCCAGGCTAGAGGTTACAACATGATGCATGTCAAGGCCATGTCCTGAGCTGCTCTGAGGACCAAATGAGGCTGGCTAGTTGAAGTGGGGTCCCACCGCCTGTTTAGGTTTTCAGCTTCAGACCCCACCACCCAAGTCACTTGTTGTAGTCCTTCTGCCTGCCTGATCAAACAACCCACCTCTGTTACCTCTTGTTCCAGAGGATGTGAGGTGCTGAGGAGGCCAGTGGAAGCCAGCCATTTCGTTAGCTTGGCAGGATTCCTGGAATGGCAGAGGCGTGTGCCTGGTGCATCTTCAGGCAGCTCTGGGGAGCCTGTTGAGGCCTTCCAGCTCTCCCCATCATCCTTGAACATTAGCCAGACTGGCTACTGGGAGTTGGGAGTCCATCCACCAGCATCTGGAGGGGCTTCCCAGGTTCCCCCGGCCTGCTTTGGGGGCTCGCTCCTTCCTCCCCATGAGACACTCAGGGATGTTGGTAAAGGCAGCTGTTATTCTAGAACAGACAAAGGTATCAGCTTGATGGAGAGGCGTTGGGGGGTCCTGGCTAGGAGAACCAGAAAGGCAGCCCGAGCGTTTGTATGTTTGTATGTGAGGAGGAGCTAGGCTTGAGGGGTGATGGATGGCTCTGCTGGAGCCCATACCTCAAGGAGGGCTGAAGGGAGGGCTGGGTGGCCAGGAAACGAATGGGCCTGTCTCAGCCCTTATCCCTCCAGGTCCATCATCCCTAACCTGCTTCCTCCCACCCCCAACCTTGTTTTTGCGGCAGAGATGGGCAGGGGACATGAAGGGGCTATCCTGGTGGGGCACTTGGGCATTGCAGGTTGAGGTGGAGGTTACAGGAGGGTGCCAGAATGGGGGCTTCCAAAGTCTATCCCCAGCAGTTAGGTGCTGAAGGTCTGAGCTATGCTTCTCCCCATACGGTCCTGAGATTTCCATTCCCCAGATATTGATAACTTCAGCGGAGAGGGCAGATAAGACCCAAAATATGACAGATGGAGTCCCTGAGCATGGATGGCTCCCTATATTCCAAATTGATGTCTATGTCCCTCCAGACTCCCATCAAAGGTGCTCCCCCCCTGGGTTAAAAGCCAATAAAGATCCTTCACTCCCAGGTGTGAGAGAGCTGGATGATGGCAGAAGCACTCTGCACATGTTCCAGCACACTCATCGCCATTCCTTTTGTGCTGTGTGTTAAGCAGCTGTGCTCTGGTGAAAGCGAGCCAAGTTGAGCCCTTGCCCAGAGCAGCTTGTGAGCGGTCCGAGAGATCTCAAGTTTAATCCCTGAAGTTTCGTCCTCCACCGGTAGGTGGAGGATCCCAGAGGCTGCAGTAGACCTTCCTCTCTAACTTTTCTCTTTCTTCCTCTTTCCAGCTGGGACGACATACATTTTTGGGAAGGGCGGGGCGCTGATCACCTACACGTGGCCTCCCAATGACCGCCCCAGCACACGGGCCGACCGCCTGGCCGTGGGTTTCAGCACGCACCAGAAGAACGCCATCCTGGTGCGGGTGGACAGTGCCTCTGGCCTCGGGGACTACCTGCAACTCCACATAGTAAGGATGGCAGAGGGGCTGGGCTGGGGGAGGGAGGGGGGAGGGAGTTGGTGGGGAGGGGATCCAGGTTGGGGAGGGCCTGATTTTTCAAATAAGCTCTGGGTTCAAAACTGGTGCAAATGACACAAATCCTGGGGAACTGGGTTGTGAGGTGAGGGGAGGTTGTCCAATTTCAGATGTATGTTTTCCCAGACACTCACAGGGGGCCAAACAGAACACATCTCCCCACGTTTTCTCATTTTACAAATATTTTAACAAAAAAAACCAAAATCTTTACATAATCAATCTGCATTTCCCTCGACTTCCCTCCCTTCCTTTCTGTGGTTACTTATTTTATGTCTGCTGTTACTGCATATCCAATTCGAGCCTATTTTCTAATTTCCCCTTTTTGTTATTTTTTTCTGCGCGTGTTTATGTCAATTCTGCTAATGTTTTAAGTTGTTTACAATACATCTTCAAATAGTCAATAAATTTTCCCCATTCTGTTTTAAAAAGTCTCTCTTCTTGGTTTCTTATTCTTCCGGTAAGTTTCGCCATTTCTGCATATTCCATCAATTTTAATTGCTAGTACTCCTTGGTTAGAACTATTTCTTCTTTCCATTTCTGGGCATAAATCATTTGGGCAGCCACAGGAGCATACATATATAATTTTTTCTGTTCTTTGGGTACCTCTCCACCAATTATACCTAAAATAAAAGCTTCTGATTTTTTACAAAAATTATCTACAACATTTCCCCCCCCAACTCATTATAAATCATTTCCCAGAAAGATTCTGCTACCTTACATGACCATCACATATGGAAAAATGTACCCTTCATCTCTTTACATTTCCAACAGATATCTGGTTCTGACTTATAAATTTTTCTAATTTACTAGGAATCAGATACCACTTGTACATCATTTCCATGTGATTTTCTTTTATCGCATAGCACACTGTAAATCTCAAATCCACATTCCACAATCTTTCCAATGCTGCCATTTCAATATTATGTCCTATATCCATAGCCCAGAATCATTGATGATTCATCCTTTGTTTGCCATTCTGATAGCATTTTAGACATTACTTTTTGATTATTTAGCAGGTCTTTTTCTAGTTGAGAGGTTTGATTTGTAGGTCACTAGCTGTTTAAATACACCCCTTTCCTCACCCAGATGGGCCTATTTCATGGGGAGATTTGACAGGGGCCGAGGCCTGAGGGTGGGTTGACACTTCTGGGGCTTGTGAAAATTACCCCACCCCACCCCCATTATACATCTTCAACTTTCACCTTCTTGATAGGCAGTTCTAGATGGTATCTGAAAGTGTGGACCATGTTGCTCTTGCCACCTTCGCTTTGGCAGGAGTGAGTGGGGGGCTTGGAACTTCAGTTGCTGAACTGCCTTGCCTTGCACATTGGACTCGAGTAGGATGGAACAATTCAAGGAGAGACCATTTGGGCCCTTCCAAGCTGTTCTCTGTCAACAGATGATGGCTGGTGTTTGTGCATACATACCCCCCTCCCACAGGTTCAGCCCTTGATTGTTTCTGTCCAGACCTGTATCCAAGCCAGCCTTTGCATGAGCTCCCTTAGAGCTCACCCCTTCAGTCCCAGTTTTTTCCTGTGTTCTGGGGTTGTGTGCTGACAATCAATGTGCCTTTCCCACATCACCAGAGTGGGGCACGACAGACCCCTGGCTCTTAAAAAGAGGTGTCCTGGAGTCAAATCCTGCCCTTTTTCGTTTCTGCTCCAGAGATGTGGGCGCTTGCTGTGGTCCTGCCTGGAACTCTCCATGCGCTCAGACACAGCATCCTCTCCTGCCACTTCTGCAGCCCTGGGTTGTGCTCAGCTCGAAACAAGGCCGGCCCAATTTGCACACTGGACAAATAGGCCCTGCAGGGAGCTGCCCTGCACCACCACTGCATACACTCAGATACCATCTTCGCTTTTGGCACTGAGCATTCCTTTCAAGTCCCTGACTTCGGGCAAGAAACAAAGAGGGGCTGTTAGGACAGGATTCCCACCCCCATGTTATGTGTTGCTGCTGTTGTTTAAAATATATTATTCTTTAAAAATAATAATGGGGTGTATTTGAGTGGGCCTGCACGTTGCAGCGGGGGTGGCCTGCCTCCCTCCCTCTTCTGCTCCCGGGTGATGGAGGCTGGACCCCTTCCGCTATTCCCTTCTGCCTCTCCCGATCTCTCCAAGCAGGACAAACTGATTAATTCCTCGCCCTGTGTGAACGCAGCGTCTCAAAACAGGCCGCAGGCACCCAGTCCATCTCTGTGTCGTTCCTATTAATATTTATGCATTAATGGCTGCGCATGATATTGGGAGAGGAGGAGGAAGAGAGCTCGTTACTTAATGAAATACTCATTGCCCGGAGGGGGGAGCAGGATGCAGGAGGCTAATTTCTCCCTCGTGTGCATGGCTGTGGTCGGGCGCCCTGGATGGCGGAGTGCAGAGTCATCTCTCTTGCTCCTTCTCTGAGCTGCCATGGATGCAAATCGACGTTTCGTTGATTAGGTTTGGGTATGTCTTCAGGTATATGGTGGCAGCCTCTCTTTTCTCTTGTGGGGTGGGGCTTCATTTCCCCCCCTTCGAGGAGACAACATGCCTGGATGAAGTCTGCATTTTGTTTCAGCAGGACAGGCATTCTGCACAGATCCTGGATTTGGGAAAATTCAAGCCGATGGCCTGAGATGCAGCCAATTGGCGGCCTCCTCCTCACAAACACACACTTCCCTTTTATGTAAGGCTTTGGCTGCAGGTCACCATGAGGCAGGGCTAGTGTGTTTTGGGGGGCAACAAGCAGCATTTGGGTGGAGGCTGCCCCATCAGCTCTCCTTCACCCCTCCCTTGGCTCAGCCAGGAAGAACAAAACTGCCATGAGGCTTAGCTAGCCATGGTATCCAAATCCAGGGCGTTGTTTGCGACAAACTCAACAAGTTACAAATCTGTCATAGCTGAAGCCTGGCTAGAGTTTGGACATTGTGGGAAACCAAGCTGAATGGCAGCTTCCAAGCTTGTTTCTCTGCATCAGAGAAAGAGAGAAATGGGAGCAACTGAGCAGTGTAAACCACGATAAGCCAAAAACCCTGGCTTATTGGAACATTTAAAGCGAGCCGTAAGGCAATGGCGCCCACCTGAGAGGTGCTGGAATTGAATTCTGGTGAGTTTGGCTGGGGGGAAAAGCCCTGACTGCATTTCTTTTGCATGCCTGTCTTGGCCAGAGGCAATCGCTTGGGCTGAATCCCTTCTGTATTTGCCCCCTCCCACCTGTCAATCACCTGACACCAGGCATGGAATAAGTGAAGCTATGGATGCCAAGGCTTAGAGTGGGCTCATTGTGGTTCCTTTCCAGCTGGGGCTGTAAGTTGGCACTGCTGGAATGCAGTGCCTTTTTCTGCTGCACTGCTTTTCACGGGAACAGGCACCGTATTCCTGCAGCACCAAATTGAAGCCAAGGCTCAGCACATTCTTAAGCCTCAGGAGCCAGGACTACACCTGCCCTTTGCTTAGTGTCAGGTGACAGGTAGGTGGGTGTGGCTTGGCCAGACAGCCTTGTAGGCAGCAGCATGGTGGGTTGATGCTGCTCCTTTGGTTGGTTGGTCAGTGCAGTGCAAGCTCATTGGCCAGGAACTCCATGTTGATTCTGCTGGTGCATTTACACCATGCTGGTCTTGCCACCTGCTCCCTCTTCTAGTAACCGGCAGAGACGTGGCCAGCCACAGGTCAGTAAGCAGCGCCACCCCACCCCACTGTCTGCAACTCCTTGTGGGCCAAATTCAGGAGCAAGCCAAATTGGGCCTGGCATTCCCCATTATTAGTCTACACCCAGAAGCAGGGCCAGCACTCTGTACAGAATAAACCGTACCTCTCATGACTTACTTAGAAGTTACAGCTCTGTTAGTTCAGCCTAAGATTGCATTAGCCTTGTTTGGGGCTGTGTCACATGGCTGACTCATGTTCAGCTTCAGACCAGTTACAGTCCCAAGCTGCTTCTCACTCTGCCATCCTGTGCCTTTCTCTGGAGGTGTTAAGTCTCCTTCAGCAAAAGCAGTGAAAAGTCTTTTGGCACAACACATTTATTATGAACTCATGAAACCTGCCTAAGTAAAATGGTTGGTCCTCAAGATGCCACAAGACCCTTTGCATTTTATTTGTTCATAGCTGTTTTTGCTTAGATGTAGAACTTTGGGTTTGGCCCAGCTGGATTTCATGCTATGAATTTCACCCCAGCTTTCCAAGTTGTCCAGGTGATTTTTGAATTGTACAGTGGTACCTCTGGTTGCGAATGGGATCCGTTCCAGAGCCCCATTCACAACATGAGCAGAACGCAACCCGCGTCTCCGCATGCACGGGTTGCGATTCACCGCTTCTGCGCATGCGCGTGGCGTCATTTGAGCACATGCGAGAGCGGTGAAACCTGGAAGTAACCCGTTACGTTACTTCTGGGTCGCCGCGGGACATATCCTGAAAGAACGGTATGACTGTATTCCTCATTCCCGAGGTGTTATCCCCCCCTCGTCTTCCCAAGTCTGGTAGGCAGAAATACAGAGAGAGGGGCTGGTACAGAGTCAGAAAGTGAGTTTCATGGCTGGGTAGAGATTTGAACCTGCGCCTCCACCATCTTGTCCACTGCTCTGACCACTAGGCTGCTCTGCTGAGCTGCAGCTGTCAAGTGGGACTTGCCTGGGGGCCAACCCTTTCTCTGCTGGGCAGCACTAAGGGCTGAGAGCTGCAGGGGGAGGGAGAGAGGCACTAGGACTCCTGGGTCCTCCAAGATGTGGCCAGCATGAGCGTTTTGGCCCTTTATCCAGTCAGGGAAGCAGGGCATGTAGCATCAAGGTGGCCTACAGGTTGGTGCCCTCACAAGGGCACCCACATCTCCCCAGCTGCCCTGTGGCATGTGCCGAGCGAGGGTGCTGCCACTAATCCTGTCTGGCAGGAGAGCAGGCAGGCTGGCGCAGAGAGTGCCCAACGTGTCAAGCAGGCCCCTGGGGCGGCCTCCGCTACACTCCGGCGCCTTCGCCTCACATCCTCATCTTCGTCACGGCCTCGCCAGGCTAACGTGGGCTGACAGCGTAACCTACTGGTGCAGATATGCTGGTGTCTGTTCCTCACACTGCCAGGCTCCTCGGGTCCAAGGTCCTCCCAGGGGGTGCCCAGTGGATAGCTAGTCAGCTGGGAAAGGGGTGGCAGCAAGAGCCCTGCAGCTGGATCTGGCCAAAGGGGGGCCCATTGAGTCTCGTCGGCTAACCAGATGCCTACAGGCTCTCCCCACCTGTAATCCACAGCAACTGGTCTTCAGAGGTTCGCCACCTCTCATGCTGGCGGGAGAGCACAGCCGCTTTGGATAGCAGCCATTGATAGCTTTATGCCCCATGGGTTAGAGCGAGAAAGTGGGTACTCTGAGGCAGGACTCAGAGGGAAGTGGCACTTACTGGTGTTCTAGAGAAAGGGAGCCAGGACTCCTGGGGTTTTACCCCAGGCTTGATCAGATGATTTGGAATCTATAGAGTGTTCCAAAGCCCATGGGCACTGGGAGGCTGGGTTCCCTGTTAATTACCCAGTTGTCATTCCCTGTGGCTGTTCCCCCACAAAGAGGTCTGGATGTGTGTATTTGGGATGATGATGTATTATCTGTCCAAAGAGAATGGCCACATCTTGGAGGACCCAGGAGTCCTAGTGCCTCTCTCCCTCCCCTTGCAGCTCTCAGTCCTTAATGCTGCCCAGCAGAGAAAGGGTTGGACCCAAAGCTAAGACTATTCTAAGATGGACCTGGATTGGAACGATCATGTCTTCTCTCCTCTCCTTCTCCCTCTCCTTTTCCCATTCTCTCCCCCCTTCGCTCTCTCTCTCTCTCTCTCTCTCACACACACGGACACACACACACACAGAGAGAGAGAGAGCCCTGCCTATCCTCCCAGGTGTAGCCATAAAACTGCCGTCACATTTACAAAGCTAAGCAGGGTCCGGTATGGTTTCAAATTAGGAGCGGGACCGCACATTGACATTACTGCATTGCAGGGGGTTGGGCTAAATGACCCTCAGGGTCCCTTCCATCTCTACAATTCTGTGATCCTAGGATCGCCTGTTATACCCCCTGTGACCAGAATTTCATTCTCTCTCTCTCTCTCTCTCTCTCTCTCTCTCTCTCTCCCTCCCTTCCTTCCTTTGGGCTTCCCTCCCACTCCTCCTCCTAACTCACATTGCATTAGTCTCTGCCCCTCCCCTGTCTCCCAGCTACACACACAGGCAGGGAGCAGTCCATCTGAGAAATGGTGCAGGTGCGAGCAAGGGGATGCCTTTGGGCGGGGGGGGGGGGCGGATCTTCAGCCACGTTTCTCTTGCACGGCCTTCCCTGTGAGGGGTCTTTTGCAGGGACCACCAAGCCTTGTTCTGTTTCCAGGGTCTGGTGTTCCAAGGTCTACTTTCCCTGCCTCTATGGAGGCTTCGTTTGGTTACTCTGCTGGAGAGGAGTCTTCTTCCTGAATTCCTCTGGCCCTCTTTTCATAACCGCCCCTTGTGCTCTCACACAGCCCCAGTTCATTTCTCACACAGCCCCAGTTCTTGGGCAGGGCTGGATTGCGCCCTATAGGTGGGAATCTGTCCCTGCATGCCAGGTCTGCCTCTCGGATGGGCAGAATATTGAGCTGCAGACACTGCCTTTTGGCTTCCTTTCCCACCGCTAAGTAACCCCACTTCTCAGGGTCCTTGGAGGGAAGGGTGGGGACTTTCAGACAGAGGTGCCACTTCAGCCCGGGTGCCAAGACACCGCCTGCATATTTGGGATTCTCGCAGGGAGGCGCAAGGATGTCCCTCCTTCTCTTCCTCCCCCCTTCCTTTCTCTGAGCTGCTTGCAGCTGCCACAGCAGACAAAGCCCCTCTCTGCAGGAGCCCTCAGAGCCTGGGCGATGCGCTTGAGCCGTGACACTTGCACAATGGCGGCTGCCAAGGCACCCCTCTGCGGCTTTGGAGGGGAGACAGCCAGTGCGGCTGATTGGCAGGGGGCGCTGAGCCCATGGGTGTGTGCGTGTTTGTGTGTGTGTCTGCATGTGAATGTCCATCTGTGTCATCAGCCACCAGAGCAGCATTTCTGCCTCTCCAGCGCATGGTAACGCGTGCAGCGTGCCGGAGTTGGCATGCACCTGTTTTGTTCTGCACACAAAGAGAAGAGCATTGTGGCGCTATCTGTATATGGTGCACAGAGTTAATTCTTTTAACACAGTTGGGGGGGGGAGAGGGAATTACAAGCGTCAGGGGACACAGGAAGCTGACTTTTGCTGAGCCAGACCACTGTACCGTAGAATCATAGAATCATAGAGTTGGAAGAGACCACAAGGGCCATCGAGTCCAACCCCCTGCCAAGCAGGAAACACCATCAGAGCACTCCTGACATATGGTTGTCAAGCCTCTGCTTAAAGACCTCCAAAGAAGGAGACTCCACCACACTCCTTGGCAGCAAATTCCACTGTCAAACAGCTCTTACTGTCAGGAAGTTCTTCCTAATGTTTAGGTGGAATCTTCTTTCTTGTAGTTTGGCTCCATTGCTCCGTGTCCGCTTCTCTGGAGCAGCAGAAAACAACCTTTCTCCCTCCTCTATATGACATCCTTTTATATATTTGAACATGGCTATCATATCACCCCTTAACCTCCTCTTCTCCAGGCTAAACATGCCCAGCTCCCTTAGCCGTTCCTCATAAGGCATCGTTTCCAGGCCTTTGACCATTTTGGTTGCCCTCCTCTGGACACGTTCCAGTTTGTCAGTGTCCTTCTTGATCTGTGGTGCCCAGAACTGGACACAGTACTCCAGGTGAGGTCTGACCAGAGCAGAATACAGTGGCACTATTACTTCCCTTGATCTAGATGCTATACTCCTATTGTACCGTCAAGCTTAGTATTGTCTACTCTGGCTGGCAGCAGCTCTCCGGGGTTTGGGGCAGGGAGTCTTTTCCCCAACCCTACCTGGAGGGATTGGGCCTGGGGCCTTCCTCCCCTGATCTGCCCCCCTTTGCAACTTCTCTGCTTTTCTCGCTTTTCCATTGCTGGCGAAGGGTCTAATCCTGCCTGTATTTTAACGAATAAGGAGGACATGAGGTGTGATGTGCTAATGGGATGTGGTGTGTTAATGCTGCTGCTGTGTCTGTGTGCATGCCGGCCTCCTCCCTCCAGCTGTGGGGGTGTGAACACACTTGTACATCTGTGCAGAAACTGAACATTGTCCTGTTGAAAATGTTAGGACTCCTGCACTGCAGACCCTCAGGGTCAGGAGCTTCATTGAGCATCCCCTATGAGGCCCACCTTCTGCCCTCTGTGCTGCCTGCCCTGCCCCTCAGACAGTGGACTGGACCCTTCTCTTTTTAACTGCCAGCCTCTTTGACCCCCACTCATCAAAGCCAAAAGCACGGCTCCTGCCAGTTTGCCATGCCTGACAGGTGCAAGGAGAGCTTCATTTGCTCCTGGCAGCGATTGGCAGCCCCCACCCCGCTTGCCCGCCCCCTTGCACAGCAAGAAGCCCAGCAGGGGGTAGGTTCCCAGCTGGGCGGGGGGGTCAGGAACCAGCCCTTTGGTGCCTGTGATCATTGTGATTATATCTGTCATCTCATTACTCCGAAGCGCCAAGGGAGGTTCTGCCGCAAATTGCTTCAGCTTATCAGCCCATCCACAGGCTCCTGAACTCCTGGTTTAACTGGAGCCACTGCCCTGCCCTGGGCACAGTCAACAGCACAGCAGGCCTTTTGGCAGTGTGGGTGGGGAAGGTGTCATTTGTGCCCACACTTAGCCCCAGCACCTGTTTTGGATCCTAAAGCTCAGCAGTGACAGTAGAGCCTCTGACCACATGCAGAGCATAAAGTTCTGGGCAATGATTACAGCTTAAGTGAGCATCAAGCGCCTTGGTCTATAGTGCAGTGGAGAGGGGGGGACTTGGAGAGAGGCTCTGTTCGTAGGCCATCTCTTGAGCATGTGGATGGAAGCATGGGTGCTGCCAGGCTCTCCTAGGAGCCCTTTTAACCCATAAAGCTCTTCAGTAGCTGTGCCCCATCCAGACTGAGTCAAGGTATTCAGGGACAGAAGAGACAGAGAAAATAGGGAGCAACTGTAGAGGTTTAGTGCATCTCTCTCACACACACATTCTGGATCTCCTATTGCAGGCATGTCCAACTCCTAAGAGACTGTGATCTACTCCCAGTATAAAAAAACAACTGGCAGTGATCTACCCATTGTCATTGGAGGGAGGAGGAGCGTGTGTGGGGTGGGTGGATTGCCCATAGAAGGTTAAGCTTTTTGAGGGGAGGATTGCACAGAGTTTTAGCTTTCCCCCTGCAACTTTTTGTATGTGATAAGGATCCCGCGATCTACAAGGATCAGCAGGGGATCTACCAGTAGATCATAATCTACTGGTTGGACATCCCTGTCCTATTGCATGGATCCTTCCTTCCTCTGGCAGTCTGCATATGCTCAGAGTACTCCTTTTCTCTTGTTTCTTCTCATATTACAGTAAACACGTGCCCTGCCTCCATCAAGCCAGGTGTAAACTGAGATCCTGGATAGGAAGGATGTGTGCACCCTTTCCCTAATCAGAGCAGCAGCAGATGGAGCCTTTATGAGCTCCTGTTAGCTATGATTCCTGCATTGCAGGGGGTTGGACTAAATGACCCTTTGGTCCCCTTCCAATTCTATAACTTACCCCCGGCAGCTGTCCATTAAAGCCTCCACCCCTTGCATTGGCTTTCTTCAGCTGCCCCCACCTCCCAACAACCCTTCTTTCACTCCTTCCTCTACGTCAATTCCTAGTGAGGGAGCCCAGCCGTGTCCAGGACGGCGGAGCCTAGCCTTGCACGCCAGGGAGATGGATGGGGGTCACCAAGAGGAAGGAGAACAGTCCATCGCGCGAGCGCAGCAGCGACAACATCCACAGACCCTTGTCATGCGCAAAGGCAGACTGTTTATCATGCCCGCTGATGGGCAGCCAGTGGTTGGGCTTCTGGGCTCATCATGGCGTCTCCTGGCGCCCCCCCCCCCCCGAGGCAGTTGGGATCGGATCCTTGCAATGCAGAGCTTGCCCCAAGTGAGGTTTAGCAATGCCTCTCTCCCGACCACCGCAAGGGTTTGTGGGCTGAAGACGAGGCAATGTGGGACCACGGCACCTTCACCCCAAAGGCAACTCCCTTCTCTTCTTGGTCACAAAGAAGGGAATCCTGTCGAGGACCCTCAGCTCCTCTCTGCCAGCCCTGGACTCAGGGATGGATTGAAGCAGTGCCAGTACTGGGGTCAGGGGTCAGTTCTGCAGCTCTCTCTGCCAAGTCCCTGCGCAGCGCCTCCTCTTTCTGTACTGTGGGAATGTGATTGGCCCAGCTATATGGTCCACATCTCTGTCACATAGAACTGAAGTGGCCAATGCAGCCACTGCCCCTCAGCCTCCCAGCTATATGTAATATAAGGAGAGGAGAGAAAGTGGGTGTTTGCCTAGGGCAGGGGTGGCCATAATTGTTTTTGGTCCCTGCCAACCCTCTGGGGTGACATACCAGCCACCTCAGGCTTCACACTCATGTGCTTATGCCAGGCACTCAACGGGTACCCATCTGATCCATGCAGGTCAGCTGAGAAAGGGTGCCTTCTCACTCCTGCTCCTCTAATGATCAGTCTGAAGACCAGCAAAGGGGTGGTTTGCATCCCTATCAGGGCCACTGAGATGGGTGGAGATCTTCAAACCCCTCTTCCCAAAGAGCCCAGTGCAGCAAGCATACTTGTGATGAAACAATACAGTCATACCTCTTGTTACGTTTGGTTCAGGTTACGTCTTTTCAGGTTGTGTCCTGCGGCGACCCGGAAGTAACAGAACGGGTTACTTCCGGGTTTCGCTGCTCGCGCATGCGCAGACGCTCAGGATGACATCATGTGCATGCACAGAAGTGGCAAATCGCGGCACGTGCAGGCGCGGGTTGCGTTCTCTCATGATGCGAACGGGGCTCCGGAATGGATCCCGTTTGCAACCAGAGGTACCACTGTACCATGAAAAATAAAAACATATTTAAAACATCCAGGTTAAAATGCAACCATGCCATGTGCTTATACTTTGATTTACTTTTATTTTTTTGCTGCCATAGCCAAAATCAACGGGGTCTTCGGAGGGAGGGGGCAGAAAATTAGAGTAGCATCCATGGTGAGGAAAAGACAAGGATTCCACCCTTTCTTTAATTCGCCATCATATTGGAGCAGTTAGTCCAGACTAGGTGGGTAAGGTGGCCTCATTTTCCACCCTGCGCTTGTCACATGCAGTGCTGTTTCTATTCTGCTGCAGTTTGTCTTCCACCAAAAACTACAATATTGGTCTCTGCTGTCTGCTGTGGTAAAATTAAGTAACTTACAGAACTAGTTGTGTAGCTCACGTTGTCATTATGTTATTCCACCCCATTCATTGCAATGCAAATGAAACAGCATGCAAATTTGCAGAGTGGGGCTACATTGCAGAACTCCTTCCCCACAGAGGTGGGCCTTGCATTTTCACTACACAGCTTTCTACAAACGCTGAAGACACTTTTCTTTACTTTACTTTACTCTACTGGCCTTTTAACACCCGAGATGTGTATTTTAGGACATACCTGATTTCTGTGATTGTAAATTTTTTTCCAAACTGTTTTTTAATGTCGTAACCATCCTTAGCACCTTAGGGTGAAGGGTGGGTAAATTAATCAGCATCAGCATCATTTACATATAATTTGTGGACTGAAGCAACAATGATCATATTCACAGGACCCATTTCCGTTCTGCACATGGGATGGTTAAGCAAACATTGCTATTTCCACTCTTGTTTCTCTTTTTGGTGGCATTCCCCAACCTCCCTCATCCTGACAATGAAAACTGGTTCCAGGTCAACTGAGCCCTGATTTAAAATAAATGGTGGACTAAGAAGTTAGGCAAGACTCCAGGGACTTCATATCGTATCCTCCAAAATATTACTTACAAGAAGCACTTTAATCTGAGCAGCTAGCCCAGGAAGCTGCCTGTTCAGACTTACCTTGCAGAAAACCTGTAGAACTCTGTGGGACTTCCTTGCAAGTAAGCATGTATGAATTTGTCCTGGGTGCAAATTAAAACCTTTTAATCCTGCTTGTAGGACTAAAGTGCAGGGGGTTTTGTGGGTCCTCTGCTCTGGGCAAATCCTACATGTCTTCCTCAGCGTTGTTTATTCCGTGTGTGTGATGGCACGCACTAATCCTGATTCTCACCACAAACTTGGTCATAGAAGGCTTGAAAGTTCATAAAAGAACAAATTGACACTTCCACAGGAGGCGGGTGGGGGGAAGATGAGGTGGAATTGCTCCACTTAGTAAATTAATTTTGACTCAGATAATTCTTTGCCTTTGCAAACCTCCAACTATTCATTCCTGCAGCTGCCACGTAATGAAGTAATTGTGGCATTAGGAATTAATAACTGGCAACTGAGTGACATTCTCTCTTTTGTTGCGGGAAGAGGAGTGTTGGTTAAGGGGGGGCATGTATTTCTATTAGAATATTTTCCCCTCTTTGTTCTAAGAATGAATGCGCTTAACACTTCACTCGTACCTTTTTAAAAAAAAAACAAAACCCAGCTTTTGCAAACGGTGGTTTTATTTTGCTGCAAAACATGTCTTGCTCAGGGCCTGCATTTGGGATCCTTCTTATGTCCAACAAACAATGGGAGCAGCTTTTGATTAATTAGTGGTGCTTACCAGCTCACTATCAATCATAACTGCAAATGTGGGTTTTTAGTTTTATTTAGAGAGATTCTGGATTATGACATCTTGTGAGCAACTTCCAGGGGTTCCAACAGTTATGGAGGCTCCAAAGAATTGTGCTGCAGCGTCCACCCCAACCTTGCAAGGAGTCACAGATCACTGGCTCCAGAGGCAGATTTGGGGGGCAGCCTTTGATCCTCAACTTGTTCATAAACAATCTAGAGTTAGGGGTGAGCAGTGAGATGGCCAAGCTTGCTGATGATACAAAAATGTTCTGGGTCATCGCAACAAAAATTGATTATGAAGACCTCCAAAAGGACCTCTCCAAACCGAACGAGTGGGCGGTAAAATGGCAAAAGCAATTCAGTGTGAACAAGTGTAAAGTTGGGGTAGGGGAAAAAACATTTCACATATACAGTCATACCTTGGGTTGAAGTAGCTTCAGGATGAATATTTTTGGAGTGCGTTACTTCCGGGCTTTGCCGCATGCACAGAAGCTCAAAATGACGTCTGCAGCGACCCGCAGACGCGCGGACACGGGTTGCGTTTGCTTCAGGATGCGAACATGGCTCTGGAATGGATCCCGTTTGCATCCAGAGGTACCACTGTATGTTCATGGGGTCTGTACTGACAGTGGCTGACCAGGAATGAGACCTTGGAAGTCGTCCCCTGCTTGTGAGCTTCCCTTTTAAGGCATCTGTTTGGCCCCTGCGATATCAGAATGCTGGGCTGGTGGGTGTTTCAGAGGCTCCTGTGTCTCTGAAAATGGAGCCCTCCTCATACTCTGTGCCTCAGTCTCCTCTGTGAATTTTGCTCATCTTCCTCCCCCCAAAGCAGAGGTTCCAGATTGAGGGCTGGAAGGGAGGGCAGTTGCAAGCAGAGCTCCAGGGGAAGGGAGCTAAAATGGCATTTGCCCTGGTATCCCCGGATCTCCCATCCCCCTCACAGAAGAGCTTCCTCTGCCTTGCAGAAGGTGGCAGGGGTAGCCCATCCATGCCCAATCCGTGCATTCACTGTGGCGCCTAAGCAGCTTAGCCCCCTCTCCCTGCTTTACTTGGCCCCTGGAGCGAAGGACGGTGGCAGAGAACAGTGCTTGCAAAGCTCCTCCCCCAGCTGTCAGTGGCGGGAGCGTGGGCTGCCATGCAGGGCTGGCTGGCGGTCTCTCACCTGCTAATCCATCCGTGCCACCGACACCTCTGTTTGCCTGGCCACGCTGCGGTGGGCAGCTGACTAAAGTGCCTCTGCTTGGCAGAGCTTAATCCCCGAAAAGAGAGCCACCCAACAGGTGCCTTGGAAGCTTGCCCAGGAAGCGGGTCCTTCTGAGGGAGCCCTTCTTCGCCATCTCGTGGAGAAAGGCACTCTGCAGGCACTCAGAGGTGCTCTTCTTCTGAAGCTAAGCCGGGGGTTTCCAGAGGATTCTTGCTGGGTGTCAGGCCTTTATAGCCTGCTGGCTTTGAGTGGGGGGTGGGGGTTCCGTGCAAAGCCACCCTGAGCTCCCGTTCTCCCAGGTCCTAAAGGAGGGTGTGCAGGATGTCCAGCCTTCAGCTTGGACTCTGCCCAGATTGCTAGGTCTGTTGGGGATGGATGCACCTCCTTAATACTGGAGTTCTGCTGCTTTAGAATAAACTGGAAGGAGGAAGGAAAATTGAAATGTGCCTTTCAGCATGTCTGTTTTGGACTCTTTATCTCCCACCAGCCCACACAGCTGATGGGATTTGTAGTTCAAAATACCTGTTGTGCAGGATTCCCAGATTGGCTGTCCAAGGCATTCAATGTGCCATTTGCATTCCGTGCCCAGGGGTGGTTTTTTTTTAGATGCAAATAGCTTCAGGTGCAAGGGAAGGAGGGAGGACTGAAAATTACTAGGATCACAGCAGGTGGGAAGGGAGGGGGGCTACTCGTTTCTCCCCAAGGTGTGGTCCCGATGAAAGCTGCTTCTTGGAATGTGCTGTTTGCAGACAAAGAGGAAATGGGTTGCAATCTCCCCTTCTACAACAAGCCTATTAAATTTTCTCCTGCCTTCCTGCCCTCCCTTTTCTCCTTCCACTTGGCAGCCCCTCAGGTGTTTGAAAAAGGCTGTTAGGTCTCCCCCCACCCCATCTCTGCAATCCCCTCTACTCAGGGCACAGCTCCTTCAGCCTGTCCTCATCAGACAGGCTTTTCCATTTTGCCGCTCGTCTTCCTTGCCCTCCTCTGAACCTCTTCTAATTTGTCAGTATTCTTCCTGATGTACAGCACTTTAAACTTGACACAGCTTGTCGACAAGATCTGACAGACGTGCCCGGCCCAGGTGGCCTTGTAGGCCAAGAGCAAAGGCCTGGCGATACTGATTAGTCTCAAGGGCAGGAGGTGCCAAACTGCTGGTCTGCATCCTTCTTAAAAGTGCGGCAGATGAGGCTGAATAAAGCATCACTTGGCCTTTGCCAACCTGCTGCCCTCCAGGCGTTTTGAACTAGCACTCACATCAGCAACACCAGGAGGGCATGGCTATTTCTTCTCACAGCTTAGAAACCATGGGTTTATTAATTCAGTTTAGAATTGCATTGGCCTTGTTTGCAGCTGCATCACATGGCTGACTCATGCTTATCCTGCAATCAGCTACAGTCCCATGGTTCGTTCCGCATGTAGTGCTGACATGTCAGATATCTGCCGGATGTGTGAGCTCCCCCTCCCAGTTCAGTGTCATCTGCAATGACTGGGTTGTCCCAGGCTCTGCTGGAGGAAGGGTAATCTTCAAATATCTAATGTAGGGTGTTGTCATGCAGTTCCTTTTTTGCTGCCTGCTGGGACGCTAAGGAGGGGCAAAGGAACTGAATTTTGTGCATGCTCGATAGTTGCTGCCCTCTTTATCATTGCATTGTATATCCCAGGGGCTCTGCTAAGGCATTCCTAAGGAGCTTCTAGGGCTGCCTTTTCCTCCCAGGCTTGGAGCAAAACAAAGCTGCTGTTTGCCTGTCTGGGGTGGGGTGGGGCTGGCACTGCAGGCTTCCTTCTCCCCCCCCCCTTTGCAAAGGGCTGTTGCATCAAGGCAAGAACTCAGCTGGATGTCACTCGCTGGCAGTGCTAACACCCACCTTGGCGCGCTGCCACAGGCGCCCCAACAAAGACAGCCAGGAGAGGAGGATCTCGACAACGTTAGGCGGCAGCAGCAGCCGTGAGCAGCATGCTGACGCGCTCTACGGAGGCGGGGGACATGTCAGCCACAGAGCACAACACACACACCCCAGCGGGGCTACAATGGTAGCCCCAGATCCTAGGAGGAGGAGTTGTCACTGTGTCTCTGAGCATGCACAGAACATTTGCCTTGCACAGAACATTTGCCCCTCACTACTTGCATAGATCAGTATCTGCCAAATTTTTGCTTCAGGTGGGTAATATCACAATATAATACACTGGAATATCAGTAGAACAGAGAGTAAAAACCAAAGATGTGGCAGGAAGACACATGATGTTTTGAGCTACCCTTCAGTAGCCCTGAACTCTAGATCAGGGATGGGACCATGGGGGTCCCCTCCCAATCAAGTAAATACATAAATAGACTTAACTAGCTGACCAACTGTATTGCAGATAAGTTGGTTCTGCCCCCCCCCAACATAAGGCCTGCCCCCCCCCCCAAATCCTGGCTACTCCCATGGATGGGGCATTTCTGCGGGGCCCTCCAGATGTGGCTGGATTCCCAACTCTTCTATCAGCACCAGCCAGCAGTTCCAGTGGTCAGGGTTGATGATGGGAATATTAGACCAGAAACACCTGGTGGGCTGGACATATGCGCCCCATCCCTCCTCTAGGAGGTTGTTTTTAGTGCTCCAGCCCCAATGTTTTTAGTGCTTCAGACATGTGCAGTGCTTTGGAAGCATGTGCAGAGGGACCTCACTGTGGAGCTGCTGCTGCCACAAGTCGGCTGCCACACATTTGGTGCTCCTAGCCTAAAGTGATCCGGTTCCTCCCCGCCCCCTACTCCCAGATGCTACTGCATCTCTGTCTAGGGTAGCAGATACAAAAAGATGGCTTTGTCTGCGGCTCCAGTGCCTTTAATAGTTATGTGGAAGGTGGAATTTCAGTAGGATGCAGCTCACGTGACTAGGTGTACCAGCCCCACTTCTTCCCTCCCCTGGCCAAGGTCCTCTTTTCCATTGGCCGACCTGTCCCCCTGTTCCAGATGCAGGGGGAGGGTGGAGTGGAGGGGAAGGGGGATACATGGTCAAACCGTGAGTGGGGGGCGGCTTGAAGCTGGTGGCTGCCTTGTAAGGTCAGGACCGTGCTGGGGAGGGAGGAAGCAGGCATGGCAACAGCTCCCCTTCTGAAGTGCTCTTGGGTGTGTGGCTGCTTTGGTCTGCAGTGTGTGTGTGTGTGTGTGTGTGTGTGTGTGAGAGAGAGAGAGAGAGAGAGAGAGAGAGAGAGAGAGAACAAATCAGAAGGTGTTCTGTATGCAGAAGGGGTTGCGCCCACAGCTCTTCCTGCTCTTCTCATCTTCAAGCCAGTAAACATCCTTAGCCAGAATCTTGAAATGAGAAGTGGACTGACCGGATGTGAACACCTGAAAATTTAACCCAGACCCAGGAGAAATGCTCTTGACTGGGAAGGCAGCTGATTGCATATAGGATTTTAACCTCTTTTTTGACAGAATGCCCTGGAATAATCAAGACCCAGACTAAGGGGCGGCTGTTGAATGGGCCTTTGCCTTGAATGTGAACCTGTTTTTAAAAGGGAAATAGCAGGCTTAGCTTGCAGCCAGTAGGGAGGGGGAGCCTCCTTCTATGGAGGGCGGCTCCCCGTGGAGGGATTCCTCCCAAGGCAAAGTAGCATTAAAGGATTTTATTCAACACCAATGCAGAGAAGAAAAGGGTGAAACACTTCCCTCCCCCCTCCCTCCTGCAATCCTGAGAGTAACCAGCAGCAGCAGTGCCTGACATTTGGATGTGCATTTAATGCAAAGATGCATTTAGCATCCCATCAAGTTTGGCCTCCCTGGTCCAGATTTGCTCCTGGGCGCCAAGGAGTGTCTGCAGTCAGGACCAAACTCTGGGGCAAATGGCCAAGTGGGGGTCAAGATATCAGCCTCTCCCATGGACTCACTGCAGGTTCCACAATCCCTATTTTCCTCCCCACCCCCACCCCCCAAATATTCCCCTTTACCCAGGAGAGCCTTGGAACCTGCAGCCTCTGGTAAAAGCTCCCCCTCTGGGTTGGGTCTCTACGAAAGGGGAGCCAGGACTTCGTATTCACCCTTTTAGTGCCACCGCCCCACTGTCCCACCTGCCAGCCATCTTTGCTGCCCTCCTCCTACTGCCCCTGCTTTCCTATCACTTTCTAATCGTTCTTCATCTGTCTAATCTCTGCCTGTTCTTTGTTGAGGTTATCTGGCCTCCATCTGTTTTCCATCGGTCTTTTATCCTTTCCATCTGAGATCCACCTCCTGTCCACTCTTCATCCATCCACCCTTCTCCCCGCTATTTATCCCTCTTCTGTTTTACCTTTCCTATCTGCCTGCCTGTGTGTGTGTATGCGGGCGCGCGCACACACACACACACACACACAGGCAAGGGGGGGACTGGCGGCGGGGGGAGAATGCCCTAAGCTGCCTTCCTCCTCCTCCTCCTACCCCGCACATCTCCATATCCATCTGCAATGTTTTTCTCCTTCTCCCCCACCCCCCAATAAGGGAATTAGCGCCAGAAAAAGACAAACCGCCTTGCTTAGTCAAGTGGCAAATGTAATTCAATTGTTACCCAGGACAGGCAGCAACGGAGATGACACTGACTGTCATAATTATGTTCCACTTTAAAAGCGAACCTGCGGCTCTCCCCGTCTTTAAGAGGCCCCGGCGCCCAAAAGGCAGATAAAGGCTGCGCAAGGCGCGTAATTGGTTTCTCCTCCGGCACTGACCTGTTCGCCAACGCCGACGGGCTCATATTTTTAGACATGGAGCGGGACGGCGGCATTGGGGGGGGTGGAGGGTGGAAGGAATGGTCCTATACACACACACATACACACAAACTCCTTATTGTAATCTGTCTCTTAGCGCCAAGAGACAGAACTCTACCACTAGTTTCAGCCTCTTGGAAGAGCATTTTCTATTTCCGGAGAGGAGTCGGTGGAAAGATGTTTGCATAGAACATGATTTGGGGGCGGGGGAGATGGGTGTTTTAGAGAGGTCCCTCCCTTGCCTTTTTCTTCATCCACACCCTTATCTCAGCTTCCTTTGTAGCATCAGAAAACTACTGGCGGTGGGGCACAAACCTTTTATTATTTTTGGTTGAGGGTTGCACTTATCCTTGACCCACCCTCTGGAGACTTCATAAAGGGGTGGCAGCCCTACATTGTCAGACATGCACACACCCAATTGGTGAATATATTGGATGAGTTTTCAGAGCATCAAGGTGTGTCTTCTTAGCAAGGGCTCAGGTAGGATAAGGGAAGGGGAAAGGTGGTCAGCGGTGCTTTGTGGAGATGCCTCTGGACTGGCAAGGTGTCTCTGGAGTCTAATGGCAGCTGGGAACAGGATTGAGTGTGGAAAGGGGGCTCCTTTCCCGCTTGGGGGCTTCCTATAATGGTTGGCCACCGTGAGATTTGAATGCTAGACTCGGGGGCCTTTCTCTGGGCTGATCCAGCTGCAGCCATAGGGCTCTCCTGAGGATTGCAACTGACCGTGTGATCCTGACTGTCACTGAGGACTGCCAAGGGACTGTGCTGGACATAGGTCCTTCTACCCATAGAAATCCTGTTGCTGTTTCACTGTGCAGTTTTATGTGTGTCTGCTCAGAAGTAAGCCCTATTTGCTAGCTACAGATGTGGTTAGCAGAAGGAACTCTGAACATGCTTTGCATCTTTCTGGTTTCTTACTGCGCAATTCAAAATCCAGCAGCGGCTTAAAAATAAGTCCTGGGGCTAGTCCCTGTGTTTTACCCTTGGCTTGTCTCTACTACCCTTGGCATTCAGGCAGGGTTGCAGGCCTGAGGCCAGCTAGCTCAGAGAAAGCTCTGTGGGTGACCTATTTCCATTTGGGGAGCACATTCTGCTTCGGCCTCTGCAAATGCCTCCCTCCCTTTTGATCTCTTGAATACATGATTGTAGCAACGCACTGCCACTCCCGAACTGGCCCTGTGCAGGGGTCTTATCCCTCCTGGTTCAAAGCATTGCAGGACCCCTGGAGACCAGAGAGGCTTCTGTAGGTGCTCTGCAAAGCTCTGGATTGGGGGGGGGGGCAGAGTGCTTTTCTGGTGCATTCTCTCCCCTGGCAGGTCTGCCCCATGACGCGCCATGGCCCGTTGCATATATCTCTATTACGAGAGCATCCTCAGCAGCCCTGGGGTGAGTGATGAGGTGTTGATGCAGGCTGACAGGTGGATGGAAGGGCTCCGCCATGAGATTGATCCTGCCCCGTTGCCAGGTAACCAAGAGCGGCAGGCAGAGTTGTCAGGAGAGATAGAGCGGACTGCAGAGGCTGGCAGAGGCTGAGACCCCGGGATGGCAGACCTCCCCTCTTGTGGCCATCCACATCCCAACAGAGTGTGTGTGTGTGTGTGTGTGTGTGCGCGCGCGCGCTCTTGCATGTGTGTGTGAGAGTTTTTCAGCAAACTTACTCCTTCCAATGCAACTGCATTGGTCCAATTGTGAATAGGTTCTGAGTCCCACCCCATGGAATCAGTTGCATCTCCCTTTTGAAGAAGGGCTTAATCGGCCTTTTCTCCCTTTTAAGGTCACCTGGCTGCAGTGTGTGTGTTTTGTTTTGCCAGCCTAGGGTGAATTTTGTTGTGCCAAAGAGCTTCACCTGATGCTCCACCAGTCTGCTTGGATTTATGCAGGACACACTGCAGTGCCCTGCAGCCTGTGGCACCCATCAGAGCTGACTTTCAGCACCAGGATGCAAGCCTGGAATGTGGGAGAAGAGAAGCTGCTGTGCCTAAGCATGTGCAGAGGGCATTTGCCTCCTGCAGTCATTAACTGCAGCCTATAATTTGCAAGGGAGGTTCTCTGTTCTTTAACTAGATGTCTTTTGCTCTGGTGGGTAGATCTTGAGGTTATGGGGGGGGGGACACTAAAGCCTGCACGATCTTCCCTTCTCAAGTCCCTGGTGTATATGGGCGGGCAGTGGGGAGCTCCTGGTATTGGCGGCTGGGCTAGCACCCCCTGGAAGCAAGCACATTATCACTGGGGTGGGGCGGGTGTCATCCCAATCCCTGTGCTAGCTACAAATAACCATCCACTTCATTTGGGTTGCTGTGAGTGAAACAGAAAAGCCAATAAATGTCAACTGGGTGACTGAGGTTTCATGGTTGTTTGCTGCCCTGGTCACTCTGAGTGGTGGTGGGGCTTCAGCAGAGAACTCCCAAGCAATGGGCATGAGAGAGTCACATGGGGAGAGGTTTGGCAGCTGCATGTGGGCTTTTCACCTGAATACCTCAAGCCGTCCTGGCACCCTTCCCACTGGGTGGGAGTGGGGAGGGCCAGGTTCTCTTCCTGTGGGTTCTCACTCTCAGCTGCAGGGCCAGCTTGGAAGTGATGACATTAATTGTGTGAATAAAATTAACACCTACTTTTCCCCCCCTGTGTAAATATCAGCTGGTGGGGAAGGTTGAGCAGCCTCATGGGGTTTTTAACTCTTGTCTTCCCTGCCATGGGCTGATGAAAATCCCCTCTCTGAAATGCCAATTTGCATTTCAAGGGAAGGCACTGTTTGGTACTAATGAGGCTTTCCCTTGAAATGCAAATCAAAGCTGTGGACCAGGGGGTTTTGTGGGACAGGGGGATAAAGAGTTAAACTCCCTCCCCACCTCTCTATGGTGCTACTTACATAACAAAAAAGTGTATGCTAATTGCATTCACACAATTAACATCTTGTCTAGGTTGGCCCCTGTAATAGCAGCCCACCTCACAGGATTGTACTGTACAGGGTGGAAACCCAAGAAATGCCATTAAAAAGTTCTGCCTTTTCTCGTTAGAGGGGAGAATTCTTGGTGTGTTCATATTATTAGAATTAATGACCATTAATTCTGACTGTTATCTAACACTGAACACATAGAGTAGCCAGTGGTCTGCCAGGCTCAGTCTTAGAAGGCTATATCTGAGGGAGGGGGAATCAGACCATGTGCCGAGTGCATTTTCCTTACTACGTAGGAACTAAAATGTGTCCCAGATAATTTAGGTTCAGAGTTCCGCTTCTGCCACTTGTGGTTTTCAAGTAGACATAAACACTAACTGCTCTTTCTTCGGAAATGACAGGATGTGTGTAAAAATTTAAAAACAGATCTGGAAGATCCACGACTTAATGCCCAGCTTGGCCATTGACAGGCAGGGAAGATGTCTGCCTTCTTCCACACGTAAAATGGGGATGGTTTTGTAACATCTGTTTTAGCAAACAGTATTTATATCCCACCTTTCCATAGTGAAAATAACACGTTGTGAGTGTTGTGGGTATGGCTGGCAGGGGATGCTTTTGGGAAGCCTGAAGGGATGCCTCTCTCCCCTCATAAATGACCCTAAAGAAACTTCTGCTAACCCCACTGGAGGCCTTTCTGTGGCTGAGGAAATTTCTGGATACAAAAGTTGCCTTAGAGCTAGAAATCTAGCCCCAAGCTGAAAATCCTCCTTATCCCTGGGAGGCATCATGGTATCACATTGCTTGTAATCTTGAGTCAGAAAAGCAGGAGTTGCATGAATTGGCCTTCAACAAAACTGCAGCTATTTTGTTGGGCTGTTTAACACAGGTTGAGGCCTGCTGGTTGTCACTCCCATTTCTCTGCTTAGGAAGTGAGGACATTAGACTTGACAAGTTTTCTGACACAGGACAGGCAAGGCAGGCAGGAAATAAAGTTCCCTCGCTGTGCTGAGGTAGCATCCATTCTCCCCACCCTTGCACTCCAACTGTTGGGGTGTCAGTACAGGCACAAGTCACTTAGCTGAGGAAAGGCTGTCACAGCATTCACCATCTCTGGCCTTTCATTGTCACACAGGAGGGCGGAAGAAAACCTTGTCGAGTGAGGGGCCATTTTGTTGCCTTGCTGCTGCCCACAGAAGACGGCAGCCATCTTGAGACAAGCTAATTGCTCAGAGTCTTATTGCTGTTTGGTTTGGGGTTCCCAAGTGACTAGTCCTGGTCCCTTCCCCAGGAGATAAAAAACCAAAAACCTGCAGGCAGACCTGCTTCTCTGCTTTTGAGATTCGATAAATACCGCAAGTGGAGCTAAACCTGGTGATCGATGCACCTCAGAAAACCCGTTCAGAGCATCAGCTGCAGGGCCTGGTTTGGAGGTTGGGCAGCCTGAAACCGTTTTCCAGGGTGCTGGGATGCAAAGGGCAGGACTTGCAAGCCATTGGAGGCGGCAGCCATTTTGGTGCCTTGGCAGCCATCTTGGAGCAGACAAGAGGCCTGCCTTTCTCTCTCTCTCGCTCTCTGGCCTTGCACGGTCCATTAAGCGCTTGGCTGTGGGGGCCCTCAGGCCAGCCAGCCGTGGCTGCTCGCTCGCTCGCTCACATACAGGAGTTATTGTGCCAGCCAGCCGCCAAGGCCCGCGTGCTGCTGCTGCGGCTGCTGCCACCACTGCCTCCCTGTATCCTGGGGTCTGGGCTTACTTCTAGCCTCGTAAATCCATTTCTCCTTCGCTTCCTCCTCCTCCCTTCCCCCCCCCCTTCTCTTTTAATTTCCAGCCTCTGTGAGTGACATAAATCTCTCCCTTAAGTAACTCCGGCGTGCCAGCAGGCCTCGACAGGGCTTAGCGAGAGCTACAAGGCAGCAGCCACCTCATGCCAGTGAAGGCATCAAGTCAAGCAGGGGGTGGAGGCAGTCTCTCTTTCTCCCGCTCTGGTCTCAGCCTTCCATGTCGTGCCGTGCCACCCATCTTAAGACACTGCTTTCTGCCATCGCTTTGTCTCTCCTCTTTCCACTTCCCATAGTGTGTGTCTGTGAAACTGGGAGAAGTCAGTCGCGCCTAAATTGTTCCACCTATCTCCCCTGCTTCCTGTCACTTGCCATGCTTGCTTGGATTCTTTGTCGGCCTCCCCAAAATTGCCTGATCTGCAGTGGGGTGTGTGAGCCCACCCCCCAAACAAAGCCATATAGGAGCAGAAAGCTGCAAGGGCCACCCCCACAGCATCTGCTCCAGGGATGCCCCCCTCTGGGTATGTCCACCTCCCCGCCTCTGTCACCCAGAGGGGAGAATGTGGAGTTCGTGGGGGCTGCTGCTCCTTTTCCTTCCCCCTCCTCTTTCCCTGCTTGTGTGTCTGGAAGTGGGGGGCAAGTAAGCAAGCAGAGACTGAAAAGAGGAGAGCAAGGAGGCTCTGGGGTTCTGTAGGGGAGTGGTCCTCTGCAACCTGACAGTGCCCACAGGAAAGTGCCTTGGTGCGAAGCAGAACAGGTGAGGTAGGGTGGCACTGAGGACCCAGCCTCAGAAGATATTTCTTTCTTTCTGACAGAGGTGGAATTGGCTGCTGGAATTCATGTCCCTGGAAGGCAGCAAGGGTCTGTCGTTGAACAAAGGGTCGGCAGAGGGCTGGGTGATGTTTAATTTTTTTAGGAGGTGCCAGGAGCTGCAGCAACTTGTCACCTCAAGTGGCCTGGCCCCTTCAGCAGCTGTGACCTGGCGGAGATGGATTGCTCTGGAATCGTTGCCCAGCAGAGAGCAGAAGGTGGTGGCGGGTGACCCAAGGCCACCCTTGAAGGCAGCTGCTGTTGCTGCCATCCCTGGGCACCCCTCCTCCTGCCCCAAGGCATGGGCTCCTTACTCAATTTTTTTTTCTGAAAGCATTCTGCACTTGGACCTTTCAAGAACCTGGTCTGGTCTCATCATCATAGAGCTCCGCAGTTGTGGGAACCAGCTCAGTTTTGGGGGCAGACATCCAGGTGCCCCACTCATCAGAGTGAGCAGGAAGGCTCTCCAACACAGCAGGGCTTGCATATACCACATTTTTACTTGGCTGAAGTACACACACGTGACCATCTGGAGTGTGTGGGTTGTGTGCATATGGCACCTTTAAGGCCAGAGTCTAAAATGATTCAACTGCACTATTGCATCCCAACACCGCCCAGCCTTCAGACAACGGCTCGTCTAAGTAGTCAGTGTAGCATCTTGGAAGTACCTCAATCCTGTCTCGTTTCCTCCTTCCACCCCAACATTTCCTGCTTGCATTGGGAAGCCTCTGCAGTTCAGTGGGATGCTCCTGTGTGTCATGACATCGCCGGGAAATGCAGATTAGGAGCTTTGCTTTGATCTGAAATGAAAGTGGGTGTCTTGCCAGTGGCTCACAGGCCATTTTTAACGGCCTGAGACGCCATTTGCTGCCTGTGGGTTTTCCGGCACCCAGGAGCCCTGCAGCCAAGGTAGTGTTAGAAGTTGTCGAGCCCCCATCCTGATGAGTCAGCAGTGCCAGCACATGGCTGTCTCTGTGATAAGGACTGCTACATATTGCTCACCTCTCCAGGTAGGGCTCACCAGCCTTCCCCTCCTTGAACTACAGGGGTTGAGGGTGGGCATTAATAAAACGCACATGCCCCAGCGCTCTAATAATCTGGGCTTAATGCAATAATTACATGCATGGCTCTAATAAGCAGCGTGAGCACACACAGCCAGCCAGCCAGCCAGCCGCTCCCACCGCGTGGTATTAATCACTGCTTAGCATAATAAGCCCTTAATAATGTGTGTGTGTGTGTCCCCCCTCCACTTTTCCCCACCTCCCAGCTGCAAAGAAATACACTGCATTTCTGGGATTTTCAGTAAATGGTAGGTGCTGTGCTGATGCTAGAAGGTTAGGATGCCCATAATAGAAGAGCATCTTTTATCCTGCTGGCTGTGGGACTTTGTTCTGTGATACTAAAAAACATGGCGCCCTCCTACACTGGCAAAAATCCTGATCAAATTTGCAGATGACACCAAACTGGGAGGGGTGGCTAACACCCCAGAGGACAGGATCACACTTCAAAACGACCTTGACAGATTAGAAAACTGGGCCAAAACAAACAAGATGAATTTTAACAGGGAGAAATGTAAAGTATTGCACTTGGGCAAAAAAAATGAGAGGCACAAATACAAGATGGGGGACACCTGGCTTGAGAGCAGTACATGTGAAAAGGATCTAGGAGTCTTGGTTGACCACAAACTTGACATGAGCCAACAGTGTGACGCGGCAGCTAAAAAAGCCAATGCAATTCTGGGCCTCATCAATAGGAGTATAGCATCTAGATCAAGGGAAGTAATAGTGCCACTGTATTCTGCTCTGGTCAGACCTCACCTGGAGTACTGTGTCCAGTTCTGGGCACCACAATTCAAGAAGGACACTGACAAACTGGAACGTGTCCAGAGGAGGGCAACCAAAATGGTCAAAGACCTGGAAACGATGCCTTATGAGGAACGGCTAAGGGAGCTGGGCATGTTTAGCCTGGAGAAGAGGAGGTTAAGGGGTGATATGATAGCCATGTTCAAATATATAAAAGGATGTCACATAGAGGAGGGAGAAAGGTTGTTTTCTGCTGCTCCAGAGAAGCGGACACGGAGCAATGGAGCCAAACTACAAGAAAGAAGATTCCACCTAAACATTAGGAAGAACTTCCTGACAGTAAGAGCTGTTTGACAGTGGAATTTGCTGCCAAGGAGTGTGGTGGAGTCTCCTTCTTTGGAGGTCTTTAAGCAGAGGCTTGACAACCATATGTCAGGAGTGCTCTGATGGTGTTTCCTGCTTGGCAGGGGGTTGGACTCGATGGCCCTTGTGGTCTCTTCCAACTCTATGATTCTATGATTCTATGAAAACTGGCCCCATAAAAATATCCTTTCAGATGTTCTGCTAAGATATCCTGGGTTGTGAGTAAGAGAGGAAAGGAGCAGCCAAGGGGGACAGGAGGGAGCAGCACATCCCTTTTGGGGGGGCCCTCCAAGGTCAGGGGCAGCAAATGCCCTGCTGCTGCGACTCCCGCCACTGCTACTGTTGAGCCTTGCCCCATCTGCCTCTAGCAGAGAAGCGGCAGTGCCATCAGGGCCAATTTTGGGTAAGATCGGGACAATCTTGGATGATTTCACCCCCAAAACTGCTGCAACACTGCCCAAAATCAATGTCGATGGCAGCAACACTTTTCTGCCGATGGCAGAGACAGCAAGGCATCCATCGGTGTGCCATCTGGAGCACTTCTGCCGCCTGAAGCAGCAGCCTCACCTGCCTCATGGCTTGGCTGGCTCTATTCATGGCACAGTGCAAGGTGCAAGGAGCTGGCTTTTGGAGGAAGGTAGGAGTGTGTTGTCAGAATGTAGAGTGAAAAGTCCAGATTCTATCAGGAATATTTCTTGCTAATTTCTATAAAAACAGGGCTGCCATACTTAGGTGATGAATTGGTTAGACTGATTTGTTTTAAAAGGTTTCCCTGATTCATTGGGCAACAGGTTTGAAATGTTTTACATTGTTTTTAATACAGCTGTGTACACCTACACAGTATTCAGGTGGTTTGTGCCACCTTAGAAGAGGGCTTCCCCCCTGCCCCCACCCCCAGTTGTCTCCCACAGCCAGGATGCCTCTTCTTACAAAGCCAGAACATTTCCCTTAGATTTGGGATGATGTACCCATGTGACGTGTTGGGTGTACTTAATTTGAAACAAAGCATTCACTCTTTATCTTCAGAATTAATATTCATATAGAGATTTGTGCCTATTTAATTGATTAATGCGGCATTAATTAACATTCCTAAGAATTAATCAGCTAAGATTTCTTTTAGTTAAAAGAGTGAGGTGCTGGGGTCTGTTTGGAAGCTGTTCCTGGGAAGCCAGATTCCCCAAGGCCACATGTGTGGAGGCTGGCTGACATTCACAAGTGATACAAGAAAGGCAGTCTGCACATGCTCTGTGTCACTGTAATGTTTGTATTCTGAATATGAAGATTGACTTTGGGAAATAGGTTTTGTGTAGAAATGATTGGACATGAAGCACCACCTGGGCTCTGTGGCAGGAAACTGGAAACATCTAAAATTTTCTGGTGTAGACAGCCGCCAGTTAAGGTGGGGACAGGGATGGGGAAATGGGTGGTGTGAATTCCCCTGCCTGGCTAAAGGAAAGAACCTCTGCCAGTACTCAGTTGCTCCACTGGGAGCCGGTTGTTACTTAGGGTGACAGCCAGCTTGAATTGTGACCGTGTGTGCTCTGGGCGCCCATAACTCATCTCGAGCTCTTTATAACCACATAAGCACCCTTGCTCAGAAGGAACAGCCCATGATGAGTTATGGACTGATGAAAAAATGCTCCCAAAGAGGAAGCTCGTGCATATTATGCATAGGCAGGAGGGATGCATACAGCTGGGCCAAAGTGGACCCCAGTTCCAAGGTTTCCGCTGAATGGCTTTTCTCTGAACAGGCCACTGAGCTTGTCTTGCATACGAAGTGTGTGCTTTCTTCGGCTCTCGCATTGCCAGGTTATTAAACTAGACTCTGAGAGGCGGGGGCATGTGGGGGACAAGTGCTCTTGAGATAATAGGGAAGGGATTTGGGCTGCAATCCGAAGCAAGGCCCATCAAAGTCAATGGGGCTGTACTTCTCTGTAGCCAGGCAAAGGACGGCACCGTTGGTGCCTGAAACTGGAGAATGCGGTGGTAGAGTTTCTGTTTTGCATGAAGAAGGTCCCAGGCTTGATCCGTGTTGGCATCTGCAGGTAGGGTTGGTAATTGTCCTCTGCCTGAAACTCTGGAGAGCCAGTGTCTATCAGGGCAGGCAGTACTGATCTAGAGGGATCAAATGTCTGACTCAAGGCAGCTTCCTTCATTCCTGTGACTCCCTGGCATATTACATTGCGTCTGGCAACTGTGAATGTGGGAAAGGGAGAGGTGTAGCTCACACACACACACACACCCCACCCCGCCCCACACACAAAAATTTCTACTCCACAGCCCAACTCCTACACAGGTTGCTTCTCACCCTGCAGCTCTTCTGCTCCTTTCCAGAGAGGCGGCTGCAGAAGTGGATTAATTACCGCTCTGCTGCAAATGAAATTAAGCAGCCCTGATCGTTAGCTTATTGATGAGGCAAACGAGATTAGGCAGCGCGCTGTCAATCTGGGCTGCACCAGGAACTGGATTAAGGGAGCTCTGATTACTCAGAGCTGCAGCAAGTGAGCTGGTGAGAGCAGAGCAAGGAGGGCGAGAGGTGAGGGCCCCAAGCTGAAGCGGGGATACCTGAAAGCAGCACAGAGGAAGGAGGAGGCAGTGGAGTGAGCCTTCTCAGGACCCTTTGGGGCAACATCTGTCTTCCATCCCCTCCCCTGGTCTAGAATCGCCTGCAAGAGTTGGCCCGTTTTGCACCAAACCTGGAAGCAGACCTCCAGGCCAAGCCAGGACAACAGAAATCTAGCAGGAAGATCATGCGGGAAAGACTGTCTTTCCGCTGCTGCTACCATCTCATGGAGAGGTGGCCCTGTTTGCCAGCCACATCCTGCTTAGTCCTAAGCACCTGACAGCCAGCTGGTTGTAGGGTGTTTGGGAGCCAGCGTGCCAAAGCTGGTCTATGCGGTGACCCACGGACAACTTGGCCGACCCCTGCAGAAAGCCGGGTTGAAGTCACTGCCCCCCCAAGCTCCATAAAGAGGGAGGAAATGAGTGGAGTGGGTGCCGAGGGAGTGAGGTGATGCTTTGGCCCTACCAGTTGGACCACTTCCCATGAAGGAAGTGGATGGGGCTCTCTGCAACTCAACAAAGGCTTCTGCCACTGCAAAACACCCTCTGGAGAACTCTCGGGAGAAAAGCCACTCAGCCCAAGAGTGTTCTTGGTTCCTGATGGCACCTCTCTGCTTGGGGAAGAGGCCACAACTCTGTGGGAGAGCATATCTGGAAGGTTCCACGTTCAGCATCTGGCACCTCCTGTGCAAAACAGGACTCTGCTCTCCCCAGTTAGTCACAATGGGACACCAGTAGGCATTTCCCTCCCCTTGTGAATAGTAGTCAATAGGGGGTGAAGGTGTTGGAGGGATGTCTCCAATTGTGGCCATGGCAGGCTGGGTGGGGGGGGTGCTTTTTAAAAAACCCGCCCAGCCCCATGACCCCCCGGCTCAGCATTCCCCACTCCCACACTACAACAGCTCTGGTTTTAAAAAGAAGTCAGGAGCGCAAGAACATGACTCCATCCGCTTGGCCTGAGGCCTGGTCTCTTACTCTCTCTTGGCTGCCAAGCAGGATTAGGAAAAACCCAGGTCAAGATTTGTTGTTTGGTTTCTAATTGGGTTCTATCCTACCCTTCAGCGTGCAACAATATTTCCAAGGTGGCTTACAGCATAAATTTCAAAACAAAAGCAAGGGACATCAGGTAGGCAGAACTACAGGAAGATAATGGTCAGGAAATAATATCTTTTCCTACACTGTATTCTCTTATAGTCCACTTATATCATGTTAATACACTAAAACACACTCTCAGGCTTCCCAGTGACTGAGGAAGCAGTCAGCGTCTCCTCCAATATAAAATGAAAGCCTCTTCCCATTGGTGATGCAGTGACTTCACTTCTGCTGCCTTTCTCCTTCCTTGGGTCAAATGATGGCCGCTTGTTCGCTAAAGCATTCCTGTTTATTATTTTTCATGGATCATTTCGTGTTTTTTAAATTGTTTATAAATTACACAAGGTGACGGTTTATTTCTTAACTTTTTAAAAATACATCCTGTGTTGCGTGCATCTTTGTAACTTCTTTATTTGGCACAAATACAAAAATAAAAAAACATTTTTTTAAAAGAAGACTAGTGAAAAAATATAATAAAACAGCAGAACTTGAACAATTTCCATTATAAATTCAATCTTGTGGAAATAAAGCAGTATTTCATTGTGCAAAAGAGACAGCAAATGTCCCTGGGGAAAGCATTCAACAAATCAGGAACCCCACCAAGAAGCCTCTCTCCCAGTCACCACCTGCCTCACTGTAGATAACTAAAGTGACAGGCAGGCTCCTCTGGAGGTTGTTCACCACTGGGTTCCTGGGCTGGCAGAGGAGCACCCTAAACCCAAGACTGCATTTTAGAATGCCCTAACTTGTTCCCTTTCGAACCTCAAACACTCCAACTGGGCAAACCAGATCAGACCTCCTATTTCCCACCACCAACAGGCCAAATGGGGAGACCTGTGCCACAGGGAACAGGCCACTGCTCCCCCTTCCTAGTAACACTGATTATTAACATGTCCATTGCAAACTCAACAGGAGTGAAAAGAGTTGGGTTTCTCTTTCTCAGCAGGGCTTGTCTGGCTGCTGTCAGTGGCACAGCCTTGTTAACTGTGGGAAAAACTGAGTTAAGGTGCAGGAGACATGGCTGTCAGCTGCTATAGGCACAGTTCTTACTTTGCAGGGTTCATGTGTCTCGGGAGTCTTACCTTTTTAAAAATGGTGGGAGCCAGGGCCAGTGGGCCAGAGATGTGCTCATCACCATAGATGCCTGGCTGCAACAAAGTCCCCTTGACCCCTGCTCCTGCCTCCCCAGCCTCTGCTGGAATTTGCCCCTCTGACCTCCCAGCTAACCCCTGCTCTGACTCCATTCTCCTTCTCTCCCCTCTGTCACCTCCTCACAGGACCAGGGAACAGTTGGGGTCATTTTCAACGTGGGCACGGACGACATCACCATCGAGGAGAGCAACGCCATGGTGAACGACGGCAAGTACCACGTGGTGCGCTTCACCCGGAGCGGTGGCAACGCAACGCTGCAGGTGGACAATTGGCCTATCAATGAGCGATACCCCGCAGGTAGGGACTGGGAGGCAATGCCTGCCGTGCCCCTCATCCTGTCTCCCCCACACCATGGAGGTCGGAACCACCCTGGCCCTCTGAGCATTTCCACCAAGCAGTGAGGTGGGCGGATGGGCAGGGTCCTTTTTGCCAGCCCCTGGTCAGCAGGGTCTTTGGCCATTTCCATTAGCACTTATCCAGGAACAGGAGAAGTCTCTGTCCCCAAGAAGAAAAGAATGTCAGGGCTGGGGTTCTTATGAAGCTACTGCCAGGTCAGGCTGTCTGGCCCAGCAGTGTCTCCCCAGTAACTGAAGCAGAGCGCATTCCCTTCCATCACTTGTTGCTTGCTCTGTTTAATTGGATATGCTGCCGCCGTGGGACTTTTGTCTTCAAAGGAGGTTCCCTGCCACTGAGCTGGGGTCCCTCCCCACAGGGAAGTATCTCAGGTACAGGCTTTCCTTTCCCCAGGACTTGTTCAGAATTTGAACCTAGGGCCCCTCACACCTTAAGTAAGACTCTTTCCCCTGGACCAGCGAACCCTAGATCTTCTTGGTACAAGTGGGGGTAGCCATTCACAGGGGTCGTGAGGAAAAGTAGCCAGGAAGACGGGTGGTCCCTGCAGGAATGAAGAGGTGTGTGCCAGGAAGGGATAGATAGGGGAATTTGTCGCAAGTTTGCTTATTTTCAAAAGGCAAGCAGAAAAATCTAAACATCAGTTGAGCTCTGGAGCCCTTTCTCCACATGTGGAAGAAAAGGCTGGTGATGCCCAGTTCTCTGCCAGGGTCCAGCTGTCCTTGCCAGTCTGCCACATAGGCAGTCAGCCAGCTTCCTCTGGGCACAACTGAAGAGGGCTGGAGAGAGAGCTTGAGAAAATCAAGAAGGGGTTTCAGCCAAGAGCCAGGGTGGAAGTCCCCTTGCGCTTCTTCCTCCATCTTCTCTTTCACTGTTTGTAGCAGTCTAGGCCCCAGCCCAGCTGCCCTGTCTGGCTGTCAGTACAGCAGCCATTTTCTTTCGTTTGTGCTGTCTCCTTTGTTCTAAAGCCTGGGAGGTGGGCCGCTCACTCGTATTTTTGCAGGTGGAAAACTGAGGCGGGGGGGGGGTTGGGTGAGAGAGTGATGTCTCGGAGTTGGACTAGGATTTGAAACTGGATCCTAAGTCTATAATTTTCCCCCTTATTTATTTTTTCAAAAAACCCACCCTTCCACCCGCCCCTCTGGGCCCTTGACATTCTGTTAGCCGCTGGCATTTTTCTGCTATCAAATAATTTTTACAGCCCTTTTCAGCAAGAGAGAAGTGCTTTGAGCGTATCTCATTCTAATCTCCTTTATTCTTTGAAAAGGTTGGCAATTGCAGAAAAGGTCCGGGTCCTTTGCACACAATGTAGATGCCAGGAAATGAAAGAGGACACCGGAGCAGGGAGGGGGGAGTCAATAACGGAGGGGGGGCAGCAACAGGGTGAAGACTAGAGGGGAGAGCTGTGGAGAGTGTGAGGGGCAGAAAGGGGAGCCCCAGCAGACACCCACCTTCCCATGATGAGCCTCCTTTCTTGCCTGTCACAGCCACAGCAGCCCAGTGCTCTGCCTCCGAGGCTGGGAGGGGCAGCATGAGCAGACTGGATCTTGGAGCGTGAGCAGAGATGCAGGCGGGTTCCGACCTCCATTGAGCCAGGGTGGGGGTGTCTCAAAGTGTGGGGTGGGGCGCCTGGGAGACCAGGGGGAGCTGGGGTTTTCATGGCTGCATTTGTGCCTGGCAGTGCAACCAGCCTGGAAGGGCCTTCGTTCAAGATCCATTTCCTTCCATCGTTTGGTGGCTGAATCACACACAAGCGCGGCGGCTTCTCCCTTCCCGCCAGGAGCCAGCAGGAACCATAGAACAGCGGGGCGGGGGGAGTGAGGGGAGGGCAAAACCTAATCAAGGTCATTAGTGCCGCAGGCAGGCAAGGCAGGGAGAGCTCCTGCCCGCCTGGGATTTGCCAGCCACTTTGATCCAGCTCCCCTCCATTGCCCCCCCTCGACAAAGTGCCTCTCCCCAGCCTGTCGTCCCGCTGGCCTGATTGTGCAGTCTCTTTGATGCCCAGCGCTGCTGCAGAGAGTGGAGCGCAGCCTCTTCTAGCCAGGAGCTGCCGCCACAGCTCAGGCATGCACCAAACTGCACACCAGGGGCCGCACACCAGCCTTACGGAGGTAGAAGCTATGTTCTACTGAGTCTGGCCAAGGGTCCATCTAGCACTGACTGGCAGCAGAATCTCAGGTTTCAGGTGGGAAAGCTTTCCCAACCACACCTGGAGATGCCGCTGGGGACTGAACCCGGGATCTTTTGCATGGAAAACAGATCCTCGACCACTGAGCCCTGGCCCTTCCTCCCCACTGTGCTGTGGATCCTCTGTCCGCTGCACAAGTAGCCATGAAGCTGTTACAGGTCTTGAGAAAGCAGCAAGGCACACACTTTGTGGGTCTTTGCACTCCCCCCACACCTGTGCTTTGACAGCCATTGCAGGGAGCTCTGCAGCTCAGATGTTGCTGGCACCTACGCCTTTCTTGGGCTCCACAGGCACCCTGAGACAAGCTGCAGTTGGGCTTTCGGCAGATCATCATCCCTCACTGCTTTTTAGGGGCCTCCTTTCCATCTGGGGCCACTTCCTGCAATACCCCTTATTAAGCTGCTTTGGCTTTCCACCCTTGGGTGCTCAGGGCCACACTCTCCGACATGGAGGTCACCTTTCGCCCGGTGCTAACTCAGCCTGGAGGCCACACAATGCCACTGGACTGTCTTCGCTGTTCCCCTGTGAAAACCTGGGAGCTGCCCTCTTGCACTGTCGTGTAGATTCTGCAACGCTGCATTTCAAAGTGGCCATCCTGCGTTTTTGAATCAAGCCCAGAAGACCAGTTTTTTCTCAAGAGGAAAGGACACATGAGGCTCTTGCTTTGCAGAACATTTATATCGTCGTTCAGGAATCCAAACCTGTGGGCATGAGAAGGCATCATGCAAGTCAGCCCTCAGAAGTAGTAAGGGAGGTGGTGAAACTTACAGAACTTTGAGCCTGGTGGAATTCTTTGTTCTGCCAGAGGATTGCAGCCTCCATGGGGCACTTTGGTTAGTCTGCAGACTTGGTGAGAACCAAGTGAGAGGTACCAGTCCTCCCAAGAAGCACACCTTCACCCGCCTGCGCCAGTGGACACGCTGACTGACAACTTGGCTCTCTAGGCCATTAAGAAACCCAACGCAACAGTTTAAGGCTGCCAAGGAGCCTGACAGCTCTCTCTGCCGCTCACTCGGACCCAGCCAGAGAGACAACCCAAACCCCATCCTTGGAAGCCCTTTATGGAGGAGGAAGGGTCCCACCCCCTGCCTTCAGAGGAGGCAAATGGGGAGAAGCCCTATACTCCCTCTCCCCGGGACTTGCTCTCCGCAGGCATACCTTGTGTTACCTTGGAAGATGCCAAGCAGCGGGCACAGGTCTCTTTTGCCGCCATTGTCTGGAAGAAAAGCAGGAGTGGCAGCTGCTAGGCGTCCATGGGCTCTGGAGTTGGTGGGCTGTATGACTCTCCCTCCCCCAGTTAAATATAGAAGTCCAGCTCTCTCTCCTTTTGGCACTTTTTCCCCATGTCCCAAATGCTTTACCATTCTTGTTTCTCGATGGCTTCGGAATGAAGAGTGTTGAAAAGGCAACCTGTTTTTAAAACAATAAAGAACCTCAGCTGAAGATAACGTACCTGTTTTTAAAAATTAATAGCGCTTTACTTACGGAGTGTTTGCTGTGGGGTCCTTTGGATTATCTAAAAAGAGAGGGTCCCAAACCTTTGAATTTCTGGTTGCAAGTAGGGTGCAATAGGAGGAGGTAGGATCTGGGGCCCATGTCTTGGGATGCAGAAACTGGAAAAGGAAGCCCAGGCTTTAATAACCAGCAGTTGAGTTACAGAATCCCCACTCAGGGACACAATCGGGATCAATGTCTGAGGTTTCCTTGGGGGAATCTTTTTGCAGTTTTGTGAAAAACCAGGTAATAATCAAACCAGTGAATGAGGTTCAGCCTTCTGAGGGAGGAAAAAGTACTAAATCTGGCATGGAGGCCCTATTTGCTGTAAACAACACATTCAGTGGGCATTCCCATGTCTCTGATAGCTCCTTTTCTTGGAAAATAAGCAAAGGGTCGGTGGGGAAATTCATTTTTAAAAGCTGCAGGTTTTCTTTCTGTCTGTTTTGATCCAGGTGTGTGTATGTAATATAGAAACCATTATTTAAATTAACCGTGATTTCAAAAGATTAAGCAGGGTACCTTGGACTCTCCATGAATGAGGTTTCAACCTTCTGTTTCTTGTGAGAGTCTCCTAAAAACAAAATACACCCATTCACCTGGGAGTTGGCCTTCTCATCTTCATTAGGAAGAGTACACTTAGCCTTCTGCAGGTGCTTCTTGATCCAGGAAAAGGGAGCAAGGACGCTTGGGCCCATGAGTTAAGGGGCAGCTGTCTGGAATGAGGGGCCCTCCTCCACTCACAGAGGCTCCCCAGGTTTTTCAGGGCCTTTGAAAACTCCAGGGCAACCTCCAAAAGGAGACCAGGAAGACTGTCACGCCAGACAGTGTGGAGAGGGCAAGGGATAGCTACATTCATTCCTGCTTTCCCCTCAAAAGGAACTCAGATACATATAAATATATATATAAAGCTGTTGTTCTCAAATATTGTCCCCATTTTACAGATGATAGAAACTGAGGCCCATGAGTTCATAACCAAACAGAGGTAGGATTAAGTAGAGGGCAGAACCCGCTAGCCACATTCCAGAAGTCCCTAGGGTGAGGGCACATATGTGTGCCATTTGCTTTCTTTATTTTATTGCCCCAAATTTGCTGGAGGTGGCAGCAGTATCTCCTTTTTCTTTGCCTGTTCTTCCTGGCTGCCTCTCTCCTCTGCCACCAGGGTTTTCCTCTTCAGCGGTTTGGCTTTTTCCTTCCTTCCTTGTACATAAAAGAAACCCACTTCGCCTGCGCTCTCCTAATGACAGACAGCTCATCCAAGGCCGGGGATGGCTTTTAAGGCTCTCAGTCGATTAACTGCCTTGCCCTTAAACGATTGATTGGTTAATTAACCAATTAAAATAAATATTACTGTTATCAAAATCCAGGTGGTATTTTGAGACTCTTTTTAAACGAAGCTAATAATCCCTCTTGACAAAATACCACCGAGGCAATTCGCTTAAAAGCGTTAGGAGGAAAATCCTGTGGCACTCAGGAGCTCCAAAATCAAGCGATGGCACCAAATATTCCTGTTGATTCTGAGCTCCCTTTTCATGCAGAAGGTGCTGCACGCTAGTTAGAAATCTGAATTTCTGATCTGCGGTTTAACGTTTCTGTGAAATTCAGCCCCACTCGACAGCTGTAGAAGAGTGACCCACGGGGCTCAATCCTGAATGCTGATTTTTATGTCAGCCTCTGAGTACCTGCAGAGTGCATTTACCTTTTGAATAACTACAACCAGTCTTCACACATCTGGCGTTAGAGCAGAGGAAAGCAGATGTCAGTCTTCTGGGATCTGATTTGCTTTTTAAATAGAACCAAAAGATCTAACAGCAGGAGCCTGGTGCAATGTAGTAACCCAGGGTAGGGGGAGCCAATTACTTTAAATTCAGAAACTGGGCAGGTCTTCATCCTAATAATTTATTTTCAGCATCAGAATGGAGCTTACAGTCCCTTTTCACAAAAATCTGCTCCTGGATGCCGTCATTCCCCACTCCAAATTTTCATTTCAGCAGCGTAATTGGGGTGGGTGGTAGGAGAGCAGAAGCCTTTTCTGTTAAAACAGTCAGGAGCCCTTGTGTCTCTACTGCACATCAGCCAGAGATTTATTTGTTTATTTCATTTCTATCCCACCTTTTTCTCCCAAGGAGCTCAAGGTGTGGCACACGTGGTTCTCCCCTTCCTTTATTCACCACAACAACCCTGTGAAGTAGGTTAAGCTGAAGATGAGTGGTGAGCCCAAGGTCACCCACTGAGCTTTGTGGCCAAATTGGGATTTGAACCCTGCTCCCTCCCAGGTCCTTGTCTGACACACTATCCCCTGCACCACCACTGGCTTTTAGATCTGCCTCCCCCCACCCCCAGATTAGAGAACTGCCAACACACAGGGTCTGGCCCTGCCAATTGAATCCATTTCAAACCAGCTGCAGTGCTTAGTCTCAATGTGCCTTCTCCCCTTAAAACACCCAAGTGTCCGGTGTGTGTGTGTGTGTTATTGTCCAGTTCCTCTATTCCCCTTCCCTGCTTCATGCCCAGTGCTGCAACTCACCATTTCCACAGACCCCTCCTCAAGACCCAGCACCTTGACAGAGGTGGAGCTCCTGACATCCTAAGATCCAGCTGCTGAAGCGATCTGCCCCTGTTCAAAGCTTTTGCTGGGATACCAGGGGTGGGGGGGGGGACAAGACTGGCTAGCTTCTGGCCCCTTGCGTTGCAAGCTGGCGCCTGGTCATTTACCTTCCATCTACAAACGTGCAGAATTACGCCATGCCAAGCATTTAAATAACCCACAATGCACTGAAGGGTCTTTGTTGCCTGGTCTGCAGCTTTGTTTTCACCAACACCACCCTTCCTTACAGCAGAGCCTCTTGGTGTGTGCGGATTTTGTTGTTGTTGCTTTCCCCCCTTCTGCTCTTCCCATGGGTATACAGCGGGAGGTGGCAAGGGGGCTTTGACGTGTGTTTAGCGCACAGTCCAGCTCACGGAGCGAGGGTTGTGCAGCAAGAATCCCTCCCAAGCCGGATCCTGATTAGAGACTCGGGTCACTTTCTGAGGATGGCGTATTTTTAATTAAAAGATGTTAATCGCCTCGTTAATACAGAAGCTAATGAGAGCATGAAAAGTCCCTGACCGCCTCTAATTAGGGGCTGAATTGCAGAATGGAATGAGGAGCAAAAATGGGGAGGGGCCGCTGCCCCAGTGGAGCAGCACCCCCCCCACACACACACACCCAGCAATTGCAAATCCACCCACTCCTTGGAAAACCAGCCTTGCATTCACAGAGGCTTAAAAATCCCCCATTCTGAAATGGTTCCAAGGAGTTTTGTTTGTTTACTAACACTCTTCAGTTATTTAGATTCTTCACTGGTTTTACATCATAGAACTGTGGAGTTGGAAGGGACCCCAAGGGTCATCTACTCCAACCCCCTGCAAAGTGTGTTCATATACACTTTAGATTACAAAATGAAGATGAGGAACAGGGTCAAATTCTCAGCCACTGGTACTGAATGGTGGGGGGGGGGGACTCTCATCTTGCCACATTTCACGACAGTGGGAAAAAAACGCTGTTTCCCTTTAAAAAAAGCAAACCACTTCTTAAAGCTACCTGCTTGAACAGTTCCTCCATTCTCCTACTGTTCCGCTTCAACATTTTGGCCGAAGCCCTGAAGTGAAACAAAAGGATCCCTCCCCGTCCCAGAGCTTGTACACCTTGTCCTTTCCTCTGGGCATCCTCCTGGGCCCACCCAAAGGGCGCAGTCTGTTGTAGCCTCAGTGGGGAGCACTTTCTGCCATCTGGAAAACTGAGAGACAGAGGAGAACCAGTCTTGCTGGCCCCTTTTTACCAAGGCCAAGAAGTTGCAGAGCCAGCACCGCCAGATGATCCTCTGCGAGAGTCATCCTGCTCCCCGTTCCCACTGAACGTTGCCTGCCTCCACATGGCTGCCTTGACCCTGCTACCTTTGCCATGCTAGTTGATGGTTGATCAATTTCCCACCTGGCGCTGAGAGATGCCACCTGCCTCCTTGCAACAGCCACTTTCCTCTGCATCTGTGCACAGTGACAAAAGGCTGGGTTGATGACACTCAGTTTAAGGAAAGGAGCCAGCCTCACTCTCCGGGCATCTGCGGCCCCTGACATCTGGAGACCAGCTGTGTTTATCACAGTGCTGCTGAGTGAAAGGCGCTCTGTGCATGCTCAGACATTCCCTGCATTATGATTGCATCCAAGGTTCCAGATGCTGGAGAAGAGTTTCCTGCACCCTGGCTTGAGTGGATCCACCCTTGTTTTTTGGACTTTCTCAGCCATATCGTCTCCAGTTTTCTTCTTTGGGAAATGAATCCTGTTGGCTGATGATGGTGCAGGTGGCACCCATCACAATTGCCACAGTTTGCTTCCAGCTTTTAGGGTGCCCCTGATCCACAGACTTAACAGTTGTCAAGCACATGCCAAGCACCCAGTTCTTCCAGAAGCTGTCATCTCTTTTAGCATGCCTTTCCTCATTCATACTCAGGGTAGTGCAAAGGCTCCCACCCCCAGCAGGTAGGTCAGGCTGAGAGCCTTGCCTCTGCCATTCAGGTTGGGGCTTCATGTCCTCTTTAACAGAACTGTTTGTGTCCTTCTCAAATGTGTTTTCTTTGGGCCTGAAGGACCACTGGGAGTCATCTCAGGACACTTCTGAAGCTCATTTCACTTCCTTGGCTTCCTGCAAAGCGTCAAGGAGTTCCGGTTGTGGGGCATTTGCCAAACTCCACAGCAAGATTGCTGCAAAGATTCCCCAGGCAACTATAGTTTTGTGATGTTCTCAAGTATTCTGTTGGACACTCTAGTTCCCAAATCCCCTTTGGTTTAGCAGTGGTGACATGTAAGAGCCCTGCAGCTGGACTGGATCAAAGGGGGCCTATTTAGCCCATCACCCTGTTTTCACAGTGGCCAAACTCTAAGTAGCTAGGAAGCTAGACTGCCTCTGAGGCTGGATGTTGCACAAGAACTTCAGAAGAGCCTGCCGGATCAGGCCAAAGGGGTCCCATCTAGCTCTGAATCATGGGCCAACCAGGTGCCCCAATGGGAAGCCCCTTTAAGCAAAAGGACCTGAGTGGCAGAGCTCTCCCCACCTGCGATTCCCAGCAACAGGTATTAGGGTCATCCCTGTCTCCAGCCCCAGAACTTTGAAACCTGCCAGGCACCTTTTGGCCTGAAGTGGAAGATTCACAAGTGTTGTTTCATGATGGGAAGACAGCAAATGGAGGGCGGGCATTTGAAAAGGGGGTGTCCATATTGCCCGGCTGAGGGAGGTTCCCCACTTGCATTTCAATGGTGCATTGTGTGTGATTCCAACCTTGTGTTGCTAAAAACATAGCAAAGGGCGTTCGGGAGCAGTGGGAAGGCTCCGAGGACCAGGCCCAAGTGCCTCCTCAGCAGAGTCCCACTGGTGTGTCACACCTTCTAGGTGACATCATGGGATCCAATATGGCTTCATTAGTCATTGATCAGTGTCCTGCGAAAGAAAAGGAAAAAAGAGAGCTGGTCCTGACCCAAATTCTTCTGCGATGCAGATGGCTGAACTTCTTTGCCTTTGTCCAGATACAAATGCAGGGCAGATTTGTGGGCTGTTGGGTCTTGGGGGGGGGAGGGAGTGGTTTGAAGGGAATGGCAGGGTGGGGGGTGGCGGCTGAAGAAATAAGGTGGGGGTGGGGGAACAATGGCTGAGAGTTTGGGAAAGGGACTTTTTAAAGAGAGTTTGACTGTGTGATGCTTTCCTCCCCTCCCTTCCCATTTTGTGACTAGGGATTAAAGTCTGCTAATAAAGTGAATTTAATAAACAAAAATAATGCACCCAGGGAGGCTTTTCTCCCTCCCTGGTGCAGCATAAATCCTTCTAACCTCCATCTACTCATCCTAACACTTAAACCTGACTAAACCGTGTAACTAGAGCTTTCTCCGTTGCTGGCTAAAACCGCTAAACCTCCAACCAAACCCCCACTGACCCCCGCTTCCCCTCAAAACAAAAACAAAAAAGCAAACTAACTAATGGAAAACTAACAGCTAATTTCGAGCCAGCGCTTAACCTGCTGTTTGCCTGAGCTTAGTCTGACCTCTCTAAACGTGCTAACCTCTGACCTTTGACCTTCCAGATGGCGTGTTATGTCTCTCTCTCTACTCTTTTTTTCCTTCTTTTTCTTTTAACCATCTGCAAATCTCTCTCTAAACTCTTTGAAGGGAACAGTGATAATGAGCGGCTGGCGATTGCTAGACAGAGAATTCCGTATCGGCTCGGTCGAGTAGTAGATGAGTGGCTACTCGACAAAGGTAATTAACAATAATTAATTCCGGTTAATTAACAAGCAAGCAAGCAAAACACAAAAAATAAAGGTTTAAAGGTGCAGTCCTCTCCCCTCTCAGCCCCTTGACCCGTCCTTCACTCTCCTTCCTCCCTTCCTCTTCCTGCCCCCCACCCCAGCAGAATATTTCATGCAGGGCCATGGCTCAAGGCTGGTGACTGAAGATGGGGGCAGGGTAGGATTTCTCAGAAGGAATTGGGGCTCATTGCACAGGGTGGGACCCCCTCCGTCCCTCTCCCCAAACACACACCTCATTCCAAGGCACAGGCTTCCTGCTGCGCATTGCCACATCTGGGAAGAGACTCCATGGGCAGTAGATAGATTGTCTCTAACTGCACGTAGCTCTTGCATATATTTCTGGGTGGTGCCTCGCACCAAGGGAAGTGCCACAGCTCTTATGCATCGTCTTGGTGATACTCCAGCACTAGGGAGGGTGGGGAGCTGTGCAAAATGAATAAAGGATAGTAAGAAGGGGGGGCATGATGTGATGATGTTCTACCTCCCCTGTTGGAGGTGGAGCATGTCTGTGTGCCAGTCAGGCAGAGGAGTGCTGCTGCTTAAAGACTTCCCTTTGGGCCATCTGAGAAGAACAGAGTGCTAGAAGGAGGGGGCCCCTTTGGCCTGACCCAGTTACAGCCATGCTCTTCTGATGTGACAAGGTCAGAGAGCTGTGGTGAGTGGTGAGGATGGATCTTCTAAAGGTGGGAGGGAGTAAGATGAGGGGTGGGGCATAACTGTCCTTAGAAGGCCTCTGAGAAGGTGTAGCCTGCTTTGGGACCCTTTCCCTTGAATCCCCAATGTGCCAGGAGTGGTGCTTCTGGGTGGCACATGCTCAGGGACACCACCTTTGTTCCCATTGCATATTCAAGGGCTGAACCCTCCCAGCCAAAGGGTGGGGGCTCAATCTGAGCCTGGCTTGGGGTTGAACTGGAGACATTCCATGAGATGTCAACGTTGGTGCCCCTCTCTTCCTTACCCCGTTGAGTATGACTGTCCAGGCTGTGACATCATTGTGCTGTGACATCATTGCCTCACCTGAGGTTGCTGCCAGAGGAGTCTGGAGGATGCAAGGCAGGATGTTGTCACTGCGTTGTCCCAGGGGAATGGGGTGGGGAGAGAGAGAAATGGTGGGGCAACAGCAAGCAGCCCTACCTCTCGTCATGCCTCGTTCTCCCTTTAAGCCTGAAGGTTTTGGTGTCCCTACGTCTCCTCCCTCCCCATCTTCAGGACCGTAACTCAGTGGTAGAGCACCTGCTATGCCTGCAGAAGGCCTCAGATTCAATCCCTAGGTCGTGTAAAGTGATACTCCTGTCTGGAATCTGTTACCAGTCAGGGTAGGGCAGCAGTGACCAGTGTCAATGCACTCTTAACCTCCATCATACCTGACCATTGACCATGATGGCAGGGGCTGATGGGAATTGTAGTCCAACATCAGGGGGCACCACTTGATGGACCAAGGATTTGACTTGGGAGGACAGGAAATGGAGAGTCCTCTCCTGGGCTTGAGATGCAAAGCATTCTCCCTGAGTTAAGACCAAAAACTCATCTGGGCTTCCTGCCAACTTTCCCTATATTCACATGGTTGTGCTTGCAAGGGACTGGGAGAGGGTCCCCAGGATCCTTTTAGGTGCTCTGCAGCAGCCGCTCCAGTGCCTAGCAGTTTCTAGGGCTGCCATTTCTGCATTGAAAGGGAGCATGAGAAGTCCTGTGGCCTTAAAATGTGCAAAGCCAATAAGCATGTGCAGAGGAGGAGGAGCAGACGCCTTACAGGGAAGGGTTAATTAGGACCAGGTACATAGGCAGCTGCCTTATACTGAGTCAGATCATTGGTCCATCTAGTTCAGTATTGCCTACACTGACTGGCAGCTGCATTATCCTTGCCTGGGGATGCTGCCAGTGGGGACTGAACCTGGTGCCTTCTGCATGCAGGGTGGGTGTTCTGACACTGAACTGTGGCGCTTCCCCTAAAGGGGTGGTGGGATTTGTAGTCTGGCAGCATCTGGAGGGCCACAGCATCTGCTGTCTCTTCAGGCCTCTTGGCATGTTGCTCGCTAGCCTTGGCACAGCTGTTGCCAGCCCTGCTTGAAAGCCCCTGGTGGATGCCACATCTGTCTACCCAGCCCCACTTTTTGGGGTCAGTGCATTTGATCTGCTCCACAGCTGGAATCAGGACCCCCCCCCCATGCACACACCCACACACGCCAGTTTCAGGGCTGCTTCTTCTCACCAGCTTTGCCACGGCCTCTGCTTGTGAAGGTCCCGGGAAGTGTGTTGGGCAAGGAGTGACCCCTGCTCTGTGCCAAACCGAGAGCTGCACCTTTAACACTTTAAACTCCGTGGGGAAGGAAGAAGCGTAGCAGCAACAAGACCAAAAAGAAAGGAACGAACGGAAAGGACGAGGTCGCTTTAAATCTTAATTTATTAACCAGCTAATAACACTAACATGCTTTTAACTCAAACCAAGTGCTAAACAGTTTTTTTAACCGATAAATTCCAAATGTCTTAATAACCGTCTTCGCTGGCGTTGCATTTCTAAAGGGGGATTAAGCATCTAAATGTATCTTTTAATGTCTATAACATGATGGTTTAAACAAACAGCCACAAAATCACCAAAAACAAACAAACGAAGTTAAAGGGACGTTTAATGAGGTTTTTTTAAAAGAAGAAAAAAGCAGGAGAAACTCAGAGGGTTAGCAGGGGGGAAGCTGTAAACCTGGGCGAAAGACCATCCCACTTTAAGCCTTTGAGTACGGGGCGAGTTTGAAGGACTGGCTTTATGAAGAGCACTGGAAATGCGACATTGGGATAAATCCATGTGAGTAACAGTGGAGTGTCTGTAAATCCACAATACTTTCATGCACACACTATTTCTCTCTTCCTTCTCCTCTTCTCTTTCATCTTTCACACACGTACCTGAACACATACTCTCACAAGCCAGGCTGAGGTGTGCCCTGCATCTTTTAGCTATAGGAACTAGAGTGAAGTACAGAGCTTTGGACCCTCCTTTGTGGGTACCGAGTTCTTAGGCTATATACAAAGCTCTTCTGTTGGGAGCAGGAGAGTCCACTTTGCAGCCTGAAGAAGGGACTCTGCAGTCTTTGCTTTCCAGCCCTAAAGCCCCCCCCCCTTCCCTCCGTTTGGGCTTTACCTTACTTGTCAACCCCCATTCAGAAGATCTATGATGGCACAGCCGCAAGCAAGCTCCAGAGTGCAGTTGCCCTCCACATTTCAGCCACTTGAACTGCTTTGTGTCATTTCTCACACACCGCTTCCAAGAGAACTTTGGGGGTGGGGGTTTTGAATTGGGTTGGGGGGTGGGTCAAAAGAACTCCCAAGGCTTTTCTCTGGACACCCCTCCCAACCCCAGTGGGTGGGGAAGGGAGCATTTTCTTCCTTGGAGGGAGAGATTGGGTGAGGTACCAAGCTGCTTTTGTGCAACTGCAGTAGACCATCTCCAGAAACAAACACACACCCTTTTGCATTGTGGCATTGATGCACACACCCTTTGGACTGAGGAGCAAAACAGGCCCCACTAATCCCCAAAATCAGTTTCGGTCCTGATGAGTTGATTTGTCATTAGTTGATTATTCCCCACCCCCAAATCTTAAAGGCATTCTAACCAGAAGGGATAAAAATTAATTCAAAAAGTTGAGAGTTCTGCTGTTTGTTTGTTTTACTTTGAGCTGATATGTCTAGTTCCTGTGACTTGAGAACCCCGAAAACCCAAAGCCATACCCTCCCATTTTGTGCGAGAGCTCAGGATGGCTTTGAGTGTCTTGTTGGGGTTCAGAATTTGGAAAGTAGTTGTTGAATATCCCCACAGGGCCAGCCCCTGTCGTCAGTCCTGCTGCATTTTTGGAAGCAGCTCTTAAAGCAGGATGTGGAATAGACCGGGGGGGGGGGGGAGTTTATTTCTTTCCTTGGCACCCCTCAAGGAAAGGGAACATTTGGACAGGTACATCTGTTTTACACACACACACACACACACACACACACACACACACACACACTCGTCTGCACTGCCTGATTTCAGAATAAAATCTCTATTAGGGGGATTGTCTGCTAAGGTTGGTTGGCATCTTGGGTTTTTAGCATGAAATGGCAGAGGAGGGGGCTGCTCTTTAGTTGTCGCAAAATTTGATTCCAGCAGTTCCTTCTTGGCCAGATTTGGGGGGGGGGCAGCCTCTGAATGCCTCCAGGAGTGGCATCATTAGACTTGCAAATCTCCCTTTAGCCTGGCAATGACTGGAGGGGGGGCATCCTGAGATGTGCCTGACACATTTCTACTTAAAATAAAATAAAATATAAGCTCACTTTTGATACTAGACAAACAAACAAAATCCACCAGGAAAAAAAATGTTTTCAATTTCCACCCATCCAAAAAAAACACACACAAAACTACTGGGTTGTAAATTTGCCTCTCCAAAATAAATAAATGGGAAAGCCTGTCACCCAGCTTGGCTTAAGATAACAGCCCAGAGCCTCATTTGAACTTGCGTTATTATTTACTCCCTTAATTATTTCCGTTTACAGCCCACTGTGTCTCTTGATGGGCAGGGGCTGTTTTTCATGGGCACCCAAGCCAGATTGCAAGCCTGGCCTGTTGGCACCTGCCCAGCCAGCTTGCTGGTGCTGAGAGAAGCCGGTCCTGGGCAGGGGCCAAGAGGCTCAAGTGAGCCCCCCCTCCCTCCCTCCCTTCTGCTTTTCAGGGCTAGGGAATGCAAGGTCTGCAGCTGAGCCATGCCAGCCTTCTCTGCTTCAAAGTACTTCCTGGCAGCTTTTACACTCCTGGAAAATGAGAGCAGAGTCAAGGAAAAGGCAGAGCCTGCGGAGGCATCCTTTCTCCCTGGTGTGGGTGCCAGAAGTAGGGACCCAGAGCTGGGCACTCTGTACGTAGCCAGAGGCACTCTCTATTGCACACACTTGGGGCTGCACCCTGGACTTTGAAAACACACTCTAAGCCCTCATCTCTCCCCCCGCCTCTTTCTTTTCCTTCCTTCCTTTCTCATGCAGTTCCTCCCTAGTCCTCAGCACCTCCCCTTGAACTATGGAGGGCTGGAAACCTTGCCTACACCCCACTGCCTCCAGATTCTGCTTCCTAGTGGCTCACTGCCCAACCTTGCAGGACTGGCTGTGGAGCAGGAAGAATCCTGGGTCTGGAGATGAGCGTTTCTGCCTGCTCTAGCAGGCTTCAGCAATGATGGTGGAGGGAGAGAAGTACACGCAGGGAATATCGGCTACTCAGGCGGATTTACTTCTGAATTATGCCTCCCTGGAGGTTGCTAAGCCGTCTTGGCTTCCACAGATGTTTCATTTGGCGCTAGTCCTGTTTCCTCCCCACCACCGTCTCTGTCTCCCCCCCCCCTCTCTCTCTCTCTCTCTCTCTCTCACACACACACACACACACACACACACACAGCCTACCTCTTTTGTTTGCTGTTGAGCTGCAGGATTTCAGCAAAACAGGCTTGATGCTCTCCTGGCTTTTGCTCACAAGCATTTATGTCCATATAGCATCAATGCCTCTGGGCCAGGGAGTTTGGGCAGGCCCAGCGCAAGAGGCACACCAGGGCCCACATGTGCCTCTGGGCAGACGTGCAGGCGCATTTTCACACAAGAAAAAAGAAAAGCCAGGTGGGGAATAAACAGGAAATAGCATTAAATGGGGGGAGTGGTTCCTGAAAACCAAAACTAATTAAGGCACTAAACCAATAAGCAGGTGGGTGGGGGGTACGTAGGGTGGAGAATATTGTCAGGAATCCATTTATTTTGAGCCTGATTCTAACCCTGAACAAAAACCAAACATTAAAAATAACAATAATACTGACAATAATCTTGTTTCTAAAACGAAGGGGGCAAAACGAGACTCAGAGGGTTAAAAATATCCACTTGCAAACTTCTCCAGGGGGAACAAAAAGCAAGAGCTGTTTATTTTAAAGCCAGGGTTTTGTTTGGGGTTTTTGGTTTTTTTTATAATTATTATTTTTTTCCATAACAGATTAGGAAAGTTCAGTCGGCTCCATCTGGAGATGCTTTTTTAGGTTGCAACAGACGGTTCCTTTAACATTTCCCCATCTTTTCCCCCCCTGCACACAAAAAAACCCCCACAAAAACCGTTTGAACGAAGAGTGAGCGAGGGGGGAGGGACTCTCCCAGCCAGGCTGGAGTTTGAAGCTCTGCAGCTGGCAGGGGCATCAGCTAATGAGCGGGTGGCGGGGGTGGGCACGGGGAGGGGGAGCTGCTCTGTATTCTCAGCCCTTGGCAGGCTGCTTTTCCAAAGTCCCTCTGCACTAGCTCATTCAGGTGCATGTGTTTCCCTCTTCAAATGCTCTTCTTTCTTGTCAGGGGGCCTCCCACATGTCCAAAGCTGACTGCCCCTTTCCCCCGATTCGCCCGAAGAGACCCACTACCATCTCAGCTGGGCAGTAGTGAAAAGTAGTGAGATTCCCTAGAGCAGAGGGAAGGGACCTTCTTTCGTGGGCAGCCTTGGGGGCTGGGCTGACGGTGGTGGGTGCAGCCAAAAGCAAAAAGCAGGTGGGTGTGACCTACCTTTAGGCATTAGGCTATATTCCAGCCATAAGGAGATCAGCGCAGATCTCTCCACCCAAGCAAGCCAAGGGACCTGAGTCCCATGAACCACATTCCTGAGGTCCTGCCCACCTTGCTGTTGAGTCCTCAATACATGAGAAGACCCTTGCTGAGTGGCTCCTCTTTCCTCCAGTGCCCAACTGGGAAGGAGTTTGAGAGCTCCCCATTACTGGTACCCAGGAGCAGAATGCCACTGACGCCACAGACTGGGTGGAAACCTCTGTATCAGTCCCTAGACACCCTGTCCCCCCCCACTCCCACCCCCTGTTGCTTTGAAGGGAGCCATTTTCAGTGGGGGAAATGGGAGGGAAGGGCCAACCCCACTCACCCCCACACGGCTGCTATTCATTTACATAATAGATGCCTATACAGCAGGATCACATCCTTGCTCACAATCAACTCATCTTGCTCGGTTGAAAGATGTCTGGTTGAAATTGCACAAATTAGCTGCACACAAGGCGGGGAGCTTAAAAGCTTTTTTTGCACCTGGTTTTCCTAGTGCAGAAAGACCTTTCAAGTTCACCACCTTGCTTGGAGGGCCCGCTTGGTGCACCAGTTCCAGAAGGTAAGATTGCTCACATGGGGGGCAGTTCCAAGGGGGTAGTTTGAGTACACACATTTTTTCCCATATATGCACCATCCCAAAAAACATAAAACACCTCCCCTACCAACACACACACAAAATGTGATCGTGCTGTATACACATGCATCTATTTTGGCCCTTACACAAAATGGCTCACTCTGCAATTCTGCTGGCTTAACTGAACAAGCACCAATTTTTCCCTTGTATTTCCCCCACACATAGAGCCATTGGGACCCTTTCATCAATTCCACCTAAGGTGGTCCCTCTTCTGCCACAGCTTTCCCTAACCCCTGCCTGGATCTCACTCACCTTCTGACCCCCGTCATGCTGGCCCCCACCTTCAGTTTCCATTCATGCACACCCTGCCCCACTTGACAATGTGTGCCGTGCCCCCCCCCCATGCAAATTGCTCCAGAGGGCATTTTTTCCTGCTTCCCCTGTTCCTGACACTGATGCCACCCATCACAGACTCTCCCCCAAAAGACTGTCAGTGGCTATTTCTCTGCTTACCCCCACCCCACCCACCTCTATCTCTTAGGTGCCATGAAGGGTCCTTCCCTTCTGGGCCCACTTCCTCTAAAGCGGGTTGAGCACAGGGTCTTGCCTGTGCTCCAAACCTGCTGCTTTCTCACAAGGCTGCTCCACCAAAGCAAGTAGAAGACCCCCAGGGGCCTGAGGGGAGTTGGGCTGGGGCAAGACTACCTGTGATTCCAGTGGGCTGATTTACAGGAGGCAGCCATGCCCACCCCTCAAATAAGGATGACTGGAGCATAGAATAGGTGTTTCTCATGACCCAGGCCAAGTGAGGTTGAAGGACTTGCCCCATCCAGGAAGGGTAAGGCGGTAGGGTGAAGCCAAGGTGCCCACACTTGCCCTTCTGCGCCCCAAGTCCTTCTGCTTGTCAGCCTCACTTCCCCAATCTCCACCGGGGTTCCAGCGGCTGACTGGGCCCCCTCCGTTCTCGCTCACTCTTTGTCCTGCTTAGGGGGCCTGAAGTGCAAGCCAGAGTGCAGGGAAGCTGGTTGGAAAGCTTATGAGGGGTGGGCAGGGGAGGGATCGGTGTACATCCCACAGAAGGTTCAGGGAGGGGCAACACAAAGCACAGAGCTGAAGGATGGCCAGGGCAAGAAGCTAGAAAATGAACCCGTTTCCATGATGGATGGATGGAGAGGCAGATGGGTAAAGAGGGAATAAGAGTCAAGAAAGACAGATGATATAAGAAAGGTCTCTCTCCTATCTGTCTCTTATTCCACACACTCTGCTATCCGACTGCCATAAAGACGAAGAAAATAGATTAGAGAGGAATGTAGAGTGGCTCGATTGCATTTGATTGAGTCAGACTTTGTGGGTCAGTCAGGGGAGCCCCAGCGGCAGTGAGTGGGTGGGCAAATTCCTGCCTTTGGTGCTCCTGCACCTTTCTGACCCCCTCCCCCCCGCTTTCCCCGCCTGCCCAACCAAGAAGTGTCTGTCTTGGGGAGGGAGGGAGGCAGGGCAGCACAAGCCACAAAGGCACCCTCTCACCAACATAGGAGGTGAAGATGGATGGTTCCCAGGGGTATAGACTAATCAAACTCAAGAAGGCTTGGAAGAGCAAGGTGGGTGGGTAGAGATAGATGGATAGATGAACAGGCAGATGGATAAATGAGCAGATGAGGGACGCATGAGGACAGAGCTGCTCCACAGGGTCGGTGGTAGGAGCAGAAGGTCTCAAGGTGGTGCAGAGAACCACTGAAAGACCAGAAGAGGAAAACGCAGGCCTCCTCAGAGGGTGAAGGGAGAAGTGCTTGGGCTGCCCTCCCTGAAGTTCCAGCCAGCCTGGTTTGACAGCTCTTGTGTACTGTGTGCTGCTGAGCCCCACCACCCAACCGCCGAACCCCCAGTTCATATATTGTCCACCTTCTCTTTCCGCCTGCCCCCTCCTCCCCCCGTGGCTCCCTGCCCCCTCCCTCTCCCCCGCCAGGTCGCCAGCTGACGATATTTAACAGCCAGGCCGCCATCAAGATTGGAGGCCGGGACCAAGGCCGCCCCTTCCAGGGCCAGATTTCGGGGCTGTACTACAACGGGCTCAAGGTCCTCTCCTTGGCAGCCGAGAGCGACCCCAATGTGAAGGTGGAGGGGAACCTGCGGCTGGTGGGCGAGGTGCCCTCCGTCATGACCACGGAGACCACAGCCACCACCTTGCTGGCAGACATGTCCACCACCATCATGGAAACCACCACCACCATGGCTACCACCACAACGCGGCGTGGCCGCTCTCCCACCATGCGGGACAGCATCACCCAGGTCAGTGGGAGGGAGGAGGGCCTCAGAGGCAGGGAGGGCAGGGAGGGAGAGGTCTAGCCAAGGAGGGTCTAACTGGGCAGAGGCAATGGGCAGAGGAGGAGCCCGGCTACAGGAGGGCAACCTGGGAGTGGGCCTCAGGGGTGGTTGGGGCTTTGTGTCCTCTTTACGGCGCCGTGCCAAAGTCCCCCCAGAGAGAAGTTTTAGCTCACATTTTGCCTGGGGGATGGGACCACCTAACCAAGGAGAGAGGTTTGCAGCCCCTGAGATTCTCCACTATTGCCTGAGTTCATCGGCTGTCAGCTGGTGGTCAACATCCCTCCCCCCCGCCCCAAAACAATAGAGCCTGATGATCCCGCTTCGGCTTCTTTTTGACAAGGGCTTGAAAGGGGCGGTGCCCCCACTGTCACCATCATTCTTTTCTTCAGAAGCCCTCGTCAAGAATAACAATACATCATCATTCTCAGAGCCTTCAAGTGGGGCAGGGAGGGATAGATACTGAATGGCAGCTGTTACAAGGGGCTCTGGTTACCAGCAGTAACTTTTGCCAAACCTTGAATTTCCCCCCCCAAAAAAAAAATGTTAGCCAGCCTGCTGCCTCCCATTTCACCATCTCTGAATGGTGAAGCAAAATGGGAGAAGCGGGGAGTAGGGGTTGGTTTTGGCACTAGACTTATCTGCTCTTAAAAATCAGAGCATCTTCAAAAATGGTCTATATTGGCGCGTAATGAGCAAATGCGCTTCCCTGGTTATAGCACATCCGTCTTTGAGAAATCAGAGCCAGGCATGTTGGACAGCTGATTTGAGAGCTTAGAAGCAAGCACTCGAGGAGACTGGCTCCAGCATTCCAGCACTGAAACCCATTTCTGCATGTCTGCAGAAGCAGATGGACAAGGGAGGAAGGGTCAGCAAGTCAGAACAAGCCCCACTTCCTTTCCTCTCTCTCCCTGTGCTGCCTTTGCTTTTCAAGAAAGCAAGCCTGGAAACTTCCCATCATAGTCTGTTTGGTGTTGCCTGTACTTCCTTCCAGCCCTGCCGTTCTCGAGGTGGAACACCATGTTCATGGTGTCCTTCAGTTCCTTTTGGGGATAGATTTTGATTTTTCAAAATCCAGCCACTGAGGCTGCAATTTGAAGGAAGAAAGTAATGGGGGGGCAGGAGGAAGGAGATTTCTTAACCCCTTCCCATAATGCCATTTTCCAGCTAAAAATTGTGCCTCTCACAATCATCAAAGGAGCTTGATGGAGTAATTTTATGCTGAGAAGTCCCTCTTCCCCCTATGGAAATCTCAGTCTTAGAAGCAGCAATTTATTTTTAAATGCCTGTAAAAATAATCAGGCCGCTCTTACGTATCCCACATTTTGCATCTCAACTCCCCACTTACTAATAGCCTAGCTGTTGGATGCACACCCACACACACCAGGCTGCACCTGGAAATGAGCAAGACTCTGGTAAGACCCAACATCATTGAATCATAGAACTGTAGAGTTGGAAGGGACTCCAAGGGTCATCTAGTCCAACCCCCTGCAATGCAGGAATCACAACTATCATGTTGTCCCTTCCCTTCCCTTCAACCTTCCTTGTCTGTCTGCTCCTGCTGGAAGATCTGCTTCTGTTTAGGCTCCCCTCAAAACTTCCTGCAACTGGCATGAGACTCTTCATCTCAGGGTTGTGGGTTTGAGCCCCACATCACCAAAAGATTCCTGCATTGCAGGGGTTGGACTAGATGACCCATGTGGTCTCTTCCAATTCTGCAATTCTGTGTGTCTATGCTCAGAACCCGGCTGAGGGTTTGGGGCCGAAGCCCAAACCCTGGTTGCATTTAACAAAACAAAATCCTGTATCCTAACACATGCTGCTGGCTTGGCAGGAAAGCCTGAAGTCAGCCCATGAGTGAGGCTTGTTTCTATTCCTGCCAAATTGTGCTGAACTCCCTCCACCCCTGCTTCAGCTCCTTGCTTTTCTTGCTAAAGGAGACCTGATGGGCAGCAGTGGGGGGAGAGGAGGAAGAGACAAGGAGGGCTCAGCTCTTTGGACTTAGCTTGGGGTCAGACCCCAGGTGTATTGATGTAAACACCCCCTCTCCTCACACACACCTTGCACCGGTTGGGGCAAAGCATCGTAAAGCAACATAAAAATGCCATTAGCAGTCAGGCCACAAATGCAATATCATAAAAGGTAATGAAATCACATTAAAATATTAGAACGCCTTAAAAGGTTGGAAATAAAAAGCCCAAACGAGAAAACCACACACATGCAAAGGGCAGGCGGGGAGTGGATCACCTAGAAGCCTCCGGTGGATAAAGGAGATTGCTGGTTTCCAGTTATTGACAACCATGTCTGACATCCACAGGCTTCTTCATCAGGAGTCTGGCGTCTCCAGATGAAGAGTTGTGTGGGACTCAAACTCTTGCCCTCCCCTTCAGCAAAGCAGGCTGGTCCAGGAATGAAGAGGACCTCCATGCCAGTGTTGAAGTACCGTTTTTTTGCTCTATAAGACTCACTTTTTCCCTCCTAAAAAGTAAGGGGAAATGTGTGTGCATCTTATGGAGCGAATGCAGGGTGCACAGCTATCCCAGAAGCCAGAACAGCAAGAGGGATTGCTGCTTTCACTGCGCAGCGATCCCTCTTGCTGTTCTGGCTTCTGAGATTCAGAATATTTTTTTTCTTGTTTTCCTCCTCCAAAAACTAGGTGCGTCTTGTGGTCTGGTGCGTCTTATAGAGCGAAAATTACGGTATCTCCTATTCCTAATTTTACACACACCTCCATGCCTTGATCCCTTTACTTCTGGTTGTCTGCCCTCTTTCCTTATCTCCACTTGCCATCAGCAAAGGAGAACTTTAGGGCAAGGCAGCCAGATTCATGCAGAGATGGACTTCGTAAGTTACTCTGGACCTTGGCCATTCAGGCCTTTGTAGGTGGAAGCAACTTCAAAGCCACAGCACCTGTTTTCTCAGCTGCTGTTAGAGAGCAACTGTATTAAGCCATTTTAAAACTTGCAGCAGGCTTGTCCACATAACGTCCCTGCAAGGTAGGCAGCTTTTAGTCCTATCTAATCTGAGAGGAGCTTGCCCATGGCTTCAGCCCCATGCTCTCATAAGACCAGCTCTTCAGCCCCTGTCCAACGCATGCCTTTCCTTTGTCCCTGATGCTGGCACTCTCCCTTCTCTAAGAACAGATGTGCTTGGCTCCTGGGATCCCATCTTTCATAGAATCATAAAATTGTAGAGTTGGAAAGGACCCAAAGGGTCATGTCCAACCCCTCCTGCAATGCAGGAACCACAGCTTTCCTACTCTGCTGCCAAGTGATAATAAACCACACGTAGAGATTTGTGGCACCCACTTTCAAAGAGCACATTTTGGTTTGGAAGTCTCACAGGAGCATCTTACAAACACAAGAAGCTGCCTTTCGCCAAGTCAATCTCTTGGTCAATCTAGCTCTGTATCGTTTGCACTGACCGGCAGCAACTCTCCGGGGCTTCCTAGAGGGGTTGTTCCCAGAGATTGACCCCAGTCTCCACCCCCGCCTTATAACCCTTTTCTTAATCATCATGGTTGCCATTAAAGGGTGACTTTGATAAGAGCGTCAGGAGCCACCTTCTTACTCTGATTCAGAGAGTTGATCCACCCAGCCCAGTGCTGTCTGCACAGTGCGGCAGCAGCTTTCTGGAATTTGAGCCTCTGGGGCCTTTCCTGACTGGAGATGCCAGAGATGGAACTTAGCACCCCATCCTGCTGGTGATGCCAATCCTGGTTGAGCAAAGCACCGCTTTAAAGAGGAGCACCACCAACTGCCATAGACCAAGTCAGACCATTCGGGGCATCAGTATTGCCTGATGGTTTCAGAAAGGCGCCTTTTTGCTCCCTGAGGGAGTTGGCGATTGAACCCAAGACCACCTGTGTGGAAGGCACATGGGTGCCCCTTTCATAAGGGCCACTGATTCTGGGGTGGGTGAACAAGGATGGTGGTCATTCTCCTCCTCCTCCTCCTCCTCCAGGCCTCACTCTTATTTTGGGAGCCACAGAGCTGTGGGAAAGGGCTGGTTATCCATACTCCTTCCCCCTCCCACCACACTTTGCAATACATGCAAAAAAGGAGCCCTCATGAATGTCTCCCCCCTCCACCTATCTCCCTCAGCCACGCTTGGGCCTTTCTGCCTCTGATGGCACAGATGATGTTCCTTTAAAAAAAAAAAACCGCTGACAAAGTCTTCCGGTTGCTATGGCAACTGTGGCAGTAATTAGGTTGGCCTGGTTTCTCGTGCCTTGAAAGTGTGGGGTGGGGGGGACACAGGAAAGAGGCAGGTGGTGTGAAGATACAGAGGAATTTGCACTGGGGACAGCAGCAGGGGGGCAGTTTTGGTGCTGAAATCATCCCCTTGCAATTGTGCATTAATTCATCTGGAATCCCCACCTCTGCTCCAACGCAGTCCTTGCAAGGAACAATGCAGCTCAGAGCCACCATCACCCTCTTCCCCTACTATATGCAGAAGCTCAATGGGTGGGGGGGCAGAGGGGAGATCAATGGATAGGTGTTGGTGGGGATGTTACCTGATCCTGAAAACACCCCCCCCCCCATGGGAGAAGCACCCAGTAGGCATTTGGATGTTTGGAGACAGATGAGCATGGCCTCCTTAGTGGGGACCGAGTTGGGCAGCAAACCCAGAATTTCCAGGGTCCTTCCACAACAGGCATGCAAGGTGGAGCCGCCACAATTTTTAGTAGAGCTCTGCCAAAAATTCCTTTTCCAACCAGGTGTTGCGGGTGGAGAATGAAATAAAGCCCTCTTGAAAGATCAGGGGGGAGGGAATTTCCCCCCCAGTATTTTCATCGAAGGAGTTTGCAGCTCACCCTGCTGACCCTTATAAGGTAGCCTGTGCTTTTGTAGGTGGGGGTTGGTTATTAGACTAAAAAGGGGGAGTCCTGTACCACTCACAGCTGTGCAAGGCTCATTCCTTTGTTTTCGGCCAGCCGCACTTCCCAGAATGCCTTGAGGGCAATGTCCCCGAATGACATCCTAGAGCATGGCCAGCAAGAAGCCTCAAGAGGCTCTTTCCAAAGCTTCCCACTAGCCAGCCACACTACCAGAGGACAGGGAGTGGCAATCCCCTCCTGAAAATTTTGGAGAAATTTATATCCAGGGGGAGAATGTCTCAGGGACCCCAGAGGGGCTACATGACCCCGTCACAGAATCCTCCTGTCTTTTTCCATCTACTTCCTTCTTTTTTCAGACCACAAAGAAGGCAGATCTTTTTTGGCAATGGTGTTGGGGAATGGAGAAGCGGTTTCTATTTTTGTAAATTTAGATCTCCTTTGCACTCCTTTTCTACCTTTTCCAAAAAGCATTGCTTTTGAACCTTCCTCCACTCAGCACACCTTGACTATTACCTTCCTGGTCAGCAGCATTTTATCATTTTGTTTTATTTTTAATCCCGCTTTTGATGAGTACTAAAACACTTTTCGGATGGATTTTTTTCAATTAAAACATTTGCACTGCAAAATTTAAATGAATAGGTGCTATCACAATCCTGAAAGTAATCACTTAAATAAATAAGCTCTTTAGTGTAATTGATTTTTTTATTTTTAAGGACCAATTTCAAATTGTTTACAAATGGCTGTTCAGGCGAATCGTCCCCTCTGCTCTGATGCAGCGATGTTGCGCTCACCTGAGTAGATGGAACATGGCAGGGTGTTCACAGAAAAAGCACACTATCTCTAAAGAGCATAGAAACAAGGTCCACTCATAGCAATGACTGGGTAGCATGAGGAGACTGTGTTGTCTGGGAGGGGCCCCCCAGAGGTCTAACATCCCCCCACCCCACCCCCAAAAAAGGCTCACTTCTCCAAAACCAGCTTCCTCTCTGCTCTTTTTCCAGAGCATCTCCTGGGAAGAACAGGGCAGCAAAATGCTCTGGTGATCTGCTCTCTCTATCTCTCTCTCTCTCTCCCCTAGCCATCCACCTCAAGGGCCTCTCCAGTGAGAGCACTTCTTCGCTTCCCAAGGGCCCTCCATGATACTCCAGCCACCCTTTGTCATCCCCGTTGGCCACTTGGCACAACAGCCATCCGGATGAGTGGGTGGAGGGAGGGAGCAGGCCAAGGACCCTGCTGGGCCTGGTCATTTGTCTCTCCCCTTTCCCTGTGCTGTGCAACTGCCTGGCTTCCAGTAAGCATCTTCATCACAAGTTTGCCTCATAAAGGGGTTTATCCCCCCCCCCCATGGCCTGCCGCATTTCACTTATTCCGGGAACAGAATCTGGGTTCCCAACGGCAGGATTTGTCCTCTTTTTTTTTTTTTTAAGGCACCAATTTCCAGACACATTCGCAAGAGAGGGAACGTCGCATGCCAAGGGGGCAGTCCTGGCCTCCCATACCCCCAATGAATGCTCCGTTTCAGGCAGCGAGGAATTCAGCTTGGAGATGGGACCTCATGTGGAGTTGAGGGGGGGGTTAAGCCTGAGCGTGGAGCTCAAGGATAGCGCCAGATCCTAAGGACTTTGAAAAGAGAAATCATAAAAAGAGCTCCCCCTGGGGAAATGGAGGATGTGCAGAGTGCATTTTTCACCCCCACTGACCACAGTTGGGCTCCACACCCCTGGGATTCTGGCATACCCTTCCAAGACTTTTACCTTCTGAAAAAAGCCCAGGGCAAGATACTCAGGGCTGCTTGGATACCATCAGCATCCTCTGGTTGGAAACCCTGGTATGTGAGGGTTGGTGACACGGTAGTGAAAGGAAAGCACTCTGCACATGCTTATAGCCACGTCTTTATTCCTGTTATTCTGTGTGATCCAGGGTGGAGAACGGGCTTGGTTCAGGTGAGCCACAACTGAAATTAAAACCTGGATGCAGCAGAATCAAGTTGTGGTGGGGGGTTGTAGCAAAGGGAGCCTCCTGCAAGACCAAGCCCTCCTCCAGCTGCCTGTAAGGCAAGACCCCGCGTGGCAGTGAAGGAGTGCAGAAGCGGGAACAGATTTCTGCTGCTTTCCCACGTCTCTTGGCACCAGGCAGCAGCAGGATGCGCCTCCCAAGAGCTACGGCAGGAGGAGGCGAAGGGGCAGGGGCGTCTTTCCTGCCATCGTTTGTCTCCAAAAGCGCCTCATTTATATTCCCCTGTAAGAACAGGGTCCTGCTGATTGATTCTGTGCCCCAGGTTCCTGTCCAAAGCCTTTGTTATGCTAATTCTGACACAAGGAGGTTGATACGGATGGTGGCGCTGGCTCCGGAATATTGATGGCGGAGGGTGGGGGGAGAGCAAGGAGGCCCCTCCTCTTCTGAAATTTATGTCCTCCCCTTCCTCAAAGGAGCTCTCCTGTGTGGCCCACCACATTGCCCTTGGAGGTAGGGAAGCTGGGGTGAGTGTAGCCAGTGGCACAACTGGGATTTTCCGTTAGACACCCTCTGCCACTCCAGTCTGGCGTTGACCCCACAAACATCCCCTTCTCTCATCCCAGAAAACCACATACAGAAGCTGCCTTCCGCTGTGTCAGTTCATCTTGCACTCACAGGCTGCGGTGTTAAACCTGTCTGCAAAACAGGAGCTCAGTCCCTGGAGTCCAGGGGCCTGCCTTAAAACCACATGGAGGCATTTCCAAACCTGTAAGTGGCAGCAGGTGCAATTGGCAAGTTTACCCAGATATTTCTGAAGCAGGAACCAGAGGTGGCAATGAGGGTAAGGGGGTTGCTCCACTGGGAGTGGCTGCGCCGGGAAGGCCTTTCCTCCGCTGACCCCCTGCCTCTCGTCTTCCTCTCTCTGCAGAACACAGACGACCTCTTGGTGGCTTCGGCCGAGTGCCCCAGCGACGACGAAGACCTGGAGGAGTGCGAGCCTAGTACTGGTGGGTCCTTTTCCATCCTCTCAGCCCCGGGGCACACCCACAGCCAGGAGGGGGAGGGGAGCGCACAGGTTCTCGTGCAGGGGCTCACCTCCGTGCAGCATGCACAAGTAGTGCCCTCAGGACAGGGGGATCGATCCAGGGGTCCTTGAGCAACTGACTTGCCAAAACCAACACAACACAGTAGCAAGACATCATCCAATCTCTTCTCTCTCTCTCTCTCTCTCTCTCTCTCTCTCTCTCTCTCCTCTCTCTTCTCTCTCTCTCTCTCTCTCACACACACACACTGCCTTCTCCATTCTCTGCTCTGCACACGGGAGCCTCCTCAGAGCTGGGTGCTTCTGTGCTTCTGTGCTTCCGCGACAGCATTGCGCAAGTGAGGCACTCGACATCCTCAAAATACCAGTGTTTGTGTCTTTATACCCTGATTTCCAAGGTGATTTTCCATAGCCGCTTAAAAACGGCAGAATACAAAATTAAAAGTCAAGCAAAGCACTGAGAATACACAGCAGCATTTAAAAACACCCCCCGAAATAAGGAAATAAGAGAAACTATCAGTCATAAAAGGCCTTTTCAACTGCCACCTAAAAATGGAGAGTGCTTGGAAGACTTTCCCCAGGGAGAGAACTTTGCGCTTGTGGAGCCCCTCCCCCAAGTACCTGCCAATTAAAGTCGGAGTTCTCAGTCCTCATTCAGCTTGTTGGGAGGAGGGGGTTTGCCCCATGAGTGTGTTTTTTTTTAAAAAAAAATAGCTTCTGTACTTGTGCAAATCTGTGGGGGGGGGCAAGAGTCCTCAAGGCATAACAGTGCCTGCTTCCTGCTTCCTCAGTGGCCTTGCTTTAGCTCCCCTTCCTGTTGGCACTCAGCACCAACTGAGTTTGCTCATAGGGTAGCTGCACCTTACACACCTTGTATTTACCTTCCTTGGAAAAAAGGGCAGTCTTATTCTCCAGTTGCAGACAGAAGGGCCAAGGAATGGAGCTTCACATATATGACCTTTACAAGAAAGCAGAACATTGTTATGGGGGGAAAGACCGGGGTTGAGAGGGAGCAGAGAGGGAGCAGTTTGCCTAAGGCTACTACATAGTTTCACGTCAGGCAAGATTCAAAATGGACCACTGAACTCTACCCTTGCAACCCGTTCATTCGGGAGCAGTGTAAAAATCCAGTCATGGTCGCCAAGACCTGCCCAGGTGCTAAAAATATGGGCTTTACACCCACCCACCAGTGGCAATCAGGCTTGTCCCCTGGCATGCCTCCATTGGACTGCTGTGCCAAAACTTCCAAAAGCTAACCATGGTAAGGACCTGCCTGCTACAGGAAGCAGGGTCTGTAGCTCATCTTTTGCACACAAAGGTTTCCAGGTTGAGTCTTCAGCATCCCCAGGTAGGGCTGGGGAAAGATTCCTTCCTGAAGCCCTAGAGAGCTCATGGCGTGGGAAACTGTGCCAAACCAGATGGACAGATGGGCGGGTTTGGGGTAAGGCACCTTTACTTTGCACATCAGATTTGGGTCAGAGATTGTTCTTGGTGCTCAGTTGGAAGCTTCCATGCCTTGTCTTGTCTGGACTAATCCACAATGGAAGCAGACACACACACACACACACACACACACACACACACCCGACATCACTGCACCTGTGTGTGTCCCTGCCGCTGCCACCATGTGTGGACAGATAGACAAAGCCACCTTTGACACACATACCATCCAAATGATGCCCCAGCTGCTGCTGCTGCTGCTGCTGCAAACCATGGCCAGATGTGATTGGGGTGCAGGGCAGAGCAGCAGTTAGGTGACAGGCATATCCAGCACTTTGCACGTGCCCTGTTTGGACCACCACCCACTCCCCCCCCCAAAAAAAAATGTGGCCAGGAACGTATTTGTATATATGTATTTATTGTAAGCATTCCAAAACTGTGTTCAGGTTTGCAGACTCCCAAAGTGGTTTTACATCACAATGTTAATATAACATCCATAGAACTTAGTGCAATTTGAACTGGCCCATCCTTCCACAACCTGGAGCCTTCTGGAAGTTTTGTATCAAAACGTCAGCCACCCCAAGCCCTACAGAGTTGGTTGGAGTTGGCTGGTGGAAAGCTGTAGCCCCAAATACCTGGAGGGCCCCAGCTTGGGGGTGGCTGCATGGGCCTTTCTTCCAGCATCCCCCCACTGGGGCTGTGGCTCCTGGGTATCTGCACCTTTAAGCTCACCTTGTGGCATCTGCTTTGTCTACAGCATCAAGCCATTGGGAGAGGTGTTTTCTTGCTCGTAGAGCTTGATGGAACGGAGCAGCAGGGTCGTGGGTATGCCACGATTCTGGTGAATCAAAGCAGGATGGTTCTTGGTGCCTTCCTTAGTTTGGGAGAATCTTTGCTGTCAGCTGCTGTTTTGCAAAGCAAGTTCCTAGCCTTGCAGCTGTGAAGATATGCTTGGAAGTGTGTGAGAGGGGGCTGTCTTATGCAGCTCCCCATGACTACTGAGAAACCAGAACAAAATATACCAAGGAGGAAGACTTTTTGTAAACCGCTTTGAGATTTTTTTGACCATCAAGTGGTGTATAAATTTTGTGACATAAATAAATACATAAATATAACCCCAGTCATATATGCAAAATAACAGGGAGTTCTGTAAGTCAGCCAAGTTTGCATATTTTTTCTGGTTGCAGCTAAATCACACCTCTCAGTGTAAAAGGGAAAGAGATAATCTCCCCACTCCTGCAGGGTAGGATGGGAGGAACAGAGCAATCCTCAGCAGTGATAAGAACAACATCAAACACAAACCCTAAAAGCTTCTGAAGTTTGAGCAATCTTTCTGCAATGCCCCAGAAAACAGACTCCTAGAGCTTGTTACAAAAGGGCTGTCTATTTGTGTGATATTGCCCCAAGCTCATTGCCCACAATGGGGAGGCAGGGAGAGAGAATGAGGGAGGACAGAGGCCCCTTCGGTTCAGGGTCCCCTCTTAGAGCTGCTGCTCCCAGATGGGGTCCGGTTTGGGGTTTGAGAGGTGAACATGCTTGGTGGCAGAGGAGAAGAAGCAGGTCAAGGTCAATGGGGAGCCTTCACAAGATCAGGTGTTAACTGAAGGGGAAGAGAAAGCCACCTGGCGGCTGCTGTGGTGTGGACCCATTGACCAGCCTGAGAACCCACAGCTTTGATCAGCATGTCCCCACCCCTCCACCCCCCACCCCCCCAAAAAAGGTCTGCAGAAAGGTGTTGCTGGAAGCTGACTTCCTCTGAATCCCACCACCTGTTAATCTGGACCAGTTTTTTCTGTGGCTTTTGAGCCTCCAGCAAGAGACTTTCCCAGCCCCTTTTGGAGATGCCAGCAAGGCTGAACTTGGCAGCCCTCACTGCAGCCCTTCCCTGATGTGGCCATTAGCAGTCTGGCAGCAGACCAGGGGACAAGCCCCCATGCGATATCCTCTTCCCTTTCAGATCCAACCCTTGAGCCACCTTCCTACCACCATGTGGAAGTCATGTTGCAGTTCTTAATATGCTTGTCCACATAGTCTTAGCGACTTGAAGATGTAGTTGTGGCCTCTGCTCTCCATGTCCTTCAGCTGCTGTCTTGATCTCGGTGGACGTCTGTGATTCACTTGGGCTGATCTTGCTCCCTGTTCCCTCAGCGTTGAGGGTCCTGCTGGCCCCAGCTGTCAGCTCAGATCACCCTGGACAAATGCCGGCCTCTCCCCATGACAGGCTCTCTCTCTCTCTTCAAGTGAAGTGGTTTTGACATGGGCCTCAACCTCCCCCCGCCCCCTGGCCTTGCAAAGGCCAGCACAGAAACACAAACGTCCTGCCACACATCTTCCACACCTGCACCCAGACAGATGAGCCTGCCAAGGTTAGGCTGGGAGGGCCCCAAGTTTAAATCCCCACTCGGCTATGAAGCTTTCTGGGTGGCCTTGGATTGGTCACCCTTTCTCAGCCGGGCCTGCCTTGGTTGTAGTGAGGATAAGATTGGGAAGGAGCTCCAGACACCTGGGAACAGGGCAGAGGCAGACCAGATGCCCAGAGGTCCAAGGCAGAGGGTGTGAGGCTTCTAGACTAGTTTGTTTCCTGGCAAAAGGACAAACTTCTCCCCATTCCCAAACAATATGTCTGGGTTTGAATTAGGCAGTGGTGGTGGTGAGAGGGAGCAGGATAGTCTGGAGCTAAGGCAGCACAGTGGAAAGCCCAACCATGGGGGTCATGGCTTTACAAGAGAAAGTGCTTTCCCCCCCCCCAAGGGATCATCTTTCTCCATGAGCCCAGGGCGTCTTCAGTTTGCCTTCACACAGCCCACGTCTGGTAAATATTACAATACCATGGGTGTGAATCAGGGAGGAGCCGTGACTCAGTGGCAGAGCAGCTGCTTGGCATGCAGAAGGCCCCAACAAAATCCCCAGCATCTCTAGGTAGGGCTGAGAACAGCCATTCAATGAGACCAACTAGGAGGGACATAACCCCGTTTTCTGTAAAGCATCACTGACCCACAGGTTGGGGGAGGCTCCATAGCCACCCAGAATATTATTGTTGGCTATGATATTATTATAGTTGTTGATATTATTATAGGCTGCAGATAGTTTGGGGGCTACTGGCCAGGATGACTCTTCTACCTTCACACTCAGAAGCATTAAGTACCTCTGAATACCAGTTGCTGGAAACTGCAGGAGAGGAAAGTTGCTGCGTTTGTGCTCAGGTCCTGCTTGTGGGCTTCCCCTAATGAGATCAGGATGCTAGACTATTTGTCCCCCTTGGGCCTGATCCAGCAGGGCTGTTCTTGGCAGGGGAGGCATGCAAGGGGAGGCATCCTCTATATCCTCTATGCCTGGTCACTGAATTTCTCCTTGTCTTCATGGAGGAGGAAGGATCCAGCAGTCCTAGGACCATAGAACTGCAGAGCTAGAAGGGATCCCAATGGTCATCTTATCCAACCCCCTGCAATGCAAGAATCTCAACTAAAGCATCTGTGACAGATGGCCATCCAACCTCTGCTTAAAAACCTCCAGTGCAGGAGAGTCCGCCACCTTCCACGGGAGTCTGTTCCACTGTCAAACAGCTCTTAATGCGCTTCTGATGTTTATAGGGAAGAGGACACGCCACGTAGGGATATGGGGAGATGACCTACTAACTGACAGGCCCACCTGGACCCACTCACCCCTGTGCCAGGGGACTTTCCCCAGATTCCAAGGGAGAAGCTCTTGGCATTCCACCAGGGGATCCGCTCTGCCATCTGGTCCCATCAGCAACACAAAGCATGAGCCTTTTCACTCTATAGTCATTATATATGGGAGGGGGGTTACTCTCAAATCTGAGCAGAATGGGAAATGCTACCCATCTAGCAGCATCAGCAGAGGGGCCTGGAGTGAGACCCCACTTCCTCCTCCACTCTCTCTTTCTGTTCTACCTGAGGTTGGAGGCAATCTCTTCCAGGTGCTTCTCAATCTCTGGGTTGGGCATACCCACCCCCAGCTCTGTGCTTGGAAATGAGCCTCCTCGTCCCCCTGGTTCCTGACCAGCACCTTCAGGCATTCCCCAAGCAGTGGGAGACACAGCCAAGAGCCAGTCCCCCAAGGAATTACTCGGAGGCAGGGACACACACACACACCACTGGGCCTGTTCCAGCTTGCTTTGTGAAGTGGAGGCACTTGTGGGCTGGGGGTGCCTCAGACAGTGCCGGGCCTGGCTCACTTCAAAGGCAGGTTCCACTGCCCAGTTTCCCTCCTCAGGAGGCCAAAGTGCTCTTCCTCGCACCTCCGTGCCCCAAAGATCACGGCGGCTGAGAAGGTCCTTTTCTTCAGAAGACGCCTGACACAGCCTCCCTCCCTTCCGCTTCTCTCCTTGCTATCTGTTTTGTGCCTGCAGCAATATCAGCTCTGGCTGTGATCTCCTCAGATCTTAGCACTTGGTGGCTTCTGGGATTAGTGAGAGGAGGAAAAAACGCCTCGAATCAGAAGCTGCCATTCCCACCAGCTAAGCAGGGGCTGCCCTGTCATGGATGAGACAGGAGGCAGCTTGCAGAAGGCGGGAAGGGAGGAAGAAGGTGGCGACGGCAAGGAGAGAGAAAGAGAGCGTGTCGCCTGATAGGTGCAGGGGCTTTATGCTGAGGCCTGCTTTGTGGGCAATGGCTGGCCTGTCATGGAGAAACTGGTAGGAGAGAGAGGCAGGGAAGACCAAACCAGCCCCTTTACCTCCACTTCTTGCAGTACCGCCATGGTTGAGAGCTGTGGCTGTTGGTGACACGTCACGGTGCGGACTTGCATTCCACAGGCCGTGCCAGCCACACAGCAAATGCGCTGGACCCCCTGCAGATCCAAGCGCCTCAAAAGAGCCAGTTTGTGCAGCCCAGAGAAATGAATGCAGCGCGTGCGCAAGGCTCAGCTCCTCTTTTAGTTCTGCAGCTCTGGTCTCCAATATTTCCAGTTTAGTGCTGAAATGTTGGGGGGGGGGGCTGCTATCTGGATGTGCTGCTTTAAACAGCCAAGACAGAAACATCTAGAAGCATTTCAACACATCTCAAGCCTGAATATCTCTCCCTTGGTATCTGTTGCTGGCTCGCGCCTGGGGCAGAGGACCTGCTCTGCATGCAGAAGGACGCAAGTTTGATCCCCAGTGGCATGTCTGGGCTTCTGGAACACCAGGGAGCCACTGCCAGTTAGCATAGGTGATGCTGAGCTTGCTTCTGTGTAAGGCCCTTCTCAGTGCTTGTCTGTGTTTGAATCATCCCTTAGTACAGAAGCAGGAGGGCTGGGAGCATACTTGCCTTTTCAGAGGAAGAGGAGATCTCAGTGGTGGAGAACCTAAGAAGAGCCTGCAGGATCAGGCCAGTGGCCTATCTAGTCCCGCATCCTGCACTTGCAGTGGCCAACCAGATGCTGCAATGGGAAACCCACAAGCAGGATTCAAGCACTCTCCTCCTGAGGCTTCTAAACTGGTATTCAGGAGCATTGCTGCCTCCAACCATAGAGGTAGAGCATAGCTATTGTGGCTAGCATCTTCCTCCATGGATTTGCCTAATGGAGTACAAGCTTTGCCTCTCACAGTTCCAATCCTTGGCACCAATGGGAAAGGTTATTCTCTCCCTGAAACCCCAGAGAGTGTCTGCCAGTTAGAGTAGATTGGCCTTCTGCGGCCTGATGCCCTCTAGACCTTTTGGACTACAACTCCCATCAGCCCAGCTGGCATCACCCTGGCCAAGGAGGATGGAAGCTGGGCACCACCAGGTTCCAGAATGGCTTGATCCTGTGCAATTGTTGCTCCAACTATATTTCTTCTATGGAACCTTCCTAACTTGGCATTAGGGAAAACTGCCTTTAAGCATGTGAAGAATGTCTCTTATCCACTGAATGAAACTAGAGCGACAGAAGCATCCCTGATCAGAATTGACACACATCCCAACGTCTTGCAACACTATGCAGGACCAAACTATAGAAGTGGTGTTAATTGGGCAACTAGCCATGGTCCCGACAAAAACCACACCACTGAAGGTGCTGTTTGGTGACCCCAATGGAAGAGGCAAAGAGAAGCTTCTGGGGGTCAGTTTCCATCAGGACCATGGCAGGAAGCAAAAGGTTAAACTATCGTCCGTCTCTTACTGCCCCCCTTGCTGGCAACTGTTATTTACATTTTTTTAAAAAGGTGCACATCAATTGCATTGACACAATTCATGCCAACTCTCATTTCACCCACAGGGGCTGCCCTCAAAGGGGCGATTCCTCTGCCCTGGCAGGCATCTGCCTCCCCTTCCTTGACCTTACCAGGATGCCTCTCAGCTTGCAAGGATCCCAGGCATCCCATCCCCTCAGAATATATTGGAGGGGGGCATTGTTTTCCACCCCACTTCCTACCCCAAATGGAGCAGACCTTCCAAACACCCATCATGAGCTGTAAACTTTCTTTAAGTGGGGAGACCTACCAAAGGCCACCTGCAGAGGCACCCCTCACGCCATCCACAAGGCAAGGAGATGCTTTCTTTGGTTTATTTGAAACAGTTCTGTCCTCTTCAACCAGAAAAGGAAAGGCTCCCAGGATAGTCACAACTGTAAGGCAGTCCATGCCCTCAGACTAAGAAGACACAACACAAAAGGAAAAGGAATGGGGATGGAAGAGGAGCAGGAGAGGAGAAAGGAAGCTCAGGCACTAGTTCTTATTTACAGTGTTCTGGAAGAGGCAGCATCCAAGGACCCAGAAGTTGGTGATTTATTGGCTGAACTGATGGAAAGGACCTGCTGCCCATTTCTCCCTCTCTTGGAATGACTCTGGAGGGAGGGAGCTGGTGGTGCTGGCCTTCCTGCAGAGGGGAGTCCCGTGGCCATCCCAGTGGGGCTTCCTCTCATTTGCTTGCCAAGCCGCTTTTGTAAACTCCACACAAACACCAAAAAAAAGGAGAGGGTGGAGACACAGCAGGTGAAGAAGCCCAGATCTGTGATCCAGGCTGGGCACAGAGGCCAAAACCCCTGATAATATCTCTCATATAACATAAGAACATCAGAAGAGCCTGCTGGATCAGGCCAGTTGCCCTTCTAGTCCAGCATCCTGTTCTCACGGGGCAAATCAGAGGCAGGGCTTGAACACAAAAGTCCTCTCTCCTGTGGCTTCCAGCAACTCGTCTTCAGAAGCATCGCTGCCTCCAACTTTGGCAGCAGAGCAGAGCCATCCTGGCTAGTAGCCATCAATAGCCCTCTCTCCCGCCTCTGGGGCACAGCGTTGCCTGCCCATCCCACCAGGGGCTCATCTGGGCTGTGTGCAATGTGTGTGCGTTGGTCTGTCTCGCTCTCTGTTGCGAGAGCCCCCTCTGCCTGCAGCCTGCCTGCCTGCATCACATCCACAGCTCAGCGCTGCTGCTCCACGCCGGCCTCTGCAGCAGCTCAGCCGCCTCCGCCTCTGCAGGGCCTTTTTCCTTGAGCCTGCCTGGAGAACTTTGGGCTATGCCTGCCTGCAAGAGAGGCTTATGAAACCAGAGAGAGAGAGAGATTATTTCCAAGCATTCAAACCTGGAATTAGTCCGTCGAAACAGCCCTGAGCAATTAAGGAGAACCGCATGCCTTGTATGCTGAAGACCACATGCTCATCTGAAGGACCTCAGGCTGGGAGGAGGCTGGCTGACACTGAAATCCATCCATCTCAGCATTGCCAAGCCAGCTGACAGTCTCTTTCCAAGGCCTCATACAGTTCTTTCTCAGCCGTACCTGGAAATCCCAGATGTGGATCCTGGAAGCCTTTAAATAGGGGCATAAGAAGCTGCCTTATACAGAGTCACTGATCAGCAGTAGCTCATCAGGGTTTCAGACAGAATTCTCTCTGCCCTACCTGGAAATGCCAGACATTGAGCTAGGCAAGCAGCTGCCCTCCCACTGAACTCTGGCCCTTCCTGTAAAACCAAAACAAGTTTCCAGTCCTCATTTCCGGTTCTGAACATAGGGCTGATTTAAATTGGGGCAGAAGGAGTTGCCTTATGCCACTGAGCAACAGAGCCTTGACCTGTTGTTGAGAGGGTCACTGGAGTGGCCCAAGCAAGAGAGAGATTTTCCTCCCCAGACAACCTGCAGAATTCATCACCGGAGGATGTTGAAATGGCCAAGCTGCTCTGTGGCTGTGAGGAACAAAAGGGACTTCTGCACCATTTCATCAGTTTAGCTCCCTTTCAAGGTTTTCAAATAATTTAAGCATTCTGATGATTAGATGGAGGACGAGAGAGAGAGGAAAGGAGAGGAGAGGAGGGAATTGTTGTGGCTTTCAGGAAGAGGGGAAATAAATTGGGAGGGGGGAGCACTGAAGCTGTTCTTTGGTCCCTGTGATTCCCCCCTGCATTTGCCCACATTGATTTCTAGAATAGCTCTGAAGACATAAGGGTTGGGCACTTGCAATGTCGTTCCCCCACAATTAAAAATGAAAGCTGAGATTTTTCTGCTCCTGAACTCTCCCGCTAGGAACTGAACTCTGCCTTCGCTTCAGAGGTTATGGGCTCCAAGTCTTCTTGACCCCTCAGTTCCTTCCCTGGCCCATTTTGCAATCTTAAAAGCTCTGAGTGGGGCTGGTTCCTCTGAGCAGCATTGTGGTATCTTTCTTCAAAAACACACACACACACACACACAAACACACACATACACATGAGCCAGCCCTGTCCTGGTTAGCTTTGAGGAACACTCTATGTAGACAGTGGCTCGGGGGGGAGGGCAGCTGCCTGTGTCACTCAGAGCTTTTTTGCTGCCTTGTTTCACCAGTGGTGGCATGCGCCTTTTGCTCAAATGAGCATGAGCACCTGCAAGCAACACCTGCCACACTTGCTGTTGGGGTCTAACCCACAGGGCAACCCTGTCCCCACTTGTGGGCCCCTTATCTGGCTACCCCTAGCCCCAGTGTAGCACCCCTGTTGACCCAACTTGCTCACCAGCTCTAGAGTTCATGTGGGCAGCCCATGGGTCACATGCAATGGGAGGTAGCCCCTTCCCATATGCGACTACTTGATTACCTTCCACAGCCAAAGACCCACTCAAAATTAATCGCTTTACTTCTGTTGTGGCTGCTCCCTTTGGTTCTCTGGTAGTCTTGAGCTCAGCGCTGATCTAGCCATGCTTGCCTCGGCCAGTTTTGTCCAGATTTCTCCCTTCTTCTGACCATTGATGTGCCAGACAGAGGATGTGCCCAGCACAGACTGGCCCACCTAAAAGGGAAGCCTGGGGAACAGGCTTTGTAGCACAAAAGGGAGGTAGCCAGAGTCACTCGCTCCAAGGGCATCTCGTGACGCAGAATACAGGCCTGCCCTTGCTTAAGGGAAGCTGGGCAGTAGGGCTCTCCCGTCTTCCCAGTGGGAACTTCTCCACCCAAGATGGCACTGGAGCCTTGAGGAGAGGACAGTTGGCTTCAGAGTAGCCTCAGCAACAGGAATATGGCATGAATGCTTCTGAGAATAAAACACACCCCTAAGCTTGCCAGTTCTGTGGGTGGTTTCCCACACACACACCAGACCCAAAATTTTCTGAAGATGAATGGACAGATGTTCCTTCCTACCCAGGAATCAGTTCCCCACCCATTATAATTAGGTCACATATCTTAAGGTCAGTTGATTAACCAGCAAAAGCTTAATTCAAAATAACTCATTGATTAGCAGGGCCTTCCCCCCCTCCCCTCCTAAACTGACAGTTTCATTGGAAGCAGTCCATTTGGCAAACAGCTCAGCTCTCTATACCAGAAATTAACTTCCTCAGATAAGTCGCATTTACACAGTTTAGGGAAACATAAAAACTAGGAAGACATAGGCCACTCACTGCCTCCTGTAGAGGGCAGGCTTATGGTTAGGGTTCAGGTTTTTATGACTCCTGGGAAAGAGACTTCCTAGGGATACCAGTGAAACCATTGAAACCAGAGTCTTTTTCAGCAGTGCCTGGAGAAGTCAGAGATTGAGCCTGGGACCTTCCCTTGCAAAGTTGAACCTCTTCCACAGACCCACAGGCCCTCCGAGTAGCCCTGGGAGAGCAGCAGGCCCCAGTTCAGCCCAGCCCTGCATCCTCATGACCCCCACCACCTGCCTTCACGTTCTCCCTCTGGGCTTAGGCCCCCATGAAGGGCAGCCCTCAAGGAGCTTGCACTCCTGGGTGCAGAATGACCTCCCTGGTGCTTGCTTATCTCCTGGGGTGGCTGCCTGTCCACCCCCAGACCATCTGTGGGTGGTGAACCTCATGCCAGTATCCTGCACATGACAGCCTCTAAGCCATCTTGTCAGCTGGGGCTGGTGGAGGGGCAGATTTGGGCCCATAGCGACAAATGTTTCAATGGTGGGGCTGAGATTGGAGTCCTGGACAGTTTTAATTTTCTGAGGCCATTTTGTCCATTTCATGTATCTCTGCAATGAGATACGAAGACCATTTTCAAGGCGAGTTTGCTTTCGTTTTGAACAACAAGCAGCGGCAGCCTCCTTCCTTTACTGAACTATAAATTATCTTACACTTTGTTCAGCACCCTTAGCAGGTATACTGTATTGAGATTTTAGCAAGACACAAAGAAATTCTGTCTGGTTAAAGGGTAGGTAATTAGTCAGGAAAAAAGACTCAGGTGAAAAAGGTTGCCTCGCTTGTCCTGCACCTGCTCTCCTTACCTGGGCAGGGTGACCTCCACTCACCTCTTGGGGAGTCATCCAGGCCATGACCCTTAACCTCAAGTCTCTAAGTCCCCAAAGCCATGTTAAAGTCAAGAGTGCCTCCGCACACATACAGAGTGCCTTTGCTCAACTTACAGGAGTAGCGTGGGTGTGGAACGGTGGAACTCCCAGGCATGTCTGAGCCACAGAAGGGGCCAGGCCACCCATCTCTGGCACAAGCATGTCTTCTGCCAACAGGAAGGCACCCATCCTGCTGCAGTTTCCTCTCCCCTGAGCCAAAGGAGCATAATCATTTTTAGGCTGCTCCCCCCCTCCACCCACCCACCCACAGCCTCCTCTCCCCCCCCCCATCCCTCCCTGGGGAATTGCTGAGCAGCCGCTGCAGCCTCCTGTCTCCCCACCCCCCCAAAACGGCTCCTCTTTGATGGGAGCCTTGCTGATGCTTCCTCCCCTCCCTTCTGGATGATCAAAAGCAGAGACAGGCTCCTTTGTGAGCGGGTGCCAACTGTTTCTAAAGGCTTGGGGAGAGGGGGGGGTCCCACCCAAGGAGCCGGCAAAGCAAGATAGAATCCACTCATTAAAAAGCATATTTGGAGGGGATTTTAATTAATGGAGGAGGAGGATGCAGTGGTAGAACGGAGGGGAAAGGGAGGACAGAGACCACTCCCACTTCCTCCTCTTCTGCGGGATTGGGGAGGCTGGTGCTATTCCACATGTCCCACTTTTCCACAGAGAGGCACATTTCTTCTTCCCAGCTAGGCCATCCCCTCGTGCCAATGCCACTCAGGGCCTGGGTGAAGCCCTGCAGCCTTCTGAAGTGACAAGGCCACTGCTTTGGGACTGCCTAGTTGAGTACTCTATGTGTGAAATCCAGCAGCCCCCCCCCCATACACACACACATCCCACAGCTTTTTAGCACTTTTGATGGCCAAGTCCAAATACTGCCACAGTTGACTATGGTGGTGCCATCTCAGAGACAGGACCACATGCCGCACTCAGGTCCTGCTTGCAGATTTCCTGCAAGCAACTGGGTGGCCGTTGTGAGAACAGGATACTGGACTAGACAGGCCCCTTTGGCCTGATCCTGATCATGCTGCTACTGCAGGGCTCTTCTTCTGTTCTTATGCTAAGCAGGCAGCCCTCTCAGAGCGCCAAGTGCCAGGGCAGAAAAGCCTTCCTGAAATGGGCAGTTGGGCCCATGAGTCCTTTTGTCCCTGGTAACCCATTTTAATCATTTGGTAGCAAGAAGAGGGATTCTCTCTGCTGCTCTGTAAATGCTTGTTGGTTTATTGAGATTTATGCCCATCTTTCTTTAAAATATCTAATGCAGCTTTCAAGCAAGATAAAATATTATTCATAAGCAGCAGCAGCAACCGCAGCCAAATGATACCAGCAATATCAGGGAGAACTGCTTGGCAACTTGGGTATCTAAAAGTCAACAAAAACCTACAAACAGGTGAAGGTTTAAGGCTCCACAAAAACTCGCCAAGGTCCTCGCTGCCTTTCTAAACCTAAACCACAATGGGAGCAGGCAGAAGTCCCTTGGGAGAATCCTCCAGATTTCATGTGCTTCAGCCAACAAGGCTCTGTCTCTGTATCCTGTTCCATAAAACTCCTTGGATGGCTTGTAACATTTCAAAACACAATAAAATGAGATGACTTGGGGAAGGGCTACAGCTCAGGGGAAGAGCCCCTGCTTGGCATGCAGAAGGTCCCAGCCTCAGTCCTGGCAGCTTCTTCAGGTAGGACTTGTGCAGGCTCCTGCCTGAAGCCCTAGAGAACTGCTTCCTGGGAGGAAGTAATCACAGGCAGATTCCTCTATATTTTGAAACAGCAAGGTCAAAAGGGGAATTGATACCAGCGCCAGGTGGGCCTCCCTGGGTCGGGAGCACCTCCATCAGCAGGATGCCACCACTAGCGCTGCCGCCTCTGCCACCCAGTGCCTCCAACACTTTAAAAAATCATAGCTCTTGGATGCTGAGCTGAGAGGGAACCCAAAGGTTGCCTTCCTGTCCCAGTCAGTTCTGACTACCTCAGGGCTTAACTTCTACATTCCTGTTTGAATCAGCCCTTTATTCAAAGCCACAGAATTTCTTTTTGGGTTGAATGATCACAGCTTAAGGGCTGAGTGTCTGCTTTAAATGCAAACAGCCCCAAGTTCAATCCCTGGCTTCTACCAGGTGGGAAAGGGTCCTGTCTGAAGCCCTGGTGAGGTCCTGGCAGTCAGGGTGGGCAAGACTGAGCTTAGCTCAGTGGCCCACTAGATAAGATCAGAAGCTTCTGTCAGCAGCTGGATCAGACCAAAAGCCCCTCACAAAATGGGAAGTCCCCAATTTGTGAGGGGCACAGCACCTTTCCCCCTTTGTATTGCTACGTGTTGAAAATTGCCCATTTACTCCTCTCCCTGAGCTTGGGCTGCTCAGCTTTCCAGAAAATCACTACAGAGCCCGCAAAATGTTCTAGGTTAGAATAAGGGCCTCTTGAAACCAACCATCTTCTCTCTGTGCCCAACCATGGAGGTCTGGAAGCTTGCAAGAGCTCATCTGTGCAGCAGCCCATTTTTGGAAGCTCAAGAGCAGGGCATGAAGTCAAACAACTTCTTCTCTGCCCCTTGCAGGTATCCTTCCACCCAAGCATCCCAAAAAAGCAACAGTGCATGGCTTGACTCTCCCAACTATGCCTAAGGAGGAGGCGTCTCTGCAAGAGGCTTTTGCGGCTGTCACATAGCATGTGCCCATGCGGAAAGGCTTCAACCCTCTTCCCTGTGCTCTGGGAGTGTTGGTCAGCTCTGTAGTTAACAACTCACCTGGTTTGCCAGAGGTGACTAGGAATTTCACGCAGGCGAGTGCATAGAATAATCTAGTCATCTCTATTTCTGCAATCGGGCTTTCTCTTCTCTGTGGCCAGCATGGAATTCTGGCCTACTAGGGGGAATGCAGGCTAGTAACTTTTGTGGGCTTATTTTAAAAGGGCAGGTTAGACCACCACCTCCCATCCTCCTTCACCATGGTGGCTATTTAATTGTTATTTTTAATGTGCACATTAATAGTAGACACACAATTAACATCATGTCTACTTTGTACCTAACACTCCTCTTCTGTGTCAGTGGAATTAGAGATGTTTCTTTAGCCTTCTGGAAGGCCAGTAACCAGAAAAAGGTGGCATGAGCTCAGAAATAGGTGTATGTACAGCCTGGCATCCCTTCATCTCTGCATATTTATCCCTTCTTCCAGTAACAAATTCAGGTGGGTGAGTGCCAATAGGATTGGAGCCAAACTGGGGCCACCCGGAAAAAAGAGAGGCATATCAGCATTTTCGGGAGAGGCCTGAGATTTGCCAAAGTGAAAATAAAACAAATAAAAACTGGGAAAAACCCAATGAGCAACTGAGTAAAGACTGAGCTTGGAAATTTAAAAATGGGGAGAAGAGAAGGGAATGGAAATGGAAATTTAAAAATGGGGAGAAGAGAAGGGAATGGAATGGGCAGGCAGGCAGGCACACTAAACAGGACCGCTCCTACTCAGAGACGAGGCTACACTACAGTGTCTATGCCCACCCTTCAAGTAAAAGATTTTACAGGACGGCTTACCCCAGTTGGGTACAAAATGCACAGTTCATAATGAGACATTAAAAGTGCATAAAACCAATTTTATTTCAAGATTAGAAGTGCTATTAAAAGAAGAAGCAACTGAAAAGGCCTCTGAAAGGGCTGAAAAAACAGCTGTGTTGGCCCCAGGCCAGCCTTCCCAGGCAGAAGGTCCTGTGAGAGGGGTGGCATCAGCAAGGAAGCCATGTGCCATACTGGGCACAGCCCACCTCACCACTGTCAACCCAGAACAGATCCTCCATAAGATGCCCTCTGCGGACCATCATAGCCAGCCATCAGCCTTCGTTTTCTCTCTTGAAAGTGTCAGCTTGGATAGCTCAGTTGGTTAGAGCATGGTGCTGATAACACCAAGGTTGCAGGTTTGATCCCAGTATGGGACAGCTGCATATTCCTGCATTGCAGGGGGTTGGACTAGATGATTCTCAGGGTCCTCCCTTCCAACTCTACACTGGTATAATTTTATTATTCATCTCCATCTAGAATCACACCAAGAAATTGTGCTATACTGTTGACAGGAAGCATCTCAGGTGCCTCTGGCTCACACTGGAGCAGGGCAAAGGGAAGGAGCTGTGGGGCCAGAGATGCCTTTCATCTGGCCCCTCCCTCCCAGTGGGGCTCCCGTGTATTTTCCTTTGCTTTATTTTGCAGACCTGCCATTCATTTGTTCATTCCAGTTCTGCTCCCCTTCAGCTGCGGCCTCTGCCAGCCTGGATTGTTAGTGGTGCAGAAAGGTGGGGGTGCTTACATTGGCAGCATAGATCCTACAATAGGCGGCATGATGGGATGAGCCCTCCATGCTTTGAACCAGGTGCCCTTTGGGGTCTCGGGTGCCTCCTGCCTGGAGAAACCTCCAGTGAGTGAGCACAGAGAACTGCGTGGAGCCCCTTTTTCTCTCTCTTTCTCCCCAGCCCATGTTGGCCTCATCAGCCTGTAGTGCAACAGCATCCTTTTGGTAGGCTGGGAACATCCCTCCATCCTCAGCCAGAGCAGCTCTGCTGTCTCCTGGTGGAATTAGCATTTAGATAGCCAGGTTTATCTCCCAGGAGCACATCCCTGCCCTTCCCGACATGCTTCTCCATCGCCAGCAGCTATTAACGCAGCCACCCAGCTTAGCCTGCCTTTCTTCCTCGCTCAGCCTCTGCCCCCTCTCACTCTCTGGGGTCCTTGGCAACTCTCCCCTTCCTACAGATTGCCACTGCCCCCCACCTGCCTGGCATCCCAAGCTCACCTCCTCAGTTTCCCATTTCTCCTGCGCAGGGGGGCACCACCGTAGGCCAGGAGGAGGAAGAGGATAGAATTAATAGCTCACTTGCTTGCCAAAAGAGCTTCCAGGTTTCCCTGCTCTCCCCTTCCAAGCCCAAGCAGGTCCCTCCTTACCAAAGCAGGGCGGGGTATTTCATTTTTGTATTGAAAAGCTGCCTTAAGTTAGTGCAGTCTCATGCACATTTACTCACATGTAAGCCCACTGAGTTTGGTGGGGCTCAGCCTCAGCTAAGTATGCAAAGGATGGCCACGTAATTGGAATTCCATATGAGTAATTTGAGGTTGGGAAGGGTGGAGAGAAAAATATTGCATTGAAAAATCATGATAGCACACCCACAAGAAAAAAAAGGGGGTTCCTGAAACCAATCTGCTGTTCAACGCTTTCATGTTGACCTCTGGCCTGCCATACCTTGGTCTTCTTCCAGCAACCATGTGAAGGAACTCCTTAATAGACCCATTTTGCAGATGAGGAATTAAAAATTAGACGTGACCAAACCTGGGATTCAGAGTCACAAGCTCCTTCTCCCAAAAACACATAAAATCCGCTTTGATACTCTCACAACCGTCTCACAGCATATTCTCACAACTGTTTCCGCACTTTGTACCTACTCAAAACGCAAACATTTTGGGTCCTCCTGCTTTGTTCGCAATGGATGCACATCTTGAACTGTCCTGCTGAAATCCTGCAACTAGTCGTGCCACAAAATGCTCTGGGTTTTGCTGCTGCTGTTCAGCTTTAGCACCAGGGTTCCCCCTCCAGACAGCAATAAAGCGAAAACACTGGGGAAACATCACAGAACAACTAATAAAGCAGAACAATGTGTGGATGGTCCTGTATGAATCCACTGCTAATGCACTATTATTGTGTTGATGTTGCAGAACACACACAAACACAGTCCATCCAGGAGGGGCCCTGGAAACGAAGCAGTGAGCCTTTTCCAAAACTTTCTCAGACATGAGCAGTATTGAAAGCAGAATTGCATATAACCACCCCAATGCCAGTATAAGGCAGTGTTCCTGTGTGCAGATGAAAAGGGGTGGGGGGGACCAGATCTCTACCTGCTATACACTTGGTCATGTCTGCCTGAGTTGCTCCCCTCCCTCTCTCTCTCCCTCTCTCTCTCTCTCTCTCTCTCTCTCTCTCTCTCTCACACACACACACACTTGACACTGCATGTATCTCCCACAATTCCATTCAGGGGTGTGGGGGTGTTTTTTGTGTTTTTTACCTGCATCTTTGAAGAAGCTCCTTCTGCACACCCTCCATCCATGCTGCCAACCTTTCCCTGCCTAGGGCACTCGGTAGTTGTGCAGGGGCAATGCTCCCCAACCCTGGACTCTTCTCTTTCCCCCAGCTCACCTGAGAAACCGTCTCCCCATACATCAGGGTCCTGGGTGTTCAGATAGGGTGGAACCTGACACATCTTTTTGTCACCCTTTCCCCCTCCTCCCCAGCTGACATATTTTGCACATGATCAGAGGTGCTTTTGTCTTCCAAGCATTCCAGACAGGTGGTGTCCTCATTCAAGTCAGGCCTGGGAGAGGAGGGTTGGGGATCAGTTCTGAGAGGGGAGCAGGGTAAAAACAGTGATTGGGAGGGGACAGGCAGACAGGATTCCTGGGTCTTGTTTCCCTGGGGCTTTGAAGGACGCCGATTTGTCTCCCCTCTTGCCCAATCCCAGTGGCAGAAAACTCCCTTCTGCTTGATACCACAAGCCATTTTGATTTATGACTAAATAGGTACCCTCTCTGCACTCCCAATTTGGAAAGGGCCGAGGAACTAGAGTTTCAGGCTCCCTGGTGAATTCAAAATGGACCATTGGTTCTGAGTACTGCTGTGGGGAGGGGGGCAACTGGGACACCCCAAGAAAGGGGCAAAGGGGCGACTGTTTCGGGATGGGGATGTGGGTGGGGAAGGGAAGATTTGAAATGATGCAGTCATGGAAAGAAAAGAACAGAAATGAATCTAGCGAGAAAGAGACATTTTTTAAAAAAAACAAGATGCAGAGAAAGATGTTTAAAGAAAAGAAAAGAAAAAAAGTTGTTTTTTCTCCAAAAAACATTCTTACCTAGTTTTCTTTTTTGTAATTTTTTTTCTTCATGCTAATATCACACGGCCTATTTGTTGATGTAAGTTGACTGAATTCCGTGGTTTGCTCTCTTATTTTTAAAAACAAACAGAAAGGGAAAAGAGGAAAAGGCAAGAAAAGGCAATATTAGTGTTTTAGCAGGAGAGGATGGGAAGCCAGCCAGACAGCCGAGGGTTTTATTGCTCTTAATTCTGCTGTTTTATCTGTTTAATTTTTTGCGCATTAAATGACTTTTTTAATTCTTTTTTTTTCCTTCTTCCTTTGATTATGATTTCTCTAGACTAATGTGTTGCAAAGGAGAGAGAGAGGAGGAAAGAAAGAGGACAGTTTAGTGGCCAGGGATGGAGACGGAGGGGTTTGGCTAGCTATAACTCTCGTGGCTTGAGTTGTCTTGTGTCAAGGGGGCAAGGGCGCCTGCGAGGTCACTAACCCGCTCTCCCCTCTTCTGTCTCTCCCCCTTTTCTCTCTGTTCTAGGAGGTGAATTAGTATTGCCCATAATAACAGAAGACTCCCTAGACACCCCTCCAATTGCCACCCGGTCTCCATTCATCCCCCCGCCTCCCACCTTTGGCCCCTTCCTAACCGTAGTCGAGACCACCAAAGACACCCTTTCCCCGCCATCCCATCCAAGGCCCCCCTGTCTGGCCGACCAAGACGACAGCGACTGCGAAGAAGGGATCGAGGCCTCCGGCTATGCCTCGGGCGAGGTTTTCGACTCCAGCCTGCCCCCTACTGACGACGAAGATTTTTATACCACCTTCCCCCTGGTCACGGATAGGACCCTAATAGGCCGGCCGGAAGGAGCTTCCAAAAAGGCCCAAGGATACCGCCCCAACCTTAGGACAGGACTGCCGGCTTCACCCTCCGTCCCCGACCTCCTGACCTCCACAACCTCTCCCAATCTGGTCCGTAACATTCCCGCCGGCAAAATGAACAACCGGGAGCCCCTCAACCCCCAGCCAAAACAGTACCCCCCACTCTCCACCTCCTTTGAGCCCGACAAGCTAAACAGGCTTAAGTACCCAGGTATAACCTCTTCCCCCAATTTCCACAATCTGCCCACAGCTAACCCCACCGGCCCCGGGGAGAGGGGGCCCCCCGGTGCCGTGGAGGTCATCCGGGAGTCCAGCAGCACCACCGGCATGGTGGTCGGGATCGTGGCGGCCGCGGCCCTCTGCATCCTCATCCTCCTCTACGCCATGTACAAATACCGCAACCGGGACGAAGGCTCCTACCAGGTGGACCAAAGCCGGAACTACATCAGTAACTCGGCCCAGAGCAACGGCACGGTGGTCAAGGAGAAGCCAGCCGCTGCTGCCAAAACGCCCAGCAAGAGCAAGAAGAACAAAGACAAGGAATATTATGTCTGAGCCCCCCCTCCCAGCCCCCCCAGCCCCTGCGTGCGCCAGAGAGACCGACACCCAGCCGGCGCACGCAGTGGAGCCACCCAGACCTACACGCACCCAAACTTTCTGGAGAGGAGACCACCCAAGCGCATCCTTCCCCTTCTTCCGCATCCGAGAGGCCAGCTGATGGCGCCCTCCAGTGGCCACCTCCACCCGCTCCTCTTGGGTTTGCTCATCCCTCGTTTACTTTAAGCCCTTCCCTCCTCGCAAAAAAACAACAACAAAAACACAAAACACACAAAGGAACCACAGCAAGAAGGTTGCAGGGTCTCCCTCCCTCCCCACATCCTTTTCCACCCTGGCCATCCAAACCTGCAGGGTTGCTGTTTTTTCCCCTTAGGGAAATGGAGGGGGAAGGGAAGCCACAGTGGCCGAGGTGAAGGGAGGCAGCGTTGGCCTGAAGAGAGGGACGCTGGGAAGGAGGAGAATTAAAGGGGGGGGATTTCAAGCTTCCCAGGTGAGGTTGGAGCCAGAATGCTGCTTTGTGATCTGTCTGCAAGAGAGTCTTTGCCCCTCTCTTTGTTGAGGGGCTTTTGGTGTGGAAAACAAAAAACTGGGGTCCACCCGTCTTTCCTCACCCCACCCCACCCCAGCACCACGCTCTGAAACAGAGATGCCTAGCTGGAGCTCACAACTCTACAGAACCCTATAACTGAACTGGGGGGCAGAGAGGACCCACAGCGGCCAAATACAACCCCTACTCCACCTCCTCCTCTCCCTCTTGGAATTATCTCAAGCAAAGGGGTCTGTCCTTTCTATCATTTCTCTCTCTCTCTCTCTCTCTTTCTTCGTTAATGTGTCAGAGTCTTGGAAATGTGTGGAATAAAACAAAAAGATTTTTAAAAAGAAAAACTACTAATTATAATAAAAGAAGCAGGTGACGTGGATTTTGCTTGCGCTGTTGGGCTGAGGACTCCCTCCTTCCCCAACAGCCAACACCTAGCCTGTCTTGTAATAAAAAGAGGGAGTAAAATTGAGGTGGTGTTTGACACCCATAAATCAATGCAGTGGAGCGCAGCTTTGGGGTGCAGCTGCATTGTGCGTGTGTGTTTGCGTCTGGAGGGGGGTGGATCAAGTATCTCCCGGGGGTTTTGTTTTGCAGGGGTCCAAATGAATCAACCTTCAATACCTTCCATCCCTTCCCCGCCCCTTTTCACTCTCCCTTGGATCAAGGTGCTACTATATTGTGGTCTTTCTTTAAACTGTGTTACAAGCATGTGAAACTTGGGCTGACTTTTAGTTTTATGTCGTTTGTCGGGGCCGGGTGTGAGAAAAAAAGTGTGTGTGGAGCCAGATGCAGCAGCAACAACAGCAGGGACATCCCTTTGCATCAAAGCCGCAAGCAGACCCTGGCAGTTTCTCCAAAGGGCGCAATGGCCAGTGGGAGCAGGGCGAGGACGTGTCCGTGTGTGGTGCAAGTGGTGAGCGCGTGCAGAGCGCATGGGCGCAGCTGGGGCTCCAGTGTCTCTTCCCTCCCCGCCCTTCGGCTGCCTTCCCGGTTCTTCCAAAAAAAAAAAAAAAGGGAGGGAAACAAGTCAAGAGGAAGCCATAGATAACTCTGTGCAGAGTTCGATCTATCTGTCTATCTATAAATACACAAAGATATATATATATAAAGATATATATAGAGATATATAAGATATAAAAAGTATACATAATATATGGAGAGTTTAGAGGCGGCTGTTTGAAGGAAGGGTCAGGGAAAGGCTCTTGGCTCCAGGAGTCAGATGGAAGGGTCTGTGATGGCAGCAAATGGCCAGTTCCTACATTTGCCCAAGGTCGGGGCTGGGGAGCTCCACTGTTCAGATCCTAGGGGCGTTGTGGGGATGGACCTTTCCTCCCCAGGTAAGTTTTGAGGGTATAGATGAGGGATGACGGCTTATTCCAAGACAGCAAGAATAGCCCCTTGGTCTTTCCTCTGGGTGTGTTGGGTGCCGAGTGGCCCTTTGAGAGGGAGAGTTTGGGGTGACCATTGAGGGTGTTTGAGGGGTAGAGAGGCAAGCCAGGTCAGCTCCAGGGGGGTGGAGGGGACACCTCAACAGTGTCCTCACCACCCATCTGTTTTCCCAGGGCAAGGTCCATTAGGGTGAGTGGGGCAGCCCCCCACACACCTGCCTTCTTCATTACAGCAACCAGTCTGTGTGGGGTGGTCCTGGCTGTCAGCTTCTTCCTCCTCTTAAGTCTCAATGTTGCCCTTGCAGGGACTTCGCAGGGAAGAGGGAGAGGAGGGCAAAACTAGACTTGAGTTGACTCTGTGCCTCCTTGTCTGTGGCCCAGCTCATAGACTGGGCTCTCTGCTGCGGCCCAGGGCATGGAAACAGACAAGTGGCCTTGTTGCTGCCCCAGCTGCAGGAAGTATTGCCTCTTTCAAATACATCCTCTTCTCCCAAGCCTTTCTTTCAACACCAAAAAGGGCAGTCTCTCCCCAGCCCAAAACATTAAAAGTTTGTAACAAGTTTTGCATGAATCTTCAGTGATTTACCTTTGCAGGAAGAGCCAGGACTTATTGTGACATTTACCTCCCTGCTGCCTTACATAGCAACTGAGACTCTTTGTCCTTGATAAAGGAGCTCCAAGCTCAAACTGCTCCCAAAATTGAATCCGGAATAATGCAAGTCGGAGAAGGGTCTGTAGAAGGGATCTGTTATGTCCACTTGTTATCTCACAGGGCTCAGATTTCCAGGCTACTTGTGATCCTGGCCCCCCTCCAGTTGGTCAGTGCCCTCCTTAAAATGGACCCAGAACTAGACCCAGGGCCCCCAATGCAGCCTGATCAGAGCAAAACCATCATCACCTTGATCCTCACCCCTCTTCCTGGACCGCCACTCCTGCTGCCACAGCCGGCCCCCTGAAATTTGGGATAGGGGAGAAATTCTACAGAGTTTGCCCTTCCCCAATTTGCACTTTTCTGAAACAATCTGAGCCAATAGATGGCAGCCCTCCTTCGAAATTCTCACTTCTCCGAACTTTGCAATTGAGTTCTCTAGCCAGGCGATGTGTGAAAAAAATGGATATATTGGTGGAAATAGCACACAAAAACACATATGGGAATTTCTTCGCAAAATGTTAATTAGGGGAAATTGCAGATGAAAAGGTAGGGGAAATCCACACTGAAATGGTGGGTTTTTGTGAGGACTTAGGGGGAAATCGCAAACTGGTGTTGAAATGTAGAGTACTGGATTTAATAATGGAAAAATGAGGAAATAAGAAGCACTAAAATGGATTGTTAGGACAATTGTTTTGTCACACACACCCCAGGCTTAGGTGACAGCCCAGCTCAGTGAAAAATATTTGGGGGTAAGGCTTTAACAGCCTTTAAACAACTGTTAGGCATGACTTTACAGAACTTAATTGGGGCCTGGGATGGATGCAAGGGACGATTTTCCACCAATGCAGATCTTTGCCATTTTGCAATGCAGTTTTGCACCACTGCAACAGCAGGAGGTCGGGGGGGGGGGGCTTGGAGGCAGCTCTCCCTGCTGCATGACCCATTGAGGGGCAAGGAGACCTGCCCTGTATGGTATCCAGGAGGCTTTCTTACAGCTGCAATACTATACTCACTTAACTGGGAGTAAGTCCATTGAACTCAATGGAACTTAATCCTGAGTAGGCATGCGCAGGCTTGTACTGTAAGCAACTGGGAATAGTTGTGCTTTAACCTCTGGTGTGTATAAAAAGAGATGCTGAGATTCGAAAGGAGAACCTGCATTCATCTCAATTTGGCAGCATTTTAGATCCGGATTAATCTTAACGTTTTAAAATATTTTGAAATGTCACTTTTCCAAGTCCAGCTCGGTAGGATGCTTTTCAAACATTTCCATCTTGCCGATGGATTTTAATGCAAGTGGGTTAAAAAGTTTGCTCTTCCCAGTGATGCTTTAAAAACCCTAAATGCCATGTCACCTGTGGTTGGAGCTGAGGAAATAAACGCAGAGGCTGTTAATTAAAAACGTTGCAAGCAAATTCAACTCTGGGGATTTCCCACCCCCACCCCACCCCTTCCACATTCATTTGAAGCCTAGTTATGACATAACTTGCCTTCATTGAGTTTACAGGCATCGTTAAATGCGGGCCCCAAAACCTGCAAAGGAAAGGCACCACGAGAGCTGCTGCTTTATGAGCCTTGGCTGGGCTAGTTAATGCAGGAAAGGATACCTCAGCCTCTTACAACTGGCACCAAGCGAAGGCCTTTCCCTTTGGGACAATCAGCAATGCCAGGCACCCAGCACTACCCAGGTCAGGGCACTGGGGCCTTGGACACCAGGCGACAGAGTGGAGCAGCTGCCTCAGGCAGCTGATGCTGGCAGGGGGCAACACCCCACCCTGTCAGGGGTCAGAACTCTGTGTGCCTCACACAACTAGTTTGGCACCCCTAAAACTACTCTGGTGTCATGGAGGGCATTGCCCCATTGCCAGTGTTGAAGGAAAATTCAGCTGCCGATCCAGTTGACCTCTGTAGGTAACGTGGGGAGGGGGCAACTTGGGCTGGCCCTGGGCTAGTGAGCTTCCACAGGCTGGAGCAACAGCCCTTCACCTCTCAGCTCCTGCCCTTGCTGGGGGGGGGCGCCTTCCTGAGGTAGCAGATCCTCTCCTTGGTGTGTGCGTGTGTGTGCGTGTGTGTGCGCGTGAGAGAGAGAGTGGGTGTCCAGTGCCTGGCGGTCTCTTGGTGCTATAATAATTGTTCAGCGATCCTGTCCTTGAATGTAGCTTATTAGCCAAATTGAACCCAGTCCTGTAGTGGACGGACCTTTCCCGCTTCCCCATACAGAGTTGTCTGCTGGGCTACATCAAGGGGGCAGCAGAAACCTTGTTCTGTGCCAGAGGGTGGAGGTGGCTGTGAACCATGAGGCCTGGCCTGCACCCGCTAAGGTAGCCTGATGCCCTCTGGCGCCATGGAAGAGAGTGTGACCGCATTGCCAACGCTGGGAGTCAGATCTGGTCAGTGCAGGGGACATCCTCAGGCAGGCAAGTGTGTTAGGGCAAGAGCCCTGAGGTCTCCCCTTTGCAGACGGTATGAAGAGTGTTTAAGGAAAGTGAGGGATAATTTGGGGAGAGGCCATTGGCCGTATAATTGTAGAGCTGGAAGGGTTCCCAAGGGTCATCTAGTCCAACCCCCTTGCAATGCAGGAATTGCAGCTAAAGGATCCCTGACAGATGGCCATTCAACATTCAGCTGGTGAGTCACAACCCCCAACTGTTGGGCCAGGGGCCACAAATGCCATACATGTGTCTGGCTTAAAAGATGCAGGTTCTAGAGGCGCCTTTCCGGCAGTGAAGCTGAGAGGGTGAGGAAGAGAGAGTGGTGGGAGAGGCTTGGAGAAGGAGACAGTAACACTGGGTGCTTCCCTTAAAAAAATGGAGGACTTTGCAAAGCTTCCAGGGGTGGCTCAGGGCTTCTTGGCTGGATGTTTCCATGACTACAGAGAGTGTGCCACATGCAAAGCAACTTCTAATTTTGTCAAATAACCCAGGATGGAAATTTTTGAACTATACAGAACTCTTCCTCATGTGAGAAGAGGGTGGGGAACACAGCTTCCTGGGACAAAACCTGGAGTTCTCCCCTTTTTATGGGCTGTATCCAACTAAAGTCCAAGAGTCAACCAGCTTAAATTCATGGACCTCTGTTAATCATGTCCATTAATTTCAATGGGTCTGCTCTTGAATATGACAAATGTATAACCAGTGGCAGATTTATAGGTATGTGCTGAATTAGGGCTCCACGAGGCTGAGGGGACTCCCCAAGTTATCAGTCGATGTTGTTAACTGAGGGGAAACCTTTGAAATGTGATGTCAGTGACTCTAGTATTTTAGTTTGTTGTGCTGTTTCTACTCCCTATTAATGTCAGTGTTGGCTGGTCCATTAGGACAACCAGGTCTTAGCCTGACCACACGAAATATCAAGCATTTTTCAGAAAAAAATTTCACCCAAATACCATCATTTGTTCTCCGGCCAAACAGTTCTCTGCACCACTCAGACAATCTCAGTCCAAAAGTAGCACTGTGGCAAAGAAGTCCCACCCATCTGTCTCTAGGCAGAAAAACAAATTGATATTAAATGTGTGTCAGTGGCGCTACTGGCTCTGAGACCTGCTTGTGTAGTTCTCCCTTCATCCCTCTTGTCGTGATAGCAGTCCAGCCTGGTTGTCCCAGAGCTCAGAGCTCTTTCTGCTCAGACCATGCTCAGAACTGTTTCCTTAAAGGCTACACTACAGTAACAAAGCTCCACACCCAGCTTCCTGTGACCAGCCTTGTTGATTCTTTAATGTTTATTTCATTGTTTGCAAGCTCGTTCTTATGCATGTAGCTCTGTCCTATTTTCAGTGACAGTCACATTGATTTAGGCAAAATGTAGGGGCCTCCAAAAGGGTCCTGTGGACCATAAATCTGCCACTGTGTGTGGGTGCATTGCATGCAACATCTTGTCTTCATTTCCGGAGTCAGTGAAGCTGCCACCTGTATGTCCAGAATCTGAGGAAGATTTCTGTGTAACGCAAAAAAAAGCCTGCACCCAGTCTTTTTAGTGGGTGCAGATAATAGGGCAACCTATTTGCTCTGTATGGCCAGCAAAGCAAAGCAAAACGGCCCCCTCCCCAGCTGCTCTCTTGGTTCAGCGCTTGCCTGCTCAGTCAGAAACTGGGGGCGCCCCAGCCACACACGGACATGTGCCCACTCACAGTTCTTGAGCGGTGTTTGCCACTCCTTGATCCTAAGACACCTTTGGGCTCCTTCAGGTTGTGGGGGAGACACTGGCCTCCATTTGTCCATTTGAATTGCTTCCGACTGATTGGGAGGGGAGTTGTGTTCCTTTTGTGGTTATTCTAGGTGGCCATCTCTGGACCCCACCCCCAATCCAAAGCCAACCAAACCCACCTGGGGATTGGCGGGGGGGGGGGTTCTGTGTGTCGGGGGGGAGAATCAGCCATTTGTTTTTGTTTTATTTTTAATTTTTTCCCTCCCCACAATCCTCAGCTGTTTCTCAGGCGGGGCCCACCTGCCCACTTCTACGAGAGTGTAATGAGCATTATTACCAAATGTAAATTTATTTGTACATTATTAATATTTTATTTTTATCTGGGGAGGGGAACATGCAGAAGGTCAGAAACTCCATAGGCAAAAACACCCTCAGATCCAAAACCCTCTTTTTTAAATAAATAAAAAATACTAATAATGGTGATAATAAAAAGAATTTGGGGTGGGGTGGGGGAGATCAGTTCCTTTTGACAATGAAATTCCTGACATTTTTTCCCCATTTTTTTAATGGCATTCCATTTGGGGTGGAAATCAGTTTTAATTTGACTTGATTTATTTTGTAATTGATGACTTTTTTTAAACGACAAAGGGGAAAAATTTACCTTTCCTGTTTGTTTGGTTTTTCTGGGGTGGGGTTGGGGGGGATAAACTGTGATTCTGCATATTTACCCTGTAAAATTCCTGTATTCTTCAATGTTATTGTAAAGTGTTACTGATAAAAGATGATTATGAACAAACAAACGAAAAAGTCCAACCCATGTACATTTAGCACAAAGGGGAATACAGTTGATTCTATACTTCGTATACTTTGTTCTAGTCTTTCTTTTGTACGGCTGGGGACTGTGTTGCACGAGAGGGCTCTGGACTTCCCCTCAGATTGAGGTTTATCCGTTCCCATGAGACGAACCATTAAAATAATTGGGCGTATGCCTATTTCCTACCTCTGCGTCAAGCACCGACTTTCCAAAATGGTTCCACCACCAGACAGACGTCACACAGACTCCTGTTCATGCTGTGTAACTATCCCTATACAATGGTAAATATTTAACTGGAGAAAAACATTGTTTTGAAGGTGGTGTTTGCATGCAGTGTCCCCATCTGTTCCAGAACTTGGTTGTATTTGACTACTGAAGGGGCAGAATAAATGCCAGGGGGTTTCCACGCAAGCTCTTTACTCCAGAAGAGCCAGACGAGCATCTTTGGGACACCACACCCATATCTCTCTCTCGATTTATGGGTCTAATGAGTCTTTCTAAATGCATAGCATTATCCAGATGTCATTGTTCTCCTGTTGAAAGCCATGTGTAGAATTCCAATGGGCTTTCCACACTTGGAATGGGGTGCTTGGTGTGTCCATGTGGCTCCCACAATGCTCCATGATCTACGCCATCAAAAAAATTATGGAGCCCAATAAGGCTTTGGATGAGGCAATTCAGCTGCCTTTGGGACTCCCACACCTTAGGACTGAAGCCTAAAAACTTTTAACTTTGCACTAAAGCGCACATCCAATCTAAGCGCTCTTGCGCAATTAAAAGGTAAAGGGAACCCTGACAGTTAAGTCTAATCGCAAACGACTCTGGGGTTGCAGGTGTCATCTCGCTTTATAGGCCAAGGGAGCTGGCGTTTGTCTGCTCTGCAGACAGTTTTTCCGGGTCATGTGGCCAGCATGACTAAGCCACTTCTGGCACAACGGGACACTGACACCAGAGCAGCGCACAGAAACGCCATTTACCTTCCCGTAAATCTACTATTAATCTACTTGCACTTTTTTTGGCATGCTTTTGAACTGCTAGGTTGGCAGGAGCTGGGACCGAGCAACAGGGGCTTACCCCGTCGCGGGGATTTGAACCTCTGACCTTTTGATCAACAAGCCCAAGGTTCAGTGATTTAGACCACAGCGCCACCTGCGTCCCTCTTGCACAATTACCTCCGCGATATTAAAAGTGTTTTTTATGAAAGATCAGGGGAAACAAAGGCAGTTGCTAAAATGGCACCCACCAGGAAAGACCACAGTTGGGTTTGTTTTTCCATTGTTTACATTTGTCCTTAATTACTTCCTTTTCTTTTTTAGCTCTGTTGCACAGAGAGGTTATTAAAAGCCTTGTTGTTGTTTTTTAAAAAAAGACATAAAACATTGAAGAGAATATGGAACTGATATGAGAGTCTGCTGAAGGAGATGTGTTGGTATTAAAGCTCAATCCACCAGTCATCACTATGCCTCTTTAAGAAAATGGAAGCGAATCCTGAAGGCCATCAGCACCTGTTGAGATTGTGTTGTTCAATATCTATTTCCTGTTTCCTGTCGGGGAAAAGACAAGGAGAGGATGGTGGGTGGAAAGAGGAGGTCAACTGGGTGGCAGCGCCCATCAATGCCCTGCCAGGCTCCGCGTTCCTACCCCTCCTTCATGGAGGGCTTCCTGGAAAATACTGCCTCACATGGCAACCTGATGCAGGTGTGTACTTAGAAGTAACTGAAGAAAGGGGGAAGAATTTGATTCAGTCGGCACTGAAAGATGAATCTACCCAATCTGCACTTTCTGAAGCCATATAGCCCTCCCTCAAAATGTGCTCTTCTCCAAATCGCCATGCAGTTCTTCAGCCAAGTCTTGTGCAAAAGGGTGTGTAAAGCCTGCAAAGAAATGCATACATTGGTGAAAATCCCATACAAAAATGCATTATATCAAGGAAAATATTTTAGGGAACATATGCTTTGCAAAATAATAATAATAATGTGTATTATTTGGCAGAATTGCAGGCAAAAAAATGTATAATGGGATAAATTCACACTAAAATTCTGGTGAATGTTCACGATTACTTTTTTTCATCACAAACTGACGTGGAAATATGGATAACTGAATTTCAGATTAGAAAAATAATAAATTAACATTGGCCAAGACTGACAGATCTGCCCATCCCTAGAAGGAAGTCCTATAGCATGGGTAGGCAAACTAAGGCCCAGGGGCCAGATCTGGCCCAATCGCCTTCTAAATCCAGCCTGCGGACAGTTTGGGAATCAGCATGTTTTTACATGAGTAGAATGTGTGCTTTTATTTAGAATGCATTTCTGGGTTATTGTGGGGCATAGGAATTGGTTCATTCCCCCCCAAAAAATATAGTCTGGCCCCCCACAAGGTCTGAGGGACAGTGGACCGGCCACCTGCTGAAAAAGTTTGCCGACCCCTGTCCTATAGAGTGCAGGGGGGTAAATGGCTATGGGGTTGCATTTGGGGATGACAATTGCCCCAGGTGGCAGCAATTAGCCTACATGCCCCAGGCCCTCAATTGTGCCAGAGGAGGGAGGAAACCCCCTGAGGGAGGAGGGGGCACCAGAGGGCACTGCCCCCAAGGCACTTGGCCATCTCAAATCTGGCATTGGCCCTGAATTGTACAAAGAGGTGCCTTGGATTTTTCTAGCCCTGTTTGCCATACACACAGAGAGAGGGCACTGGTGTCTTTGCGGGGTTATTGCGAGGATAAAATAGGTATGGGGAGAACCCTGCATGCATCTCTGTGAGAGGAAGGGTGGGATCAAAATGGAAGAAGAGAGAAAGAGAGAGATGCTTGGAGCCAGAGGCCTCTGCTGCGGCTGTGCTCCTTCCTGCTGTCCTTCTGATTAAATCAAACTGGAGCAGCTCCTCCTGAGCCTTTCAGCCTGAATTATTTTGAACCGCAAATATCTGATGTCAGCCTCAGTCCTTTCCAGGTTTCTGATCAGAACGGCTTCCATCCAGATGGCAACTGGAGGGGGGGACCAGATGAGCACCTCCTGCATCCAAGGAGCCCCCCCCCCAACTTCTTCTTCCCTGGGCAAAGTTGAGATCCCAGATGATGCTGGAAGCTAGAGTAGACCCCAGCCCAGCCCGCTTGCCATCATTCAGACAGGGAGCATCCACAAGGAGAAGTCCCTGCAGGGCAACTGATAGATAGCCCATTCCTTCATTTTAAAGGGCAGCTGCAGAATAAGAGGGAGAGGGTTGTTTGAGTGACAGGGTCCCTACTGGCCAAAGGTGGCCTGGAGATCAAATGAACTATTAGCAACCGTGTGGGTGGGTTTTTGGTGTGGGTTTTTTACAAAAAGGAAAAGTGTAGCAATTTGGATCAGGACCCTGTTGGCAGAGAAGCTCTCACTGGGTGACCTTGAGCCAGTCACTCACTCTCAGCCTCACCTGCCTCTCAGGGTTGTTGTGAGGATAATACGGAAAGGAGGAGAACTATGTATACTGCCATGAGCTCTTTCGAAGAAGAAGGGTGGAGTACAAATGTAATAAATAGTAATAATAAACAGCTCTGAGGGGAAAGTCAGGAATTGTTGTTGTTTAGTCATGTCCGACTCTTCATGACCCCATGGACCAGAGCACGCCAGGCACTCCTGTCCTCCACTGCCTCCCGCAGTTTGGTCAAACTCATGCTGGTAGCTTCTAGAACACTGTCCAACCATCTTGTCCTCTGTCGTCCCCTTCTCCTTGTGCCCTCCATCTTTCCCAACATCAGGGTCTTTTCCAGGGAGTCTTCTCTTCTCATGAGGTGAGCCTCATATGAGGTGAAGCCTCAGCTTCAGGATCTGTCCTTCCAGTGAGCACTCGGGACTGATTTCCTTCAGAATGGATAGGTTTGATCTTCTTGCAGTCCTTGGGACTCTCAAGAGTCTCCTCCGGCACCATAATTCAAAAGCATCAATTCTTCGGTGATCAGCCTTCTTTATGGTCCAGCTCTCACTTCCATACATCACTGAAGGTCAGGAATATTATCCCCCAATTGCAGATGGGGTGACTGAGGCCGAGAGGCTAGTGCCTTGCCTAAAGGCCATCTTGTGAGTTCATGGGAGAGGCAAGATTCAAACCAGGGGCTTTGTGATTTGCTGATGGAAGTGTATTCTTCAGCTGTCACCATGTCATGGTCCCCATTACACACAGGCCTGTGAGTTAGGCTAGAAAGGCGAGCAGCGGGAAGGCCCCTTTTTATCAGGAAATGGAGAATGGGAGGGAAGCTCCCCCTCCGTTGCCCCACCCTCCCCGCCAGCCAGCTCCCTTCCAGTGTCAGAGCTGGGGGGGGGCTTATTCAAGAAGGCTCCTTCCTCCCTCCCCCGCCCAAAAAAAAGGAGGACAAAGGGAGCACAGAGCTGCAATTGAAAAATGTATATCTGCTCATTTATATGCATAGATGCAAATGTATAAATAGCTGCGGGGCTATAAATAGCAATCCAAGACATCTCACTCTAAGGTGGGCTCTGCGCATCTGCTCAGTCAGCTGGCTGTCAGGTGCTGCTCATTCTTGCTGCCTTACCTGCGTTTCATCTTCAAAGAAAGGGTGCCTTAAAATAGGACGGGCCTCTAAAGGAAGACGGGGGGGCAGTTTTGGGGTTGTTGTGTTGAACAAGAGCGAGTCAAAGAGACGCTTCCCCCTCCCTCCAGCTGCCAATCACCCCATCCTCACTTGCCAGAACATCTAGGTCAGGCATCCCCAACCTTCGGCCCTCCAGATGTTTTGGACTACAATTCCCATCATCCCTGACCACTGGTCCTGTTAGCTAGGGATCATGGGAGTTGTAGGCCAAAACATCTGGAGGGCCGCAGGTAGGGGGTGCCTGATCTAGGTTTACCCTACAGGTTGCCCCCCTCCGTGGACTTCTCTGCAAGGTTCCCTCAGCAAGGCAAGGAGATGTAAGGAAAGGGTCAATGGTTGGACTGCCATTCTCAGGCCCACCTGTGGCCACTGATGCTGAAGGCCATCTTTAGTTGGCAGCAGACCTCATAATCCCTGCCGCTTTCTGAAATTGGGGAGGGGGGGTGATTCAAAGGATGATCAGAAGAGCCTGCTGGATGGAGGCAACGGCCCCTCTAGTCCAGCATCCTGCTGAAGGAATATTCCAGCAGGATAGCAGGATTTGAGCCCAAGAGCAGCCCTCTCCCCTCCTGTGGTTTCCAGCACTGCTGCCTCCAACTGTGGAGGCAGAGCATAAGCCATTGCTGAAGACAAAGCGGGAGAGAGATGGGCAAGGAGGCAGCTGCACTAGCTGGGGAGGGCTGCCTCCCAAAGACCCCTGCACCCATTGAAACACACAGCACAAGGGGCAGTCAAGGGAGCCCGCTGGTTTTAATGGGAGATGGTTGATTCTAAACTTTGGCCTTGAGGCCGATTAGACCGCAGTAAGGGAGGAGGGGGGCCTGATCCAGCCTAAAGGCACACCCCCAAGCAGCCTTGCACTTTGGCACTGTGCTTAATTTCCTTTCATTTTGCTCCATGTTTAACTTCGTTTCCTCTGCCTTGCCTTCACAAAAGACGTTCAGGGTGGAATCACCAGGCCTCATTCACTCACAGTGGTGTAGCATGGGGGCCCGGCCGCACCGGGCGCAACATCTGGGGGCTAGGGTTAGGGGGCGCAAATCCACGGGTTAGGGGGCGCAAATTACTTGCCCCGGGTGCTGACAACCCACGCTACGCCACTGTTCACTCATATTTTACCCGGGAGGCGGTGCTCTTGCAGCTTTGTCATCCACCTGTAACCTTCCAGTGTTTCGCCAGGGTGTCTAGAACATCTTTTATTCTTACTGCAGAAAGGCTGCCTGCTTTTTTCTTTCAGAAATATGGGTTTTCCACAGGGTCTGAAGGCCTTTGCATGACTGTTCTGTGTCCTTTCAAAAGCCTTTGAGGTGAGCAGTGAACTAGCAAGTCAGGGTGGGAAGACCCGGCAATTTTGCTTCACTCGGTGTTTCAGTTTTCCAGTCTTAAATTCAGTTCTCCACATTTCTGTAGCCATTTGAGGAATTTCTTTTTTAAACTCTTTAGCGTTTTAGAGCAAATTTATCCTAATTAATACAGTGAGTAATAGACACATGTTTGCAAGCACTTTCTCCTACTACAATCATAGAATCATACAAGTGTAGAGTTGGAAGGGACCTCCAAGGGTCATCTAGTCCAACCCTCCCTGCAATGCAATAATAATAGCTACAGAATCCTTGACAGGTGGCCATCCAACCTCTGTTTAGAAACCTCCAATGAAGGAGAGTCCACCAATGTTTTTTTTGTATGCAATTTTCACCAATATATTCATTCGTATGCACACTTTTTACCTAATATAGGCATTTTTGTAACAATTACTTGGAGAAACTTCATCGCAGAATTTGGTTAAGTGTGAATGTCAAAGGCTGACTCTTTCTCTGGTTCTCGTATAGCTTCAGAAAGTGCATATTTGATCAATTCAGCTTAAACTGAATTGACTTCCTCGCCCATCCCTACTATCGAGCAGCTAAACCTAATGCGGCCTCAGTGCAGAATCACTTTAACGTTATAGTGGGCAACGTTTTTTGGACACCTTTATTATTATTATTTTTAAAAAATAATATTTTAATTAATGATAAAACTCTTTCCTAGCTATGCTTTTTTTAAAAAAAATACTGCTGCTTAAACAAAAGATTGGTGCCGTGCTACAATGCTATAATGCCATTTTGAAAATTTCGATTGGTGGGGAAACCTTTCCAACATCCCCATTTCAGCAACGTGATTTATCCCACTTGTTAAAATACTTCCTTTCGTCTTGCACTGGTGTGGATGGAAGAGAGCAGGATGAACATGCAGGGAAAGCCGCCCCACCCCCCACCCCTTGCAGCCTGGAAAGGCATCCACAATTCTGCTTGGAGCTTCCAGTGGGAGAACCAGGATGTCTTAGTGCTCAGAGCCTCCCCTCTGGAAGAAGCTCCAGTATTATGCCAGAGGAGAGCATGAGGGAGTGCTCTCTGCCTCTGGCCCCATCCTCACAGAAAATGCTCCTGTTGTTTCCCTCTGGATCCACACACCACCAGAGCGAGGGGGGCCGTGTGCAGCTGTCTTGAGCTTCAAATGGTTCCCCTCCCCAGCAGCTACAACACACCTGATGTTGTGTAGAGCATCTGCCAGGAGGAAGACGCAGGAGACACTCGATATTCCCAATATTGCGGAGAGCTAATGGCTCCTCCTGAAAGAGCAACGGCTGGGCAGCTCAACTGGATCACCGGGTGCAGTTGTGCTTCTGTGTAGAAATACAGTAACAGCAACAGGTTGTGCCCAAGATTGCCAGGCCCTTGCAGGAGATGTGCTGACCCCACAGAACAAGACACAAGCAGCCTCCATCTGCCCAGATGTTGCACAAGCGCTGCAACTTGTCCTGCCAGAGGTGCGGGAAACAGCACTTGCTGGCATTCAGCCTTGTTTTTCTTTGGTGTCTGGTCACTTGAAAGGAGAGAAGCAAGCTTTTGACTAACACAGGACTCTTCTGCAAGCAAAAAAGCAAGGCTCAAGGCTGCATTGCTGGGGAGATGCTTACTGAATGGGTAAGAAGAAGAGGCACCAGCAAGGCAGCTTACGCCACAGTTATGTTTCAGGTGTCAACGAAGGACCCACCAGTGGAACGAGGCCACAAGGAAAAGACCTTGTCAATGGAAAAATATGTTGCCTTCAGAAATGGGTCCATGGAGAGGGGGGCCCAAACCTTAGGGTGGATTCGACTTAATGGTTCATTTTATTTATTCAATAAACATTTATGAGCCACTCTTCAACCTTGGTTCTTGGAGTGCCATAGAAACAGACTAAGTGCCAGGAGTTGTGAGGCTGAGATGGCTCAATTCCCCACCCAGCTGTGGGACTCACTGGGTGGCCTTGGCCATGATGATGATGCTCAGAGGTACTGCAATTGCACCATAAATCCCGGAGCCGACATCTGACGGTGGAAACAATCCCAGGGCTTAGCTCTGAAGTGCTTCTTGGTTTTGGCATCTTTGCAGGATGGAACACTCCAAAAAGACTGGGTCTCCCACCGTGACTATTTTTTTCCACCAGAAAGAGTTAAAACATTTCCAGTTAACAGGATGCAATGCTCAGACAGCAGTGTGCACACAGAGAAAGAGAGAGAGAGCAAGCATACATCCGCACACCGCAGAAACAATGGTCATTAATTCCCACATCAAAGAGACGCAGAGGATAAAGGCAGCTTGGAAGCCGCTCACTTGTGGAGGGAAAACTTCTCTAAGCTCCGTCTTTGCTGAGCCTCGTTTGATTACGTTCTCTTCCTTTACCTTTAAAACACTCCTGCCTTCCTCTCCCCACTCCCCGCTTTTTAATTTCCTAATGGGAGTAATTTGATTGTTTTGAAATGCATTAATTTTTTTCCCTAAGAAGAGAGACGTGAGTAGCTGCAAACATCTGACAATGTAATGAAGTGATTATGCACCTGGTGGTGGTGTCTCTATCGCCCAGGCCCCTGCATCCCCCCCCCCCGGACCCCCAAGTCAGCTGTAGCAAAGGAACGCAAAGGCCTCTTCTTCCTCTCTCTGGAGGCCCTTTCCCAGCCAGGAGCCCAGAAGCTGGTGACTCCTGGGTGCCAGCCTCTGGCAGAACTGCACTGGAGGCCAGGGATGGGGGTGTCTTCCTGGCCCCGCTGCTCACCTGGGGCATCCAGCTGGTATGGGCAGGAGACAGAAACTCTCATGCAGTTGGACTCCTGCTGCTGCACCTGATCTTCTAGCAGGGGGCTTCTCAAGCTCAGAATGAGGTGGAGTCCTGGAAGCTATCAGCAGTGCCGGATTAAACCCTGTGGAGGCCCCTAGGCAGTCAAAATCTTGGAAGCAGGTCCTCTCAAATTATCTCCTAATATGTTTATGTAATTTTCTTTCATGATCAAATTAATATTATTTTGATCCATGGTCACGGAGTCCCTCAAAGGCATGGGGCCCATAGGATGGTGCCTACTCTGCCTGTTTGGTAATCCAGCATTGGCTATCAGATCAGACCTGTCAATCCACCTGGATCAGTATTGGCTCTTTCCTAGCCCTAAATGGGGGTGCTGTAATGGTGAGAGCAGACCCACCAAGTGTCCCTATTTTCCAGGGACATCCCTGATTTAGAGAAGCCATCCCGGTTTCTGATTTGATCCTGGAATGTCCCACTTTTCCTTAGGATGTCCCTATTTTCATTGGAGAAATGTTGGAGGATATGCAGTTATTCAACCCCCAAGCTGTCAGAAGGCAATCCTGTATAGGGAAGGTTTTTTTAATGTTTTATTATGTTTTCATATATGTTGGGAGCTGCCCAGAGTGGCTGGGGCAACCCAGTAAGATGTGTGGGGTATAAATAGTAAAATTATCATTAAGGAGTGGACCATCCCTATTTTCATTGGAGAACTGTTGGAGGGTATGGGAGAGCCAACGAAGTTGGAAACAGCGCCTGAGCCTCTTTCAGCCCTGTGTGGAGATGCTGTTGGGGATTGAACCCAGGACTGTTGGCCTGGAATCTACTGCTGAGCTGAGCCCTCCCCCTAAATGTTATCCCAGTCCAGGGGTCTGCAACCCGCGGCTCTGGAGCCGCATGTGGCTCTTTTACACCTTTGCCGCGGCTCCGGGGCGGATACTAGCGAGGGGAGGAGGCGCATTGTGCGCCCCAACACTCCCCACTGTGGCGGGCGCTGTACTGGCTGTGACGTCGCATGGGGGCTGTGCGTGCGTTAGTCACGCACCGTCCCGATGTCACCTTCCCGCCCGCCCACTACATTGTAAGGGGCATGTACGCTGGTCACTGCATTGAAAGGGGGCATGTACGCTGGTCACTGTTTTGAAGGGGAGTGAAGAACACACACACACAAAAAGGTAACTTGTTAATTTAACGTTTATTTCTATGAGGAGGAGTAATTCTGAGGGGTCAAACAAAGAAATAATAAAAAAGTGACAAAAAAAGTTATTTTTATAATGACAAGTTTTGCGGCTCCCAGTTTTTTCCCCCCTTCGGAAACAGGTCCAAGTGGCTCTTTTTGTCTTAAAGGTTGCAGACCCCTGTCCCAGTCTTAACAGTTCTCAATAGAGAACACTTGTAGGATCTTTCCCAGACCAGAGACAGATCCTTACACCTTCTGAGTGCAAATCCTGTGCTCTGCCACTGCGCTGCTGCCTTTCCATGCAAAATGGCCTCTTCCTTCTCACCTGGGCAGATTTAAGATGGAGCTGACCCACAGCATTAGGGCATGTCTCCTACCTCGCTGCACCAGAACAGAGGAGTCCACCCCAAGCAAGTTCTTTTGGGTGGGGCATTGGGCTCCTTCCGCTCCAGGTTTCTCCCCCAAGTTTTTTTTTGTTTGGTTTGGTTTGGTTTTTTTGCAGCTCTTGGGGGCTCCTGCGGGAAGAGATCAACGACGCCGGTGCGTGCAGAAGCCCCAGAAGGCGCTTCAGATAACGGCACACAGGCAATTCAGGGCCGGCTGAAGAATAAGCTCTCCTGGAACCAGCTGTCTGGATCCAAGTGCAACACCAGAATTAACAAGGGCTCCGGCAGCCTGGAATTCTAATTTCCCCAGGAGAGGTTTCTGGGCCTGGCGGCTTGTGCTTAGAGAGAGAGAGAGATGGGCAAGTTGGTGGTGGTGGGAAGAAATATCAGAAGAGGAAAGGAGTGTGCAGGGAGAAATCAGTTACCCAACCCCAGGGCCCACATCGCCTTTTTCAGCCATAGATGTGGCATGGCAATGGAGGGCCTCTGACCATGTGCAAAGAGCACCTCTTTGTGAATGAGAGAAGGGACTGTAGTTCCTAGGCGGAGCAACTGCTTTGCATTCACAGGTTCAGCATCTCTAAGGAAGGTGTTGTCCGAAACCTAAGAGTGTGACAACTGAGCTGGACGAATTGGTGGTCTGTGGGCCCCTGTCTCTGTGTCACAGGAGAAGGGTTGCACTGCCAGCAGGAGGTGCTAAATGCTGCGCTTCCATCTGCAGCAAGGCACATTAATAAAATGTCACTCCTCTGAATGGGGGAGAAACAGGGTTCGCACCCAGCAGTCTGGCGGCGGGCTGGAAGCAGCTGTTAAGGGGGTGAGTTGCATTTCCCCCTGGCCCTTTGGAGCTGCTGCACAGGAGTAAAATCATAGGAGCTCAGAGGTGGAAGGGAAAAGGGGGTTTAATAATAATACTTAATAATAAATCTACCCCACACAGACATGCTACTGTTTAAGAGCATCCCTGACAGGTGGCGAACATCCTGCCTTTCCTTGGAAACCTTGTTCAGGACCCCCAGATCAGCCATTGGGGACCAGCAGCTGTCCCCGTTGCATCAGGGAGGGGGCAACAGGGGCCTTGCGAAAACACAGGCCTCAAACATCTCTGCGCCTTAATGACCTGCAAAGCAGTGGGGGCTGGGGCAGTCGGGAGCCCAGATGTTCGGGTTGCACAAAGCGACCTCCATGTGTAAATACAGCTGACTGAGAAGCTGCCATCTGCTGTCAATCAGGCAAGATGGTGACAGAAGCTGTTAACATGCCATCATCTTCCTGACATCTGATGGGGCCAGTTGTAAATCCTGCCTGATTTCCAGGGATTCTGCCTCCAGCTTGGCTGAGACCTAGGAGGGGGAGGAGAGGGAGCCCGGACTCCTGGGTTCCTTCTTCCTCACACTCTCCGCTGGCACTGGCGGGGGGGGTGTGTGGCAAATCTCCTGGGTGCCTTCTATGCGGAAATGGCAGGGCCACTCAAGCCTGCATTGAAACCTCGCTTCCTGAGTGGGGAGGTTAGAGGGGGAACACTCTTCACATGCTCAAAAGCACACCTGCGACTCAGAAGCACACTAAATGCAAATTCTGAGGCCAGGGTGAGGACTAACGTGTTCCAGGATCCTTTTTCAGAGAGAACCGTTCTTGTTTTTAACAGGAGGGCTACAGTGTCCAGAAAGTCCCAGATTCAATCCCCAAACCCTGACTTGAAGAGCTGCTGCCAGTCAGTGTAGACAACACTGAGTTGTCTTCACTGCCTTATGCTGAGACCAAAAGTCTCACTCGGCATAAGGCAGCTTCCTAGGTGCTTAGTTTAAAAAATGTAGCCATGGTAGCTGCAGTTTGAAGAGAAAGAGGGGCTTTTTAATTCTTCCCCTTAGGGAAGGTGGAGGACTCTCCTTAAACAGAGGTTGGACGACCATCTGTCAGGGATTCTTTAGTTGTGATTCTTGCAGTGCAGGAGGGTTGGGCTAGATGACCCTTGGGGGGTCTGTTCCAATGCTACACTTCTATGATTCTGTAGTATTTTTTCTGCTGAAAATCACACACACAGAGAGCTGCTTTTACAGACACGCAGAGGAAAATATCCAGATAAAAAAGACAGGCTCCCATGAGACCTAAAAGGGTCAGGTGAGCATCCTTCTGGGGTGGGGGGGCAGGGGGGAGTCCTCTGAGCCAGGCTTGGCCTCTTCCCTCTCTCTCCTCCTGCCCCCTCCCTTCTGCCCTCAGGTAAGAGATGTCTGTGCAGCCCCAGCTGTGATCTCAGGAAGCCAATTTTAACCCAGTTGTCTGGGCTGCTTCCCTTCTGCACATTGCCAGGGTATGTGTGCTTCCTTTCTGCAGTGCAATTTTTTTTGGGTGGGGGGATCTTCTGCATGTCTCAGCAAAACAAAAATAAAAAAGCATCCCCATTTGCCTCCTCCCCAAACAAAATAAACATGCATCCGTCTTCCGGGGGGCTCCCAGTCAGGAGTAGGCCAAAAGAAGAGAATAAAATAAAATAAAAAAGGGAGCAGGATTTATTATGTAAATTAATTTTCTATTTATTCTGGTGCTTTGCATAGAATTCCACCAGCATTAGGTATTCATGGAGACGGGAAAAACTGCAGCAAGGGGGGGCAGTGCTGGGGAGGGTAATCTGAGACCAAACAGCAGCATTTAGAGAAATCTATCAGACTGGCTGGGGGGGGGGGGGTTGGTCCTTGAAAATGCAGTCATCAACCCACCCAAAAATACTCTGAGGTGAGGGGGGAATTAAAAGCAGACAACCAGGAAGCCATTAGCATGCAAATCAACTCATAGTGAGGGGGTGTTCAGATCTGTCTCCAGCATGAAGCTGAATGGAGGCTAGACTGTGGCACCACCAACCAATGTGAGGCAGTACGGTGAAGCGGTTGGAGCATTATTTATTATTGTTAAATTTATTGCCTGCCCTTCGCCAGGAGGTCCCAAGGCAGCTTACAACTATATGAAATTCCGAATTAAACACAGTTTAAACCAACTGCAGCCCCAGGAATGAAGTGGGTCGTGAAAACATACATCTCAGGGGTCAAAGGCCGGGGTGAAGAAGGACAGCTTCAGCATTTGCTGTATAGTGAGGGTGCCAGACACACTTCTGTGGGGAAGAAGAAGAAGAGTTTGGATTTGATATCCCACTTTATCACTACCCGAAGGGGTCTCAAAGCGGCTAACAATCTTCTTTCCCTTCCTCTCCGACAACAAACACTTTGTGAGGTGAGTGAGGCTGAGAGACTTCAGAGAAGTGTGACTAGCCCAAGGTCACCCAGCAGCTGCATGTGGAGGAGCGGGGAAGCGAATCCGGTTCACCAGATTACAAGTCCACCGCTCTTTACCACTACACCACACTGGGATAGGAGTCTGTGCTGGCCTAGGGAAGACCTGAGTTCTAATCCCCACTAGGGCATAAAGCTCATGGTGACCTGCCTCACAGGGTTGTTGTGAAGATTAAAACATCGAGAAGGCGCAGGGCTCTACGCAGTGAAGCTGCCGATTTCATTTTCTTTTTGCAAACCTCTTCAAGGTCTACAATCAAGTGGTATATAAATTTTATCAAATGAAATGATATTTTTTCCCTGGGGCTGGAAGGGTTGCCAGCGCAAAGTGCCCCTTCGTAGTTTCCCTCATTCACTGCAGGGATAATTTTGTGACCTGAGCAGTCAGGTTTCCTCGCCATTTAAAACTTCATCCTGCAGCGTCACCTGAGGCATTGGGGGAAATGAAAGCAGTGGCCAAGCACCATGGGCCAGAAAATAAAAACATCCCTTCACAGGAGGGCCCGGAGGTGGCCTGCTGAGGCAGTGGGGCCCTGGCAGCGGCCCACGAAAGTTGGGTGCCAGCCTCAGCCCTGGAGGAAGAGGCCAGAGTTAGAGCTGCCACTGTCTCTACCTGAGAGGGCAGGGCTGGGACATAGCTGGAGCTGGGGTCTGCCATCTGTCACCCACCCACCCCTCACCCTTCAACCAGATAATAAAGGTAAAGGGACCCCTGACCATTAGGTCCAGTCATGGCCGACTCTGGGGTTGCAGCGCTCATCTCGCTTTATTGGCCGAGGGAGCCGGCGTACAGCTTCCGGGTCATGTGGCCAGCATGACTAAGCCGTTTCTGGCGAACCAGAGCAGTGCAAGGAAACACCGTTTACCTTCCCACCGGAGCGGTACCTATTTATCTACTTGCACTTTGACGTGCTTTCGAACTGCTAGGTTGGCAGGAGCAGGGACTGAGCAACGGGAGCTCACCCCATAGCGGGGATTCGAACAGGCGACCTTCTGATCGACAAATCCTAGGCTCTGTGGTTTAACCCACAGTGCCTTACATTTAAAGCCCACCTTTTTCTCCAAGGACCCTCCAGGTGGCATACATAGTTTTCCCCCTGCTCATTTAATAGCGACAACAAGAACCCTGCAAGGTAGGCTAGGCTGAGAGGCAGTGACTGGCCCAGCCTCATGACTGAGTGGCGATTCAAACCCTGCTCTCCCAGGTCATAGTCCAACGCACTAACCCTTGGGCTTGAGCCCCAAGACTCCCGCTTACTCTCCCACCGGCTGACATGACCCTGAGCTTGGCAAAGGATGGTGCTCAGCTCCACGGCCAAGGCTCCACAAGGCCCCTGGTGCACTGGGATGAGTGGCAAATGGCGTCCATGCCTTCGTCTGCGCCAGGCCTGTGGAATGATGTGGCTGAACGAGCACTTGGCCTAATAAAGAGTGTGAAATGCAGCTCCCTGGTCTTGGCGGCTGCTCCTTGGCAGAGGGGACGGCTCTGGGATGAAGGCGCTTGGAGCGCGAGGAGGTGCCATTCTGCGATTGAGCAGCAGGGGCCAAGGCCGGGCACCAGGACTCGTGAGGCGCCTGGCTGAGGATCAATGCTGAGTGGGATCTGAGGCATGGTGGCGAGAGACAAAGGAAGGTAGGACCGGGTAGCACGTAGCTTGCAAGAATGAGTGCCCACAGAAAGACTCGGTGCCCAGCAGAGTGCCAACGTGGCATCATGGTTGGAGAGCTGGGTTGGACTAAGAACAAGCCAGTGGCCCGTCTCATGCCCTCCAACATCTTGTGTCACCAAGCCGGGATAAGCAACTTCTCGCTGTGCTCCTGCACGAGTCACATAACCTGCACAAGATCATAGGGCCCCAAAAATGCACTTTTTCAGGGGTGTGTTCGCACAGCGCCCAAAGATGTGTGTTTTGGGGCACCGAGCAAGATTGTGTCCCCGAAAAAGCTCTTTTTTCAAGGGGAGAAGCAGTTTTTTCAGGGCAAGATCTTGGCATGAAATCACGCGAGATCACCCTTGTGGGTGGCAGGATCTGTAATCAATCCAGATGGAAAGTGGCCTGTTGAGGAAGAGCAGGAAAAATTCTGGACTGAGGGAAATGACATTTTTTGTGCTACAAATGAGTCAGACCAAAAGCCCATCTGTCCCAAGACAGAATCATAGAATCACATACCCTCCAACATTTCTCTGATGAAAACAGGGACATCCCATTCTGTAATGATTATTTTATTTATTTATTTATTTATTTATACCCCACACATCTTACTGGGTTGCCCCAGTCACTCTAGGCAGCTTCCAACATATATAAAAAACGTAATAAACCATTAAACTTTTTTGTTTAAACTTCCCCATGAACTGCCTTCAGACAGCTTGAGGGTCAGATAACTCCATGCCTAAGGAAAAGTGGGACATTTCAGGATCAAATCAGAAATCGGGACGGCTTCTCTAAATCAGGGATGTCCCTGGAAAATAGGGACCCTTGGAGGGTCGGGAATCATAGAACTGTAGAGTTGGAAGGGACCCTGAGTGTCATCTAGTCCAACTCTCCCCCCAACCCAGTGCTCTCCAGATGTTTTGGACTACAGCTGGCCAGGGCTGTTGGGAGTTGTGGTCCAAAACAGCTGGATGATGGTTGAGGAAGTAGGCTGTCTCCAGGGTGGCTTTTTTTACGGTGGTTCAAATCCCCGCTACGGGGTGAGCTTCCATTGCTCGGTCCCTGCTCCTGCCAACCTAGCAGTTCAAAAGCACGTCAAAGTGCAAGTAGATAAATAGGTACTGCTCCGGCGGGAAGGTAAACGGCGTTTCTGTGCACTGAAGCGGCTTAGTCATGCTGGCCACACGACCCGGAAGCTGTATGCCGGCTCCCTCGGCCAATAAAGCGAGATGAGCGCCGCAACCCCAGTCAGTCATGACTGGACCTAATGGTCAGGGGTCCCTTTACCTTTACCTTTGCAGACTCCAAAGGCCCTCAGCTTTCACTAAGAACCAAACCAAGTAAGTTTCTAGACCTCAGGACTGAGCAGGAAGCTTTTCAAGTAGGCCGTGTCTTCTGGAGACTCAGCTTTCGTGAGCTGTCAGAGCGTCTGAGTGCACCCCACCCCACTCCTTTGCAAATAACAATTCTCCAGGCAGCGATGTCTGTTTGCTTCTCTTGCCATGTAGTGATTGAATGTGATTCTTCAAGGGGGGGGAGGCATCTGTGGGAGGTGGGGGGCTTGTTTGCAAAGGAGAGTTCAGAGACCTGGTAGAAAATTAACTGGTGACATGCTGTGTCGGGTGTGCCCCCCCCCCTCTCAAACACCATCTTCTTCTTCCTTGTGCCTCAGTTTCCCCTTCAGCATGAATGGGGCTTGAATCTGAAGGAAGGGAACCATTTGATCTTCTTCTGTTTCCATTGCAGAGGGATCCTCTTGGCTTGGGGAGCAATAATGTGTCTCAAGGCATTTTCAAGATTCCCCTTTGATGCCTGCTTCCCCACTCCCTCCCTTCCCCCTCTTGAGCTTCAGAAGTAAAAGATCTGCCAAGCTGTCAACAGTGTTTAAACAACACCCTCATGCAACAGATCCGAGGGGAGGTTTATAATTAAATGGCTGACAGGCACTCGGCAGCCTCTGTCATGAAGTTGGGGTGGGGGGAGGAAGGCAGGCATGGCAGAGGGGCTGTTTGTAATCCACCGCCATGGAGATGCCACAGCCATGCCCATCCAAGGCCTTTCTCTGGAGCTGCCAGCCTGTACCTGTCATGGCAGTTGGGCAAAAAGCATACATTTGCTTCGCTACTTCAAGATCTACTCAGACGAGCAGCTGCAGCAGTGGCTGATTTTTCAGTGTGGCAACAGTTTGTGGAAGCTCTGTGTTGGGTCACTGCCAAACGACCTGTGTCTCAAAGGGAGGGGGACCAGCTCTGAGGCAGGACACCTGCTTCGACAAGGCCTCAAGCGCCATCCTGGAGGGCATCACCACTTTAAAAGGATTGGATAGTTGCAGGCAATGGGAAATGACCCTTCTCTCCGCTGCAGAGGCACTGCCAATCGATCAGAGCCAGCCCTACCATTGGACCGAGTGGGGAAACCACCTTAGGCAGCTGGTTCTGCACATCTTTAATGGACAACAGGTTGTTAGTGAGGGCAAGCTGAGGGATTTTCTGCCACAGGTGCTAAACAACTGGACCTGCCCTGGGCTTTCTCTGTCTCTCGCTTAAGGACACATGGGGCTGCCTTATACCAAGTCAAGCCATTGCTTCTCCTAGCTCAGTATTGTCTACACTGACTGGCAGCAGCTCTCTGGGATTTCAGGCTCAGGGGCCTTTCCCAGGCCGGCCTGGAGATGCTGCCAGAGATTGAGCCTGGGACCTTCTGGGGGCATTTGCTGTTCCACCTCAGGCGGCAAAATGCCTTGGGCCAGACTAGACAGGAAGCCCACCAGGAGAGCCCGACTGCAGCCAGATGAGGCATTTTTATTTATGTATTGTTTGTTTATTTATTTCCACCCGCAGAACTGGGGCTCGAGGTGGCTCAGAAAAATAAAAATACAATAGAAGATAAAACAGCTAAAAAACACATTAAAATGTTATAGTTCAAAAGCGATTGAATTAAAGCAGCGTCAAAACACAACTTGCAACTCCCCAATTCTATGGTTCCATTGGGAGGGCGTTAGTGAGGGGAGGGGGCTGCCTCTCGGCTTTTCCTTCTTGCGCAGCCAAGAGAGAGTTGTGGGGAATTCAACTGAACCAAACGGCTTCTCTCTCACTGCAGCACTCCAGCATTTGACCCACTTTCTCTCTTGAAGGGACTTGGATGCATTTTTACCTTCAGTCAGAACGGAAGTGGAAGTAGTTAAGGCCCTGACTTGGATCCTAGAGCCACTGAGGCTTTGACTGCATCTTTCTCTCCTGGTCTCCCGAGACGGCCCTCATCTTGCAAAGCCCCCCAGCCCCCCCCCTCTCTCCTTGAATAGGGGAGATTTCAGCTCAGAAGAACTTCCTGGGCTCTCCATAAAGGGCACTCTGAACCCGCTGCATAATCTTGCCTTGTGGGTTGAAGGACTGTCAGGCAGCGGCTTAGCCTCTCAGAACAGACCCTCCAAGCGCCCCTATTTTCCACGGACAGTCCTGGATTTACAGAAGCTGTCCTGGTTTCTCATTTGATCCCAGAAAAATAGGATGCCCCTATTTTTATCATACAAATGCTAGAGGGTGTGGAGTTATCCGACCACTGAGCCATCTGAAGGCAGCCTTGTATATGTTTTATTATGTTTTTATATATGTTGGAAGCTGCCCAGACTGGCTGGGGCACCCCAGTCAGTTTGGTGGGGTATAAATAGTAAAGTTGTTGTTGTTGTTGAATAGGATGTCCCTATTTTCATCAGAGAAATGGTTGGAGGGCATGTCAAAAGCAGCTGTGGGGAGAAGCCTTGAAGTGGACAAAAAGTCTAAGATTATCGCCTTACCTGCCAATTCTTACCAGCAAATTCTGGACTTGGAAGAGGGCATCCTCTGAAGCCAGAGGTACCATCAAGGCAGGACTTTCAGGCAAAGGTTGGGCATCAGAAGAATGAGCAGGAGGCCTCCCCAAACGCAGCAAGGGCAGCACAGGGCTGGTTTCACCACGTTTTAAGGTCACTGAAGCAATACACAGGTCACTCTCTAAAGAGCTCCACCCACCCTGCACCCAGAGAGTAAGACCATCAAGTCTAGAGCCAGAACTTCAGGGGGTTGGGCTAGATGACCCTCGGACCCCTTCCAACTCCATAGCTCTGATTCCCTCACCGCACCACTGCCTGAAGCCTTTTAGAGCCACCTTGAAATGATGGGCTGGGTGAAATGGAAATGAAATAATATTTCACAGGCAGGTCTTGTTTCTTTGTAAAAGCGTAGAATTGCCACCGCCCTTCAGCCCAAGGTCCTTATAGTTAAAGCACATCATCAGTATTAAAACACAATATAAAAAACAGTTTCAAGCAACTTACAAAAAGAAGCTGAGTCCTAAAAAATATATACACCTCAAGTGTCAGCACCCAGGATAAAGAGGTGGGTTTTCTGCATTTGCCAGAAGTGGGAATAATGTGGGAATGAAGACACAGGTTTGTGGTGGCTGAGGGGTCAAGCACTCACTTTGCATGTGAAACTTAATTTTTGAAAATTTCTTCAGTGAGAGTCTTAAAAATATGCTTTTGGATGTGAGGAATTCAAACCTGCCATTATTTTTGTGACTGGACAATGTTTAGCTTGGTAAGTCTAAGTTTGATGAATAAGCACATAAAACTGCTTTCGGAAAACCAAATAATTTTAGTTTTAACTTCTGACAATGTTGGTCAATGCTAAATAATAAAAATGAAAAATAATATATAATCTATAACATAACTGCAAGTACTTGGCAATCATGTTTAATTATTTCCATGCAGTTTTTACCAACATCTTACCTACCAAACAAAACTGAATTACCGAACAGACCTCCGGAATGAATTAAGTGTGTAACTAGAGGTACCACTGTATATCAATTTAATCAAAATATATTTTGGATTCCCAAGTCATGTTACAGCTTTTTAGCAGCCCTCCCTTTTGGAATTTGAAAGTTGAAAAATTCAACACGCCGCAATTCACTCCCAGGCAGCATCTCTAGAACAGGGAGCAGGTGATGGATAAGGAGTCGGCCTGAGACTCTGGAGAGGTGCTGCTGCCAGTCAGAGTAGACAGTACTGAGCTTAGGGAGAACAATGAGACTGGCCTGAACTAAGGCAGCTTCTAACACCGCTGGAGAGGAGGGGCCAGTGCTCAGCAGCAGAGCACCTGAAAGCACCTCCTGGTGGCAGATGTGGGGAAAGGCAGAAACCCTAGAGCAGGCTTCGCCAACCTGGTTCCGCTCAGAGGTTGTTGGACTACAACTCCCAGCAGCCCCTGCAAGGCTGGGGTTTAGCCCATAAACAGTTCCAGCAGCAGTCCTCTAGCGCCATCTGTTGGGGAAGAAGCGCTTCTGGTGATGCAGGCACAACACCCCACAGTGTGCTTCACCGGAGCCTCTAAATCCCAAAGCGTTTTGCCTCTTCCATCCAAAGTAAGACATGCCCAGCAAGCAGTTTGGGGTCCACGGCGTCGTCAGAGCTGCAAGAAGCACATCCGGACAAGCTGCCCAGTGAAGCTGAGTGTTGATGCAGGAAGCTGCCTTATACTAAGAGTCCACCTGGCTCACTATTGTATTATGGGCTGGCAGCAGCTCTTCAGGAGATCCCCAGACCTACCTGGAGATGCCATTGAACCTGGGACCTTCTGCACGCAAAAGCAGACACTCTGCCACTGAGCTACCGCCCTGCACGGTCCGGGAATCAGCGTGTTTTTACATGAGTGGAATGTGTGCTTTTATTTAAAATGCATCTCTGGGTTATTTGTGGGGCATAGGAATTCATTCATTTCCCCCCAAAAAATATAGTCCGGCCCCCCACATGGTCTGAGGGACGGTGGACCGGCCCACGGCTGAAAAAGGTTGCTGACCCTTGGTTTAGACAAATTCGTGGAGGAGAAAGCTATCACTGGCTGCTGGTCAGGGTGGCTGTGTTCTGTATGCAGTGTTGGAGAAAGGATGTTTTTGAATGCATTTGGCTGGCATTTTTAATTGGGGAGAGAGCACTCTCAGGTTCTGCTTCTCATCAGCTTCTGGGTGGCCACTGCAAAAACAGGAGGCAGGACTTGGACGGATCCAGCAGGACTCTTCTCCAGTTCTTTGCTTCATAGTTTAGAGTAAAGGCAAGAGGTGGTTCTGCCTGGTACGGAGAAAGTGGAAAAGGGGGTGTTTTCTCCCTCAGTCAAAGAGACATTGATCGAATCTTGGAAGATTTGAAACAAAACAAGTCCTTGTTCACCCAGCATACAGCTAAACTGTGGGATTCTCTCCAAAATGTTCTGATCCGAAAAAGATTTGCACAGCTGTTACAGAGAGATCATGGAGCAAATTTGTTTCCTGCTGCTCCAGATGCTACCAAGGGGTCCAAATTATGAAAAAAGGGATTGGGGTGAAACATATAGTAAGTGCTTCCTGGTGGTCTGAGCAGTTTGAACCATGGAATGAGTGGGCCCTCCTCCATGAGAGATTTATAAGCCAAGGTTGGGCTGACGGTGGTGGGTTTCCCACATTGTTGGGGGCTTGAACTAGGTGATCTTTAGTGTCAGCACAGTTGCCCCGGTTGCTGATCTGTTACTGGGCAAAGTTCAAAATCTTACTACAGTGGTACCTCGGGTTAAGTACTTAATTCGTTCCGGAGGTCCGTACTTAACCTGAAACTGTTCTTAACCTGAAGCACCACCACTTTAGGTAATGGGGCCTCCTGCTGCTGCCGCGCCGCCAGAGCACAATTTCTGTTCTCATCCTGAAGCAAAGTTCTTAATACGAAGCACTATTTCTGGGTTAGCGGAGTCTGTAACCTGAAGCATATGTAACCTGAAGCGTATGTAACCCGAGGTACCACTGTATTAGTATACAAAGCCCCAAACAGCTTGGGACCAGTTTACTTGTGGGATGACCTTACTCCATATGTGCCGACTTGACCACCTAACATTCATTCAACACCTTCAAGAAAACAATATTTTAGTGTGGCAGCGCCTACACTTTGGAACTCCCTGCCTATGGACATCAGACAGGTGTCTTCACTGTACTCATTTTGATATCTGCTTAAAACACTACATCTAGGAGTCAACATGTATTTATTGTACATTTTAATTATTGGGTTTGTTCCTCACCCCTTTTAAAATCTGGCTTTTACTGACAATTTTTACATCTGTTTTATTTTTTGCGAAGTACCCTGAGGTTCTGTCTACAGTATATACTTTTTGTGAAATTAATGCTGGGCAGTACTCTGCACAGTGCTGGGGTAATACCGTATTGGCCTGAATATAAGCTGCACCTTTAAAATTGGAGGAGGGGGAGGAGGGGGAAATATCGAAATATAAGCCGCTCCATTCCTCGCTGCTCCTGGCTGCATACTGGGCGAGGGGGAGCCGCACGTGCCACTGTGCCGCGCTCCTGCCGCTGGTTGCCCCACGTAACGGTGGCTGCACACTGTAAGGTCACAAATATAAGCAGCACTTTAACTTTTCATGGTCGGAATTTGGGGGAAAAGTGAGGCTTATATTCAGGTCAATATGGTACACTTCACAAGAGCAGCCACACGTAAACCCCTCAAACCACCTGCAGCCTTAAAAAAAACCAAAAAACATTTTAAGGCTGCAATCTTATGCACACTTAAAATCGTAGGATTGTAGAGTAGGAAAGAACCCAGAGTGTTAACTGGTTCGCCTCCTACAAGTACCAGTGAGTTTACTGCTGAGTAGAGAATTGCAGTGTAAGTTTGCTCCCAGCCTGAGAAACTAGGTGAGGGGCAGACTAAAGGCAAATTGCACGCCAGGGAGGTTTTTGGGTGGTTCCTGGGTGTTTTGCTTTTGCCCTCCAAATGATTGGTGCCTCCTAGCAAAGAAGAAATTTGTTGGGAGGTTTTGTGTAGTGGGGAGGTGCTGTTCAAAATTGGATCTCCTGGGCTCTGGTAATCCTTCTCTGTTGTAAGCAGGTAGGCACAGGCAGAGAGGCGAAGGTGAAATTATTTCCTTCTTTTCAAAGTCTGGCCTTGGATCCGCATCAATAGGAGTAAAGGTTAATCTGGTTTAAGGACATTTTAAAAAACAAAAACGTGTTTAGCACAGAGATGCTTTCTCATTTCATTTTGAACGTCTGTCCGTTGTGCTTTCCAGGGCACCGCCAAGGGCCTGTGTAAACAGAAAAACTAATTTCTCACCCAGACACCCTCCTTGCAGAAATCTTGAGAGATTGGCAAATGCCTGTGTGTAAGAGCCGAGGAAATGAAAGGCACCCCAAACACACACACCACACACACACACACACACACACACACACACACACTCCTTGCTCTCTTGCAGGGAAGCTTTCCTTCAGTACTAAACAGTGCCCGAGGGAATCAGCAGCAACCCTCCTGTAGGCGTGGAAATGAAAGCAGAACCTCTTTTTGAGTCTTCATGCCCACAGTGTGAAGGCATCTGTGCCCCTGCATTCTTGTGCCTAAGACCCAAGACGTGCAGCACAGCGATGCCATAAGGCCAAACTGAATGAGGTCACAGGGTTCCCAACTTTCAAAAGTGAAGGGGGAAAAAACACCTGACACAGGAGATTAAAATCATAACTGAGCAAACTATTCCTCAAACACCAGAATTAATGCTACTTTCACTCTTTGCCTTGGGAGGGGGCAAGAGACATTTGTGGCGTGAAATAGTACAAAACTTTGGCATAGGCTGGGTAGCAGGATTCAAGCCCAATAACCCTTTCCCGTCCTCCGGGTTCCAGAAACTGGTTGTTCAGAAGCATTGCTGCCTCCCACTGTAGAGGCAGAACAGAGCCATCATGCCTAGTAGTGGCCATGAATTTGTCCAATCCTCTTTTGAAGCAATCCGAGTTGGTGGCCGTTGCCGCTTCCTGTGGGGGTGAGTTCCAGAGGTTAACTATGCGCTGTGTGAAGAAACACATACCTGTCCTGAATCTTCCAGCATTCAGCTTCATTGAATGCTCACGAGTTCTAGCATTACGAGAAAAACCTTTCCCTGCCATGCATAATGTTATAAAACTTCTATTAACTCATCGTTTACTTGCCTTTTCTCTACACGATGAAGTTCCAAACGCTGCAACCACATAAGAGAATTGCTCCATCTCCCTTGATCATTTTGGGTGCCCTTTTTCTGAACCTTTTCCAACCCTACAACATTCACGGTGAGGCGACTCATATGTACTTGGTTTACATTTAGTCTGCATTTCCTCTGACTACAGGGAGTCCATGAAGCAAAAATAACCCGCTGTATCCATTAACAGTCCCCCTTGATGTGGAAGCACATTTGGAGTGGGGGGGGCAGTTTGTCACATGCGTACCTGTTCCAGCAGGTGTCCCCTATAATTGCACCCCTGTTTCCATGCACTCCTCACCTGAGCGCAACTGGGGTGTTTTGCTTCCAGCAGCTGAATTGATGTGAGTCTTGTCTGCTTTCACTGATTGCCGCACACCGAAGGCACCCTGGGATTTCCAAGCAGCCCATCTCTTAAGATCTCAGCCTGTGTGGGGGATTACCTTGGAGACTGTAATTGGGACCTTAAATACGAGCGTCCTACAGCTTGGCTCTCAGAATCAATCATACTTGGAACAACAAAGAAAAATGCCAAAGAAAAATCTCTGCACTTAAAGAAGACCTCACAGAGGACATCCAGCGCATCGCATCGATTGCAACATCCACTGGGCTTCCACCCTACCTAGATAAAACCTCCGTCATCAAGGCATCGATAAACAAAGGACAGGCATGTTCCATTTGTGGTAGACTTCCACCCAGCATCTCCTAACTTTCACCGGGCAGTCGAAGAAAGCGATCGATTGTTACCTTTAGCAAGACACTCCACGGTTGGATCTACACTGACCTGTTTTTTTATTATTATTTATTAATAGTTTCAGAATAATAGAAAAAAGAGAGGGGGGACAACAACACTACAATACATAAAGAAGAAAAAAACACAAAACATAAAAACCAATACAGCAATGCAACAAAAAAATAAAAAGAATAAAAAAAACAAATCCAAAATTACAGATTGTCAGGGAACTGCCATCGGAAGGAAGGGAGGTGAAAGGGCTCACACAGGTTGGGAGAGACTCAGCAGCTGAAGAGGGAACCAGTAGGGGGAGAGGAGGTGAGCTGAGGGAAAGGCAGCTGGAGGGATGGCTCAGAGACACTTCCAGCGAAAACAGTGGGGAGGTTTCAGGACCTCCTGTAGGGACACCCACTCCTCGCCGGAAACTGTCACGCAGAGAGTCCAGAAGACGTGTTTCCGTTAAGGAGCTTTTATGTTGGAAGCGATTCCGAAAGCAACCACTGTCGGAATCTGCTAGCGACTGACAGAGCCATGTTTAAGGGGCTCCGTTAACAGACAGAGGTTTGCAAACTTGACCAAACTCTGAGGGACTTGGATTTTACACACAAGCAGCTCATCGTCCCATCACAGCATTCCGACAGTCTCCGTGAGCAGCTTGTGCAGGAGAAGGCATCATGAGCAACCCAGCCGGAACCGGAGAAGCAGGAGCTGGAGCGGGTCCAAGCCTGGAAGAAAGGTACCGGGCGTTGGAGGTCCAGCTAGCGCTGCAGACGGCGAGGCTCGAGGAGAGGAGGGCTCAAGATGCAGAGAAGGGGAAAACCACCCCGCTCGCCAGAAAGTTGCCAGGATTGGTGCAGAAGTTTGGGGGGGAGCCCAAGGACTATCATGCCTTTAGGACAGAGATGCAATATGCCCTTAATCTGCAGTTTGATGACTTTCCCGACGAGGAATTGTGGGTGGCTTTTGTGATTGGGCATCTCGAAAAGGGGGCGAAAGACTGGGTGAGGCCCCTGATGGCAACGAATAATGACATCCTGAAGGACACGAGGAAGTTTTTTCGTGCCATGGATCTTATGTTTTCCAGCGATATTGAGCAGGGAGTGGTACGTAGACAGTTAATGGCGTGCAAACAGGGGAGCCGATCTGTTCGTGAGTACTGGACTGAGTTTACCATGTTGATCCATAAATTGGGGTGGGATTTATCGGCGCAACCCATTCAAATGCTCTTTGAAGAAGGGCTTTCTTCGGCGGTAAAGGATGAACTTTCCCGGGCGCCCAGGGCGGAGTCTATGGACCAGCTGACCAAATCAGCGCTGACCATAGGAGCGCGCCAAGAGGCAAGAGCCTTGGAGAGGCGGGAAGGGAAAGGGGAACGTTGGAGGGAGCTTCGCATTCCAGAGATTCCAGAGCCACCGTTCCCGCCGGGAGAGCCGATGGAAATTGGAACAGCGCGCGTGCGCGCAGTTTCAAAGCCCAGTGAAGAGCGGAAGAAGGAAGGGAAGGGCGCCAAGAAATGTTATCTCTGCCAACAGCCAGGTCACTTTGCCAGAGTCTGCCCCCAAATAAAGGAATGGCAAGGGATGGCGAGAGCTGTTGGGGAGAGGGAGGAAAAGGTACCGGAGCAAGTAAAAGCCAACGCCTGGCTGCCACCGTCGGGGCACAGCAGCCAGGCCAAAGAGCAGTGAAAGTGCCCACGCCGGAACCTCCTAAACCCGCCCTAGTGATAGAGGTGTTACTAGAGCTGCCTAACGGACACCCACTAAAGATAAAGGTGCTATTGGACTCAGGCAGCTCCTGCAATTTCATGAGTAAGGAGTTTGCTGCTGAGCACCAGATACAGACTATCCCTTTAAGTAACCCTTTGCAGGTGACCACGATCGATGGAAGGGAGCTGCTGGGAGGAGAAGTCAGCCAGCAGACCGTCCCAATGATAATGAGGGTAGCAAGACACACTGAGCTAATAGCGTTTAATGTAGCTACCTTAGGAGGAGCTCCCATTATTCTGGGGATGAGCTGGCTAGCGTTACATGATCCGCTAGTGGGCTGGCATCAGAGAGTGATCTCCTTTGGGTCAGCACATTGTCTAGAACACTGCAAAGAGCGGGAGGCTCAAGGAGGGGCCAGAGCCACTCTAGCAGGGACGGAAGTAACGGAGAAGGGGAAGGTTCCCCAACAATACGCCGACCTGAGCAACGTCTTCAGCGAGAGGGAGGCAGACAAACTACCCCCACATAGACCCTTTGACTGTCAAATCAATTTATTCCCTGGGGCACAGCTCCCTGTAGGCAAGCTGTACGCCATGTCAGACAGAGAGATGCAGGAGCTAAGGGAGTTCATTGACAAGAACCTGAAGAGAGGGTTCATCAGAGAGTGCAGGGCGGTGGGGGGCAGCCCAGTGTTTTTTGTGGACAAAAAAAACACGGACAAACCTAGACTTGTAGTGGACTTCCGGGCCTTAAATGCAGTGTCAGAACCAGTGACTTTCCCGATGCCCAGAATTGATGACATTTTGACAAGGGTCAGGAAGGGAAAGATTTTTACTAAACTGGACCTGAGGGGGGCGTACAACCTGATACGAATAAGGAAGGGGGATGAATGGAAAACCACCATGTTCACCCCTTTGGGGGCATTTGAATATTTAGTTATGCCCTTCGGCCTACAAGCAGGCTCCGCGTGCTTTCAATCGTTTATGAACCACGTCCTGGGGCCTTTGCTTTACAAGAATTGTGTGGCCTTCTTAGATGACGTGTTAGTATATTCAGAGAATGAGGAGCAGCATGTAAAAGACGTCAGGGAAGTGTTGGGCAGACTGCAAGCCAATCAGCTGTGGGTGAAGCTAGAGAAGTGTCAGTTTCATGCCAAGGAGGTGGAATTCCTGGGGTACCGCTTGTCGGACAAGGGATTGGCCATGGATCCTGGCAAGGTCCAAGCGGTACTGGAATGGAAAACACCGAAAACAAGGAAGGATGTGCAAAGATTCCTTGGATTTGGAAACTTCTATTGGAAGTTCATCAGAAATTTTGCCCACTTGACGGCTCCCATTACGGACTGTCTCAGCAGTAAGAGGAAATTCGTTTGGACGGCGGAGGCGGAGCGAGCTTTTGAGGAACTGAAAAGGGCGTTCGCTTCGGAAGAACAGCTCCTGCATGTGGATTTACAAAAACCGATGCGAGTGGAAACGGACGCATCAGACCGGGCTGTGGGGGCGGTGCTTCTGCAGCCTGGGAAGGAAAAGTCGGAGTGGAGACCGTGTGCCTTTTTTTCGCGAAAGCTGAACAAATCTGAGAGGAACTACACGGTGTATGACCGAGAACTACTAGCCATTCATGAAGCATTCAGGAGATGGAGGCATTTATTAATTGGGGCACAACATAAGGTGCAAGTGTGCACGGACCACAAGAACTTAGAGTATTGGAGAACGGCACGAGTGCTCAACCAACGGCAAGTGAGATGGGCCCAGGAGTTCTCCAAATTCCACTTTGAAATTTGTTATGTGCCAGGTCCAGAAACGTTAGGGCGGACGCTCTCTCATGCAAACCTGAATATTTGGAAGGGGAGGGGGCACCCGAAGAGAGACATGTCATCCCAGAGGACCGCTGGGTGTGTGGGGCGGCATTGGTGGGGCAAAGAGAACTGGTAGAGGAAACAGAGAATGATGAATACGCCCAGAATAAGCTCAGAGGTCTTAGGGGTGAGGGAGAGGAACCAGGGGGTTTTGAGGAAAGAAATGGAGTTTTGTATTACAAAGGGGCACTGTATATCCCCGAAGGAGACTTAAGGGGGAGGGTACTCAAGCAGTTGCACGACAGCCCCACGGCAGGGCATTTTGGACAACACAAAACCATGTGGTTGGTCACCAGGGAATTTTGGTGGCCTAAGGTGAGGGAAGATGTACGGGAATATTTAAGAGGGTGTGAGCAATGCCAGCGAGCCAAAGGGGAGAGGCGGGTGCCGGCAGGGCTATTAGAACCCTTACCAACCCCAGAACGACCTTGGGAGGCAGTGTCGATAGATTTTATGACTGATCTGCCGAAGTCCAAGGGGAAAACAGCCATCATGGTGGTGGTAGACCTACTAACAAAGATGTGCCACTTTGTAGCCTGCTCGCATGCAGTCACGGCGGAAGAGACAGCGAAGTTATTTGTAGAACACATTTTCAGGTTGCACGGGGTGCCATTGAGGGTGGTCTCAGACAGAGGAAAACAATTTACTTCCAGGTTCTGGAGGAAGCTCATGAGCTTACTGCAGGTGGAGGTCAACTTTTCAACTGCCCGGCACCCTGAAACCAACGGGCAGGCGGAAAGAGCAAACGGTGTCCTCCAGCAATACCTGAGGTGTTATGTCAATGACAGAGAGAATGACTGGGTAGAAAAGTTGGCGCTGGCGGAATTTGCCTACAACAATGCAGAGAATGTGTCCACAGGGATGAGCCCCTTCTTGGCTAATTATGGGTGTCATCCCAGGGCATTCCCAGGGGGAGGAGGGGAGAGATGGAGCGTCCTGGCAGCCGAGCATTTTGTAGAAGAAATGGAAGCAATCCATCGTCAGCTCCAACTCAACTTAGAAAGGGCGAAGGAAGAATACAAGAGGCAGGCAGACAAGAACCGAAGGGAAGGTGAAACCATAAGGGTGTGGCTGTCAACCCAAGGGTTGCCGTTCAAAGGAGGTTGTAAGAAATTAAGACCCAGGAGATTGGGTCCCTTTGAGGTCATTCAACAAGTCAACCCAGTGGCTTTCAGGCTCCGGTTACCCAACCACATGAAACTGCACCCAGTATTTCACAGGTCGTTACTGTCACCGTATGAGGGGGGACGAGAAGGGATGTCCACTCGGGGACCGGTCATAGAAGAAAGGGAATGCAGCAGCCATGTGGCAGAAATCCTCGACGCCAGGTGGAAGGGGGATCAGGTGGAGTATTTGGTAGTGTGCGAAGGAGAACCGGAGTCAGAAAACACTTGGGTAATGGCAGAAGATATCAATGACGAGGTATTGATAGAAACGTTCCATCAAAGGTTCCCAAGGAAACCTCAGCCTGTGGAGAGGTTCCGGAGGGAATACTTTGGGACCACCGATGAGGAGGAGGAGTTGGAAGGATTCCCGGACTCGGAAGGGGAAGGGGAGATGGACTCTGAGGAGGAGGAGTACTTCGAGACCCGGAACCGCAACAGGTGGAGAGAAGTGTTCGAGACATCGGAAGATGAAGGAAGTTCCTTCCGGGGTTTTGCCTCCTCACCGCCCATAGAGGAGGTGGCGGGAGGGGGTGAAGGGGGCCCTGGAGGGGAGGTGGATGTCAGGGAACTGCCATCGGAAGGAAGGGAGGTGAAAGGGCTCACACAGGTTGGGAGAGACTCAGCAGCTGAAGAGGGAACCAGTAGGGGGAGAGGAGGTGAGCTGAGGGAAAGGCAGCTGGAGGGATGGCTCAGAGACACTTCCAGCGAAAACAGTGGGGAGGTTTCAGGACCTCCTGTAGGGACACCCACTCCTCGCCGGAAACTGTCACGCAGAGAGTCCAGAAGACGTGTTTCCGTTAAGGAGCTTTTATGTTGGAAGCGATTCCGAAAGCAACCACTGTCGGAATCTGCTAGCGACTGACGGAGCCATGTTTAAGGGGCTCCGTTACAGACAGAGGTTTGCAAACTTGACCAAACTCTGAGGGACTTGGATTTTACACACAAGCAGCTCATCGTCCCATCACACATATCTTTAACTTCCATTTGCTTGTTTCACTGACCTCCTCACACCTCCCTTTTTGTATTCTAGTTTAATTAGTTATTTCAGCAAATTCTTTCCATCTTTCTCAATTTTTGTTAAATAATTTATCTTAACATTTTAACCTAATAGTTAACTCAACAAATCCTTCCCATCTTTCCCCATATTCTGTTATTTAAATTACCTTGATTTATTTAACCTTATCTTACCCTAAAATACCTTAAAGCTTGAATCTTAATGCTCAAATATACATAGCTCCTGATATCATTTCTGCTAGAGTCATATAGTTTCATTCCAACATTTTCCCTAATATTCATTTATTTTAGGCTAATTCCCCAAATAAAAATTTTCTTTATAGATTTTCTTCCAGTCTTCATCCAACGTCTCTTCTTCCTGGTCTCGGGTCGTGTCAGTCCTTACTGTCCATTCCATCTAGTCCATCAACCTGGAAGTCTTATGTCCGAGGCCCTTAAGTCTCTTCCATGTCCCTTCTGCAGATCTTATTCTTCTTGTTTATACTTGCCCTTTTCCTTGTCATTTGTTGGTCTCTTTCTTAATTTCTTTCCTTTCTCATTGAGGAGTAGGTCTCTGGGGGGTTCCAACCCAAAATTGTCTCCATCTCCCTTCATCAAACCCACCCATTCCCCACAGTCCCACTCCCCACAGTCATCAGTGTAATCCAAAAAGTATTTAAAAACATATTTCAAGATCTCTCCAAAATTAGGAACCTCCTCAGCTCCAGACTCCCCCTGGCCCAATCCAACTTCTATCTTCAATGGCAGCGGCTTATGCTCCTGTAGGACCTCGGGTTTCTCCATTTGTATTATTTGAGGTGCAACCGCATCCTCCTCCATTATTTTCTGCACTTGCCCAGTCAGTACAGGTTCATGAGTTGGTCCCTGAATGGTTTCTGTATCAATGTTCCCTGTTTGTCCAGAGTTGTTAACCACAACAGTCATCAAGTCCTTTTTCTCATTCATCAAATCCATCTTCTCGTGCATCTGTTCCAGCAAGGCACTTGTCTTGCATAAAGCAAGCACCCAGTCTTCCTCCCAGCTCATCTTTAGTCAAGGTCAGAAAAGACTAGTCCCACGATCTTAATCTCACAGCTGTTGAGTCCTCACGTAGACTGCAGCAACAATTTAACAAGCTCCCTCTAGGGGAGACAATTTCTATTTGTATCCATTTTTTTTAAGGCAAGTCCAACAAAGGAAAATTACTTTCATTTTTCAGATATTTTTCAGATATTTTGTTTCTTTAGAATGCAAAAGGCAACATTGGAATCAGTTTATTTCTCTTCTTTAGCTATCTGTCAAAGTATTCCATTCACAGTCAATGAACCTCTCCAACTATTTCTGTCTCTGACACCCCGTTTCCAGGTTAGAGACGGTGGAAACTTATCCTTCTTCACTCCCTCTCCTGCAGGGGTTAAACAAAGTTCTCCCTCCTTTTCTCCTACTTCCAAGGGGGTTTCAGTAATTATAGATGAAGGAAATTTAGACTTTTTTAATGGCTTTCCAGGCTTTAGCTTACAAAGTTTTTGCTTTAGAAAAATACAGAAAGCGGAAGGCGGACTTCCTGTTTTGAACCTTCCCGCTTCGGTGCCAAATTAAGATATTTCTTGATCCAATTTTCCGTTTCTACTCACGGGTACTTGTTTTAAATCCAATTGTCCACAGGAAAAAGTCAGCGCTCTCCGGCAATGGCTGTGCGGCTTCACTCCGTAAAAATAGCAATCAGTTCACAGCACCGTGCCGCTCACCCCACTTCACTCCGGAGCCCCAAAATGAGGTTCCCGGTGCGTAGGGGGGGCGCTCCTGGTGCCCTGCCGAACCCCATGTTCCCAGGTTTCCTCCGCCTGGGATTTTTAGCGGGTCCCCACCTTCACCGCGGCGGGAAGACCCAATTTCCACGGAGCCCGTTCCTCCGATCGGAGGAACTCCGCCATTCACCGATGGCGCTGACCCGGAAGTTCCTACACTGACCTGTTTAATGCTATTAGCACAGGGGTCCCCAAACTAAGGACCACAGGCCGGATAAGGCCCGAGGGACTCGTTTATCCGACCCGTGGCGACCCCCGCCGCCCGCTGCTGCCACCCGCTCTTACCAGCGCTGTGCTGTGCGGCTGCCCACTTCCGGGTCAGAGGAGCATCGGAAATAGCTTGTGCGCATGCGCGTTATTTCCGGTGCACATCCGGGCCAGAGGAGGCCCATGCACATGCACACAAGCTATTTCCGGTGCTCCTCCGACCCAGAAGTGCGCCGGAAATAACATATGGGCACGCGCTCCTCTGGCCCGCCGCACGATCGGCACTGGAGACACCAGCCCGAGGCGTGGTAAGTTTGCTGACCCCTGTATTAGAACAATATTAGATATATCGTTCTAAAACATCACAGGACATACAGTACTTGTATTTTTTTTTTTTAAGCACTTCTTACCCCTGTTTTTTTCTGTCAAAACGGCTGTCTCCCTACTGCTGGTTGCTGGCTGCTTTGCAGAGCCCTCTGGTGTCACATTTTAATAACATTCTGAACATTAAAAGTGGCTTGTCATATGTCCATCTATGTTACGAAAACCTTTAATTACCCTTAAAAACCAAATTTGCTGTCAGCAAGCCTCCTGCTACAGCATTTCACCATGCAAGCTATGTCCAAAAAGTTGTATCCAATACATAGCTAAAACTACAACTGACCTAAGCATGTTTTAGAAACCACACACCTAAAAATTTGACCAAAGGAGAGCAGAAACCAGTTGCTAAGCATCTCAGTTCTGAGAACCAGAGTTTTTCAAACTCATTGATCAGTTTGGTGGAGATGGCAACCGATCCTACAAGGTTAGCAAAGAGATTTCTGGATACACACAGCTGTTAACACAGGTGCTCACCAGTTTGCAGATGATACCCAGCTCTACCTCTCATTTAAATCAGAACTGGTGAAGGCAGTGAATGTCCTGTGTGAATTTCTGGAGGTGGTTGGAGTATGGCTGGCTAACAGTTTTAGGCTGAATCTTGACACGACAGAAATACTGTTTCTGAGGGACAGGGGGTGGGCGGGTCAGCACACCTTGTTGTTGGGAGCCAATTTTATCAGGCCCATTAAAAAACCACAATCTTTTAATTTGTAGTAAGAAACAATTTTCGGAGATGTGTTGTTGTTTTCAAGTAGCTAAATAATTCCTAAATGAGTGCTATAGCACTGTAACACTACTTAAAAGTTATTTTGCAAAAACACAGACCTGCTGCCTTTCCAGTCACCGCCATTTTAACACTGTGGATTTTCACTGCCTCATTAAATGCTTCTGATCTACACTTTCAGTACAAAAGCAAATGTTCACACTTTCCCCCTCTCCCCACATCATTTCAGGAGTGGTAATTGGGAAATCAAACTTAAAACAAGTGCATTACTGCTAATTAAATAATTGAATTTTCTGAAAAGGGTTGCTGAGGTTTTTTGTTTTTAACGGCTGCTGCTCAGGTAAACTGGATTGTCTCCTTCCTAGCCCTGCTAAGCTGCCTGAGTCAGAGTCAGGCCCTTGGTCCATCTAGCTCAGTACTGTCTGCACTGACTGGCAGCTGCTTTCCGGGATTTCAGACAGGGTCTCTCTCAGCCCTGTCTGAAGATGCCAGCAGGGTTTGAACCCAGGACCTTCTGCATGCAAGGCAGAGATGCTCTGCCTCTGAGCCAACATGCTTCCTTATCATGTCCACCGGTAAGGATGGAAGAAACACAGCAAGGATGTACCCCAAGAAAAAATATAGAGTAGACCCCAATAGTGTGGGAAATCAATTGCAATTCAACTTGTGGCTGACAGCAGAAGAGAAATGATTTGTAGCTGTAGCTGCCCATCTGAATGTAGCCTAAAAAACTTTTTTCCCCCTGTAAAGAAAATTGGCTTCTTTTCCACAGGTTTTTTTGCTCTGCTCAGCATTTCCTAAGCTTTCAAATACCTCTGGTGATGCAGCAACAAGGTGCCTGGTGGGATTTAAGAACGATTTGAGGAGGTGCATTGTGTTCGAATTTATGGCATTGGACCTTTGCCCTCAATCCAGTAGCCCTCATTGTCCTTCCGCTCCCAGAGCTCCCTCCCAGTTTCAATAGGAAGCCGGCGGTGGCAGATAATCACTAGCTGCATCCAGACCCTCCTTCCCACTCCGCATCCAGGTTTGGGAAGTGGGGCACGCGTGACGTCAGCCCAAACCCTTACCCATCCTGTGGTTTCCTATGAAATGCTGTCCAAAATCCTACAGAGCCACTGCCAGTCCATATAAACAGACCAAACAGAGGCAACCCCAAGCTACCTGACCGCCAAGTCTTGTTGCCCACTATTGGTGAGATGGGTTGTCTTTCCATCTTAATTTAGAGTGGTTGTTCATTCATTCACATCTATCCAAATGTTATGGCAAAGCTGTGTCCTCTTTTCCGGTGATGAAGGAATTCCTGTGTTTTAGCAAGGCAGAACAGGCCACTCTGGGATATTTTATTTGTTTATTTCATTGCATTTATATCCTGCCAGTTTCTCCAAGGAGCTCAAGGTGGCATACATGGTTCTCCTCTTCCTCAACAAGCACCACCCTGTGAGGTAGGTTAGGCAGAGGGGCAGTGACTGGCCCCAGGTCACCACCCAGTGAGCTTTGTGGCCGAGTGGGGATTTGAACCCTTGTCTCCCAAGTCCCAAGTCTGAACCTCTATACCATACTGGATAAGGCTGCTGGCTACATGATTGCTGTGATCTTTTTTTAAAAATCCAGGTAGGTAGACCGCCCATTAATAACCTAGTGCTACAGATTTGAGGGGGCAGTGGGTTGGCAAGGTTGAGACTGAGCCCCCACCCTCGTGTGTTTTTCTCCCTGAAATGTACATAGAGTTGAAGGAGGAAGTGGGGAAGAGTGGCTCTCCTTCCCACTTCCCCTTTCAGCTCTATGTGCTTTTCAAGGTTCAAGAGTGGTGCTACAGGCTCCTACGTTGAGGATGCTAAGCCAGGAGGAGACTGGGAGATGGTATGAGAACCATATCCAACTATCTAAAGGGCTGTCCCATGGAAGATGGGGCAAGACTGTTTTATGCCACTCCAGAAGGTAGGGTTCGAACCAATGGATTCAAAACGACAAGAAACGAGATTCCATCTAAACATCGGGAAGAACTTTCTGACTGGAAGAGCCGCCCAAAAATGGGAAAGACTCCCTCAGAAGGTGGTGGACTCTCCTTCGCTGGAGGTTTTTTAAACAGAGGTTGGATGGCCTTCTTTAGCTGTGATTCGTGCATTGCAGGGAGGGTGGACTAGATGCCCCTCGGGGGTCCCTTCCAACTCTACCATTCTATGACTCCGAGTGCACCCACTTCCTCTCTCTCTGTTTTTCCAGAGGAGGGGGAATAGCAGTGAGAAGAGGGAGCGGTGCCCACAGCACTTGATAAAGTGTGCCAGATGTGCCCAGGAGTCTAAACTGCTGTATGGTTTGCCCAGAGGTGGTCAATGTCTTTGAGCTTTCTTTGGCACCAGGGCCCACCCAGCCTGCCCCGAGTCTCTGGGCTGCAAGATGCTGGTGCGAAAGCCCTGAATAAGATGAGGAAGGGCGGCAACGCCAGCCCCTCCTGAGGATGCAACGGGGGTTCAGCCGAGAACCTTCAGGAGAGTCTCGTAGCTCAGGAAGGTGATGGCGTTGACTGGGAAAGCGCGGAGGCTGTTCAGGGCCAGCCCTTTTAGGAACACCCGCGGGCCCTCCTGCCGGGCACTGGTGAGGATGCAGTCCAGGATGCCTCGATACGCCACTCGCTTCACCCCGTCCATTTGCAAACGAGCCTTCACCACATCCATCGGGGTCGCCAAAGCCCAGGAAACCGTCCCAGCGCAGCCACCGGCAAGCAGAACTGTGGCAGAGCCTGCAAGGGGTGGGGGGAGGCAGGCAAAGAGCACAGCATGGGTTGGGGGCCTCTCTTGTGGAGGAGGAAGCAGGAGGGAGGGATAATGCCCCCTAAAACAGGGAGGGCAGCAGATGTCAGGCCGGAAGGAACTATTTTGTTTTGTACGAAAATCCTGAGATTCACTGCGTGTAGCCAGCCGGTCAAGATGAGGACTTGAAATTAAGGGACTGGAGAGCCCAGCAGTTTGTGTGGAGCCCTGGAGCTGAACTGAGCTCACAGTCCTCACACACATAAGACAAACCTGCTAGCCCCTCTAGTCCACAGTGGGCCAAATACCCCTGAGAATCTAGGAATCTATAATAATAATCTAGGAATCTAGATCAACTGCCTGTGAACCTGGAGGTTCCAGAAGAACATAAGAAAAGCCTGGATGCTGGGTCCATCTAGTCCAGCGTCCTGGTCTCAAAGCAGCCAGCCAGATGCCCCAATGGGACTGCCCCAAGCAGGACCTGGGCACAAGAGCCCTCTCCCTCCCTCCCTCCCTGAGGCTTCCAGCAACTGGCATTCAGAAGCATTTCTGCCTCCGCCTGTGGCGGCAGAGTATAGCCATCCCAGCTAGTAGCCATCGATAGCCTCCCCTTCCTCCATGATTTCTTTCTAATCCTCCTATGAAGCCACCAAAGTTGGTAGCCATCACTGCCTCCTGTGGCAGGGAGTTCCGCAGTTCAATTATGCGCTGTGTGAAGACGTTGTCCCTTTCATCCCGTCCTGAACTGTCCAACATTCAGCTTTGCTGGATGTTCCCGGTTGTTATGAAAGAGGGAGGAAAAGTTTTCTCTCCCAGCTTTCTCCATGCCATACATATTTTTATAATTTTCTATCATTGTTAGGATATTGAGGTTCCATTCCACCTTAAAAGGAACAGACATGATTGTTGTATGTCACATGTCTGTTTACGTTCCAGCACAGTTTGCTGGGAACTTCCATTTGTGTATAGCTTTTGCCTTAAGCTTCCTGCTCTTGGACATGAAAGAGAGCAGACATGTTTTCTTTTTCCTGACCTATGCTGAATAAACTGCTTGTAAATATGCTTTACATATGCCTCTGTCCGCCACTTCTGTTGCGTGTTATTCACTCTGCTGGTTAAGGCGTGCTCAAGTTTCTGAAGGCTTCTGAAGCTGTGAGTCGCTGTTTGATGCTGTTCCAAAGGACCGGAGTTCACCCGGCTGCCGGCCGGTGGGCTAGAGCCAGCTGGGGGCCTGCGAATTGCCCCCGTTTCCTTGGACACATCCCAACAGTCATGGCGCCTTTTACTTGCCTTTTCGCCAGACTAAAACACACTCACAAACACTCCTTGTTCCCCTCCGGCTCCAGCTTTCTCCGATATTCCAGAGGAACAGGTTCCCTGAGAGCCTTAGGGGATGTGCAGAGGTGGCCCACCCACCGGGTCCCCCCAGCGCTCTTTGTATCTCACCTGGCTCCTGTGCTTCTGCAGTCAACGCCCTGCAGAACACTGCATAAATCAGGAAGTACATGCCCATGGTGGGGGTGTCGCGAAGCACCAGCGCCGTAACCCCACGGAACAGGCCACGGGGGCCTTCCTCCCGCAGTAAGCTGGCAGCGCAGTGCACTGGACCCCTGTACTGTGGCTGGGGACCCCCTGGCCGGTCTCTGCGTCCGTACGGGTGGGTCTGGTTCTGCAGCCGGACTTTGACGAGATCCACGGGGGCCAGGACCACAGCCTGCGTCAACACAGAGAATGGAGGGGGAGAGAACAGTTTATTTACTGTCTATCACTACTTTTGTTATGTTTGCATTTATGTGTATTTTTTACATTTGGGCATGGCTTGAGCTACGGAAAGGTGGCAAAGAAATAAAATTATGAATGAATGAACAGGGGGGAGAAAGGAAATGGGCTGCAGTGGAACAGGAAGGGGGGGCCACTTTCCACAAAATTTAGTCCAAGGCTGGTCCAAGGCACACACTTCCACCCCCATCCATACATCCCATGGGAAACTATGAAAGGCTCATTATCATGGTGCAGCAATACAACTGCTAGTACGTTTGCAAAGCTAAGCAGGGTCCGGTATGACTTCAAATTGGATGGGGGACAACACGTTGAGATTCCTGCATTGCAGGGGTTTGGACTAGATGGCCCTTGGAGTCCCTTCCAACTCTACCATTCTAAGATCCTATTGTTATATGAATGTGTTGTTAAAATTCTTAGATTGCTATTAAAATTAAATATGTATAATGAGAAAAGGAAGCAAAATTAACCAAACTGACAAAAATGGCATGTGGGTGTGTAAAAAAAAAAAAATCTTAATACGCATAGTTGTGTGACACCGCAAGGTGCAAAATATTATCGAGGACCTACAAAGACAAGTTTCTCCAGAAGTTTGTCCTTTCTCTTTTGGAGTTGGAAGTGCTTAAAGAGAATTGTATAAAAACAGCACTGCAGTGGCCTCTTTAACACCTCTGAAATTAGATAAGATCTATGAAGTCAGAAATAGTAACTGCTGATCCTGTGCCAAAAATGGAAGAGAGTTGGTGGCAGATGTGATACAGAGCTCAAGCATTTTGGGAAACAGTTCTCCAAACCCCAATAACCCTTGTCTTTTTAATTCTGTTCCAGATTTAGTCTCCGATATGGTTTTGTAGCCCCAGATTGCCAGATGGATCCAGTTTATGCTTGTCACTGGACCTGTAAGCAGATACCTCAGCGAACAAGAATGTCTGGGGAAATTATGGGGTGCTATTTTATCTCTTATATTTATGACCTTCTCTAAAACTTTAAATGCACCTGAGCATGTCAGTTAGACATGGAGCCCAGTAGTCGTTTTGAGAAAGAACTCTTTGTCTTGGGTTATGACCAATTTGAAGAGTAAATTCCCACAAGGAGGTTAATATTCTGCCTATCGCACGACGTATTTTATCTTACAGAAAGGTGGCTTTTATGTGGACCATATGCTTCAGCTTTCATATGGCTTGATACATGCATCAAATAAAATGTGTAAAATTAGAATGAAAACAAGATTAATTCCTAGAGAGGAGGGGCAGCCTCCAGAGAAGGAAATGGCTTGAGCAATTGATACAGCTCATAACCAACTGAACAGCATCGTAATGGGGAAATTGTGCAGCTGTTTCAAGAGCTGAACAGGGAAAAACATGGAAGGAGGATGTTTTAGAATCATAGGCCTGTAGAGCTGGAACCCTAAGGGGGCATTTAGTCCAGCCCCCTAAAATGCAGGAATCCCAGCTAAATAATAGCTGACAGAAGACCATCCAACCTCTGTTTAAAAACCTCCAATAAAGGAGAGTCCTAATGTTAGTAGCACTCAAGAGTAGACCCACTTAAATGAATGGGCATCACTAACACAGGTCCAGTGATTTCCATGGGTCTACTAGTAGTAGAATTTAGCTGATATGCCCTACTTTCCTTTCCTTCTAATGCAAAGGTTTTCCAGTCCAAATCAGTTTCAAGGGCAAAGTTTCCAGGCACAGAGGTCTCCTGGTGGCAGCAGATCTGCCCCCCACCCCATTATGGTGAGATATGTTGCACTTGTATTCAAAATTATAGCAATTATTTCCCAATTTGCATCTATACCACCTTCCGATGGAGTCCATTCCACTCTCGAACGGCTCTTGCTATCTGAAAGTTCTCCCTGATATTTCGTCAGGTTCTCCTTTCTTGCAATTTGAACCCACCTTCTGTGTGATATTTCAAGATGGAAATAATATCTCTTCTCAATCTCTTCTTCTCCAGGCTAAAGATCTTCAACTCCCTCCACCGTTCCTCATAAGGCTTGGTTTGCAGACCCTGGATGATTTTTGCTGCACACCTTCCAGCTTGCCAATATCCTTCTTAAAACTGTGGTGCCCAGAACTGGACACAGGGCTCCAGGTGGGGTCTGACCAAGGCAGAACAGAGCGGTGCTATGGCTTCCCTTGATTGGGACTTGGGCATGAAGTCATGCAGATCCCAAAACCATGCAAACTGAGCAGAGTCACAGACACGCTCATATGCTCAAGTCAGGTGGGGCTACCTGCTCCTTACCTGCACCAGTCCTGAGAAGCATCCAGCCGTGTAGACATGGGTGTAGCTGGGGGGGTTGGCGCTGCGATCGCGGTGGTGGGTGCCGCACAGGTAGAGCAGGAAGTTGCTGTAGGCCCCAAACGCAACAGAGTTCACCATGGCCACGCTGAGCAGCGGGAAGCTCATGCCTTTGAAGAAGCCAAGGATCTGCAAGGGAGAAGCAGGCAGGTGAGCCCTGCGGGGGGGGGGGGTTCTAGATGATGCTTAGGGTCCCTTCCAACCCCACAACCCTATGCTTCTATGAGCTGGGGGTGGCTCCAGAGGCTGGCTGCGGGGGACCATGTATGCCACCTTGAAGAGAAAAAGGTGGGCTACAGATAAATAAACTGGGGATTTAGCCAGAGTAAAAAAAGGTAAAGGGACCCCTGACCATTAGGTCCAGTCGTGACCGACTCTGGAGTTGTGGCACTCATCTCGCTTTATTGGCTGAGGGAGCCGGCGTACAGCTTCCAGGTCATGTGGCCAGCATGACTAAGCTGCTTCTGGCCGCGGGGATTCGAACCGCCGACCTTCTGATCGGCAAGCCCTAGGCTCTGTGGTTTAACCCACAGCGCCACCCGCGTTCCCAGAGAGCCAGAGAGCAGGGGGTAAAAAACCCTGCACAGTGGTTCCTTCTGACTCCCCACTCCCCAATCAAACCTCTCCCCTTTTGGGTGAATATCAGCAAGGGCTGAGTAGCTTATGGCAACTGGGATCCAACTAGCCCTGGTTGGAGGGGCTCTCACTGGAGGAGGAGGAGGTCAGCAGTCAGTCCCAGCTTGAGCCTTTGGTCAAAGTGAGTCAGGATACACTGTCAGGTTGTCCTCCAAATCTCCAACACCCAGACCCTCCAGGTGTCCCTATTTTCCAGTGACAGTCCCGGATTTACAGAAGCCCTCGCAGCTTCTGATTTCATACCGGAATGTCCTGCTTCTCCTTAGGAGTTGGACGCCCCATTTTTCATAAGAGAAACATTGGATGGTATGGTAGGACATCCCTATTTTCATCAGGGACATTTTGTAGGGTATGAACACCGTAAAGGGAGCCTGCAACCAGTGGCGGAGGAAGCCGCTTGGGCACCTGGGGCAGCACACCCAGGAGCGGGACGAACCCACCGGGCCTCTGGAGTTTGCCTTCCTCCTCCCACTCAGCCGCCCTACAGCTGTGGGTGAGGAAGCAGGCAGACCGTTTGGGCAATGCGGAGCCTGCATGCGCCCAAGCCACCGCGTGTCTCCAGGGAGAGATGCGTGGCTCGGACGCACTGCAGGCTCCGTGGTGAGTGCTGCCCAGCATTTCGTCACCACCCTCAGTGGTGACACCTGGGGCAGCCCGCACCCATCACACCCCTTCCTCAGCCGCTGCCTGCAACTCATGGGGAGTAGCAATGTTTTGGGTACCTAGAGGTTGCCCCTAATGTTAGTCACACACAAGACTAGACCTACATAAATGAATGGGCATCACTAACACAGGTGCAGTGATTTCCATGGGTCTGCTAGTTTTGGAATTTAGCTGAGTACAATCACATATGCCCTACTTTCCTTTTCTTCTAATGCAAAGGTCGTCCAGTCCAAATAAGTTTCAAGGGCAAAGTTTCCAGGCACGGAGGTCTCCTGGTGGCAGCAGATTCCCCTCCATTATGGTGAGATATGCTGCACTTGTATTCAAAATTATAGCAATTATTTCTCAATCTGCATCTATACATATCAATTAGCAGCTGCAAATTTTGTAAAAGCCTGTGTCCTCTCTTGTCTTTCTCTTCCGGTGATGCCTTGCCTCCCACCCTCTCTTCTGGCAAAGCGATCTGTGGGGCAGGCCCCTGTGATGATGTCAACTCTCCCAAGAAATTAGATAGGTAAGGATCAGGAATGGGGCTGTAGAATCAAGAGGCAGCACTAGAACTGCAAAGAACTAGACGAGCTTAGGAATTTATTTCTGGGGTGGGGGGGTGGAGATTATTCCCAAATTGGGCATTTGGGGAAGATTTTGAATATTAATATTAAAAAGCAAAATAGTTATATGTACTTGTCTATAAAAATAGTCATATGCCTCTGTGTCATAAAAATATATCAAAGCAGTTTACAGCAATACAAACATAAAACCATGCAAGAAAAAAGCATTAAAAAGTTAAAAAGATACATCAAATAATCATTGTAGAATAATGTGTTCTTAATTGCCTGGATAGGACTGGAGGAATAGAAATGTTTTCAGCACACATTTAAAAGTTGGCACGGAAGGCGCCTGCTAAATCTCTAGTGGCAGAGAGTTCCACAGAACTGGGCAGATCATATTTCCTTCTTCGTAATAAGTGATTTTTTGGGGTTAAATTTGCATTCTAGAATTATGCTGTTACAAAAGACCTTGGTCTAAATCAAGCGGTTTAAGATTAGGCTGGGTTTTAAAAGGAGGTGAAAGCTCAGAGGTGAAGTCTGCACTGCACACACAACAGAAAGAGGCTCACCGTTTCCTCACGGTACGTCCTGACCACACAGTCCAAAACGTTCTGGTATCTGGCCTGTGTCTGCAACCGCACCTGGAATGGAAGAAAAGCCCCCAACTCAGGGCCAAATTAGCAGCCCCAAAGTCTCTGGGAATGTCCACTACCTGAAACCCTAGGCAGCCACTGCTGCCAGTCAGTGCAGGCAATAATAATAATAATAAATTTTATTTATACCTCACCCTCCCCGGCCAGAGCCGGGCTCAGGGTGGCCAACATCAGTAAAATTACAGTAAAAAATAATGGGTGGGGGAACCAATTTAAAATACAGGTTAAAATGCAATTTTTAAAAGCATCCTCATTTTAAAAGTAGCCCATGGAAGGCTCTTTCCTATCCACTGGTAACTGGAGAGGCTGAGTCTGGGACCTTGTCCATGTGACACATGGACTCGACAACTAAGCCAGGGTCTCACAACCCCAGTGAACACGCCAGTTTCTGCTTCCTCACAAAACTCCACTGGCCACCAATCCCTCTGGGGAGAAAAGAACTTTGTTGGGGATGAGGTTCTCTGCCGCAACCCAGCATGCTGCTCTGCCCAGAGCCCCGTGTGGATTCAGTGCCCGTTGCATGCTATGCAACAGTTGCAGCTAGCACAGAGCCTCAAAAGCAGCCGACCTCTTTGGGCATGCACCTCCCCAACACTTCTGGCTACCATCTCCCTCCCTCCCATCTGAGACCCATCTCCTTTAGGCCTCCCTCAGGGCTGGAAGTCCTCCCCACCCACCCCCTGCCTGAAGCATTTCCAGCCCCCTCCCCCCAAAGAAATCACCTTCACCGTGTCGACTGGGTGCCCCAGAACCAGCCCTGCTGCCCCTGTAGCAAAATAAAAATTAAAAGGGAGGAATTAGTGGGGTCGCTGTTAGGGTGAAGAGGCTCTAGGCTGGCTTGGGGAGAGAGAGGGGCAGGGTTGACGTGTTGCTTCTGAAAAAAAGTCTGTGAGCAGCCATGGAAAGCTAAGTCACTCTCGGTTTCATTTCCCTTGTCTGTAAACCAGAAATGAAAAACGGCCTGCTCCAAAGGGTTGTGGTGAGGAAACAAGGGCCGAGTTGTGAGAAGCTGGGAGCAGCAAAAGACAACTTCTCTTGTCCTCCCCCAACCCGATCCTATTTTCTTTCACTTAGTCATTGCATTTTACCCCACTCTTTTTCTAAGTGAGTTTAGGGCAGCGTGTGTATATGGGGGGGGGGGGGAGTTGTTAGGATATTTCCGTTCCACCTTAAGAGGGAGCAGGCTTTTGTAAGTTACAGAGTCTGCACATGTCCTATTTACAGGATGTTTTTGTTCTGATATTCCTTTCGTTTTCAGTCGGACAGAGATGCTGACACAGAACGGTCACGTTTTCTTTTGTTCTGTTAAACGCTAATAAAGTCTGTAAATTATGCTCTTCTGCTCTTCTGCGGTGCAAGCTTTTGACTGTGCTTTCTGCTGAAAGAGGGTGCACCCAGCCTAGGAATGTGGCTAGGAATTTCCAGAGGCTTCGTGTCCCTAACTGTTGGATCTGCGTGACTACGGGAGGCCGATGGACGTCCAGAACTCCGGCTTGGGGGCTCATGATGGACACTATCTCCCTGGCAGTTTCCCAACAGTTCCCCCTCCTAGCAACCCTGTGAGGCGGCTCAGGCTCAGAGGGGGACTGGATCAAGGCCAGCCGGGGAGCGTTGTGGGGTTGGACCGATGCTGCCAATCCTGGGTCTTTCGTCTGACATTCCAGCCACTTCTGCAACAGCTCCGTCGGTTAAAGTGTGGCGCTGATAACGCCAAGGTCACGGGTTCGATCCCCATATGGGCCACCCGCATATTCTGACATTGCAGCGGGTTAGACTAGATGAGAACCCTTCCAACCCTATAACTATGATTCTATTCTTCTACACACACACACATACCACCCCACTGGATCATACGGTCTTCCATGCTGAAATAGGGATGTGTCCCTACAACAAAGCCCCCCACCTCAATGTGTGTTTTGTGTGTGTGTGTGTGTGTGTGTGTGTGTGTGTGTGTGTGTAAAGGGAAGAAGGAGTTCAGATCTTACCAGAAATCCATCCTGCAGCAAATTCTGCACCGGACATCGGAAAAGATTCTGGAAGTCTGGGTGCATCGCAGAGGGATTGGGGGGGGGGGCAAAATCTGGTCAAAGGGAATGCACTGGTTGAGTTGTCTTAATCTTTAACCAAATGCACACCACAGGGACACACGTTCTCCCACCCACCGACTTGAGATGGACCATTAACCATGCAATCTGGGCTGAACTGACCAGGGTGCTGTGCTGGGAGCCAGAGGCATGGCTCCTGCAACAGCCCCACAGCAGCAACAGAAGTGGGGAGGACAATCTCTTCACACTCTTTTGGTCACCCCACCCCAAGAAGGATATCGTAGAGCTGGGGGGGGGGGAGATCAGAAAATGGCAGCCCAAACCATCAAGGGGATGGAGCCATTCCCCTACGAGATAAGGCTGCAGCATTTGGGACTCTTGTTTGGGGAAAAGGCAAGCAGGAGATGACTTTGTAAGTTTGTAAAATGATTCACAGCATGTAGAAAAGGGGGCAGAGAAAAGGTTTTCTCCCTTTCTCATAACACTGGAACTTGTGGGCATCCAATGAATTTTGGGAGGTTCGGGGACAGATAAAATAGAACCTTCCTTCACACAGAGCGTAGTTAATCTGTGGAACTCACTCCCACAAGACAGCCACTTCAAAAGAGGGTGGGACAAATTCATGGAGGAGGAGAGGGCTCCTAGGCAGAAATACAGTGGTACCTTGGGTTACAGACGCTTCAGGTTACAGACTCTGCTAACCCAGAAATAGTACCTCAGGTTAAGAACTTTGCTTCAGGATGAGAACAGAAATCGTGCTCCAGCGGCGCAGCGGCAGCAGGAGGCTCCATTAGCTAAAGTGGTGCTTCAGGTTAAGAACAGTTTCAGGTTAAGAACGGACCTCTGGAACAAATTAAGTGGTACTTAACCTGAGGTACCACTGTACTTCCAGATACCAGTTGCTGGAAACTCTTGTCTTGTAGCCTAACTACTTTCCAGGGTTGTTGCATTGTTGTTTTTTAAATCATTTTTGGGGAGGGGAATCTCTATGGAGGAAGGATGGGATAAAAACTGAAGAGTAAGAATCCTGATAAATAAACCAGTTGCCTTATTAACTCTTGCATGTTACTCAGTAGGTTTCTCATTAGCTCTTAGCTCGAGGACACAAGAAGAGCCTGCTGGATCAGGGCCAATGACCCAGCAATCCTGTTCTCACAGTGGCCAAATAAATGCTTGTGGGGAAACCTGCAAGCAGTACAAGAGCCGCCCCCCCCCCTCCTGCATTCTCCAGGAATCGTTATTCTTTTCCGTCTACCCCTTCTGTCCTTTGACTCACCTGGGCGCTGGGATCCTGTCCCCGCCCCTCCCCCGCAGTTGCTACTCTCAGCTCCAAAGGCCGGATCCCCCTTGCAGAGGCTGAAAACCCGCCCCCCACCCCAGCAAAGAAAGAATCCCTTGTCTCCTTGTGGCTTCTCTTCCTTCCCAGGATTAAATATTCACTGCTGTTAACCTTTAGACCAGAATCGGATCTGACTCGCTAAGTTTGCCACTCTTTTCGCTGGATGCTTCCCAGCCTAGGAATGTGGCTAGGAATTTCCAGAGGCTTCGTGTCCCTAACTGTTGGATCTGCGTGACTACGGGAGGCCGATGGACGTCCAGAACTCCGGCTTGGGGGCTCATGATGGACACTATCTCCCTGGCAGTTTCCCAACAGTTCCCCCTCCTAGCAACCCTGTGAGGCGGCTCAGGCTCAGAGGGGGACTGGATCAAGGCCAGCCGGGGAGCGTTGTGGGGTTGGACCGATGCTGCCAATCCTGGGTCTTTCGTCTGACATTCCAGCCACTTCTGCAACAGCTCCGTCGGTTAAAGTGTGGCGCTGATAACGCCAAGGTCACGGGTTCGATCCCCATATGGGCCACCCGCATATTCTGACATTGCAGCGGGTTAGACTAGATGAGAACCCTTCCAACCCTATAACTATGATTCTATTCTTCTACACACACACACATACCACCCCACTGGATCATACGGTCTTCCATGCTGAAATAGGGATGTGTCCCTACAACAAAGCCCCCCACCTCAATGTGTGTTTTGTGTGTGTGTGTGTGTGTGTGTGTGTGTGTGTGTGTGTGTGTGTGTAAAGGGAAGAAGGAGTTCAGATCTTACCAGAAATCCATCCTGCAGCAAATTCTGCACCGGACATCGGAAAAGATTCTGGAAGTCTGGGTGCATCGCAGAGGGATTGGGGGGGGGGGCAAAATCTGGTCAAAGGGAATGCACTGGTTGAGTTGTCTTAATCTTTAACCAAATGCACACCACAGGGACACACGTTCTCCCACCCACCGACTTGAGATGGACCATTAACCATGCAATCTGGGCTGAACTGACCAGGGTGCTGTGCTGGGAGCCAGAGGCATGGCTCCTGCAACAGCCCCACAGCAGCAACAGAAGTGGGGAGGACAATCTCTTCACACTCTTTTGGTCACCCCACCCCAAGAAGGATATCGTAGAGCTGGGGGGGGGGGAGATCAGAAAATGGCAGCCCAAACCATCAAGGGGATGGAGCCATTCCCCTACGAGATAAGGCTGCAGCATTTGGGACTCTTGTTTGGGGAAAAGGCAAGCAGGAGATGACTTTGTAAGTTTGTAAAATGATTCACAGCATGTAGAAAAGGGGGCAGAGAAAAGGTTTTCTCCCTTTCTCATAACACTGGAACTTGTGGGCATCCAATGAATTTTGGGAGGTTCGGGGACAGATAAAATAGAACCTTCCTTCACACAGAGCGTAGTTAATCTGTGGAACTCACTCCCACAAGACAGCCACTTCAAAAGAGGGTGGGACAAATTCATGGAGGAGGAGAGGGCTCCTAGGCAGAAATACAGTGGTACCTTGGGTTACAGACGCTTCAGGTTACAGACTCTGCTAACCCAGAAATAGTACCTCAGGTTAAGAACTTTGCTTCAGGATGAGAACAGAAATCGTGCTCCAGCGGCGCAGCGGCAGCAGGAGGCTCCATTAGCTAAAGTGGTGCTTCAGGTTAAGAACAGTTTCAGGTTAAGAACGGACCTCTGGAACAAATTAAGTGGTACTTAACCTGAGGTACCACTGTACTTCCAGATACCAGTTGCTGGAAACTCTTGTCTTGTAGCCTAACTACTTTCCAGGGTTGTTGCATTGTTGTTTTTTAAATCATTTTTGGGGAGGGGAATCTCTATGGAGGAAGGATGGGATAAAAACTGAAGAGTAAGAATCCTGATAAATAAACCAGTTGCCTTATTAACTCTTGCATGTTACTCAGTAGGTTTCTCATTAGCTCTTAGCTCGAGGACACAAGAAGAGCCTGCTGGATCAGGGCCAATGACCCAGCAATCCTGTTCTCACAGTGGCCAAATAAATGCTTGTGGGGAAACCTGCAAGCAGTACAAGAGCCGCCCCCCCCCCTCCTGCATTCTCCAGGAATCGTTATTCTTTTCCGTCTACCCCTTCTGTCCTTTGACTCACCTGGGCGCTGGGATCCTGTCCCCGCCCCTCCCCCGCAGTTGCTACTCTCAGCTCCAAAGGCCGGATCCCCCTTGCAGAGGCTGAAAACCCGCCCCCCACCCCAGCAAAGAAAGAATCCCTTGTCTCCTTGTGGCTTCTCTTCCTTCCCAGGATTAAATATTCACTGCTGTTAACCTTTAGACCAGAATCGGATCTGACTCGCTAAGTTTGCCACTCTTTTCGCTGGATGCTTCCCAGCCTAGGAATGTGGCTAGGAATTTCCAGAGGCTTCGTGTCCCTAACTGTTGGATCTGCGTGACTACGGGAGGCCGATGGACGTCCAGAACTCCGGCTTGGGGGCTCATGATGGACACTATCTCCCTGGCAGTTTCCCAACAGTTCCCCCTCCTAGCAACCCTGTGAGGCGGCTCAGGCTCAGAGGGGGACTGGATCAAGGCCAGCCGGGGAGCGTTGTGGGGTTGGACCGATGCTGCCAATCCTGGGTCTTTCGTCTGACATTCCAGCCACTTCTGCAACAGCTCCGTCGGTTAAAGTGTGGCGCTGATAACGCCAAGGTCACGGGTTCGATCCCCATATGGGCCACCCGCATATTCTGACATTGCAGCGGGTTAGACTAGATGAGAACCCTTCCAACCCTATAACTATGATTCTATTCTTCTACACACACACACATACCACCCCACTGGATCATACGGTCTTCCATGCTGAAATAGGGATGTGTCCCTACAACAAAGCCCCCCACCTCAATGTGTGTTTTGTGTGTGTGTGTGTGTGTGTGTGTGTGTGTGTGTGTGTGTGTGTAAAGGGAAGAAGGAGTTCAGATCTTACCAGAAATCCATCCTGCAGCAAATTCTGCACCGGACATCGGAAAAGATTCTGGAAGTCTGGGTGCATCGCAGAGGGATTGGGGGGGGGGGCAAAATCTGGTCAAAGGGAATGCACTGGTTGAGTTGTCTTAATCTTTAACCAAATGCACACCACAGGGACACACGTTCTCCCACCCACCGACTTGAGATGGACCATTAACCATGCAATCTGGGCTGAACTGACCAGGGTGCTGTGCTGGGAGCCAGAGGCATGGCTCCTGCAACAGCCCCACAGCAGCAACAGAAGTGGGGAGGACAATCTCTTCACACTCTTTTGGTCACCCCACCCCAAGAAGGATATCGTAGAGCTGGGGGGGGGGGGAGATCAGAAAATGGCAGCCCAAACCATCAAGGGGATGGAGCCATTCCCCTACGAGATAAGGCTGCAGCATTTGGGACTCTTGTTTGGGGAAAAGGCAAGCAGGAGATGACTTTGTAAGTTTGTAAAATGATTCACAGCATGTAGAAAAGGGGGCAGAGAAAAGGTTTTCTCCCTTTCTCATAACACTGGAACTTGTGGGCATCCAATGAATTTTGGGAGGTTCGGGGACAGATAAAATAGAACCTTCCTTCACACAGAGCGTAGTTAATCTGTGGAACTCACTCCCACAAGACAGCCACTTCAAAAGAGGGTGGGACAAATTCATGGAGGAGGAGAGGGCTCCTAGGCAGAAATACAGTGGTACCTTGGGTTACAGACGCTTCAGGTTACAGACTCTGCTAACCCAGAAATAGTACCTCAGGTTAAGAACTTTGCTTCAGGATGAGAACAGAAATCGTGCTCCAGCGGCGCAGCGGCAGCAGGAGGCTCCATTAGCTAAAGTGGTGCTTCAGGTTAAGAACAGTTTCAGGTTAAGAACGGACCTCTGGAACAAATTAAGTGGTACTTAACCTGAGGTACCACTGTACTTCCAGATACCAGTTGCTGGAAACTCTTGTCTTGTAGCCTAACTACTTTCCAGGGTTGTTGCATTGTTGTTTTTTAAATCATTTTTGGGGAGGGGAATCTCTATGGAGGAAGGATGGGATAAAAACTGAAGAGTAAGAATCCTGATAAATAAACCAGTTGCCTTATTAACTCTTGCATGTTACTCAGTAGGTTTCTCATTAGCTCTTAGCTCGAGGACACAAGAAGAGCCTGCTGGATCAGGGCCAATGACCCAGCAATCCTGTTCTCACAGTGGCCAAATAAATGCTTGTGGGGAAACCTGCAAGCAGTACAAGAGCCGCCCCCCCCCCTCCTGCATTCTCCAGGAATCGTTATTCTTTTCCGTCTACCCCTTCTGTCCTTTGACTCACCTGGGCGCTGGGATCCTGTCCCCGCCCCTCCCCCGCAGTTGCTACTCTCAGCTCCAAAGGCCGGATCCCCCTTGCAGAGGCTGAAAACCCGCCCCCCACCCCAGCAAAGAAAGAATCCCTTGTCTCCTTGTGGCTTCTCTTCCTTCCCAGGATTAAATATTCACTGCTGTTAACCTTTAGACCAGAATCGGATCTGACTCGCTAAGTTTGCCACTCTTTTCGCTGGATGCTTCCAATCTTCCAAGCACCATCATAACTAGGAACACACCTTTGCCCCGAGATCGACGAGAGATCTGATCTGGCGCGCTTGACTTACATTCAGTAAATTGAGCTTTTAAGAAAAGGCTACGCTGTGTTAATTTTACAGGCAGTAAAAACGTCTGAAAGTTTTGCCGGTAGCCAAGAGAAGTTGAATTGAAATACTTTTTTTTTTTAAGGAAAAATAAAAATTAATTGTGCACTCAGTGTGTTTTGAAGGTCAGTTCAATCCAATCATGAGGATAGGAACGGAAAATAAAACTGCAGACATAAAGATGTGATTATACAAATCTCTGGTGTGACCCAAATTTTGAATCCTGTGTCCAGTCCTGGTCACCTCGCCTCAAAAAGGATATTGTAGAGTTGGAAAAGGTCCAGGAAAGGGAAACCAAAGTGATCAAGATGGCATAACCCCCTATGAAGAAAGGTTGCAGCGTTTGGGAATGTTTAGTTCAGAGACAAGTCGAGTAAAGAGATAGAAGTTTATAATACAGTGGTACCTCGGGTTAAGTACTTAATTCGTTCCGGAGGTCCGTTCTTAGCCTGAAACTGTTCTTAATCTGAAGCACCACTTTAGCTAATGGGGCCTCCTGCTGCCGCCGGAGCACAATTTCTGTTCTCACCCTGAAGCAAAGTTCTTAACCTGAAGCACTATTTCTGGGTTAGCAGAGTCTGTAACCTGAAGCGGATGCAACCTGAAGCATATGTAACCTGAGGTACCACTGTATCATGCATGGGCTGCGGAAAATGGATACTGTCTACAGAGAAGTTTTGCCTCGTCTCTCATAACACTGGAATTCGTGAGAATCCAACGAAGCTGAATGTTGGAAGAATCAGGACGGATAAAAGAAATGACTTATTTATGCAGCACATAGTTGAACTCTCTCCCGCATGAGGCAGTGATGGCCACCAACTTAGATGGCTTTAAAAGAGGATTGGACAAATTCACGGAGAGGCTATGCTCTACTGGAAATCACAGGAGGGGATAGGGTTCGAATCCTGCCTGCCCACGTGCTCCATTCTAGGGAAGAGCCTTATGGAATATCTGAAACAGGGGATACACACGCGCGCAAAATCCTAAGTGTTCCTCGCTTCACACGTTCAATCGCAAACGGGCGGGGGGTGTGGAAGCCAAGGAACGAAAAAATCATTTGAGCTCGACGGGCAGAGACTCTTAAAGAGAGGGCAACTGCTGCTGCAGTCGGAGCCCCGTCCTGGAAAGCTCTTCTCTACGCGGCGCTCAAGCGGCTGCCCGTTCCCCAGTTACCTACCGTAATCCCCCGATTACAAGCGCGTCACAATCACCCGAGCCAGCCTCCCGCCGTGACGTCCCCACAATTGGGGGTGGGGAAACCCCGCTGCGCGCGCTTGCGCGTGCGCAATTTCCCTCTCCTCCTCCCCGCCTGGTGAAATTCCAGGGCTGGCAGGAGCAGCCAATAGGCGAGCTCGGAAGGCGTGACGCCAGACGCAACGTGGGTGGGTCCCCTGTTAGAAGTGCAGAACTTTCCTCCTTGCAACGAAAGCAGGAAGGAAAAGGAGGACACAGGTGAGACTGGTGGCCAGGTAGGCAGCGCGCTTCCCCCGCCCCGGCTGCCGCCTCCTAGGGACTTTCTCTCCCCCCTCTGCTCTGAGTGCGCCCCCTCCCCATCTCACTTGACCCCCACCCACCTGGGCAAGGCTCCAGCACCCCCTCCCCGGCTCACCTGGGTAGCGCAGCGCCTAGCCACGCCCCTCCGCCCTCTGGGTCCAGCGGAGCAGGGCGGGGAATTTTCTAGGACCCTGCCCCGAGAGGAGTGCAATCTCACTTGCTGGAGACGGGAGAAAGTTGGTCGGGATGGGGAAACAAAGGGAAAGGGCGCGGAGGTGGGTGCAAAGCCGTTCCAATTGCGGCTGGGGACGGGGAGGAGGGAAAGTGTTTAGCAGTAGCACTAGAAAAAACGGGGGGGGGGACGTGCAGCCTTCTGACCTCCCCCTTGCACAGGTAGCAGGACCATCCTGAGAGGCCGCAGGACATCAAAACCTATGCTGCATCCATAGTCGGGGAAGGGGGTGTCCTTTTAACTGCCCCAATTCCAGCCTGAAAAACGCTGGAGAGCCGCTGCTGCCTGTCAGTGCAAACAGCATTGAACTAGATGGACAAATATAAGGCACAGGTGAGTGGGTGGAGCTGGAAATGTCCCCTGCCTGAAACCCTGGAAGCCAGTCAGTGTAGCATAGCAACTGCGAACTTGCTGGGTGGTTTACCAGACACAGTGTAAGACACCTTCAATCCACTACAAGTCAACTTCAAGTATATCATGCAGCTGGGATTTGAACCCGCACCCAATTCCTCACATTTCAGATGTGCACCTGCTTTGTCTCTGCAGATGGAGGGGGACCGGCTCGGCATACCCCAAAGCACAGAGGACCACTCCCAGCGGAGCAGCATCTCTTCCGCAGGACCCCGAAGTGAGTGAGAAGGGGGAGGGGCAGAAGAAAGGGCCTGGAAAGGGGGGGCATCGCAGGGGGGTTCTTGACCCTCATACACCAGATGCTGGAAGGGAACAGGCCTGAGCAGGGTTGGGGTTCATGGTTCTGGGATAAGCCCTCAAGATCTTCAAGGTCCTGCCTTTGGCTTGACAGGCCACATTGTTCCGTGGGTGGTGGGAAGTAGGGCATGTCGAATTCTTCAGCTTTCAAATTCCAAAAATGAGGTGACCTAAAAAGTTGTAACATGACTTATAATAATAATAATTTATTATTTATACCCCGCCCATCTGGCTGGGTTTCCCCAGCCACTCTGGGCGGCTTCCAACAGATTAAAATACAATACCCTATTAAACATTAAATGCCTTAAGATGTCTTCTAAAAGTCTGGTAGTTGTTTCTCTCTTTGACATCTGGTGGGAGAGCGTTCCACAGGGCAGGTGCCACTACCAAAAAGTCCCTCTGCGTGGTTCCCTGTAACTTGGCTTCTCGCAGTGAGGGAACTGCCAGAAGGCCCTTGGAGCTGGACCTCAGTGTCCGGGCTGAACGATGGGGGTGGAGACGCTCCTTCAGGTACAGTGGTGCCTCGCAAGACAAAATTAATCCGTTCCGCGAGTCTCTTCGTCTTGCGGTTTTTTCGTCTTGCGAAGCACAGCACTTAGCGACTATTAGCGGCTTAACGGCTTAGCGGCTATTAACGGCTTAGCGGCTTTAAGAAAAAGGAAACAAACTCGCAAGAACTCGCAAGATGTTTCGTCTTGCGAAGCAAGCCCATAGGGAAATTCGTCTTGCGGAACGACTCAAAAAACGGAAAACTCTTTCGTCTTGCGCGTTTTTCGTCTTGCGAGGCATTCGTCTTGCGAGGTACCACTGTATACTGGACCAAGGCTTTAAAGGTCAGCACCAACACTTTGACTTGGGAATTCAAAAGATATTTTGGTTAAAGTAATATAATTTAGTTTTGCTTGGTAGTTACAATGTGTGTAAAATTGCATGGAAATCATTAAAAATGATTGGCAAGTACTTGCCAGTATTGTTTATTATTTTTTATTATTTAGCATTACCTGACATTTTAAAAGATAGCTATTTGAAACATTCAAATAATAATTAAAATTGGCAATAAGCTAAAAACATTACACGTCAAGCTTCTACATACCTTTGTAGGTTTGCCTAAAAAAAATAAAAATGGAGACAGTAATGCTTCTGTAAAGCAGTTGCTGAAAACCACAGGAGGGGAGGGGGGCTTTTGCGTTCAAGTCCTGCTGGCCGGTTTCCCATTAGGGCACCTGGTTTGCCGTTGTAAGAAGCGGATGCTGTACTACATGGGCTCCCTTTGGCCTGATCCAGCAGGCTCTCCTCATTTACTTAAAATGTTCTCAGCAGGTGCCAAAAAGGATACAATGATGTCATTCGGCAGGGAGTTCCAAAGTTCAGGTGCTGCCACACTAAAATATCTTTTAACAAATACAGAGCAGGTATTATGTGACAAATCAAAGCGACCAAGTGTGGTAAAGCAGTCTGGTTTAGATGCCTGACTGCGTCTGGTTTCTTCATTTGAAAATTGAAGGAGATTGTTGGTTTTGGGGGCTCCTGCGTCATTTGCACACAAAACGGGGCAGGAGTTTATCGGGAATCTGGATCTCCTGTGACCTCTTCTCAGTTGCAAGAAATGTGTTCATGTCCCAATCCTCCTCCTTCTCTTGTCCCAGACCTGGACGTCCTGGTGTACCTGATCGATGACACGGTGGTCCGGCTAACAGTGGACAACCTGCCGTCAATCACGGCCCACGAGCTCCATCGGATTATCTTGGAAAGCCTGAGGTTGCCTGAGGGGGCCCTGGAGCTATTTTCTCTGTGGCTGGTCTCCCCATTTCTTGGTAAGGCTCCGCGGCTCCTTTCTAAATGAGCCCTTAACTCCGTCGCTGCTCCTAGCACCCCTGGAGAATTTGTTGTTATGCCAGCTAGCGGTGAGGGGTCCCAGAGCATGTGCAAAGTGTCTTCCTCTCGCACCCACCTTCTCATGTTCCTTAACCCCAGAAGAAGGTCCCCCTGAGCATGTGCAGAGTGCCTTTCCCATGGGTGATCTGCTGATTCCTGGCACTTCACAAACTGATTGTGGGATGTAAGCCGCAAATCTGCTTTTGAGAGCTCATGCAGCAACCTGAGTGGATGACTAAGGTGTGAGTCAAGCAAGTCCCAGGTTTGAAAGTTGTTCATGTATGTTTTTCTTTGTTTGTTATTTCTTGGTGAAGGGATTGTATATGTTTAGTGATTCTTTTTTCTGTTTGAAATTTGCAATAAAAATATTTTATAAAAAAAAAAATGAAAGTTGCTTGTGGCAGGAGCCCCTGAGGTTGCTTTGAGCAATCTGCCGTTCTCTCCGCCTAAGCCCACATCTGGACTTAGGTAATAAACTTGCTGACCTAACTTCAGCGATGTGTCCAGTTACAGACAGGTAGCCGTGTTGGTCTGCCATAGTCAAAATAAAAAAATTCCTTCCATTAGCACCTTAAAGACCAACTAAGTTAGTTCTTGGTATGAGCTTTCGTGTGCATGCACACTTCTTCAGATACACCCTGTATCTGAAGAAGTGTGCATGCACACAAAAGCTCATACCAAGAACTAACTTAGTTGGTCTTTAAGGTGCTACTGGAAGGAATTTTTTTATTCAGCGATGTGGCAACCCTTGATGCATATTTTTCTTTGGAACTTCCCTCCAAAAACCCACACACCCTTTCCCTTGTTTCAAATGCATTGCTGTGTAAAATGTGTTGCTAGCGTAATGAGCACCATACAAATCAAATTCCAGGTCCTGCTTTGGGGCTCCCTGTTGGGGCAGCTCATTGTCCACTGTGAGAACAGGACGCTGGACTAGATGCCCTTCGGCCTGATCTAGCTGCAGAAGGGCTCTTCACATGTTTGATTATTTTTCTAAAAAAAAATAGCCCTCCTGTTCCTAGAATCATAGAATTGCAGAGTTGGAAGGGACCCCAAAGGGTCATCCAGTCCAACCCCCAGTGTTAGAAATTAGCCAGGCACCAGGCTCATTCTTGCAACAGGTGCGGGTCCAATTGTGACCAAATGGAGCTCTCTAGATGCCAGGTTGGCGACTGGGAAAGCAAAATGTCACTTGGAGAAGGATCCAAAATATTTTCCTTGGTGCTTGCATTTGTTTTATTTTGGATTGTTTTATGTTTTAATGTGTTGCGACTGCTTTGAGATTCAGTGCTTAAAATATAAAGCGGTATAGAAATGAAAAGAAAATCATCATCATCATCATCATCATCATCATCATCATCATAAGCTCCACCAAGGGGGAAATGGCATCTGAACATTCCATTGTGGTAACCATTTGGTGATTGGGTTATATAGCTGAGTTTCTGCAGTGTAGGAGTCACAGCTAACTGCATCAGTGCCTCGAAATAGTTTACAAAATAAAAACACACAATATACAAAATTTAGAACTCAGCTTAAGCAACAGAGATGAAAACATATGAGCAGCATATACAGTGCAAAAGGCTTGCTGGAATGTTCAGTTGTTTTAGCCAAGTGTCTTAAACTTAGCAGGGATGGTGCCTGCTTGATTTCTAGTGGCAGGGAGTTCCATAGAATTGGGCCCAACACACTGAGACAAAATAGGAAGTGCATGAAACACTTTATCCAAATGTGGGTAATGGAATGGGCTGATGACACTGTCTTTCCTCTTGTTATCAAGTGAGCTTTGCCAGCTCTGGGAGCGATCCAGCGCTGCGCTTGCAAATGATCTTAGTGATCTGAGATGGAAGGGTCCAAGTGGTCTCTGAGGCACCCTGAACAAAAGTTGTTCAGGGCTTTGGAAATTAATGCTTTAGCCTTTAGCCTTCCCTTTGGCTGGAGGGGTCAGTCTCTGGGGAGCCTGCTGAATGCCCTCACTCTCTGCCATCTTTTTCTCTCTCTCTTTCATCTTGGCAGAACTGCAGCTGAAGCCCAAACACCAGCCCTACAAGGTCTGCCGCCAGTGGCAAGACCTCCTCTTCCGCTTCACCAGCTGCTCCAAGGATGAGATCTTCGAAGGTGTGGATGTGAGCAAAGTTCCCTCCTCCGGCCCCCCAAACTGCTGGCCCCCTCCTACCCTTCTGCTGCAACCGGGCAGAGAGTTTGGGGGCCTGCTGGTTGCAGCCTCCCTTTCGAGAGGGGGAGGGACGCCTAGTGGGCAAGCTGGCACCAATCCGCACAGTAGTTCTGGAGGCTGTTGGGGATGTGGGATGGGGTCCCTTCTGTGGCTGCCTGCCTGGCAATGCCGTGGGCAGGTATGGCTTCCCCTGGAAGCAGCCTGCTGCAGGGTTCTCACAACTCACAGCTTTCTGGGCCTGCAGGAGAGGCTGTTTTGCTTTTGACGTGCCCCATATAGCCGCGTTCTTGAGCTGCAACTGGTCCCCTGCTTCTTTTAATTAGACAAATTCGTGGAGGGCAGGATTATGCTCTGCCTTCTACGGCGGGAGGCAGCAGTGCTTTTGAATCCCAGGTTTCTGGAAACCATGGGAGGGGGAGAGTTGCTGCTGCCGCCACTGGCTTCATCCCGCAGGACAGTTCTTAGGTTCTCTTTCTCCTCATCAGATGAGCCGTCACTGCAATTCCGAAGGAACATCTTTTTCCCAAAGAGGAAGGAGGCCCAGGTGAGTTCTCCTAATGGTATCCTCTAATTGCATACAGTGGTACCCCGCAAGACGAATGCCTCGCAAGACGGAAAACCCGCAAGACGAAAGGGTTTTCTGTTTTGGAGGCGCTTCGCAAGACGAATTTCCCTATGGGCTTGCATCGCAAGACGAAAGCCCATAGGGAAATGCTGGCGGTCGGGAGCAAAGACTTTCGCCCACAGCCGGCCTTCAGAAGAGGACCTCTTCTGAAGGCCGGCGGGGGGCAAAAGTCTTTGCTCCCCCCCGCCTGCCTTCCCCCCCCCCCGCCTGCCCCGGGCGATCTTAAAATGCTGGCGGGCGGGAGCGAAGCGTTCGCTGCCGACCCCCAGCATTTTAAAATCTCCAAGGGACAGCAGAGAAGTCTCTGTCCTGGGGAGATTTTAAAATGCTGGGGGTCGGGAGCGAAGCGTTAGCTGCCGACCCCCAGCATTTTAAAATCTCCCCCTGTCCCGGGGAGATTTTAAAATGCTGGGGGTCGGGAGCGAAGCGCTGCCGACCCCCAGCATTTTAAAATCTCCCCGTGTCCCGGGAAGGTTTTAAAATGCTGGGGGTCGGGAGCGAAGCGTTAGCTGCCGACCCCCAGCATTTTAAAATCTCCCCCTGTCCCGGGGAGATTTTAAAATGCTGGGGGTCGGGAGCGAAGCGCTGCCGACCCCCAGCATTTTAAAATCTCCCCGTGTCCCGGGAAGGTTTTAAAATGCTGGGGGTCGGGAGCGAAGCGCTGCCGACCCCCAGCATTTTAAAATCTCCCCGTGTCCCAGGGAGGTTTTAAAATGCTGGGGGTCGGGAGCGAAGCGCTGCCGAACCCCAGCATTTTAAAATCTCCCCGTGTCCCGGGAAGGTTTTAAAATGCTGTTCCGAAGGGGGGGTGGGGACACCTGCCCCCGCCGCCCCACTTCGGAAAGCTGTTCCGAAGTGGGGAGGGGGGGCGGGGACACCTGCCCCCGCCGCCCCACTTCGGAAAGCTGTTCCGAAGTGGGGAGGGGGGGCGGGGACACCTGCCCCCGCCGCCCCACTTCGGAAAGCTGTTCCGAAGTGGGGAGGGGGGGGACACCTGCCCCAGCCGCCCCACTTCGGAAAGCTGTTCCGAAGTGGGGAGGGGGGCGGGGACACCTGCCCCAGCCGCCCCACTTCGGAAAGCTGTTCCGAAGTGGGGAGGGGGGGTGGGGACACCAGCCCCAGCCGCCCCACTTCGGAAAGCTGTTCCGAAGTGGGGAGGGGGGGTGGGGACACCTGCCCCAGCCGCCCCACTTCGGAAAGCTGTTCCGAAGTGGGGAGGGGGGGCGGGGACACCTGCCCCCGCCACCCCACTTCGGAAAGCTGTTCCGAAGTGGGGAGGGGGGGTGGGGACACCTGCCCCAGCCGCCCCACTTCGGAAAGCTGTTCCGAAGTGGGGCGGGGGGCGGGAACACCTTCTGAAGGCGGACAGGGGGCGAAAGTCTTTGTCCCCCCTGCCTGCCTTCCCAGGGGCTTTTAAATCGCCCCGGACAGCGGAGAAGTCCTCCGCTGTCCCAGGGTTTTTTAAAATGCTGGGGGTGGGAAGAAAAGCCCTTGTCCCCCCCCCCCCCAGCCTTCAGAAGAGGTCCGGGGGCAGACTGTCCCCGGACCTGGTCCGAAGGCGGTTTCCCTAGGAACGCATTAATTGATTTTCAATGCATTCCTATGGGAAACCGTGCATCGCAAGACGAAAAAACCGCAAGACGAAGAGACTTGCGGAACGAATTAATTTCGTCTTGCGAGGCACCACTGTAGTTTTCTTTACTCTCTAGGTAGTGCCATTGCACAGTACGACAGATTCACGAAGGAGAGGTCTGATGACTCTGTTATGGCCTCTACAATTGGAAGCAGCAATGCTTCTGAATGTTAGCATCTAGGAGTTGAAAGGCCAGCTGGCTCGGCCCCAGCTGGAACGTCTCCCTCTCAGCCTTGCCACTGCGAAGATTCATCGACCTCTGCTCCGACATACATCAGCTTGCAGACTTGAGCACACTTTGCTCAGCAGTGTATACTACGCAACAGAAGAGGCTTGAGGCTGTAGATACATACTAAGCTATGCATTTATTAAACATAAATCAGGACAAAGAAACATGTTGCCTTTCCTTGCCGTCTTCTCGGAGAGAGAGAACAAACAACAGCTACACAGAGCAGAAGTTCCGCTTACGTCTGCAGTCTGTGCTGGAATGTAAACAGACACGCAACAACCCCATGTCTGCAGCAAAAAGGTGGAATGGAATCCTCAACACTGAATACCAGTTGCTAGAAACCCCAGGAGGGGAGAGTGTTGCTCCATGTTCTCGAGTCCTCCTTGAGGATTTCCCCTTTGAGGCATTTGCTTGGCCACTGTGAGAACAGGATGTTGGCCCAGATGGGCCTGATCCAGCAGCCTCTTCTTACATTCTCTGCCCCTTCCCCTGTTTGGTTTTTGAACCTGCTTGCTGTCTGTGTGCCCATCCTCATTTCTCATCTCCTTGTCCCAAGATCCAGGATGAAGATGTCCTGCGGCTCTTGTACGAAGAAGCCAAGTACAACATCCTGGAAGGGCGGTACCCTTGTGACCTGGCGGACTGCGAGGTGCTGGGAGCCTTGGTTTGCCGGGTGAACTTGGGGCGCTACGATCCGGAGCAGCACACAGCCAGTTTCTTGAAGTAAGTGGACACAGCTATGGGGCTGAGATCTGTGGGGTGCTCAGCCCTTAATGGGGGGGGGGGATTGGGTGCCTGTGCAAGGTGGGGCTGGGGAAGGCAAATAAGAGGGTCTCTGAAGGCTCTTGAGGCATCAAAAATGGCCCAGATATAAAAGGAGGTGGTAACATTTGCAAATGCTAAAATGTTGTATGTGCATGAATTGACAAGTGGAAAGCTGATGGTTAAGGATAATAAGTTTTAAAACAACAATAAAAAACTATTGTAATAGAAGGTTAATTGTACAGAATGGAATGTGAACAACTAGAAAAGACACAGCAGCAACTAGAGGAAACTTTGGGCACATCAAGAATTGGAAAACAATTTTTTTTGGGGGGGGAGTATTAAATTTGTCTTAATTTGTGGCTGATCTGGTAGAATTTGGAGAATCAATAAAAATGTTTTGGCGAGAAAAGGGAGGAGGTGGCAATCACCAGTGAGCTGGTGTGGAGGGAAGAGGAAAGGTGTGGGGAGACTTTCCAACCACAGCAATGGAATCCTAGAGTTGGATGAAACCAAACGCAAGTTGAAGGAAGATAACTCATCCTGTCCCCAAGTGGAGGGAGATCAAGCCGGGGGGCTGGGAGTAGGTGATAGGGGGCCAGTGAAGGATCCAATAGCATGCAAAAGACTGCATGCACACCATATGTTGAAAGCACATTTAATGCACATTCCCCCCTCCCCCCAAAAGAGGAGAAGAATGGGAACTGTAGTTCGCCCTCATCAGAGCTTCAGTTCTCAGCATGCTTGACAAACTACAATTCCCAGGATTCTTTGGGGGGAGTCATGTGGTTTAAATGTATGTTGTGTATGCAGTCACACTTTTCTGAGAAGAAGAGGTCGGTCGTCAATTTTAGTGAGCTAGCTCTAGTGGCCTTGACAACTTCCAGGTGAAACTATTCCACTATATAATCTTCATTACACAAGGTGCAATTGAGAACAAAATAATCATAATTAAAAATTTAATCCATTTTTAATTAAAATCTCTAATTATACTTGTCTAAAAAGATCTGTTGTCTGCTTAGAAGTCCCCTCTGCTGACTTGCTCTGATCCTTTCCAGTTTTTTCACTCTGTTCTGTAGGTCCCAAAAGGGTAAAAATCTAATTAAGAAGCCGGTGATTTCTTGATCAGAACAGGCTGTTAATTCAAAAGAAACGTGTCTCAAGAATTTTTGCCTCCGGCCCATCATTTAAGGGACATTTTCATTGCCTAATGAATTGCGTCCCCCGTTGGCTGATTCAAACACAAATCCTTTGGGAGGCAGGAACCTCTTTTTGTCTGTCGCCTAACATGACCAAAAATCTTAGCATGTATTTCTGAAGAAAATGTGACTTTCTCCAGCACCTTTTGAAGTAGCTACTTGCTTGTAATTTCATAGCGAAGCTATGTGGACTGTCCTTGTTGACCTGTCAGCCTAGAACAGGGTTAGCTGGTGAAGTGCCCTCCGTTCCCCGTGGACTACAACTTCCTTAGTGGGTCATGCAAACTGCTATTGTGAACAATGCTTTTTATAGGCAGCCCTGTATCAAAAAAGGGTTTTAATGCTTGATGTTTTGTTATGTTTTTATATGTGTTGGAATCAGCCTAGAGTGGCTTGGGCAAGCCAGCCAAAATTAATTATTATATGGGGTAGGGGGCACTAGGAATGAGTTTATAGAAACACTGGTTTAGAGTGGCCCCTCATGAGGAAAACCCTGTAGGGCTGTAATCTGCACCCCACAGAGCTTTGTGGGGGGCAGAGGGAGCTGTAACCTTACCCTGTGCTGAATGAGCTTTTTCCTCCCCCCTCAGAGAGAGGCTGGACTCTTTCCTGCCTTCCCACCTTTGCCGAAGAGGCCACAGACTCCTCTCGGCCCTGTGGAAGCGAGGCAGTGTCCACTCGCCTGCGGACGAACAGGGCCTTCTGCGAGCTTTCGGGGAGTTGCCCAAAGAGGAGGAGGCCTGCGAGGACCGGGCTGCCCTGCGCAAGCTTTACCACTCCTACCTGCAGAAGTGCCACGAACTGCCTCATTATGGGTGAGTCCGGTGGCTTGGTGGTTGTGGGGATGGGAGTGGGGATGCAGAATGGGCAACCTGGATGCTGGCGCATGGCACATCACAGGGTGGTTTCTGTCAGGGTGCCCTGGCCTTGCTGGCTGCCATGTTCATGGGCTGTCTGCGCGCGCTCTGCCTCCTGAACAGCATCCTGTTCTTGCAGAAGCCAAATACCCCTAAGAACCAATGAATCCAGATAGACTGCCTTTGGACCTGGAGGTTCCACAAGGGCATAAGAAGAGCCTAGCTGCTGGATCATGTCAAGGGAGGCCTGTCTAGTCTAGCATCCCATTCCCACAGTGGCTAACCCAGATGTCCCAGTGGGAAGTTCTTGAGCAAGCAGGGCCTTATCACATACGCCCTCCTGTCTGCACTTGAGATTTCCCACTTGCAATTCTCTCCTTGTGTTTCTTTCCCTCCCTTCCAGGTGTGCCTTTTTCTATGGGGAAATTGACAAACCCGCCCAGGGCCTGCTGCATCGGGGAGGGCGCAAGGCGGTAGTGGTTGCCATCAGCCTGGAGGGCGTCTCCATCATCGACAGCAAGGAGAAGGTAAACTCAAAAGATTCCTGCTTTGCAGCGGGTTAGGCGAGACGACCCTAGAGGGGGGTCTCGTCCAGCTCTACGATTCTGTGAACTTTACAGTTCTATGATTCTAGGGGTGAGCGAGCCCTCCTCCCACTGGGGCCTGCGCTCTTTCTCTCAGGACCTGGGCTAAGCCCTCTGCAGCTCTCCAGGCTCCAGAGCCCCTTCCGGCCTCGTGGCCTGGGCTGCTTTGTAGAATTTGCAATATGGAGAAGGGGTGAGGGACTTGTCGGCAGAGGAAGAAGTGGTGTCTTGGGGCCCTTCCCTTCCCTTTCTTTTCTTATTTATTTATTAACCAAAAAAAGGGGGAGGGCAAATGAAAAGAAATAAAGCAACAATTTGGAGATCTAAACCATGAAGCATCACAGCCTGGAAGGTCAAAAGCACAAAGGTCCAACACTTCCCTCCCAAAGGAATCTGTCAGGGAACTGACATTGGAGCCAGAGGCGGAGGCAAGGCTCTCAAGCGATGCTGGAGAAGGGCCCAGCAGGGAGAGAGGCAGCTCATCAGCTGGGGAAGGAAATCAGCATAACACCAGGGATAAAGGGGGGCAGATGGGGGAATCGGCGAGGGGGCTCCAAGACTCCTCACCGGAGACCAGCGGGGAGAGCACGGGTCCTCCACTACCCACACCCTCCCTGCGCAGAAGACTTCCGTGCGGGGAGAGGAGGAGGAGACTTGGGGTCAAACAGCTTTTATGCTGGAAAAGGTTTAAGAAACGCCCACTGACGGATTCTGCTAGCGACTGAGGCAGCCACGAAGTGAAGGGCTGTCCAGACAGAAAAGGTTTAACAAGGCAACATAGCCAGGAGTGGCGGCAACTTACGCACGAGCAGACGGTCAGACCTCACCTGGAGTACTGTGTCCAGTTCTGGGCACCACAGTTCAAGAAGGACACTGACAAACTGGAACGTGTCCAGAGGAGGGCAACCAAAATGGTCAAAGGCCTGGAAACGATGCCTTATGAGGAACGGCTAAGGGAGCTGGGCATGTTTAGCCTGGAGAAGAGGAGGTTAAGGGGTGATATGATAGCCATGTTCAAATATATAAAAGGATGTCACATAGAGGAGGGAGAAAGGTTGTTTTCTGCTGCTCCAGAGAAGCGGACACGGAGCAATGGATCCAAACTACAAGAAAGAAGATTCCACCTAAACATTAGGAAGAACTTCCTGACAGTAAGAGCTGTTTGACAGTGGAATTTGCTGCCAAGGAGTGTGGTGGAGTCTCCTACTTTGGAGGTCTTTAAGCAGAGGCTTGACAACCATATGTCAGGAGTGCTCTGATGGTGTTTCCTGCTTGGCAGGGGGTTGGACTCGATGGCCCTTGTGGTCTCTTCCAACTCTATGATTCTATGATTCTATGAACCCCTATATTCATTACAGAATCATATAGTATTAACTCATACAAAAGCTCCTTTACAAGAAACAGAAGACTTGGGTTCTTTGTTTTTTAAGTATTCTCCATCCTGTGAGTTCCATCATCATTGAAATAAAAGGTTCTGCTTAATCTTAAAGGAGCCAGATGTTTGTATGTGCTGGTATCACTGAGCAGATGTGTGGTGCCTCAATATTTGTATAAGGAATAAAATACTTTAGATACTTTCAGTTTAAAGAGATAACCTTTTCAATAAGCGATGTGTGGTGGGGGTCTTTTTCCAGTTCTGAAAGAGTCCAGGTGCCCAGTCTTGGGGCAGCGTATGAGCCAATAATAATACTAATTAATGCTAATTTTATTTTTTATACCCCACCCATCTGGCTGGGTTTCCCCAAGCACTCTGGACACCTTACAGCATATCTAAAAAGATAATGAAAACATCAAGCATTAAAAAAAACCTCCCAATACAGGGCTGCCTTCAGATGTCTTCTAAAAGTTGTGTAATTCTTTATCTATTTGACATCTGAAGGGAGGGTGTTCCACAGGGACACATACACACATTCTTGCACCCCTTGCACACTATCCGTCTTTTCTGTTCACCCACCCCCTGTTTCCCGGCAGCACATCTTGCTTGGCCTGGCCTTCCAGGAGCTGTCCTGGGACCACACTTTCCCCAACGAGGAAGAGCACATCCTTTGGCTGGAGTTTGATGGGGAGAATGAGGGCACGCCCGTCAACAAACTCCTGAAGGTCTACTCCAAGCAGGTAAGAACCTAAGAAGGGTCTGCAGGACCAGGCCAGTGGCTCACATCCTCTTCTCTCAGTGGCCAATCAGATGCCTTTTCTGGGAAACCTGCAAGCGGGATTCGAACACAAGACCCATCTCCCCTCCTGTGCTTCCCAGCAGCTGGTATTCAGAAGCATTGCTGTGCTCATGCGTGCATGAATAACTGGCAAGCACCAAACCCTTATTTGGAAGAGCAACACTTTTTAAAATATTCTTAGCTTTTAACACAACGAAACAAAATAAATGACGTGCTGGCTGTCCAGCAATGATCCTCCACAAAATGTCTGGCCGCAGAAACAATTCTCACTTTGCATGGAGAACTCAGCCCATCTCTTCCGGGCTAAGAGATGCCTCGTCTTGGGGCCCAGCTTGTAAGAATATAAGGTGCCCCAAGACTGTCATAAGAAAAGCAGCTGTGTTTTTAAATGTATTGGGTGCCACAGAGCCTAGAACTTGCCTATCAGAAGGTCGGCGGTTCGAATCCCCGTGAGCTCCCGTTGCTCAGTCCCTGCTCCTGCCAACCTAACAGTTCAAAAGCACATCAAAGTGCAAGTAGATAAATAGGTATCATTCCAGCAGGAAGGTAAACAGCGTTTCCGTGCACTGCTCTGGTTTGCCAGAAGCGGCTTAGTCATGCTGACCACCCGGAAGCTGTACGCCGGCTCCCTCGGCCAATAAAGCGAGATGAGCACGCAACCCCAGAATCAGTCACAACTGGACCTAATGGTCAGGGGTCCCTTTACCTTTACCTTTTTTACTTTTTATTCTGCCTTTCCTCCAAGGAGTTCAAGGTGGCATAGCCCCCACCTTGTCCTCCTCACAACAACCCTGCGAGGAAGATAAAGCCAAGAGGAAATATAAATAATTATGTAATATTACTAACTTCAAAGGACGCGGGTGGCGCTGTGGGTAAAACCTCAGTGCCTAGGACTTGCCGATCGTATGGTCGGCGGTTCGAATCCCCGCGGCGGGGTGAGCTCCCGTCTTTCGGTCCCAGCTCCTGCCCACCTAAGTGCAAGTAGATAAATAGGTACCTCTTTATAGCGGGAAGGTAAACGGCGTTTCCGTGTGCTTCGCTGGTGCCGGCTCGCCAGAGCAGCTTCGTCACGCTGGCCACGTGACCCGGAAGTGTCTTTGGACAGCGCTGGCTCCCGGCCTCTAGAGTGAGATGAGCGCACAACCCTAGAGTCAGACACGACTGGCCCGTACGGGCAGGGGTACCTTTACTTTACTAACTTCAAATAGTGACTGGCCTAAGGTCATCCAGTGAGCTTCATGTGAGCTTTACGGGTAGGACTTCCTGTTTTAATTGTGCACAGAGCCATGCACGTTGATGGCACTATATAATTCAATGCTAACAATAATGACCAAGTGGGGATTTGAACTCAGGTCTCCCAGGCCCTAGCCCAGCACTCTTAACCGCTGCAGTTAGCTGCTGCTCCTTCCTTCCCTCCAGGCTGAACTTATGAGCGGCCTGATAGAGTATTGCATTGAGCTGAACACGGCTGCCGAGGGGGGAACTCTGGACCCCAGCGCTGCATCCTCCTCCTCTGCGTCCCAGAGCCCCACAACTGACAGGCGGCACCCCAAGCTCCAGCGGCAGAACAGCGTCCTCTGCAGCCGGATCCAGCATCTTTCGACCATAGACTATGTTGAGGATGGTAAGTTGGCAAAAGCTAGGAGCTGGGGTGGGTGCCAGATGCGGAAGGTTGTGTGGTTGAAAGGGTGGGAGGCAATGCAGCCTATGCTAGGGGTGGGGGGGATGTTAAGTTATTTTTTGTGAGGTCTTTTGGCTTCCCAGAGGTAGATTGCGGCTGACCACTGTGGGAAACAGCTGCAGAGAGAGCCTGTGGCCTTCCAGGTACAGACGTACCTTGGTTGTCAAACGCCCTGGAACTCAGACATTTTGGCTCCCGAACGCTGCAAACCTGGAAGTGATTGTTCCTGTTTGCAAATGTTCTTTTGGAACACAAATGTCCGACAGGGCTTCCACGGCTTCTGATTGGCTGCAGGAGCTTCCTGCAGCCAATCAGAAGCCATAATTTGGTTTTGGAAGTCAAACAGACTTCTGGAATGGATTCCATTTGACTTCCAAGGTACAACTGTACTACATTATTTTGATGCCGTCTTTTGACTCCCCCAAAAAACCCCTTCCCAGGTGTCTGACAAATATATCTCAGGGGGCAGACGTTGCAGAACCACAGCTTCCAGCATCCCTCACCAATTGCCCCACTGACTGGGGGTGCTGGGAGTTGGAGCCCAACAACAGCGTTATGAAAAGGATCAAAAAAACGAAACTGGCGAATATCACAATGCTTACACACAAGCCTCTGTTGTGTCCCTTTTGGAGCTCTGTGTGGAGTTCCAGTTGCCTCGTCACAAAGAGCTGAGAGGGAAAGGGGCGACAAAATTGATTGAACAGCTGGAGCAGCTGCCCTTGCAATTTTCTTTTGTTGCATTTATTGTTGCCGTTTAGTCGTGTCCAACTCTTCGTGACCCCCTGGACCAGGGCACGCCAGGCACTCCTGTCTTCCACTGCCTCCCACAGTTTGGTCAAACTTATGTTCGTAGCTTCGAGAACGCTGTTCAGCCATCTCGTCCTCTGTCGTCCCCTTCTCCTTGTGCCCTCCATCTTTCCCATTTATAGCTTTTATAGCCCACCTTATTCTGCAAGAAGCTCAAGGTGGCACAGAGGGTTCTCCCCTCCTCATCTAATCCCCACCACAACCCAGTAAGGTAGGCTAAACTGAGAGAGGCAGGGACACCCTGTAAGCTGTATGGCCAAGTGGAGATTTGAGCTCTGGACTCCCAGGTCCTAGTTTGACACACTAGGCACTACACCACAGGGGCTCAGGTGGACAGTGCTTGGGGCCCTTTAGCTTAGAAAAAAAAGTCAGGTGGGAACATGATAAGAGGTGTTTAAAACCATGCATGATGTGGAAGAGGTGACTAGAGAGGGTTTTTCTTCATCTTTCTCATTCTAGTAGAGTACTGTGAAAAGTAAGGGAGGGGTAGGAGACTGCCTGGACCCAGCACTTCTACACAAAGTTCATAGTTTGTAACGCAATATGGCATGGAAATAAATAAAATAAAAACCAAAGTGCATTGTTAAACTATGGAACTCACTCCCACAAGAAGCAGCGGCGGCCCACCAACTTGGATGGCTTTAAACGGGGATGAGGCAAATTTATGGAGCTGTAGACAGCTTCCAGGACCAGAAGCCCCTACCCCACCCCTAGGTGCCAGTGGCTTGGAATTGCAAAGAGCAGGAGAGGGGGGGCCTGTTGGACTCATGTCCTGCTTCTTGGGCTTCCCAGGGTCAGGGTGCTGGGCTAGATGTACCAGTTCCCCACCCCTGATCTATTCAATTGTCAGATTAAACCCCTGATTTGATGACTGTTGGCTGTACCAGAGAAACAGAGCCTCCAAGCATAGGGACAGTCTACCTCGGATTGCTGAGTCCTTGGGATAAGGAACACTGAAGAGGGTTGTCGCCTCACTGCTCTGCTTGAGGAAAACGTGATGCTGGACTAGAGGGACATATATATTTTTAACATTCCCCCCCCCCCCGGCAAGGTTCCTCTTGGGGTAGGAACCATTGTTATCTCTGCACTGCTGGACCTGGACTGGACTGCCTTGCTGTTGTTGAACAGTTTCTGCTTCTCTCCCCAGGGAAAGAAATCAAGAGGGTGAAACCCCGCCGGACTACCTCATTCTTTGGCCGCCAGTTGTCCAACGCCCCCACCTCCTACTTGGCTGTCCGGGGGGCAGAGAATCTGGAGCAGGGCTGACTGCCTTCAGCGGGTAGCATTATTGGGACCAATCGACTTGGGGGGCAGCTGAGCTGTCGGCATTCTAACCACCTTCTGGGATTGAAGCCAAACTCTCCCCCCTCTAAAATCCCACACCCACAATACATCTCAAGTAACTTTTCTCCCCATTTCTGAGTTTGTTCACAGTGTGCAGCAGAGGATCCAGGCAGCTGTCTGTCCTTTGATGGCTGCGTCCTGCCTCCTGCTCTGCTTTTTCTCCAAATTTGGTTCTGCTGCGCATATGAGGTTCAGGGCAAGGAGGAAGAACATTGGGGACCACTGTCAGAGGGAAAGCTGAGCTCTAATCTTGCATCAGATATCTGCTTGCCTTGACCTGCCTCTTATTCCAGCAGTTGCATCTTCAGAAACACTCTTTTTTGCAGACAAGATACTTGTTTCATTCGTTTACTTCAAGCCCCACTACATTTCTCCTGTTCCTTACAGAGAGCCTGGTGACTGGGGAGCTATAGGGGGGAAACATTTGAAGGAAGCAGGGCTGGGAGACACCGTTTCAGATGCAAGTCAGAGCATGTTTATTTGCAGAAGAGTTTGTCTGCCTGAGATGCAGCTCTGGTGAGTGAGCTCTGTACTAGCTGCACCTCCCCACACCCAGCTACAGCCCCCAATGTTGGCATTCTGAAGGGGGTTTTTGTCTGCACATCTGAACAACTTCTTCATTCATCGTAAATGCCCCACTCCCAAAAAATAGGTTCCAATTTCCTTGAAGTAGCCTGAACATAGCCATATGTTGGTACTGCTGCAAGGAAGGATTTATGCAACACGAGGGCTCCACACATTTTATTTCTTTTTGCCTTTTGCAGAAAATTTAATTTCACTCCAGAATTGTAACAGGGAATGTTATTAAGCATTTTACCTTAGCAGGCTGGGAATATTCAAAACAAAGGTGTGCTCTGAGAGATGTGAACTCTAGGGGAGAAATGTGCCATATTTCCATTTTATATTTGGGTGTTTAGAAAGGCACAATTGCATTTTCAGATAGGGCACAGCTGGATCGTGATGTGTGTACACATACCCCATCGACACGTCTGGAAGCCTCCCAGAATTGGGCAAGAAATGAGTGGTGTTTAGTGCATCTATTAACTTTAAACATACGTACCCTGTTTGAGGTTGTACATTCACTTCTGCACTTGGGAGAAAAAAACTATGTTGAACTGCTGCAAGCAACTTTGAACCCAAAGAACTTTTTTGTGGCAGAGGGTGGATGTCATTACATCTAGAAAAGCCCTAGCTTTGCCAGTTCAGGGGCTAGGAAACTTGTGGCCCTGCAGATGTTGAGCCAGTGGTCAGTGCTGATGGGAGCTGGTGTTGCACAGATCTCCTCACCATTTTCCTTCTCCCTAAGCCTGCAGAGCATCCGTGAGGGATGTCTTTGCAGCTGTGATTGCTCCCCCCTCTGCCAGCATCTCTCTCCCTGCTGTGCCTCTAAGGCCACTGCTGCTCTTTGTAACTTGCTCGTAGGGACCTGGGCATTGACCTAGCCACAGAATGCACGGTAGGAGAAACCTCATCTTGCAAGCAAAGTTTGGGGAAAGTGCCTTTTTTTAACTTCCAAAGAAATACTATGCAACGTGTTTTACACTAATCTTTATTATCAGTGTGTGTTAACTCACTAACTTTGTATAAAGGATCATTTGTTTGTTGCAATAAAGATGGTGGATCTGAGTATGCGCTGTATTGTTTTAAAACATCACTTTTTTATTATTCTGAGCATGTCCAAAGTATCGGGGATAGGCTGAACATCCTCTGTTCCTGCTAAAACTGCAGCGTTGCAGTGCTTGCATCAAACATATCACAATAAAAGATGCTCTGACCTTTTTCTCTCTATGGGCTGGGGTGGGGAGGGGAGGGAAACTACTCCAAGAGAGGGCAGATACGAGGCTTCAGTTGCTCCTACTGGGCGTGCTCAGCATGCTTCCAAACGCTTGGCCAGGAATGCCATTTGTATAATTTACTGCTCATGTTCCAACCCCGCCAGGGGCCGCCACTGCTCCGCATTCCCAACAGCTGCACATTCCTACCCTCCATGTTCTTCCTAGAAGTTGTACGCCCTCTAAAATAACTCTCCAGCCCAGGCTATTCTCAGGGTTCCCACATTTTTCTTGCCTTCTCCTCTCTTGCCCTACATGGGGCTCGCGTCGTCTGCCTGGCATTCGAGCAAAGGTTTATATTTAAGCATTTAGTGCCAGGCCTACTTTAAGCCTAGGAATCTCCTTGTATTTCATTTTCGTAACAGTTTTCCTAATGCTGAGGCCAGAGGAAGTGGGGGGCAACTGAACAGGGGGCGAGGAGCAAGTGGCTGTCTTGTGTCTGTGCATTTGAGCACAGGCATCCCTGATGAGGGGGAAAGGATTCGAATGAAGACTTTCCCCTCTTCTGCTCCACCACAGTTTCTTACTCTTACAGTTATCTCCCACGTTCCTCTCCCAAGAAGCTCAAGGTGGCACACATTGCTCTCCCTCCTCATTTAATTCCCGCAACTATAACCCTGTGACGTAGGTTAGACTGGCGCAAGTGAGCTTCATAGGTGAGTGAGGATTTGAACCTTAGTCTCTCCCGGCTCCTAGTCTGGCATCCTAACCACTGATATCCTCCTCAGCAGCAGCAGCATTATTATTATTAACTACAATTATTATGTTAAACATATTTTATTGGTCACAAGTATTGGACTTGTTTCCAATAATCATAAGAAAAGACATTGCAAGTAGGTTGGATAGTCATAGATGTGTTAGTTGAGATTCCTGCATTGCAGGGAGTTGGACTAGATGACCCCTAAGGTAATATGATTATAGGTATAAAATGATGGGGGAGTATAAAATTAGGGGGAAAGAGCTCTGTTTAGTTCACTCCGTCTAAGAAATTTGTTTTTGTTATTATTAGATACACTTCAGCACCTTTGAAATCATTCCTAGTCAGCGCATAAGTTAATTACTGGCTTTAGGTGTTGTTTGCCCTGCTGGTCGGCTGCTTGGGAAGAGGCAATGGAAAATCTCAGGCTGGCCTTTGCTCAGCCCCCTCGCCACACCCCGCTGTGGTTGCAATGCAGAGCTTAGATGTTGACCTTGCGCAGAGGCAGGGGTGTGTGTGTGTTGGTTAGCAGAGGAGATGTGACGGACAAATGACAACTGCATTATGTTTGGCAAGAATTCTCGTAAAGGCCACAGTGTGCACAGGACACATTCTGGAGAAATGAGCAATGCAGCGATTTTAGAGGGAGGAACAGGCTCAAAGCTCCACTCAGCCCTGGAGCTCTGCAGCTCTACCTCCACGGTTGGTGGCAGTGATGCTTCTGAATACCAGCCACTGGAAACTGCAGGAGGGGGGAGGGATCTTGCACTGGAATTCTGCTTGCGGGTTTCCCAGAAGAGGCATCTGGTTGGCCACTCCGAAAAGAGGATGATGGACTAGGTGGGCCATTGGTCTGGTCCAGCAGGCTTTTCTCATGTGCTTACATTCTTATGAGAACTTTGGCCCAAACACTCTCAGCCTAGCCTACCTCACAGAGTTGCTATGAGCTCAAACTCACACCCCAACAATTGCAGCTCTTTCGGTGATGCTGGACCAGTCTCTCTCTCTCTCTCTGCCCCCCCAACCTACCTCACAGGATTGTTGTGAGGATGAAAGGGAGGAGCCTAGTACACTGCCCTGATCAGCCAATAAATGGTGGCACCTGCACCATAGAGTATATTTTATGGCATTAACCATTCCAAGTGAGAATCTTTTCCACAGCAAAAATCTACTTGTTATCTAATCTTGTTATTTATACTGTATATAAATATTCTGTCTTCTTTTTAAAAAGAACATTTTTATCAACCTTGATTTATTTCTACGATAAAATTAAAAGTGGAACATTGACTGAATAAGTTTTTTTCATTCCTGATTTTAGGGGACTTTTTAAAGTGAATCAAACATAGTGGTGGTCAATGTATTTTTGAATGTTGGTTATAATCTGGATGGTTATGGGAGCTACTTCTTAAAGCAGTGTGGGGATTTTATATAGCACTGTGTCATCAAACATAAAATATATTTTTCAGACTGCTAAGATGTAACCCCATAGATCACTGTCAATAAATCAAGGGCAGTTGCTGCAGTGGCAAGTAAGAGTCTCCCAACTGAAAAAACAGAGCTCTGGTCTCAAATGGGTTGCTGTTATATTTAACGACTCCAGCAGGCTTGGATAGCTTTCCAAAAACAACTTAAAATGCTGGTGCTTACTTTGAAAGGCTTGGGACCCAAATACCTGAGGGGGGCCCTATTCCCAATATCAGCCTGCCTGTGTCTTTTTAGATGTTCTATAGAGTCCCTTCTCCAAATATCCTCTGAAGCAGAAGTATGCTTAATAAATAGGCATTTCCTGTGGTGGCACCCCAGCTTTGCCCCACCCCAAAGAAGCACCTTCCTATCTGCCCAGACATGTTTCTAGCCTGACTCTTTAATTCACCATATTCTTGCTTGTTGGTTTTCACATTCTATTTTTATGCTGCAAGTTACTTTGTTAACACCTTTGTACACCACCTTGAAATCTTTTGCTGACAGTTGGCTAATAAATGCTTTCAAGACATAAATAAACTGTGTGGGGTATATTTAGCCCATGGCCTGCTTCATGAATCATAAATGCACTTGTGACATCCCTGTATGTCTCAGAATCTTCTTGTTCTATTTGGGTGTCTGAGATTCATTGAGCTATAGAGAAGGAAATGCCCAGGAGGTGGGTGAGAGAAGAAGAGTTGGCATAATCATTTCGCATAAGCCATGGATTGGGAGTGAGTGGGCAGTGCTGTGGTTTTCACCAATACGATCACAAGAAGTTAGACCATTGGTTCATCTAGCCAAGTATTACCTACACTGACTGGCAGCAGCTCTCCAGGATTTTAGACAGGGTTCTCTTCCAGTCCTACCTGCAGATGCCAGGGATTGAACTTGAGGCCTTCTGCATGCAAAGCCAATGCTCTCCCACTGAGCCACGGCCTTTCCCCTTGGCAAAAGTACTACTTGTGTCTGAAAGGTCAACCTTCAAAGGTCTTGCAATAACTCTGCTTCTGATAATAATAAAATGGCTGGACCAGGAGCTACTTGCAAGCTATTAAAATAGCAAATTGTTTCATGCTATGTCTGACTTCACCCAAATGCCGTGGGAGAGAATTGTGCTAATTGTGTAATAGCTCTGCCCTTACGAAGGTTCAGGGTGTACAATATACACAGTTTGTGTGGAAAAAATACCGAAATATTCCCTTCCACATCTTACTGGGCCCTTCTACAAATTACTGTCAGACTTCTGTTGATCTGCAATGGGAGCTATTAGCATTGCAGAAACTATTTCTCATTTACCACGTCATCATCTATCATTGCTCTTGGCAGCTGTGTGACAGCCATAAAGTCAGCAGGTGAAGCTTTTCCTAGCATGGGGATTAAGGAATGTTGAAGGCTGCACCCGTGCAACTTCCTCCTATTAAAAGCACAGGAGCCCTTCAGGGGGAAGAGAAAGTGGGTGAAAGGGAAGAATGTAGGAACATCCCTCTTGGTTTCGATTCCTGACATTCTAGGAATTAGGGACTCAATCGGCAGCTGCCCACACTCACAAACATGTTACACTGGCCAGAGAACACCTTATTAAATAGCACCTTATCAAATACAGAGGTTCTTCACTGGTGAGGCAGGTACACTGTGCATGCTCCTGGTACTGGTCTCCTCTGCTCAAGTTTGTAAGAGGAGGTTGCCAGTTTGCATGGAGGAGTTGGTGGTGCAAAGAGTTAAGCCCCTTTGGTTGGAAAACTGCCTGCCCCTTTTCTTCCTCCATAAGCCAATGCTTTCATACCTTTAAGAAACAAGAACACCTTTCAAGTAAATAGGAAAAATATGTAATATAACAATTGAGTAATCCCTTTCATTAGCATTATTGAGGAGTGAATAGCCAGATGTGTCATAAATACCGGTAATTGGTTTTGTTATTGTTAGTGGCAACACGAATGGAAAATTCCAGGCACTGGTGAACAGCCACAAGATTGTCAATCAACTACTGGTATGTTGAAGTGCGGTCAGTGGCTTAGTTGAAAAACTAACCTGCCAAGTAAAAGTGGCCAGAAACAATAATCCACCATCTTTTTATATGTTTTTGGCATCTATTCATTTCCTTTATGTGCCGTGAAGAATGGATGAGAAAGCCACCCAAACGCATTGGAACTTATACAGAGATTTGCTTTTCTAAATATATCCTCCAAATCTACATCTCATTAAAGACACTGAAATGCTTGAATTGGCAAAATGCAAACACCTGCTTTTGTCTGTTAAATACACTGTTACATACATACATGTTTTGTTTTGGTTATATTCCTGTCTAGCTAGCTAAAACAAGCACACAAGAGGAAAGAGCCAAATCGCAAGTTGCATTGTGTTTTATTTTGTAAACTTTGCATCTCCTCACAACCTGGTTTTCTTCCTGCTTGTCTTCTGAGGTTGGTGTCGTTGGCTGCTATTAGCTCATTTGGCTGCAGCAAATAGTCTTTGCGTGGGGAGGGATGATGCTCTGCTTCTGTCTTCCTGCAGACACTGCTGTGCTGAATCATCAGGATGACAAGAGCGGACAGCCCTCCATTACCTCCCTGATGACACTCTCACAAGGATGTCTCAGTGGGAAGTGCCTCATTTGGACACTCTGCCTCTCTGCTAATGATGGCCCAGAGTCTCACCTCTCCACATGTGTCCTCCTGGCTTATGGGGAGAGGAAGCAGATGTCAGATCCCAAGCTGTTCCTCTCCCTCATACCCGCCCCAGGAGGCATTTCCTGCAAGCACAGGCCCATGGCTCAAATAAGCATTGGCTAATTTATATGAAGATAGACACATTTAGTTTTATGGCCATTTAGTTTTATTTTAATGAAAGAAAAACTCAGCAGTGGCTCTTGCTCCCAATACTTACTCTGAGCTTTTTCTCTACTCTTAATTTCTTGTATGAATCGCTTTCCATAAAACTTAACAGTAAAAGCCACTATTCTAGAAGCATATATAGAAATGCAATTTGTAATCCAGAAATTGGGATAAAAATATCCCCACTATGGGGTGTGCCAACAGGGTAGGGCTTGATGGGCCAAGCTAGTCCACACTATATGTTTAAAGCAGTGTCATACCACTTTTTAAAAAGCATGCTCCCCCCCCTCCCAAATAATCCTGGGTAGTGCAGTTTGTTCAGGGTGCTGAGAGTTGTTAAAGGTAAAGGGACCCCTGACCATTAGGTCCAGTCGGGACTGACTCTGGGGTTGCGGTGCTCATCTCACTTTACTGGCTGAGGGAGCTGGCGTACATCTTCTGGGTCATGTGGCCAGCATGACTAAGGCACTTCTGGCAAACCAGAGCAGTGCACGGAAACACCGTTTACCTTCCTGCCGGAGTGGTACCTATTTATCTACTTGCACTTTGACGTGCTTTTGAACTGCTAGGTTGGCAGGAGCTGGGACAGAGCAACGGGAGCTCACTCCATCGCTGAGAGTTCTTAGGAGGTCCCTAATTTGCTCACAGATCTACAATCCCCAGAGTGTTTTAACATTCAATCCTCTTTCCCAGGGAACTCTGGGAATTGTAGCTCTGCTCATAGAACTATGTACACTGCCTTGAACTCCCTGGGAGCAAGATCAGGATTAAGGTGGAATTAATAGTGATAATAATTGTTGCATAAATTGATGCTGAGATTACAAGGCTCACAGCTACTCTGGAGGCGGTCAGTGTGGTGTAGTGGTTAAGAGTGCTGGACTAGGACCCATGTGACTAGGGTTCAAATCCCTCCTCAGCCATGAAGTTCCCTGGGTGACCTTGTCTCAGGCACAGTCTCTGAGTCTAACCTACCTCACAAGGTTTTTGTGAGGGGAGAGAACTATGTATGCCACTTTCAGCGTTATGGAGGGAAGGTGGGATTATAAATGTAATGAATTGAACAAAAATACCCCTTCAACCACAGACGGGCAACCTGCAGCCTGGAGCACCTCATGTGACCAACTGCTTGCTTTCATTTGGCCCAGAGAGGAAAAGAGGAAATAAATCAATAGTAGCTGAAGGGGAGAGAGGATGGGTGTTTGTGTGAATGGGCATGTCTGCATGAGAGAGATAATATGCAAGGGTGCTGGATGAAGGAGTGATGAATGAAGGGCCGCGAGAGAGAGAAAAGGGGTGTCTCACTCGCTTTTTGCTTTGCCCCCCACCCATCATCACCCTCTGCCTCTTTCTCCAAAGGGAGTGTGACCTTGAATCCCCAAAAGGCTGGCCACCACTGCCTTAAACATGACTATCTGCAAGATTGAAAATATGAATATTCTTCCTCCTCAAAGTAAAGATCTGTTGGTAAACTTGGATTGCCTGTGTCATCTAACAAAACAGGCTCTCTTCCTGTCGCTGGGCAGGCATCTGACTCACTGCCACAAGAGCAAGTTTACCTCCTGAGGAAGAGGAGGAACCATTTTAGGCACAGTGACTCATCTTTCAAGCACTTCGCTGCTGGAAGTGCCTTCCTCTTCCTCCTTTGGCATGAGATTGAGAAGTGTCCTATTTTTCCTCCTCTTGCATGACCTCTTTGTCACGCCTGTTGACAACCAGAGTCCCTCAGCCTTGGGCTGCTGCCTTCTTGAAACAGCAATGCAATCCAACCACTAGATGTCACCCTCCTTAGTCCCTTTGCAAACAGCCTGTGCAGGCAGCATTACTGAAAAGTATGCCGGCATTTTGAGCCCTGCCTCCATAGTCTGCGTGGTAGAAAAGGGTTTTATTTTATTTTTCTTCCTTTATGTTGTCCTTGGTTATTTCTCCTCAGCCCGTTTGCTATCAATCTCTTCTAATTTTTATTTTTTATTTTTTTGCATTTGTTAGTGGGAGATTAAGCTGAGGGGCTAGAGAGTGGGTTCTTGCTGTTGGTTTTCTCTCTTTTCCAAGGCTGTCATTGCCCACAACCAGGATGGTGGTTTGCCATGCCACAAAGAATTCTGAACATGCCTCCAGTCCCTTTGCAACACATACAGCCAGAAGGGAGAGGACTATTCTGGAGCTCATGGATGCACATGGGATTACAAAGGTCTTATCTGATACTCAAAGGGTCCTGGAGCCTTGATGAAATTAGCCTTGAAAGATGGCCAGACTTACTTGCAGTGCAGGTGGCAATTTTTGTGGAGGTGGGGTGGAGTTCCAGTGCTGCAATATGATTGCAGTGAAAGGGCAATTTGCAGCGGTGTCAAAGCTGTGATAAGAGAAAATCTTTTTTTCAAGTCTTGTTGTTGGTCAGAGGACAGGACAATGAGTGCATGTTTGTGTGGCTGTGCTGCAAGCATGTGTGTGTTTGTGGTGTGTGTGCCCACAACATTTCCCCTCCCATTTGCAAACATGTGGCATCCCTGGATTGAAGCAATACCCATGTATGTTTATAAAAGCTAGCATGTGGCATATTCAGGACAAGCAAACTGATTGCGGCATCAGCTTTCGCAGACAACCCATGTGCCATCATAAAGGCGTCACAAAGCTCCTTTGGTGAAAGAGATGAGCTCGGCTCTCCACCTGGAAACTCTGCATGAAGAGGCCTTTCTAGAAGTGAAAAAAGGCAAGAAGTTGCATAACTTCCTGCTATGCGCAGATCCCCCTGGCAGCCAGCACCATGACACACCATCGCCAAGAATAAAATGAGGGAAGGAAAGTACATTTATTGGCCTTGCAACAGAGTGCTGGCCAATCCTGGAAGCAGCTGGTTGGCATGACAACATGCACATCCAATCCAAAGAGGAGTGAGTCAGGGGAAAAAACACAAAAAGAGAACAAAAGAGTGGCATCCGCCCCCCTCCCAGCTCTGCTCTGGGAAAATTCCACTGAGCTCTGGAGGAAGAAAGTGGTGGAGGGGGGAGGCCGTGTCATTCTCCCTGCCCTTCCAAAGGGAGCTTTGTGCTGACTGCAATAAGGAAGAAGCAGGATGGGGCCAAGAGAAGCTCCAAATAAGGTTGCATAACTTGATGCAACTGCTCTGTTGAAGGCAGGCAGCCATTCAGCTTGGGCCTTGTAAAACCAACACCCCCATTCTGGTTCAGAGAACAGAAACAACAACAACACTCTTGTCAGGTTTTGGTTTTCAGTTAGAGCAGCCTGAAACAATGCTCCCCGCCCTCCACAAAAAAATGTCGCTACAGGCATTTGCAGTTGCCACCATTTTGGAAACATAGAAACAAATAAAGTTGCCTTGTCCTGAGTCAGACGATTGGTCCATCTAAAGCAGTACTGTCTACCCTGACTGGCAAAGGCTCTCCAGGTTTCAGGCAGGAATTTCATAAATCCATGAAATAAATCAATAAAAGGTTACTTAACTAAGTTTAGGTTTATTAACATTTTTTAATTTTTATTTTTTTTTATTAGTCTCATTTCCAAATATTTGATTCAGGAAAATATTGTTCCTTTTTAATACAGTATAATTGTTCCTTTTTAATATACTTGCTCCAATTGATAGCATAGGTAACTGTGTAAAGTTTACTCAGTTACAGAAGTATCCATAGCAAAGGGCAATTGTTGCTAGGTTAGAAATCCCGGGTCTTAGGAAGAGTTGCAGCACGAAATCCAGGTCCCTCCAGCTCTGCATTCAAAAGACTCAAGCTAAAGTTCCCACATGTTACTTTTGAGATGTGTTATTGTTATAGCTCAATTGGGGTATGAAACTGGCATAAGGCACAACTTGAATCAGGAAGGACAACAGTGGGCCAGGGGGCTGGAGAGGGTCCCTTCGTGAAGACAAGTTGAGGCACATCCAAGTGTTTCAATATTTTCTGTCCTTACCAGAAGCAAAGGCTGGGCCCAAGTTCACGAGTCTTTGGGTCATGTTGAGAGTACCCCCTCACACACACTCATTTTATTTTTATTCAAAATTACAAACCACTACTCTCCTGAGTTATTAAGGAACTTCGCTGAGTATGCAGAAACCATTGTCCATTTTTGTGTTGGCCTCTTTTGTTTCCAAACTGACAGGCACTGAATCATGTGTTTGTTATCAGAAGGCACAACTGTAGTTTCCTTCCTTATAAAATAATAGAAGTTGTTAAAAACAAACAAACCAGAACACACCATATTAGTTGTTTTGGTTTTTAAACCTAGCAGAGAACTTCCAGCCTAAAGATTTAAAAAAAACTACTAAGGTGGCAGATGACACAGCCCTTTTGTTTCATTTGCTGCTGCAATGCAGTGAAAATGATCCAACAAGCCTACAGTAAAAACGGAAAACCCTTCCATGAAGGCAAGTAAAAAAAGTATTGAGTATTTTATACAAAAAGCCTCAGAGTTAGGCCTCAGAGCCCACTTTGCAGGCAGAGGGCTCCAGGCTCAATCCCTGGCCCTTTCCAGTTAAAAGGATCAGCTCTGCCTAAAACCCTGGAGAACTGATACCAGTCAAGAGGAGCACTGAGCTAGATGGACTATACCTTGACCTGGTGGAAGGCAGCTCTCATATGTTTTATTTGACCCTTCTTACTCGAGAGGCAGTATAGGGCAATGGTTAGTGTGTTGAAACAGGAGAGGCCCAGATTCAAATCTCCACTCAGTTTTATGAAACACTGCAGCAAAATTCACCTCAGCCTTCCAATGCTACTTTCCAGGACAGTTGGGGTGTGTGTGTGTCTAGATTCCCTTTGAATCAACAACAGTGCCTTATATTGCTAGTTCTGCCCTCTTCCTTATGTGTTTGGGTGTTGATCTTAAAACTTGTTTTGGTGACTGCATATTGCATGTACCTGGATATTAATGTGGTTACTACCTTTTGTCTAAGGAGTTCAGTATGCCAGCTAGGTATCCCCATCATCTGTTTTTTACTTAAAACTACCTCTCATGGTTGTTGTAGATCGAAAGGTGACTGGTCACCTACAGAGTTTCATAGCTGAGTGCAGATTTTGAACCCAGCCTAGCCCAACGCTCTAACCTCTATTTCACATTGCCTCTGTTCTTCTCATTGAGGTAGTCAATGTGTATATTGCACAGGATGGGTGATGGAATATTTTCCCGTTGATGTAGGATTTTGTAGGACCAAAGGGAGATGTCAGGTTCAAAACTACCCTGAGGTAGTTTAGGCAGAGAAAGGATAAAGCTGAGGAAGTGGGATATAAACGAATAAGAAATGCACCCCACTAACTAGTGTTCCTGACTGAATGATAATCCCTTTCTTTCCTTAACAAACAAATCCCCCAATCTCAGTGTCACTTTTGCAAGTTTGGAAAACCAAAAAAGGGAGAAGACGGGAGGGGGAGGGGGAAGAAGGGCGCCTCAGCCTCGCACACGCGCAGTGAGTCACTGCGGCACACAGTAGACGTCACGTAGACCGCCTGAAACCGGTTTGAACCAGATCGAGCCGGCCTGCGAAACTCCCCCTCCCATCGACAGTAAGAGCGGAGGTTGCTGCGACACAGCCGGACGGTGTTTTTCCACCGCCTCGTTGCCTCACGTTTGGTATCACTCCGCGCTGCGTGTGTCCCGGCCCCACCCCCACTCCTCTGAATTCGCCTCAGCGAAGCTGAATGTCAACACGGCGGCCATTTTGAGGGCGTGATAACGTTGCTCGTCGTTATTTTTCGTTTGTTTTCTTGCTCCTCGTCGACACTGATACTGAATCCTCATTACAGCAATATGGAGCCGAAACAACCATGTCGACTCTTCCCTGGTTTGATGCCCTCAGCCCACCTTTTAACCCTCCTCTTAGTGAACTGAGGTTTAAAATCATTCTATAAATCTGTAACGGCAGCTGAGAGATAAAACCTGTTGGTGTGGCCACACGCTTTAAGCACGTTTATTAGGAGCAAAGCAAGGTGTATGTGGTTCTTCCCTTTTTATGTCTTTGTTTTGACTTTTATAATCTCACCTCCAAGCCTATTTTATCCTCACAACAACCCTGTGAGGTAGGTGAGGCTGAGAGTGACTGGCGCTAAGGATCACACATAGAGCTTCATGGCCAAAGCATGTATATGAACCATGGTCTCCCAGGACTTGGCTGATGACACTCTATAACCACACCACACCACGCTGACTATTAAATTTACATTAAAAAGAGAAAAATGCTTCTCCCCCTCTCCATTTTCCTCACAGCAACCCTGTGAGGTAGATTAAAACTTGACATTATGGACTTCCTCATGGCCAAATGCAGATTTGAACCAGGTCTCCCTGACACTCTAACCACTGCACAACAAAGCCTCTCCATTTTATGCACATTTATGTTCAGATCGGCCCTTAGCCCAATCCAACAGGCTCTTCCATTGTCCTTATTTGCCATGGGCCTCTGCCCCATAGAAGGCAGTTGCACTTACTGCTGAGTAAACACACTTAGGATTCATGAGGCGTCAAATGCCAAGAGGAGGAGACTTTTAAAGTCTGCCCTCCATATGTTGTGCATACAATGGAAAATTCTCTGGTGGTGGAGGCCTGTATATGTGGGCATCCTGCCTTTCCTGTTGTTCCTGTATCTCTAATACTCATTTATTATATATATATTAAAAATCTCATTACAACTTTGTGTTAGGCACTTTAGTGATGCAGCGCTTGTGATCACCAGGTCTCTCAGGGAGACCTGGGTTCAAATCACCACTCCACAAAACCGACACTGCCTCTTGGCCCAGCTCCACAGGGTTGTTTTGGGTCTCGAAACATGGATGTGGCCATGCAGCCTGGCTTGTGCTCTTGAAACAAAGGCTAGATAGACAAAACCCAGCAAAGCTAGGTTGTGAAAACTAATTCAAAAAGGTTAATATAGTCTTGCAAACTTGTTGCAGAGATGAAGTCAGTTTGACATTTTGTAGCTAGGTTAGGGATGAATGCAGAAAGGCAATGGGACTGCTTCTCACTCCAGTATACAATTACGGTACGTACATGGGAACAGACCAACTTGGGCAACCCTAGTTTCTTAATTTACAGAATCACTTGGGTTGAGCTGGCACTGACAGGAAGGCCACCTTAACAAAAGGATGAAGAAAGGAGCAGTAAGAAGTGTAATTAATTATTTCTGGAAAGTATTAATTTTGCAAGGAAATGCTAATTTAACACCACAGCTTTGCAGAGAACACACATTTAAAAGGAGCACATTATATCCATTCTGTTTAATGGTGCCAGGAACTATGTTTTGTGCTTATTATGACTGTTGGCCAGCGGAAGGAGCAGCCAACACAAGTGAGTGAGACTGTCCCTGGCTATAAATACAGGTCTCCGCCCCTCTCTTGTCAGAGGTGTAGGGAGCGCCAGGCAGATAGGGCTTATTCTGGTGATTGGGAGAAGAGAAAATGGGTTTAAAAAGGAAAATAATAACATAGATGAGTTGCTTTTTAAACTATAACTAATATTTTTCATAGTAAAATGAGAATTTTATGCTACTAAAATATTAACTATAGTTTATATTTTTTATTAAAAAGATTGGAGTTAATAAGGCATCTGATCCTAAAAATCATTAGGACAGGCAATAATTTAATTAGAAAGAGAATGGAAAGCAAAGAGAAGACTGAAGAAGAACTAAACCTTTAAAAAACAGGGGAAATGGTTACTTGTTGGCAGATTATGGGCTTTTAAAAGTCCCAAAAGAAAAGGCAGGTAAACAAAACTTAACTGAAAACTAAGAAAAATATAAAGATGAAGATTTTAAAGAAAACCAAGAAAAAGAAAATATTTGAAGATAGAAATAAAAGAAGATAGAGGGGGGAGCTATATTTACATTTCAAACTAATTGAGGACTAGTTTTGAATGTAAAAGTAGATGGCTCTGAAGTCTGCTTCAAGCAGAGTGCAAAATGAAGAGAAGATGGCAGGCTTTTGTTTTAAAAGGCAACTAGAGAGGCCTTTCCATCTGAAGAAAGGGTTAGGCTTTTGTTGCTGAAGGTAGAAAAACCAAGACTGGGAAGACTTGGAAGAGAGGAAGGAGCCATAGAAGATAGAAGGGTAGAAGGCAACTTAGAAGAGGATCCAGGAAGAGAGAAAAGGGAGGGAAGGAAAAGGAGCAAAATCTGTAAGAACTGTGTCTGAAAAGGATAGCAAAGAGGAAGGAGGAGATGAAAAGGACAGAGATTTGTAATTGTTTGCAGCCATTTTGTGGCGGCTTCTCCTCAAGGACTTTGTGAAAGATGTTCTTTTTCAAAGGGATGCAGTGGGAAGGATTTCCTTAAAATATAAGGTGTCGAAGGACTAAAATAAGTATCTGATACACCAGCCTTAAAATGGGTTGGCATCTGGCACCTAATTCTGAAGTTAGGAAGAGTCATTCCAGCAGCCAGTGCAAATTGGTGAAGCTAGAAAAGATACCGAAAGCATTGAGAAAAAAAGCAAGAAAACTCCTGAGGGAAGAGCCTTACTTAGCTTTAGATCAAGAATGAAGGAGCAAATATGCGGTGAAGACGGTGAACTTCTCGGTAGTTGGTAACCTAACGGGAAGGCTCTGTAATCTTAGTTTTCCTTGTCAAGGGCTGTTTTGTGGGGTGCGGGGAGCAGGGGTGTTGGTGTTGTAGGTTTCTCTCTTTGCAGGCATAATTGCGCCCGTTGTCTGTTGCCGAGAAGCTATTGCTGAGAAGCTAACAGGCAGTCTGCACGTGCTTCGTTTCCGTCCCACCGGTTCCTGAGGTTAGCGTTTTTTCCATCCAGCCCTGAGAATGGTTAGCTAGCATCTGCAACCCTCCCCAGAATGAGCGAGTCGAGAACCTGGTGGACAGACAGAACACTGCAGGTAGCAGCAGCAAAAGCACCCACAGAAAAAGGGGTGAGAGAAACCTGCCTGTTGGACTCCTGTTGCGGGCCTCCCGTCGAGGGAGGAGGGTAGGCACCCAAATCTTGTTTAGTTTTTGTCCCTTCAGGTGTGTTTGTGAATGTAGATCTAGAGGATTCCCAATGTTCCAGTCTTGATAATTAACTTAAAGCAAAAAAAGGAAGGAAGCCTGTTGAGAATGATTCCAGTGTGGGGGAAAAACAGGAGCCTTTTTGAGGAACATCCTGCTGATGGCAGCGCTTAGAAAAAGAGGTGGCCACCTCTTGGCACCTGGGAAGGAGCAGCAGCCACTTTTGCTTAGAGCAATGTCCAGTCGAGGATCCTGCCGGGGTCAAATTGCATGTTTTCTCTTTGGAAAGTGCTAAGTATACAACCTTCTTGACAATCAATCATGCTAGCCTTGATGGGGGGAGTGGGGAATGCACTGGGGAGAGGGATAAACACCCGCTTCATTCTAGCCTCTTTGCAGGTACTGTAGCGTCCCCAGGTGGCTTGGTTTAGAACTGTAGTCCTGCAATATTGTGGCAAGGTCACCACCCCAGAGGCTGGAGCTCTCTTTGCCTAGGAAGAAAGGACAGTGCTTAAAGTTGGCGTTTGTGCTGGAGCCCTGGTCGTTCAGCCACTCCTTTCGGAAGAGCTGGGAACTTGAAAGCTAAGTTTTCCTTAGGGGGCTAAAAAGCAGAGAATTCTCCAGCGTCAGTGTGTAATGTGGAAGGGGCTGTCTGGTTGGACGGGGGCGGGGCGGGTTTTAGGGAGGGCATGGGGGATGATAACTTGTTCTCGGATTCTTTTCCCAGGATAATCGTAACGTTAGGCCTGGAAAAATAAATATTATTAAGCTTCTAGACTGGCAAGTACTTCTTGAAATATTCAGAAAAGACTTTCCTTCCAAGTAACGGCCAATACTCATGGAAAGGTCTCTGTGAATCCCTTGGGTCCAAAATGAACAGAGCTGCTTCTCTTGCATTCCCTCTAAAGGGCTGGAGAAGAAAACAACTTGCAGATATTGAGGGTCTTTGCGGGGGAGACCTGCTTAGCTAAGAGTTGGCAGGGGTGGGGTTGAACTCTTCATGCCTTTAGTGGTTTGTGGTTTTCTTTTGGCATTTTTTGCAGGTGCTTAATATGTCTTAATGCCACTGTAGAGGCTTCAGGGAGAAAGGAGGAGCTTAATGATCCTGGTGTGGGATTCCTTCTGATGGTAGCTTGTATAATTTTTCCAAGTAAGATTCTGCTTTTGATTGCTTTGTCTTGTGTATGAGTTCCAAGTCTAGGAATTATTTGCATTGATGAACATTCTTGCGTAATGAATTCTGTAACATACTGAAAACAATTCAACGTTAACAATGACAAGACTTAAACAGCTCATGTAAGCAGATTAATGATTAAGTCATACCATTAAAACGGAAAAAAGATTGTCTAATGCTCATAGTTCGATATGTGTCTTTGTCTTCTACGGGCAGTGGGGGGGCTTGGTAGGGAAACATTTCTTGTCTAGCCCTTTTTCAGATCCGTCTTCAGAATACTAGCCTCAAGGAGCCTGAGAAATACAATGCCTCATAAGCAGAGGGAGCAGCTTCTTGGTGGAGGATAAGTAAAGGCAGAACCATCCTATGCTATTACTCCTTTGATTGATGGAAAAAGTCCCAGATGTTAAACAAGTGAAAGTCCAGTGCCAACCAAGGGGGGAAAACCCACAAGGTCATAAGCAATGAAGCAGGCAGATTTGAAGTGTGTGGATTGAGTGTGAAATGCCATGATGATATTCTGTGAAATTCCCAAAATCAATGCAATGAGGAGGAGGAGGAGTTGGCATTAAGCAGTGAGAGAGATCCCATTTCTTCAGTGTGGGAGCAAAATTGAAAAAGAATCTTCAGGGGAGCGGCAAATAAGCTTTCTACCAAAGTGTGATGCCCATTATTTGATACGCAATATTGCTAAATCTTAATGGAATTGGAAGAGAGAATAATGCGATGTTGAAATATTCCTAAATCTAAATGGAAACGAAGAGAGAATAATGCAAAACCACGCTAGTGTTGGATCAAACGTGTGTTGGAGAGGAGAGGAGGCGCCTTGTGCTGTTGTCCTTCTTTACCTCAGACAGGTGCTCAGCACTCCTAAGGAGAGGAAATGTGCTTCGTTCCATCGGGGAGCTGTATAAGCGAGCAGGCATCTGTTACAGATAAGTTTTACCTATTCTGCCAGAATTGCATGTCAGAAAGGTGGGTGGCTTCATCTTTCCAAGTTGTGGTAGGTGCCGGAGTCATTTGGATCAGCCCTACTGGCTGCTTGCTAACCACGCTTCTTGCTGGGTTGCCTATGGCCCCCAGTTGCCCTCAAAGGGGGAGCTACAGCTCTACTAATCTGATGATCATGCTTTCTGTTATTTCCTGGGTGTCTGGGCCTCGCCTTGCCCACTTGATAGGAGCAGACCACTATAGGTGGCGCATCCCTGCCCTTTAGAGGGTGTATTCAATGCCAGTCCAATCACAGAAGCATGCAGCAGAGAGCAAAGTAATGGTAGCATTCAAAGCACTTGTGCAAGACCTCCTAGAGGTGGCACATTAATACACTTGCAATAAAATGACCAAAATACTCCAAGAATAGGAAGTTGTTGTCTTTGTTCTTAAATAAACCATGCTGCTGTTGATGTTGCTGTTGTTTGTGAATCGCTCTCGGGTTGTTTGGTGGGGGTAGGGGGGCATTCTTGTTGTTCTTTCAGACTCTTTCTCCGTGAACACCCCCGTCTTTATTGGACAAGCACAGAAATTGAACGGAAGACTGGTTCTCTAAATCAGGCAGGAAATCTTTGCAGCCTATTTTTCCTCCTTTCCCCATTCCACTGAGGCAGATGGTAGATCCAGGCACTTGGCATACAGAGGTCTTGTAACTAAGGAATATGATCTGACCAAGGGAGGAGTTCTAAAATGCTTAAAAGTAGACCAGTGGGGGAAAACACTTAGCGGTTTGGGGTAAGTAAATGCCTAAGTTCACATCTTGCAGCTGAAGAAGCTGTGTTCTTCCCAGAACTTGAGCCTTGGCAATTTTACCAGGCAAAAATCCAGACACAGGAGGAGGACAGAATTAGTACAAGTGTGTACGTCTGTGTACTTAAAACCAAAGATTAACACTTGTTGGTCTTGCCTAGCATTGCCTATGTAGAAACTTGCATGCCCCTTTGATATGCTTGCCATCCATCTCCTGTAGTGCTAGCGCTGTCATCTCTTTCCAGTTAACAACATGCAGGGCTGGGCTGAGGGGGGTGATATGGGGGCAACTGTTTCAGTGTCTTGTTTCAGAGGCTTCATCTCATAATGCCTAGACCCTAACGCACCATTTGTGAAGCTGCTCAGGATGATGACTCTCTCCTGTTGCCACATTCTCTGTGCGCATGTGAAGGCCTTTGCAGTGAGTTGACTGACGCTCGTACACTTAACAGCTGTTCTGACTTGATCACCTTGGGGGTGGCGGGAGGGGCTCACATTGTCCCAGCTCTTCTTTTTTGCAGACTTCACAGAGAGAAGCGTGTCTGAAGCAGATCTGTTCAGTTGGCAAGTAATAAATGATGGCAGTGTGCTTGATCTGCTTGCGTAGAGAATATGAATCTGCCTCCTTTCCCTTGTGTGGAGTAGTGATTGTTGAAGGAGAAATAAATCGCTGAGTGACAAAATGCCTGTGGTTTGAAAGGAGCTCTTGAATCCAATGTCCAGTAAAAATCCTGCCGTGTAAACGCTCGTTGTATGACTGAGAGACACGTGCATTTTGACTGTGCTGCTTTAGGTAACCTGCTGTTTTGTTCTTCTTTGGCTGCTGGGGAGGGGGCAAGGGTACTGAAGCCTTTAAGTCTCTTACAGATGCATCTTCACATCTCACAGACACCAGAAATAAAACCCTTCCAACCCAACAAACCATCAAGAAGCGAACATCACATTCCACCAGTTAGTGGTCGTATTTTCTGTGCAATGCTTTTGTGTGGGTCTCTCCTTTTTCAGTTTCCTCACAGTTTTGAGCAACAGCACACAACACCCCAATAAAGCCAGCTCTCCTCGAGGAGCCACAGAAGTCATGGCAGTAAGAAACAGTTGTGGTCAAAGCACTTTTGTATGGGGTGAGTGGGAGGGGGCTGGTGACAAACCAGTGTCTCTAGATTGCTTTTCACAGACCAGTAGAAGGAACTGCCAGACACAAGAATTCACACTTCAATGGACAAAAGAACAGGTGAACCACATTTTCTCTCTTTTCACAGCAGGAATCATGAAGCCAGAATGTTAAGAGATTGGGAAGTTTTTAATGCATCTTCCCGTTCTGCCTCTAGGTTCAGCTTCATGCTGAAACCCCAATCACAATGGGAGTAAATAATGTATGTAAATTCCATCCTTAACGGATGCTTGAGGCAATGGTGGGTTGAGACCCGATAAGCTTTAACAGCCGAAAGGGATCCCCACTGAAAGAGGAGCTTCATGCTCCGAAGCCTCTCCAGACACCTTGTAATGCATAGTTGGAGTGGAGGCAGAACTAATGGCAAAGAATTGAAGAACCTCCTGAGAAGACTGGCTTGCCCAGTGTCATTGGCAGGATGGGGCCCTTTGTGATAACTCTGCAATGGGCTGGCAGAATTGCCACCAGACTATAAGGTGTCTGTGGCCATGGTGGTGCTAACACGGAATCATGGCCATCTTTGAGTTTTTTAAGTCAGTGACTTGACAAGTGCTTTAAGAGGTTTTTTTTTTGGGGGGGGGATTATGCCGCAACCCGCTTTTCTGCTAAGAATCTTCCAGGAGCAGCTATTGCGCACATAACTCAGCCAACACAAAGCATTGACTCCATACTAAAGCTTGGATCCTCTCCAGTACTTCTGTTCTCAAGGTAATCCCTTAAAATACCAATTTCAAAACCAGAGCTAGCAATCGGCTTGTTTGGCCAGTAACTTCTCACTCCAAAGCTAACATCGCAGTTGAAGGAAGGTAACTACTGAAACCCTTGACGTTATCCGAGAGCAAAATACTGATGATATGACAGGCACAGACTCTGAACAAGTAAACATCTAAATGCTGTAGATAAAAGCAGTAACCAGCGGTTGTATGTGTTGTGATCGTGGGACATAATGGGTGGGTACCATGTGCTTGGCTAGGCAGCAGATTTCCAGTTGTGATCCAGAGAGTGGCATTGGGGAGGGTGTTGCAACTCTTGTGCTAAGACTCTTTCAGGTCGCAATAAGGGAGTAGTCAGAAGCGGAAGCTTTATGAAGCAGATTCCTTCAAATCTCCAAACCTCTCTTAAGGTTTTTCTTTTCCTGAGAGAACAATCTTGTGTTTTCTCAGGTTTTGCTTTTCACCTTGCTGCATTACAAAAAAAAAAAAAAAGCAAAAGACACTGGTGGTCGGCACTCCTGGTTTCCAGGATGGGGTTCAAGTCCCTGCGGTGTCCTTGCTTGCTTCCAATGCAACTCTTATATGTTTCATCTCTTTCTTTTCCTTCACTGCCTTAATTGCATTCCATCCTTTAAAGCCTAAATGTTGTATGATTTTACTGAGGTTTGGTCAGTGATAACTAGGATTTGAAACCTAACAACTGATGCAGCTTGGCTTTTGCTGTGAAGCTGCTTCCCTAATTCCCTAATGTCTTGGTAGGCTGTATCATGTGGACCGTTCCCAACCTAACTTTCCATCCACTGGTAAGATGAAGACTGATTCTGTTTAAGAAGATTCTACATGCATCTGGTCTATTTGAATTCCAGATGCTACTGGGAGCATCTGGTAGGGGGGTGGCAAAGTTTCCTTAAATGGGAAATTTATGCAGAGATTGGTATGCAGTTCTAACCTGTGCTTTTCTTTAAGAAAAAGTGTCGGTACTCGCCATGAAGTTGTTATATGCCACTGTTTTAAACAGTACTTCTCTAGAAAAAGGAGGTGCCAGTACAGTATACCCTTGAGTACCCCCAGAAAAAAACACTGGTTCTAACAGTGCCTGAATAATAGTTTACCAGTCCCCCACAATATTCTTGCAGAGAAACTGGTAACGTGGGCTAGAAAATGTTACTGTTAGGTGGTTTTGTAGCTGGGTTGACTGAGCATACCCAAAGTGTGCTCACCAAATGGTTCCTTGTTATCCTAGAAGAAAATGACAAGTAGGGTGCTGCAGGGTTCTTTTGTGGGCTGATGTTCAACATCTTTATAAATGACTTGGATGAAGCAATATAGGGGATGCCTATCAAATTTGAAGATGACACCAAAGTAGGGGTAGCTAATATCTCAGAAGATAAGAGAAAATTGAATCCTGATTCATAACAGATTGAGCAACAGGACCAAAACTTAACATAAACAATTTCAACTGAAATAATTTCAGTAATTACAAAATTTTAGGGTTCTATAATTAGGCTGGAATACAGTATGGGATACAACTGGCTTGACAGGGAGTACACATGAAAAGGATCTGTGTCTTAACCACGTGCTTAACATGAGTCAACAGTGTGATGTAGCAACAAAAAGCTAATGCAGTTCTTGACTGCATCAACAAACATAGTGTCTAGATCAAGGGATTCTATTCTACCTTAGACCCTACCTGGAGTCTTGTGTCCAGTTCTGGATACCACAGTTTAAGATCAATATTGGCAAGCTGGAACATGTGCAGAGAAGGGTGACCAAGATGATCTTGAAACCAAACCTTATGGGAGTTGGGGATGTTTAGCTTGCAGAGAGGATAAGGTGGCATAAGGTTATTGAGGAATAGCCATGAACATAGGCTTCCAGAGTAACTGCTAACTCATTTATCCTAACAGGCCAGCATGGGTGTTCCAGCTGCAAATGACAAATAAGATGAGTGGCCTTACAGCAGACAAAATGAATGCTAGAGTTGGAAGCGACCCTGAGGATCATCTAGTCCAACTCGCACCCCCCATGCAGGAATATGCAGCTGTCCCATACAGGGATCAAACTTTCAACCTTACCATTATTAGTACTATGCTCTAACCAACTGTGCTATGCAGACCTGTTAATGTCTTTGCATTGTTTGGTGTGGGAGGAAAATTTAGTGTCTTTGGTTGCTTTGGTTACAGTGGGCCAGATGAAAATTGGGGGTTGGTGTCCAAGTATCTGCTTCAGGCTGTCCTTTAGTTTTCACCACACATTTGAAATGTGCCTTGTGTATACATGCCTGTGACATAATGTGTTACCGCTTTGAAATAAAATTGGAATAAATTCTTAAAATCGTCTTGTCATTTTTGTGATGAAATGCATCACCTAGTGTTATACAACACATTTTCCTTTTAGTTAATTGATTCATGTGTTCTGTTCAGTCCTATGTTCTGTTTGGGACTCTGAATAGTTCCAGCTCCATATCCCCATGATTTAGAAGAGCCTTGGCCAGCACGGTTCCCTCTAGAAATTGTACTGTTTAGATTTCATGTTTTGGAGTGGGATAGAGCATTCACACGTTACCAACAAAAATGCTAATTGTTCTTCCCACATCACCATCCCAAACCTCCCTACCTTCCTTTGCTGGGAAGAGTCCAACAGCCAGACCAAAAAGTCTTGAGATCAAACCCATAATCAACTCTTAATAAGTACAGAAAATGGGAAGGAGGCCAAGTAGCATAAACCCTTTTAGGCCATGGGTTCCTGAACTCTAGCTCATTCAGGTGCTCTGTGGCATGTTTGAAGTTGTGAGATTGAAGATGCGGGGGAGGGAGGGGAGAGCACATCCATCGCAGTAAATGCATTAATTTTAAAATAGCTTTTATTTCATTTTGTTGTAGTAAGAGTTTGGCTTCTATGGCATTTGAACAGTAATGCAATAAAATAAGATTTAGAAGAAATAAAAAGAGACAATGGAAATAGTTTAAAACCATGCAGATCTGGCACACCACAACTGCAACAGGCAAGCAAATATTTACATGGTTGGCCAAGACCCCCAGCAATTTTCAAACAGTCTGTGAGGGAAAAGATTGGGAAGCACTGATTTAGGCCCACCAGATGTGAGATGTGAGGAGGGTGGGGCAACTGTTGGCCCCTACCCACACCTTTTATAGGCTGTTTGCCAACCATGCCCTATCTATTGCTTGTGAGTAGTCCTAAACCAAGTTAAATCTATCCCATAAATCTTTTATATTTTAAATGTGTTTATTAATGCTTAGGTTAACATAACCATATAACCACCAAAGAACATCACAACATTTTAGTCATAACCTACAAAAATAGAATTTATAATGTCCTAAATGTGTGTATTGGCCCAGTTCAATAAATGTCTCTTTCTGAGGTGGGAAACATTTAGGGCATCTGAAAAATATTCAGGCAGTGCAAGCACATTCTGTGGGTTTTTGTGTGTGGTTTTTATAGTAATACATTTTTTTCTTTTGATTTTTTCTTTAATTTGTTAACTGCCATTCATCTGAAGATCACTGGGTGGTTCACAACATAAAAATATAACATGAAAACACAAAATGCATACTAAAACAAAAATGGAAGCAAAACAAACCAATAACCCTGTTCTCAAAGCCATATTTAGAAGGCCATAGAATGTTGATCAGCCCAAGGCCTGGTGGATGAGAAACATTTTCACCGGGTGCCTAACTTTTTGGTTTTTTGAAAAATAAGTCATTCGGACCCCATGAAGCAAGTGAGTAATAAAACTAAACCAATTAACTGGCATCAATTGCTTCCAACATTCTGGGATCCTGCTTGGGTTATTAGATACCAGCTGTCTGCATGCATGCTTAGCATCTGAGTAAGGAGTCAGTATCTGCAGTCCTGTTGGCAACCAGCCAACCCATCCACTGACCATATTTGGGCCAGTCCCCACAGCTACAACACTCAGTAGAACAGCGCAGGCAAGTCAGCAGCATCCCAGAGAGCACATGCGAATAAGCAAGATTATGCTGGGAATGCTTGCATGAACAGCCAGCTACCTGTCTACCCACTTGCGTGCTGGCCTGTCCTTCCTTCATGCCCCAATTCCTGCCCCCCCCATGCTGTCCAGAGGGGTCAATCTTTTTTATTTATTTACTCGAGCAGCTTCAAGGGCTTCGATCTAACATGACTGTGATTATTTTATTGAATTAATATCCCACTTTCTCTATGGAGCTCTAAGTGGCTTATATGGCTCTCCCCCTCATTTAATCCCAACAACCCTGTGAGGTAGGTTAAGAAGTTAAACACAGATCTCCAGAGAAGGCTCTGCTGGTGCCTCTCTTGCAGAATTTTTGGCTCCCTCTCCCCCAGATTTACATAAAATACAGCGGTACCTTGGTTTCTGAACGTCTCCGTCGATGAATGTTTTGGAACCCGAACGCTGAAAACCCGGAAGTAAATGCTTCCATTTTCGAATGCGCCTCAAAAGTCGAATGGCTTCCGCTGCGTGTTTTTCCATTTTCTCATTTAAATTTGCTGACAGCCCTTTGCGCCTCGGTTTTCAAACATTTCGGATCTCGAAGTCTTCCGGAACAGAGATTACGTTCAAGAACCAAGGTACCACTGTATTTCGATTTTGGGGGAGTCTTGCAGCTCTGGAAACTGTTTTGGTGTTGCCATGGGTCTTGCTGTTATCTCCTGTTGCTCATTTTATTCTAGGATTTTTTTAGATTTCATGTTTATGCTCTCAATAATGCAGAACAATGCAAATGCTTGTTTTTTAAACACGTATTGTAAAATGGCAACAGAACTTGCATTACTGAACAGCATAAATTAAATATCGTAAATAAAAAAATGCAGTGTGATCCCATTACTCAGTTACCAGGGGTTAAGCCCCACTGAACTCAGTCGGTGGAACTTACCACAGCGGCTGTGTGCACACTGTACATTTAAAGCACACAACTTCCTTCAAAGTGTCCTAGGAGCTTTCATTTGCTGCTCACAGAGCTACAATTCCCAGCACCCTTAAGAAACTACAATTCCTAGTACTTTTTGGGTGAGGCTTGTGAATGAATATACCAGCCTTTCCCAACCTAGTGCGCTTCAGATATTTGGACTACAATTTTCTCCTGCCCCAACCAGCATGCTATGTTGATGCAAGCTGTAGTCCAAAAGATCTGGAGGGACCAAGCTGGAGGAAGCTTTATTACACTGTAGTTGAGTAAAACAAACTCAAAACAAATGGGGCTTCAAAGCCCATTTAGAAGGCAGCACTAAAGCCTCTTTGCCTGCCTTCTGAAGGATTTTAATAGTGCTATCCTACACATACCAACTAAAACAAGTTCACTGAGTTAAATGGGCCTTAGTCTCAGGTTAACTGCATACAGTGCTATTTATTCTAGTCCACATTTTAGTGTAGTGTTCTTTTTAAACTGGATTTTATGCCATCTGCCAGAAACACCCTTCTGTATTCCGCAGGCAAGTCTAGGGTTGCCATACGTCTGGAATTTCCAGGACATAGGCAGCAATCGGCAGTTGGAAACAGTGTCCAGGCGGAAATCAAAAGTCTGGGGAAAACCCAGATGTATGGCAACACGATGGGAAAAAACAGGAGAAACAGCTCCAAAAGCTTAAAAGCACTATTTTTGGGTTAGGCTTCCCAAATTTGTGCACACTAGGAATATTTTACTTTTTGAAATAGGGCAACCCTAAGCATGACTGGCTAGGGACACGGGTGGTGCTGTGGGTTAAACCACAGAGCCTAGGGCTTGCCGATCAGAAGGTCGGCGGTTCGAATCCCTGCGACAGGGTGAGCTCACGTTGCTCGGTCCCAGCTCCTGCCCACCTAGCAGTTTGAAAGCACATCAAAGTGCAAGTAGATAAATAGGTACTGCTCCGGCAGGAAGGTAAACGGAGTTTCCGTGCGCTGCTCTCGTTTAGTCATGCTGACCACATGACCTGGAAGCTGTACAGCTCCCTCGGCCAATAAAGCGAGATAAGCGCTGCAACCCCAGAGTCGGCCACGAATGGACCTAATGGTCAGGGGTCCCTTTACCCTTTACCTTTAAGCAAGACTGGCTAGGCCAGTAATTAAAAACTATCTTACTATAAGACTTACTCCCCCCCCCCCTTCCGCAAACTCAAAAGCAATGATTTTAATATTTCTCATAACTGGGCAGGGTACAAAGTTTGGGTCTCTGTCCCATGACATTCCCCCCAAACCGCTAAATGACAAAAATAGGGGAAGAAAAGTGGGCAAACGAAATTATAAAACAAAAGCTTTTGTCTTAACCCTGGAAAAACCTATAGATTTGGTATATTAGAACTATTAAAGGAGATAACTAATTTGGAAAACTGGCTAATAATAACAATAACAATAACAATAATAATAATAATAATAATAATAATAATAATAATAATTAGTAATAATACAAACTAATTAAAAAAAAACCCCGTGAAACCAGCAGGTGCGCTGAAGGCAACCAAGCCTCCAGCGAGGTTCGCCGTGGCGGAGAGAAGCGGAGGCGGCGCGAGCCTTTCCCGCCCCGCGACTGCTCCTCCCCGCTGCCGCAGCGAACGTGGCAGGTCCCCAGGAGGAAGAGGAGGAGGAGTGGGGAGGTGGTTGCTGTTGCGGCTGCCGCTGAAGCCGCCGCCTCCCCGGTCCCGCCTCCCGCCATTTTGAGTCCCCGGAGCCGGGAGAGCGAAGAAGAGCTTCCCCCTCGGGCGGGCTGTGGGAGGCCGCGGCGGCGACCCCTTTCCTCCCTACCCGCCACCGCTTCAGTGAGGCAAGGGAAAAAGGGCTGGCGGGCGGAAGCGTACGCGTGAGGGACTGAGGTGCTTTTACTCTTAGGTGGGTTTTGTTTTTGTTTTTATTACTACTACTATTAGTAATACGATTGCTGCGGCCGTTGACTGTAACGGCCACGCGAGCAAGGGCGACGGGACGAGGGAGGAGAAGGAGGGTCGTAGAACGGAGAAGAAGAGCTTCTCAGTTAGTGAGCGGGGCGCAAAGACGTGGCAGAACAGATGCCGGTGCGCGCGTGCGCAAGGCAAGCGGCCCCCGGTGCATGGCGGGAAGTGTAGTTCTTTAAACGCGACCTTAACCCCCCCCCCCCGGCCTCCTTCAGCAGTATACAAAGGACCAAGGGTGGTGGGGTGGGGGACAGACGGACCCTGCTGTTGAATTGCAACTCCCATCGGCTCCAGCTTGGACAGTTGTCACGGACGATGAGGATGATGGGAGTTGTAGTCTCAATGCCTGGAGCCTCCACTTCCCCGCCCTTGTACAAAGGGAGCCAAGGTGGGAAGGGTGGGGGAGATTGCTTCTCACTTCTTTGCTGGTAGAAGGCCTAGAATTCATACCTAACCCAAATGGGTGGTTGGGTGCTTGGGGTGGGCACCCCATCCTCCCAATTCCATCCTCACAACAGCCCTGCGAGGTAAATTAGGCTAACAGAAGGTGAATTTTGCCCCAGGTTATCACAACAGCTCTGTGAGGTAGGCTAGGCTGATGAAGGATGCCTGGACTAAATATTCCTCTTTCCTTCCCCCAGACACCATACCCTATACCCTCCAACATTTCTCTGATGAAAATAGGGACATCCTAAATAATAATAATTGGGACGTGAGTGGCACAGAGCCTAGGACTTGCCGATCAGAAGGTTGGCGGTTCGAATCCCCACGATGGGGTGAGCGCCTGTTGCTCGCTCCCTGCTCCTGCCAACCTAGCAGTTCGAAAACACATCAAAGTACAAGTAGATAAATAGGTACCGCTCTGGCGGGTAGGTAAACGGCGTTTCCGTGCGCTGCTCTGGTTCGCCAGAAGCGGCTTAGTCAGGCTGGCCACATGACCCGGAAGCTGTACGCTGGCTCCCATGGCCAGTAAAGCAAGATGAGCGCCGCAACCCCAGAGTTGGTCATGACTGGACCTAATGGTCAGGGGTCCCTTTACCTTCACCTTTAAGTAATAATAATAATAATAATAATAATAATAATAATAATAATAATAATAATAATAATAATAATAATAATAATAATGGTCTACCCCTCTGACTGGGTTGCCCCAGTCACTCTGGGCAGCTTCCAACATACATAAAAACACAATAAAACATTAAACAACATCCTTATACGGGACTGCCTTCAGATGTCTTCTAAAGGTTGTATAATTACTTATCTCCTTGGCTCAAGGGTCACACAAACTTATCTTCAGAATAACCCCTTCAGAATTTTGCTGAGAAGCTGCTCGACTATGTGTATTATAACTTTTATTGTTGTCCATGCACCAACATTTTAAATCCTAATTATCAGGCACCAGGTTGGAAAAATTGCACCAGCTGTTGTTCTTCTGTGTGTGTGAACACACTGGAAGTTCAGACACCTCTGAGTCAGACTTTGAGTACTGACATATTTTAAGTACTGACAGAGGTTTGGCCTACTGCTGGTCCTGTAAATTGGCAGTTTTAAGCAGCCAGTACTAGATGTACACGATGCAGCAGCAGCGGCGTAGCGTGGGTTGTCAGCACCTGGGGCAAGGCAAGTAATTTGCGCCCCCTAACCCGGGGCAAGGCAAGTAATTTGCACCCCCTAACCCCTAACCTGCCGTCGCTGCCAGCTTCTCCTTGCTGCTGCCTGGTCTGGTCTGGTGTGGTTCTCTCCCGCGCTCAGCGCTGCGCTGGGTGGCCGCTGCACTGTCCCTCCCCCAGATAGTCCCTCGCTCTCTCTCCGCACCGCACGCCTGGCACCCACCCCCTTCACAGTGGGCGGTGACCCAGCGGCTCGGATCGGATTCGCACAGCCAGCACTGCAGTGAGAGAGAGTGAGTGAGCCAGGTAGGGGCAGAGAGCTGCGAGTGCGAGCGCGCCCCCCCAGATGTTGCGCCCGGTGCGGCTGGCACCCCCTGCACCCCCCACGCTATGCCACTGTGCAGCAGTTGTTTGTTTCATTTCAATCCATTTTCTCTTTCTTTCCAGCTCTGTGTTGCTGAAGGAAAATGATGGAAGAGAGTGGGATAGAGACGACTCCACCTGGAACGCCCCCTCTGAGCACAGCGGGGGCAGAGCCTGCACCCACCACCACTGCCCCAGTCTCATTAGGTATAAGTGTTTCATCAGTGACTAGTCTTGTTTGTTCACATGGGGGTTTTTCCTTTTAAATTTAGTAGTTCTGAGTCAGTAAAAGGAAAGGTTGCAGTTGCTTCTGTTTGGCGAAGGGCTCCTTCTCTTCTGGAAGGGACTTGGATCCAGTGGAGGGTCCTGCTGGACGTGGGGGTGGAGGGTTTTTTGCTAGCCCCTTTTGCAGTCCTACCTTTCAGTCTTTTCTGGAGTGTCTTGCAAACATTCAGAGCAGCATTTTAGGGGGCTGCAAGGGAAGAAGAGATTGGCAGAAGTAATCTGTCCTCCCACTTCCAGGTGAGCATCCCATGAGGGGAACTCTGCTCAGGAGAAATCTGGACCCAGCCCAAGAAACTTTTCCACACTATTTTTAAAGTATTTAATTTGTTGCTTATTTTTAGTATTTCTAACTCACCTTTCACTAGCTGGTCCCAGGGAGGAATACAACAATAAGTCAAGAAAGCTGTGACTATATACCGTAGTTTTCGCTCCATAACACGCGTTTTTTTCCTCCTAGAAAGTAAGGGGAAATGTCTGTGCGTGTTACGGAGCGAATGCTTCCCTCCTCCGTGGTTTCCAGCGGGAGAAGAGCCGCTGAGTGGGGAGGAGAGAGGGACAGAGTGCCTGCTTCTTTAAAGGAGCAAAGCGAGAGGGGAGAGGAGCCACTTACACGAGTGTAAGCGGCTCCTGTCCGGTTGGCTCCTTTAAAGCAAGCAGGTTCTGCTTCTATCCCTCCTCCCCACTCAGCGGCTCTTCTCCCCTCTTGCTCCTTCAGCTCGCTAAGGTGGGGGCGGGGAGGGAGAGAAGCAGAGCCTGCTTGCTTTAAAGGAGCAAAGTGGGAGAGGAGCCGCTTACACGAGTGTAAGCGGCTCCTGTCCGGTTGGCTCCTTTAAAGCAAGCTGGCTCTCTGTATCTCTTTCCTCCCGCTTTGCTGGAAATAGCAGGCAAGATTTTCAGTGTCCTCCCGCTTTGCTTTTCAGCTCGCTAAGGGTGGGGGGGAGGGGGAGGGGGAGGAGGGAGGGAGAGAAGCAGAATCTGCTTGCTTTAAAGGAGCCTACCGGACAGGAGCCGCTTACACTCGTGTAAGTGGCTCCTGTCCGGTAGGCTCCTTTAAAGCAAGCAGGCTCTCTGTCCCTCCAGCAAAGTTTTTCAGCTCGCTAAGGAGGGAGAGAAGCAGAACCTGCTTGCTTTAAAGGAGCCTACCGGACAGGAGCCACTTACACTCGTGTAAGCGGCTCCTGTCCGGCAGGCTCCTTTAAAGCAAGCAGGCTCTCTGTCCCTTCAGCAAAGTTTTTCAGCTTGCTAAGGGGGGGGGGGGAGAGAAGCAGAGCCTGCTCCACGCTTGCTCCTTGTCCCTTAAGTGCTTTTCCGTCCCTCCCCACTTAAAACGTGGTTACAAAGCACAGATCCACATGGATCCTCAGGATTTTTGCACTGGGTCACCCCAAATTCACCATCAGGTCACATAGCATGTCCATGGCTACAGTTTGTACCAAAAAAACTTACGCACCCACTGTTGCCTGGGGCTGCAGTGGTGCAAAAACATTGTTACAAACATGGATCCACATGGATCCTCAGGATTTTTGCATTGGGCTACCCCAAACTCACCGTCAGATCACATGTCTGTGGCCACAGTATGAACCACAAAAATCATACATCCACTGTTTCGTTTAGAATATTTTTTTCTTGTTTTCCTCCTCTAAAAACTACATGCGTGTTATGGTCGGGTGCGTGTTATAGAGCGAAAAATACGGTAAATACACGTGTAGGTGGCAGACAGCTTTATACTTTATTATTTGCCCCTCCCAACAGCTCCTTAGCTGACACAAAGAGTTTGAGCAGATGCTAAGAATTATATTTGCTTATGAAATTGTGCAGGGGTACCAGACATTCATTTTAGGATACGGGGGGAATAGCCGGTTTATGGGCCAATCTTGGGACATCAAAGCACCTTGCGTTATGAGGTGTATGTCTGAACCCACATGCATGCCCACATGTGCATATGAACCCAGCATACACCATTGACAGGAATGGAAGCACTGGTAAACATCCACCCATGGCCAGAAAGCAGAATTCAAGATACACCCGCAATTTGGAAAGTGCACGCATGAGATGCTGCTCTCAGCCGAGTGCTATCTTACGTGCCATGTCTTGGCAGATCAAAGTCAGAGTGGTAGTTTAGTTCAAAAAGTGGACCAAGCTTAGAAAAGACCTTTCAGAAGGAAAAGAGGAGCTGTGCTAACTTCAAGGGTCTGGAGCCTTTGCTTGCTGCCAGCCACACTAATTAATTGGGGAGGGTTTTCATTTGAGCTTAAAGTGTCACTTAAATTCATGTTAACATTTCAATCCAATGACCTGCTTCAAATGCATTTTAAAACATATGCTGTCTGATCTCTAAATTATAACTTCGTTGGTTGAAAATGCTTGATATTTGCAGCTCAGTAATAAACCTTTGCTTTCACAGGAAGAGCTGGCTATGCATTGTGTCACATGGTTAATCTTTGACTTCTTAGCTGTTGGGCTATATAAGTTATTTGCTAATCTGCTACGAATATAATATGTTTTAGTTCTATTATTCTGTTGCAGATCTTTTGTTTGTATCATTCTAAAAGTTTTAAAAAGCCCCTCTACTAAAACTTGCCTTCTCCTTTTCCTCTCTCTCGCCCTCAGCCTTAACTCCTTCCCTTCCTCCCCCCTCCTCTTTTCCTCCTTCCCAAGCACCATTTTCCTCGCCTTTGCCATCTGCAGGCTCCTCTCTTCCATCCATGACGACATCCCCGGTGCCTTTGCCTTTCGCGCCTCCCATGGCCCTTTCAGCGGGTGCCTCCCTTGGGACCTCGAGGCCACCCATGGTGACACTGCCAGTCGCCTCGTCCCCTTTCAGCAGCCCCCGTCCCCAGTTCTCGTCCCCTCCACCCCTGAGTTCAACTCCTGGCCCTGTGCTTTCTGCCCCTCCCACTGGTCCTCCCATATCAGGGTTTTCTATGGCATCGACACACGACATCACCAAAGGCCATGCGGGACGAGCACCACAGACGCCCCTGATGCCCTCGTTTTCTGCACCTTCAGTTACCGGTAATCATAGCATTTTCACTTGGCTTTTTAAAACAAGAGTTTATCTATATTGCTTGTTGTTTTACCAAGGAAACCAGTACTGATTCTCTCCCAGGAAATGCTGGCTGGTTCCAAATGGCTTGGGACTGGCTCCTGCATCCTTGCCCTACCTTGCATGGACCTTGACCAGGAAATGCATATCTATGTAGGCCATGCTCACGTGGGTTGCCTTCCCTCCTCCCTGTTATTTTTAAATGCTACTTATTAAATGTTCTTTACACTGCTTTTCAATTATGGAAAACCAAAGCGATTCACATAGTGATAAAACATAACAATGTCCAAGAAAAACAATTGTCAATAACATCAGTAAAATCATCACTGATATAATAATAATAATAATAATAATAATAATAATAATAATAATAATAATAATAGTAATTTATACCCTTCCCATTTGGCTGAGTTTCCCCAGCCACTCTGGGCAGCTCCCAACAGAATATTTAAAACACAATAAAACACCAGAAACTAGTTGTTGTTTAGTCATGTCCGACTCTTCGTGACCCCATGGACCAAAGCACGCCAGGCACTTCTGTCTTCCACTACCTCTCGCCTCCAGAGACCAGTAGTAAGGGTCAAAGCAAGCCTGTGTCTTCAGTTGACTGTGAAAACACCCAACAGTTGTTGCTCACCTGTTCTCATTGGGGAGAGTGTTCCACATTACAGGCTCCACAACAGAGAACACTCCCTCTCCACACGCACATCAGATGGAGCTACGTAGGTCACGGTATGGTCAGAATGGCCCCATCTGTAAGACCAGTGTCTTACCTGGTCTTAAAGATCTAACCTGGTCCCAAGCTGTTTTCAGCCACTTTTTAAACCCACAAACACTGTATTGCAAGTGTGAGGTTGACGTCTAGGCTGTGGGATATATACAGCCCTTAGGATGTTCCCCAGCCCACATTTCCCCCTCCCTCCTCTCACACCAGTTCTCCTCAGCCAGGCCGGAAGGTGATATTGATAACATCGGAATGGCTTGTTGATTAATTAAGAAAAGCAATGTGATATTAGATGATCAGCATTTCCTGAAATTCACAGCATGGGAAGTCACCCAAAGATATAAAATTCGACATTTATATTTGGCTTTTTTATTGTATTGTAATTTGGAATGTTTTAATGTGGTTTTTATTGGATTATTAAATTGGAAAACTTAATAAATATTATAATAAAAAAGGAAGGTGTTATTGAACTGTGATAATGCCTCTTGCTTGCCAAGATGGAGGTTGGAGACAGGCCTGTATGAGGGTTGAAAGTGCCACTAGTTTTACGTGGTCAGAATGTGGCAGTCTCTTCCATTACACAGTTACCTCCAAACTCAAATTGTGTCTTTAAACTGTTTTTTTTTCTGGAAAACTGAAGATGTGCAGTATTGTTTTAATTGTTGAATAAAAGGCAGGTTACTACAGTTGTGAACCATAGTGGGTTATGCAATAGCAATAATGAAATAATGTCCATTGGGAGAGATAGGAAGCCCAGAACACTTATTCTTTAAATGTCCCTTTTACGAAGAGGCACGCAGTAAGTTCATTGATCCCCTACTGGTGAGGCTTGCCAACCTCCCGCAAAAGAAAAAAATCGACCTTTTGCTGTTAGGCAAAAAGACCAGAAGAAGACCTGGATGGTCGCCAGATTCTATGTGCAAATCTGTAGACGCAGACCATCGCCCAACTCAAAATAGTCTGGCATGAAAATCCCCAAACCCGGTTCCATGGGTGACTCTGAGTCAACTCCCTGGGATAGTTTATTGTTGCCCAGTGTGTCTAAATTTATTGTTGTACATTGTTTTAATTGTCTGTTTTAACCATATTTGCACATCAGTTTCTAATACTGTGAGTGTCCTCTATTTTAGAGGCTTCTACTCTGCAGCCTCTTACAGTTGTTTTAGCTGCGAGTCTTTTAGTTTTTACGCTCTTACAGCTGTTTTAACTGAATGTTTTTTTATTTGTTTTTTAGTTTTTATCTGTTTTAATTATCAATTTTGTTTTTTATCCACTTAATATTCTATTCTCTGACTGCTGGTCTATGACTGTAATAAACTGATTGATTGATTGATTGATTGATTGATTGATTGATAGTGGGTTATGCAAAACATTTCCTTGCTGTTGGTTTTCAGGTGTCTTCACCAGCCCGGCATCACAGCAGCCCTGTGGGCCACCCCCACTAGCACCTGGCTTTGGAGCAGGCTCTTCAATTACTTTCCCAGAGGAACACGAAGACCCCCGGGGAGCTGTCGTGCAGAGTGACGCATCTGCTGGAGGAGGACTCTGGGGCTTTATCAAAGTAAGGCGGAAAAGCAAAGGTAGCTGTGCTGCTGGTCCATAAGAAAAGCCTCCAAACCACACAGTCAGACAATAATTTCTTTGTGACCAAGCAGATATTACAGAACTGAGGCAGGCTTTTGAGTTCTCCAGATCCTTTTATCAGGCAAGATGCTACACAGAGCAGGAGGGGAGGGGGGGAGTAAAAAAAAAAAATTAGGCTGGGGTTGTAGCCATGAGAACAGAATGGTACCTTGGTTTACAACCATAATCCGTTCTGGAGGTCTGTTTGTAAACCAAAACAGGTTGTAACCCAAGACGCGCTTTCGCCAACAGGGCTTCCCCCAAAAAATTGTCATTCAAAAAAAAAAAAAGAGTTGTAATCCAAAAAAAGCTTGCAAACCGGGACACATACTTCCGGGTTTGACGTGTTTGTAATCCAAAACGTATGCAAACCAAGACGTATGCAAACCAAGGTACCACTGTAGTTTTTAGACTGTTCTGAGTTTGAGCACATGGTGTTGGGGCACAGAGAGATATTGAGAGTGGGGCCAGTATGCGCGCCCTCACTCTCTCTGCTTGTGTTTTGCATTCCCTGAGCTGGCGTAATATATTTACATGTATAAGATATTGACAAGCCGCTCTTCACCTCAATAGCAATCCCAGAGCCACCCTCAAAGTAAAAAATGACGCGCCCTCCAACATTTCTCTGATGAAAATAGAGATGTCCCCTCTTAACATTTATCCGATGAAAGCAGGGATGTCCTAAGGGAAAGTAGGACATTTCTGGATCAAATCAGAAACTGGGACAGCTTCTGTAAATCTGGGACTGTCCCTGGAAATTAGGAACACTTGGAGGGTCTGAAATACAACATCTGCAAGAAGCAAATGGCTGAATCAGGCATAGCCTTGAGAGCAAAATGAGCTGAATCAGTTGTGCCTTTTCCCTGCAGGGTGTGGCAGGGAATCCTGTGGTGAAGTCCGTGCTGGATAAAACCAAGCACTCAATGGAGACAATGATCACAACTCTGGATCCTGGCATGGCTCCCTATATCAGTAAGTGGAGAAAGCCTGTGGGCATGCGGGGGGGGGGGGGCAGCATGCAACTCATCCTACTCAGGGCCTTCACAAACCTAGGCTGCAGCAAAGCCTCTCTTTTGGGGTTGTTGGTTGATGAGACATTGTCTCTTTCTGTTTCTAATTGATGGATCACAATCTTAGCTCCTCCTGCAAACATCAGGCCACACAGCCAGTGGAGGCATTTTGCAGATTTGCCAAGTGCATCTTCATAGCAATACAATCTTCACTGATGTTGCTCCCGGTGTGTTTCGAAGAGTGAACTTATAAAGGAAGTTACAACGGCCGCTAATTTGATAGTATTGGGTATCTAGTTGCAGGACAAATGGTTGTAGCAGCCAATGGCTGCATTTGGTTCTGTGAGAAGTGAAAGAGTCTAGCTGGCCTCCTCCCAGCCTTATGTGCTCCCCCACTCACCCCTCTTTCTCACACATGGTTGGGAGAAGAAGTGGAGGGGAATATTTTGCTTCCACTTTCAGTTAACCACAGCTTGGCATGTCATTCAGACCTAGAACAGTCATAGTCTTAACTATGGTTAGTTTAAACAAGTTGGCTTCCTGAAGCCATGGTTTGAAGTTGGTTTGTTTGAAGGTAACCATAATGAGGATTAACTATTGGTCTAGATGACCTGACAAACAGCATTGTGGAAGCTTCCAGACTCTTGGCCATGCAGGAGGTGGGGGAGTGGGTAACCCCATATGGAAGCCACTTATTCACATCTCACTAAACCATAGCAGAGCATGATGCAGGGCTTTTAGTATGGCTGCAGCTGTTCTGATATGTGCCTGCTATCTGCACCTTCCAGAAAAGAATTGAAGACATTTTTGTTCGGTCAACACCTAGACACGTGTGTGTGTGTGTGTGTCTGCCATGAGTGTCTGCATTGTATAGTTTTTTTTAAGCTAGTTGCTGCCGTCTGTTTTCTGTGCCATTTTAAATCTATATAGTGCGTTGCCTTGAGACACGTGTGTGAAAGATGACAATAAATATGCACCCTGGTCCATCTCCAGATAATTGCTTTGCCAAGAAAAGGGAGGGATCCTGACTGGCAAACACAAGTTCTCTCCCACCCCACCCCATGGTCTGAATGTATCTGCCTGTATAGGATTATGTTTTAATGTTTTTTTTGTTATAGAATCTGGGGGAGAACTGGACATTGTTGTCACTTCTACTAAAGAAGTCAAGGTTGCTGCTGTAAGAGAAGCTTTTCAGGAAGTGTTTGGAATGGCCACAGTTACAGGAGAAGCTGGGCAGTCCAACATTGCGCCACAGCCAGTTGGCTACGCAGCTGGATTGAAGGCGAGTCGCCGTCGTTTCCTGGAGATTTGTATCACTTTTGTGATATTTTTAAAAATCATTTAAAATGTGCCTTCACTTGTTTCATACACAACAATGTAGCACCTAATAACTCTTTGGCAATGTTTTCTTTTTCACACACACACATTTTATAATCTACAGAAATGAAACAAAGCATAATCCATTTTTATAAAAGCACAAAATAAGGACTTGGTCACTAAGGAACCAAAGACACACTGAGATTGCAGTTGAGCGTCCCATTTCCCTTCTGTAAACTTGAATATTTGCAGTTGGTTTACTTCAGATCTTTGATTTTGCTTTTGGCTAAGGTTCATTGCAAGCAGTAAGTACTGAATGAGAGCTGTATTGACTGCTTCTTTTCCTTGTCCTTTAGGGAGCTCAAGAAAGGATTGACAGCTTGCGCAGGACAGGAGTCATTCATGAGAAGCAGCCTGCCGTGTCTGTGGAAAATTTCATTGCGGAATTGCTTCCTGACAAGTAAGGCCATTTAACATGTTACTCAAGATAAAAGTCAATTAGTATCATATCCACAGGACTTGTTGATACTCTAAACAGGAGCTGGGATAAGAGTTGTCTGCCTGTTGCAGTTGCTTGGTATAATTCACCCTCTTGTCCCTAGTGCTTAAAACTGGGCATAGTTTGCATAACCCATAATTAAATAATTCACTTTCAAGCGTGGCCAGATCCTGCAATGTTTAGCAAGCAAAACCCTGCCGGAACAGACCTCTGACATTTTGTAATTAACTTCCTTAGAGTTTGGAACGTGACTATAAATTCTGGAACAAAAGCTAGTTCTTCCTTGTTAGCTTTTGGCTGGGAAAACTAAAAATTGTTTCCAAAGGGAAAGTGTTAGTGGAGGTGCCTTGGCTGCTTGCCTTTCAAAACTACTAAGCTCTCTAGACAGTTAATACGCAGAATTCGTATTTAATATGATTTGATAATAAACTTTTTGTCACTGTAACAGGTGGTTTGATATTGGCTGCCTAATTGTCGAAGATCCCGTCCATGGCATTCACCTCGAAACATTTACACAAGCAACTCCAGTGCCTTTGGAATATGTACAACAGGTAAGTTTTAATCTCTAAGGGGCTGAATCCTTTTCCAACGCAGCAGGTAAAGCCTCTTCTAAGGGATGGTAGCCAAGAACCCCAGAATATCACTCTAGGAGTTGTACACATTTCTATTTATTTTTTTAAAGATATTTATTAAAATTTTCAAAATATTACAAAATGAAAAAATAAAAATAAAAAATAAAAAAACAGTTAAAAACAACTCAATCTTTCCATCACTTATTTTTCATTAGCTTGTTTCCCGGACCTCCTCGCGCCTCCCTTTTTTGTATTCCAGTTCAATTTGTTAGTTCAGCAAATCCTCCCCCTCTTTATTTATCCTAATCTTTAATCTTAAAATATTGTGACATTAAATTTTTACCTATTAATAATCCATTTTTCATATTCCCTTATAGTATTACAGCTAAGAACCACTTAGTTTCTGTCCAACATCATTCTAACATTCATTAGTTTTACAATATTTCTGTAAATAGTCTTTAAACTTTTTCCAATCTTCTTCCACCGACTGTTCTCCCTGGTCTCGGATTCTGCCAGTCATTTCCACCAATTCCATATAGTCCATCACCTTCATGTGCCATTCTTCCAGAGTGGGTAAATCTTGTGTCTTCCAGTACTATGCCCAGGAGAAAGGCCTCTGGTTTCTTCAGGAAGGTATATTTAAATACCTTTTTCATTTCATTATAAATCATCTCCCAGAAAGCCTTAATCCTTGGGCACGTCCACCAAAGGTGAAAAAATGTACCTTCAGTTTCTTTACATTTCCAACAATTATTGTCGGGCAATCGATAAATTTTTGCAAGCTTGACTGGGGTCATGTATTTTCATAATATTCTCTCTTAAGGCATTACATGCCGTGAACTTCATACCTGTGGTCCATAACTGTTCCCAGTCAGCCATCATAATGTTATGTCCAACATCTTGTGCCCATTTAATCATAGCAGATTTCACAGTTTCATCCTGAGTATTCCATTTCAACAGCAAGTTATACATCTTTGACAAAATCTTAGTTTGGGGATCCAACAGTTCTGTTTCCAATTTTGATTTTTCCACCTGGAATCCAATTTTTTTATCCAAATTGTATGCCTCCATTATTTGATAATAATGAAGCCAGTCTCGCACTTTGTTTTTTAATTTTTCAAAACTCTGCAATTTCAATTTGTCTCCCTCTTGTTCCAAGATTTCCCAATATTTCGGCCATTTGGCCTCCATATTGAGCTTTTTCTGAGCCTTCACTTCCATCGGTGACAACCACCTTGGGGTTTTATTTTCAAATAAATCCTTATATCTTATCCAGACATTAAACAATGCTTTCCTGACAATGTGATTTTTGAATGCTTTATGTGCTTTGACCTTGTCATACCATAAATATGCATGTCATCCAAATACATTGTTAAAACCTTCTAAGTCCAAGATGTCTGTGTTTTCAAGAAGCAGCCATTCTTTCAACCAGCAAAAGGCTGCTGATTCATAATAAAGTTTAAGGTCTGGCAGGGCAAATCCGCCTCTTTCCTTTGCGTCCGTTAATATTTTAAATTTTATTCTAGGCTTCTTGCCCTGCCAGACAAATCTAGAGATATCTCTCTGCCACTTCTTGAAACAGTCCATTTTGTCCAAAATTTGCAATGTTTGAAACAAAAATAACATTCTAGGCAATACATTCATTTTTATCGCAGCAATACGGCCTAGCAGTGAAAGCTTCAAATTTGACCAAATTTCTAAGTCTTTTTTCACTTCCGTCCAACATTTTTCGTAATTGTCTTTAAATAAGTTCCCATTTTTAGCTGTCATATTAATCCCAAGGTATTTCACTTTCTTAACCACTGTTAAACCTGTCTCGTTCTGAAACCTTTCTCTTTCAATCGCCGTTAAATTTTTCTCTAAAACCTTTGTTTTTAACTTATTCAGTTTAAATCCTGCAACTTGTCCAAATTCTTGAATCAGTTCCAAAACTCTTTTAGTACTAGATTCTGGCTCCTGTAATGTCAATACTAAATCGTCTGCAAAAGCTCTCAATTTGTATGTCTAGCTCCGACTTGTATACCTTTAACCAACTGGTCCCTTCTAATCATATTTAACAAAACCTCCAGGACTGATATAAAAAGCAATGGGGAAATTGGGCAGCCTTGTCGTGTCCCTTTTTTTATCTTAAATTCCTCCGTCACCTCGTTATTAACAATTAACTTGGCCTTTTGTTCAGAATAAATTGTACCTATACCATTTTCAAATCCTTCACCCACCCCCATCCCCTGTAAGTTCTTCTTCATAAAACTCCAGGAAATATTATCAAAAGCTTACTCCGCGTCCACAAATATCAAAACTGCCTTAGTGTTGATATTCACTTCTAGTTTTTCCAAAATATTAATTATATTCCTCAAATTGTCAGACAAATGTCTACCCGGGAGAAAGCCAGCTTGGTCTTTATGAATCTCTTCCATCAACACTTTTTTCAATCTCTTGGCTAAAATATCTGCAAAAATTTTGTAATCCACATTAAGTAATGATATGGGGCGGTAGTTCTAAAGCTGAGTCTTTTCAGTCTCTGTTTTCGGTATAAGCGTAATGTAAGCTTCTTTCCACGACTCTGGTGCCCTTTTCCCTTCCAATATTTTATTGCAGATTCCCTTTAAAGGTTGTACTAACCACTCTTTTAAAGATCTATAGTAAAGATCTGGTCCTGGAGATTTGCCTAATTGCATGTTTTGAATGGCACCTTCTACTTCCTGTTCAGATATTTTATAGTTGTTGTACACACTTCTAAAAATGATTGCCATTAAATTCTATCACCTTTAGTGTCTCTTTCATTGCATATATTTTAAAAAATAATGTGGATTACATTTGATTGATTGATATCTATACTGCTTAATATATTGAACATTTGTGAGTGAGCTTGCATAAGCATTGGGGGATGTTCCTTAAGAAGATGGTCTGTAGGCTGGAGGGCTTAGAAACCACAGCAAGTCAGCCTCGTTCATTCTGAGGCACCTTTGAACTTCCTGCACTGCCAGGAGGCTCTGAATCACAGAATTGTAGAGTTGGAAGGGACCCCAAGGACCATCTAGTCCAACCCCCTGCAATGAGGGAATCTTTTTGCTCAATGCGGGGCTCAAACCCGCAGCTCTAAGATTAAGAGTCTCATTCTCTACCAACCGAGCTATCGCAGGGTCATGTTTAGTGAGATTCCCCTTCTGATTTGGGCCCATTGGTTCCACTTCCACTCTCTGGAGCAACAGAAAGCAAATGTCAGAGCCTTCTAGTCATCTCTGCTCCATGCTAAACGTACCCAGCTCTTTCAACCTCATCTCAGAGAACCTAGTCATGGGCACTGATGGTGCTGTGAAAAAATGTCTATAATCTGCTGTCACTGGGTGAAAGTTTGGCCAATTTGTTCCTGAAAAGGAGAAAATAAAGTGTTCCTGTTGTCCCTTAGCCTGTTAAACGAGAGGTTCTTTTCATAACAAATTTCACTAGCAGCACTTTAAATTCTATAGAACTTCTAGCTGCTATAGAACTTTGACTGTTACACTTGTTAAGTCAAATGCCAGCAGCATTATTTATGTTTTTGAATGAACTTTGAACTATGGTGATATAGCTCTGGAGGAGATTGAACTTGCCTGGGTGCTTCTCCTTTTCTCCTGTACTCACTCCCGATTTAAATTATTTCACAGGCTCAAAGTCTAACTCCTCAGGATTATAACCTAAGATGGTCAGGTTTGTTGGTGACAGTGGGGGAAGTGATAGAGAAGCAATTACTGCACGTCAACAGAACGGATTGGCACTCTGCATTCACCGGCATGTCCCGTCGACAGATGATCTACAGCACAGCCAAAGCTATTGCAGGGATGTACAAGCAGCGTTTACCACCCAGGAGCATTTGAGAGGAAACGGACTCTGAACGCGACGCATTCCTTAAAAACTGGTGTTGAAAAGAAATGGTTGCATCTGTTCCATGGCCCTCTGTTGACGCCCCTCAGTTTTGTAATCTACATATAAAATGTAATTTTGTTTTAAAAGTGGTACTCTTTCGATAATGGAAATGAGGCATTCTTAGTCACATAATAAAATGGCTCCCAGAACCAGTAGGCATATTTATAGAGCAAGGTCAGAAAGCATTAAAATGTGTTTCATTTCAAACACTAAATCAGGGATGGGAATCCTGATGCTGTTGGACTCCAAACTCCCATCAGCCCCGGCAGACAGCATGGCCAGTAGTCAGGGATGATGGGAGTTGCAGTCCAGAAACAACTGGAGGCCCCTCTCTAACATGTCCCCCACCCTTGAACCAAATGGGTGTTTGACAGACATTTTGGACTTTATTTAAGAGGCATGTTAGTCATTCACAGCACCTAGGATAGGTTTGGAATCCAAGGCCAGAGTCACGGGCATATGTGTTGCAGGTGTGGTCAGATTTGGTTAGGGTTTCAAAGAGGAAGCTGTTTGTAAAGTTCCTCTTTGCAGTCATCCTTCTTAACACCAGGGGGTCAAGAAGCAGACAAATGAAACCTATTTTCTTGGTTATATTTCACAGCAAAGAAAAATATTAGAAATCACCTAGCTAAGTGCCTTTTGCTGCATAAATAGGTACAAGGCTGCTATCGGTTAACTTTTACAATGCATCTTAAGCTATGGGCCATTACTGAGCAATCTGTTTACCTCCATCGTAAATGCTGCCCCAGATTGTATGCTCAAAATTGTGCATATTTATAAACTGCACAGAGTATTTTGATAACTTTTTTTAAAAAAAACACTCTTTCTGCCTTAAAATAAAAGTTTCTCAATTTCTACTTAGTCTTTATCTTTTGTAGATGCTTTCAAAAGACACTTTTATATAGACTAGTTAGCTAGTTTATTATATTTTTATCCAGTGAAAAATCTGTAGTTTTTCCAGTTAATATATTTTGGCTTGCCATGTAAAATCAGAATTAGATGTTGCTCCTGTAGGATTTTAATTATTCTTCTTCAAAAGGTTTTAATACTTCATTCATCACTGGACCTTTCCAAAAGCATGAGTATGGCCATAGTTTGATTCTGACAGAACAAAGTGTTTTTGGTGAGTTAGTGGGTATATAGGGAGAGAAAATCTTGCTATATTTATTTTGTGTTATCAATGCAACAGGGAAAACTCAACTAGAGAGAGAATGAGTACATCTTTTTCTTCACAAGCACCAAAAGTTCCATTCCTTATGTACCCTCTTGGAAAATCTTATGAGGGATGTATAAAAGCATTAAATGTTTCATGTTCAATCAAGTCTGAGATTTTTATTTAGGTTTACATTATCTCTGTCCATTGGCCAAGCTGGCACTTGAATTTGTTTTCTCTTTCCTATCCATCATTATCTTGATCCTCTCCACATTTTTAATGTTTATAGACTTTATAGCCTGGCTTCCCATACATCAGAAAATTCAAGGGCATTAATAAAAGCTCAATAAAGGAAAATAACACCATTGGATGGCTCTTCTCTGGACTTGAAATGGAACTGTAACAGTATGTGTCTAAACCCACATACGTGTCCAATGTGTATTCATACATTTGCACACACCAAGAGAGGGTTTGGGGTCTTTTGCTGGGGTTGTAATATGTGTAAGTTCATGAATGTGTTTGCCCCTATTCTTACCTAAATAAAACTCCTGACACCCGATACTTTATCTTATTCTGGGCTGGCGATCCTAAAGACCTTTTAAATGCCAGGCAGGCAAGCCAGTAGTGTTTAGAGATAAACAAATTAACAACAACAACAATTTATTATTTATACCCCGCCACTCTGGGTGGCTTCCAGCAAAATAGTAAAATACAATAATTCATCAAATATTAAAATCTTCCCTAAACAGGGCTGCCTTCAGATGTCTTCTAAAAGTCAGATAGTTGTTTATTTCCTTGACATCTGATGGGAGGGTGTTCCACAGGGCAGGTGCCACTACCGAGAAGGACCTTTGCCTGGTTCCCTGTAGGTTTGCTTCCCGCAGGGTGGGAACCTCCAGACGGCTCTTGGCGCTGGACCTCTGCATCTGGGCAGAATGATGGGGGTGGAGACTCTTGAGACACGTTAAGAAAGAAAGCTTGGTTTATTATACATAAATGTTTCAGACCGCAAAATCACAACTCAAGCAGGCAGCATATCCTAACATACTTATACACCTTGATCTAAAGAGAGGAAGAATCCCTACCTATTATCAAAAACCTACAGAAGTGAGCATGACAATTTTGCCAGCACCACACACACAAATAGTGAGTTAATGAAATGGGAGCAATTGCCTAATATAATTCTTACTGTGTTTAAATCATATGCAATGTCCTTATGGGAAATCTATCAGTAAAATCACATCCTATCATCTTTGCTAAATCACAAAAGCACAGAAAGGACAGAAAGAGGTGAAACATATAGGAGTTGCATTGGAAGCAAGCAAGGACACCGCAGGGACTTGAACCCCATCCTGGAAACCAGGAGTGCCGACCACCAGTGTCTTTTGCTTTTTTTTTTTTGTAATGCAGCAAGGTGAAAAGCAAAACCTGAGAAAACAACAAGATTGTTCTCTCAGGAAAAGAAAAACCTTAAGAGAGATTTGGAGATTTGAAGGAATCTGCTTCATAAAGCTTCCGCTTCTGACTACTCCCTTATTGCGACCTGAAAGAGTCTTAGCACAAGAGTTGCAACACCCTCCCCAATGCCACTCTCTGGATCACAACTGGAAATCTGCTGCCTAGCCAAGCACATGGTACCCACCCATTATGTCCCACGATCACAACACATACAACCGCTGGTTACTGCTTTTATCATACAGCATTTAGATGTTTACTTGTTCAGAGTCTGTGCCTGTCATATCATCAGTATTTTGCTCTCGGATAACGTCAAGGGTTTCAGTAGTTACCTTCCTTCAACTGCGATGTTAGCTTTGGAGTGAGAAGTTACTGGCCAAACAAGCCGATTGCTAGCTCTGGTTTTGAAATTGGTATTTTAAGGGATTACCTTGAGAACAGAAGTACTGGAGAGGATCCAAGCTTTAGTATGGAGTCAATGCTTTGTGTTGGCTGAGTTATGTGCGCAATAGCTGTTCCTGGAAGATTCTTAGCAGAAAAGCGGGTTGCGGCATAATCCCACCCCCCACAAAACCTCTTAAAGCACTTGTCAAGTCACTGACTTAAAAAACTCAAAGATGGCCATGATTCCGTGTTAGCACCACCATGGCCACAGACACCTTCTAGTCTGGTGGCAATTCTGCCAGCCCATTGCAGAGTTATCACAAAGGGCCCCATCCTGCCAATGACACTGGGCAAGCCAGTCTTCTCAGGAGGTTCTTCAATTCTCTGCCATTAGTTCTGCCTCCACTCCAACTATGCATTACAAGGTGTCTGGAGAGGCTTCGGAGCATGAAGCTCCTCTTTCAGTGGGGATCCCTTTGGGCTGTTAAAGCTTATCGGGTCTCAACCCACCATTGCCTCAAGCATCCGTTAAGGATGGAATTTACATACATTATTTACTCCCATTGTGATTGGGGTTTCAGCATGAAGCTGAACCTAGAGGCAGAACGGGAAGATGCATTAAAAACTTCCCAGTCTCTTAACATTTTGGCTTCATGATTCCTGCTGTGAAAAGAGAGAAAATGTGGTTCACCTGTTCTTTTGTCCATTGAAGTGTGAATTCTTGTGTCTGGCAGTTCCTTCTACTGGTCTGTGAAAAGCAATCTAGAGACACTGGTTTGTCACCAGCCCCCTCCCACTCACCCCATACAAAAGTGCTTTGACCACAACTGTTTCTTACTGCCATGACTTCTGTGGCTCCTCGAGGAGAGCTGGCTTTATTGGGGTGTTGTGTGCTGTTGCTCAAAACTGTGAGGAAACTGAAAAAGGAGAGACCCACACAAAAGCATTGCACAGAAAATACGACCACTAACTGGTGGAATGTGATGTTCGCTTCTTGATGGTTTGTTGGGTTTTATTTCTGGTGTCTGTGAGATGTGAAGATGCATCTGGAAGAGACTTAAAGGCTTCAGTACCCTCGCCCCCTCCCCCAGCAGCCAAAGAAGAACAAAACAGCAGGTTACCTAAAGCAGCACAGTCAAAATGCACGTGTCTCTCAGTCATACAACGAGCGTTTACACGGCAGGGTTTTTACTGGACATCGGATTCAAGAGCTCCTTTCAAACCACAGGCATTTTGTCACTCAGCGATTTATTTCTCCTTCAACAATCACTACTCCACACAAGGGAAAGGAGGCAGATTCATATTCTCTACGCAAGCAGATCAAGCACACTGCCATCATTTATTACTTGCCAACTGAACAGATCTGCTTCAGACACGCTTCTCTCTGTGAAGTCTGCAAAAAAGAAGAGCTGGGACAATGTGAGCCCCTCCCGCCACCCCCAAGGTGATCAAGTCAGAACAGCTGTTAAGTGTACGAGTGTCAGTCAACTCACTGCAAAGGCCTTCACATGCGCACAGAGAATGTGGCAACAGGAGAGAGTCATCATCCTGAGCAGCTTCACAAATGGTGCGTTAGGGTCTAGGCATTATGAGATGAAGCCTCTGAAACAAGACACTGAAACAGTTGCCCCCATATCACCCCCCTCAGCCCAGCCCTGCATGTTGTTAACTGGAAAGAGATGACAGCGCTAGCACTACAGGAGATGGATGGCAAGCATATCAAAGGGGCATGCAAGTTTCTACATAGGCAATGCTAGGCAAGACCAACAAGTGTTAATCTTTGGTTTAAAGTACACAGACGTACACACTTGTACTAATTCTGTCCTCCTCCTGTGTCTGGATTTTTGCCTGGTAAAATTGCCAAGGCTCAAGTTCTGGGAAGAACACAGCTTCTTCAGCTGCAAGATGTGAACTTAGGCATTTACTTACCCCAAACCGCTAAGTGTTTTCCCCCACTGGTCTACTTTTAAGCATTTTAGAACTCCTCCCTTGGTCAGATCACATTCCTTAGTTACAAGACCTCTGTATGCCAAGTGCCTGGATCTACCATCTGCCTCAGTGGAATGGGGAAAGGAGGAAAAACAGGCTGCAAAGATTTCCTGCCTGATTTAGAGAACCAGTCTTCCGTTCAATTTCTGTGCTTGTCCAATAAAGACGGGGGTGTTCACGGAGAAAGAGTCTGAAAGAACAACAAGAATGCCCCCCTACCCCCACCAAACAACCCGAGAGCGATTCACAAACAACATCAACATCAACAGCAGCATGGTTTATTTAAGAACAAAGACGACAACTTCCTATTCTTGGAGTATTTTGGTCATTTTATTGCAAGTGTATTAATGTGCCACCTCTAGGAGGTCTTGCACAAGTGCTTTGAATGCTACCATTACTTTGCTCTCTGCTGCATGCTTCTGTGATTGGACTGGCATTGAATACACCCTCTAAAGGTCACGGATGCGCCACCTATAGTGGTCTGCTCCTATCAAGTGGGCAAGGCGAGGCCCAGACACCCAGGAAATAACAGAAAGCATGATCATCAGATTAGTAGAGCTGTAGCTCCCCCTTTGAGGGCAACTGGGGGCCATAGGCAACCCAGCAAGAAGCGTGGTTAGCAAGCAGCCAGTAGGGCTGATCCAAATGACTCCGGCACCTACCACAACTTGGAAAGATGAAGCCACCCACCTTTCTGACATGCAATTCTGGCAGAATAGGTAAAACTTATCTGTAACAGATGCCTGCTCGCTTATACAGCTCCCTGATGGAAAGAAGCACATTTCCTCTCCTTAGGAGTGCTGAGCACCTGTCTGAGGTAAAGAAGGACAACAGCACAAGGCGCCTCCTCTCCTCTCCAACACACGTTTGATCCAACACTAGCGTGGCTTTGCATTATTCTCTCTTCGTTTCCATTTAGATATATTTCAACATCGTATTATTCTCTCTTCCAATTCCATTAAGATTTAGCAATATTGCGTATCAAATAATGGGCATCACACTTTGGTAGAAAGCTTATTTGCCGCTCCCCTGAAGATTCTCTTTCAATTTTGCTCCCACACTGAAGAAATGGGATCTCTCTCACTGCTTAATGCCAACTCCTCCTCCTCCTCATTGCATTGATTTTGGGAATTTCACAGAATATCATCATGGCATTTCACACTCAATCCACACACTTCAAATCTGCCTGCTTCATTGCTTATGACCTTGTGGGTTTTCCCCCCTTGGTTGGCACTGGACTTTCACTTGTTTAACATCTGGGACTTTTTCCATCAATCAAAGGAGTAATAGCATAGGATGGTTCTGCCTTTACTTATCCTCCACCAAGAAGCTGCTCCCTCTGCTTATGAGGCCTTGTATTTCTCAGGCTCCTTGAGGCTAGTATTCTGAAGACGGATCTGAAAAAGGGCTAGACAAGAAATGTTTCCCTACCAAGCCCCCCCACTGCCCGTAGAAGACAAAGACACATATCGAACTATGAGCATTAGACAATCTTTTTTCCGTTTTAATGGTATGACTTAATCATTAATCTGCTTACATGAGCTGTTTAAGTCTTGTCATTGTTAACGTTGAATTGTTTTCAGTATGTTACAGAATTCATTACGCAAGAATGTTCATCAATGCAAATAATTCCTAGACTTGGAACTCATACACAAGACAAAGCAATCAAAAGCAGAATCTTACTTGGAAAAATTATACAAGCTACCATCAGAAGGAATCCCACACCAGGATCATTAAGCTCCTCCTTTCTCCCTGAAGCCTCTACAGTGGCATTAAGACATATTAAGCACCTGCAAAAAATGCCAAAAGAAAACCACAAACCACTAAAGGCATGAAGAGTTCAACCCCACCCCTGCCAACTCTTAGCTAAGCAGGTCTCCCCCGCAAAGACCCTCCATATCTGCAAGTTGTTTTCTTCTCCTGCCCTTTAGAGGGAATGCAAGAGAAGCAGCTCTGTTCATTTTGGACCCAAGGGATTCACAGAGACCTTTCCATGAGTATTGGCCGTTACTTGGAAGAAAAGTCTTTTCTGAATATTTCAAGAAGTACTTGCCAGTCTAGAAGCTTAATAATATTTTTTTTCCAGGCCTAACGTTACGATTATCCTGGGAAAAGAATCCGAGAACAAGTTATCATCCCCCATGCCCTCCCTAAAACCCGCCCCGCCCCCGTCCAACCAGACAGCCCCTTCCACATTACACACTGACGCTGGAGAATTCTCTGCTTTTTAGCCCCCTAAGGAAAACTTAGCTTTCAAGTTCCCAGCTCTTCCGAAAGGAGTGGCTGAACGACCAGGGCTCCAGCACAAACGCCAACTTTAAGCACTGTCCTTTCTTCCTAGGCAAAGAGAGCTCCAGCCTCTGGGGTGGTGACCTTGCCACAATACTGCAGGACTACAGTTCTAAACCAAGCCACCTGGGGACGCTACAGTACCTGCAAAGAGGCTAGAATGAAGCGGGTGTTTATCCCTCTCCCCAGTGCATTCCCCACTCCCCCCATCAAGGCTAGCATGATTGATTGTCAAGAAGGTTGTATACTTAGCACTTTCCAAAGAGAAAACATGCAATTTGACCCCGGCAGGATCCTCGACTGGACATTGCTCTAAGCAAAAGCTCCTCTCCAGTGGCTGCTGCTCCTTCCCAGGTGCCAAGAGGTGGCCACCTCTTTTTCTAAGCGCTGCCATCAGCAGGATGTTCCTCAAAAAGGCTCCTGTTTTCCCCCCACACTGGAATCATTCTCAACAGGCTTCCTTCCTTTTTTTGCTTTAATTATCAAGACTGGAACATTGGGAATCCTCTAGATCTACATTCACAAACACACCTGAAGGGACAAAAGCTAAACAAGATTTGGGTGCCTACCCTCCTCCCTCGACGGGAGGCCCGCAACAGGAGTCCAACAGGCAGGTTTCTCTCACCCCTTTTTCTGTGGGTGCTTTTGCTGCTGCTACCTGCAGTGTTCTGTCTGTCCACCAGGTTCTCGACTCGCTCATTCTGGGGAGGGTTGCAGATGCTAGCTAACCATTCTCGGGGCTGGATGGAAAAAACGCTAACCTCAGGAACCGGTGGGACGGAAACGAAGCACGTGCAGACTGCCTGTTAGCTTCTCAGCAACAGCTTCTCGGCAACAGACAACGGGCGCAATTATGCCTGCAAAGAGAGAAACCTACAACACCAACACCCCTGCTCCCCGCACCCCACAAAACAGCCCTTGACAAGGAAAACTAAGATTACAGAGCCTTCCCATTAGGTTACCAACTACCGAGAAGTTCACCGTCTTCACCGCATATTTGCTCCTTCATTCTTGATCTAAAGCTAAGTAAGGCTCTTCCCTCAGGAGTTTTCTTGCTTTTTTCCTCAATGCTTTTGGTATCTTTTCTAGCTTCACCAATTTGCACTGGCTGCTGAAACGACTCTTCCTAACTTCAGAATTAGGTGCCAGATGCCAACCCATTTTAAGGCTGGTGTATCAGATGCTTATTTTAGTCCTTGACACCTTATATTTTAAGGATATCCTTCCCACTGCATCCCTTTGAAAAAGAACATCTTTCACAAAGTCCTTGAGGAGAAGCCGCCACAAAATGGCTGCAAACAATTACAAATCTCTGTCCTTTTCATCTCCTCCTTCCTCTTTGCTATCCTTTTCAGACACAGTTCTTACAGATTTTGCTCCTTTTCCTTCCCTCCCTTTTCTCTCTTCCTGGATCCTCTTCTAAGTTGCCTTCTACCCTTCTATCTTCTATGGCTCCTTCCTCTCTTCCAAGTCTTCCCAGTCTTGGTTTTTCTACCTTCAGCAACAAAAGCCTAACCCTTTCTTCAGATGGAAAGGCCTCTCTAGTTGCCTTTTAAAACAAAAGCCTGCCATCTTCTCTTCATTTTGCACTCTGCTTGAAGCAGACTTCAGAGCCATCTACTTTTACATTCAAAACTAGTCCTCAATTAGCAATTAGTTTGAAATGTAAATATAGCTCCCCCCTCTATCTTCTTTTATTTCTATCTTCAAATATTTTCTTTTTCTTGATTTTCTTTAAAATCTTCATCTTTATATTTTTCTTAGTTTTCAGTTAAGTTTTGTTTACCTGCCTTTTCTTTTGGGACTTTTAAAAGCCCATAATCTGCCAACAATTAACCGTTTCCCCTGTTTTTTTAAAGGTTTAGTTCTTCTTCTGACTTCTGTTTGCTTTCCATTTTCTCTTTAATCAAAATTATTTCCTGTCCTAATGCGTTTTAGTTTGCAGTTTTGTTTATCTGTTTTCTTTGGAGACTTTTGAAAAGCCCATAATCTTTAAAACAATTATCTGTTCCTACCTCTTTTATTAATATTCAGTTGCTTGTTTCTTTTTTTTATTTAAAACAACTGCCTCTCCTGATACTGCTTAAGAATACCTAAATATCTTTTCCTGTTTATAAACTACTTAAACTGCGCTAATCCTATCCCATCATCTCTCCTTGACGCTCCCGGCAACTGTCCTAGACCGCCGGCGGAGGCCAGTAATTATACCTAGGGACAGCCTCACTCACTCAAGTGCGCCTGCTCCTTCCGCCACCTAGTGGTCACAATAGCACAAAATATAGTTCCTCAACCAATGTGGGTGTGTTTTGTTTTCAACGCGACTTTTCTGCAAGGTTTGGGTGGGGAAGTGAGCGATTTCTTCCAAAATTCCTGAGAATCAAGGGCACTTCTTGGTTACCGTGTTGTTAAAGTGACGACCCCCACCCCCACCCGCAAAGCACACACAGGGGAAGCCTAGGGGGTGTTTGCTCAAAAGTTACTATACAGTACTGCATATTCTGTGAGCCTTCCACCCAAGGTAAGTGTGAAGGGTAGGTAATATATTTACATGAACAACAACTTTCTCCTCCATTAATTTGTTCAGTCTTTTAAAGCTGTCCCAAGTTTCTGACCATCACTGCTTCCTGTGGCAGCGAGTTCCATAGTTTAACCATGCACTGCGAGCACAAGGACTTTCTTTTCTTTGTCCTGGTGCTTTGTAGGCAGCTGGGTGGAGCTCAAAGCATTCCGAAAAGGAGGCGGCTAAAATTCACCAGCAGCAGGATGTTGGGTGGTGATGTGGAGCTGGGGGATTCTGCTGCATTCGGCCACCGGCCTCCAGGGCTGAAATGACGTGGCAGCAGGCGGCCTGGAGCTGGTAAGGGCAGTGCCTTTTCATCCTGCCTAAGGCCAACCCTCTTCCAAGTCACACCTTCCAAGTCACATCCTGTTTTGCTGCAATTGATCTACCGTATTTGGGGAAAGGTAAAAACATCCCGGAAGGCAGAGGCAGAAATTCTGTTGTGTCTTTATGGCCTCCTGGTGGCCAATGAGAGAACTGCAGAAAAGGCTCAGCTCCAGAATTAAGCCTGCTACGCACATTTCTGTTTACACTGACTGCACCAAGCACAATTCCCACTGCTGGTTTGAGAAGTGGTGTATATGCCCGACGCATATAAGGGACATGGGTGTCGCTGTGGGTTAAACCACAGAGCCTAGGGCTTGCCGATCAGAAGGTCAGCGGTTCGAATCCCCATGACAGGGTGAGCTCCTGTTGCTTGGTCCCTGCTCCTGCCAACCTAGCAGTTCAAAAGCATGTCAAAAGTGCAAGTAGATAAACAGGTACCACTCCGGCGGGAAGGTAAATGGCGTTTCCGTGTGCTGCCCTGGTTCGCCAGAAGCGGCTTAGTCATGTTGGCCACATGACCCAGAAGCTGTACGCCGGCTCCCTCGGCCAGTAAAGCGAGATGAGCACCGCAACCACAGAGTTGGCCACGACTGGACCTAATGGTCAAGGGTGCCTTTAGCTTTACGCACATTTCTGTTTACACTGACTGCACCAAGCACAATACCCACTGCTGGTTTGAGAAGTGTATATGCCCGACGTTAGCCACAATCCACATCTATCCTGTATTTATCATGTAGTTTTAAATTAAACATTGCATTTCAATGTGTTCCCCCACAAACTAGCTTCAATCCAAATTGAAAAAGGACCTAGCTGTGATTTACCTGCCATTCCAGCATGGCAGGAGGGGTTGGGCTGGATAACTCTAGATACATAGCTCCTTCCATCGCTGCAGTTCTGGGATTCTATGCATTTTAAGCTGGCCAGGTGTATGCAGCCTTAATGACCTGTTGACCTATCATGATGTCACAGCTTTACTTGAGAATATTACTGTATAGTAATTCAAATGCCATACAATAAATGCAAACATATAAAACTTTCCAGTTTAAAACATAACAAAACAGTAATGCTTATAACATGATTGGGGGGAAAGGAATTAAAGAATTCCTTATAAAGTAGATTCAGGACAAGCACAATAATGCATTTTGTTGGTATCCTATAGTGTGACAAACTGCATTAATGGAAATTTTTCATTCTATGGTATTTTGCATGGTTTTATTGTATACAAGAATAATGAAGTGCCTTCAGCTTAAAGTATGGTCTGGCTTGTTTATAAATTTGTATTATCATTTTATTTTATTTTTTTGACCCATCACTGTCCGATTCCTGTAATAAGGAAAATAGAGAAACCATTAATAACAAAATAGCTGAAATAAGCAGCAGATGCTGGACTAGATGAGGCTCTTTCTATGTTCTACCTTTTGCATTGGGCTGCTCACATCTCCTCAAAGCAAGAAAGAGACTTGGGAGGTCTTGAACTTCTTGCTTTCTTCCCCCTCCAGCAGCTGATATTCTGGCTAATAATAATAATTTATTATTTATACCCCGCCCATATCCTTAGACAAAGTGAGAGGGCAGCAGCAGCTCCTACACCCCCCTTATCCTGACCTCCTCCACTTCTTTAGCTATCTGCTGCTGTTGGAAGGGCAGAGTTGTGGGTGCCACGCGACCTGCACCCCCATAACTAACCTGTGGCCCTGAGGTGCATAGAGGACACTCCCCCTTGGGCAACACTGAAGTCATTTTCAACTACCAACCCAGTTGTTTTGTGGATATGGAAAACTGGAGGGCATCTTGTCCACCCTGGGCAGCAAAATGTCTGTATTTTGGGGTTTGTTGCCCCTGAAGCTGGAGGCTCCTTACTGCATCTGAGGGGTAGGGAGAAGTCAGGGGTCTGGGAGCCCCTTCTCTTTCTTTCTCCACCTGCAGGGGAAACATCTGAGCGGAGAGTCATAGGAAGCGCAACGTGTTGGATACATGAAGCCATCACTCCGGGTGACGCTGCTTCTGAGCATGTGTGGAGCGCGCTTCCAAGGTTGGAGTGGGTGGACGGGCAGCAGTCAGTGTTTGAAACAGGGATTTGGAGTTGATAGGAAATGCCCCCTCCCCAATCGAGCGGATTCTCTCCCCCACAAAAAAAATTATATCCCAACGAATGGGGTACTGTATATGGGTGGTAATTTCCAATGAATTCAATGGGAGGTTGCAGTGGGTGGACTAGATGACTCTTGGAGTCCCTTCCGACTCTAAAGTTCTATGCTTCCAGGGCCCTCGGGTGTTGGCGCGTCTCGTGTGAATGCAGCGCGTTCCCCTTTCCCGCCGCAGTACGGGCCGCCGCTTTTTGGCCAGCGGTGCGCCTCCCTCTCCCCATCCTTGCACGTGTGAGTGCAGCGCCGCGAGAAGCCCTCGCGTCTCGGAGCCCCTCTCCTCCGCCGCCGGCGCTCTGTGCATGCTCGGGCGCGCCCTCTCTCCAAGCACTTCCGGGGCTGCGAAGAGGATCCGGGGCTAAGCCAGCCTCCCGGCCGGCCGAGGAAAACAGCGCCTGCCTAGCTGGCGGGGCTGGTGACGTCCGCGGAGCCGCCTCCGCTGCTGCTGCCGCCGCCGCCCACCGGGGTCCCCGTCCCCGACCTCCAGCCGGGGAGCCGCCATGTGGTTCTTCTCCCGGGACCCGATCCGGGACTTCCCCTTCGAGGTCGTCTCGCCTCCGGAGGCGCCGCCACTGCCCTTGCCGGGGGGATCCTGGCTGCTGCACCGCGGCAGGAGGAAGGTCTGCCCGCTCGCCTTTCTCTGTGCGCACGCGCGGGGAGGAGGGGGCGCAGGCTGAAGTCCAACCGGGAGAGAGAGAGAGATGGGAAAGGGTTTTCTCCCCTCCCCACTTCATTGGAGTTGCCGACCCCATTGCCCCGGGCAGAGCCTGATCTGGATTGAGGGTGCGGGTGGCAAGTCTTCCCCAGTTCTCCAGTGCATGCAGGGTGGGAGATGCAATGTTGGGGTGCCCTTAAAAAGACGGGAGGCCGCATCTGTGCTGCTGAAATGGAGGAGGGAGCTGGGAGAAGCACCCTTCTCCCACTTTTTGTGAGCGGGAAAAGTGATCTCTTCAGCCCCACGCGGAGGAATTTCACTTAGTAACTCCAAGCCAGTCTCTGTTCAGCTCAACCTACCTCACAGGGTTGTTGTCAAGCTAAGATATAGCAGCACCCTAAGGACGCGGGTGGCGCTGTGAGTTAAACCACAGAGCCTAAGACTTGCCGATCGAATCCCCATGACGGGGTGAGCTCCTGTTGCTCGGTCCCAGTTCCTCCCAACCTAGCAGTTCGAAAGCATGTCAAAGTGCAAGTAGATAAATAGGTACCACTCCGGCGGGAAGGTAAACTGTGTTTCCGTGCACTGCTGTGGTTCGCCAGAAGCGGCTTAGTCATGCTGGCCATGTGACCCGGAAGCTGTACGCCGGCTCCCTTGGCCAATAAAGCGAGATGAGCGCCGCAACCCCAGAGTCGGTCACGACTGGACCTAATGGTCAGGGGTCCCTTTACCTTTAAGGTGCTATGGCACGCAGAAGGGTCAGAGGTTCAGCCTCCAGTTAGGAATGTCAGGGAGCTGCTGATGGGGAAGACTGGGCTAGATGTTTTGACCCAGTCCTAGGCAGTCTGTGCCCTCCCCGCATTCAGGGAATTGTTCTCCTCCGCCAACTTGGGAGCTGCTCCACCCCAGAGGGAGCTGCTGTCACCATTGCTGGTCCGATCCTGCTGCCCCAGGTCCAGTCTTAGAGTGTGAGGTGTCTTAGAGTGTGAGGTGTCTGCCTCAGGCAGTTGTGAAATGGCTATTTAATTTGTGTTTTTTCTATTGAAGAATGCGGGGCAAGTTCCTGTATCACAATATTTACTGTATTTAGCTATGATTCCTGCATGGACCCATGGACCGTTTGGGTCTCTTCCAACTCTGAAATTCTACGGTTCTGCTCTCAGGAGGCCACTTTGGGGGCTTAGTGCCTTGGGTGCTTACAATCATAGGGTCAAGCTTTGGTACTTTTCACCCTGGCTTTGAAGCCTGGGAGGTGGTGGGAACCCCTGTTCCACTTCAAAAAGCAAAAGGTCTCCTTGCTCCTCAGCAGCTGCAAAGAGAGCTCAACGTCCTTTTCTTTCTTTCTTTCCGACAGGCCACGGGGGAACCAGTGTCTCTGTTTGTGTACGATGTGAAACCCGGCAACGAAGAACAGACTCAGATCGCCAAGGCGGCCTTCAAACACCTCAAAACCCTACGGCACCCCAATATCCTGTCCTACATTGACGGGTTAGAGGTAGTATATTGAGGGGAGTTGCTAAAGGGTTTTTTTTGTTTGTGGAGTGCAAGGCAGGCCTAAGACATTTTGGCACCTGAGGTGAGGCCCAAAACGGCATCCCGTCAGCCAGGGAAGGAGTGACTGATCAGGGAAGGTCTCCATCAGGAACAAGGGGGGAACGAACATCTGGGGAACAAGGCTGGGAGCAGACCAGCAGACCTCCTATTCTCCAAGAGGCTGCTGTCAAGGTTACGTGGGGTAGGCCTGCTGAGGAGGCGGCAGACCTGACCTCCAAGGTTTCAGGTCCTCCAGAACTCTTCATCGGGCTGGTTCGGGGTTTGGGAGCCTGTGAGAGCCTTGCAGATGACACTGGGCCCTGAATCCAAACCTTCCTAGCTTTCTTGCCGGGGCTGATGGGAGTCGTAGTCCATCAGTTTGTGGAGGAGGTGAGAAACTGAGGTTGGAGCTACAGAGTTTGCATTTAGCTGCCCTAGTTAAGATGGAATGTGGCCGAGGAGGTAGGAATGTGCTGTGGAGGTTTCGGGCAATAGAATAGAATAGAATAGAATAGAATAGAATAGAATAGAATAGAATAGAATCAAAGAAGATTGGATACAAAACCTCATGTGCTATGCAGAAATGGCAAAACTTACTGGGGAAAATAAGACATCAAGAGAACAAACTTTTTATTTATTTATAAAAGAATGGAAACGGTTTATAGAATATGTACTAATACATTGTAAACAGATAAGGACGTTGGCAGGATTATTGTAACAGCCTGCAGTTTCATTAGAGTAAATAGTTAGATGGATAAAAGAATAAGTTAAGTTAATTTAGAATAGGCAGGAAATGATAAATAGAAATGTAAGGAACCACAGAAAGAGAAGTAAGTAAGTTTTGAAATGTTAAAATGACTGTAAAACTCTTGAAATGTTTTTAACTGAAAATCACAAATAAAATAAAAATTGTAACATAACAATAACAGCAGCAACAATAATTTTATTATTTATAGCCTGCTCATCTTACCCAGATCTGTCTGCATCTTTATGCAAAACACACAGAGGCTTCTTTGTAGGTATAAAAAGCAGAAATAAAGGAAGCCCAGGCTGTTTGTAGATTTCTTTTAAAAGCTGGAGAAAGAATTAGGAGATGCCCTATGGGGGGAAAACACATATTGACTCCAGCCACTGGGTTTCTTTCCCTCTTAGATGGTGGAACCTCAGAAGGTGGTGGACTCTCCTTCATTGGAGGTTGGGTGGCCACCTTGCCTGGGATTCTTTAGCTGGGATTCCTGCGTTTCAGAGCATTGGACTAGATGAACCTTGGGGGTTCCCTTCCAACTCTACAGTGCTGTGATTCTGTGACTCAGTTCTGGCAAAAGAAAGTGAGGGTCCTAGTGAGGAGCGTGAAAGGGAGGGGGCTGTGGTTCAGTGGTCCTGTGAGAAGCTGCTGCTTGTGGATTGTATTGAGCTGGAGCAACCAGAGTCGGATGTGCAATGAGGCAGCTTTCTGGGTTCTTAAGGTAGACGTTACTCCTAACATGGTGATGTGTCTTTGTTTTGGCAGACGGAAAAATGCTTGCATGTGGTGACGGAGCCAGTGATGCCGCTTCCGGTCTACCTGGAGTCCAGAGGCGAAGGGCGAGAGCTGAGCGAGCTGGAGATCTCGTGGGGCCTCCATCAGATTGTGGTGAGATGTGTGGGGTGTCTTGGGAGAGGACTGCTTGCTGCCCCTGGGCCCAGGACCCTGCATACGGGGAAAACACCTGCTGCTTTGAGTGGGGCAGGGCTGTGGCCCTCCCCATGTTGCTGGACTACAACTCCCATGCCCCTTACCATCACCCATGCAGACTGGGGTTGATGGGAGGGGTAGTCCAAAAACACCTGGAATTCACTTCCTCCAGAAGCTGTGATGGCCACTCTAGGTCATGTGGGCATCCCATGAAACTGGATGTTGGAGGATTTGGGATGGATAAGAGAAAGTCCTTCTTCCCACAGCAATATGGAACTCACTTCCACAGGAGGCAGGAATGGCCACCGGCTTGAGTGGCTTGAAAAGGAAGATTGGACAAAATCATGGAGGGGATGACTATCAATGGCTGCCAGCCATGATGGCTGTGTCCTCCACGATCAGAGGCAGCAACGCTTCTAAATACCAATTGCGGAAAATCGCAGGAGGGGAGAGAGCTCTTGTGGTCGAATCCTGCTTGCAGGTTCTCCACAGGCACTCTGAGAACAGGATGCTGGCCTCTTGGCCTGATGCGTCAGGCTCTCCTTACGTTCTCATGGAGGCCACCGGATTGGTGAAGGCTGATGCTTTTGAAAAGTATAATAAAACAAACGAGGCTTTGTGGGAGAGTTGATGGGGAGCAGGGTGGAGATCTCTGTCCTGCTAACCACCTGCTTCCTTCTTGGGGCCGATGGCCTTCCTAGAAAGCCCTCAGCTTCTTGGTCAACGACTGCCACCTCATCCACAACCACGTCTGCCCGGCGGCCATCTTTGTGGACCGTGCTGGCGAGTGGAAGCTGGGCGGTTTGGACTACATGTGCTCAGCTCAGGGGGATGCTGCCGTGCCGAGGAAAGGGGTCCCCGAGCTGGAGAAGTACGACCCTCCTGAGTTAGCAGACAGCAGCAAGAGCGTTGGAGAAAAATGGTGAGCTTGCTTGGCTTCTCTCCCCACACTTTCTTTTAAAAAGCAGCCAACCCCCTTCTAGTTTGGTCCAGCCTCTAAAATGCAAGCAGTGAGGTTTCCGTTCACCTCTGCCGGTAAGGTGTGGTGCTTAGAAAGTTGGACTGGGGCGATCCAGGTTCGAATCCCACTGCTCAGCCCTGAATCTCGCCAGGTGACCTTGTAGCACTCGCTGTCTCTTGGCCGGATCTCCCTGGCAGGCTTGTTGTGAGAATAAAATGAGGGAAGAAAGGAAGTGCCTTGTTAAATTTGCTTGTTAAATTCATCAGTCCCCTCATGCCATGAGCCTCTGGGTGTCCCTGAGAAGCTTGAGCAGGATATGAATGAAATAAAAAAATGAAAACAAGGGATCCCTGTCTCTTAAGAAGACAGCTTTCAGTCAGGGTTGTGGCTCAGTCAAAACCTTAGCTGTGCAAACCTAAAGTTTTGGTATGTGCTTAAATTCCCTCCCGCAAAATATGGACTGCCTGTAAGCCCCTGGAGCCAAAACACCCTGCAAGTTTTGAGCAAGCAAATCAAGATGGAAGCTGAATAAAGAGGTCAACTGGAGGAGCCCTTGGTCTTTGATTATTTTATTGGATTTCTATTCCACATTATTCTCCAAGGAGCTCTGGGTGGCATATGTGGTTCTCCTGCCCCTCCTCTGTTCCCCACAACAACCCTGTGAGGTTGTGACTGGCCCAAAGTCACACCCAGTGAGCTTCAGGACAAAGTGGGGGATTTGAACCCAGGTCTCTTCCAGGTCCTAGCCAGATACTCTAACCACTCTGGCTCTCAGGTTCCTCAGGACTCTCCTGAGCTTGCCATAGCATATCAAGGCAGCTGCCTCACTGGAATCAGGGCAAGTTAGGAATATTTGTTTCTCCTTAGACTGTCAATAAGTTATGGACATCAGTCAAGACTTTAAAAAAATACAGAATTTCTGTTTTCAGATGGCAAAGTGGGGTGGGCTACTTGGAAAGGGATTAGCAGTGGCCAAAATAAGGCAGAGGAGCATGGGCACTTGTGTACCTATTTGTCAGTCAGAGCTGCAGTTTTTTTTTGGGGGGGGGAGGCTTTAATCAAACACGCTCAACCACCCCTTTCTGTGTTGTGACAGGTCAGCCGACATGTGGCGCCTTGGCTGCCTCATCTGGGAGGTCTTCAATGGCCCCCTGCCTCGGCCATCTTCCCTCCGGTCTCTTGGCAAGGTGTGTGTACCTCTCTGTCCTGGAAAAAACAGCAGCCTTGTAGGTTAGCAGGGTGGAGTCACGTGCCACTGGACGGCTGCTGGAGCTGGTGGAACCTTCTCAGGCTCCTGAAGACCTTAGGCTTTAGAGGAGCAATGGGGGACCCGTGGCTCTCCCGATGTTGCTAGAAAAAAAACACCAATCATTAAAAAGCAATTAAGCATTGATAAAATTAAATCTATATCTATGTATCATCTATCTATCTATCTATCTATCTATCTATCTATCTATCTATCTAATCTATCTATCTAATCTATCTATCATCTATCATCTATAGCTATATCTATCTATCATCTATCTATCTATCTATCTATCTATCTATCTATCTATCTATCTATCTATCATCTCAGATAATTGCAATAAAAACATCACAATACCAGCCCTTTCCTTTAAAGTCAGCCAGCCTGTTAGGACAATAATTCTAACGGGGCAACAATTAGGGAGCCAGTCTGGCTTCTCTAGCAAGGGAGTTCCTAAGGCTGTGAGCGGCCACATTTGACAGGCCTTTAGCTTCCTAACTGGCTGTAGGACCATAGTGGGAAGGTTGCAAGGGGGGTGCAGAAGGCCTGGACTGCCCCTCTCTCTCCCAGCTCCTGCTTCTCTTGTCTTTCACGGATGTCATGACTCTTCTCCCTTGCTGCCTCTCCCCCCTTGTCTTCCAGATCCCCAAGTCTTTGGTCCCCCATTATTGCGAGCTGGTGGGTGCCAACCCCAAGCTGCGGCCCAACCCGGCCAAGTTCCTGCAGAACTGCCAGGGGCCGGGAGGCTTCATGGACAACAGCTTTGTGGAGACCAACCTCTTCCTGGAGGAGATCCAGGTGAGTGGGAGGGCGAATCCTGGCTTTCTGCCCTGCAGGTGTCCTTTGATCTTCTGTTATGACTGAGCCACAGCTCAGTGGTGGAGCGCAGTTAAAAACAGGAATCCGAGGACAGCAGCTTGCAAAGCCTTGACCTGCCCAAAACCCTGGGTAACTGTTGCCAGTCAGCGCTGCCAAAAGAGCTGAGCTGGCCTCCTGTTTCCAGAGGGGGAGCAACAGCCCCATTAGTCTCATTCAAACAAGGGGACGCCCAGGCCTCAGCCAGGTCGTGGCTGTGAGCTGGTGACTTCTTTTATCCTCTCCCCAGATTAAGGAGCCCGCGGAACGGCAGAAGTTCTTCCAGGAGCTCAGCGCGAACCTGGACTCCTTCCCTGAGGATTTCTGCCGCCACAAGGTCCTCCCGCAACTGCTGACGGCGTTTGAGTTTGGCAGCGCTGGGGCTGTCATCCTCATTCCACTCTTCAAGGTGAGCGGCCCCCTGGACCGGGGACAGGCGCACTCTGTGTGAGCCCAGAGGAAGCGTCCCCTTTGCCCCACCTGGGTGCTCTGTCTTAACACAGACTCCCTCAGTGAAACAGGGAATAGCTGTAGCATCTGAGGAGGGAAGGAAGGGAGAAGGGAGTTTGGCTCAGTAGCAGAGCACCTGCTAGGCCTCTGCTCACCTGAGTTTCAGACTACAACTCCCATCACTCCCAGTTTAATGTTGTAGCAGGTAATTATAACAAATATGAATTATAACACTCATAATAATAACAGGGCTATAAATTGCATTTTCATAATTAACAGCCACATCAGGTCTGCCTTTTAAGCACCGGGGGTGCTAATTGCTGTAACACAAACCCACAAGTAAGTCCCATTGAGTTTGGTGGGGCTTATTCTGGAATGAGTATGGAATTGCAGCCTTAGCTGACTGATCATAGAATCCTAGATTTATGGGGTTGGAAGGGGCCACCAAAGGGCATCTAGTCCAACCCCAACTGATCTACCAGTTAGAACTGAGGCACAGAACAATACATGTTTGTTTTAGGTGTCCATGTTACCTAATAGTATATGGAATTTTGTGTGTGTTTTTTTGTTTTGTCACTGCAGGTGGGGAAATTCTTGAACACCCAGGAATACCAGCAAAAAATCATTCCCGTCATTGTGAAGATGTTCTCCTCTCCAGACCGGGCAATGAGGATCCGGCTGTTGCAACAGGTACAAGGGGGTGGGGGGTGCACAACAGACTGCCATGTGGGTGGGGGTGGGGGGAGGTGTTGCACCCAGCTTAGGAGGGGTGTTAATCCCATTAGAAAAAAGCATATGAGCTTGTCATCACCCAGACTCCTGAGCTCAGAGCGTAACGATGCACTCCTAGCCAGGTCTACCTGAATGAAAGTCCTGCTGAGTTCAGTGGGATGTTTTCCCAGGTAAGTGTGTATAACAGTGGTTCCCAGTTAGGGGTCTGGGGACCCCTGAGGGTCCTCAGAACTCACTCAGGGGCTTTGCAGCCCCATCCCTCGCCTCCCCCCAACTAATATTTTGTCATTTTTGCATGGTAATATATTTTATGGTCTGTTGCTTTTTAGTATAAATAAATCCTTTGCTTATTAGGGGCTACCACACATTTTGTTCAAAATACTGCTTTGCAGAGGTAACTACCACAGAGTTATCAAAAATTTCAAAAGTAGGGAGTCCATGGCTTGGCTTTTGAAAAATAATGGGTCCTCAGTAATTAGCTAATTGGGAGCTCCTGGTGTATACACTAGGATCACAGGCTAAGACAGCATTCAGCATCCTGGCATCCTCCAGATGTGGTTGGACTACAACTCCCATCATCCTCAGCCAGCACGCTGATGGGAGTTGTAGTCCAGCAACATCTGAAGGGGGGCTAGGATAGCGCAGGATGGCTGAATCACGGAGCAGAGTGTTGGATTAAACCAGTCTTCCTCAATCTCCCACCACAATGTTGGCCGATGCATTATATAATATTTATTTAGGGCATTTTTATACCCTGTTCTTCAGCCAAAAAGGCTCCTACAGTGACTCACAATCGAAACAAGACAGTGTCTACCCACAGGCTTACAATCTTTAAAAACTACAACATGGAGACACACAAGGAAAAAGGGACAGGGAGGGCAGAGGAAAATCAGAATCAAAACTCAGGCACCAATTTCTGAATGGTTGTTCCCATAATGACCAGTTGGCCCATTTCAGGGACAGGAGATGGTTCCCAGCAAAGCTGATGAAGTGAGCCTTCTTCCCACCTCTCCCACTGAGGCCGTCTGGTGGAATGGCTTCCTCCGGTGACAGGAGAGGGGAGAAGAAGCCTAATGGAACCGGCCAGTCACAGCGGAGCCGATGGAGGGAGCTCTGCTTCCCAGCTCTCAGTATGATAAAATGCCCCATGTTAGCCAGAAACATCATAACCAGACACTGGAGAGACCTGTCAGGAGTAAGCATGGACCAACGGTACCAAATAGTATGGGAAGCAGCCTTACTAGAAAAATTAACCAATAAACTGAAACTGACACAGGGACAAATAGGAGAAGACACCTTCACCCCAGTATGGCTCCCCTTTATCACATTCACAGCCCAGCAAGACAATGACAAAAATCCAACATACAAATCAATATGGCTAACCTGATCCAAATCACTCACACATGAAAACAAAGATCACCACAGCCAATCACAAACAAAAAACCACACCCTAGGCCAACCCCAACCTCTCTCACCACCAAAGGAACACAAGTGAATCACAGAGAACCTACACAAGCGACACTGACACAAACCCCCACATATATTAAGTAAAATAGAAACATCGCCACCCACCCCCACCCCCACTCACCTTTCCCCCCTCCATCTCATTCCCCCTTTTCTTCCTAATGTCTCAACAAATGAAACTGATCTGTAAAAAATGTTACTTGAATAAAAAGAGAGAGAGACATTGCACATATTTTTGTAAATCAAGAAAATCTTTAATAACCGCCCCCCCAAAATGCCCCATGTTAGGATTCCTTTCCCCCTTCCTTATGAGTTCCGAGTCCTGGATCTGAATCTTCAGCAGGGACGACCTGGGTTTGAAAGCATGTGAGGAAGGGCGTTGTGGGTGGTGGTCTGGGTCCTGAGAAGCAGGCCTCTTTCACCCAGCAAGTCCTTTGCTGACTGTGCTTCCCCCCACTCTCTCCGCATGTGCCCCTCTAATCTGCCAGATGGAGCACTTCATCCAGTACCTGAACGAGCCCACGGTCAACACCCAGATCTTCCCCCACGTGGTGCACGGCTTCCTAGACACCAACCCGGCCATCCGTGAGCAGACGGTGAAGGTGAGGGGCCATGGGATGTTGAGAGCCAGGATGCAAGAGGTTCTTTAGTTTAACTTGCTTCCACAGGAGGCAATGATGGCCCCCAACATAAAGGGACCCCTGACCATTAGGTCCAGTCGTGACCGACGCTGGGGTTGCGGCGCTCATCTCGCTTTATTGGCCGAGGGAGCCGGCGAACAGCTTTCGGGTCATGTGGCCAGCATGATTAAGCCGCTTCTGGTGAACCAAAGCAGTGAACGGAAACGCCGTTTACCTTCCCGCTGGAGCGGTACCTATTTATCTACTTGTACTTGGATGTGCTTTCGAACTGCTAGGTTGGCAGGAGCAGGGACTGAGCAACGGGACCTTCTGATCTGCAAGTCCTAGGACCTGTGGTTTAACCCACAGCGCCACCCGCGTCCCCTAGGCCCCCAACACAGAGGGCTTTAAAAGAGGATCAGATGTACCTCTCTTGGAAGAGAGGGCCATCGATGGCTACGAGCCAGGACACAGCTGACCCTTGACTTCTCCTTTTCCTCTCTCCCCGCTGGCAGTCTATGCTGCTGCTGGCTCCCAAGCTGAACGAGAACAACCTCAACGTGGAGCTCATGAAGCACTTTGCCCGCCTGCAGGCCCGGGACGAACAGGGCCCCATCCGTTGCAACACCACCGTGTGCCTCGGCAAGATCGGGCCCTACCTCAGCGCAAGCGTGAGTGGAGATGCCTCGTGGGTGTGGGAGGGCTTTCTGGAGCAGCGGGCGCGGGGAGAGATGCCTATTTCATTATTCGTTTATTGCATTTATATCCCACCTTTCCTCCCAAGGTGGCGCACTTGGTTCTCCACCATTTATCATATTTTTCGCTCTATAATACGCACTTTTTCCCTCCTAAAAAGCAAGGGGAAATGTGTGTGCGTCTTATGGAGCGAATTCTGGCTGCGCAGCTGTCCTAGAAGCCAGAACAGCAAGAGGGATTGTTGCTTTCGCTGTGCAGCAATCCCTCTTGCTGTTCTGGCTTCTGGGATAGCCACACGAAACCTCCTCAGGGCAGGGGGAGGAATGTTCCGCCTGCCCTGAAGAGGCTTTGCGCGGCTATCCTAGAAGCCAGAACAGCAAGAGGGATCACTGCACAGCGAAAGCAGTAATCCCTCTTGCTGTTCTGGCTTCTGGGATTCAGAATATTTTTTTTATTGTTTTCCTCCTCCAAAAACTAGGTGCATCTTATGTTCTGGTGCGTCTTATAGAGCGAAAAATACGGTAATCCCCCAAACCACAACCCTGTGAGGTAGGTTAGGCTGGGAGGCAGGGACTGGCCCAACGTCACCCAGTGAATTTCATGGCCAAGTGGGGATTTGAACCATGTTCTCCCAGGTCCCAGGTCTCCTTTAATCCCCCAAAACAATCACCCTGTGAGGTAGGTTAGGCTGAGAGGCAGTGACTGGCCCCAAAGGTCACCCAGTGAGCTTCATGGCCAAGTGGGGATTTGAACCCTGGTGTCTTCCAGGGGAGATGGAAGAAGATGGGCGGGTTGTGCTGTGTTGTGATTCCTGCGTTGCAGAGGGTTGGACTAGATGACCCCTGTGGTCCCTTCCGACTACAGTTCTGTGATTCTATGACCCTTTTATTTGCAGACGAGGCAGAGCGTCCTGATCTCAGCCTTCAGCCGGGCCACCAAGGACCCCTTTGCCCCCTCTCGCGCTGCTGGGGTCCTGGGCTTTGCAGCCACCCACAACTTCTACTCTATGAAAGACTGTGCCTTCAAAATCTTGCCCGTCCTCTGTACGCTGACAGTGGACCCAGAGAAAACCGTCCGGGACCAGGTGAGCTGTGGGACCAGGGAGGAGGGGTGCTGAGTGAAACCCCTTTTGGGGGAGGCACTGGGTATCCTTGTGCCTCCCTTTGAGGTCCACTGTCTTTTCTGTAGCCCTAAAAAACCACCCCACTTATTTTGCTTTCCCAGATGTCTCTGCCCACCACCACAATCTGCCACCAAACTATGACTTTCCATGCACAACTCTCCCCCCAGCACCTCCAGAATTTGTCCACCAGCGACTTTGCATTGCAGGAGGTTGGGCTAGATGGGAATTCTGTATGATTTTTGCTTGCCTGGTTCAAGACTCCTGCCTGCAATTCAGGGATATGTTTTATTTTATAGCGAAACAGATTTGCATATGCTTTATATTGTGCTTAATAATAATATTTTGTGCATTATGGTTAAAATGCTATTTTAATCTGACAGTAGAATTACTCAGTTGCTTATATTATGAATTTATGAATGGGCTTCATGGAGGAGAAGTCTGCCAGTAGCTACCAGCTATGAAGGCTTTTCTCTACTGCAAGAACAGGCTGCTTGGAGTAGGTAGCCCATTGGCCTGATCCTGCAAGCTTTCCTTATGGGGCTCAGGTCCTCTTGGCAGGTTTTCCATGGGCACCTGGTCGGCCACTGTGAGAAAAGGGGTGGATCTATACTCATGGTTCGTAACGTGAAGGAAGGGTGAAGGAATGATTTTCATAACGTGATGGACACATTCTGTTGTTCTTGTACAGTGGAACCTTGGTTCTCGAACTTAATCCGTTCCAGAAGTCCGTTCGACTCCCAAAACGGTTCGAAAACCAAGGTGTGGCTTCCAGTTGGCTGCAGGAGCTTCCTGCACTCAAGTGGAAGCCGCGTTGGATGTTCGGTTTCTGAAAAACGTTTGCAAACCGGAACACTTACTTCCGGGTTTGTGGCGTTTGGGAGCCGATTTGTTCATCAACTAAGCCGTTGGAGAACCAAGGTACCACTGTAATGTTAATAATACATTATTAAAATGGGGCACCAGAGGGCGCTGCAAAGCAACCAGGAACCAGCAATAGGGAAACTGCTTTGTAAAGGTAAGGAATGTTTTTAATTTGCCAGTATGCCCTGTGATGTTTTAGAACAATATATCTAATACCGTTCTTATAACGTTATAGCCTGGCCTCATCCGGCAGGCTCCAATGTCCTTATGCTGTTAGCATTTGCTGTGTGTTGCACAGTGCACTTCAGCCTGACGTCTTCACATCCAGATGAGTGTTTTACAGGTGACCCCTTTCTCTCTCTCAGGCCTTCAAGGCGATGCGGAGCTTCATCACCAAACTGGAAACCGTTTCCGAAGATCCATCTCAGCTCTCTGAGCTTGGTGAGCCGCCCTCCGTGATGGCGGGGTGGGTGGAATGGAGACAAGTGTGTGGGGAGGAGAAGGAGCAGCATTTGCCCCTCCCCTCACGTCGAAGCAGACAGCACTGAATTGACCATTCTGCGCCCTCCCTGCAGAGAAGGACGTCCAGGCTGCCTCGGCTGCCCCAGGGGCGAGTGCAGCTGCCAGCTGGGCTGGCTGGGCCGTGACGGGGGTCTCGTCTCTCACGTCGAAACTGATCCGGACCAATGCCGGGGGGGTGCCCGTGGCCGAGCAGGCGCCTGAGGGGGCCCCTGCCAGCACACCAGAGCCCCCCAAATCAGGTCAGTGGAGGCAGGGAAAGTTAATGGGGGTATCGGCAAAGAAGGTGTCTTGTCTCGGGGCAGCAGAGGCTGTGGGGTGTAGTGGTTAGAGTCTTGGACTAGGACTTGGGAGAGACCAGAGTTCAAATCTCCACTCACTGGGTGTGACCTCGGAAAAGTGGCTGCCTCTCAGCCTAGCCTACCTCATGGGGTTGTTGTTGAGGGAATTAAATGAGGACTGGGACTAGGGACAGACCAGGGATCAAATCCCCACCCAGACATCATGAAGCTCACTAGGTGACCTTAGCTCCTGTGAGCCCTACCTCACAGGGCTGTTGTGGATATTAAATGAGGAAGAGGGGAGAACCCTGTTCGCCACCTAGAGCCCTTTGGAGAAAAAGGTGGGGTAGAAATGCAAACTAACAAACAAGGCCCGTTCTGTGGGTCTTTATTTGCCACAGCAATTCTGCTAGCCCAGTGCCTTCTTCCGCTAGCCAGATACAGATGCTTGGCTACTTCTTTTTTTAAGGAGCAGGCCAACCCTCTATCCCAGAAGGGGCAGCCCCTGCGTCATCCAGCCATTGGGACCTGGAGGAGGATGCGACAGAGGAGGAGGAAAGTGCAGCAGACCGATGGGATGATGAGGATTGGGGCAGTCTGGAGGTAAGAGGGAGAGAAAGTGGAGGCAGGCGGGGGGCGGGGGGCACACACACCAGAGCGATGTGGGGCTTGCTCGCCTGTCCCCGTGCAGGGCTGTCAGGTGGTGGCATGGGCGAATATTCCTACCTGTCTCTGCAGAGCTCATTTGCCATGGCAACAGTGCTGCTGGGCTCTTCAGCCTTCCACGGGCTCCGGGGCTCAGTTGAGGGAGCCTCCCTTTTATTTTCTTCTCCAAAGAGGCAAGCCAGCCCAGCTGTGATTCCTGCATTGCAGGGGGTTGGACTAGATGACCCTTGGGGTCCCTTCCTACTCCACAATTCTATGATTCCATGACGGGAACCAACCTAGGCAGCCAAGAAGTCTGGAGGGAGGGTGGTACACCTGCAGTGGGGCCCTTTCTGCTTTCCACAGGTTGGAGGGAGCAGCTGGAGCCCAGCAGGCATGGCCTTTGGGCCATTGCATAGGAGGAGATATTTGGTGTGGGAAGAAGACAACCCTTGGGTGTGGTATACCCCACTCCCAAATCTCTGGGTTTGGGTGCTTTCTGGCTTCTAAGCTTGCCATGGAAACACCATTCCTGTCTCGGCGGTCATGTGGACTAGAAACCTCCCCGTTTTAAAGAAAAACTCCTATTCCATTTTAACAGCAGGGGTTTGTCCTTGTCGCCTTATTCCCAGACCACCTCCACCGCCGGGAAGGCAGAGACTGACTGGAGTGCCTCTGCCTGGGACCTGGAGCCTTCCTGGAGCCAAAAAAAGACACAGCGCCCCACTGCAGATGGGGGTTGGGGCGGCGCCTGCGAGGGGGACTTGGCCCCCGGCCTGGGCCAGAGGTCTACCACGGCCCCACCAGATGGGACCAAACTGGCCAGCGATTACAACTGGGAAAGCCTTGGCAGCGCAGACAAGCCAGACCCGTTTTCCTCTCTTGCGGAGAAGCCGGCAGCGGACAGGCAGGTGCGAGACCAGCTTCCTGTCTCAAGAGCTTGCTTTGACTAGTCCAGGCTCCAAGTCACAACTTTTGGGGAAGGGACTTCACTCAGGCACAGGGATAGTGCTTTGTGTGCAGAAGGAAATTGGGTTCCCTAGAGAGCTGCCCATCACCTCAAGGCCCTGGAGTGGGTTGCAACATTTAATCTATTTAGAAAAGTTCAAAACATGCATCGTGCATCGCCAGACTAGGTGACAGGCACCTCTGGACACCAGAGGCCTTTAAGCAGAGGTTGGGCAGCCGGCGGTCAAGGATTATTTAGCTGCAATTCCCACATTGCAGGGTGTGGGGCTAGAGGCCCTTGGGGTCCCTTCCAGTTTACAGCTCTATGATCTTCCTCTCTTCAGGGGAAGGGCTGGAGCTCAGGGCTAAGAGGACATGCAGCAGCACTCGGAAAACCTCTTGCCCAGTCCCCAATACCATCAGGTAGGGCCTGGGGAAAAGATTCCTGCCGGAGACCCTGGAGGGCCACTGCTGTCGATTGTTAAAGACACTGAGAGTTGTTACAGTACTCCCCTTAAAAGAGCTACAATTCCCAGAGTGGTTTAGTCACCAGCCCCTCTTCCCAGGGAACTCTGGGAATTGTAGTTCTGTGAGGTGCATAGCGGGCATCCTAACAACCTTCATCACCTTTAACAAACTGCAACTCCTAGAATTCAGAGCGGTAAGAGACTGCTTCAAAGGTATTGTGCAGATGGGGCTTTAGTCTGGCTGGTAACTGTCTAAATATCTTAACGGGTGGGGAAGGAGCTGCCCCTTCCAGGGTCTCTTTATCTCTATATTCCCCTTGACTCTTTCTCCTCTGTCTAGAGGAACATGGAGGCGCTGGGCGACTGGGACCTCCAAGACAACTGGGAGGCGCTGGAGTCAGAGCAAGGCAAGTCATCCCTTCCTGCCCCCCTTCCCTTGTAGCTTCCCTGGAGCTGATGGAGAGGCCAGCCTGTGACCCAGACTCAGGGGGGGCTCTCTTTGTGCTTTTTCAGGGCCCAGCAAGGCTGAACTAGCAAGGAAAAAGCGAGAGGAGAGGAAGCAGGAGATGGAGGCCCGGCGAGCAGAGCGGAAGGCGGCCAAGGGACCCATGAAGCTGGGGGCCAGGAAGCTGGACTGACACCCCCCTCCCTTTTACTTTTTTATTAGGGGGGTAGCAGGCTGCCGGTGGGGGAGGGCAGAAGAAGGGCTGTTTCTGGCATGTCTCCAAATCTCTTCCTTCCCCTAGGTTGTTTTTTTTCTGGGCAGGGGGAGAGGGAGAAGATGCAGAGCCTGGTGGGGTTTTTTTTGGGGGGGGGGAGTTTGCTACCTCCATCATCGCTTGCCAAGAAGCGTTTCCAGTTCACTGAGTCTTCCCCCTCCAGTGACGGAGACACCTTGAATTCCAAATGCCCTCACCTGGGGGCGGGGAGAAGTTACCCAGTGGGGGGGAGACAGTCTCTCTCTCTCTCTCTCTCTCTCCCTCTGTCTCCATAGAGTAGCTATTCTGTACAGCGGCTGGTGTTCCAGCACGGGATGTATGTTTGTATGTGTGTGAAATGTGATTCTTGCCTGTTTCATTGGTTTATGCAGAAGCCGACAAATAAATTAACTCTTTACCGATAATGTAAAAAAGCCTTCCATGCCAGCCAGCTTTGGAAGCTGTGCCGGCAGGCTGAGGCTGCACCTGCGGGACAGCAGAGGCCTGCCTGCGCCTGCTATTAGCCATGATGGCTGTACTGAATGTCGCAGTACTGTGGTACCTCGGGTTAAGAACTTAATTCGTTCTGGAGGACCGTTCTTAACCTGAAACTGTTCTTAACCTGAAGCACCACTTTAGCTAATCGGGCCTCCTCCTGCTGCTGCGCCACCAGAGCACAATTTCTGTTCTCATCCTGAAGCAAAGTTCTTAACCCGAGGTACTATTTCTGGGTTAGCAGAGTCTATAACCTGAAGCGTCTGTAACCCGAGGTACCACTGTGCTGCTTCTGAATACCTGTTGCTGGAAAAACAGGAGGGCTCTTTTGCTTAAATCCTTCTTGTGGGTTTCCCACAGGTATCTGGTGGGAAACAGGATGCTGGCTTGATCCAGCAGACTCTTATCATCCCTACTTTTGCAGCTTAAGGGTAGGGCTGGGGTGCCTGGGCTCCCCCAGAGATGGGGCATGCAACTCCCCTCTTCCCCAGCCAGCTCAGCCAGTCATCAGGGTTCATGGGAGTTGGAATCCAAACAATGGCTGGAGGGGACACAGGCAGAGTGTGCCTTTCTGCTCCCCAGGATACAGAAATAGTAAGGGATACACACACACATGCACACATCTGGTGCACCCATAAGGGGGATGATCCAAGGGGATGGAGCAACTCACCTGTGAAGAAAGGTTTGCAGCACTGGGGACTTTTGCGATAGAAGTTTATAAAATTATGTATGGCACAGATAAATATGTCCCTGCCCGTCTCGTAATGCTAGAAAATTGTGCCCATCCAGTGAAGCTGGAAGATTCAGGACAGATGAAAGAAAGTGGTCCTGCACACAGCGCATAGTTAAACTCTGGAACTGTGCCTCTCCACAGGAGGCAGGGATGGCAAACTTGGATGGCTGAAAAAAGAGGATTAGACAGGAGAGGACTTTTGATGGCTCCTAGCCTGTTCTGCCCTGCCTCCACAGTCAGAGGCAGCAATACTCCCACAGGAGGGGAGGGGGCTGTTGTGTTTGAATCCTGTTTCCCACCGGCATCTGGTTGGCCACGGTGAGAACAAGATGCTGGCCCAGATGGACTACTGGCCTCATCCAGCAAGCTCTTAAAAGGCTAAGCCAAGCCACAATACTTCTGCAAGTATTCGGCAAGCGTCAACAAGTGGGGAGCGGAGGAGAGACAGCACCCATTTTGCTGCTCCTCATGTTCTTCTGCCATTGCCCCCCTGCTAATCAGAGGAGAGCCCTGGTTTGACTTGAGAGTCCCTGCAGAGCTGGTTGTGCTGGAGCTGGCCTTGCTACCAACGAGCTGCAAGCAAGGAACATACCTTGGTTCCAGCTTACGGTTGGGAGTGAAACAAACCACCAGCTGAGGTTTGCATGTTGTGCTGAGCCGAACCATGGCTTTAATTTGATTAGCGCACCACAGCAGCTCCAGTGAAGGTGAAAAAGGCACCCCCCTCTGTGCTTGTTCATACACGCTTCATGCCAACCAGACTGATGGAGGAGCAATGTGGCATCAAACCTTTTATCCCCTCTCCCCCTTTATCCAGTGACTCCCCACCCCTGAGAAAACCTGCCAGCGGCACTGTCTTTTTAACTCTTTAATGCATTTTCTTTCTGGCTGAGATTTTGCCATTCCCTGAGAGGGTCCCTCTGCTCCCTGCCAGGGTGCACATCCGGCAGGTTGGCCCTCAAAGGGCACCCGTTTGTCTTGCCACCACCACCACCCTGCTGCTGGCACGATGGTCTCAGGCTTTACTTAGAATATGGCTGAAAGTAGCGTAGATTTTGTAAAAAGTAAACTTTAGGGACTCTTTTAAAAATGTTTCCATCAAGGCTGGAGGGAGGCGGTTCTGGTCCCGTTGCTGCTTTTGCAGTGGGGGGGGGGGGTTCAGGTGCATGTGGAGAAGAGAGAGCTGGTGGGGCAGTTGGGGGCAGGAGCAGAGGTGCTGAGGCAGCTGGGCGTGGCCGGCCGTGTTCCCTGAGATGTGGGGTGGGAGAAGTTCTTGCTGCATCCTCATGGAGGTTGGCTGACCCCCATTCCAGCCCCGGTCCACCTTCGAAGGTTGAAGTGCTGCGATCCAGGCCGCTTCACAAGGGCTGGCAGTCTCCCGCTGCCTCTGGGCATCTGCCAGGCGGTGCTTTGCCCTTCGAGTCCAGACAGGGAGGCACATTTTGGTGGCCAGAGTCAAGGGAGCCATAGCCGTCCAAGGCAGGTCTGCAGCCGGGCAGTGATGCCTCCCATCATGTGGAACTGGTGCTTCCTGGGCACGGAGGGAGGCTCTGCGTTTTATCCAAGATCTGCTAGAAGAGGAGAAGGCACGTGGGTGGGGTGTGGGTGTGAAACAGCGGAGTGCGAAAGCCCTGCGTTTATAGGGTGGGCATCCTATTAGCAAGGGCCTGTGTGGGTAGGGAGGGCCTTCACCCACTGCTGTCTGAACATTCGATTCCTGCACTGCAGCAGGGTGAACTAAATGAGCCTTTGTGTCCCTTCCAACAACAACAATTATTTATTTATTTATTTATTTATTTATTTATTTATTTATTTATTTATACCCCGCCCATCTGGATGAGTTTCCCCAGCCACTCCAGGCGGCTCCCAATCAAGTGTTAAAAACAGTACAGCATTAAATATTAAAAACTTCCCTAAACAGGGCTCTATGGTTCTTGGGAGAAAAGAGGCAAGGATTGGTGCAGAATAGGGATGGGAGAGGGGAATGCAAAAGGGCAGAACAGGAATCCAGGCCCCCGTTTCCTCCCTTTTGCACAGGGATGCCTTACCTCTGCCAGCGTGGCACTGCCCACGCCAAAGCTCGGAGCAGCAGCGGAGGAGTCATCAGACATGGAGCTGCCAGACTTGTGCTTTACTGCGGGGACAAGAGGGTGGGCAGCTCAGCTGAGGAATCGGCAGCTGCACCCCCCAAAAAACCCACTTGCTTGGGTGCCACTGGGCCACAGCAGAGCCCCTGTGGCCCTGGATGAGGTCCCCGCCTCCCCTTTGCCATGGCCCCTCTTACAGGAGGAGGAGAAGGAAGGACCAGCGGCTCCCGGGGTTCTGCTAGTGCCGCCTGCAGCTGAGGGACGCCGGGTCTCAGAGAGGCTGCTGCAGCGCATCCGGACTTGAGCCTCTCGCCTCTTCTCTTCCTGGGCCTGGAAACAAAGGCCGTGAAAGGATCATACTTGAGGGAGAAGGGAGGGTGTGTGGGGCGAATAAGCGCAAATGGGTTGGAGGACCCAAGGATGCTGGGACCTGTCGTTTTCAATGGAGAAGGACCAGATCTCAGTGCTGAAGAATGACAGAAGTTCATAAAACTACACCTGGCATGGAGAAAGCAGATAGAGGAGAAATATTTCTCCCTCTCTCATAATGCTAAAACTCATAGGCATCTCATGAAACTGAATGTTGGAAGAATTGGGACAAGAGAAAAGAAAGCGCAGAGTTAAACTGGAATTTGCTCCCGTCGGAGGCAGGGAGGGCCACCATCTTGGATGGCTTTAAAAGAGGATGGGACAAATTCTTGGAGGGCTACTAGCCACAAAGGCGCTGCTCTGCTGCCACAGTTGGAGGCAGCGATGCTTCTCAATAGAAGCCACAGGAGGGAAAAGTTGCTGTTGTGTTTGAATCCTGTTTGCGAGTTTCCCACTGGTTGGCCTCAATGAGAACTGGATGCTGGTTTTAGATGAGCCATAGGCCTGATCCAGCAGGCCCTCCTTATGCCCTTAAAACCAGAGGCTGCCCTTTTCTCCTCGGACAACCCCTGCAGCAAGGAAGCGTCTTCTGAGTCCGCCGCCACACAACTCACCACATGCAGGTCCTGCAGCTGGTGGTGCTTCTCGCCCGGCCCGACGTGGACCAGGTGGTTGAAGTTGCTGGGGCCGGAGATGAGCTTGGAGCGGAGGGTTGGGTCGCGCATCATCTCCCTGCAAGAGACGAGAAGGCTAGCAGGAGGGGGAGGGTTGTAGGGCTGGAAAAGGGCAACCCAAACCATGCAGGGGCAGAAGCAACTCTACTCAGGGAAAGGGCCACAGTTCAATCTCCTGCAGCACCTTCAGGCAGGGCTGGGAAAGACTCCTGCCTTAAATCCTGGAAAACTGCTGCCAGTCAGTGTCAACAGTACTGGGCTAGATGCACAAATGGCCTGACACGGCAAAAGGCGGATTCCTAACCCAGTTCTTCTTCATGCACTGCATAGTTACAACTATGGAACTCACTCCCACAGGAGGCAGCAATGTCCACCAACTTGGATTGGCCAGATTCATGGGGGAGGATAAAGGCTATATAAAAAAATAAAATGGTTGTTTTAACTCTTCAAATGTCTTAAATTATGATTGCTCATTTTTCTTACTGCTAATTCATTGCCTTATCTCTTTTGTAAATGGCTTTGATGTTGTTGGGTTTTTTTTACAATTAAGTGGTGCATAATATACTAGCCTCCATGGCTATCCTCTGCCTCCACAGTTGGAGGCGGTAATATTTCTGAATTCCAACTGCTGGAAAACACAGGAAAGGAGAGCTGCTCTTGGGTTCGGATCCTGCTTGTGGGTTTCCCACTTGGTTGGAACAGGATGCTGGACTAGACGGGCTCTTCTGATCTCTTACACTCATTCCACAACACAGCAGTGTTTTTAAAAGAAGCACATGCCAAAAGCACTGCGATAATTAAGCATAAAGCAGCTTTGTGAGACAATAAGACAAGCATTTTAAAGCCTGGCATAAAACAAAACCCTTTTAACAGATGAGAAAGAGCCCAAGAGCGTGGACTGTTGGATCTTTCGTTGGGAGTCTTCCACTTTGTTCTCATGTACAGACCCCACATCCCCACTTGCCGCATGCCAAGGTCCCTGAAACCACCCCACCAACCTCACACACACGCGTCCTTCCAAGCATCTCCGCCCTGGAGGAGAGAACCCCTTGCAGCCAGCTTCTGAAAATGTCTGCATGTCCTCTGAGCCCCAAACGCAATAGCAGCAGTGACAGAGACCCCACCGACAAGACGGCCACCATGCGCCTCACCTCCTCTGGTGTTGCCGCTCTTCCTCAGAGATCCGGAAGGAGAAGCGGCGCTTCTGCCTGGTCCTCACGAGGTGCCGCCGGCTGTTGTCCGTCGGCTGGGGGATTTCAAACTCATCCTGATCTGGAGGCGGTAGGGAGGAGAAATCAGTGGCTTCAAAGTTACAAGAAAGGAGATTCCGACGAAACATCAGGATGAACTTTCTGAGAGTAAGAGCTGTTTGACAGGGGAACAGACTCCCATGAGAGGTGGTGGACTCTCCTTCCTTGGAGGTTTCTAAGCAGAGGCTGAATGGCCATCTGTCATGGATGCTTGAGTTGAGATTCCTGCATTGCAGGGGGCTGGACTAGATGCCTCTTGGGGTCCCTTCCAACGCTACAATTCTATGGCTCTATGATACTTGAGGTGGTGGTGGTGGTGTCATACTGATGTACATTTTATGCTATGAGGCTCAGTTTGGTCAGAATTGAGTACACACTTCCAGGTAAGGTAAAGGTTAAGGGACCCCTGACCATTAGGTCCGGTCGTGACCGACTCTGGGGTTGCGGTGCTTATCTTGCTTTATTGGCTGAGGGAGCCGGTGTACAGCTTCTGGGTCATGTGGCCAGCATGACTAAGCTGCTTCTGGCGAACCAGAGCAGCGCACGGAAATGCCGTTTACCTTCCTGCCGGAGCGGTACCTATTTATCTACTTGCACTTTGACATGCTTTCGAACTGCTAGGTTGGCAGGAGCAGGGACCAAGCAATGGGAGCTCACCCCGTCACGGGGATTCGAACCGCCAACCTTCTGATTGGCAAGTCCTAGGCTCTGTGGTCCCATTACACACTTACAGAGTTAACGCTAAATGCATTACTTCTGGTAAATGTGCCACCATAGCTGCTAGAGGGCTGTGAAAATTTGTGTCCCGGGCTTTTTAGACTTGTCTACCCATGTACTATCTGCAACCAAAGGGGCGCATTGGTTGCCAGATGTGAGATATATTGGTATTATTTTCAGTTCTCTTTTTTTTTTTTTATAAAATTTTTATTGGTTTTACGAAATTTTTTAAAAAACAAACAAACACTTAAGAAAACAAACATACACGTATAATTTCATAACATATTTTCATAAACCTCTTTTCTAAGACTTCCCCATACCCCCCCTTTCTGCATCCCAATGTCCATAATTTTATAGCAACTCCCAATTGTTACTTTCCAACCTTAATCATCTTAGTCATCTCTATATTCTAACCTTATGTCACTGTATCCCTTTGTTCCTAAAAACCAAAACACTCTAACATTCATTAAGTTTATAATAGTCCTTAAGATATCTTTTGAATTTTCTCCATTCTTCTTCCGCTGTCTCTTTTCCTTGATCACGGATTCTGCCTGTCATCTCTGCCAATATCATATAGTCCATCACTTTCATCTGCCATTCTTCCAGAGTGGGTAGATCTTGTGTCTTCCAATACTTTGCGATGAGTATTCTTGCTGCTGTTGTAGCGTACATGAAAAAAGCTCTGTCCTTCTTTGGCACCAATTGGCCGACAATGCCCAAGAGAAAGGCCTCTGGTTTTTTAGGAAAAGTACATTTAAGTACCTTTTTCATTTCATTATAAATCATTTCCCAGAAAGCCTTAATCTTCGGGCATGTCCACCAAAGGTGGTAGAAGGTACCTTCAGTCTCTTTGCATTTCCAACATTTGTTATCGGGCAAATGATAAATTTTTGCCAGCTTGACTGGGGTCATGTACCACCTGTATACCATTTTCATAATGTTTTCCTTTAAGGCATTACATGCCGTAAATTTGATACCGGTGTTCCATAACCATTCCCAGTCGTCTGACATAATGTTATGACCAACATCCTGTGCCCACTTAATCATGGCTGATTTGACTGTTTCCTCCTCTGTATTCCACTTCAGCAACAAGTTATACATTCTAGATAAATTCTTAGTGGTAGGTTCTAGCAATTCGGTTTCTAATTTTGATTTTTCCACCTGGAAGCCGACTTTCCTGTCCTGTTTAAAAAATTCCATTATTTGACGGTATTGAAACCAATTTTCCACTTTATGTTTCAATTTTTCCTGGCTTTGTAATTTAAACTTATCTCCATCCTGTTCTAAGATTTCCCAATACTTCGGCCATCCGACCTCCATATTGAGTTTTTTCACAGCATTAGCCTCCACTGGTGACACCCATCTAGGGGTTTTATTTTCCAATAGATCTTTATATCTTATCCAAACATTAAACAATGCTTTTCTAACAATGTGATTTTTGAAGGCACTGTTAACTTTATCATACCAAAGATATGCATGCCAACCAAAAGCATTGTTGAAACCTTCCAGATCCAAAATGTCTGTATTCTCGAGGAGCATCCATTCTTTGAGCCAGCAAAAAGCTGCTGCCTCATAGTACAATTTTAGGTCCGGCAGGGCAAAACCCCCTCTTTCTTTAGCATCTGTCAGTATTTTAAATTTAATTCGGGGCTTTTTGCCCTGCCAGACAAATTTCGAAATATCTTTATGCCACCTCTTAAAACATTCCATCTTGTCAATAATCTGCAAGGTCTGAAACAAAAATAGCATTCTAGGCAATACATTCATTTTAATTACTGCAATTCGGCCTAACATTGACAGTTTCAAATTTGACCATATTTCTAAGTCTTTTTTGATTTCTAACCAACATTTCTCATAGTTATCCTTATACAAATTCTGATTCTTGGATGTTAGATAAACCCCTAGATATTTGACCTTTTTGACCACAGTCAAACCTGTTTCCTCTTGAAATTTCTCTTTTTCCATATCTGTTAGGTTTTTCCCTAAAACTTTGGTTTTTAGCTTGTTCAACTTAAATCCAGCTACCTGGCCAAACTGTTGTATTATTTCTAATACCTTTTTCGTACTAGTGTTTGGCTCTTGCAAAGTCAATACTAAGTCATCTGCGAACGCTCTTAATTTGTAATGTTTAGCTCCGACCTGCACACCTTTAACCTGCTGGTCATTTCTTATCATATTCAGCAAAACCTCCAGAACTGTAATAAAGAGTAATGGGGAGATCGGGCACCCCTGTCGTGTTCCTTTTTCTATCTTAAGCTCCTCAGTCACCACATTATTTACAATCAGTTTGGCCTTTTGTTCAGAGTATATTGCAGCCATACCATTCTCAAAACCCGGACCTACCCCCATCCTATGCAGATTCTTCTTCATAAAACTCCAAGAAATATTGTCAAAGGCTTTCTCCGCATCTACAAATATCAATACTGCTTTAGTGTTTATATTCACCTCTAGCTTTTCCAGAATGTCTATAACATTCCTTACATTGTCCGCCAGGTGTCTTTTAGGGAGAAAGCCTGCTTGGTCCTTATGAATCATCTCCATCAAAACTCTTTTAAGTCTTTTTGCCAAAATGTCTGCAAAAATTTTGTAATCCACATTGAGCAATGATATTGGGCGGTAGTTCTTGAGTTGGGTCTTTTCAGTCTCTGACTTTGGTATGAGTGAAATGTAAGCCTCTTTCCACGATTCAGGTGCCCTTTTTCCCTCAAGGATCTCATTGCAAACTTCTCTTAATGGTTGAATCAACCATTCCTTCAGCGATTTGTAGTATCTAGAAGTCAATCCATCTGGTCCCGGAGATTTGCCCAGTTGCATATTCTGAATGGCAGCCTCTATCTCTTGTTCTGAGATTCTCTGGTTCAAGTCCATCTTACTTTGCTGAGAGATGTTTTGTAATCCATATCTTCCAAGGAATTTGTCTATATCTTCTTCATTTTGCGGGCCTTGAGTATAGAGTTTTTTGAAATAACTTAAAAAGCAATTTCTAATTTCATTGGGTTTAGATATGTTCTTTCCATCCACCTCTAGGCTTGTAACTGTATTTAGTTTCTGCCTTTTCTTCAATTGCCAAGCCAAAAGTTTACCACATTTATTTGCTGATTCAAAAGTTTTTTGCTTCATTTGCTTTATCTTCCATTCAATCTCTTGGTTCATCAATTCCATATATTGGGTTTGATATAACTTGATCTCTCTTAAAATGTCCTGAGACTTTGGTTTTGTTCTTAATTTCCTCTCTCCTTCTTTTATCATTTCCAAGATCTTCTCTTTTTTCTCATTTTGTTTTTTCCTCTTTATTGAGTTTTGTTGAATCAAAAGTCCTCTCATAACCGCTTTACTTGCATCCCAGATCACTCTTTTCTCGACGTCGGTCCTCAAGTTTATTTCAAAATAGTCTTTTAGGGTCTTTTGGGCCTTCGTGAGAATCTCCTTATCTCGAAAGAGGGTGTCATTCATTCTCCATCTAAATTGACCAGTTATTGTGGGTTTCATCTCCATCTTCACGGCGTTATGGTCGGAGCAAGTTTTTGGGCAGATTTCCACTTTCTTAATCTTTGGAGCCAGTCCACTAGTAACCCAAATTTGGTCAATTCTGGTCCAGGTCATCATTGCTTGGGAGAAAAAGGTTCCCTCTCTCTCCAGAGGGTTCCTTGTTCTCCAAATGTCTATCAAGTCCATATTTTCTGTCATTTCAAAAAAAGTCTTAGGGAGTCTCCCTTCTTTAGTGACTGTTAGTCTTTGTGCCTTGTCCATATTAGTGGAGACCACGCCATTCATGTCTCCCATGATTATCATATTGTAATCCAAATAGTCCGTCAAGGTTTCATGAAGTCTCTTAAAGAAGTCAGATTTGCCTTCATTTGGTGCATAAATTCCAACAACTAAGAATTTTTCTCCATGTACTTGTATCTCCACAGCCAGATATCTCCCTTGTTCATCTTTGAATATCATTTTTGGAGCCCATTTCTCCTTCACATATATTACAACTCCTCTCTTCTTAACTTTATCTGATGAGATAAATTCTTGTCCTAGCCTTTTATTTGAAAGTAATCTCCTATGGGCTCTGGTTATGTGAGTTTCTTGTAAGCATATCAAGTCCAATTGTTCTTTATTCAATATATGAAATACTTGTCTTCTCTTCAAAGGCCCATTGAGCCCATTACAATTCCAACTAAGGAATTGCAGAGCCATCTTGTTATTTTCTTAAGACTCCTCCAACAGCTCCAAGTTGTTGCTCTTCTTCTGATGGTAATGATTTTTGTCCAGGCAAGAGATTCAAGATGTCCAATGCTCTCCTCTGTTCTGCAAGTACGTCCACAGTCCCCTTCTGTAAATCCTCCTGGTATCTTGCCAAAAATTTGTCTTTGTCTTGAATTGTCTTTATTTTCACTTTCTTTGCCTTGTAGTCAAATGACAGTCCTTGTGGGAACTCCCACCTAAAGCGAATGGTGTTCTTCTTTAGCAAGAGAACCAGGTCCTTGTAAAAGTTTCTTAAATCCAGAATGTATTTTGGGATGTCTTTAAAGATCTGTACAGCTGAGTTTCCAATTTGCAGGGCCTTTTCGAAGTGTAATCCTAATATTTTGTCTCTTTCCTCCTTGGATCTGAGTGTAATCAAACAGTCTCTCGGTGTCTTTCTATCTTGCTTTTTACCCAATCTGAAGGCAGTCGTAATTTTAAATTCGTCTTCCTCAAGGTCCCAACAATTCACAAACTCCCGTGTCAAGTATTCCACAAGGCTGTCTCTTTCGTTCTCCGGAATCAGTCTTAATTTTAAATTTCTCTCTTTCCTCTGTAAGTCCCACAAGGCCAATGTTGCATCATGCTCATAGACCTTCTTGGCAAGGGGTTCTAGCTTCTCCTGTGTCTCTCCAGCAGTGGCTTTGGCCTCCTCGGCAATTTGGCGCGTGGTGGCGTTCTCCTCTACCAATCTATTTATAGATTCTGTATTCTGATTCAATCTTGCTGATATTTCTGTTAATTTTTGTGTGTTCTCTGAAGTCTGTTTTGTCAAAGACTCCAGGGTTTGGTTTATCTTGAGCAAGGCCTCTGTCACAGCTTCCATAGAGACGGCTGCTCCTTTGTCTTGACCTGTTGTTCCTGCTGATCCGGCTGTTGCGCCTGAAATTGAACCTCTTTTCTTTGCCTGTTGCAGCTGCAGCTGTTGTTGTTGCTGTTGTTGCTTGATCTTGGCTCTTGTCACTATCTCTTCTTGTGGGCCACTCATGTCAAGGTCAATTCCCACGGGATTTGTTCTCCCTTGGAAAATTCCACTGTCTTAAGCCGTGCCGAACTTTACTTTATCCTCTAGAGGGAGCAAATCAAAATGGCCATAGAACAAAATTTCCAAGTGCCAAAACAAAGGAGACAGTCCAAAAAGTGAGAAAAAGGGGAAATTAACACAGTCCAAGCCAATGTTACTAAATCAAATTGCCACAGTTGCCCAATTTATACTGTTTCTTCTTGTGATATACAATAGTCAGGCAGTGTAAAAACTTTGTATCAAAGTATCACTTCACAGGGAAAAGTCAGTTCAGTGTACTAAGAAGGCAGACCGTTTCGTAAAATCAAACAGATGAGACAGCAGATGTTTTTTTCCTCCAAATAAGTCATGCAGTTAATGGTCAGATTCGCCTCCCCTCTGCCCTGCTTGCTAGAGGGGAGATCAAAGGTTTAAATGTCCGGTTTAGCTGATCAAAGGACAGATTTAAACGGATGCAGGTTTAAAGTTCCGTTGCTTTCGCTTTCATGCAGTCGGGGGGAGGCAGACTTCCTTTGTTTAAATCTCCCCCGTTTTTAGCCCAATTTTTAAAAATAAAAGAGTCCCAGTTATTTTTCAGTTCTTACTCACGGGGAATCAGTCCGAATTTCTTTTCAGGAAGGAATCGGCGCTCTCCGCTTATGGCGACGCGGCTTCACTTCGCAGGCTGGGTAGCGACTCTCAGCACCGCGCTCATTCCCGATGTCGATCCGTAGCCTTTAAAAAGGCTCTTTCACGGTACCGGGGGGCGCAAAGGTACCCACCGAGTCTCCTTGTTCTCAGGCTTCTGCGCCTGGGATTTTAGGGGTCCCCCGCTTGCCGTAGCGGGTAAGACCCGAACTTGCGAAGCAGTCCTTCTCCGGAGCTCGGAGCTAGGACCGCCATTAAGCGCTGGCACCGACCGGAAGTCCCTATTTTCAGTTCTCCCACCCCACAAAGTGGGATGCCCTGGAAAGTGTGAGGTGATAATTGCTTTCGGACAATGTCATATAACTTCCCTGCTAACACATCAGGACTGAAAAGTTGCCTGGAAGCAACATGAGCCCTGGGCCACCTTGGGGTGTGTGTGTGTGTGTGTGTGTGTGTGTGTGTGTGTGTGTGTGTGTGTCCCTCACCTATCCCTTTGCTCCCCTCCCCCCACTTACCAGCTGCCTTGTTTCTGAGGTACGTCAGGTGGACTTTCTCGCTGCCAAAAGTGCAAAGGGAGCCCTCAGGATTCAGTGCTCGTACCTGGGAACCAGAGAAAGGGACACTTTTCTGAAATATGAAATTTCCAGAGAAAAGGTTTTGTTCCAGATGGGGTACTTGCCAACCTTCCCTGGGGCATGAGAAGGCAATTCTGCAAAGCTTAGGATGATGCTGACAGCCTCCCCCCCCCCCACCACCGAGATGAAGCACTTGATCCATACCAGCACACCCACCCACCAGAGGACCCTGGAGCTCATCAGTTATTTCTGACCAAAACAATCCTGTTTTTAGCACGCATATGCAAAATAGGTAAGAGGACAGCTGCAACCCTGGGAGTAAGGCCCATGGATCTCAGTGCATCTTACTTTGGAGTAGACATGCATTGGGTCACACTGTTAAGTCGTTTGACTGGCCAGGTCAATTGATCCAAAGACCATCAATCAATTAAAAACACTTGCGAACAAAACATTAGTTTATCGTCGTCATCATCATCACCCACCTTGCACCCCAAGGACCCAGGGCAGGTTACAGTAATTAAAACCCAATATTAAAAACAGTTCAAAACAATGTAAAATCACAGATATGAGTCCTAAAAATATGTATCTCAAGTGTCAAAAGCCGGGAGGAAAGGTGCGTCTTCAGCATTGCCGAAAGCTGTATAATGAAGGTATGGAGGGAGGGAGTGCGGAGGGAGTCCCCCAGTTTAGGGGCTGCCACAGAGAAGGCCCTGTCCCAGGCTGCTGAGACGCCAAACCTCTGAGGGTGAAGGACCCCCTCCACCAATCTCAGCCCCTGAGATTGGCTGTAAGGATGTGATAAACAGTTAAATGAAGTCAAGCAATTTGGGGAGTGGGGAGGGTAAACCCTACGGGTGAGGGATTAAGACCAAAAAACCTCCCAGAAGAAACCCCCACAAACCTTTTTCAGAGACACCGTCTGAATCCACTCAGCTTTCCTGACGTCAAACACATCAACTGCGTTCTCACTGAATACTGACAGGTACGGAGCATTGTAACCTGGGAGGGGGAAACAAGGACATGAAGACCAGATTGTCGGGCTGGGGTGCACATCTCCCCTCATTCATCAAGTGCTGCAGTCAGCAGTACAAATATCTGGGCGCTTGGGGTGGGGCAGACACGTATGGACCCACAACCCTCTGGCTGCATCATTCAGCCTGGCAGATACAAGTACCTGTCTCTGGATTTGGGTTCAAGTCTTGCCTGGGTTGATGCACTCTTTATTTAATTTTAAAAACATTAACATTTCCACTGATTTCCTCCCCCCAAGAAAACACAGGCTGCACGCCACAGCTAGAGATTATAATCTTGTATCTATTATAAGACAGAAACAAAAAACCCCAAAACCCAACACCACTGGTACACTCTTTATTAGTGGGTGGGACATTGACTGAGTGATGGAGCACCCACTTTACCTGCCAGAGACCCCCAGTGGCATCGCCACTTCCAAGGATCAGGTCAGTGGCAGGGGATGGGAAACGCCGGCTAGTCTGAGTGGACTGCACTGGGATAGATGGACCAATGGCCTGGCTTCTTCACTAAGGATTTGTCCACACTTATCTGTCCTCTGCTCTTTCTTATCTGCCCTTCGCTCTCTCCAGGCACACGCCTTAAAGCTCCATATCTGAGCACCCTTCTTTTTTGCTCCAGAGCTTTTCTTGCAAAACCCCGCTCTTTAAAGCTCAATCAGAGCAAACTGTAGTCTGCAGGAAACCCAAATTGACATTTGCTCCGATTAAGCACTAAAAGTGTAGTTTTTCACAGTGAAAGCTCAGACACAGAGCTTTTTTCCTAAAGTTTTTATTATGTCCCCCCAACTTCCCACCCCCTTTTCCATGATGTTTCTGTTTCTCTGCCTCTGCTACACCCAGTCTTCTATCTCTTAAACCTTAACAAAGCTATTGTAATTTTCAATCCCTTCGGTTGTTCATAGTTCAAATCCTGCTCGTGTGTTTATAGGCATGGGGCTTTTAAGAGCAGACCAGTGCCTGGAAAGAGTGGGGCAAAAAACTAAGGGTGGGTAAGCCCTGAGAGTCTGTCTCTCTGCCAACCACCAGGCCTCCTTCCTCCGCTGCCACCTGGGGGCAGCCATTCCTTAGGCTGCCTCAGTGGGAAAGACGGGGAAGCAGCAGACTCAACTCATCAGCTTTGCCAAATGCCCAGCTCCACCAGGCCCCTCTGACCTGAGCTGTGCCAGCTGGCCATTAGAAGAACAACTGTTTTTATTGGTGCCTGGGTTTGGTTTCCCTTCCTCTACCCTCCCTGTCCCTTTTCCTTGTGTGTCGTGTCCTTTTAGAACAAAAGCCTCTTGGCAGGGACTATCTTTTTGGCTGCAGAGTGAGGAACATGAGTATAAACCACGAGTATATTTAAATAATCTAGACCCCCCAACCCCAACCAAAAGGGGCACTTACAGCAATTGAGGGGAGGCGCGGGCCACATCAGCTCCTGGGGGCGGCTCCTGCGCCCCTGCCCATCCACGTAGAGGCCAAAGCCACTGAAGCAGAGGATCAGCTCGCTCAGGCTGACCTCCACAGCCTTCAGCGCTTCCATGTGGGTCACAGCGGCTGCCCGGCGGTCCTCGGGGTGGGGCAGGCTCACGGGGGGTCCCTCATTGAGCAGAGGGTAGAGGGAGAAGCTGGAGGGGCATCCAACGCACAGCCGGTCGCCCAGGATGTCCAAGCACTGAACGTAGCCGGGTGCCTGGATCTCCTTGATGCGCCGGTGGGGGGGCCGCGTGGCCGTCAGCTGGAAGCAGAGGACCTGCCGCTTGCAGGCCACGCAGAGGACTGGGGTGGTCCCGCGGCAGACGAGCCCCACAGCCACCGCCTGGCAGCCCTTGGCCTCCACCACTTTGGTCCCCATGGCCTCCGGGGTCTCCAGCTCCGCCCAGGAGAAGATGCGGAGGCTGTGGTTCTTGCCGCAGAGGACGGAGAGCAGCTGGGCCTTGGGAGAGACCAGGAGCAGCTGCACCCGGCGGCAGTCCCCAACCTGAAGCACATCTGGAGTGGGGGGGAATTTGGGGCAGGGAAAGAAGAGGCACAACTCCGTTACCAGCTAAGGACAGGAACTGTGAATTTGCAGAGGGAGGGGAGGAAATGGCAGGTGACCGGGGGTGGACACAGGCCAGAAGTGAACAGTAATTCCTCCTCCCCTAAATATGTTTACATCTTACATGGGGGTTTGAATCCAAGGGTTTTGCACAGATGCAAAAACACATTAAAAGGGAATCTTTTAATGTTTGATGCATTACAGTATTTTGATGTTTTGTTGGAAGCCGCCCAGAATGGCTGGGGAAGAAATAATAAATTATTATTATTATTATTATACTCAAGTCTTTGGAACAGTACCACCACATGAGCATCCCAGGGCTCCCAGAAATGGCTCCCAGAGTGGGCCTTGTTTCCTAAGCAAGGCAGAGAACTTAAATCCTATTTTTGCGCCAGGTTTCCTCAGTGCAAAAAGCTTTTGAGCTCTCTGCCTTGCTTAGGAAACAAGGCCGTCTCTGTGCACTGGCTTGGGAGGTCCTTGGGTGCTCTTGCAAGATCTTGTGGGGCTGTCCAAGTTCCTGCAATCCCGCGGGAGCATCCCAGACCTGGAGAGATTCTTGCTCCCCATTAAATTTGCTTGTGTTTAAGTCGTGCGATTTCAACCAGCCTGCCTTTGACTGCATGTGGTTGAAATTGCGCAAGTTAAATGCACATAAGACGCGACCATGCTGTATTGGGTTTTTTAAAAAAATTAAGGTGGGGAAAGCCGATAAGATATATAGATCGGTAAAAGGAGAATAGAAAACTGAAACTGTGACTGAGTAAATTATAGAGGTGGAGTGATGACACAAGGTTTGTATCAGAGAGAAATCAGATCAGAGGCCATCAGCAAGCAAAAAATTAACTGGATGAGGGAAGGAGCAGTTTGGTGCAGTTGTAGACTAGGCAAGAGGGATATCGATCTTAATAGGTTAAACAGTCCCCCCCAAAGGATCCTGGGAATTGTGGTTTGTTTCAGAGTGCTGAGAGACCCCTATTCCCCTCACAGTGCTACAGTTTCCAGAGGAGTTTAAAACCTTTAGAGCAGGCTTCCTCAACCTCGGCCCTCCAGATGTTTTTGGCCTACAACTCCCATGATCCCTAGCTAGCAGGACCAGTGGTCAGGGATGATGGGAAGTGTAGTCTTGAAACATCTGGAGGGCCAAGGTTGAGGAAGCCTGCTTTAGAGTCCCCAGGCACCCAAAATATTACAGCACTATGTAATTCGAAACAATACTAAACCATTTGTCCGGAGGTGAATCAAAAACAGGCCGTCTTCTGTACCCAAAGCAATCCGCTCTCTGTCTGCAAAAGGGAACAGATGACATTAGAAACACACTTCCTTCTCTCGGTTAGAGACTCAAAAATTCTGCCCTCAGGCAGATCAGGCATTTCATTGATAGGAGCGCTGAGGGCCCTGCCCAAGCCTTGCTCAGCCCCAATGGCTGAAGCTTAGGGTGCTTTGCCTCCAGCACCCTCTCCCTCCCTCCGAAAGCAGGCCTGCCCTCTTCCCTATGCGTACCTATGATGGCTGCCGACAGGGCATGGGGGATGAAGGGCAGGGTGTTGTCGTAGGCCTCCTTGAGGATGTAGACGGTGCGGTCGTGGTGATGGTTCTCCCGCAGGATGCGGTGAAGCTCCGCCAGAACCTCCACCCACTTCCTCATCTCCCCTTCGCTGTCAGCCAGGAACAGCATCGAGCTGGTTGTGTGCGGGGAGCTCAGCTGAGAGGCCGTCACCTGAGGATGGAGGCACAGGTAAGTCGTTCTGGCCCCTGAGGGGCAATCCGAGCCCAGAGGAAACTCCAGGTCATCCAAAGGTTGCCAGGAAGAGGAGGAGGAGAAGGAAAGGGGAGCTGGCCTCAGGGGTACCCAGATGGAGGAATCCTTGCCTTGACTACATGGCTTTCAGGGTCCCCAGCTCCCTGCTAGGACCCAGATCTCTTCCTCCCCTGCTCTGCATCATGTTGCTAGTTGTATTGAGATTTTTACTTATTCTGTCTAGCTAAATATTGTAATATAAGATAATTAGAAGCTACTTGAAAGTATCAAATAGGCCTAGGATTAGAATAAGAATGTTGTATAGTAATATGGATTTAAGTCAATAAGAAAAGAGATGAAGATAGTAAATTGAAGGAGTAAATAGTAGTAGAAAGATGATTTTGGAGAACAGTTACGAGGTGATACAATGAAATTCAGTTAGGGGGGATTCGAGGAAGTCAGTTAATAATGGAATTTAAAAAGAACTTCAGAAGGAATATGTGTTTTTATTTTTGTTTGTTTTTTCTTTTAGTATTGTAATATCGTTTCTTTTGTATGTTTTATATGTTATATCTGTTAAAATCAATAAAAAAATTGATAAAAAATAAAAAAGAGATTTTTACTTATTCTGTTTTATAGCGCTGTGGGTTTTTTTGTTGGGGTGGGGTGGGGTCAGTCTGGATGATGGCCTGTGTCCCTTTCGATTCTTGTGGTCCCCAGGGAGGGTTAGTAGGAAATGGAGGTGGTTGCTGAACAAGTCAGGCATCAGCAAGAAAGGAGATTCCGGCTAAACATCTGGGAAAAACTTTCTGACAGCAAGAGCTGTTCGACAGTGGAACAGTTTCCCTCACAAGGTTGTGGACTCTGCTTCCTTGGAGGTTTTTAAGCAGAGGTTGGGAGGTCACCTGTTGTGGATGCTTTAGCTGAGATCCCTGCATTGCAAGGGGGTTGGACTAGATGACTCTCAGGGGTCCCTTCCAACTCTACAATTCTGTGATTTTTGATAAGACAGTGGCCTTAGCTGGCCACTTAAGTGTCCTCATCAGCATCCCAAAAGAATGAGCAGGTTGCAAGAGATGCAGCCAAGTGATGGTGCCCTCCAAGCCTGTGCCTGGGTCTCCTCCACCCACCCAACCCATCTAGCTGCTAGGGAGGAGAACAACAGCCAGTGCGGTGAATGTGAGCCGAGCTGGAAAAGCAGGCTGGAAGCTGGAGACACAGAGACCTGTTTGCTCTGTGCTGGATCCAAAGCTGCGACTGAGGGAGAAGCAAGATCTGTTGGGGTGTTGACACCGTGAGCCCCTCCATCCTATGCTCAAGTTGTAGAGATGTGTAAATAAAACCATAGACCCTAAAGACACCACAATCTTCGCTGACCCTCATTTCAAGGAAACCAAGCCCTGGAACCGCAAAAGTCTCTCACCCCTCAGATTGTGGTCGTGCATAATATCACCCACCCTCTTTGTGGTCAGGTAAACTGGGGAGATCATTTCACCAAATTTATTCAGGGGACAGAAAAATTCTCTTGGGGTTTCTTAGGGGTGGGCTCCCTGTGCGTTGTAGCACAACCTCTTCCCCCCCCCCTAAGATTTTGTTTGTTTCTTGCTGCTGCTGCTGCTGCTGCGAGGGTCAGGAGTAGCCATCGTATGGCAGTCCGGCCTCCATTCTGTATCCTCCCCAAGGCCCCGGATCTCATGTTATTCTAAAGGGAATCTCACCAGCCTGCTGCCTTCCAGATAATTTGGACTACAACTCTGATTGTCCCTAATGAGCACAACTCACTGTGGTGTCTGGGGTTGATGGGAGTTGTAGTACAGCACATCTGGAGGGCGCCAGGTTAGTAAAGTTTGTGTGAAAGGTGGCTGGGGTGAGGAGATTGGCAGAGAGGAATGGAAACTGCCACAAAAAACTTTTGTTGGAGAATATTCAGAAGAGAATGGCCTTTTTTTTCTAGGGGAAAAGAGACACCTCAGAAATTTCATCTGAAAAATGTCTTCTGAGAAATGGGGGCTCCTCTCTCCATTCCTTTCTTCTTCCTTACCCGGAATATGCAGGGCACATCTTTGCTGCTGGCATGGATGACGTCTGCTGCCAGGACTGGAGCCACGGAGAACTGTTCATCCCTGTTGCCAAAAGAAAAACAGGAGCCTTAGAGACATCCCTCTCTCCCCTGAGTGGAGGCTGAAGGGGAGCCTTGTGTTATCTGCAGGACCACAACCACAGCAAGCTACCTCAGGGCAGCCATGGGGAACCCAGGGCCCTCCAGATGTTCTTGGACTACAATTCCCATCAGCCACAACCAGCATGGCCAACAGTCAGGTAAGATGGGAGTGCAACAACCTCTGGGGGGCCACGGCTCTCCTCGTCCCACCCCATCCTAGTGGATGAGATAATTTTGGCGATGGAGGTGGAATCCCCATTGCTCTCTCTTTCATTTTGGGCTATTTCCCTCACCCAGGTGACAAGGGAGAATTAAGGACTACCTGGGGCTGCCTCTGAAAATGGCAATTCCTGGGTTGAATTCTCCTAAAATTTGCATGGTGTGCTGGCACCAGCTAAGGTGTGTCTCCCCACCACACCCCCAATATCACCTGGCATCCTTGGTTATGACATTTGGCATGTCTAATTCTCCTCAGGGATTAGAGGAATGCCTGCATTTATTTTATTTTTTTATTTCATTAAATGTATATACACTGTTTTTAAGAAAAGCCTTGAAGCAGTTTACAACACAGACAGAGCAATAATATTCTCGGTAAGAAAAGTTAACAGCAATAATTTCAGACTTTCAAAAAGTTAAATCTTGCACCCACTTTCTAAACATCTTGTCTAAACAGCACTGTTTTTAGAAGGCGCTGAAAAGAGCACAGCGAGGATGCCTCCCTGACGTCAATCGGCAGGGAGTTCCAAAGTGCAGGTGCTGCCCCACCAAAAGATTCAAGTTCTTACAAATGGGGAAGGGGTATTATTATGTGGCACCTGTAGCAGTGGCAGTTCTGCCAATCGAAGCAGACGGCATTTGGGTGGAAAGCATGGAATTCTCGGCAGCACAACCCCGGCTGCGTATTCCACTGAAAACCAGTGGAATCAAAACAAACAAAAAGAAGCAGAAGGGGGGAATGGAACTGTTTGATCTTTCCTTGGGCACCCCTAGAGATAATGGGTGGTTTCCTTCTTCATTTAGGATTCCCGGAAAATACTAAGGCTCTGTCAGACCTCCACCCCACGGCCGCCCACAGCGCCACTTCCTGCGCAAGGTGTACCTGCTTACCTCATGTCTGTAACGTGCATGATGCTCACGTCGCATTGTGCTGCCTTCCCCTCTGGCACATCAAACAGGAAGATCTTGAAATCGCTGACGATGGCGAAAGCCCTCTGCCAGCCTTTCTTTACCCCGGAAGGCTTGGGCACCTTTTGGGGAGTGAAGGTGGTACAATCAGAGAACATTATTTCAGCTGCAAGGAGTCTGTCCCATTCCCCTTCCAGCATCGCCTATACCAAGGGTGGCAAATCTTTTTTGACCACCATTGGCCAAATCACTGGGGGCAGCATGCCAGAAGGGTGTGTGGCCAAAAGCCTGGTCCGGTCACCCCACTATCTCGCAGGACCCACCCCCAGGCACCCAGCCCCTCCCTCTTCCTAGCAAATCAGTTGAGGAAGGTTATTCCCCCTTCCCACTCATCCAATGATCAATTTGATGGTCAGAAGGGGAGCAATTTTCATCCTCAAGGAGGCTGGGCTCCTGCAGTGTCTCCATTTTAGAAGCATCCACTTCCATTTTCTCCCACTTTTCAACATTGCAGTCAACGTTGGGCTCTTGGTGTGTATTTGGCAGAATGTGCCCAATCAGATCCCTGAACCGGCGACAGCCACCCTGTCCACATGGACTGCTCCATGCTCTCTCAGACTCGGGGGAGACTCAACCTCTTACCGACAGGAACCCCTCAAATGCCGTCCCTGTTCCACTTGTTGGGTTGACCCCCAAGGTTTTCTGGAGCTGTTCAGGGGGTAGGGGGCAGATGGAGGCCCCTCCAGCACAGGATACGTGGCAGACGAAGTTACAGGCTGGTAAAACGGAGGAGGAAGCGTAAGTAGGCAGCCAACAGGCCCCACTGAGCCACTGCAATGATGTATGAATTTTATGAATTAAAGAAAAAATGAATCAACAGGACCCTACCCCCCACCTTGAACCCTCTCCTATTCTACAGCACCAGGCTGGGTCACAACTCTTCAGGCAGGGAAGGGGTGTTTCACATCCCTACCTAGAGACCGAACCTGAGGACCTCCCCTGATCTGGACCCCCTTCTCACTCCACCTAACAAGATGCCACTCACCTTCGCAAGTCAAGCCCTGCCGGACCAGCCCCACCAGGAGGGATGTGCAACGCATACACTTGGTGGGTGTGGAAAAGCTGTGGGTTTTGAAGCTGTGCGATTTGGGCTGGGGAAATGGAGCAGAGAAGGGGGCGCAGGAAGGATTAGACATATTATTTAGCTCCAGGCAACTTTCAATCTTTTTAAAAGCACATAGACACACATACACATCCCCTCCTTAAAAGTGCAGGGACCAGAGCAAACAGGTTTCTTTTGGGTTTTTATTCCAAAGATAGATCAGCCTACAGTGGACCCTCGGCTTACGTTACCCTTGGGCAACGTAAACTTCGGGTTGTGAAAGCGGCAAACCCAGAAGTATTTTTCTGGGTCTCTATGCGCCGCACACATGCGCAGAAGCACTAAACCACGCCATGCACAGAAGCGGTCCTCCAGTTGCGAATTCCTCGGGATGTGGCCGGACCCCCAGAATGGATCCTGTTCACAACCGGAGGTACCACTGTATTAAAGCTATTCAACTTAACGAACAAAAGGCCTTTCCCTCCCCACTAAGCACCCTCCTGCTACACCATCCAGAGCTCAGTTTGGAAAGGCCTGGGGAGGAAAAAGGGCAGCCCCCTCAGAAGCGGGGTTCAGTCCAGAAACAAGGGAGGGAAATATATTTAGGCCAAGTGCTTGTCACTACCTTCAAGGATCCAGAACTGTTACTGCTCTCTGAAGAACCCGCAATGGATTGGGTGGAAGACATTGAATGTGGCACCTTTGGAGAGAGGGGAGAAGAGGAAACAGTAGGGAGAGATCATCATGCTTCTGTCTTTGAAGGTCTCCTGGCTCATTCAAACCTCCCAACACCCATCTCCTCACCACTGTCAGCACAATGCGTAACACTCAAACCTGTGCACAGCCAAGTGGAAGATTCAGGACAGACAAAATACAGTCCTTCTTCATGAAGCACATCGTTAAACTGTGGAACTTACTCCCGCAGGAGTCAGGGATGGCCACCGACTCCTTCATGAATTTGTCTAATCATTTCTTAAAGCCACCCAAGAGGAAAATGGCAGCCTCGCCACTCCAGAGCTGGCCTGTTTTGGGATGGCCAAAAGGGCTACTCACGCTGGACCGCAGGCTCCTCCGCCCTTCGGGGTGCAGCTGGACCTCTTCGGTGGCCTTCCGAGCCTCCTGGGAATCTGGGGCACCCCCAAAAACGATAGCATCCTTCTGGCAAAGAGGGTAACACAGGTAGCAGAGCGTTTAACTGGACACAATTCAGATTTTTGCTAACACACAAACCTCCCCAGAAGCCCTAAGGACATAAGAGCAGCTCTGCTGGGCCCGGCCAACGTCCCACAGTGGAAAACCAGCTCCTCTTTATGGAATGCAAGACCATCCATGGCTACTAAGCACAACGGCTATACTTTGCCACCACGGTCAGAGGCAGCAAAAACTTTGTCATGGCCAATTGCTGGGAATCACAAGTGGGGAGAGTTGCTTTTGTGCCTGAATCCTGCTTGCGGGTTTCCCACAGGCATCTATGTATATCTGGCTGGCCACTGTGAGAACAGGAAGCTGCAGGATACAGACCTCTTGGACTGATCCAGCAGGCAGGCTCTTCCTGCCTTCTTACGAAGGAGTACAATTCGAATTCCACTTCTCTTCTGAGCCCAGAGATCCTGCCGCTTGGTTTCTCCAACTGACATCAGATACAAGTATAGCTCACAACTTATGTGTATTAAACTTGTGTGCATTTTTTAAAAATAAAAAAGGGGTGGAAAGGGAGCGGGTGTCTGGAGAAAAAAGACTTTGGCAATCCCACCTGCCATTTATTGGTTTTTTTAAAACCACAAATGCAAAAACCATTAAACACTTAGCCAGCAGTGCATCTACTGGTGTTTGCTTTATCCATTGTCTCTAGACGTAGACATTCAACATTCAAACATATTATTTAATGAAACCCTTCCACTGAGAATTTGTGGTTTGGGCTTTATGAGCGATCCCCAGAACGTTTATCCCTTGCATAAACTGAGAGTCACCTTTTATACAGAAGACTATATTTGTTTCACAAAAAGACTTACGCTGGCACTTCGGAAGGAGAGGAACGGAATGAGAGGTCCTTGGTGTTTGGTGCCTGTCAGGAGAGAAGAGAAAGGACACACTCTGGGAATGGGCCCTGTTCTTAACCACAGTTGTCACTGGCTGGCACAGGAACCTGAGTCCATCTAGCTCAATACTGTCTACACTGACTGGCAGCAGCGGCTCTCCAGGGTCTCAGGCTAGGAGATGGTGGAGACTGAACCTGCGGCCTCCTGCAGGCAAGGAAGATGCTCTACCCCCCTCCAAGCAAGGGTGTTCCACTAAAAGGGAAGCAAGGGCCAGCTCTCATGGATCTGAATAAAGGCCTGGTTTGAACAGAAACATGGCTCCATCTAGCCCAGTGTTGTCTGCACAAAGTGGCAGCAGCATCTCCCAGATCTACCTGGAGATGTTGGGGATTGACCCTGGGACCTTTGAATGCCAAGCAGGTGCTTTGCTGCTGAGCTAAGCCCTTTCCCCATAGAATCCCCCAGGGTTTGTGGGTATTTTACAGTACAACACAAGACACCTAACCCTACGGACTGAATGCAAACATGGTGTGCTCACTGCCCTGTCCCCTCCTTCTGAAAACTTCCCCCTTCTTTAGAAGCTCTTGGAGGCCTAGACCTCATTTAATCCCCGAAACAACAACCCTGTGAGGTAGGTTATGCTAAGAGGCAGTGAGTGAGCTCGCCCAGGGAGATTTGTGGTTGAGCAGGGGGATTTGAACCCAGGTCTCTCCCAGGTTTTAGTCCAGCATCCTCACGACTACAGCACCCTCGGGCCTGAGCAATGGAGAGACCGGCCCCCTACATTCTGCAAAGGCCCACCTCTTGCCCCACTGTTGGGATATGCCATTGTGGGGGCTGTGGGTGGGCTGTCGCCATCCACAACCCAGCCTGAAGCTCACCTTCCTGGGACCGTCCTTTCAGCTCTCCCTTGGCCTTCTCCAGCTCCAGGCGCAGAGCCCGGTTCTGCTTCTCTGCCTCCTGCAACTGGCTTTGGGACACAGATAGAGGAAAAGATAAATATGACTTTATGGCATATAAGGAAATTCAGCCTCCAGTAAGAGGGGCTTCCCTTCACTCCAGGTATAACATTTAGAGGAGACGGGGTTGTGTCATGGACCCATCAAGGGGTCTTTCTTTGCCAGCTGGTAGGGGGAGGATTTGCAAAGTGCCCCAAAACTCTATCTTGCCTTTGTAAAAACATGGGGTGCAGAATTTCTAGCTTCCCTAGGCCTCTCCCTTCGCGTCATAGGTTAATCCCAATTAACCCCCGTCTCTGCAAATTATTGCACAGACTCTTGGGGAGGGAGTCTGCCCTCTTCCACTGCAGCTCCTCCTCTCCCAGTTAACCTCCATCTCTGCAAATTAATGCATAGACACTTTCTGGTGACATCATCAGATGCCCAGGTCTCAAGTCATCAGGGCTGGAGTCAGACATGGGCCATTTCAAAAGACGCAGGGCTGTCACTGAACTCTCTATTTAAGGAAATAACATTCAATCCAGTCCAGCAATTTTTCCCGGTAGTTCTTGCCCCTACGGAGCAGTCGCCAGGACTGAATGTCCCTGCCTTCCACCTTTCCTAAGGCTCCTCCTCTCCCAGATGTTTCCCAAGCAGTCTCAAACTGCGTCTGCACACCTCTGACCTCTGTTCTGCTCTGTGAGTTTTCAGAGAGGAGGGTGGGGGGAGCCTGCTGCAGTAGGAGAGGGAGAGTCCCCAGATTCTTGAGCAGCCTCTTGACTCCCCTATCCTCTGCTTCAGCCTCGGAGTCTGAGCTGCTCCCTGTCACCGGCTCTTCCTGCTCACTAAAGCCTGTTGCCCCTTTGGCATCCAGCCCCTGCTCCCAATCTTCTCCCTCTGATCTCTCCTTGGTGTCCCACCACCAATCCTCTGGCTCCGACTCTTCCTCCTCTGAGGGTTCCCCGGCTGGTGCCTCCCATTCTGCTAGTCCCTGACACAGCTTTGGGCCCTGAAACCTTATGGTGCAGGATCCAACCCTACTCTTGCCTGTGCACCACCTGCCGCCACCACCACTGCCGCCTGCTCACCGTTCAACCGCCAGGTGTGAGACCTTCAGCTTATCCAGCTCCTCCTGGACACCTCCCTTGGCCCGGATCTCGGCCTCCAGGGCCGACTGCAGCTCCAACTTGGCAGACGCCTCCACTTTCTGCAGCCGCCGCGCCTTCCAGAGGGTGTCCTGGAGCAGGAGGCAGCAGGGGGAAATGTCAGCAGAGATCCTGGGACTGTCGGAGCTCTTGGAATGTGGGGTGTGAAGAGGGGGAAGGGGGAAGAGGCCCCCATCCCTACCAGGGATCCTGAGCCTCTGGGGGCAAGGGCTTCTTCTCACTGGGGCAACCAGAATGTGGGTTGCAAAGGGGGAGACATGCAGAGGGGGAAAGAGCCCCCCTCCCCAGTTTCTCAAGGCGTCCACGGCTCCGAGACAGGCTCTCTTACCGGAGTTTTGGGGCTCTGTGCTCCCGTCTGCTTCAGTGCTTCCACTTCCTCCATCATGTGGGTCGCCATGGCCTGGAGGTAGCCCCTCGACTCCTTCTCATCACTCACCCTGAGATGCAGGCAAAGAGGCACACAGAGTTCAAGACAGATGAAAAAGGCCCTTCTTTTTTGTATATAATTCTTATTGAATTTTCTGTTTTACAATTTAAAATACTCATTTTTACATCCTTTAGAAATGACTTCCCTTCTCTTTGCATGGTTCATTTTACATATCATAAATCCCTGCATATTTTACAAAAACTATACCATTCAGTATTTCGTTATTGCACCCATCAAAGCTTATTTACACTGTTGAATTTATCTTAATGCTGCCAGCGTTTTCAGCTGTACCCAATTATTTCCCATATATTCAAATAAATGTTTTCCAATCTTCTCTAAACGTATGTTCTTCTTGTTCTCTTATTCTATATGTTAAGTCTACAAGCTGTGTGTATTCTACCAACTTAAGCTGCCGCTCTTCTTTGGTTGGGACCTCGCTTGTTTTCCATTTTGGGGCTAACAAAACACGGGCTGCAGTACAGTGGTACCTCGCAAGACGAATGCCTCGCAAGACGAAAAACGCGCAAGACGAAAGAGTTTTCCGTTTTTTGAGTCGTTCCGCAAGCCGAATTTCCCTATGGGCTTGCTTCGCAAGACGAAACGTCTTGCGAGTTCTTGCAAGTTTGTTTCCTTTTTCTTAAAGCCGCTAAGCCGTTAATAGCCGCTAAGCCGCTAATAGCCGCTAAGCCGCTAATAGCCTTGCTTCGCAAGACAAAAAAACCGCAAGACGAAGAGACTCGCGGAACGGATTAATTTCGTCTTGCGAGGCACCACTGTAGTAGCATACATAAATAACCTTTTTTGACACCTGGGAATTTCAGTCTGAATTATCCCCAACAGGAAGGACTCTGATTTTTTTGGGAAAGTACTTTAAAACATTTTTTTCAATTTATTATGGATCATTTCCCAATACTCTTTTACCGCTTTACAGGTCCACCACACGTGAAACAATGTTCCCTTCACTTCTTTGCATCTCCAGCACTTATCTCATTCAGTCTTTTTTTTTATAACACTGAAAAAAGCCCTTCTGCATGCAGCACAGAGTTAAACTATGGAACTCCCTCCCACAAGACACAGTGACGGCCAGCAAATTAGGTGGCTTTAAAAGAGGGTTAGACCACTTCATGGAGGGCATGGCTATCAGTGGCTACTGCAGGCATAGGCCAACTCGGCCCTCCAGATGTTTTGGAACTACAATGCCCATCATCCCTAGCTAACAGGACCAGTGGTCAGGGATGATGGGAGTTGTAGTCCCAAAACATCTGGAAGGTCGAGTTTGGCTATGCCTGGGCTACAGGTTATGCCCTGACTCTACTGCGGAGGACAAGCAGTGGTTAAATTTGCCAAAACAAAGGTGTTGCAGCTCAAGCCTGAAAGCTATGCCTTCCCCATTGAATCTGGGAGCAGGCTGTGGTGAATCACCAGAGACTATGGGAGGGGGACCCACTCTGCTTATGCTCAGGTGCACCCCTGTCTTCTTCATCACTGCTCCGTGTGACAGGCCTTACACAGAGAAGGTGCACAGCTGGTAACTCACCACCGCAAGATGTCCGTGATCTGCATCTCCCAGTTGGCAAAGGCTAACTTGTGGGTCTCTGAAGAGCACTGTTCTTGATCCTGTTGGGGGCTATCGGCGCCGAGTGAATCCACCTGTTGCAGGAAAGGAAAAAAGCAAAGACAGATGTGAAGAAGACAAGCTTCCCTCTTCCCTCTGCCAGGTGGGGTTGAGTGACTTCTGCAGGAATAAGCCTGCAGAGAACTTTGCAGTAAAAAAGAAAGAGATAAAGAGATGGCTTATATGACCATTGTGTTTGAGGATCTTGGAGATCTCATATCCAGGTGACAAGTATTTAAAAGGACAGAATCAAGGACTTGGAGGACTTCATGCTTTCAGCGTTATTTTAAGCGATGACTGGGGACTTCCTGACTTTTTGGTATCGCACCTGAGAAGTGTGTGGCTCTGGAGAAGCCGCCTGCAGAAGCCACAATCTAGAGGCTGCATCCCTGGCCACAAAGCCAAGAGTCACAGGTAAATGTATGCATACCTGGTCTCCAAAATGCAGGGCACTGACACCTTCCCTGGGCAGCAAACTGTGTGGTTCTTTGTGCCAGTCCTTTGGATCCAGATTTCCCCAACTAGGAAGGAAAGGCAATGAGAGAGAGAGAGAGAGAGAGAGAGAGAGAGAGAGAGAGAGAGAAGAGATGGGGAGTCAACTTTTCCAAACTGAGAGCTGGGGAGTGAACCTAAGAATGTGGTCTCTTTGGGTTGGATCCAGATTTCTCTAGCCCAGCGCTCCCCCTGCATGTTTGGACTACAACTCCCATCCACCCCAGGCAGCCAGGCTGTTTTGGACTACTACTCCCATCATTCAGATGGGGCTGATGGAAGCGGTAGTTCAAAATATATGGAGAGCACCAGGTTCGGGAAGGCTGAATTAAGCTGCCCCACTAGTTCCCATGGGAACTAAATGCAAAGAGAACTTAGTCTGGATCCAGCCCATAGTTCCCATTTACCACTGGATCACCTGTCCCCCCTACGCCATTTGCAGAGAATGGAAATGCCAGGATCATGTTTCTTTGGCCGGTGAAGATGGCATTGTGGTATAAAGGCACAAGAGTACGACTGCATCCTGACAAAAATCTACTGATGCCACCTGTCAGATTTTTATATTCTCTTCCTCTTAGTAATGTTTATTAGTTTTTAAAGCAAAGCTTTGTTTATTTCAGGGACACAGAATGCATGTATATCTTTTATGCATCACATTTTATACTGTGTTTTATGCTGTTTTTTGTTGTATCAATTAAATGTTTTAAATTTGTTGTTAGCTGCCTTGAGCTCGGTTTTTTGAACTGGGAAGGGCGGGGTATAAATAAAAAATATTATTATTATTAGTGGTATTATTATTAATGTTCAGAGAATCACAGAGTTGAAAGGGGCCCCCAAAGGCCATCTACTCCAACCCCCTGCAATGCAGGAATGTTCTGACTTCAAGTGTGATTTCTGCAGCCTTCTGGAAGTTTATACTGGGTTATGTTTTGCTGTGTTATTCTGCTGTGGCCTGTGGCCTAACAAAATAGATGCCATTCTAGTTTTCCTATTCCTTTGTTCTGACCAACCCACTGCACTCCATTTTCCTTTCGCCACCCCACTTCCAAGCGGATCCCTGCCTCTCCTCACCGTTCAGCCTTGGCTTTCTCCAGCTGCTCCTGGAGTTGGGCAATCTCAGCTCGGAAGGCCTCCTGCTGCCTTTCCCTGGTCTGCAGCGCCTCCCGCAGGCCTCGCACCTCCTCCTTTGTGGTATAGGAAACACTTCCTGATCGCCTGGAGCCAGAGGCCAGGAAGAAGGACGCGTTCTGTTTCACCTGCAGGGGGCAGCAAAGTCATTCGGAGAGGAGGGCAGATGCAAACCTACCTGGACCTCTTTCCCCAGAGGAATGCAAAGATATGCAGGTGGCCTTCTGGGGGTTTTTTGCACTTCTCCAAATTTTGCAGCACAGTTCTTGGCTCAAAAAAAAGTACCAAAACGCATATGCCAATGCACTTTTTTGTTGTTGTTGCATAGAACATGTTCAAAAATGCACCCTTTAGGCTGAAATGCATATTCCCAAAGCTTGAATTTTGGTGATTTGGAGGTGGGTGGGAATTTGCAGTGCATTGGAAACAAGACAGGACAGAGTGAAAATGAGATGGAATAAAGACGTGGAAAGGGCCATCAGATTTCAGGGGCAAAGCATCTGCCTTGCATGCAGAAGGCCTCAGGTTCAACCACCTCTGGCGTTTGCAGAGAGGGCTGGGAATGTCCTCTGCCCAAAACCCTGCAGAGCTGCTGCTGCTGCTGCCAGTCAGTGTTGGCAATACTGGGCCTCTACTGCCCTTACCTGCAAAACTGGCACAAGCCAGGAACAGACCCATCCCTCCGCCTTTTGCCATGCCCCCCTGGCATGATGACCCTCTTCACAGTGGGGCATCTCCCTCCCCACTTCCCCCACTTTGCCAAGCTGTATTTACCCTCAGCTCCTCCTGCTCCTCCTTCAGCCTCCTCAGCTGCTGCTCGGCCCTCTCTCTCCCCTTCCGCTGCTTGGAGACTTCGTTCATGAGACCCTCAATCCGAGCCTCCAGCTACAAAAGGGAAGAAGCACTTGACTGTAGATGCCACCTGACTGTGGTGGGGGAAGAAGGTCTGGGGGCTCAGATTTCTGGGGTCTTTACTGCCCTACTCCCCATCCCCAAGCAGCTTCTGAGGCTACAGAGGCCCAGGAAGTGGCTTCCTTGAGAGTTTCCTTCATGCATCCGTGCGATATATGTCCTAAGAACATCCAGCATCTATGGAAACGGCCCTAAAGAATCATAGTGAGGTTACAGGGAACCAGGCAAAGGGCCTTCTCGGTAGTGGCGCCCGCCCTGTGGAACACCCTCCCATCAGATGTCAAGGAAATCAACAACTACAGTGGTACCTCAGGTTACATACGCTTCAGGTTACAGACTCTGCTAACCCAGAAATAGTGCTTCAGGTTAAGAACTTTGCTTCAGGATGAGAACAGAAAACGTGCTCCGGTGGCGCGGTGGCAGCAGGAGGCTCCATTAGCTAAAGTGGTGCTTCAGGTTAAGAACAGTTTCAGGTTAAGAATGGACCTCCGGAACGAATTAAGTACTTAACCTGAGGTACCACTGTATCTGACTTTTAGAAGACATCTGAAGGCAGCCTTGTTCCGGGAAGTTTTTAATGTCTGATGTTTTATCACTTATTATTATTATTATTATTATTATTATTATTATTATTATTATTATCATCATCATCATTGAGTTGGGAGAGACCCATCTAGTCCAATCCCCAGCAATGCAGGAATATACAGCTTTCCCTTACAGGGATCGAACTTGCAACCTTGGCGCTGCAAGCACCACGCTCTAACCAAACTGAGCTATCCGTAAGAAGAGCCTAGCTGCTGAATCAGGCCCCAAAATAAAAATAAATGCAGGATCTAAGAATCACAAATGGTCTTCTCCCAGGTATTTTGGACTACAACTCCCATCGGCCTAACCTACCTCGCAGGGTTGTGGTGAAGATTATTCGAGGAGGGGGAGAATTGTGTCGCTACCTGGTGCTCCTTGGGGAGGAAAGGAGGAATATAAACGCAAGGAACGAACGGCGAAATAAATTGTGGGGGTACCTCTTTGCGCCCGCTCTCCGAGCGAGCCAGCTCCTTGCGCAGCCCCTCCACCCTCCGCGAGGCTGCCTCCGTCTCCTCCTGCCGCTCCCGCAGCTGCCGGGAGTGTCTCAGCAGCTGGGCTCGCAGTTCCCCGCACTTGGCCTCAGCACTCTGCAGCTCCTCAGAGGTCTCCTTGTGCTGCAGCTGTTCTTCCTGCAGCTCCCAGGCCTGAGCTTGGAGCTGCTCCTGGGCCTTGGCCAGATCCTGCCCCCCCCAAAAAGAGAGACAGCGGTGGTGTAGTGGTTAGAGTGTTGGACCAGGACCTGGGAGTGACCAGGGTTCGAATCTCCACCCAGCCATCGTGAAGCTCACTGGGGGTGTCCTTGGTGGCCAGTCATTGCCTCTCAGCCTGACCTACCTCACAGGGGTGTCATGAGGATTAAATGAGGAGGGAAAGAATCACGGGCACCAGCCTGAGATCCTTGCAGAAAAGGTGGGTTATATAAAGGAAATATATAAATAAAAACAAAATAAAGGCGCTGTAGAAGTTGGACCCACATGCTCAAGCCTCCAAGAGAGGGAGCCTTCCCTGCAGAAGGGGGCTGCATCTGGGGCTCTAGCTTACTGGAACGTAATCAGCCAGATTCTTCAAAATGTTCAGAAGCTCGAAAATGAACACGCTTTAGTGTAAAGCAAAAAAGGAGGACTGTTTCTAGTCCTCATTTTTAAGATTCCTGCCCCCCAAGCAACTATTGCTTATGATGTGGAATCCCCTCGTTCTCCTCCCATAGCTAAAGCGTTTGCCATGAAACCCTATTAAAATGACCCCGTTTTAGTGAACATGCAAATCAGCCTTGATTTGCCTGCTGCGAAAATGGGAACAATGTAAATTGCATCTCTCCAGGTGAAGAGTCAGGATGGAGGGGCGTTTTGTAAGAAGTGAAACCTGCAACAAAACATTGCAGAATACCCTTGCCCGCTAAGGGGAATGGTTCCTGTTCGACAGGCCGGCCGGCCACCCATTCCTTCCTTTTGACTCCCCACTCCCCAATCCCTTTTCCATTCTTCTAACATCCCATCAAGAACGCTCAATCCTTTTTGAGTTCTTCTGGGTGTCCCTAGTGTTTTTTCACATGTTTGGTTCTCCTCAACAAACATTGGGGCTCCCTGGAGGATGATGATAGTTTCCCCTTGTCCTTCATTTTGGCTCCACACACCCCATTGAGGTCCTTATTAGAGGCCCCCCCCCCTTGCAGAATCTGAAGGCTAGGAGCTCCTGGGCTCTCTTTGGCAGAACAGACAATGCTTTTCCTTGGCCAAAAACTACCACAACGCTATGATGGGATGGTCCAAATCCCCCACAGTGGACCGAGGTGGTATACGGTACCTGTAGTGCTTCATTCTTCTCCTCCTCCAGAATCCTCACACGTTCCTCCAGGGTCTTCACCTGTCTCGATTCCACCCGGTCAAGCTGCTGCCTTTGAACCTTGTCGCTCTCCAACCGATTCTCTGGAAGGGAAGGTACATGAGCCCCAGATGCAATCTAGAGATCCCCCTTCCCTTCCAGCTGCCGGCACCAGTGACCTTCTGAGCCAAGCGCCAAGGATCCATTAGCTGTGGTTCTTGCATAGCAGGGGGTTGGACTAGATGACCCCCGGGTTCCCATCCAACGCTACAATTCTGCGATCCTACCAAATGGGGCAAATGTCTTCCCGAAGACATCTGAAGGCAGCCCTGTATTGGGAAGTTTTTATTGTTTGACGTTTTGGTGTGTTTTTATCATGTTGGAAGCTGCCCAGAGTGGCTGCGGCAACCCAGTTGGATGGGTGGGGTATAATAATAATAATAATAATAATAATAATAATAATAATAATAATAATAATAATTTATTATTTATACCCCGCCCATCTGGCTGAGTTTCCCCAGCCACTCTGGGCGGCTTCTAATCAAGTGTTAAAAACAATACAGCATTAAATATTAAAGACTTCCCTAAACCGGGCTACAATTATTAATAGTAGTAGTAGTAGTAGTAGTAGTAGTAGTAGTAGTAAAAATAATAATTCTGCACCTGAAAGGGTCATTTCCCTCTGCCTAAAGACAGGGCAGGCTGCCCCCTGCGCCCTTAAGAGCTCAGGGAGGAATAGGAGGAGAAGGCCTTGCCTCTCCCGAAGCCCCACCAGCGCCCAGGTACCTGCCAACTGCTTCTGCAAAGCCGCCATCTCGTTCTGGAGGCTCCTGAACTCAGAGTCCTTGGCCAGAGTCTTGGAAGGGGATTTTGCCAGAGAATCTGCACAGGGGTGACATAAGGGCGAAAAAACACAATATGAGCTCCACGGTCTGCCTAGCCTAGCATCCAGATGCTCCGAAGGGAAGCCCGTGAGCAGGATAGGTCCCTCCCCACTGCCTGCCCCCAAGCCTCTGAGCCCCACAGAGCAGGAATGGGGGACCTCTGCCCTCCAGATGTGGCAGGACTCCAGCTCCCAACAACCCCAGCCGGCATGGCTAATGGCCAAGCACGATGGGAGTTGTAGTCCAGATCTCCACCTTGGCTTTTAGAGCCATTGTGGTTCACTGTCAGTGAGAGACAGGTCCTTCCTGAGTCAGTTGACGGTTATTTTGAAGGCCTTATTCAGGGCCAAACTAGACTTGAAATTTAGACCCCCAACTGCACAGTAAGCTTAAGGCACATGAGCACCACTTTAAACAACCATGGTTCCCCCCTCCCCAAAGAAGTCTAGGAGCTGTGGTTTTTTAGGGTGCTGGGAGTTGTGAGGAAACCTTGCCATTCCCCTCACAGAGCTACAATTCCCAGAGTTCCCTGGGGTGAGGGATTGGTTGTTAAAACCCTCTGGGAATTGTGGTTCTGGGAGGGGAATGAGCAGTCTCCTACCGACTCTCAGCACCCTTACCAAACTACAACTCCCAGAAATGTGACAGACAGACAGACAGACAGACAGATAGACAGATGTGGCATATGGCAAATAAGTACCTTGCAGTTTCCGGGCCAGCTCCATTTTCTCCCGTTCCAGGTGGCGGATTCTCTTCTCTAGGCGGGCAGTGCTGGAGGGGGAGGCCGGGTGCCTCTCACAGAGGAGGCTGCAGGGGATAACGAGAGGAGGTTGCAGGGTCAGGGCCCTTGTCTGTTTTGCATACATTTGCATGAACACAGCAAGCCTCGGGCAAACAACCAACGAGGGTGAGTGAAACAAATTGGCAAGGCTTCACATTTGCCAAAGCTGAGATTGAGTAGTACATAACAAGCAGTTAGAAGGCTGAGTTGGGGGTGCTCAAATCCAGGGTTCAAATCCTCTCTCAGCTACAAAGGGGGACCTCAAGCCACTTTCTCTGTCAGATCCCACCCACCACCCCCAGCCCCAAATCCCACCACATATACTGAAATGTGTGAGAATAAAATGGAGACTCCACATACCTCCCAGAAGTGAAGGTAAATCCCACAAAAGGCAGGTGGTGGCCAGAGAAGGCAGCGTGGGATACAGGCGGAAGTGTCTCCTAGGAAGGAAGGGAAAAATTGATAGAATCGCAGGGTTAGAAGGAACTTCAAGGGGCACACACACACACCAACAACAACAATACTTCTGCAAACCTTGGAATTTTCCTGAATGTGCTGCACCTCCCCTCTTGGGAATGGGTGGCACTGTTATGGCTGTGAAATTATTAGCACTCACCCCACCCCTTGCACATTGCCATTATTATTATTATTATTATTATTATTATTATTATTATTATTATTATTATTATTATTTAGATGCCTCCTCTCGCCACAGGCGTTTTCCCAAAAACAAAACAACAAGCGCAGCGAAAATATTAAAACCAACACACTTTAAAAGGTTATAGACCATTGACAGCCAAAGTCCTGCTTGAAGAGGAATGCCTGGCACCTAAAGATATGCAATGATGGCGTCAGACGAGCCTCTCTGGGAGAGCATTCCACAAATAAGAAGCCACCACTGAAAAGACCCTGTTCTCATGTCGCCACTCAGATGACGATTGCAGGGTCTGGGTCCGTTTCTATGTGGAGAGATGGTCCTTGAGGTATTGGGGTCCTAAACCACAGAGGACTTTATGGGAAAAACCAGCAATGTTGAATTGGGCCCGGAAATTAACAGGTGACCAGTGCAGTTGGGCCAGGATTGGTGTTATATGCTCAGACAGTCTTACCCTGGGTGAGCAACCTGGCTGTTGAACTCTGAACAGCTGAAGTTTCCAAACCACCTTCAGAGGCAGCCCCACGTATAACATCTATACAGTGGTACCTCGGATTACAGACGCTTCAGGTTACAGACGCTTCAGGTTACAGACTCCGCTAACCCAGAAATAGTACCTCGGGTTAAGAACTTTGCTTCAGGATGAGAAGAGAAATCGCGTGGCGGCAGCGGGAGGCCCCATTAGCTAAAGTGGTAACTCAGGTTAAGAATGGTTTCAGGTTAAGAACGGACCTCCGGAACGAATTAAGTTCTTAACCCGAGGTACCACTGTATTAGAACAGCCCTGAAAGTGAGACAAGCTCCTCCCATACCGACTCCTTGATCATGTCATCATCGACGTCGAAGTTGGATGTGTCGGCCGGGCTGGCCACCTCGGGCAAGTAGGGCGGGGGACTTTTGCGGATGTTGTCCCAGTCGATGCTTTTGAAGAAGGGGTGGCGCTTGAAATCCTCAATGCCTTTCTGGCCCAGGCGCAGCTCCTGCCGGCACAGCAGCCCTCGGATGAGGTCCTTGGCACTCTCCGAGACGTCGGTGATGTCCGTCGGAAACTGTAGGTGGTCCTGAGTGTGAGAGATGCCAAGGGGGAATCAGGGGGCGCAGCAGGTAACAGGCATCCTCCACGCTTCTGGGGGCAAGGAGGGCATAGAGACTGAGGTAGAGATTGCTGGGAACTTAAAATAAATCTGCATACTGAACTAGGTGGGCCACTGTCCTGATTCTCCAGGGCTCTTCTTATGTCTGTATCCAGTGTTTTTGAATGTTTGAAATAGGTTTTTCAGAGAATCAGAGTTGGAAGGGGGCATGAGGGTCATCTAGTCCAGCCCCCTATAATGCAGGAATCTTTTGTCCAACATGGGCCTCGAACCCATAACCCTGAGATTAAGAGTTTTGTTTTACAGTGGTACCTTGGGTTACATACGCTTCAGGTTACAGACGCTTCAGGTTGCAGACTCTGCTAACCCAGAAATAGTACCTTGGGTTAAGAACTTTGCTTCAGGATGAGAACAGAAATCGTGCAGCGGCGGGGCAGCGGGAGGCCCCATTAGCTAAAGTGGTGCTTCAGGTTAAGAACAGTTTCAGGTTAAAAACGGACCTCCGGAACGAATTAAGTTCTTAACCTGAGGTACCACTGTATTCTGAATTGTATTCTGAATTGACTTCACCACACTCCTTTGGGAGGAAGGACAGCGTACAAACTTAATAAAAGGAGAGGAATACCTATGCTCCCTCAGGAGCATAAGCAAAGATTGAGCCAGAGGAGAGAAACAGGGGGTAAGGGAGTCATTTTCCATGCCAGATCTTTTGGTCTTGCACCCCCACCCCCACCCCCAGTCTTGAGGGAGCAATAACATGTGGTGTAGCGGTTTGAGTGTTGGCCTAGGCCCTGGTTTGAATCCCCACTCAGCCATGAGGCTCACTAGGTGTGCCCTTGGGGCCAGTCACTGCCTCTCAACCCTAACCTACCTTATAAGGTTGTTGTTGTTGTTGTGGGGATTAAATGGGATAGAGGAGAACTAAGTATACCGCCTTGAGCTCCTCAGAGGAAATAAGGGATAGAAATATAAAAATAAAACAGAGAGACCATGTGGCTGAGTGTTCAAGCAGTGGTTCTCAACCTGTGGGTCCCCAGATGTTGTTGGACTACAACTCCCATCATCCCTGAGCTCTGGCCTTGCTAGCTAGGGGTGATGGGAGTTGTAGTTCAACAACATCTGTGGACCCACAAGTTGAAAAAGGCTGGTTTAGAGGGTCAGACTAAGACCTGGGAGAGACACCAGAGCCCAAATTCCTACTCTTGCCACCATGAAGCTCACTGGGGGATGAGCTTGAACTCAGCCACTGCCTCTCAGCCTAATCTACCTCGCCAACGGTGGGATCAGCCCTCCTCCCCCTCCCCAGCCGTATCCAAAGATTACACACAGAAGGCATTAGGAAAACAGGCCCACCACCAATTCTCCCGTTTGCTCTGCTGCCCCACAGCTGCCTCCCCTACCCCCATCCTGACCTTGCTCTGCCCCACTCACCTCGTGGTTCATGATCTTGCCGTAGGTCTCGACCAAGGACTCGGCATAGAACGGGGTCTCCCCGAAAAGCAGCTCGTACATGCAGACCCCCAGGGACCACCAGTCACACTCGGGGCCGTATTTCCCTTTCCTGTCCTCCATGGCCTGCAGGATCTCTGGGGAGATGTAATCAGGGGTCCCCACAGCCACAGGAGACTCCACCTGGGGGTTGAGGGGGCAGAGAAGGGAGAGAATCTGGACTCCAGCTCAGCTGCATCGTTCCCCGATGGGCAGTGCGATGTAGTGGTTGGAAGGTCGGACTAGGACATGGGTAGGCAAACTAAGGCTCAGGGGCTGGATCCGGCCCAATCGCCTTCTAAATCCAGCCCGCAGACGGTCCGGGAATCAGTGTGTTTTTACATGAGTAGAACGTGTCCTTTTATTTAAAATGCACCTCTGGGTTATTTGTGGGGCCTGCCTGGTGTTTTTACATGAGTAGAATGTGTGCTTTTATTTAAAGCGCATCTCTCGGTTATTTGTGGGGCATAGGAATTCGTTCATTCCCCCCCCCCAAAAAAAATATAGTCCGGCCCCCCCACAAGGTCTGAGGGACAGTGGACTGGCCCCCTGCTGAAAAAGTTTGCTGCCCCTGGACTAGGACCTGGGAGAGACCAAGGTTCGAATCCCCTCACTCAGCCATGAAGTCCACTGGGCGTGACCTTGACCTCAGTCCCTGCATCTCTGTCTAACCTACCTCACAGGGATGTTGTTGTGGAGATTAAATGAGGAGAAGGGTGTGCCCCACCTTGAGCTCCTTGGAGAAAAAGCTGGGATATAAATAAATCTCTTTCAGCTTCTGCCTTCTGGGAGGTACAGGGTTATAAAGACTAGGACTAGGACTAGCCGCCTGAGAAACAGTTTTTATCCAAATGTGATTTTGGTTTTAAATGCAGTGTAAGGTAGTCTCTGTGGGAGTATATTGTATTTAATTATGGGGTATCAGAGTTTTTAGGGGGTTAACCAGGCTGGGATAGCTGGGATAGCAGGCTTGTTGGTTTTTGAATGTCTGATGTAGATTTTTTCAATTTCGTTGTTTTGCATGGGACAATGACAATAAAGATTATCGTATTGTATCATATCGTAAATCAACCTCCTCTAGATTGGGGGTTTGAGGGTCACCACACCCCAAGGACCATTCATCACAGGTTGCACCCAAGCAGGAGGGTCAGGGTCAGAGTCAGTCCTAGTGATTCTCAGCCCCCCCCCAGACACTCACCATGCCATCTGAATGCAGGCGCAGGCAGGAGCCAAAGTCGGCCAGACGAATGTGCCCGTTGGTGTCGATGAGTATGTTGTCCGGCTTGATGTCCCTGCAGAGGGGGGAGCCACAGTGGTGAGCAAGAGTCCCGGGGGTCAGTGGCCAGAAGGGAACGGGGCCTGAAACTGGGACTCATTGAGGGTCTGGGGGCCAGAGGGACCCCAAGAGTCCCACTTCTGTCTTCCAGAGGAAGGAGAGTCTGGCAGGCTGGGATGAAAGCCACAGCTGGATTAACCATTAAGCAAAATAAGCACGTGCTTAGGGCATCGAGGGAAGAAATTTTCCATTGCAGGATTTTTAACGTTGATAGTCACAAATAGCTCAGCTAGGTATTCGTTTTCTCAGTTAAAAGTCCCAACAAAACAACTGCAACAAGGAAGACTGGATGCCTTATCTCAACTAACCATACAAGAAGATGTGTGACGTAAGATTAGTCTGAGGATCTGATCAAAGATTTTGCAATTAGAAAAAGGAGGGAAAAAATCTCAAATATAAGTAAAGTGAAAGTATACAAAAGTATCCACCTTACTGCAGGTTTTATTTCATTTCAAAAAATAAAATTTTATGATTGTTCATATTTTGAATTAGATATATATGGGGCCACCAAAATATTTTAAGTGTTTAGGGCCTCTAAAGGTCTTAATCTGGAAACAGATAAAAGGGAGAGAAGAGGAAACTCTGCCTGCATGCCAATATCTTCTGCTTCCACTTGGGGTTAGTAGGGAGACCAGATGCCACTCTTCCCCATTTTGGGAGTGAGGAAGCTGAGGCAGGAGGGCGTTTCCTTGCCAGTTCCAGAGCCAGGCAGACGAACTTACCTGTGAACGTATTGGAGCTGGTGGAGGGAGTGAATGGCCAGGACCATCTCAGCCAGGTAGAAGCAAGCCATGTCCTCAGGCAGGCGGTCCTCAAACTTGCTGAGGAGGGTGAGGAGGTCCCCTCCTGCGTAGTAATCCATCACTAGGTACTGCGGAAAGGAGGAGTGAATTACAGAAGAACGAAAGAACGGTGGGCTGGGGGGTAGGACTCAGTAGGGCTCACACATCCACTGACTCTCTGTTGCCTTCAAACGAGGAAGGTCCTGGGTTCTAATCTCCGCCATCTCCAGTTTACCAGAGAGGAGGGCTGGGGGAAATCTCCTCTCTGCCCAAGACGAAACAAAGGTTGGATGGCCACCTGCCAGGAACTCTTCAGTTTAGTTGTGATTCTTGCATTGCAGGGGGCTGGGCTGGATGACCTTTGGGGGTACCCTCTGCTATAATTCTAAGACCCGAGAGCAGTGTTAGCCAACCTGGTGTCCCCTCCAGGTGTTTTGGGAAGCCCCAGCCAGCCAGGGCCAATAATCAGGGGCAATGACCCTTGCAGCCCAAAACACCTTGAGGTCACCAAGGTGAGGAAGATGGCATGATGCCTTCCGATAGAAAAGTCTCTCCCACCTCCCATTTCTCCCCCAGCACTGCATTGTGCAATGAGGCTCACCAGGTAGTGATCGTCCTGGAAGGCAAAGTGCAAGGTGGTGATCCATTGCCTGTCCCCGCGGACCAGCACATCTCTCTCCTCCCGGAAGCAAGCCGTCTGCAGGGAGGAAAAGGCAGAGAGAAAGGAGCTAAGATCTAAAGGGAATTCATTTTATTTTTCGTTTCTGGCTCCCCACTCTTGTGCTAAATGGACCCCCCCAAAGGCTCTGTACTCATCAGCCTTGAAAGAAACGTCTTCTGCTTCTCAGACAGGTCCTGGCACATGACGGGGCACATACCTCTGCTCTCTTCAACATTTCCCATTTGTGTAGAATCTTCATGGCATAAACCTCCTCTGTCTGTTTCATTCTCACAACCGCCACCTGGTGCAGAGAAGGGACAACAACACTTAGACCGTCACCCATTTTCTCCCCAGCCTACTCTGGTGGCAGACTTTGGGTCATCATTAAAGCACAGCCAATTGTCCATGATAGAGTACACTGTTTTAAAAAGTGACCATCATGCTTTCTGGTGCAAAAACCTCTGGCCCATCTTTGCCAGTGTGGCTGGGCGATAGCCAGTAAGATTAGATTGGACCTCTAGGCTCAGAAATATACCTCTGCCTCCCCCAGACCCTGTGGGGTGGGGCTGAGGGTCTCGTAACGCCTGGGATTTTGGAAAAAGGATGCATTCCTTTGCAGATCAATTCAGAACCTGCCCTTTCTGAACTTAAAAGAATGAAGGGCCACTATCCCAGGCATTTGCCCATAAGGAATATGCCCATGGGACTTACACCTGCGTAAACTTGCAAAGAATTGTCCTGGATCAAATTTATTCCAGCAAAAGCTTCAGACAGGGAAGGGGAGGGTATGGTCTCATCCTTTAAAATTCTGTAGCAGGGAGTGAGGGCATCCTCGCAGGGCAGGTGTTTTTATGTCCCCCTCAAAGACAGCGCCCGCCACTGGCACTCACCTCGCCAAAAGCCCCTCGTCCAATCACCTTCAGGATCTCAAAGTCATCCCTTCGCAAGCGCAGCTGCTTGGCCTTGGTGGCGAAAGGGGAGGCTGGAAGAAGAATAAGAGACAGGAAGGGCCCCCCTGGTTTTACTGGGGTATCCATTGGCCGTAATTATAGAAGAAAAAGATGAGTACATGAAGACTCTCTCCAAAACCGGCCCTCATGTACACTGGCACTGTTCCACATAATACCTGCCTGTTCCACATTTGTAAGGACTCAGTCTGTTAGTGTGGCAGTACCTAAATTTCGGAACTCCCTCCCTACAGTACTCTTTTCAGCATCTTCTAAAAACATTATCATTTGGACAAGCCCACCCAGCTGTTTAGCCGATTCCAGTTTTAGTCTATTGTTATTTTAGCTTTTTGAAAGTCTTATATTCTTGTTGTTCATTTTTCTTATTGACAATTTCATTGTTTTATCTCTTTTGTAAACCACTTTGAGGTTTTTTAAAAAATAATCAAGTGGTGTATACATTTAATGGGACCCTAAACTGTCACTGTCACAGAGCCTTTCGTTGTTAAAAAAACAACATCCAGACACATTTCCTGCTCATCCTATAGCCTCTGAGCACCTGCGTATGGTTTCTCAGACCCAAATCTCTTCCTCCGCACAGTCCCTGCAATACTGTAGCTGGGACAGGTCAGTGATATATGAGCAATTCGAAAGTGAAATGCTTTGCAAATTCTGAAATTTTGATTTCCCCTTACAAAGCTGCAGAGCTTTCACGCTCAGCCAAAATTCAGCAAAGCTGTTGAATTCAGGAAACAGGAGATGACTCGCTCTAGTTGTTAATTCTAAACCTCCAGTTCGTACAGCCAACCTCTTGCAAAGCTTATCCTAAGCTGCAGGCACCAGTCTGGTTTATGTGCAACCCAAAGTGACGCCAGCAAAAGCTTTTATTCCTATTTTTATTTTTGTCTATTTAGTCATTTTTGTCTCTTCAGCCAGAAACAGCTCCCAGAGTAGTAGCAATGGTAATAAGGTGGTCCTTGCCCTCCTGGCTAGGGTTCTTCGTGATGTATATAACTTCATTTTTTTTATCCAGCAGCTCCAAAACTGCACAAGAGCATGGCAGGGGGAGGTTTATAACAACCCTGGCATGTAGCCCCACTGTTGTGATCACAAGCTGCAGTTCCAACGAAGCCATGCCGGAGATCTCTAAACACAAGTCAAAGGAAGCCAACCAACTCTGAAGCGACTTTTCGGATGACACCATCCATCAAAGAATTAAGCATGCAGAAAATATTTTGTGTATTTTACAGTTGAGAAACAAGAGACAGGTGTCTTGATCCGTGTGTGGACGCTATTTATTTAGTTATATTCTCAAAGCAAACAGCCTTGACAAAGCGGATTATAATACAGCTAAGCTTGGTGCAAAACAATGTAATTTAATTACAAAAAACAACAACGGAACAATTTCCTGAGTCTTTGCAGTTGCGCAACTAAGGGGTGGAGGGTTTTTTGGGGGAGGGTATGTTATTGGACTACAGATCTCATAATTCCTGACCACTGGCCCTGCTGTCTGAGGCTGCTGGGAGTTCATAAAGACCTGGGAGAACGCAGGTGACCCATCCCTGAAGTACATGGGGGGGGGGCAAGTGGGTTCCTGATTAACAGCAGCAAAATGCGGAATGGATCGTTTCTGAAATTGCCTGGCAGAGCTGGCCAGGATAGTGTGGCCAACTCACAGCAGCAGCAGGAAGCCTGTGATGTCATTGGACTCCAACTCCCATCATCCCCTGCCAATGGTCAGGGATGATGGGAGCTTGAGTCCAACAAGCACTGAAAGGTGCACACATTTCTCATCCCATCCCATTAACAGTCCCTTCAAGTGTCCCTATTTTCCAGGGACATTCCCGAATTTACAGAAGCCATCCCGGTTTCTAGTCCAGGATCATGTTCTCATAGTGGCCAATCAGATGTCCCAATGAGAAACCCGCAAGCAAGATCTGAGCACAAGAGCCTTCTTGGTGGGAAGGTATGAACCAGAAGCTAGATTTCCGTCTTTTGCTGCGCAAGGAACAGGAGGCAGCCGAGGTCCATTTTCCATCACCCCCTTTAGAGCCTTTAAAGCAGGCCACAATCCCAGCATGCTGATTTGCACACCTCCTTGCCTAACCCAGGCATGGCCAAACTTGGCCCGCCGGCTGTTTTGGGACTACAATTCCCATCATCCCTGACAGCTGGTTCTGTTAGCTAGGGAGGATGGGAGTTGTAGTCCCAAAACAGCTGGAGGGCCAAGTTTGGCCATGCCTGCTCTAACCACTAGGTATCACTCCTACCAAAGCTGAAGCCCTGCTCGTCACACTCTTTCCCTGTTAGGAACACTCCGAGAGAGGCTGCTAAGCTCTGCCTGTGGCGTGAAAAGCCGCTGTGATCCAACTTGCTCACCTGCCCCTTTCGGTGCCCGGGGTGGGGCCCTATGCCTGCATGCCCCATCATGCCACCCTTGGCAGCCTTACGCACGCGGTGGCACCTGTCTCTTCCTGTATGGGCCGCCGAGGCATCTCTGAGAAGGAAGGAGGCAGAGCGACTAGCTGGGAGAAGGAGCGTCGGAGCAGGGCTGGAGCACCGCCAGCCTCCTGCGCTCCAAGCATGAAATGCAGGGTCAGGCCCAGATCTGGAGCCTCAGCTTTGGGACAGAGTGGGGAAGCAGTTCTCCCTTTAAGCAGAACAAGTATTGCTGCAGAGCGAAGACAGCAAAACCGGGGGTCCAGGGATTAGGTTTGGAGACTCTCTCTTTCCCCTATCCAGAACAAGCCGATTCATGGAAGGCTCTAAAGCTGCTCCTGTGCATTGCAACAACCAACTGGTCTCGGTGCAGAATTTGCACACCCAACCATTCTGGGAAGGAGAAGTCACACTGGAACACACTAAACCACCTTCCCCAGTATACTGCTTCCGTCAGAGGTGCACAGCAGGCACTATAGAAACTTCTGTCGGCTACAGGACACAAATCCTGCTTGGGAACATCATGGGCACCTGTTTGGCCGCTGTGAGAACAGGAGGCTGGACTGGATTGGCCCCCTGTGGCCTGATCCAGTGGTCTCTTCTGATGTTCTTATGTACAGCAGGGGTGAGGAGCCTCTGAATTTCCAGATATTGTTGAACTCCCATCTCCCTTGACAATTGCCTTGATGGGAACTGGGAGTCCAGCAACATCTAGCGAGCCTCAGGCCCACCTCGCCCCCCAGGCGACCAGGTCTCTTGGCAGGAGGACATTAAGCAGGAGGCTACTTAAGAGCTGATGAATTGCCCAAGCCTTGAGGTGCATGATTAACAGAAAAACCTCCCCTTCCCTCCAGCGCCTAACTTGTAGAAAACGGGAGATGTGCTAGGGCTAGGTGAACATTGGACCTTTGGCCCCTTATTCCAGAGGTATGGGGGACAGTTGGGGTGATCTTAATGGCGGGACTGCACTCTGCTCAACCTCAGAGGCACTGTTTTTCAGTCGTCATTTGGCAATGCGGGAAACTAACCCCCGGTCCTGAAAGCAGGCAAGTTTGCTGGCCAAAATAAGCCCAGCACACTCCTTTTCCCGTACATAAAATTAATCAAGCTGTACAATCTGCCTCAGGCTTGGAACAGGTGGAAAGTGACAGGCGCTGCCAATTTCATTAAGGGATCTCTTTCTCTCTGTCTCTCAAAAGCAACAACATTTGCAGGGTTTTGCTGGGTGAGAAGAAAAACCTAAGGAGAGGCTGCTGGGTCAGGCCAGTGGCCCATCCAGACCAGGCTCCTGTTCTCACAGGGGCCAACTAGATGCCCCAGTGGGAAACTTGCAAGCAGGATTCAGGCCCAAGAGCCCTCTCCTCTCCTGTGGTTTTTAGTAACTGGTCTTCAGAAGAGACAGAGCCTAGCCATTGTGGCTAGAAGTCAGTGATAGCCTTTTCCTCCTGCAGGGATTTTGCCCCATCCTTTTTTAAAGCCACCCAGGTTGGTGGCCAGCACTGCCTCCAGTGGCAGTGAGTTCTGTAGTTTAATAATAATAATAATAATAATAATAATAATAATAATAATAATAATAATTTATATTCCACCCTCCCTGGCCAGAGCCAGGCTCAGGGTGGCTAACACCAATAAAATCACAGTAAAAACATAATGGGGGGGGACCCCAATTTAAAATACAGGTTAAAAAGCAATTTAAAATGCAGCCTCATTTTAAAAGTAGCCGATAGATCAAGACCATAAGGGGGGAGAAACATAAGGGTCAGACTGAGTGCAAACCAAAGGCCAGGCGGAACAGCTCTGTCTTGCACGCCCTGCGGAAAGATGTCATGTCCCGCAGGGCCCTAGTCTCTTGTGACAGAGCGTTCCACCAAGTCGGGGCCAGTACTGAAAAGGCCCTGTCCCTAGCTGAGACCAATCTAACCACCTTGCGACCTGGGACCTCCAAAATGTTGTCATTTGTAGAACTTTTTTTATGTACGCGACTACAGCAGCAAGAATACTTATTGCAAAATATTGGAAGACACAAGATTTGCCCACACTGGAAGAGTGGCAGACGCAATTGATGGACTATATGGAACTGGCTGAAATGACTGGCAGAATCCGAGATTTGGGAGAAGAAACAATGGAAGAGGACTGGAAAAAATTCAAGGACTATTTACAAAAACAATATAAGTTGTATGAATGTTAAGAAGTTGCACGATTCAGAAAAATACGGCTCCAGTAATTTGATTTTGAGATACAGAAAATTAAGTTATAAGTAAGAAAAGGTCGAAATTTAAAGTAATATTATGTTTAATTTAAGGTATAAATAATTGACAAAAACTACTTTAAATTTAGAAATATAACATTTGAAAAGTACAAAATAAGGTATGAAACAAGGTAATAATTTGCTGGTATTTTTTATTACAAAGAACGCAGGGTAAGGGAGATGTGAGGAAGTCCAGTTAGTTATATAAAAAATGTTTTGAACAATTGGGGTTTTTTTCTTTTTTCTTTTCTATATTGTTTGTTTTTCTTTTCTATATTATTTGTATTTGTTTTTCTGTTTGTTATCTTTTTGGTGAAGGGATCTTATGTGTTTATTCTTTACTTTGTGTTTGAAAACTTAATAAAATATATAAAAAAAAAATGTTGTCATTTGTGGACCTTAAGGTCCTCCGTGGGGCATACCAGGAGAGGCAGTCCCGTAGGTATGTGGGTCCTAGGCCGCATAGGGCTTTAAAGGTCAAAACCAGCACCTTAAACCTGACCCTGTACTCCTTCGGGAGCCAGTGCAGTTGGTAAAGCACTGGATGAACGTGATCCCGTGGCAAGGACCCCGTAAGGAGCCTCGCTGCGGCATTCTGCACCCGCTGGAGTCTCTGGGTCAGCTTCAAGGGCAGCCCCACTGCAAGAAGAAGTACGGTACTTCCTTTTACCAGTCCTTCTAGTGTTAGGAGAAAGGGAGGAAAAGTTTTCTTCGTTCATTTTCTCCATGCCATGCATCGTTTTCTAAATTTCTACCATCTCGCCTCTTACTCGCCTTTTCTCTAAACTAAAACGCTGCAACCTTTCCTCATAGAGGAGCCACTCCAAGCCTGTTATCATTTTGGTTGCCCTTTCCTGAATACTACTACTACTACTACTACTAATAATAATAATTTATTTATACCCCGCCCATCTGGCTGAGTTTCCCCAGCCACTCTGGGCGGCTCCCAATCAAGTGTTAAAAACAGTACAGCATTAAATATTAAAGACTTCCCTGAACAGGGCTGCCTTCAGATGTCTTTTAAAGATAGGATAGCTGCTTATTTCCTTCACATCTGAAGGGAGGGTGTTCCACAGGGTGGGTGCCACTACCGAGAAGGCCCTCTGTCTGGTTCCCTGTAACCTCACTTCTCGCAATGAGGGAACCGCCAGAAGGCCCTCAGCGCTGGATCTCAGTGTCCGGGCTGAACGATGGGGGGGAGACGCTCCTTCAGGTATACAGGACCGAGGCCGTTTAGGGCTTTAAAGGTCAGCACCAACACTTTGAATTGTGCTCGGAAACGTACTGGGAGCTAATGCAGATCTCTCAGAACTGGTGTTATGTGGTCCCGGCGGCCGCTCCCAGCCACCAGTCTAGCTGCCACATTCTGGATTAATTGCAGTTTCCGGGTCACCTTCAAAGGTAGCCCCACGTAGAGCGCATTGCAGTAGTCCAAGCGGGAGATAACCAGAGCATGCACCACTCCGGCGAGACAGTCCGCGGGCAGGTAGGGTCTTAGCCTGCGTACCAGGTGAATCTTTTCCAATTCTACAATAACTGGAAACTCTGCACTCCCAAGGCCCACTCCTATGCTGTAGGGACAGGGAAGAGAGGCGGGCAGGCGGGCAGCAGCAAGCTTGGGCACAAGTGTCTCAAACACAAGCAGGCAGCTCTCCCCAATCCTTGACAGGAAAATGCCCACTGGGCAAGCACCGTACCCAAAGATGCTGCTTGCATGCAGAATTTCTGGATTTGCTGAGCCTGGCTCCCTGGCTGCACCCTGTGGAAGAGAGACCCAGGAATCCTGGCTCTCATCCAGGCCTGTAGCTTTCCAGATGCAGTCGGAGCAGCCAGCATGGCTGATGAGGGTTGTCTGGTTGCTCACCCCTAACCACTAGCTCTCCTTTTCGGAGAGGCATGCACAGAGGAAGGTGGAAGCCCAGCTCCAATTAACTCAGGATGCATCTGAATTATGCACCCCACTGGGAATCTCCAGTGGGGAAGTCCCATGGGGGCATGTCTGTGTGCACAGGATACTAGGCTAGATGGGAGCCCTTTGGTCTGATCCAGCAGGGCTGATGTTAAGCTCTTAAGCTTTTATGTGAATTGTGTTGCTTTTGTTGTTGGCCGCTCTGAGCCCGGCTTCGGCTGGGGAGGGCGGGATAGAAATAATAATAATAATAATAATAATAATAATAATAATAATAATAATAATAATAAAGTCTTTAGTTGTGATGCATTGCAGAGGGTTGGACTGGATGGCCTTTGGGTGCCCTTCCAACTCTACAATTCTAAGATTCCGTAAGTTTGGACAAGGCCCGGCAGTCAGCGTTTTCCCTGGGGAATGGGAATTGTGTGGTTTTTTTGTCGTTTTCAGGGGGCTGAAGTTCTCTGTCCTTGGTAAACCTAAACTGGCACGATATGTTTAAAATGCATTAAAAATCATACCCTCGTTTCAATTCAACCTGTTTTAATTAAATCCCGTTCTCGCGAGCAGCCTGGAGAATTTTGTTACAGGGTGGCCCGTTGAGAAGACTGCAGATAAATCACAGTAAATGTACTTAAAACACCTCGAGATCCTTCTCGTTCTCTGTTTGTAATTTGGCACAACTTTTACTAACGAGCTTCTTCTAATGAATTTCGCCTCCAGTGGCACCTGGCGCATCCAGTCATTCTGGTCCTTCTGCTGATCGCCTTTATTAGCCCTGTCACATGATCTGGTGGAGGAAAGCTGGCTTCTTCCAGAACATAAATTTATTATCAGAAGAGATGGGGCTGTGCAGAACTGAATTGCAGTTGTGAAAGTAGCTGGAGAGGAATTCCTACTTCATTTGTTTCAGGAAACACAGCACCAATGTTGGGTTGAAATGATTCTACCCACCAACTGGAAAATGACAACACAGGGGTTTGAGCTAGATCAGGGTTTCCCCAACTTAGGTCTCCAGCTGTTTTTGGACTACAATTCCCATCTTTCCTGACCACTTGGCCTGCCAGCTGGGGATGATGGGAGTTGTAGTCAAGAAACAGCTGGAAACCCAAGTTGGGGAAAACCTGGTCCAGATGAGCCTTCGATTCTATCTCTGTGGATGTCAGCTGACCTCTCAGAGAATCATGTGGACAAGGGCATGCAGTGTACAGTTTCGGCCACTTTGCCGCAAAAAGAATCCTGTAGTATGGGTAAAGATTAAAGGAAGGGCAACCGAAATGATGTAGTGGAAGAAGCAAGTCCCTTATGAAAAACAGCGTTTGGGACTTTTTAGTTTGGAGAAAAGGTGAGTCAGAGGCGAGATGATAAAAGGATGCATGACTTGCTCTGGTTGGCCGCTGAGCTTAGATGGGCCACTGGCCTGATCCTGCAGACCTCTCCTTATGAACCCACAGCCTCTGAATGAGAGCAGGGGGTGTAGAGAGCTGGTGCCTTCGCAAGGCGAGGAGGTGTGGTGATGGTGGCAGCGGCAGCAGCTGCTGCCTGCCCTCTCTTGGCCCAGAGGAGAGGGCCTCCTTCGCAAATTCTTCCGCTGGTGTTCCTCTGCTCCCAAAGAGTTTCCAGTCTTAGTTCCTCAGTGGAAAACCAGGCGCTGGCCTAGGCACGCCCAGAGGAACCAGCGGGACCGCATTCCTTGCAAGGCGAGCAGGGTGGGGACAAGAGCCAGGTCTGAACCCCACACGCCAGAGAGGAGAGGAGAGGCAGCCCCTTCCCATGGGTCACTGCCCCATTTGCCTGCTCCCAGGCCTAGCTGCCTGCCCCCCCCCCCAAGAAAGGGGACAGCAGATGCTGGGACATCCCGGGAGAGCCTTGCCACAAGGTGGCTCTCCCCTTTCATAAAATTTATCAGAAAATGCAGGATCTCACCCTATCAGGAGGAGCGTGCTTAGTGGTGAAGGGCTATCGCTCGATAGCAGAGCATTTGGTCCCAGGTTCTATCCCTTAAAAAGAGGGGCAAGTAGCTGCAGGTGAGGGGAAAGACCCTCTCTCTGCCTGAGACCACCCTGGGCAGGAGGGGGGAGCCATAGCCAGTCAGATATGAAGATGGGGAGCTTGAGGACCTGGTATAAGGCAGCTTGCTAGTTGGACTCGTGGCAAAACTCAGATAGAAGGTTCAATACCTGGCAGCTCCAAGGTGGGCTGGGAAGGAAGCTCACCTGAAACCCTTGAGAGTTGCTGCCAGCCAGTGTGCAAGAAAACACCGAAAAGAAAAACGGTTCAGGCCTTATCACAGAGGAGGGAGGGGAGTGCTTAGTGGAATTTCAAGAGCCAGAAGAGGTTGATGAGCATGTCTGCAAGCATTCGGGGTGTGTGGGTGTGTAGCTGATGCCTCTTCATTCGCACCCGCAAATAGTGGAAGCAGACCAGCTTGTGCCAAAGAGACCAACAGCTGACCCAGGCCATGCGAACCACCCTTTCCCAGTGCAGAATGTGGATTATTTCAGCGCAGAGAATGTGAACATGCGCACACCCACCCTCAGGCATGTGCACCCTTCATGCACAAGGAGGCGGGGGTGGGGGGGGAGAGGCCTTGGCTAGGTGTGCTGCTGCTGCTGCTGCTACCTTAAAAAGCCTCCCGTCTGAAATAAGAAAAACAGCCCTCCTGAAGACTGACAGACAGGTTGGAATCCAAAACCTACCTACCAGGTTGCCAGACCTGGCCAGGTTGCCCTGACGACAGGAGCAACAAACAGTTCTGGTATTCCTCCTGCCCCCCCCCCCCACGGATGATGCGTCACCCTCTATCATGAGCCAGTCCAGGCAGCAGCAGCAGCAGCAGCTCCCTATCAGGTGGCGAGGGGAAATGCCACTGGTTTTTACACCCACTCAGGGAGTATTGGTGGGGCAGGAAGGAGATCCCATGGGAGGGGCAGGCAGGCAGGCAGTTCTGTGGATAGACAGCCCAGGTTGCATAGATACTGGCTTGTTCCAGCCATGCAGTGCACAAGCAGCTCCCCCCCCCCCCCCAAGAGGCTGAGCTAGGAAGTGGGCAGGCTGTCACTTCAGGAAGTCTCTGCAGACCCCAGGAAGGAGTTGGAGCACCAGCTCTGCATGCAGAAGGGCTGGGGAAGACCCCTGCAGAACCCCAGAGAGCCAGTGCACCTGGAGCAGCGCTCGGACTTGCTAGAAGGTGGCTTTCTGCATTTTGTTAAAATCTGCCCTTTATTCAAACTCCATGAGGACTAACAGCTTGCTCAACTTTATGGGGAAGGAGCAGAGTGTATGCTTTGCAATCAAAAGGGCCCAGGGCTCAGTCTTTGGCGTTTCCAAGGAGGGTTGGGCCAAGACCCCCCGAGAGCTGCTGCCGCCACCAGTCAATGTAGGCAACACTGCACTAGATGGGAGGGTCAAGGGTCTGGCAGCTTCCTTGGTTTCTGCACCAAGTCCTCAGGCAACCCCTCTGCTCCTTCCATCCACCTCAGGAATGGATGCACATCCCTTGCCAAACAGCCACCACTGTCACCGAGGGAGCACACTTTGGGTCCCAGATTAAAAATATCTACGCTGCAAGATCAAGGACACACCCACCCAGCACCCAGACTTGAAGAACAGGTCCTGTCTGGTTGCGGAGTGCAATTCACGTGGTTAAGAGGGAGCCACAGGGGGAAAGGGGTTGGGTGGCGAGAGTTACATCACATCTTGCTCAGAAGGAACGCTCAAGTGGTTATCCTGGCAGGAGATGGATCCATGCAGGCAAAGAGGAGGGAGGCCCCTGTGCAGGGTGGGGGCTGCGGCCCCGGTTATTAAGCTAGGGGAAGACCAAGGTGGTGGTGGCGGTATTGGTGGTTGGGTTTCTTCCTTGCCTTTGAGTTAAATCATGCTATGGGCAGGAAGCCACAGGAAGCTCCTCTGCTATGAGAGCTGCTAAGTTCATTCCAATGGGGCAAATTCAACACGGTGCCGAAACACCTCTCTGGCCTTCCCGCTTGGCAGAAGAGCCTAAGAAGACCCCTGCTGGATCAGGCCCATGGCCCATCTAGTCCAGCATCCTGTTCTCACAGCAGCCAACCAGATGCCTGTGGGATACTCACAAGCAGGAACCAAACACAAGAGCCCTCTTCCCTCCTCTGGGTTCTCCAGCAAATGGTCCTCAAAAGCGTTGATGCCTCCAGCTATGGAGCAGCCATCGATTGCTCCCTCCTCCACGAATTTGTCCAATCCTCTTTTAAAGCCATCTAGCTTGGTGGCCATCGCTGCCTCCAGTGGGAGGGAGTTCCATAGTTTTAACTACGTGCTGCGTGGAAAAGCATTTTCTTGGGCCTGTCCTGAATCTTCCAACATTCAGCTTCACTGGAGGTTCACGTGTTTCTACTGCTATCTGAGAGAGACAGTTCCCAAGGCTTCGTTTCTTGCCACCGGAACATTTCATTTCCCCTCCTACTACCCAAAAAGCCCAAGTATGAAGTTTTCCTCTCTTCCTGCCTGCCTGCAAGGAAGCTTCCCTCCTTGTCAACATCCTGAGGCTGCCAGTTCCCCCTCTGAACAGCTGCAGCGTTGCGGAGCAGCGAAAGCCCATTTCGGAGGGGAGTGGGGATGCCGGAAGGCAAGGGAGAGCTGGCTTTTAAAGATGATCACAATGGCTTGTTGCAGACCTTTTGGAGTGCTCGCAGGCCACCGGCCGCCCCCTGCACCAAAAGCTCTCAGAATGAGAACAGAAGAGCCCTGCTGGATCAGGGAAATGGCTCTCTTAGTCCTGTTCTCACAGGGGTCAACCGGGAAACCTACACGCAAGACAAGAGCCCCCCTCCCCCTCCGGTGGTTTCCAGCTACAGTGGTACCTCTGGTTGCGAAAGGGATCCGTTCCGGAGCCCCGTTCACAACCTGAAAGGAACACAGCACATGCACAGGTCACAATTCACCGCGTCTGCGCATGCGTGAGCAGCGAAACCTGGAAGTAACCCTTTCCAGTACTTCCGGTTCACCGCAGGACGCAACCTGAAAGGCCGTAACCCGCAGCGTTCGCAGCATGAGGTATGTCTGTACTGGTATTCAGAAGCATTGCTGCCTCCATCTGTGGAGGCAGAGCAGAGCCATCATGGCCAGTCGCCATCAATAGCCCTCTCTCCTCCATGAATTTGTCTTTGTCCAATTCTCTTTTAAAACCATCTAGGTTTGGGGCCTTCACTGTTTCTTGCGGGAGTGAGTTCCATGCGCGGCCTGAAAAGGGTCTTTTATCTGTCCTGGGTCTAAGAATGTTCAGCCACATTGGATGCTCACTAGCTCTAGTGTTCTGAGAGAAAAAAACTTCTGTCTGTTTTCTCCATGCCACGCACAATTCTGTATACTTCAGTTGTGTCACCCGTTACTTGCCTGTTTCCTAAGCTGAAAAGTCCCAAATGCTGCAACCTCTTCAGTCCCTAAACATACTGAGGTTAGGAACAAGGCGCTGAGAAAAAGGCAGTGTCCCCACCACCACTACCACCACCACCTTGACCTACACATCCCCACTGCTTGCAGAATTAGCCTCAATATAACAGTTGTGGGGAACCTGTGGCCCCCCCAGATGCTGCCGAACTAGTACCCCCATCATCAGCATCCCTGACCACTGGCAAAGTTGGGAGTTGTGACAATGTCAAGGGGGGTACAGACTGGCTTCAGCACTTGTTGGGGAAGCTAGAGAAACAGCCTTCAGATTTTACATCGTCAACCTGCTGGTTCCTTCCTCTCTTGACAACGAAGGGAGGAGTTTAGGGATATTTTAAAAATAATAATTTTATAAGTTGTGTGTCCTTGTTTCTCAATTCGATCCATTTACATGGTTTTGCGGTGTTTTATGCATTGTGACTTGCCGTTATTTTCATTGCTTATAGTTTAGTCATTCTTTATTGTACTTGTTACGTGTAAACTGTTTGATTATTGTTTGCTGGTATTTAATTTTACCGTTTACTGTTATACACTAATGGATTATTGAATATTGCTTTATTCAGTGTAAGTTGTTTATTTTAAAGTTATGGTTTTATCATGCAGGGCATTTTTTTCTAGAAAAAGAGGTGCTGGAACTTGTTGACCTTTTTTTTTAGGGGGAGTACCCAGCCAAAGATAGCCCCTAAAAATGCTTCTCTTCTTATGCCCTTGCACCAATCAAATCATGTATAGTAACATAGAAAGGCGGTATACAAATTAAAAGTGAACTGAAATGAAATGAAGATGAGTGAGAGAAGGGGTCATTGTGGCTGTTGGCTCACAGAAAGCCTTGGGTTCAATCTCTGATGGCATCTGCAAAGAAGAGTCTTGCCTGGTCGTGGCAGAGACCCTAAAGAACTGTAAACTGCTCAGTGTTCCTGGACCCAGCTCCTAGTCTAACACTCTCACCGCTAACACCACACTGATGCACATATAATTACTAGCAGGCTTAGAACATCTGCCTCATAGCCAGCCAAACTACTGTCCCATTTAGCCCACTCTGGCCTGCTCTGACTGACAGCAGGTCTCCAGGGCCTCAAGGAGGGATTGAACCCAGAGCCTTCTGACACCTGGCAGGTGCTCTGTCATCCACGGGCTGCAGACCTTCCCACAATTCTCTGGGACTGGCTAGTTGCAAAAAGGCAGAAGAGGGAAGCACGCTTTCTCAGGTGAGATGCATACCCCTCAACTGTCCCATTTAAAGCGGGAAATCCCAGAATCACAGAAGCCAATCCAGGCTTCTGTTTCGACCCCAGAATTTCCCATTTGTTGGTCCAGAAGCGCCGGACCAAAAGACACTCACTCTGGTGCAAGTCAGCAGGGTTGTGCCAGAGCACTGGAACGAAAGCCACTCGTTTGTTGGTCTTGCAGGACAAAAAAAAACAGAGCGGCTTCAGTTTCATGCTCTCGTGAGAGCTTGAAACCAAAAACAGAGCATCCGGATTTAGGTGCCGAAAATGTTGGAGGGTATGGATATACATTCGTGGAGAATGGCTTCAAGCTGTTTGGAGGAAGGGCCGGCACTATCATTGGGCAGAAGGAGGCAACTGAGGGCAGCATCAGCATCGCCCAGCCCTTCTGCCTGAGCATCCTCTCCACCCCCAGCCATTACCCCTCTGTTGCAGGATAGAGCTTGCATGCCACATGGCCTGCCCTGAGCCCAATTCCAGGTGCAATTGAGGAGACTATGCCATTCGTCAGGCAGCAAAAGAACTTGGGCTGGCCCTGAGCAGACAGTCCAATGGGCCTCTTTGTCTTGAACTGCCCCCTTCTACAGAGTTCAGCACATAACAATCTGGACAGCCTTTGCACCCTTTCAGAGTGAGAAAGAGGGTAGAACAGAGACCCGTGTAAGGACTGAGGCCGCCTGAAGCCAGACCGCTCTGCCGCCATCAGTTTTCCTTATGGTTTGCAATTGCCAGAGCGGTCCTGAGGGATTTTGCTGCCTGGAGGAAGGCAAGATGGTGCCCCCACTAAATCCACACACATAAGGCGACGGGACTGGGAGACGAACCCTACTTCCATGCCTGCAGTGGGTTCCTGTCCTCTGTCACACCGGAGGACAAGCAGCAATTTTAGGCACTCCAGGACACGCCACGAGGGCACTCCCACCCAGTACTGTCCTCTGAGAGAGGAATGCCTCTGGGGAACAGGGGAACATGCCTTACTTTGTCTAACGATAGGGCCGGGCCGGCAAACAGCTCATAGAAGACTTCAAAGTTATGCAGATATTTACAAGCTGCATTTCTGAATATTGCAAGGTCCAGATAAGCAGCCTTGCTTGCTCTGAGGGACTCCCACAGGGCTGACTAAGACTCAGATGTGACCATGGACCAGAAGAACTATCTTCAAAACAGGACTAACCCATTTGGGAGCGGGGGGGGGGTGTGAGGTGGGGGAGGTTATCTAGGGATTATAGGAAGCTGCCTTATGCAGAGCCAAACTATTTGCCCAGCTAACTCAGTGTCAGCTATACAGACTGGCAGAGGTTCTCTCTCTCTCCAGGATTTCAGAAAGGCAGTTGTTCCGTGCCCTACCTGGAGATGCTGTTGGGGGGGGGGGTGTCACATGTGGGGAGGGGGTCATACCTGGGATTTTCTGCTCTCTCTCGTCTTCTGCCCCTTCAACACAAAATTCCAGGGCTGTGTACAAATAATAATAATAATAATAAATTTTATTTATATCCCGCCCTCCCCAGCCAAGCCGGGCTCAGGGCGGCTAACAACAATCAAATAAACAATCAAATAATAACACATTCTAAAAATTTTCATTATAAAAATTAGTTAAAATCAAATTGATGGCAACCGATTAAACAAAATTCTGTGCAGGTTGCCAGAGGAGGGAGTCAGGCTGCGCCCTGACCAAAGGCCTGGCGGAACAGCTCTGTCTTGCAGGCCCTGCGGAAAGATGTCAGGTCCCGCAGGGCCCTGGTCTCTTGTGACAGAGCGTTCCACCAGGTTGGAGCCGCAGCCGAGAAGGCCCTGGCTCTAGTTGAGGCCAGCCTAACCTCTCTGAGGCCTGGGACCTTGAGGGTGTTATTATTTGCAGACCGTAGGTTTCTCTGTGGGGCATACCAGGAGAGGCGGTCCCGTAGGTACGAGGGTCCTAGGCCGTATAGGGCTTTAAAGGTTAAAACCAGCACCTTAAACCTGATCCTGTACTCCACCGGGAGCCAGTGCAGCTGGTATAGTACCGGATGAATGTGATCTCGCAGCGAAGACCCCATAAGGAGTCTCGCCGCGGCATTCTGCACCCGCTGGAGTTTCTGGGTCAGTCTCAAGGGCAGCCCCACGTAGAGCGAGTTACAATAATCCAGTCTGGAGGTGACCGTCGCATGGATCACAGTGGCTAGGTGAGGGCGAGAGAGATAAGGGGCCAACTGCTTAGCTTGGCGGAGATGGAAAAATGCCGCCTTTGTTATAGCTGTAATCTGCGCCTCCATAGAGAGGGAGGTATCGAAGATTACACCCAAACTCTTAACGGACGGTGCTGGCACTAATTGCACCCTCGCAAGAGATGGGAGTTGCCCCCTCGATCCCATATCGTCCCGCCCCAGCCAGAGGACCTCTGTCTTCGAAGGATTTAACTTCAACCGGCTCCCACGTAACCATCCAGCCACAGCTTCCAGACATCTGGTCAGTGTGTCTGGGGCCGAGTTAGGATGGCCATCCATCAACAGATAGAGTTGGGTGTCATCAGCATACTGATGGCAACCCAGCCCAAAACTCCGGACAAGCTGGGCGAGGGGGCGCATAAAGATGTTAAAAAGCATCGGGGAGAGAATCGCACCCTGAGGCACTCCACACACCAAGGAGTGACGCGATGACAATTCCCCCCCAAGCGCCACCCTCTGTCCCCGATCAGAGAGAAACGAGCGCAGCCATTGAAGGACTGTGCCCTGGATCCCCACGTCGGCAAGGCGGTGGTCCAGGAGTTCGTGATCGACCATGTCAAAGGCTGCTGACAGATCTAGAAGAATCAGCAGCCCCGACCCGCCTCGATCCAGCTGTCTGCGGAGATCATCTGTTAGGGCGACCAGAGCCGTCTCGGTCCCATGGCCAGCACGGAAGCCGGACTGGAATGGATCCAAAGCAGATGTTTCATCCAGGAACCTACCAAGCTGTTCAGCAACCGCTCTCTCAATCACCTTACCCAGGAATGGAAGATTCGAGACCGGGCGGTAATTGGATAGATCTAAGGGATCTAATGATGTTTTCTTTAAGAGCGGACGCACCACCGCCTCCTTCAGTTCCCCTGGGAATATCCCGGTGCCAAGGGACAAATTGATGATATCCCCCAGGGGGGCCCGCACCTCGTCTGGACACGCTCTAATCAGCCATGACGGGCACGGGTCAAGAGGACAGGTGGTGGGCTTTCCAGCTTGGAGGAATCTGTCCACATCGGCTGGAGATATCCGGTCAAAGTGGTCCAATACTGGACCCGAGGACAGTCGAGGGGCCTCCAGTTCCTTTATTGTATCCAAATTGGCAGGGAGGTCATGGCGGAGCAACAGGACCTTCTCCACAAAAAAGCTCGCAAATGCCTCACAGCTGTGTGTCAGATTGTTATTTAAATTTGACTGTCCTTCAAGGGACGTTAAAGACCGAATTATACTAAATAATTGCGCCGGGCGAGAGCTAGCGGATGCAATGGAGGCCGAGAAGTAAGACTTCTTAGCGGCCTTCACTGCCATCTCATAGGTTTTCATAAAAGCCCTATAAGATGTTCTTGAGGCTCCGTCACGGGCACCCCGCCATACTCGCTCTAGCCGTCTGAGGTCCCGCTTCATTTTCCGAAGCTCCTCGGTAAACCAGGGGGCCCGGTTTCTGCGGGGTCGCAGAGGGCGCTTAGGTGCGATCTCATCGATGGCTGCCAGGAGCTGGGTATTCCAGCCCTCAACAAGCTCAGTCAATGAGTCGCCAGGGGGAGCAAGGTCCCGCAAGGCCTGACGGAATCTATCAGGGTCCATCAGCCTCCGCGGGCGAGCCCAAATTGGCTCGCCACCTAAGCGGGGTGGGGGTGGAAAATCAATCCTGGCTTTCAGTGCGTAGTGATCAGACCATGGCACCTTCATCGAGGGAGACATGATCACATCTATACCGGCGCCAAAGATCAAATCCAGCGTGTGGCCTGCTTGATGTGTGGGGCCCGAAACAAATTGGGAGAGCCCTAGTGTCGCCATGGAAGACACCAGGTCCAGAGCCTGTGAGGAGGGAGTGGCATCAGCATGGATGTTGAAGTCCCCCAGTACCAATAGGTTGGGGAACTCCAAGGCCCAGCCGGCCACCGCCTCCAACAGGCCTGACAGGGTGGCTGCTGGTGCGCTAGGTGGCCGGTACACCAGCCAGACAGCCAAGCTCACCTCGGAGCCCCACACTAGGCCAACACATTCAATGCCGGGGATCGATGGCGATGGCAGAGCCCTGAAAGAACAGTCTTCTCGGATTAATAATGCCACCCCTCCCCCCCGGCCCACAGTCCGCGACTGGTGGAGGACGGAGAAACCTGGGGGCGCCATCTCTCGTAAGGTAACAGTTTCCCCTTCGCGTACCCAGGTCTCCGTCACACAAGCCAGGTCAACCCCCTGCGAGGTGAAGAAGTCTCGCAGGGTGGCGGTTTTTTTGCCTATAGACCTGGCATTGCACAACACCAGTGACGGAGGTGAGTAATCCTTGCTCACCCTACCTTCGTCCCTCGGGATGGGGCGCAGATTGGAAGGGGTACGAGCATATCCATATCTCGATCCCCTTCGCCTATGACATCTGCCCCCACCGCCATACCTCCCTCGCCCCACTACGGTAGCAATCCCAAGCCTCAAACCAACCTCCATTTACAGAATAGAAACAAGTCAAATCAAAAACAATTGTACCAACACAACAAATCCCCACCCCACTCAATAACCAACCCCAAACCAAACTAAAACAGAACAAAATAGAAATACATCGATAAAAACCACCGTTCACGGTGGAACAACAAAGTAAAAAATAAAAACCCCTATAAAACATTTTAAAATATATAAAAACATATTAAGCATTTGCCGCGGCAACATCAGTGTCCTTAAAACAGTAGCGGTGGCGAGTGTGGGCCCCGCCCCCTAGGCCTGGAGGAGTGTGCCTACAGGAGGGAGCGGCCTTCCTCAACCCCCACGGTGGAGCCGCAGCAATGGTGTCCCAGTGCCTCATGAGGCCTCTTAAGCTGTGGCAGTGGTGAGTCAGTCTAGGCCCCGCCCCCTGGGCCTGGTGGGATCAGCCTGAGGAGGGAGCGGCCTTCCCAACTCACAGTGCAGCAGCAGCAGTGGTGTTCCGGTGCCTCGTGCGGCCTCTTAAGCTGTGGCAGTGGTGAGTCAGTCTAGGCCCCGCCCCCTGGGCCTGGTGGGATCAGCCTGAGAAGGGAGCGGCCTTCCCAACTCACAGTGCAGCAGCAGCAGTGGTGTTCCGGTGCCTCGTGCGGCCTCTTAAGCTGTGGCAGTGGTGAGTCAGTCTAGGCCCCGCCCCCTGGGCCTGGTGGGATCAGCCTGAGAAGGGCGCGGCCTTCCCAACTCACAGTGCAGCAGCAGCAGTGGTGTTCCGGTGCCTCGTTCGGCCTCTTAAGCTGTGGCAGTGGTGAGTCAGTCTAGGCCCCGCCCCCTGGGCCTGGTGGGATCAGCCTGAGAAGGGAGCGGCCTTCCCAACTCACAGTGCAGCAGCAGCAGTGGTGTTCCGGTGCCTCGTGCGGCCTCTTAAGCTGTGGCAGTGGTGAGTCAGTCTAGGCCCCGCCCCCTGGGCCTGATGGGATCAGCCTGAGAAGGGAGCGGCCTTCCCAACTCACAGTGCAGCAGCAGCAGTGGTGTTCCGGTGCCTCGTGCGGCCTCTTAAGCTGTGGCAGTGGTGAGTCAGTCTAGGCCCCGCCCCCTGGGCCTGGTGGGATCAGCCTGAGAAGGGAGCGGCCTTCCCAACTCACAGTGCAGCAGCAGCAGTGGTGTTCCGGTGCCTCGTGCGGCCTCTTAAGCTGTGGCAGTGGTGAGTCAGTCTAGGCCCCGCCCCCTGGGCCTGGTGGGATCAGCCTGAGAAGGGAGCGGCCTTCCCAACTCACAGTGCAGCAGCAGCAGCAGTATAAAAACCATGAATAAAAACCATGCAACACAAAACAGCAGGCGGCATGGGTCCCAGCCAGAAGACTGTGCGAGAAAATGCATCGTTAGAGAACTGCGAAACTCACTTCTGCAGGAGGCAGTGAGAGTCACCAGTTTGGATAGCCTTAAGAGAGGATTGGACAGATTCGTGGAGGAGAAGCCAGCTATCAAAGGCTCCCAGCCACGATGGCCATGCTCTGCCTCCGCTTTTGAAGGCAGCTATGCTTGCGAGAAAACAGTGGAAGGGAGAGGAGTCTTGTTCTCAGAGCTTTCTTGTGGGTTTCCCATATGGGCATCTGGGTGGTCCCTTGGGGATGTCACCAAGCTCTTCTTAAGTCCTTATATGTGATAGAATTATATTTCCTGATACAATACAATTCAGCTCTTTTGTAACCGTCACAAAAGGGGATTGTTTTGTGCCAGCATTGGTGTTGGGAAAAGGGGATGGGGATGGGCCTAATGCTATTGGGGGGGGGGGTTTGAACACATATGCACACTGATAGGGTTGGGGAAATGTTTCTGGTCCACAGCCACTGCAAATATCACATTTCTGGAACCAAAATCCAACGTCCTACGTCCAAGGCACAAAGGACCCATCTAAGTCTCCAGGCTGTATGTTTCTTTCCAACTTTAAAACCCAGTGTTAATGGATACAGTCATACCTCGGGTTACGAACCTGCGGGTTGCACATTTTCGGGTTGTGGACCGCACCGAACCCAGAAGTACTGGAACGGGTTACTTCCGGGTTTCGGCACAGACGTGGCACTTCGGGTTCACGTTCGCCACCCGAGGTATGACTGTAATTGGAAAAACCTCTCTCTCTATGGGAAACATAAGAGAGCTGCTGCCAGTCAGAACAGGACAAACTGGTGTAAGCAGTATTTGGTGGTGTGGTTTAAAGATGTGAAGGCTCAGGGGGAAAACAATAAACATGGGAGGGCAGGAACTGTCACCCCCAACCCCCCTTTTTTCCCCCAGGCCTTCACATCGCCAGTTGTGGGGCAAGCCCTCTCTGATCTCTGCTTATAGTTCCACTTCCCAGTGTGAGGGCCTGGGTCTCATTCAGTCTAAGGCAGCATCCTGTGTCCTTAACAAATGATGCTGAGGAAGGGGTAAATGCTCCACTCTGAAGAGGAGCCCATCTGCTTGTTGCATCCTGGCTCTTACCTCAATAGGAACAGGTGCTACAAGACAGCTGTGCGGTTAACCAAGGCTTGCCAGTCTCAGCAGAAGCAGCTGGCATTCAGAGAGCTCAGCTGGCCTCCAGGCTGTTGCTGGGTGCAACTCAAAGGGGTGGATTCAGCTGCAGAACTTTAGGGACCAAGTTACCTAAAGGGGTGTCTTCTCCCGTATGAACCTGCCCAGGGCCTTCAGATCAATGGTGGCCCCAATCCGCTCCCCCCACCACCACACTTTTAGAGGCTCTCAGGGTGGCAAGTGGGACAAGGCAGTCTGCCTGTTGGCATCGTGGTTTATGGGACTCTCTCGTCAGAAATCCCTCTCCCTTGCCAAGTTTGTCATCCTTTAGGCAGCTCCAGCCCTACTATTAGGCAAAGTGAGGTTGTGGGAGGTGGCAGCAGCAAAGCGATGGAAAGCAAAGCAAGGCGCTCACCCACCAGCTAGCAATTAGCCTGCTGCCTTCAGGGACTGTGGAGGTGGTTTTCCCGTCACCACTGTTGAAGCAAAATGGTGTTCTGGTTGGCTTCTGGAAGGAGGGGCACCATCCGGCCCTTTGCCTCAGGCGGCAAAATGTCTTGGGCTGGCCCTGCCTTTAGGCGCCGACTTAACACCACACTTGTGGCTTCTCGGACAGTTGCATCGGCCTCCTTTGCTGCCGTTAGGTTAAATTCTATGTTTCAGGTTTTTATTTTTATTTTCAAACACCATTGTTCCAAGCTGCCCTGACTGCTTTGAAGCAGGAAAGTGGGGCACCCTCACTATTCTAAATGAAACAGAAGTCAGAAGTATCCAGGAGGGCTGTTTCATAGAGCAGAGAAACACCCCCCAAAGTTGTGTCTGAGTTCCAAGGCCTGGCTCCAAGGGCCTCCTGGTCGTTCCCTCACTGCGAGAAGTGAAGTTACAGAGGGCCTTCTTGGTAGTGGCGGAAAGTGAGTGTGCTTATCCTTTTTATGCTCAGAAGTTAGGAATAAAATTCTGAATAACACACAAACACACACACACACCGCAGATGTTGATGAGAGGAGGAAGAGAAGAGGATCTCCCAGGATCAAGCAAAACCACACAGGCTTCACCAACCTGGTGCCCTCAGATGTTTCGGACCACAACCCCCATCAGCATGGCAAAGAATGCCCATTACATTGATGGTTCCACACCCCAACCTGGGCAATAATGCAAATCCTGAGTGTGCGAATGTGTTAAAGAAACTGGAGGTGGGAAAGAGCCTTCATTGCCTCAGATGCCCCAGAGAAAGGCTGTCAGTCACAGCAGCAAATATTCTAACCTGACATGAAAGGGTCCTGATGTCCCTAAACCCACCACAGAGTCCTGCTGTTTCAGAGAGATTGAATTTCCACCCCTGGACCTGTCACCAAGGTCCTTTTTACAAGCAAGAGACAGGATGCAAAGCCCACAGGTGGCATGGCTGGAATTTGCCCTGCCATGTCTTTGCCCTCCTTTACCAAGCCATAGAATCATGCTGCTGGAAGGGACCTGAAGGATCATCCAGCAGAACCCTCTGAAATGCAGGAATAAGCCCCTGACTGTGATAGAGAAGCCACCAAAGGCTGGCATCTCAAGAGATAGGAAGGTCCCTTTCTGGCTTGGCTACATTCTCAGCGCATCACTTGAGGCGTGTGACATCGCCACACTACTCTGTGACTCAGTTCCCCTCTCTGTGACGCAAGGGCACAGCCGGTCCATTCATTTCCTACTATGCCCGCCTTGGGGCATGACTGTGGGTGGTCCCAAGCAGGGAGGATAACTTGTGGGTTGCTGTGGAGGTGGGACAGGCGAACCCTAGCAGGGAAACTAGCCAAAAGGAGGCTTCACCTGTTCCATTCTAGATACACACACACCAAAATCAAGCTCAGAGGTTTCTCCCAGATTCAATTCCTGGCATCTCCAGGTAGGGTTGGGAGCAGTCATGGATAGCTGCTGCCAGTCTGTGTAGACTGCACTGAGCTAGCTAGAGCCAATGGTCTGATTCAGTATAAACTGGCTTCCCACGTTGATGAGTTCTGCGTAGCTAAGGAAGCTTCGCCATTCTTGCGATAAGCATCAGCCCGGTTCGTCCACCACTCACCCCAAGCAACCAGTTTCCTTATTCCCACAGCCATGACGGTCAACAGCAAAGGCTGGGTACCCTCTCCAAATGATGCACACTACAACTCCCATCACCGCTGACCATTGGCCATACTAGATTCTGGAGCGGATGGGACTTAAAAATCCAAAACATCTGGGGAGAAGCCCTGCTGACGGCCCCTAGTCTATAGTGGGTGAAAGAAGAGGGCTTGGGTGGTCCCCTTCAGTAGCTCTCACTCCCTCCTGGCAGAGAATTCTGTGGGTGTTTTTACTCTCCGAATCCCGCAGGTTGAATCAGTGGGAGGGAGGCACTCTGCACATGCTTAAAGAGAAGTACCCATTCTACAGCAGTATGTAGACAAATTGGAACAGGTCCAGAGGGAGGCAGCAAAGATGGTTGGGTACAGAAAACAAGCCCCAGGTAGTAAAGCTGAACAAAATATGGTGTGTTTAATTGGGGCGGGTTTGCAGGTTGTGATACCTCTGCAATTCAGATACTCGAATGAGTGTCAGATAAGCACTGGACAGTGGTAGATGCACAACATACATTTAAGGCCCACTTAAAACACATGCCTTCCCCCAAATAATCCTGGGAACTGCGGCTCCCCCCTCACAGAGATACAGGTGCCATGGAATCACAGCAAACTACAGTTCCCAGAATTCCTTTGAGAGAGGGGAAGCCATGTGCATACTAGGTATGCATCTAGGTATTAAATCTCTGCTGTCCCAGAAAGCCTTGATCAAATAGTCTTTAAGATCCAAGGCACCAGATTTTGGTTGAACATTAGGAGAGTCTTCTTGACAGCAAGAGGGGTTCGCCAAGGGAGCCAATGGCCTTGCCAGGGGTTGATGGTGGTGGGGCTGTCCCTGGCTGGAGATCTTCAAGCAGAGGCACCTGTTGGACACATGCCAGCCAAAAAGCGGGTTGGACTAGACCGCCTTCATGAACCGCGGCCCACCTTCACCTCTTCTGGTATTTTATGTTACTACTTCACATGCTTCAGAACTCAGCCTCAGACCTTCCTCTCCGCCACGCTAAACAAGCTCCTTGCTCTCCACCTGGGAGAAGTCTTAACTCCGAGAAACTGACTGGCCCCGGCCCCGCAAGCCACCCGTCGCGCCGGAGAGGCGCTCTGCACGCGCCCAGGAACCCTCCGGCCCAGGGTCCTGCCGCTGCCCACTCACCCCAGTCCAGGAAGTGCTGCACGTTCTTCTCCCGCCGCAGGGGGGCGCCGCTGCACTCCTGGTGGACGCAGAGCAGCAGGTCCAGCAGCGCCTCCAGCCCCGGCTCGGCCGCCGCCCCTTCGCCCAGCAGCGCCTCCCGCAGCCCGGCCAGGCGCCGCTCCACCGGGCTGCACATGATCGCCGCCGCGGAGCTGGAGCGGGACAGGCGAGGACGCCGCGGGAGCCCGGCCAGCAATGCCGCCGCCGCCGACGCTGGAGCAGCCAGAGGAGCGCCCCGCCCCGATGCTGGTGGGATGGGCGCAACCCGACACCTGGCCCAGCTGGGAGCGGGAGGAGGAGGAGGGCGAGGGCGCCGCCGGAGCGGGAGCGCCCGCAGGGACCAGCGCCACCCTCCTCCCGGGCGCCGATGCCCCAGACGCGCCCCTGCGGTTACTCTATGTTGCCGGCACGGGCTGGCAGCAGCGCATCGCCGGGCTTGCAGGTGTGGGCTCTTTCACAGCCCAACGCGGAGACGCCACGCGGGGCTCACTGTGAAGACAGGATGCCGGGCCACGGGGCAGCGAGGCTCCTATCCTAGAGCTGGTAAGGGTCACGAGGGGCATCTTAGTCTAGCTCCTGCCACGCAGGAATCTCTTGCCCAACGTGGGGCTCGAACCCACGACCCTGAAATTAGGAACCTTCTGTTCCCAGTTCCATCCCTGTGGTTGAGCTCTTGGGACCATCTGCATGCATAGCTGGTGAGATGGGATGCAAGTTGTGACACTTCCTCTAATTCCAACTGAATCAGTCGCAAAGGATTTGAATAGTAAACAAATAACATTCCTGCATTGCAGGGGGTTGGACTAGATGACCCTTGGGACCCCAGCTCTACAAGCCTATGATTCTGTGCTCCCCCCCCCCACAGGGTTAAAACTGAGAGGGAAGGGTAATGGTGGCAGGGACAGAATGTCAGGTCCAGCCCTCCTGTTAGATCACCTGAGGTGTTCATCACAGGCCACTGTCATTTTGGCACCTAATGGGAATCATAAAATGGCAAAAAAAGAGGAAAGGTAAAGGATCTCTGGATGATTAAGTCCAGTTAATGGTGACTATGAGGTGCGGCACTTATCTCACTTCAGGCTGAGGGAGTCGGTGTTTGTCCACAGCTTTCTGGGTCATGTGGCCAGCATGACTAAACTGCTTCTGGTGCAACGGAAACACTGAGACGGAAGCCAGAGCACACAGAAACGCTGTTTACCTTCCTGCCGGAGTGGTACCTATTTATCTACTCACACTGGTGAGCTTTCGAACTGCTAGGTTGGCAGAAGCTGGGACAGAGCAACGGGAGCTCACCCATCATGTAGATTCGAACCGCCGACCTTCCCATCGGCAAGCCCAAGAGTGGTTTAGACCACAGCGCCACCCGCATCCCTTTGGTGCCCTCCATCCCCACCTGGGAGGAAGGGGAACAAGGAGGGAATGAAAATGTACATTGGGCTCTGCTGCCCCTGTGGATCTCGCCGCCTGAGGCAGAGATGGTTGCACCGGCCCTGCACTGGAGGGATGCCCATTGGCCACCAACTCTCCCCTTGCAAAGAGCAGCCCTGAGAACACCTGTTGCACAGGGCTGCAAATACAATCTGGACCAGCATTGCTCACTCTGCCTGGCAGCAACTCTCCAGGGTCTCCCTCTGGAGAAAGGTTTCCCCATCACCAGTTACCTGATCTTTTTACCTGGAGATACCTGGGACCTCCCTGCGTGCAAAGCAGGTGCCCTGCTTATCTCATTCCAAATCATAGCTCAATAAGGCAGCATATGGAGACTGATCAGCCATCTGCACTAGGCATTCAGAAATTGCATCTAGGTGTCACCTGAGCCCCCCCCCCCCAGTTTTGACAGCAGATGGCACTGGGTTGCCGCCCTAAGCCTTGGAGTTGCATAGAGCCACCATGACTAATAGCCATGGACTGCTTATGCCTGCTTAAAGGGAAAGGTAAATGGCCCCCTGACCCTTTAGACCGTGACCGACTCTGGGGTTGCGGTGCTCATCTCGCTCTATAGGCCGAGCAGTGGCGGAGCCTGCGTTTGTCCGCAGACAGCTTCCAGGTCATGTGGCCAGCATGACTAAGCCGCTTCTGGTGAACCAGAGCAGTGCACAGAAATGCCTTTTACCTTCCCGCTGGAGCGGTACCTATTTATCTACTTGCACTTTGACGTGCTTTCGAACTGCTAGGTTGGCAGGAGCAGGGACTGAGCAACGGGAGCTCACCCTGTTGCGGGGATTCGAACCACCGACCTTCTGATCAGCAAGTCCTAGGCTCTGTGGTTTAACCCACAGCGCCACCCATGTCCCACTTAGATCCATCTAATTCCCTTTCCAAAGACATTTAAGCACCGGGGGACTGCAAGTTCCATACATTAGCACCACTGCCGCTGCTGTGTCTCCTGCACGGGGCTCACCTAATCCAACCTCTTCCAGCTGTGCAATCATCAACCCGACCCCCTTGCCCTGCACCTGTCTACATGCCCAATCCAACAGTCCTATGGGGGGGGGGGAGTTTCCAGCTTGCATGAAGCTGCACTGCCCTCTGCTGGGGAAAACAGCAACAATAGTTAATACTCACACTTGGGGAGCAGAACAAACGCCAGCCGGTTCTGTACCCACTTGCCACAAAAGGCCCTTAGAGCATGGGTAGGTAAACTAAGGCCTGGAGGCCAGATCCGGCCCAATCGCCTTCTAAATCCGGCCCGCGGACGGTCTGGGAATCAGCATGTTTTTACACTAGCCCAATGGTTGCCATTAATTTGATTTTGAATTGATTTTTAAATGAATTGATTTTAGAATGCTGTGTTACTTTTATTGTTGTTAGCTGCTCTGAGCCCAGCTTCGGCTGGGGAGGGCAGGATATAAATAAAATAAATTATTATTATTATTATTATTATTATTATTATTATTATTATTATTATTATTATATGTCCTTTTATTTAAAATGCATCTCTGGGTTATTTGTGGGGCATAGGAATTTGTTCTCCCCCTCTTCAAAATACAGTCTGGCCCCCCACAAGGTCTGAGGGACAGTGGACCGGCCCCCTGCTGAAAAAGTTTGCTGATTCCTGAATCTGAACTAAAAAATCCAAAATGCTGCAAGCTTCCCTCACAGGGGATTTGCTCCACACACACACCGATCATTTTAAGTTCCCCTTTTCTGAACATTTTCCAACTCTGCAACATCCTTTCTGAGGTTGAGAGACCAGACCTGTACACAGTATTCCCAATGTGGCTATGCAGACAGCATCCCTGACCTAGCAGGGGTTACTGACTGGGAGTGGCTAAATTTCAAAGCACCCAGACCCAGTCATATCACCCCTCGCTCCTATCTTTACTGAGGAAGTTTGTCTCAACACAAGTACCCTGCTTTGGATGAAGTCACACCCCTCCAGTCTGGAACTGCATCACAAACATAGGAATCACTGAGCTGCGGTACCTGCATTCCAGGGGGTTGGACTAGATGACCGCTGGGGTTCCCTTTCCAGCTCTACAATTCCAACTCTGCAGTTTTATGGTTCTCTGTTTAGACATGCAAACAGCGACTTCAGCCAGCAGGGGGCAGCAGCCTCATGCTTCCCCTTGGTAGGCACCCACAAAAATGGGTGCGCATGCCCAGATTGCAAGTGTGCCCCACCTCTGCTCCTGCAAGCAAGACTCTCTATCTCTCTCTCACACACACACTGCTAGGAAGCAGGACTTGGAGTCTTGTGAGTTTCCTTCCTTGGACTCTGCTCCAAACAGGGCAGGAGATGATGGGCTCAAGAATACTGCCAGATGCTCAAGATGGCCTGTGAGATGATGTGACCTTTAGGGAAAAAGAGATAAGCATCCTCAGGATTATTCTCTCTGCAGGGAACAGACTTATCCTTGGAATACAGGAAGGAATCTTTTTGCTTTTTAAGAGGGGAGAGCAGCCAAAAGAAGCCCCTCCCATAGCACTACTAGCTTCTTCCTCTTCAGCCCCAGCCCTATTCTTGCTGCCCCCTCTCGCCTGATCCCAGGCTTCACAGAGGAGGCTGCGGCTCAATGGCAGGGAAGCTGCTTGGCATGCAGAAGGAGCCAGGCACAATCTGACCCCAGCCATATTTCAAATTCTCAAAACCTTTATTGGCGTATATACAAGGGTCCAATAAGGTCCGGTACAATAAAATCACTCAGCAAAAACCTTCACGAATCTTCACCGTGTGTTGCAGAAACCTGGCTACTATCTCCATCTTAGCCCCATCCTGAGTAAACATAAGGAAGCCTACCTTGCATTCATCTGAATGCTACTCCCTGCTAACAACCAACTGATTAATGAACTTAGATCAAATTGTTTGATACCAGGGGCAAAAGAACAAAGTGCTTTTTTCTGGGGGGATGCAGGGGGACGCATACCCCTAATTTTTTGTGTGAATCTTTGTACTTTTGTCCATTTACTGTATTTATTTTTCCCAATTTGAACTATAAAATGGTGATTTCCTCGAGTCAAAATGAGAGTACCCCTAAACATTTTTTAAAGAAATAAAGCACAGTGCGCAACTGATTCTATTTGTCTCTGTCCACAGGGTCATAGTCTCTGCGCAAATGGTATTTTCTGAAATCTCCCCTGTAGTATTGCTGAAAGAAATACATTCAGTCTTGCCAGCATGTACACCCGGTGCTGATTCAGGTTGATCAAATGGGAGAGGTAAGTTGCCACTGGCTGCCTACCCAACTTTGCAGAGTTGTGGGGATAAAACAGGAAGAGACCTCTGGCACTTCCTAAAAAAGGAACTCACTGGAAATAGGAAGTGAACTCTGGTTCCTTCGAGGAAATAATTTGAACATCTAGGTCTGGCTCAAACTTTTGGGTGATGAAGAAAGTGAAGAAGAGGGCGGGGGAGAGATGGTGGTGCCCAGAACAGATTATTGCATGCCTGAAACTCTCAAGTCCAAAAAAACTGCAGGGGGGAAACGAGGCTGATTTTCACTTGGGTCAAAGACCCAGTTTGGCACACATCCCCATGCGCATTTGCGTACACAAAAATCACAGGCTGGGAGCCTCAATGGCACCCCTCTGGAGGTTTCACCCGGGGCAAAAAACATAGCTAGTCCCCCTGTGGCTACGGCTCTGAAAAACTGCACCCACACCTGACTGCAACTGGAATCCCCTCTGGCCCCCCTGATCACCTGTCACAGAGCACTTGGCTTTGGTGAGGGCTGGGTGGTGGCACCACACACACACACACACTGCCAGCCAAGAAAGTGCCCCCTCGCTGCTCAGCTGTGATCCTGGTGCAGGGACAGATCAAGGCTTCACGGAGGAGGAATCTTTCAGCTGCTATGGTCCCCACCTGCCTAGCCAGCCCCTTCAAAGCTAATGTGGCATTACAGACATGAGCCAGCTGCTCTGCAGGCCCAGAGACTGGGCCTTGCGGGTCTCCACCCACCCACCCCCTCCTCGCTTGCTCCAGACTGTTTCTTGGCCCCTGGGACCAGCTGTAAACAAGAATGTTGGCATGAACCCAGGGCAAAGATAAGCTGGAATGCTTGGACTGCAGGAAACCCTTTTCTAAATGGGGATGGGAAGGAATGCCTCATCGAGCCACACACCGGCATTCCTGAGGGTGACTGCACCAGATGGGAATCAGACCAGCTTCCAATCATAAAGTCCTTTAAGGGCACAAGAGAGACTTCCGTCTCCGTCTCTCTCTCTCTCTCTCTCTCTCTCTGGGCAGCCAGCGTCACTTTTCCCAGCACACTGTCTCCAGTGAGTTAACAGGGTAATTTGCTCCCCCCCCCAGCCCCAATAAGGACACACCCCTTTCTCCATAATCTCTTCATTTGCATTTCTAGCCCCCCCCCTTTTCCCCTGGCCTGCTCCTCCTTTTGAGAGCTACCAGTGTAAAACTCCCCCTCCTCCACCCCACATCTAACTTAGTGGCTATGCTTAGATGCAACACCTAAGTTGTTTGTTTGTTTGGGGGGGGGGCTACATCAATTCATCTCCCACTTTATACAAGAGCAAAAGTACCCGCTATTGTTTTCAAATGAGAATCGTTTTGTGCAAACCACAACAAACTATTTTAAAGTACGGCTTGTCTGAACGATCCACCTCCAAACCACAGTTTCCCGTTCAGGCTGGCACAAAACCAATCCTATTTTAAACTGACTGGATAGCTGGATAGCTCAGTTGGTTAGAACATGGTGCTGATAATGCCAAGTTTGCCCATTTGATCCCCGTACGGGTCGGCTGCATATTCCTGCATTGCAGGGAGTTGCGCGGCTAGAAGATGATCCTCAGGATTCCTTCCAAAAAAAATATCTATGATTCCAACTACAGTTTGTCCTGATTTTGCTAGAACAGCAACTGGTGGCTTGTTGGGAACAGATACTTCCAATCACTTCCTTCTGGCTGAAGATGGAAGCGGAAAATACCTGCTAATGAATGGCTATTCCTAGCCTTGAGCTTTTTGAGTCACCTCAAGTTAGCAATAAGAACATGGGCAGAACCGTGCAGGATCAGGCCCATCTAGTCCAGAATCCTGTTCTCACAGTTGCAAACCAGATGCCTATTATGGGAAACCTGCAAGCAGGACCTGAGTACAAGAGCCCTCTGCCCTCCTGCGGTTTCCAGCAAATGGTATTGCTGCCTCCAACAATGGAGGCAAGAGCAGAAGCCATCCTGGCTAGTAGCCATCAATAGCCCTGTCCTTTCCAGGAACATGTCCAATCCTCTTTTAAAGCTATCCAAGATGGTGGCCATCCCTGCCTCCTGTGGCAGGGAGTTCCACAGGTTAACGCTTTGCTGCATAAAGAAGGAATTTCTTTTATCTGCCCTGAATCTTCCAACATTTCACTTCATGGGATGGGCCATATATTTTAGTGCTATGAGAGAGGGAGGAAAACCTTTCCTCTCTTTGCTTTCTCTTGGCCACCTTCACTTTCAGGGTGAAAATTCCAAACATCTTTCAACATTTCCATGACAACAGGGAAAACCATCACATTAACTGAAAAAGCACTCTTTTTCAGAGATAAAAACCCACAAACCGGACAGGTGACTTGTTATTTATATCATACAATCCTCAATGAAACGGAGCCGGGAGTTTTCTGCATTTGCAATATGCACAAACATAATTTGCACCTCTCAAAACCCTGATACCTAACATGCAAGCTTCCTTGTCCTCAGAATTCAATTGTTGGCATGGATGCATAGGGGGACAGGACGGCTGGCTACATAAACCCACCACATGGGAATCCCTTGCAGACAACCGCAGTGCCTGGAGACGGACATCCGGGTCATGCATCCACAATGACCAGAGGAGGAATGACCGCTGGGAGGAGCGCAGAAGAGAAGAAACACCCTGGTGCATCTGCAGCAGCAAAACCGGATGCCTTCATCTGCCCCGGCTGCAATGAAACATGTCCCTCCCATATCGGTCTCTACAGCCCTAGCAGGAGCTGCAACCTTCCAGTGGTTTGACTTCACCCCCAAAGGCACACTCCTCTACTGTCCCCCGAGACAGACAAGATGCCAACTCTAGGGAGCTGTGTCCTGTGGAGCCTCAGGCTAAGCAGGACTTGCATTGAATGGTCAGGGGTGGGTTCTGGGTTCAGTAATCTTCCCCACTGAAAGCACTACACCTTTCCAGGTTCATCCAGGTTGAAGTTTCTGGCTTTGCTGTGTAGTCAAGGACAGCCCGTCTTGTTGGCACTGGAGCAGCACAGGGTTATTAAACTTTTAAAATACTAAAGTGTGTGTGTGTGTTTTGGGGGGGGGGGAATGAACAGGCAGCTGCAGATCTCCAAAAATCAACTTTAATGCAAGGGATGCAGGTGGAACATTCAACAGCTCCCTCCGCTTCTGACACCGAGCTGCACTTTTGACCCCCCCCCCTCCGAGGTCTTAGCAGGATCTAATCCCAATAAGCAGCTCTGGACAGACTCAGCCAATCATGTTCCATCTACAGGGTTAAGATACTGGCCCATCTTCCTTCAACCTTCTGGCAGAGGGTGGGCGAAATCATTTATCCCTCTGACCCAAACACACACAGAGAGGTTGAAGTCATTTTGGGGTTGGGGTTGGGGGGGGAGGCTGTAATGCCACCCCCCCCACTATATATCTTCTTCCTTCCTTGGCAGGCCTGGAGGGTAACAAAGACCATCATAAGCCTCCCTTCTCTTCAGACACAACATACAACCTTCAAATCTTCAAATCCTTTTCCATGCACAAGTCCTGGATTTTCTGAGCCAAACAGACCGCAGGGTCTAGCTCATCCCTGGAGACCTCCACGCCCACTGTGGAGCCCACCCCTGCCAGAAAATCAGTGCAATATGGAGAGCCCACTCCCCCTTTCCACTCAATGCCACCCCCATCACCTCCCTATCAATTTCTTGCCCAGTGCCTGCATAGCATGGCAGAGGGTGGGGTGGAGGGTAAGGGGAGATGCATTTGGTGCAGCGTCAACCCTTTGCCACCGGGATGTGAGCAGCTGGTCCCATTAAATCCCATTATAGCACCACTTTGTAAAGGCACAGGGTGGGTGGAGGGGGAAGTGATGTCAAAAAAACCAACCACCACCTCTTGGGCAAAGCAGGAAGTGATGCGTCAGTCTGAGGTGTCAAAACAGGTGGTGGTGCATGTTCTCAGAAAGTGACTGTGATAGCGTGGGGGGGCAGTGAGGAGGTTGCCAAGGCTGGGTGGCATCACCCAAGAAGTGGGGGCTGGCCCCACAATGATCCAGAGGCCCTGAACCAGGACCTGAACACCACTGGATGCGAGGAAATTATGGACACCCTCTCGAGCGTCGACTGGGAAAACGACCTGTGGGAGTGAAAAGCTCCAAGGTGTGGGCCTCAGCCCAGGTGAGCCCCTAGTCAGACAGGTGCTGGGACTGGCACCACACCTGGTGGGAAAAGGGGCGTCCCCACCGCTGAGGGCTCTCGTCTAGAGAAGAGGATACCGACAGGAGAGAGATCCCTCCCCAGCACCACACAAGACGACTGCCTCAAAGATAGCAGATGTATTAAAACATTTCTTTAAAAAACGAAATCATCTGTGGGTTTGGGGTGGCGTCTTTTGTTCTCGTGGGGCGGGGGAGTTCAAAGTCGAGTTCCTGAGGGCAGGCGGCCCACCCAAGGCTGGGCAGAGTCAAGAGGCGGGGGCCCCTCCCGCTCAACAGGGAGGTGGCATCATTCATGCCTGCGCTTGGAGGGCGGCACCAGGTGGGAGGGCAGTTCGGTGGGCAGCTCGTGCCCCTCCAGCTTGACCTTGATGAGGTGGTTGGCAAGGGCAAACTCCTCGTCGTCCAGCAGCCCATCCTTGTCCACGTCCGCCAGCTTCCAGATCTTGCCCAGGACGGTGTTGGGCAGCTTGGACTTGACCATCTCCTTCTTGGCGCTGGCGCCCGTGATCTTGCCGTTGACGGGCGAGAGGGTGTAGAAGATCTCGTCGTACGTGGGCTTGTCCTTGCTCACCACCCACTCTAGGTCGTCGATGCCCTCGCCTGCCCCCTCGCCGTAGCCGTGGCCGAAGGGCCCGTTCATGGTGCCCTCGAAGGCCCCGCCCTTCACCACCTGCGTGGGCATCTGAGCCTCCTCCTGCCGCACCATCACCATCAGGCGCGCAATGTCGTTGGCCAGCATGTCGTCCACCGCGTCCAGCAGCTTCGCCTTCAGTGGCTGGAACTTGCTGAAGTCCTGCGTAAGCAGCTGCTCCTGGGGGGACAACAAGGTGGGCATGTGAAGAGCATGAAGTAAAATCCAGCATTCCGTTCTTGTTTTTGTATATAATTTTTATTAAATTTTCTGTTTTACAATCTAAAGTACTCATTTTTTACATCCTTAAAATATAAATGATTTCCCTTCTCCTCTTTCCATGGTTCATTTTATGTATCATAAATCCCTGCATATTTTACAAAAACTATACCATTCAGCATTCCATTATTACATCCATCATAACTTATTTACACTGTTGAATTTGTCTTAATGCTGCCAGCGTTTTCAGCTGTACACAGTTATTTCCCATATATTCAATAAACGTTTTCCAGTCATCTCTAAATGTATGTTCTTCTTGTTCTCTTATTCTATATGCTGTGTGTATTCTGTCACCTTAAGCTGCCACTCTTCTTTGGTTGAGACCTCATTTTCCATTTTTGGGCTGACAAAACACAGGCCACAGTGGTGGCATACATAAATAACCTTTTTTTGACACCTGGGAATTTCAGTCTGAATTATCCCCAAAAGAAAGGACTCTGTTTTTTGGGGAAAGTACTTTTAAACATTTGTGTTCAATTCATTATGGATCATTTCCCAATACTCTTTTACCCTTTTACAAGTCCAAACATATGAAAGAACGTTCCCTCAACCTCTTTGCATCTCCAGCACTTATCTGATTCAGTCTTAAACATCTTTGCAAGCCTACTCAGAGTTAAATACCATCTGTGAATCATTTTTAAGTAAAAATAAAAAAAATCCTTCCAGTAGCACCTTAAAGACCAACTAAGTTAGTTCTTGGTATGAGCTTTCGTGTGCATGCACACTTCTTCAGATACACTGAAACAGAAGTTGCCAGATCCTTCTATATAGTGAGAAGGTGGGGAGGGGTATTACTCAGAAGGGTGGTGGGAATGGGAGATTGGCAGGTAGCTGAGATGAGCCTGTTGACGACTCTTAACGACTGTAATAGGTCTTACAGGAAAAGGCAAGGGGTGAGAAGGTGAGAAATGGCTTAGTCATGTATAAGTAGTTCTCCTTCAAAGAATAACATGCTGCGAACTGCAAATCACTTTTCCAGAGTTTTTCCGCCCAGTATTCTGTTCTCAATAGTGGCCAAACGTCCCTAAGAACCTGGGAGTTCAGAAAGACTGCCTCTGGGTCTGGAGGTTCCATTGGGAATGTTAACAAGCAGCCTGGATGCTGCTGGGTCCCCATTAGTCCAGCATCCTGGTCTCACAGTGGCTGACCTTTATGGGAAACCTGCAAGCAGGACCTGCACAAGAGCAACACTCTACCCTCCTGTGGTTTCCTGCGACTGGTCTTCAGAAGCATCGCCGCCTCTTGACTGCGGGGGAAGAGGAGCCCACCTGCAGGATCAGTCCAAAGGGCCTGAGCGCAACAGCACCACTCTCCCCACTTGCCGTCCCCATAGCAACTGGTGCTCAGAGGCAGGAGGTCTGTGGTCCTTAAGCTGGCAGGCAAAAATCACAACTAACATCATAAGGAGAGCCTAGCCGCCAATTTTCAGCATCGTGATGTATCACCAGCTAAACACCGCGATGTATCACGATGTCTGAAACAAAGATGGAGCCATGTAGAGGCATTGGCTGGCTTCACGGTTTCCCTCGATTGATTCTTTCCAGGGCCTGCTCTTGTGATTCGCGGGGTGGGGGTGGGGAGAGAGTTAACAGGAGCTGCAGGAATCGAGAAAAGCATCGTTTGGCTTCCCGTACATTGTGATTTTTGCAACACACACAAACATGCGGCAAGACTCCAGGACCTCCTTGCTCTCCAGGCAAACCCAAGTCCCGCCCGCTCCTGCCCCAAACGCATTACACAGGTCAACATCCCTCCATACCTGCATTTTCCTGAGGTTGGGGAAATCCCCCGGCGAGATCTGGTGCTCCCTCTCGATCTTCAGGTAGATCTCCCCCAGGTTGCTCACCAGCTCCTTCTTCTTGCTCTCCTTCCCGAAGACGTTGGGCATCTCCTTCTTCAAGGAGCTGATGATGTAGGCATGGACCTGCAAGGGGGGTGGAGAGCAGAGGCTGAGAACTCAGCAACTGCAGGTGACACAAGCGGCTGCAAAAATAAATAAATGATGGGCGAGACTAGGCCTGGTGTGGGGAGCCTGTCTCCCTCCAGATATTGCTGGACAACAAATCCCATCACCCCTGGCTTCTGGGTCGGGTGTCCTGAGGCTGATGGGAGTTAGAGTCCAGCAATATCTGGAGGGAGACCGCCTCCCCACACCTGGGCTAGATAACTGGTCTTCAACAGAAAGACTGCCCTGCCCATGCCATTCCAGCACCAAGGGCCCCACTTTTGCCCTTGGAAATGGGTCCCATCCTGCTACAGAGGAGTCCCAGCTCTCAATTAGTTGAAGAGCACTGACGTAAACAAGACATTGGATGAGAGTGAACCAATGGGCCCTCTCTGCCCTTGAATAAATTAAAATAAAATGCTGCCCATCTGACCGGGTGGCTCCAGCCACTCTGGGCAGCTTCTAACAAAATATAAAAACACCTGAGATCATCAAATGTTAAAAAAAACCCAATACAGGGCTGCCTAAAAGTCAGATAGTTGTTTATTTCCTTGACATCTGACAGGAGGGCGTTCCAAAGGGCGGGCGCCACTACCGAGAAGGCCCTCTGCCTGGTTCCCTTTAACCTCACTTCTTGCAGTGAGGGAACCGCCAGAAGGCCCTCGGAGGTGGACCTCAGTGTCCGGGCTGGACAAGGGAGGTGGTGCCACTCCTTCAGGTATACAGGGCCGAGGCAGTTTAGGGTTTTAAAGGTCAGCACCGACACTTTGAATTGTGCTAAGAAACATACTGAAAGCTTTCTCCCCTGCAATCCGGGGAGCCACCTGGGATGGGCACCCTTCCTCCATCACTGGGCAGCCAGAACACACCTCCCTGGCCTTGAAGGAAGGGAAAAAGCTCCCCCCCCCCACATGGGATGGGCACCCACCTTGGCCAGCCTGGCCCGCTTGATGAGGTCGTTGAGCTTTCTTAAGGCGGCGTTTCGCGGGAGGGACTGGATGTCCTTGAAGAGGTCTTGCTCCTCTGCCTCGAAGAGCTTCCGGTTGTCTGGGATGAGGAGCGGGTGGGACCAGAAGGAGCCAATGTAGACACGCACCACCTCGGGCGTGTTGATGATCTTGCCCAGCGACCACATGAGGGCGCCGTAGACCCGCATCAGCTGCTGCGTCTCGATCTGGTCCGCCTTGTTCAGCACCACCCGGATCTTGTCCTCGTGGTTCTTCAGGGCCTTGATCACCTCGGAGAACTCGTCCGAGATGTCCAGCTTGTGGGCGTCAAAGAGGAGGATGATGCGGTCCACCCGCTCCGCAAACCACTCCAGGACTGCTGCAAAGTCATAGCCTGGGGGGGGGGGGAGGGAGAGGAAGGCGGCATAGAATCACAAAGTCGGAAGGGCCCCCAACCAGGAATACGCAGGCCACCCATATAGGGATTGAAACTGCGACACCTTGGCATTATCAACACCAGCTGAGCTAACTGGTGATGCAAATTTTATTGAAACAACTACCAAGTATAAAGTGTTGTCTTCCAGGACTAATACATGTCCGGGTGTTTTGAGTCTTGCATGCAGTCATCTGCAGGGCAGCAAAACGGACTTGGAAAATATTTGCAGATTAAGCTCACATCAATCTACTGGTTCCCAGTTAGCTAAGTACTACGGACCCCTGTTTTTCAGAAGCCAAGCTATGGACCTTCTGCTTCCGAACCTTTCGATATCTGTATGGCAGTTTTTGTTATGTCAGTGGTGCCATGGGTGGGTTACGTGGACCCCCTGCGGTCCACAGAGCACCAGTTGGGAATCACTGATCTTTAGCATGAAAGGGGAGGGTCTGGAGCTCATGGGCAGAGGACACCTGTCCTGCATGCAGAAGGCCTCCAGTTCAATCCCCACAAGCATTGCCAGGTACGAACACCCCCAGCCTGACCCCCTGGAGAGCCGCAGATGTCAGTCAGTGTAGACCCAGCCTCTCCTTCCCTCCTAGGTGTCCAAATTTATTTTAAGCTGTGTTTCCAAAAGCCTCATTTATTTTGTGCTGCCTTTTCCTTAATCTAGGCTGCGTTTCAGAGACTTGTTCTTGCACGGACAGCCTTTTTATTTATTTTAATTGGCCTCGGTTTTTTAGACATGTACACGGTGCTTGTACTATTGGATTTTGGTTTTTGTGAGCTGTATGCTTTCTTGGACAGACTAATCCCCCCCCCCAAAGCAGCCTGTTAATTCAAAAAGGGTCAGCTGAAAAGCAAGGTGGGTTGCCATCCTGGGTGGATCCCAAGGGAGATCTGCAGCAGTGTACAATTCAGCGAGCTGATCCAAGTGGGGACAAGGCAGTAGAGGCAAGGCAGGCCCACCTTTAACCTTCCATGCTACAAGCTAAAATATAAATTCCTGGCTGGAGATATAAAGGCAGCAGCGTGGCTTGCTATCTATTGAAAGGTATTGGAAGACACTAAATGCAGACCTATTTTGAGATCTGGACCTCACAACGCTGGGACTTAAGATCAATGGACCAACAGACAACCCACATCCAAGACAGTCATGCAGACAAAAACCATCACCACTTTTCAATCAGTCTGGTTTGGTTTTATTACATATGTAATATTGATGGAACATGGCTTATGGGCTCTGATGACACATGGAGGTTTGTGGGATGATACTTTTGCTGAAAAACTTAAGGTTAAAAGTTAAATGTAGTTAGACATCTGGTTCCCCCCCCCTCTCTCTCTCTCTCGGTGTGTGTGAAAAGAGATTGTTGAATATTGACTGTTGCTTCTAAATGGTGCTTTAAAAAAAATAAAAAATAAAGGACCGTAGACATCTCTTCTTCGCCTGTGCCCCCAGGCCTATTCTTACCATATTGGAGGACTCCCCAGAGCCAATACAACACCCCCGCCTGTGCACTGGGACAGCCAGTTCAGTTTCCCAGCACAGAGGGGTTAACAGGAAGCACAATGCTGCTTACAGGCACTTCTGCTCAATGGGGTTTCCCCCGTTTACATTTCCAGGCAGGGCCCCCCAACTTCCCTGCACTTGGACTCAAAACACACAGATTGTGTATAGAGCTGGAAACAAGATGGAGCCCAGTCTCTGCTGTATCCCATAAACTACACATGAGACAGCAAGCATATACTGTTTCCAGAGGGGCAGCTGTGATTAAGTTTGCTGCAGGGAAAACGTGACAATGCGTGGCATTGCAGGCAGCGTTTGAAATTCGCCAGGCGCATTTTGCACCTGGCTATCGGCCACTTGCGACCAAGTGAAGATGCCCAGGTGCCAGGATGCAACTTTCAAGCCATCTGCGCCCGAAATGGCAGCTAGGCATTCCACTTTGGCGACTGTAACCTTGGTTTAAGGAGCCATTTGGCGCCCAGCTTATATACCCGAATGGAAAATTTATGCCAGCTTTTTGCTGACTAAACTATTGCGATGGGCAGACGAGACTAACCAGATTGGTCACGAACAAGCAGGGTTCAGAATTAAACGTTCTACAACCGATCATGCGATAGTCCTTTACCATCTGGTACGGAAGTACTCGTCCCCCCCCCCCCCGCGGCTACCTTTGTGCTGCCTTCTTAGATCTAAAGGCAGCCTTTGACAGCGTTCCTAGAAATATTCTTTGGGAGAAACTTGCGAAACAGGGCATCGATAGAAGACTCTTATGGCTTATAAGCCAGCTCCACGAAGGTACCCTTGCCAGAGTGAGACTTACTCCTGCGGGCGACCTCACAAATTCGATACCAATAAACAAGGGAGTGCGCCAAGGATGTATATTGGCTCCCTGCCTATTCAACCTATTCATCAGCGACATGCGAGCACCTCTAGTCAACTCATCTCCAAGTACACACGCGCCTAGACTAGCGGATTACCGCTGTCCACTCCTTCTATACGTGGACGACGCGGTAATTCTATCTTATACACGTGTTGGACTAACCAGAGCTCTGAAGATCTTTGCCACGTATTGTCAACTCAACCAATTAACCATCAACCATGCTAAATCTAAGATTCTGATTTTCGCCAGAAGTCGGAGATTATATGAATGGAAGCTTGGTGGAGCAAAAATAGAGCAAGTCCTAAAATTCCAATACCTAGGAGTTATTTTTCAATACAATTCGGGGTGGAAAGCACAAATTCAACACCTACTTAACAAGGCCAAAACTCTGTCATATGCGCTCTTCCGATTTTTCTTTTCGGATGGAGCTTTGCATGTTCCCTCGGCCCTAAAGGTGTTCAAGGCAAAAGTGGTTACCGTGCTTGCTTATGCTGCCCCGCTCTGGGCCGTGATGACAGATCTTACTCCTCTTGAGACTCTGCAAAACCAATTCCTACGTCGGCTCCTAATGCTCCCCCTGTGCGTAAGCAATGCAGCCATGCGATTAGAATTGAAGATCGCATCCTTAGAAACTTGCCTGTGGAAGCAAGTCTTCAATTATTGGTTATCATTGTGGCACAGATTACCAGACCATTACCTTGTCCAATGCTTATGGCGAGATGAATTCTCCAGCCTTTGGACTAGTAGAATTCATGCCAAACTCCTGAGTTACGGAATCTCTCCCTTAGATTCCCTTAATCTAGATCAAATCACTGCTCAAAGACTGATCCGCCAAAGACTGGACGACATCGATTTACAGCGAAACTATACGCTGGGGGGAGGTGTTTGTTCGCCCCAGAACATTGGTATCACTTTAACTTACTGCGTTCCATCATACCTCTCCTCCCTTTCGTCTGTTGCCCATAGGCTGGCCTTCACCAAAGCGAGGTTTAACGTTTTTCCCTCCAATGTCCTGAGACATAGATTCTCAAAGGGACAAGCCTCCGCCATGTGCGAATGTGATAGGGAGACGCCGGAGTCGCTTCAGCACATTATGTTCACTTGCCCCTTGTTCAATGTGCCACGGGCAAATTTGTTGGGATCAATCATACAGAAGCTAGAGGGTACCCCACCAAAATTCCACCTTGCCCAAATCCTGCAGGATAAGGATATCCATACGACCCTGAAAGTGGCTAGGTTTCTGGTCGCTGTCCTTACCCAAAAGCGCTGCCAAGGAGCACTACAAGCTAATTAAGGCGCAGTATGTCATTCCATCTTACAGTATTTTATTGTTATAGTGATGTTTTAGCGGCTGTTTTTTCCCACGTGCACAAGCTGTTATTTATGTCTTGTTTTTATCTGTATGGGCCTATGGCCGTAATAAATATCTAATCTAATCTATATACCCGAGTTTCTAACACTGGTTGCAGGGGGTTGGACTAGATTACCCTTTGGCTCCCTCCATCTCTACAGTCTTATGACAACCTCATCAACTAACCATTTAAACCAGTATTATCCTCAAGGGAATTGTTTTCAAACTATATAAAACCTTCACAACAATTGGCCACCCCTCCCCTTATCTCATTAAGACTAAAATAGGAGGAAGATTTTGGAGAAGAGCTAGGGGAACAACTTTTAGCTCTCTGCCTTGCTTGGAGGGGCAAGGCCTGCTCAGCATGCTGGCTCTCATAGAGTATGGGGGATTCACAATGTACACACAATGTTCATGTGTACATGGAACCTTCATTGGAACGGAACCTCTGCATAAGATGCAATCGTACTGCATTCCAAAACAAAAATCTCAGCTGGCCAGTGGAGCTGAAGGAACACCCCCATCAAAAAAACAACCACCTGTCAACGCTCCTGCTTTACACACGAGGAGGTCTGAGGCTGAGAGAAGGAGCAGTTGAAAGAAGTGGCTTCTGCATGGCTAATCACAAGAGTAACTTTTTTTAAAAAAGGGAAGAGAAATGTTTTGTCAGCACTAAAGCATGCAGTCCCGTTCTACAGCTGAAGAACAGCAAAGCTCAGAAAGGCACAATCTGGCTATTGTGGGCTGGCTGAGTTTGCATTTCTCTAACTTCACAGATGGGCTGGTGATGTTGGACTCCCCGCCTCAAGGGATTCGACAGTCACCAGCCAATCCATATAGCGGTGCAGTGTTTCTCAAACCTGGGTCCCCAGCTGTTGCTGGACTACAACTCCCATCATCCTTAGCTAGGTATGACCAGTGGTCAGGGATGATGGGAGTTGTAGTCCAACAACAGCTGGGGACCCAAAGTTTGAGACACTGCAAGAAATGCAAATGCGGCCAGCCCAGGACACTGGCCAGAGGTTCCCCCAAATAGACATCAGACGAGCCCTGCCGGATCAGGCCAATGGTGGCCCATCAAGCCCAGAATCCTGTTCTAACAGCGCCAAACCAGATGCCCCAGTGGGAAACTGGCAAACAGAACTCAAGAGCACAAGACTCTTCTCCCCTCCTGTGCTTTCCAGCAACTAGTATTCAGAAGCATTTACTGCCTCTGACCACAGAGGCACAGCATGGTAGTTAGTAGCCACCGATAGCCTTGACAGACCCTCCAAGTATTCCTATTTCCCAGGGACAGTCCCAGATTTACAGAAGCCATGACAGTTTCTGATTTGATCCAGATGTCCCGCTTTTCCTTAGGATGTCTCTATTCCCATCAGAGACATGTTGGAGGTTAGGGAGTTATCTGACCCGAGCCATCTGAAGGCAGCCCTGTATAGGGAAGCTTTTTTTAATGTTTAATGTTTTATTATGTTTTTATTCATGTTGGAAGTGGCCCAGAGTGGCTGCAGCAAACCCAGTCAGATGGATGAGGTATAAACAGCAACCTTAATAAAATAAAATAATAATAATAATAATAATAATAATAATAATAATAATAATAATAATAATAATAATAATTGAATAGGATGTCCCACTGGAAGGACAGATCCTGAAGCTGAGGCTCCAATACTTTGGCCACCTCATGAGAAGAGAAGCCTCCCTGGAAAAGACCCTGATGTTGGGAAAGATGGAGGGCACAAGGAGAAGGGGACGACGGAGGACGAGATGGTTGGACAGTGTTCTCGAAGCTACCAGCATGAGTTTGACCAAACTGCGGGAGGCAGTGGAAGACAGAAGTGCCTGGTGTGCTCTGGTCCATGGGGTCACAAAGAATCAGACACGACTAGACGACTAAACAACAACAACAAATTTTCATCAGAGAAATGTTGGAGGGTATGCCTTGATAACCTGGCTCAGCTGTTTGGGGGTGGTCATGAGGCCCTTTTTTGCTGTTAAATGGGTCGGAAGCCATTTTCAACCTACTGAAAAAAAGAGACTAAGACCTGCTTCAGGTCCACCCTTGCAAGTCTGAGCACATCTGAAGAATTCCCACCTCCCCTTGTTGGCTTGCCTGAACCTGCCTCTGGGTTTTAACCCAAAGCCGGAAATTGTCCCCTTGCTCTGGACTGGCTAGATGCTTGGGGCCCTGCTGTGCTCAGCTTGATCTCCTGCCCTGACAATCTTTTATCTGCTCATCTCATGCCAAAGTCAGCCAATTTACAGACAATGGGTTGAAAACAGGAAGTGGGGGGGAGAGAGACTTTGGGAGGGAGAGATGAGCAGCTGCATTTGCAGAGCCTGTTCACTCTTGCTAACAGAGCTTCACACAAGGAGGAAGCCTGGACAAGAGAAGCTGGATCTCTCTCCCTGACCGCGCGAAGCTCCCAGACATTTGTTTTATTTATCTATACACAGATACTCATTTAAAAAAGTACCAGAGTGGTTTACAACAATTACTGCATCTCTATAAAGGCCAAACGATAAACCTAACAAAGTTAAAATCAGAAATCAGCTAACGATTATGGAAAGATCCATTCATCCTTAATTGCCTGCATGAGCCTGACAGAACAGAAAAGTTTTCAGCAGGTGTTTAATACAGGAAACTGAAGGCGTCTTGCGGAACCTCTAGTGGCAGAGCATTCCACAACTCCACATTCCACAGACATTCCACATGGAGGTGGAATGAAGAGGAACGACACTGGAGCCAATGACAGTAAAGGCTTGTTTACTTGTTGTTCTTGTTGTCAAATGTGCCTCACCAACTCTGGAACCAGCCACCAACGCTTCTGTGGATGATCCCAGTGACCTCTTAGGTACTCTGGACCTAAATTGCTCAAGGCTTTGTAAATTAATACAAGGACCTTGAACCTGGCTCAGCAGCAGATGGGTAGCCCGTGCAGATGTTTTAACAAGGGCTTTGCATGTTGTCAGAAAGATGCCCCCATCAGCAGTCTGGCCACCACATTCCGCACCGTCTGGAGCTTCCACGGGCAGCCCCACAGAGCGTGTTGCAGTAGTCTGGCCTTGAGGTTACCAGTGCGTGGATTACAGTGGGTCAGGAACGGTCGTAGCTGGAGAATCAGCCAAAGCTCATAAATCAGACAGGAAGCTCTCCTAGATGGTGTAGTGAGAGCCCCAGAATAGGGTGGAGAAGATCTGTGGTCCTCCATATACTGTTGCCCTAGCCAACATGGCCAGGGATGATGGGAGCTGTAGTCCAATTTCACCCAGACGGTTCTGGATGAACCTGCCTGGGTGCCAAGATCCTTGGGTGAACCCCTTCTCGGTCCCATCAACACAAGAAGTAGGCCTGGTGGTAGTATTTGGTGGAGCCTTTTCTGTAGCTGCTCCCAGATTGAGGGATTCCCCCCCCCCAGGGAGGTTGGACTGGCTAAGAGTTTTCTGTTCAGAGGGGCCTTGTAGAACTAAGGTGCAGACGAGACAAGACACTGGGCATTCTGTACTTTAATCACTGCTTCTAACTGTGTTATGATGTCTTAACTATTGTTTTTAGTTAAAGAAAGTTATATCCGAGTGGACATGTACATAATTGCACTGTAAGTTAACCATATTCCTGTGTGGGATTTGCTTCAATGGTTTATAATTATGAATTTTAATTTTTTTGTAACCCATCCTGGGGCCTGGGGGTAATAAAGTTAATAATAGTGATGTGAATTCTTAATGAGTGCCTGCTCTTCCGCTCATACATAGCAGACATGGCTAAGCCTCTTTGTGAAGTTTTCAAATTTTACATTAGTGCATTGCTGTCAACTTTTCCCTTTTCTTGCAAGGAATCCTATTCAGAATAAGGGAATTACCCTTAAAAAAAGGAGAACGTTGACAGCTATGAATTAGTGACCGGAAGGGGGGAGGAATTTTTTAACGTCCACTCAAAATTATTTTGGAGTAGAGCTTGCAGAAAATGACTTCTAGGAAGTACCTCATCTCAAACAAACTCACCACAGGAAAGAGGCATGCTGGTTGCTTGGAATTTACATAGTTTGCCTTTTCCAAGGACTGGAGAACAAGACAAACAGAAAGAGCACAGAGACTGATGGAGTCGGGAGGACAGACAGCAGTTCTTTGGGACCCTAGAGATTCTATAGCCTGGTGTCCAAGCAACTCACTCGTCAGCCACAACCCCAATGTTGCTCACTGGCTAAAAAATCCTGAAAGGTCGGAGCAGCAAGGCTGCCTCATCTCACAGAAGTCACCTAGAAGGGTACTTGCACATTTTACTTCCTAACCCTAAGACATACCGTATTTTTTGCTCTATAAGACTCACTTTTTCCCTCCTAAAAAGTAAGGGGAAACGTGTGTGCGTCTTATGGAGCGAATGCAGGCTGCACAGCTATCCCAGAAGCCAGAACAGCAAGAGGGATTGCTGCTTTCACTGCGCAGTGATCCCTCTTGCTGTTCTGGCTTCTGAGATTCAGAATATTTTTTTTCTTGTTTTCCTCCTCCAAAAACTAGGTGTGTCTTGTGGTCTGGTGCATCTTATGGAGCAGAAAATACAGAATCATTGCTGCTCCAATTGTACCTAAGAGTCTGGGGTGGCTGATGGCAGCTCTCCCACTGTTCCAGGGACGGGTAGGGTTCCCAGCCTTCTGCAAGCAGAACAAGTGCCCTGCCACTCAGCTATGGGTCTTGCTTGAGGCCCCAACTCAGGGCAGACGGGATGATGACAGCCCCCGCCTCCATACACATCCACAACTCGGAATAATGGAGGTCCTGGTGCAGCAGAGACGACAATTCACAGAGAAAGGCATCTGCATTCCTTTCCAGTTCAGCTGCTTCGGATCAGAGTCCCATAGCTGCTAGCAGAGGCTTTTAACTCATGATAATCAGGGTAGTGAAAAGGGAGAAATCCCACTATCACTTGGAAGTAGGGGGCTGAAACTTGCAAGAATTTCGGGAGAACCTGGTGGATTTCAGGCTAATGGCCCATCTAAGCCCAGTGTCGCTGCCTCCAACGGTGAAAGCCGAGTGGAGCCATTGTGGCTAGTAGCCAGAGGGCCCTCTGACCCATGAATTTGTCTAGTCCCCTTTTTAAAGCCATCTAGGTTGGCGGCCATCACTGTGGGAGGGAGTTCCACAGGTTAACTCGGCACTATGCAAAGAAGTGCTATCACCTTTCCTGAGTCTTCCAGGACTGGGTGCCCACGACTTCTCGTGTTACGAGAGAGGGAGGAAAAAACCTTTTCTCTGTCCACTCTTCGAAGGGCTACCTTCGAGCGACACCCAGGCACCAGCCGGGTGATTTCTGCATGAAGTGAGGCTGGGGAATTTCTTCCTTTTTTTAGTGAAATAAAAAATTTAAGGTATTTTTATATATATAATAAATGTTCATAAATGTACCAATCTAGCACGTACATAGATATGGGGACCACATGTCTGGAGCAGCACAGGAAGACCGCCCTGAAACCATTTTGACTCCCAAACTGACTAAATGTTTTCTCTGCGAGGAGGGAGGGGGGGGGGAGAGAACCTTCCCATTGTCTCAGGAAGTGGGTAATCACCATCTCAAAGGAATGGCCAGACTACCAGGAAAGGCATTATCAGATAACCTGGCAGACAGGAAAAACAACATTCAAATTTCTGTTGTAGACCACCTTTTCTGTGATGTAGGTATGATGTTTGTGGGGGGTGGTCTTGGGTTACACCCCTTCTGTGATGTATGTATGATGTATGCAGGGGTGGTCTTGAGCTCCAGGGCAGGACATTTAAAATGTCTATATAAGGGCAGGCACACCTTGGTTCTGGGTTCTCCTTTCCTGCGTTTGAGGGGAGCACCCTGTTGCAACAGTTCAATAAAGATCAGGCTTACAAGCTGCTTTGCTTCTCAATATTCTCTGGTTGGCCTCTGTTATTTTCTCCGACCGATGGAGAACCTACAAAGGACTCCATAAGGCCTCTTGTGTCCCCCATAAGGGAATAAGGGCAGGTTTTTGTTTATTACATCAGCTATTCGGTGGAAGGAACACACTCATTGTAACTGAGAAGGGAAGTTGTGGCTCACCAGCTGCAGAGGAACTTTCCCAAGGGCAGCTTCCAGGCGAGGTTACTGGGCTGCCAGGCAGGAGGTCACCAAGGGCCAAGGCTTTCCCACAAGCCAGGGCTGGGTGCCCTCCAGTGCAGAGAGGGATGTTGCCTCCCTCTCCCCACGCCCACCTCTGTCCCTGCCCCGGAGTGGCACATATCACACCAAACTAGGCTTTCACAAACCCTTCTGCTCACATTCCTACCACAACAAGCCACCCTGCAGCTCAGGTTCCCTGGCTTGTACACTGCAGGCAATGAGGGGGCGTGCACTTCATGCATGCTCAGAGGCACTCTCCTCATGCTCCAAAAGCCAGGCTATGAACTTGCATCAGCCACCACCGGAGGTTTACGAAGAAACTGCAATTGCAATTCGAGCCATCGCAAGGTTTAGGACTGATAAAAGGAAAGTCCTTCTCCATGCAGTGCAGATTTAACCTATGGAACTCACTCCCACAGGAGACCCTGACGGGCACCAGCTTGGATAGTTTCAGAAGAGGACTGGACAAATTCATGGAGGAGAGGACTATCCTCGGCTACTAGCCATTACAGCTGTGCTCTGCCCCTCTCCCCACAACCCGACACTGAGACAGCACTGCTTCTGATTACCGCAGGAGGGGAGAGCTGAACTCGCACTCGGATCCTACTTGCCAGTTTCCCAAAAGAGGCATCTGGCCGGCAACTGTGTGAATGGGATGCTGGACCAGGTGGGCCATTGGCCTGACCCAGATGTTCCTTGTACAGTGGTACCTCTAGTTACGAACTTAATTCGTTCTGTAGGTCCGTTCTTAACCTGAAACTGTTCTTAACTAGAGGCGTGCTTTCGCTAATGGGGTCTCTTGTTGCCGCCGCGCAGCAGGCACACGATTTCTGTTCTCATCCTGGGGCAAAGTTCTCAACTCAAGGTAACTCTTCCAGGTTAGCAGAGTTTGTAACCTGAAGCATTTGTAACCTGAGGCACCACTGTATTGCCATTTGAAAGCTCAGCTGCAAGAGAGAAATGGTTGGTCATGCCAGCCCAGGAGCAGAATTCAGGGCAGCCAAAGGAGGCTGGCGAGAGATGGGAAGCAGACACTGCAGACTTATCGCTCTCAGATGCTGCAAGGGGAAGAGGGAGGTCAGAATGTGCCAAATTTCCCTCACAACAGAATTGCCTTTGTTTGCAAAAAAAAAAGAAACCCCTGTGATTTCCAATTCATCTGAAAAGGGGGAACTTTCCCCATGCCGATGTGCACATCTTGCTTCCTAGAATGGAAGTGTCATTTGGGGAAGTTAAGCTATTCCAGGCCGAGAGAAAGCACCAGTGCCAGGGAGGGAGGCAAACACCTTGCTTTGCGCACAAAGGGTCCCCAGTTGAACTCACGTGGGGGAAACCCCAGAGAACCAGCACAGCCAGTCTCTGCAGATAGCACTGGGTCAGGTGAGTCAGTGCCCTGACTCAGGGCAAGAGAGCGTCCCTTTTCCAGATCTCCCTTTGGAACGTTTGAGGAGGAGGAGGAAGGAAGGAAGGTTTTGTAAGGGGATACCTCAAATGGTTTTCCCCCTCTAAATACACACACGCACACTCTGAATCACCATCCCAGAAAAGCTTTTCCACCTTTCGGATTCCCTGAAACATTTCCAGGTAAACCTCTCACAGGCTAAACTTCCTGGCCTGGATGAGGTGTGGAAAAAGTGAGGCCCTCCCGGCCCTCCTGAAAAACAATAGGAGTAAGAATTCCAACTTCCTGTGAGTCACTGCAAAAAGCATTGACATCACCGGACAGCCACACCCACCATTTTGCAAAAGGCTCCCTACCAACAGAGGAGACCAGAGATGCAGCAATGAGGAAAAGCAATGGGGGGGGGGGGCGGTGGCCTGGGAGGCAATAGCCGGACACCCTGTTCCCCATTCCTTCCCGTGTTCCAGGCAGGAAGGTGGAAGGAGGGCGAGTGTTTGGGGCAGGGGGCGGAAGAGAAGTTCCACCACTGCCCCACATGCCCAGAGACACTTTGCAAAGCAAACAGCCAGGAATGCGGGGCTTTCCGAGTTTACTGGTATCTTATTTTAAGAATCTGCGAGGCACTGCATATAAAAATTACCTTGTCAGTGAACACAGGGGCATATATGAAAATAAATAAGATTAATAGTGGAATTGTAGAGTTGGAAGGTCTGATGAAGCAGAGGTGCTCCAGAGAGCCTCTCCCAGCCTCTCGGATGCCCAACTGTGACACAGCAGCCTGGCATCGATGCCACCCACCCTTTCACTCCTGAAACCCCGGAGGGGAGGGAAGCCAGGATGAGCTAAAGCAATTACTTTTTTTTAAAAGGTTCTGAGCCGATGACCCAGGACTCCCGAGTCCAAACTGCACCTTTCTGGTTTGCTCAGAGTGTAGTGGAAGTCCACACTCTCTCCCAGACCCACAGAAGAGTGCGCTGGTCTGCTTACAATGCCAATCCCAAACTCCCAGTAGCTTGAAGGCCAGGTGTCTGGGCACATGGGGATTCAGAAACCTGGAGGCTGGCAACCACACACAGCTCAGCGGTCAAATTAAGAAACTTAAATAGGAAACAAAGGCAGCGGGAAAGCAGGCAGAACCTTGAAACAGATTACAAAACAAACCAGAGCACCAAGGCTCTAAATTGAACTAATCCTAGACACTCGTTCACGTTTACTCCCAAAGCATCAACAAAGGCTGGTCAGCTTCACAGATGATCCTGTCTTGGAAATCCAGTGCTGGAAAGGGAACTGGATCCCCACCCCCTGACACTGGGAGGGGAACAAGGTACAATAAATTGGGGGGGGGGTGTTTTGCTCCAGCAGGTATAATAGTGACAGAGGTTGACAAAATCAATCCTGTCTCCCTGGCTTCTGAAATGCCACTAGCATTTCCTGAACACTTCTATCCAACTGAGCTTGCCAGCCTGCTTTTTCTGCAGCTTTCTGCCTGCGTACCTGAAGGGCTGTAAGATACTTCATCTTAAGGCTGCTGCTAAGCACAAAAGCTTACGTTCAGCAAAACATACAACAGTTCCTCTTCCTGCCGGTGGCTCTCCATCTCCATTAGACAAGCTATAAAAGGAAAAACGAATGAGGAGGGCAGAGGAGAGGAGAGCGAACACTGAAGCATCTCTAAGCTCATTGGCCAACGCCTAGAGCCACATTGGTCTTCCTCGTGCCGCAGCGTTCTTTCTGCAAGGCAGGGGCTGCAGCTTCCCATAGGGGACTTGGTCACCTTGCTGGTGGCAGAGATCAGGACGCAAGATACCCTGAAGCACAACAGTCCAACCACTGCCATATCCTTGTCTCCCTATGCCTGTGGAACGTGACGGAGGGGATCAACACACACTTGTTTTGCCCTCCGGCGCTCAGCAGAACGGCTCCTGAGCACCCTCTGGGAGGCCCCTGCCAGACCAGCACCAGAAGGGAATCCAGCTCCCAGCAGAGCTCAGACTGGCTTGGCCACATATCTCTGTGAGAGAGGGCAAAGGGCACAGAAGGCACGCATAGAGGCCTGCCTCCGCAAGGGCAGGAGTTGGCTGAGACTGCTTGATTCTGAGCAAACTAAGCCTCCCAAGAGTTAGACCATTATACAATTTTTCTTTTTGCAGACAACAACAAAAAGTGAAGGAAACACACCCAAAAAAAGTTGGGAAGCCACTGAAGAGATATTCATACAGTACAGGTAAATACAGTTAATACAACCAATTTAAATAGATATTAAATCCGGTAGTCCATTATTTCTTTTCTACGTGCAGGTTATGTAAGTTGTTAGTTGATGCGTAAGACACAAAGGTCCACCAACCTTTATAAAAGCGTTTTATAGGTTCTTCATGAGCACATGAAGTTTGCGAGCTAGTTTCTCGGTGACTGCGAGATTCCATATATTAAAGGATAGTTTAAAAAAATAATAATGTGTATGAGCGCTCATTTGCTAAACCAAAGCTCATTGACCACCACATCCTGGTTTCTTGCTTGCTGGGGTCAAGTGGAGCCTTATCGCTCATCTGCAGCACTTCCTGATAGCAGGGCAAGGAGAAAAGTCAAATTTCCAGGCCTGCAATAAGACACATGTTTCACTTGTGTCCGACTCGGGCAGCAGGACAGCAAAGGGCCCCTCCATCTCCCTATAACCTCTCCTCTGGGGCAAGGCCTGGTTCCCTTCTCTGCCCCCAACCCCAAAGGCAGCAGAGGTGCTAGGCCCCCCCACCTGGAAAGGAGACCGTAGCACAGCCAGGAGATGATGGAAGCCAAACTGGGGTGTGTCTCAAGACGTAGTAGGACAGGCAGAGGGAAGATGGCCCCCGAGACAGGAGCCTGGGAAGAAGGCAGCTATTTTTAGCCGCCGTCCATCTGCTTGGCAGGAGCAGAGTTTTGCTATCAGCGCAGCACGAGACGCCGTCTCCGCTTTCCCCAGGCCCAAGGAGAGGGGGGCAGCGACACTCCCCAGGCATCAGGAATGCTGCTCCTTCCTGGCGAGGCATGTACACCACCTAGAACACCCTTCTCGTGCCAGCCACATATTTTCAAGCTACGCCTGGAAACTTTAGCGAGGGGAATTAGGGGGGGGGGGGGTTTCCTCCAAGGAGGCCTGAACTTGGCCAGGAGATACAGGCTATAGGCCAAAAGCAGGGGGGAGGGAGGCCCTTCTCTGTCCCTCCCAAGGACGGAACATTTCACTTAAGAAGCCACAACACGCTGGGCGTACATTCAACCTCCTAGATTATGTACCCCATCGAAGCAACCCTCCTAATTTTAAACCCCCGCCTACAACCAAGGGTTAGAAAACCCACCGCCCCCAACGGGGGAGGTGGTCAGGCAGCCCCTCTTAAAAAACTATCCTCTGTTCCTGAATGTTTGTTTGTTTGTTTGTTTTTATAAGATATTTATCAAGGTTTTTTTAAGATGTTACAATACAAAATGAAAAAGAAAAAAAAACACAAAATAAAAATGATTAAAAAAAACCACTCCATTTTTCTATTACTTATTTTCCTTAGCTTGTTTCCCGGACCTCCTCATACCTCCCTTTTTTGTATTCCAGTTCACTTTGTTGGCTCAGCAAATCCTTAGCCTCTTTGTTTATCCTAATCTTTGGTCTTAAAATAATAACATTAGATTTTTCCCTATTAACAACCCATTTTTCATATTCCCTTAAAGCATTACAGCTGGAAACCACTTAATTTCTATCCAACATCATTCTAACATTCATTAATTTTACAATATTTCTGTAGATAGTCTTAAAATTTCTTCCAATCTTCTTCCACCGACTCTTCTCCCTGGTCTCGGATTCTGCCAGTCATTTCTGCCAGTTCCATATAGTCCATCAACTTCATCTGCCATTCTTCCAGAGTGGGTAAATCTTGCGTCTTCCAATACTTTGCTATGAGTATTCTTGCTGCTGTTGTACATAAAAAAAGTTCTATCCTTCTTTGGCACCAATTGGCCGACTATGCCCAGGAGGAAGGCCTCTGGTTTCTTCAAGAAGGTATATTTAAATACCTTTTTCAGTTCATTATATATCATTTCCCATGTTCCTGAACGTTTGTTTTATTGGGACAGCCCCAGATCTTCCTTTCCGGGCAAGGAGTTTGGTTGGGAAAGGAGGCAACATAGCTCCAGGCATCGAGAGCAACATCAAATTGAGCTTTCTGACCCAGATTTGGTTACCATTATAAAACTCTAGAAGACAATCCTACTTTTTAAAGGCAGGATTAAAACATCCCGCTCACTCAAGGAGGCTGCAGCAAATCAGAAGCCAAGGGCCTGGCAGAAAAGAAACGTTTTTGCCTGAAGCTATGTAAGGTTGGGGATGCGGGTGGCGCTGTGGGTTAAACCACAGAGCCTAGGACTTGCTGGTCAGAAGGTTGGCGGTTCGAATCTCCACAACGGGGTGAGCTCCCATTGCTCGGTCCCAGCTCCTGCCAACCTAGCAGTTTGAAATCACGTCAAAGTGCAAGTAGATAAATAGGTACCGCTCCAACAGGAAGGTAAACTGCGTTTCCATGCGCTGCTCTGGTTTGCCAGAAGCGGATTAGTCATGCTGGCCACATGACCCGGAAGCTGTACGCCGGCTCCCTCGGCCTATAGAGCGAGATGAGCGCCGCAACCCCAGAGTCGGCCACGACTGGACCTAATGGTCAGGGGTCCCTTTACCTTTATGTAAGGTTGGTGCCAGGCAAGCTTCCCCCAGGAGAGCATTCTATGAGGAGGGAGCCATCACTGGGAAGGTCCTGTTCTCATGTTGATACCCTCCAGACCTCCCATGTTACACTGATGGAGGAACATCACTGGGAGCGTAGCTGCTTTCAATACTTTTGAGGAGGCTATCCTTCTGGACAGGGCTGGGAATTGGGAAACTGTGCCCCTGTAGGTCATGCTCCTCCTATTCAGCAAATTGGTTCTGGTCTTAGCACCATGGTGTTCCACAGCAGCCACCCAGGAACACGTACATGAAGCCGCTCAGTGAGCTCGCCCAAGGTTCTTGTGCAAAGTGCCCTCGGTATACCAGCAATGCTCAGCTCTCTTCCGTCCAAGTCTTGGGACTTGCTGAACAAGCACCTGTAGCAGGCTGGACGGGTGCTAATATTCTGAAGCTCACTTAGGTAAGATGGTGGGGCTGTTGCTATGAGGTCTGTCTGACCAAGAAGATGGGACCACACTCATAGAAACATATGAAGAGCCCTGCAAAAACCGCAGCAAAGAAACATCAAGTTCTTGCACACACGGCCCCCAAGGACTCGGCTATACAGCTGGAAATATAACGTTCAAAGTGTGTTTTAAGTGCATTACCAAATGTGACCCTAGGTGGCGATGGTGAGCTAATGGGAAATTCAATATATACCGTATTTTTTGCACCATAACACTCACTTTTTTCCTCCTAAAAAGTAAGGGGAAATGTCTGTGCGTGTTATGGAGGGAATGCCTACGGGTGGCATGCCTACAGATTTTCCTCCTCTAAAAACTACGTGCGTGTTATGGTTGGGTGCGTGTTATAGAGCGAAAAATACGGTATATTTTAAAACTTTTTTTATAAAGCATTTTCACACTGCGCGTTTTTTAAAATATATGTGTAGATTCAGCCCAAGTGTTACCTCTGCTTATCCGCTGCTTCTCTCCAGACAGGATTCCAGGGGTGTCAATTATGCTGATGCTGTCCAGGACTGGGTTGGGCAGCTGGGCACACATGAACCTACGAGGGAGGAAGGAGAGGACAGCTAAGCCATTTGTCTCAGCCGAAAAAGCAAGCATAGGGAGGCAGACGTGGCTCCCTGCCTGTCCTCCTCGCCACACTTTTTGGGCAACAGAGCTAACCGCTTCATAGAGTTGAGCCACGTTTCAAAGCGGGGCCTTCCACCCTCCAGCACCCACCTTCGTGTGGCACCACCCACAAAGAGAAGGGAAGGGTGCCACGAGAATGAGTGGAAGATAACTCGAGAAACATATCACCCCCTCTACTTGCCGGGCTCCCTTGAACTTGTTTGCAGATTCAGATCAAGACCACAACAACAGGGAACTGATCTTGAACCTTCTGACGGTGGCCCAGGGCATAATCACCAAGTTTTGGAAGCCCTTTAACCTCAATAATCTAGACAATTATTGGTATTTCAAGACTTGGCAAATCGCCCTTCTTGGGGGGCAGGGGGTGGGACTCGCATGAGCTAAAATTGTCCCGGGGCCAAAATGCTTTGCCATTTTTTCTCATTTGTTTCATCCACAAACACAGTGGCTCAGGAAAGTCAGGTCCCACAGGTCTAGGTGTCTGGATTTAGTACAGCCCAAGGTTACGTTTTAATCTTCTTTTAAGTATGAACTTGCCACTGTTTTGATTTAGACCATCAAACCCTTTGAAATCACGAACCACACACCTTTCCCCTCTGGTTAGGTTTTATTTCTGATTCAATAAATCGTGTGGCTGCATCTTTGTGTATTTCCTTACTGGCAACTGAGACAACTTTTCATTTTATTTCATTGATTTTTTGCAAACATAACAAAGAATCAAGAGATTTTAAAGCGTCAAAGTCTGGAAGGTCAAAAGCCCAAAGATACAAAACAGCTCCAAGGTGATAATAAAGCATTAACTCATACAAATATTCCCTTTACACATAATAAAGATTCATTAAAAATAAAAGTGTTCCCCCCACCATGAGTTTCATTCATTAATGAGAATAAAGGTTCTATGTAATCTTAAATCAGCCAGACACTTGCAAATACTGACGGCATTATATATTTTAAAAAATACATAGGAGAGGATGCTTACTGTTCCACCGAGAGTCGATCCACTTGGATCCTTAACTTTCAGCGGGGGTGCTGGGGTGTCAACAAAGAATACAGGCCTAGCCTGAAACCATCTACTGGGACCATCGACAGCAGCTCTCAGGAAGAGTCTTCTCCGCTCTTCTTACCAATGACCAGAGAGATGCTTGTGGGATTTGAACCTGGGTCCTTCCTGCATGCAGAGCGGGCACCCTCCCAGCGAGCTGCAAAGGCCCTTCCCCAAGCTTCCCGGACCCTGTGAGAGACACAGGTTTTGCACCCCAGAATTGTGTTGAGGTTGTCAAGAGCTAGACGTTCTGCTTTTCAAAAACGCTTCCTCTCAATTTCACAAGGAGGAAAGCATGACCACAGGACACAACAGGAAGATTTGGGCAGGGTAGGAGTTGCGGCAATTGACGGGGCTCAGGTGGACAAGTTCCTTTCGCCCAGGGATGGGGAACTCGAAGACGACCTAAAAGATATTGTGCAACTGCAAACCATCTTCCTAGACATGTTGTTCATGATGGCTGCTTAGTTGGTCTTTAAGGTGCTACAGGAAGGAATTTTTTTATTTTGACTATGGCAGACCAACACGGCTACCTATCTGTAACTGTATGATGGCTGCTGCGGCTGATGGGTGCTAGGAAATCTAACAACATCTGGGGGAGGCTGTCAGGTTCCTCCCCTCCCCTTGAGCTAGAGACCAGGCCTGTGAGCTGGTTATAAAGTCCAGAACACCACCGCTGCCACCCCCCACCAATTTGGTCTCCAGGGTATCTTGTTCCAGCGGCTGACTGAAGGGTATTTATTTTGCCTGGAGACCAAACCCAACGCAGCACCTTTAGACCTGGAAAGAATGTCCCATCTGCACTCCACATTTAAAGCGGTATCAGACCACCTTAAACAACCATGGCTTCTTCCCCCAAAGAATCCTGGGAGCTGTCGTTTGTTACGGGTGTGGAGGGTTCCTAGGGGAACCCAATTCTCCCCAAAGAGCTATAATTCCCAGAGTTTCATGGAAAGAGGGAAACCACTCTGGGAATTGTAGCTCCCAATTCTTGGGACGCTGAACAAACTTCAGCTCTCAGGATACTTTGAGGGAAACTGTTTCTGTTTAAAGTGACATGATAACTGCTTTAAAAGTACAGTGTGGATTAGACCAGAGTCTCAGCCGGCTATCCCAGCTCCTGATACACAACAGTTCTCCCATCAAGGCCATCTTTGACATGGACAGAGACTAAGTGAGCAACGCATCAAGGAACCGAGGCCTATGCTGTTCTCAGATGTAATGGGTATGAGTTACTTGTGCGTAAACTGGTGCCTTTCTCGGTTAATTTGCCTTGTTAAAACTTTGACTGCGCAGCCCCTTCTCATGGTGGCTGCCTCAGTCACTGGCAGAATCCGTCAGTGGGCGTTTCTTGAACCTCTTCCAACATAAAAGTTGTTTGACACCCAGTCTCCTCCTCCTCTCACTGCGCAGGAGTCTTCTGCGCAGGGAAGGCGTGGGTAGCGGAGGACCTGGGCTCTCCTCACTGATGTCCAGTGAAGAGTCCCTGAGCCCTCTCTCCACTTCCCCCGTCTGCCTCCCTTTATCCCCGGTGTTGCGCTGATTGGCTTCCCCCTCTCCTGAGCTGTTTCTCCCCCTACTGCTGGGTCCTTCGCCCGCATCATCTGGGAGCCTCCCCTTCGCCTCTCGCTCCGATGTCAGTTCCCTGACATCAGAAGAGGAAGGTCAAAAATTAGGTTCATGGGTTCGAGACCCATGTTGGGCGAAAAATCCCTGCACTGCAGAGGGTTGGGCTAGATGACACACACGGCCTCTTCCAACTCTACAATTCTACGAGGAAGGAAGAGGGTGAACATCCCAGTACGTAGCCTGAACTTTCAGTCACTGCTGACTTTGCCACCAGAGCATTCCCTGCCCTCTGTCTCAAAGCACCTCTCAGGGGCCATAGCTCTTGCACACAGAAGGCCCCGGGTTCAGTCCTCCCAACAGCATCTGCAGGGAGGGCTGGGAGAGGCTCCCTGCCAGAAACCCTGGCATTGCTGCCAGTCAGTGTGGGCAGCACCGAGATAGTTGGACTCGGAAGAAAGCAGCTTCCCATGTCCTTCGCCAAGAGAGAAGGGGCCGCTTCCCCTCTCCCGAAATGCTCAAAACATCCTCCCATGACCTCGCCTGATCCATCCCCCGGCCCTTGCGGGAATAATAATTATAATAATAAATTTTTATTTATACCTCGCCCTGCCCGGCCAGAGCCAGGCTCAGGGCGGCTAGCACCAGTAAAATTACAAAAAAAGGGGGGGGGAGAAACAATTTAAAATACATGTTAAAATACAGCCTTATTTTAATAATAGCCCATAGATCAAAACCATAAGGGGAGGGAAACATAAGGGTCAGACTGAGTCCAAACCAAAGGCCAGGCGGAACAGCTCTGTCTTGCAGGCCCTGCGGAAAGATGTCAAGTCCCGCACAGAATGCTTTCCTGCACAGCCCAGCAGGGAAGTGAGAGGCACCCTCTGCCTCCTTGGTGCTCAGCACTGCAACTAGAAAAGATGAGCTTTGGAATATTGCAGAGACAGATTTGCAGGGCTGCTTCTGCTGCTTTGGAATTTGCTCCCGCCTTCTCCCCGCAAGCAGCAGGGAAGGCAACAAAGACCAAAGGCCACCTCTTCCTCCCTGCATCAGTCCCTCCTTGCGCAGCCCCGGCTTAACCCACAAAAGGCTGTGCACAAATCCAACTCCTGAACGCGAGGTCCACCTGTACAGAGGTCCTAAGCCAAGGGTACGGGAAGGTCAGCCGTCGTCAAGGGCACTGGCAAGCTGCCTCAGATAATCTTGTAAGGATCCTCTGGAGATAAGGCACATCCCGTCCTGGGCCCCCCTCTGCTTGGCCAACATGATCCAGCCTCCAGAAGGACTGTGGATTCAACCTACACCTACAGCATTTGACTGAAAAGCCTTCTCAGATCACTGGGCGCAGCAGAGGGTGAAAGGAGAAAGGAGTTAGGTATTAAGCCACGAGTAAACCATATATTTAAAGCACCACGATACCACTTTAAGTAATCATGGCTTCTTCCTCCAAAGCAACATGGGAGCTGTAGTTTGTTCAGGGGGCTGAGTTGTAAGGAGACCCCTCCTTGAGTGGCTTAACAGCCAATCCATCTTCCCAGGGGTCTGGAACTCTGCAAGGGGAATCCACGGTGTCCTTCAAAGTCTCCACACCCTTAACAAACAGCAGCTCACATAATTCTTTGGGGAGGAACCCATGACTTTTTAAAGTGGCATTCCTAATGCTTTAAACCAGGGTCTCCCAAACTTGGGCCTCTCCAGCTGTTGTTGGACTACAACTCCCATCAGCCCTAGCTAGCAGGACCAGCGGCCAGGGATGGTGGGAACTGTAGTCCAAAAACAGATGGAGAGCCAAGTTGGGCAAATCCTGCTTTAAATGTGTGGGGTGAATGTGGCCTTAACAGTCCTCCCCACCGCATGATTCCGTGTAGGGCAAGCCAGGCAAGGCCGTCTGTAGATAAAATTCCCCAAAAGAATCCAGCTGGCAGCCAGCCACCCCAACAGCATGACCAAACTTCTCAGGGTGCAAGGAGGACTGGATACAAAATGCTGAGCTGGCCCCATACGAAGATTAGGGATGTAGTTTTTCAAAACAGTTTTCGGAAGGGCCATGCCCACTGCGGAAGAGCACAAGCTTTGCTCAGGTCCAAGGTTCAATCCCCACATTTCCGGACGGTGCTGGCTGAGACACCTGTTCAGCAAACCCACCACCGCCAGGCAGCACAGCCACTAGCAAGCCAGATGGACCAGCTATCTTGGCTTGTGGCATGAAAGCATCCTATGCTCAGAGCTAGCTTGCCTCCACTTGAAAGCCACATGCGGAGTCTGCAAAGCGCACCAACCTTGCGCAGGGAGATTTCTGGCTTACCAATCTAAACACTACAGAGGTCAGGCAGGAGTGGAACAAAAGTGTAAACACTGTCAGGGTGTAAAATTAACTAGGAGGCCCAAATTCCTCCTCTGAACTCCCAGACTGTTTTGCTAGCAAGGGAATCTGCAAGCCGCCCCTAAGTCTGCCGGAGGTCGCAGGGAGACCCAGCAGGAACTAACAACCCCTCTTTGTGTTGACCCTGCTCTCCTGAAACAGACTTTCGGCAGCATTAACTCGTGACTGGTGAGGAATTCGATCTCAGATGCTTCAGGGCTCAAAAGGGCCCTTAAAGAGACCGCTTGGCCAAAACTCTTGTTACGGGCAGTGTCAGACTTTGCAAACACTTGCTCCGATCTTCCCAGCCCACCCTTCCTGAGCAAAATTCCAGGGCACACTAGAGGGATCGGGGCGGCAGGAGGACCACTCCCCTTGGAAATCAGGGCAATTCCTGATTGACACCAAGGTCCAGGGAATGAAAAGTCCATCACCACAAGAGCGTTGTATCAGAGGCAAAAAAACCTAGAAGTTAACACCACCCCTGCTGTATGGCGGAAAGAATTTAGAACGAAACGAATTTATCAGCAGCACAGGACGTAATTCCTGGATCAGGCAAGCTTGACCACAGTAGCGGTGACTTTAGGACTGGACTGCTGCAATACACTCCATGTGGGGTCTCCTTTGTGTTTGACCCAGAAACTGTGGCTAGTGCAGAATGCTGCAGCGTGGTTGATGAGTGGAGCAGACCCTGTAAGCATACCTGCTCAGAAGTGCGCACTAGCTGCTGGTTTGTTAGTGGACTAAACTCAAAGGGTTATTCTTTGTATACAAGGCTCTCTCAACAGCGTGGGACCAGCTTACTTGAAAGATCACCTTGCCCCACAAATGCACCCCCTCGACTGCAGAACTGGGACTTTTACAAATGCACGTTTGTTCCATGGATGCAAGGAATCTGATCCTTCAGGGCGACAGCATCAAAATTTTAGAACTCCCCATCCACTGACATTAGACAGGCATCTTTGCTGTATTTTTGGTGCCTGCTAAGAACCTGGCTTAGGCAGACCTATCCAGACATGTACATTTGACACACATTTTAATACAGTAGACCCTCCGGATACGAATTAAATTCGTTCCAGGGGTCTGTACTTAACCTGAAAAGTCTGTTACTGGAGGCGCTACTTCTGCGCACGGTGTACAGAGCACTTCTGCGCATGCATGCGCGGCAAAACCTGGCAGTATACACTTCCGGGTTTGCCACTTTCGCAACCTGAAAGTTATGTATCCAGAGCGGTACGTAACTCGAGGGTCCACTGTATGTAACTGCATCCAATTATGTATATGGATATTTTGAAAACGTTTAGGTCAGCTTGTTTTTAACTTCTGGCTTCACCGGTATTTGTTACCAGATTTTAGACTTTACGTAAATTGATTGGAGGTTTTGATGATTAAGCAGTATACAAATCCAGTTAAATGAATAAAAATAAAAACCAAATTAGTGGGATCTGCCACAAAGTTTTGTAGCGTGGACAGGGGGGGTCCCTCTTCTCCAGGGCTGCAGCCAGCTACAGGCTCCAGCTCCTTCCTCCCTTGTTTTCTCCCCCAAATCAGGATTCCATGGCAAGGACCAGCCCTCACTTCTGAAAATCCCTTGTGAGCAAAAACAACAGATGCTATAAATAAAAGATGCTTCAGAATGCCAGCCCACAACTTTAACCTTGCCAGCCCCACTTCTAAGAGCTCTGCGATGCCTCAGCAGGACAGGAGCTTGGGGGTGGGGTGGGGGAGAGAAAAAGTACTGGCCTAAACCCCCACCTGACAAAACGGATCCTGGGGTGCCTGAATTTTGCCACAGACTGAATGCACACACAACTATCAAATGAAAGGCTTTTACTTGGCCATTTTTGTAGTTTTGTTCCTTTGGAAAAGGCTTGAAAAGCCCCTCTGCTCTGGGAGGGGGGTGGGGCCTGAGCTACACTGCCAGGCCTCAATAACTCTTCCCCCTCCAGTCTGGGAACTGGCTGGGCATGCGAGCCAAAGAGGGGATTTCTGCTGCTCTTTAAATCTGCCTGCCAAAGACAGATGGGAGAGGGCGGAACGAAGGGACAGTGCCCTAAAAGCCCAGGCTGGCAGCAGGGCTGGCTGACTGGGCACAGCCAGGGCACCAAGTCAGGCTGGAAAAGAAAGTGGAACTGGGCGGGTTGCACTTTTGGATCTTATCAGCTGCAGGATGCAGAGCTCTAAAAAGTGAGCAGCAGGATCCGCATCCACTACTTGGGCGTGAGCCAGGGAGAGAAAAGAAGGCAGGGCAAGATTATTGACAGTAGATCCACACCATGTATTGAAAGCACAGCCAGAGGACATATTTAACACAAGTGACTCCCCCCCCAAGAATCCTGGGAACTGTAGTTTGTTATAAGTGTGTTGTGAGGAGGTAACTACAGTTCCCAAGATTCCCTGGTGTGCTCTAAATGTATGGTGTGGACCTATTCAGAGGCGGCTGCACTGCAACACTCCCCCCACCAAAAATAAGTTTCCTTGCTCATCTTCCTTTAGGGAAATTTTAATTTCCCGCTTGCATTTGATATGGTACAGCACCCCACCTCTTCCCAAAGTTGTTCAAGGTAAAACATTACCTCAAATTAACAACCACCCTGCAGGGCTGATTAGGATGAAAAACAGGTGACTTGCCCAAGGTTTCCCAGCCCAATCTCCAGGGATCAACTGGATTCCAGTGCCGGCAATGGGGTAATGCCACCCCGATGTCACCAGGCGGCAGAAGGTTAATGAGACGCACCCAGACAGCTCTGTCCTCCAAAAGAGGAGGGATGCTGCCCACCCCGGTAACATCAGCCGCCTAAGGCGGTCACTCCACTCCACCCAACCTCAGGGCCGGCCGTGCCCCTAGGTAAAGGTAAAGGGACCCCTGACCATTAGATCCAGTCGTGACCAACTCTGGGGTTGCGGCGCTCATCTCGCTTTATTGGCCGAGGGAGCCGGCGTACAGCTTCCGGGTCATGTGACCAGCATGACTAAGCCGCTTCTGGCAAACCAGAGCAGCGCACGGAAACGCCGTTTACCTTCCCGCCCGAGTGGTACCTACTTATCTACTTGCACTTTGACATGCTTTCGGACTGCTATGTTGGCAGGAGCAGGGACTGAGCAACGGGAGCTCACCCCGTCGCGGGGATTCGAGCCACCGACCTTCTGATCGGCAAGTCCTAGGCTCTGTGGCTTAACCCAAAGCGCCACCCGTGTCCCTGGCCCTGCCCCTAGTGAGCATTATATCATGTCTGAGTGGAGATTTGAACTTGCTTCTTGGATCTTGCTCTCATCTAGGTGGTCCACATATTATTATTATTTTTTTGGGGGGGGGAGGGTGCAAGATAGCAGGTTCATCCATAATCAGCAACATTCATATGACTGGCAAATACTCAGGTTCATATGCCAGCTCAGCTACAGGGCAACCTCAAGAGGGGAAGTCACTATCTTCGAGTCTAACAAAAACACAAAGTGAGTCTACCTTGAGTTTCCTGGAAAGCGGGAGCAGCTGCCACCTAGCCCACCCTTTGCTACACTGACCGGCGGTGGCTCTCCCGCGTCTGAAAGGCTGACCCTAGAGATGCCAAGGATTAAACCGTGGACCTTCTGCTTTCAAAGGGTGCATTCTACTACTGAGCTCCTAAAAACAAAGATTCTAGTCCTCATGGGTCGGAATAAAGAGCCGGTTTAAAAGAAAGGAAGCTGCCTTATTGTCTCGTTTGCATCAGCGTCGTGGCGGCTCTGCAAGGTTTACAGATAACGGGTCTTTTCTTCAGCCACAGCTGGAGATGCTACTGGGGATTCAAGCCCCTTGCCCTTGGAGGGAACCCGGGACCCGCCCCCCTGCTGCATCCCCGTACCTGTTGAGAAAGGCGTTGCCGAAGGCGTTGAGCTTGCGGAAAGGGCGCCGGGGGTCGACGACCAGCGCGTTGCCCGGGATGACGCCCTCGCTCTCGCCGCCCATGACGGCGATGAAGGAGTCCGTGGTGGGCTCGGGCCCGATGCGCATGCCGGGGAAGTCCTGCTCCAGCAGGTGGCGGATGAAGGTGGTCTTGCCCGTGCTGTACTGGCCCACCAGCAGCACCATGGGCTTGCTCTCCCAGTCGGCGGGCTCCAGCGCCGGCGAGTGGAAGTCGTGGAAGCGGTAGTGCTCCTCCAGCGGCAGCAGCTTGCCGGCGTACAGTTGCTTCAGACCCTCCGAGACGGTGCGGAACAGCTCGGGTTCCTTGCGCCGCCGCGCGTCGCGGCTCACCCAGCTGAACATGGCTGAGCCCAACCCTACTGCGGGCGAAGGGTGGGGGAAAGGAAGAGAAAAATAAGATTTAAAAAAAAAATGAAGAGGGAGCGTTATATACGGGGCCGGCTCCGGGTTCAAGAGCGCCTTATGCGGCAGGCAAAGTAGCCGACGGCAGCGCAACGCACCGCAGACGCCACGCGCCGCTCGGCGGCTCTCCTTATCAAGCCGCGGCGGCAACGCCACGCCCCTCCTCACTCCTGATTGGTCGCTCGCCTACGTGCTTGTCCCGCCCTCTTTCCTTTCCCGGCAGCCCTGAGAACCGCAGAAGGCAAAAGTTGAGGCGCGCCTCTTTAACTTTTGAGCGTAGAGGTACGAAAGGGAAAGATAGGCCCATCTCAGCCGGAACCGACACCGCCCACCTTGGGACCTTCGTCCAGGGGTCGCAAATTAACACAACGGAAACAGTAATTTTTGCTCCGCCATTGTAAGACCCTTGCCACCACCAAAGCAAGGTAACGCGGGTGGAGGGAGGAACTCTGCACATGCTCAGAAGCACTCGGGCACCTCTGAATTCAGCCTTAGCAATTAAGAATTGCCTCCTCAAAAATAAAACGAGTGCTCATGAGCATGTGCAGAGCGTACTTCCTTTTTGCAGGCTACTCAATAGCTCCATTGTTTCCCCCTCCTTTTACACACATATTAATTAATTAAGTAAACTTATTAAGCCAGGTGTTCTCTAACAGCGACTTGCTTTTTAAAAAACATACACATTAATACATTATACCATAGGGAGGGGAGAGGGAAAAAAATCATATAAAAGAGTAACGCTTTTTCATACAATACCCCTTATAACGTCCATAGGATAAAACAGAATCAGCTCAGTCCATCAAAGGCCCAGGGGGGAAGGTAAGTCTTTACCTGCCTCTGAAAAGATGTCAGCAAACCTCACTGGGGTAGGGGTATTCCTCAGAGGGAGCCAACACTGAAAAGGCCTTTTACCTATATTATGTGGGGACGTGGGAAACGAGGTCCCCTATCTGCCAAAGCAGAAGGCCGAAGTTGATTCCTAGTTCCCAGTTCCTGGTTTCAACTCTTAGCTTGGTTATCTATACCCAGATTTGAAACTGCACTTTAGCCACCCAGTAGATAAGCTTAATTAGTAATCTTATTTTCATAACAAGTGGCCAGTGTTGTTTTCTGAACCAAGCACTGAGCATCAATAAACCGAATGGCTTTTTCCAGTCGGTCCTAAAGCCGTGGCTTTTATCACTGGTTCCTCTGCTTTGTGAGCTAAAGTGCAAACCCAAACCCAGATTAGATTGCCTAATTAAATCCTACTTTCCAGTTCTTAGAGCGTCATTGGCAGCCTGAATAAGGAAAGGATGCTTACTATTTTAATATTGCTTTGTTTCTGTGTTTTGCCGTCGGGTGAATAGTATTATATTTTGGGTCTGTAAGAAACGGGGGTGTGGTTGTCAGTGCGTGGTTTATCTGCCGTAAATAAATAGCAAACTAAAACTTAACATGTCCCAGCCTACAGATCTGATAAACTCCAGGTCCTTTTCTGCTTTCCTGTATCATATGCTTCCCTGAGCAAGAAATTGTCCCTCCCAGTTATTCTCATAGGACCAAAGCATTGCTTTGCTGTAACAAGTTTTAACATAGAGGGAAGGACCACTGTAGCATCTGCTTTGCACGCAAAAGGTCCCGGGTTCAAACCCTGCTGGTGTCTCCAGATAACAAAAGGCTCATGTAGCTAGTGCTGGCAATGCATGCCTGTGCTTGAGACCCTTGAGAGTCACTGGGAGACAATGTGCTGTAGTAGTTAGAGTGTCAGACTGCGACTCAGCACCCCACTTGGCCACAAAACTCACTAGGTGGCCTTGGGCCAGTCACTGCCTCTCAGCCTGACCTACCTCGTAGGGTTGTTGTGAGGGTTAAATGAAGAGCGGGAGAATCATGTCCACCACTTTGAGCTTGTGGGAGGAAAGGTTGGATATACTGTACAAATAATATTTATATATGGTTATATATAGTCCTGTTAGCTAGGGATGATGGGAGATGTAGTCCCAAAACATCTGGAGGGCTGAGGTTGCCTATACCTGATCTATACAGATGCCAGGGCAGATAACAAAGCATAAAATAAACAAATTGCACCATAAGCAGCTATAAAACAGTCAAATGCAGCAGCTGATAAGCAGAGGCAGCTAAAACCATAGAGCAGGCAAAAAAATAAATAAAAACAAATCACTGACTTAAATCAGGACGTTGGGGTGCCCTGGGAAGGATAGGCCCTGGGCTATCTGGGTCCCTGATCAGAGGTTCTGGGACTCAGTAGTACCAAGCTGCGCATGCCCATTGAGCAAGGAGAAAAAGATATAAGGGATCAGCCTCAAGCTGTATGTCTGGAATGTGTAAAGAAATAATAAAGGGCAAGATGCCTTGATGGTGATGTGGGGCATCTCTGGGTTGCGAGTGATAGCCTCACCTGAGCTCCCTTCATCCATGTCAGCGTCCTTCTGCCTCCGCTCCATTCCCTCTGCATGGCAAACCCGCCTCGGCCTCGGCAGTTTAACAGCCCGGTGGCTCTGGCTGGCCGGAATCCCTCTTTGTGAACTGGCCTCATGCATCGCCCGTGATGTCAGCAGGTTCTGGAATGAATGGTCCGCAGCTGGGGAGGAACCTCTCATTCCTAAGAATTAGACTCTTGCCTCTCCTGGGGAAGACCCCGGGCCAATTTCAAGGGGTTCCTATCCGTATATAAAGCCCGTCTGCTCCGATTCAGCTGCAAAATGTGGGTTTTCCTGGAGAAATGAACAAAAAGCGCTCAGGCACAGACCTGGAATGCCCAGACCTATACCTAGAAAGTGCGAAGCAAAGGTAAGCGGTCGTGGTCATTTATGAAAAGGAAGAAACTCTGCATGCACTCATTTAGCTGCAGTTCCTGCATTGCAGGGGGTTGGGCTCCTTCCAAGCTCTGCATTTCTGTGATTCTATGATTCATGCGCCTTTGTATGTCCCAGCACTGGAAATTGTTTAAGAGCCCTGACCCCGAGAGAGGTCAAACCTTGAACGTGCCTTTATCGGGCTCACCCGCGTTCCGGCTCAAGGCTCTTGGCATGGTCCAAACCATGACATATCACAGTACTATGTGTTTCCCCCACCCCACCCCGCTCAATATTAGTTAGCCAAGTGAAGGGAGACCTTTGGCTCTGCTTATCCATCCACTCAACTTTCTCTTTCGCTGCAACACGATCTGTCTGTTGGGTGAGAAAGCGGAATGGCTTTTGGGTGTGCATGCGGAGATCACAGCTCTTGTGTTTCACATTTCCTGTTTTGCCTCTAGCAGCTAAGAGTCCTGGGCTGGCCCTGATCTCTCCCCCCCCCCCTTCCAGGTGGTGAGATATAAAGCACAGTGTCATGCAATAGCTGAGTTGCAAATAGAACCGCCTAATGAAAATTGGCAGAAACATTTGGGACAGGGCCTCACATGGGAGTCCAAAACTCAAGCAGAATAGATGTGAACCTGTCGAGATATATCAGCCGAGTTAAAGATCAAGGTGGGAGTTTATGTTTGCTTTATAATTCTCCATTTGAAGTTTGAACACCAGCGCAGTCCTCGCAACCTTTTTCCAGGGGTTGGGATATAAAGAGGCTAAATGCATTGCAATGTGATAGTTGAAATGAGGGTTTCTGAAGATCTCCTCCTTCGTGTTCCACTATCCTGACAAATGGTGCTCAGTGTGGTTTTGATCAAGGAAAGTTTAGAAGCAAAAGGAGCCGTTTTTAAAGTCAAAAGTTGCAAAGCCACATGATCTGGATCAACAAAAAGTAACAGCAAACAAAACAGAATGTGCCTAGCGGTGAGGAGTACATAGATATTAAATGTCAGTCACAAGCCAACCAACTGTGATATTCTAAGGATAATGAATTCATGGGAAATTGGGTAAAAATGGGGGGGGGGGTGTTTCAGCCCCAAAGGGTCTTCTGTAGTGGCACAACAATACAAAACCTCAGCGTCTTCAACAAGCCTGTTTGTGGAATATATAAATACCGTATGTGAGTAAAGAATGTTACAGATTTTCTGCTATTTCCTGAACTTCAGTTTGGGAATAATCTGCAAGCTCTTAGAAAAAAATGCAAATCTCACCCCACCCAGTTTAGGGTCGCAAAACTTCTGTGGCACCTGGGGGGTAGGGTGGGAGTATCTCCTCTTCTCCGTTCCCCATCCAGGATTTTGATTGGTTTTCCTTTCGCCCCACCCCACCCAACATTTGCTAAGCTGCCCCTGCTCCCTTTCATTCCCCCTCATTCCATCAGCCACGAAATGGAATACGATCATTCCAATCTGCTGTGTCAGGTTTAAAGGCAGTTCTTTAAAAAAAATTAAAAATCTCCTCCCAAAATCTGAGCCAAGGGAGAAAAAAGCCTCAAAATGAAAGGACAAGATTTTTCCTCCCAAATAAGGGAGCGAGGCATCCTTCGGAAAGCCTTTCCCTCACAGGCGATGTGGGCCTCATATTTTCCACTGCAAAAGCCCTCCGTTCGGAGGGAGGGAAGGTTGTAGAGAGCACACCAGAACTCTAGAGCTACGTGTTGAGGGGGAAGGGAATAAAGTGAGCCACAAGGCGTGGAAAAGAGAAGGGCTATTATCAATCCACGGAATCGAAAAGTTGGGACCCCAACGGTCATCTAGTCCAACCCCCTGCAGTGCAGGAAGCACAGCTAAAAAACCCCTGGCAGGTGGCCATCCAAACTTCTACTTAAACCTCCAATGAAGGAGAGTCCACCTTTCAAGGGTTTCCATTCTACCGCCACAAAGTTCTTCCTAATGTTTAGTCGAAATCTCCCGTCTTGTAATTCAATCTGTTGGTTTGGGTCCTTCCCTAGGGAGAAGCAGAAAACAAGCTTCCATGGGGCAGCCCAGATATTTGAAGGTGGCTATCGCGTCACCACTTCTGCATGACCTACTGAGGCATGAGGCCTCCTCCGTAAAGGAGGCCCTTGGCAGCCAAAACAGTCAGGTAAGGGCCTGGCCGGAGTGTGTGTGTGTGCATCTTCCCCTGCTTCCCACATTTCCTGTGGGGCAGAAAGGCCTCTTCTGGTGCGCATGAGGGGTTTCATCCCAATGCCCACCCCGCAGTGCTTTATTGCACACTGATGTGCTGAGCTGCATCTCCAGGGGAGGCTGGCTTGCCACGCCCCAAAGTTGTGCCTAGTGCCTGGCAGAGTCAAACCAAGGCAGGTGTGGGAGCAGAGGAGGCAGAGAGAAAGAGACCTGGCGCAAGCCTGCAGTTCTCTTTCTGCCTGCCCGAGCATCCTTAGAGGATCCTTTCTCAATCAGCTGGGCACAATGGCCCCCCTGTGAGGCTGTTTTCCTCCCCAGCCCCAGAGGCTGCAGTCATGTGAGCCTCCGAAACGGATGGGCCGGCATCCAAAGCCTCCTTTCTGGAAGCAGAGGGCGGCTGGGATTCTTTCCGGCCCAAGGTCAGGTGATGGGAGACACAGAGGAGCATTGACCACTTTGGGGTGGGGTGGGGGGACGCTCCTCAGAGAGTATTTCCTATCACTCTCCCCATAAAAAGGACAGAGCCTTTTAGAGCACTAAAGCACTAAAAAGACTGTGGTACCTTTATCTCCTGTATAATTCAAAATGAAAACAATGCCAAACAGTATAATATTTGTATTTATTTTTTTTGGGAATGATGCAAAATATGTTGAAATGGAGGCATGCGCATGTCATTGCGCAACACACAACAGGATCTGATTTCCTCGCATTCTGTATTTTGCTCTGCTGCAGGAGGTTAGCCTGCCCACTGCGTAATCCAGCACGGAGTGGGTGCTTTTCCTCACGGAACAGTCCTCAAGGCACGCCTGGCTGTGAGGATTTAGGGCAGGGCAAGGGAAGCTCTGGCCTGATCCTGCTAGGAAGCTGTAGTAAACAGGGCCTCCGATCAGGAAAAGGAAGCCATCACTCTCTCAGCAGGGGCCCACGCTTGGGCTGTGGAAACTCCAGGCGCCTGGCCTGACATCACGACACTCTTATGTCCATTGCACAGCCACCAATGGAGCAAAGGCGAGGAAAGAATGTGTCACTCTGGCCTACATGTGCTGCTGAGTTAGGCCACAGGCCTTGTCATCTCCTTGGCCGCCTGATGCCATCTCTCTTGGGGTGGGTCTCTAGAACAGCCTGCGGCTCAGCTCTAGCCCAGACACCCAGAGATGCACCCACCTGGGAATCCCTGGGGTGGGGGCACCATGATCAGAAGTGCCCTCCCAGTGGGATCAGGCCGAAGGTTCTGCACCCCGCTCTCCTTGAATGGTAGAGTTGGGAACCCCCAAGGCTCATCTAGTCCACCTCTGCAATACATAGATCACAGTGGACAACAGGGTTGAAAGGCCCCCAGGTCTGACCTGAAGTCTCTCTGTTTGCCTGGCCTCTGCCTGGTGGCACGGAGGGGGGGGCCTTGAATCTCCAGGTGAAAAAAGACAGTCACAGAACCGAGAAATTACACAAAACAAATGAAATACCGTTAAGATCCCTGAAACGAGAAGTAATCGACTAGAAATATTATCGTATAGCAATAAACTAAATAATAAAAATCAAAAAGTTTAAGGGGGAAAAAACATTTCTAGTTGATTACTTCTCGTTTCAGGGATCTTCACGGTATTTCATTTGTTTTGTGGATCTCCAGGTGGGCGAGAGTGCCTTTAATAGTAACAACAACAACAACAACAACCATTATTAAGAAGACTGTGCATGCAGCTTGCAAGCTTCGGCCCAACAAGGAGCTGGCTGTAAATTGCAGCACAAACACACTGGGGAACCTGTCCTTCTCTCCCAATTAACCTCCATCTCCAGGGCGTGCCCCATGACATCACTGCAGGCCTCCCTCTGTGACATCACCAGGGGCCGCCCCAGGATCTCAGGTTTGAGTCTTGAAATCTCAAGGTCTGGGATGCTCTTGAACTTGCAACCCCACCAGCCAACCACATGCCCATTATGGGAAGTCTGCCATTGTGATTCCCACCACTGCTTTGGGAAGGCCCCAGACCCCACCTTGCCCCAGAGAGCTGCTCCAGAGCCAGAGAGGGCCACTTGCCAAGGAGGAGGCAGGCACACCCCGGGTCTCTCTCAGCAATGGTTCCTCCATCCAAACAAGCCGGTTTCCATGCCAGGGAAGGAAGCAGAGGCCGGGGACTTTTCCTGTTGACTTGGGCTCAATCATCAGCCACAATGAGGCTGTAACAATGGGGGCAGGGTGGCTTTTAACCCTGCACGGGGACAGGGGATGGGGGCTTTCATCCCCGCACTTCTCTGCAAAGCGAGAAAGGAGACAGAGTCCCAGACTGCCTCCATCTCCCCAGCTGCGCCATCGGGGCAGGACAGTGGGGCAGGCCTTTGGACAGCCCCTCAGCAGAATGAGCGGCAGGAGGGGAACAAACCCAGCTGGACCGGCTTAGCAAATTTTGAAGGAAGGAAAGCAAAACACACACACACAAAACCGTCTAAAGCTGCAATTCCCAGACTCCAGGGACCAGTGGCGTAGCGTGGGGGGTGCAGGGGGGGCCGGCCGCACCGGGCGCAACATCTGGGGGTTAGGGTTAGGGGGCGCAAATTCACGGGTTAGGGGGCGCAAATCCACGGGTTAGGGGGCGCAAATCCACGGGTTAGGGGGCGCAAATTACTTGCCTTGCCCCGGGTGCTGACAACCCACGCTACGCCACTGCCAGGGACCACAGTTTGGAAGCCCCTGATCAAAAGTGTTGGGGGGCGACTGAGGGAGAGTGCATTAAACCCGGCTCCAAAACTATCTCCTTGCCCCACCGCTACTCCCCTTGTTCCTGACTTCTGGAAACTCAGCATGATGCATCCAAGACTAGCTCTGCACACAAACATGGGTCTGCGTGAGCCGATGGGTGGGGTTCGAGGAGCCGGGCCAAACTGCGAGGCACGCAGAGGCCAGCTCCACCCAGGATCAGGCCAGCTGCCGTCTGCATGTTCTTGGCGCTTTGGTGATGATGCAGAGCAGCCGGCAGGGAGCTGTTGCTCCGGTGCAAGCCAGATTCCCAACTGCGTACAGCTGATTACATGCCTGTAACTTAATCTAGAGAAGACAGAAGACCTGCCTGCTGGGGAGGAATCTTCTGATTCAGGGTTTGGAGCTCAGCCTTAGCACTGGATTCTCCAATGGGCAGACGGAGTATGTGCTTAGGGCACTAGCAAAGCAAAAGTAGAAAAAATTATCTGGCTGTTTTTTTTAAAAAAGCATTGAAGTATGCAATATGGGAAAAATCAGAACTTTGTTAAACTTCCATATTCTCATATATATTTTATTAAATTTTCTGTTTTACAGTTTAAAATACTCATTTAACATCCTTAATATATCAATGACTTCCCTTCTTCTCTTTCCATAGTTCATTTTCAAATCATAAATCCTTTACAAAAACTATACCATTCAGTATTCCATTATTGCATCCATCACAACTTGTTTACACCGTTTTCAGCTAGACTTCCATATTCCCTACTCCACACTTACCTCCCTCCATTGGGCCCCTAATGCTCAGCTTGTTCTGGAGGGGCCTGCGCTCCCCATGCAGAAATAGGACTGCAGGGACTTCCGGGTTGGCGCGACCTGGAAATGGCGGATTCCCTCCGAGCTGCGGAGGGAATCGGCTCAACCGAGGACGGGTCTTTGCCGCGCCAGCGACGCGGGGACCCTTAAAAACCGCAGGCGCGGAAGCCTGCGGACTGAAGACTCGGCGGGTGCCTTAAGCGCCCCCCCGATCCACGAAGAGCCTTTTTAAAGGCTGCGGAGAGGATACGGAGGGTGGCGTGGCACTGAGAGTCGATCGCTACCTCGGTGGAGCGAAGCCGCGAGCCATGACCGGAGAGCGCTGACTTTCTTCCTTGAAATTTGGACTGAAAGAAAAACCCGTGAGTGAGACGGAATTGGATTCTAAAAATACTATCCTGAATTGGAGACGACCGGGGGGTGTGCTAAAAGGAAGTCCGCACCCCCCCCCTGCAGACCACCTAAGCAACGACATAAGAGCTAAGCTGGAGAGCCTACCCTTGGAGGGGTGAGTTAAAAAGGACACTAACTTCCAAGATTTAGCTAAAGCGAATTTTGAGCTGGAGAGTGGAGCTTTGGAAGCCTTCTTTTTGCTTTAAACAACCCTCCTCCCGGGCCCAGGAGTGTCCTGTTTCTGTGCCTGTGTAAGAGCTGCGGAGTTTGACAGCTGTCAAAGCTGTCAAACGGGCAGTTTAGAGTGGAAAAGTTGCTATTTAAGATCCCTCTGGACTATGATGAGCTACAATTGAACTAAAATTGTTGGAAACAAAGTAACAATAATAAGTTAAAGGATTGTTGGAGAAAAGACTAATAAGTAACCAGATTCCCCCTAGGGGGAACTCTGTGAAACTACAATGGCTACAATGGCTGTGGATGGAAAGTTACTAGCGGAAATCGAAAGGATGTTTCAACTGGTGGGAATCCTACAAGAGCAGAGTTTGGCAATGAATAAACAACTTTTGACCTTGACTTCTGGAACAGGCAACTCTGCTGTTTGTATTGAGGACTTGAATGAGAAAGAATCCACAGCTGAATGGGAAAGGATATCTAAAGAGGCCCAAGAGACTAAACAAGAAAAAGAGAAAGTAAAGCTGGGAAGTAATAACCAAAAGCCGACATCTGTGGAATACGGACAAGGAGATTATTGGAACACATTCACCACAAGTCTGCGAAAGATGCAGAAGATGAAGGAGGAGGTCCCGGGAGTTTATGGAATACAGGAATTTAAAACAAAGAAATATGATTGGGGCCTCCATTTTGACTTTGACTCTGAAGATGCAGGATTTGTGGAAATTTTCCAGCAGTTATTTTCAAATCTCCTTGTGGGAAGAGAATTGATGGTGAAAGAACTTTTTCCAGACTTGATGACTGACACAAAGGACTACCAACAAGACCGGCGGAGAGGGACTGAAAGAGACTTGAAAGCCTCGGACGTGAGGAACCCAGGCTAAGAACTGTTATTTTGGATTTGTATTGAGAAGGGACAAAAACCGGGGATGGGAGGGAGGGAAGAAGAGAATCTTAAAAACACTCAAGACCTTTAGGTTTGGTTAATATGACTTTTAACTAAGACAAAATGAGAAATCGATGGAAGAGAACTTGAGTCCAACTTAGGGAAAATCTATATTTTTTATAAAAGAGGTAATAAGATGAATAAGATGGTTAAGAGGAGAAATACCAATTTGCTGACACAATTTTGGGAATTGGGATGCACGAGGGGGGGTGGGGGGAAGTCAGGGAACAGGGTTAGGAAATTAAGATTTTCTGAATTTATACATGTTTTTGTCTTCTGTTATTTTTTGTGTGTGTTTTGTCTTTATAAAAGTTGAAAAACCAATAAATTTTTTATTTTTTTTTAAAAAAGAAATAGGACTGCAACTCTGGCGCAGTGCTTTGGTGGGAAATGGTAGCCTGGGGTGCTTTTTACCAGCTTTGTAATAAGTAGAGAGCCGGCCACAGAAATTCACACCTCGGTAACTTCCGGGATGGGCTGCTGCAATCCATTCTACCTGGGGCTGCCCTGGAAATCTGTTCAGAACCTCCCATTGATCCAAACACATCTGACAGCCCCAGCAATGCAGCACAGGGTATTTAATTTCACCTGTAGTTGCTGCTCCATTTCTGAGCTCCATCCCAAGTGCTGGTCCTAACCTTTTAAATCTTCTCCTCTCATAGGTTCCCACTGGTATGTTTTGATCAAGGCCAGACCCCAAAGTCACTGCCCCACTGCCCTCTGAGGTTTGGCAGTTGGGCTTGTGAGGAGGGGTATTCCTGGTACCTCAGTTGTGGGGCACCCTCCCCAAGGGGCCTGGCTCAGTCACTCCCTGCTCCTCAGAATTTGCCTTTTTCCAAAGGAGACTCTGCCCATTTTCAAAAACGAAAGGAGGAAAATGCAAAATATATAGTTCACTCTCACCTAGGAAAACAGGCCTGGTGGTGGGGGTTGAAATTTTGCATATTTATTATTTAATTGCTACATTTATATCTTGCCAGTGCCTTCCTCCAAGCTGCTCAGGGCAGCAAGCATGAGTCTCTTTCCACCCACCCAGATTTTATCCTCACAACAACCCTGTGAGGTAGAAACAAAATAAAAAAATTCCTTCCAGTAGCACCTTAGAGACCAACTAAGTTACGTAGTTATTGGTATGAGCTTTGGTGTGCATGTCAATAAGTAACTTAGTTGGTCTCTAAGGTGCTACTGGAAGGAATTTTTTTATTTTGTTTCGACTATGGCAGACCAACATGGCTACCTACCTGTAACTAAGCCTGTGAGGTTGGTTCAGCTGAGAGAGAGGTGTTCCAAGGTCACCCAGTGAACTTCCTGGTTTGAGTGGGGATTTGAACTCGCCACCCCATTGCACTTGCCTAACCTTTGTGCTCTAGCCATCATGCCACATTAGCTCTGGTTTTCTAGTTACCCCCTTCCACCCCTGTTGACAATTGCTTCTTCTCTTCCTTCCTTCCTTCTCAGGCCAAGGGCCGCTTGGCAGGGAGGGCGTGGAGAGGGACATACTTGTGCCCTACAAAACTGACAGCCAGGAGACAGGAGGGGGACTGGCTGTCAATTCATAGGTCATAGTAGTGTGCCCTCGGTCTGGTTCTGCCTCGGAGCAGGAAGCATCGTCCGAGCACCACTTCTTCCTGGTTGACCCATCAGGGGAAATGGGGCACAAAGCCCACCTTGGGCGCACCTGCAAAGGCCAGAGCCACCTCCTGTCCATGCTCTTTTCATGGGCAGATGGGCCTTAGCATAACATCCTGGAGAGCTGGCTCCTGTCATTTTCGACAAGGCCGAGATCAATGGATCACTGCAGGGGGTTGGACTAGATGACCCCTGGGATCCCTCCCGGCTGCACAATTCTATGAAAGGCAGTTTCCAGTGTTCTCTGGCAGCACCCACAGCTCAGTGGGCAGAGCAGCTGCTTGGCATGCAGAAGGTCCCAGGTTCAATGACCAGCTGCTCCCGTGATGGAGGGAACAGGGGATGGAGGAGCCCAGGTGGAGGTAGCAGGTGATGCAGGGGCCTGAGGCACTGGAGAACTGCTCCCTGCAGAGTAAGCCATACTGGGCCAGAAGGACCAACAGCCTGGCCTGGTCTGACAGCATCCTGCCTTTCTGAGGGGACCTCCAGACAAGCTGTTATTGAGCTGTTACTGAGCATTGATCCAGATTTGCTTTGCCCCAAAATTGCACATGGCTGTTATGCAGCATTGCCATCTAGCGGTTGTGATGGGAAACAGCATGGGGTGGGAATGTGTGATAATACAGTACAGTGGTACCTCGGGTTAAGAACTTAATTCGCTCTGGAGATCCGTTCTTAACCTGAAACTGTTTTAACCTGAAGCACCACTTTAGCTAATGGGGCCTCCCGCTGCTGCTGTGCCACCGGAGCACGATTTCTGTTCTCATCCTGAAGCAAAGTTCTTAACCCGAGGTACTATTTCTGGGTTAGCGGAGTCTGTAACCTGAAGCGTATGTAACCTGAAGCGTCTGTAACCCGAGGTACCACTGTACTCATATAACCCCACAAAAGTTTCGTGCATGCTCAATGAGCATCTTTCCAGGCACATTTTGTGGGAACAAATCAGGAACAACCTCTACGGGATTATTTTGTGTCAAAGTCTTTCCCGGATGTCACCAGCCCCACTTCTTCAGTGAAACACCCTCCCACGTGGCTTTGCGGTTTCTTATCAAGCCCTCAAAAATACCCCTTTATCTCCTCCAACAAACGGTGCTCTAGGCTTGCAGGGCGGCTGCCCATCATGCATGTGCCTCACAAAGGACAGACAGCAAGGAAGTTTAACAGAGGGGCCAGGGAAATAAATGCATCCGCCCACCTCCTGTACGGAAATGGGATTTCTAAAGTGGTCAAATTTAAAAAACATTGCCTTTCAAAATGGCCCTTGGGCTGCTGCATTGCGGCGTGGGGTCAGGATACTGCCCTGACCCACAAGGCAGAAAATAAAGCCATATCAAAGGCTTGCTGTTCTGAACAGAATCATAGAATCATAGAATGCTGCGATTGGAAGGGAACCCCAAGGTTCATCTAGTCCATCTCCCTGCAATGCAGGAATCCCAGATAAGGAATCGCTGGCAGATTGGGGCTATCCAATCTCTGTCTAAAATCCTCCATTTAAGGAGAGTCCACCACCTTCGGAGGGAGTTCACTCCACTGCCCAACAGACTTTCCCATCAGGAAGTTCTTCCTAACATTCAGCTGGAATCTCCTTCTTATGACTAGATGACCACTAGAGTCCTTTCCGGCCATACAATTCCACGAAACGTCCCGTTACTCACTCTGTCCATCCCTGAGCACATGATACTCAAAGCGCCTGGGTCAAAAGATCTTTGTCCTCCTGGTCTCTCAGTGGCATCCAGATGCTTTTTTGGGTGCCCATCCAAAATAACAGCCCCCCCACTGGAATGGTTTGAGGCTTCCACGTGGAGTTGCTGTTACAGCCGATAGGCACCCCCTCCCTTGTCTGGGCAGGAGCCCCACACCTCCTTTCAGCTAGTGAGGGGCACTGCAGGCCGCTTCCACTAGCTGCCTTTTCCATGCTGGAGGGGAAGTCTTTGGCCTTTTCCCAGGAGTGACCACGGAGCCAGGGTGTACCTGCAGCGGACAAGCTGTTGGAGGAAAGGAGGAACCAGGATTAGCCCATTAGTCCATTCAACACATCGCCTTCATCGTCTTCTTCGGATTAAAATTTTACACTCACATATCCAACATACAACATAAAAATAAGATTCCAAGAAATCCCTCCTCCCCTTTGTGGGTCCTATTGTTAATCATTTCCTCCTGCATCTTTTATGATAATCCAAAATCTTTTACCATTAAACTACAAGTGATATTCCAGTCCTACTCACAATTTTAACCATTTACAATGGTCTTTAAGATGAGTTATAAATTTCCCCCATTCCCTATTAAAATTCTGGTCTTCCTGATCTCTGATTCTTCTGGTCTTTTTAGCCATTTTGGCGTAATCCATCAACTTGATCTACCATTCTTCTCTGGTAAGAACTTCTTTCCATCTCAGCAGCAACTAAGCACAACCAATGGATTAAGCCATAATGAGTGCCCCCGCCCCCTTCGCAGCTTTGTCCCCACAGAGCTAAAGCACGCTGTCTGATCCTTAGAGATCTTGTCTAAAGAGCAGACAGGAAGATCTTTTACATACAAGACAGATAAAAGAAAGTTATTCATGCAGCGCATAGTTAAACCATGGAACTCCCATCCACAGGAGGCGGCAGCAGCCACCAGATTGGATTACTTTCTTAAAAAGGAGTGAACAAATTTGTAGAGAATGATAAAGCTATTAAGGGTGTCTCAGAATCAAAGAACAATGGGAGCATGACATAGGCTATGAAATTAACCCCGCCCAATGGACTAGAATGTGGTCTAAACCTCCCTTTAAGTCCATATCAGCCAAAAGAAGGGAACTCACTTTGAAACTCGCCTACAGGTGGAACTTAACACCACGGAAACTGGCGCTGATACACCCAGGAACCTCACCAAGATGTTGGAGAGGCTGCACCTCCGCAGGCACATACCGCCACATATGGTGGCAATGCCCTAAAATACAAACCCTTCTGGACAGCAGTCCTACAAGAGATGTGCAAACAGGTATTAGAACTCACCCCAGAATTGGCCCTACTGAACATCTTCCAAGATCATAGTGACATTACAGAGAGCTTATAACCCACCTACTCTCAGCAGCCAGAAGCCTCATAGCTAGACACTGCCAGGAGTAAACATGGACCAATGGTATCAAATTGTATGGGAAACAGCCTGGCTGCAAAAGCTAACCAATAAACTGAAACTGACATGGGGAGAAATAGAAGAGGACACCTTCACCCCAGTATGGCTCCCCTTTATCACATACACAGCCCAACAAGACAATGACAAGAACGCACGGACAGCATACGAATCAATCTGGCTTACCTGACCCAACAAGCCTCCCCCCTCCCTCACAAATGCAAACAAACCTCACTGCAGACAACCACAGACAACCAACCACACCCTGCCCCCTAATACATCTTACTACCAAGGAAATGTAATAAACGAATAAAAAGAGAACCTACTCAGTTGACGCCGACACAAAACCCCACATGTACACCATACGAAAGAATATAAGCCTCACCACCCCTCCTCAACCTTATACTGTACTCAACACTAATGTCTCACAACACATGCAACTGATTTGTAAGAAAGACTATACAACCTGGAAAAAGAGACAAGGCGTGTACTTTTGTAAACCATTAAAATCTTTAATAAAAAATAAATGAATAAGGGTGGCTCAGCTCTGCCTCCACAGATGGAGGCAGCAGTGCTTCTGAAAACCAGTTTCTGGAAACTACAGAGGGTGGGGAGAGGGGCTGTTGTGCTCAGGTCCTGCTTCTGGGCTTTTCCCACAGGCACTGTGAGAAGAGGATGCTGAAAATATTAGTATTAGCAGCATTACCAGTATTAGTGGCCACATGACCTGGAAGATGTACGCCGGCTCCCTCGACCAATAAAGCGAGATAAGCGCCGCAACCCCAGAGTCGGCCACGACTGGACCTAATGGTCTGGGGTCCCTTTACCTTTTTAGTATTGGTATATTATTTTATTTATACCCCGTCCGTCTGACTGGGTTGTCCCAGCCACTCTGGGCAGCTTCTGACATAATATAAAAACACAACTAAATATCAGTCATAATATAAAACTTCTCCATACAGGGTTGACTTCAGATGTCTTCTAAAAGTCAGATAGTTGTTTATTTCCTTGACATCTGATGGGAGGGCGTTCCACAGGGAGGGCACCACCACCAAGAAGGCCCTCTGCCTGGTTCCCTGTAACTTCACTTCTTACAGTGAGGGAACAGCCAGAAGGCCCTGGCACCTGAACCTCAGTGTCCAGCCTGACCGATGGGGGTGAGACGCTCCTTCAGGTATACAGATGGGACATTGGCCTGACTCAGCTGCCACCTCTTATGTTCTTATGATAAATCACCTGCCTTCTCTTTAAGAGTAAATGACAGGATCTCTCTCCCTTCACTCCAGTGCTGGAAAATGCTGCGTTTGAGGGACTATCAGATGTTAGCCATCCCTGCCCTAAGCCAGCCCCCAAATTCACAGCTTCTCCATCTCAGGAGGCAAGGAGCAAACCGGGCACATAACCCAGGGAGGCAGGCACATTTTCTTGGCAGCTCCCTGGCACCCAGGAGAACTTTGCCCTGCTCACTTGGCACCCACAGGACGCAATGCTAACAGCCGTGCCATAAAGAGCTGGAGCGAAGGGACTCTGGACCCGCCAGGAGCAGGTGGCCAAGGAGCTCCAGCCCAGGCCTCTGCCTTCATCTGCTGGGCTTTGTGGAACTTTGCCCAACTGCTAGGGCTGATGATCAGTCAGGGCGGGAAGGCTTTCAGGCAAATGAATAAAGAAATAAAGTTGCCATGCCTTGCCCTAGCAAGGCCACTTTCCTACCAACTCACAGGTGCCAAAGTGGGGGCCTTGCTTTCATTTTCTTTTTGGTGGGGCATTGGGCCAGCTGCAGTTACCACCTCACCTTGGCCTCCACTGTCACTTACGGACTCACTGTTAAAAATCACTGTGTTCATGGAAGACAACCATACTCTGCTACGACTATTCGCCAGAGAAGAAGACCACTTCACCACCAGCCTTTTCAGGCTGTCTTGGCCCCATGAACTCACTCCCAGTGCCCCCTGCGCTATCCTTTAAAAAGCATCATTCAGAACAGCGGTTTGCATAACCCGCTAAGGAAGATAATAACACCATTGCATTCAAAACAATTAACTGCACAATTAATATTTAAAAAACCCCAGTTAACACTCTATAGTTGAATTAATTTGACCCAACTGATCAACTTGATCCAGTGATGCCAGCTTTTCAAAGTCTGAAAGTCATTTACAGTGCCCCCCCCCCCAGTAATTGTGTTCTTAATATTCTGTTGGGAGCTGCCCAGAGTGGCTGGGGAAACCCAGCCAGATGGGCTGGGTATAAATTATTATTATTATTATTATTATTATTATTATTATTATTATTATTATTATCATTATCATCATCATCATCATCATCATCATCATTTTTCCCCCTCCCAGGGGGTGTTACAGCCCAATTTGGGAACCACTGATATGACCGGTGGACCAGCCTTTGGACTGGATGGCGATTGGAGCTCTGCCGCGGAAAGAGCCCATCAGACTCTTAATCTCCAGTTTGTGGGTTCGAGCCCCACGTTGGGTGAAAGATTCCTGCATTTGAAGAGGGTTGGACTTAGATGACCCTTGTGGTCCAACTCTACAATTCTGTGATTCAAGACCTGGTTACCTTGGCAGCAAGAGCCCTAAATGGGATGGATGGCAGCAGTGCGGGGGGGGGGGGGGAGAGACCTCTGCTGTGACGATGAATGTGAGGTGGGGCTTCTAGAGGCAGTGCCGCAGCTTACCCCACACTTTTCACATGCTGCCAACTCTGTGGGGGGAGGGAGGTGTGTGGATGCTGGCAAGGATGCAGTCCCCCCCCTCCATCTTTCCCTGGCTGTGATGGAGCTGTCTTTTGGCCATGTGCCCTGGGACCTTACAAGTCCTTTAGACTTGTGAAGGCATTTAGCAGAAAGGAGCCCAGGAAGAAGACCTTCCTTTCCCCCCATGTCTCCTGCTCTTTGAGAGCCTGAGGACCAGATAGTGGACAGGGCAGGGCAGGATCTAGGCCAGGGGCTGAGCAGTGCCATATGCTGGAGAGATTACCTAGGGGGATGCTAGGAGGCAAGGGGGCAGCAGGGGGGAGCTGGAGGTGTAAATGACTCTCAGATTATGAAAAGCTGGTATCACCAGATCGAGTCCATCAATTATGTTGAATTAATTAAACTACATAGCTTTAATTGGATTTTATTTAGTTATTTAGTTAGTTCATGTGATTTATACACCGCCTCATTGTAAAGAGAGAAACACCTCAAAGATGAAACAATAAAATGATCACTAAGAAAAACTGAGAACAAAACATTTGAGGAGTTAAAATAAAAATAGACCAAAAACATATTTTGAATAAATGCACAATCAGTTGTTACTGTTTTGAATTTTATCATGGCACTGGGGATGAGTTTATGGGGGTGAGGGCCCAAAAAAGTTTAGAAACCATTCATCTAGAGGAACATTGGGGGGGGGGAATCAAAACCCTAAAAATCACGCCATGCTGACAATACCCAGACCAACACCAAGCAAAAACTCTTCCCCAGTTGACACACAAGGTCCTCCCAGCTGGGGCCTACAGCTCCATGGGGTTAATTTCCCACACCAGAGGTCATCTTCATGGTCCCTTGGCTGCATCTGGGTCATCTTCCTCCTGCACCAAAGCCTGGCTACAAGAAGAGAGTGCTTCTGACCATGTGCAGAGTTTTAATTAATGGATTGGTTGCATTTCTACCCCACCTTTTTTTCTTAACCACTACAACTCTCTCTCTCACACACACACACCAGCCAGTGTGGTCTAGAGAATAAGTCCAGGGACATCCAGGGTACAAAGCCCCCTTGGCTCAGCCACGAAGCTCACTAGGTGACCTCGGATCAGGAACCCTCTCTTTCAGGCTAGCCTACCTCACATGGGGCTGGTGGAGAGAAATACCTTGTAAGCCTTAGAGGGCAAAAGGTGGCATAAAAAATAACTCAAAACCACTGAGCCAGCCACCAGGCAAGCAGGGGGAAGAGGGCAGAGTCTGCCGGGAGGAGGCCCAAGGCCTGCGCAGGACTTTTTGCTGCCTGAGCATCAGGACAAAATGGTGCCTCTCCCTTCTCAGTGTGCAGAATCTGACCAGGCTGGAAGCTGAGTGGAAAGGAGAGGGCCCTCCACTCCCCCTGGGGACAGCAGGCTTGCTTAGGGGGCTCAGAGCCGGTTGCACAGCACACCCCACTGAGCCCACCACCTGACACCTGAAGCAGCTGTCTTTTCCTCTTCCCCCTCCTGCTCAATGGTAGGGCCGGCCCTGAACGCCTCTCCTTTGGCAAATTGAGAATGCCCCACCCCCTCCATCGCCCCCCCAACCAAGGATAGCTTTGAAAGCAGGCAATGCCCGCTTGCTCCCAGAGTCCAGGACAAACATGCCAACTGCACCCTCCAAATCTAGAGGGCACCTGGGGACAGTGCAAGACTTTGGGGCAGAAGCCAAACACACACCCCAAAAGGGACACAGGAAGCTGCCTTATTCTGAGAGCCAGAGCCTTGGTCTAGCTAGCTCAGTATTGTCTACACTGACTGGCAGCAGTGGTTTCAACCTGACCTGAGGGGGTGTTATCAGAAGCTCGCCCCCACCCCAGCAGCCACGGGACTGCAGGTGAAGGAATACGCACATTTAAATAGGCCCCAGAGGTCCCTAGACATCTGTATTCCATCAAGTCTGCCATCTAAAATGACCTAATTGCACCACTGCTTAAGGGGGGGGTCAGGAAGGGAGAACCCCCAAAATAAGCAGAGCTCCCTCCCTCCTTGGAAAGCATCGGGCACGGGGGGGGGGAATATAACCTGAGCCGGGGGGGGGAGACACAGGTGGATGGAGCAGGAATGGTTACCCCCCCAGCCTAAAAAAATAAGCTCACCTTTGCCAGCAGTGAAGATGGCTATCAATAGCTACCAGCTACGCTTTGTCTTTACGGTGTGAGGCAGCGATGCTTCTGAATCCCAGTTGCTGGAAACTTTGGGAGGGGAGACGGCTCTTGAGTTCGAATCCTGCTTGAAGGTTCCCCCAAAATAATCATCTGGCTGGCCACTGCGAGAGCAAGGGGGATGTCCTAGGTGGGCCATTGGCCTTACCTGACAGGCCTGTGTTGTGTTCAGCGGTCCTCAAGCCCCACCGTGCGCCCCCAGGTCTGTCCCCGAGGATGCCCAGGGTGAGAACTGCTCAGCCACCCCTCTCCCAGGGCGCTCATAATGCCCAGGCCAGTTAATGATTACCGCGGCTGCAAATATTTGAGGATTGCTTCGGGGATGCAAAGTACAGGGCACAGGAAGGGGCCTTGGCAAAGCTCAGGGCTGGCCTCCTCCACCCTGACCCACTGGAGAGGACACTCCCCAGCCCCACCCCAAGAACCAAGTAGGCGGGGTGGAGCTCCCTCCCACTTTCCTGTCAATGCCCCCCTCCCCTGCGTCCGTGGAACTGAGAAGCTGGTAGGGGTTAATTCCTGGTTCGTATTATTAAGAGGAAGTGTCAGGCTTAAAGACTGCAGCCCCACCCTCTCTAAACTCTCACGCTCCCCCTGGAGAAACCCTTTCCCCTAGAACGCTCCAGTTCCCCCTGGATGAACCAGGCGTACGCAGTGGGACAAGGGGGGGCGCACTCTGCACATGCTCAGAGGAACACCTGCTGGCGGTTTCCCCTTTCCGCAGGGCTGTCTGTCCCTTGCTCACGTTCAGCCCTGTTGGAGAGTGGGAAAAGGGAATCAGGCTGGCCCCTGTTGGCTGGCACAGCCCAACCTGCTGCTGGCAGGATCCGTGCCGTCGTCAGCATCATCATAGAGGACAATGTAGCATCCTGACTCCTAATAAGCTACAAAGTGGGGGGACGAAAGAGAAATCTCTATAACTACAAAAAAGGGGGGGTCAGCTATAGTGGGATGGGTGCATCTCTCAATATTGGTTCATTTCCCCAGTCTTAAATTTATTTCTCCACATTTCTGCAGCAATTTGCATTAAAAACACACACACAATTAAAATTTGCAAGTATGGTATTTTAGTGCAATTTTCTCCTGAAAAACCCATCTTTGCATTTGACAAATGTACACATTTTTGTAAGCTGTTTCCCCTAATATAATGCAATGGTGCCTGCTCTTTTCACTAATACAGGCACGTATGCGCACACTTTATCCCAGTAAATGCATCTTGCTATACATTATGTGGCTGGAGGAGTGCATTGCAAAATTCAGAGAGGTGCAAAATTCAAAGGGAGGCTGCATTTCAGTTCAGGGGCCGTTTTGGCAGCTGCCAAAACTTCAATTGCCCCCAAATGAAGAACCTTGCAGGACTTGCGACTTTTGCTCTGGTTATGAAAATATGTGGAGTTAAGCATTAGCTGGAAAAAATATATCATAAATTACTTGTGGCCTAAGGCCTGGAGGACCCTGAAATTTTGTCTCGTATGCAACAAAAAACCTCTCCTTGGGGCAACATGAAAACTGGCTTTTGTAAGGGTCCTAAATACTTTGCCAAGCTAATATCCAGTCTCTCCCAGATGTTCTGTGCTGCTTTCTTGTGCTTCTCCTATTTGTTTGTGTTTGTTTGTTTTTATTGTATTGATTTGTTTTATTTACTTCAATAAAAAATAAAAATAAAGAAGACCATTCTGGAATGGTCAAATCTGGCAAGTTCACCTTTGAACTTGAACTGGATCCAATATCTCCTCCCATCCTTCTACTCAGGGGCTGGTGGAGAACTTGCTAACTCAGAACACAAATGCAATCCCCCCGCCCAAGTCAAAGATGCTCCTGAACTTCCGCATTCCTCCTCCTCTGTTTGGGGCCATGCAAACTCATGCATGCATGCACAACGATCACCTACTGTCACCCAGGACCGGAAGTCCCATTTCTCTGTCAGGCATGAAGGTCAGTTGTGGGGCTCCCGTTCTCCCCCCCCCCAATGGGCCTGGGGGCCCTGCTGTCCAATCTCAGGTGGGGACAGGGGGCCTTCAAGCTCCCCTGAGCCTCTTGCACCACATTCCCAGCCTTCTCCAAGGAGCACAACCTACCTTAGGGTGACAACGGGGCGTCCCTTGCAGATGAGCTGAGCTGCAGAGGACTTTCCTGGGTGCAGGGGGCCTCTGGGCAGAGGGCAGCCCCAGCCAGGCCTTGCTCAGCATCTGGGGCAGAAGGACCATCCTCAGCCCCCTCCCTCCGTTTTTAGAGCCAACCCCTGCAAGCACAGACCCTGCCTTTGAATGGGCTTCTGACCTCAGCCTTCTGCCCGCAGGCCCTTGGGTGCTCTGGGTGGCCCAGTTGGGTGCCTGCCTTGCTGACTGCTGGAATGGGAGGGTCCTGTCCTCTCTTATCTCCTGCAAGCAGTTGGGCGTGACCTGAGCCCAGCCAAAGGCTGCATTTACAAGTTCTGCTCTGTTTTTTCCTGGCAGGGCTCAGCAGTCTTGGTCCCTTAGCTCCTAGCAGGCAGAAATTCAGGAGCTGAAGCGCTCTCTCTCTTTTTATTTTCCTGACACGGATGGGAAATGGCATGCAGAGCTACACCTGTTGGATGTTTGCCTATTCTGCAGCCACTAAAAGTCTGGGAGTTCCATGCCCTCTAACATTTCTCAAATGAAAATAGGGACATTTCTCACTCTCCTCCAACTGACCCTCCTCCAACTCCCCCCCCACCCATTTTTGTCTCCCACCTGCAAAGAGAGGCATGTGCCACCACCATTACACCAATGGGACACAGCACAGAAGCCCTGAGAAAACCCCTTAATCCTGATGTTATTTTATTTTTTTCTTCGGGAGATTTACAAAAAGAAAAACACACACCAATAAATAAATTTTAGAAAGGGGCAAGAGACACAAAGCATTTTTAAAATAACATCAAGACACCTTGTGCACTGCCAAAGAGCGAGCCAGCAGTAAATCACACCGTTCAATGTTGGCGTTAACTCTTTATTAGCAAAAACACGATTTTCACAGACTTGGCTGAGTGTCAGGCCTAATGAGCACAGCAGGTAGGTCTGGCCCCATTAATCAGTTGCCAAGACCAGGCATAGGCAAACTCGGCCCGCCAGATGTTTTTGGCCTACAACTCTCATGATCCCTAGCTAGCAGGACCAGTGGTCAGGGATGATGGGAATTGTAGTCCCAAAACATGTGAAGGGCCAAGTTTGCCTATGCCTGGGCAAGACTGAAGGTCCTCTTGTCTGCAGTGCTTTCTTCCAGGCAATTGGAGACTGTGTCTGCATGTAGCCTGTCGCCGCTCTGCCCATTTCAGCCCTCTTCTGATTCTATCACAGCAGGAGGGAGATACCCGTGACTCTTCACCAGTCTAACCTGCCTCTTGCCCTCTCCCTCCCCCTCTCCTGCTTCAGCTTCTGCCTCTGATTCTGGACTTCTCTCTGCCACCGACTCTCCCAGCTCATTAAGCCCTGTTGCCTCTTCCCAGTCTTCTCCCTCTGACCACTCATTGTTGGGATACTGCCAGGGAGACGGGGGCATTTGGCAGGCCCCCAGCTGGCTCCAGCCACCAGCTGGCAGCCGGGCAATCTCCGGTACAGCCTCAATCAGCGACAAGAGACTCAGATACCTTTAGAGACATGGCACGCTCTAATCAGCAGAGTGAGTAACTTCTCACAATGGTAAGGATGGAGTGGCGGACAGAGACATGTGGTAAGCATTATTTACAGGCATTTATTCAGCATAGTTCAGGAACAAAGGAAAAAACATGTCTGCTTCCCTTCGTGTCCAAGCACATAGCAGTATAGCAAAAGCAATATACAAATGGAAATTCCCAGCAAGCCTGTGCTGGAAGTAAATAGGCATGTGACACACAACAGTCATGCCTGTTCCTTTTAAGGTGGAATGGAACTATATCCTAACACCACCACTCCCCAGGCTCAGGATATCCTTCCCTTGCTGGTTCCCCAAGCTGGTTGCTCCCACCATTCCTCTTCATCCAACGAGTCCGTGACATGGCTCTATTAAGAAACAGTGCTTCTGGACATGCGCCGAACGCCTTCTCCTCCTCGGCACTGGAGAGCTGCTCCCAGCTCATGCAATGCTGGCCTTAGGGCCCCCGGATTCTGCTCCAGCGGCCAGCCCGAGCCCTCCAGTAGCTCTTCATGGGTGGGCGGGCTACCCTAGGAGACAGTGAGAGTTCAGGAGAACCCTGGACTAGTGAACTCACAATGGGGGGCTGTGTGGCGGGCAAGGAAATTCCAGAACGCCTCCACTTGGCCTCAGAGTCACAAGCCACCTGACCAGCGCCATGGCTTCCCCAAGGGAGCTTCTGCTGCCCCTGACCCTAGTCTGGGCGCTGGTGCTGCTGGGAGGGACAAAGGGGGCTGGTCCCGAGGGTCCCTGCGAAGCACAAGTCCGATATCGAGAGAGCAGCTCGGAGACTGGCGGCAGCTGGCTTGGCACAATTGCTCTGCTCAGCAGCGTTTGTGCCACGTGGCTTTTTGTTTTTTACGCAATCCATTGCCTATGTGCCAGCAAGGACCGGTGCAGCCAGGGGCTAGAGGGGGACTGCGACCTGCGTTGGAAGGTGAGGGAACATCTACCTGTCTTCCTGTGTACCTACTGTCAGAGGGAGCCGGCAGAGAGAACAGGTTTTCTGCAGAACAGAGAAAGACTGGGAAACACTGGTTAACTTTCTTTATGAAGGAAGCAGAACAGAGAACATGCAGAGACTTCTATGGGTTTCTCCTGTCTTAGCAGTTCTCCGGACTGGCTTGTAACTCTCTGCTTCATTCTCTAACCTTCTGTGTCAGGCCTCTTCCTCCGTCTACGGCAAGACTCAAAGGACCCTCTCTGTTTCTGCTTGGTGACACACAGTAGATTTGGGAGTTTGTGGGGCTTGCAGGCTGCCAGCAGAAAATCTGTTGGGGTGTTTCTGCGGTTCAGATGACAATCTGATTCCTGTTGGCTGGGGCACCTGCCTGTTTCCCCTCCTTCCAAGCTCCCAGCATCTAGCACATCCCAGCTTTTCCCCTCCTTTGAGGTGCGGCTGGTTTCCCACCACCAGGAGCCTGGATCCACATTTTCTCCCTGGGGGAAAGGTGGCTCAGGTGGGCTTCCACCTTGGTCAGGTAGCTTCAGGGCCGTCTTTAGCAGGTGCAGCGCCGGGGTGCAATCCGCCCAGCACCCCCAAGTTACCCCTGCAAGGGCTTGGGAGTGAAATTGCACCCCTCCCGAGCCTCCCTGAGAGGAGAGCGATCCCTGCAGAGGCTTGGGAGGGAACCTGTGTGCCCGCCAGCCATATGGTTGGCGGGGCGCAGCTTCCATCCTAAGCCTCTCCGATGATCGCTCTCCTCCAGAGGAGGCTTGGGAGGGTAGCTGCATGCCTGCCAGCCTTATGGTTGGCGGGGCGCCGCTGGCGGGCGTGCAGGGAAAGGGGAGGCTGCTGGCAAAGCCGTGCAGCTCCCCCACTTGCTGGTGTGCCCCTGAGAGGCCGGCGCCCTGGCGCAACGCACCACTAAGCCCTATGGAAAAGACGGCTCTGGCTGGCTTCCATCACTCCTCATCTAGCCAGTCCTTGACACCAACCTTCCCATCCATCTGCCCCATTCATCTTCCATCTTTCCTCCAAGCAGCTCAAGGTGGCAAACGTACTTCTCCTCCTCGCCATCTTATCCCCACAACACCCCTGAGAGGTAGGTGAGGCTGAGAGGCAGTGACTGGCCCCCGAGGTCACACCCAGGGAGTTCCATGGCTGAGTGGGGATCTTAACCCCATTCTCCCAAGTCCTGGCACGACACTCTGTGACACCACACCGGCAGGAATCAGCGGGAATCGACTACTTTAGAAGGCAGCCCTAGCCTCTGCTGCTCATGCATTGGTGATCTCTGGAATAGGCTATTACAATGCTCTCTGTATGGGGCTGCCGTGGATGACAGTAAAGTACCGGTAACTTCAGCGGGCGCAAATGCAACTGTCTCATATTTAGCAGATGCACCATTTGTGGGTGGATTTTTGGGCCCGATTTTAAGTGTTGTATATGGAGTATTAAATGTGCCAAAAGTTATTTCATCTCCCCCAACCTTATCATACTTAGCAGAATATGTCTCTCCCACCTGTATTCATTCAAAAACATGTGGTTTTTGTACACATTGTTTTTCCTCTCTGAAAGCGGGCATTTTTATAAGCGAAGGTGCACCCTAAATAAAAGCACATCCCAAAATTTGGAACATTTATAAACGATTTAAACAGCACAGATTCCACCCTGGGGTAGGGGGATCCCGCTGTTCACTTCCTCCTTTTTTTGCAAGAACTTCCCTCTTGATCCTCCCAAGATTCCTGCTCTTTGGCCAGTTATTCTTAGCCATAACAAGAGGATCTGCCCTCTTATCCCAGGACTTGCTGAGCTTACTCAGGATCCTGGGGTGGAGAGGCTATGCCAAAAGCCTTCTGAGGGTTTGCTGGATCCCTCGTACCTGGAGATTTACGGAAGGCTGGCAAGATCTGCCTCTCAGCCAGGCTTGGAGCCTTTATCCATTGATGGTACATTTCTCAGGGGCCTTCTATAGGGGCCCGCATGCTTGTGGTGGGTGGGGCCACAGTCAAAAGTGAGTGGGGTCCTTTCCTTCTCTTCCACTTCCCCCCATTTTCCCTCTCCCACCCCAAAACAAGGGTTGCGTGAATTGGGCTGAGGTTGGCAGCTGGCCACCATGGCTGGCTTCAGGCTGCCCACCCTTCTCCTGTGTGTTTTGCCACCCTATCCTCAGAATGATAGAACTGTAGAGTTGGAAGGGACCGCCAAAGGTAATCCAGCCTGACCCCCCCCCCCTGCAATGCAGAAATCACAATCAAAGAATCCCCTGGGGACAAGTGTTTGTTCTGACTGGTCTGTTGCCTCTTCTCTTCCCCAAACAGGGCGGCCAGGCAGCTTGTGGGGAAGGAGAAGAGAACCACCTCGCTGCATCTCAGGAGCTGGCTTGCACCCGGACCAGGGGCACGTCTCGCAAGCCGGTCTGCAGCCAGGCCCAGCAAGCCTACGCCCGGCAGCTGGCCTGCATGGAGCAAGAACTGGAAGGCTTCCTCTCCGAGGTGAGGAACCGGCGGAACGCCCTCGGAGACATCATGGTGGAGGAGAGGTGCCCCCAGAACACGGAGCGGGGCCAAGACAAGCTGCGCATCACTGTCTATGAGATCTCAGACACTGAGGGGTCCGGGCGGCCGCAGCAGAGAGGACGCAGGCGGAAGATGCAACTTTCATATTAATTATATAAAAAAGACATACATGAGAGCTGAGTTGGCCTGGCTTGGAACATGGGTGAACATGGGTGTATATGAGTATACATGAGTGCACATGCATGTACATGTGTGTATATTGGTATACATGGGTTATGTGGAAGTGTCTGGGGGTATACACTGGTATACCTGAGCGCATATGAGTGCATGGCCTGCACATGGGTGTGTACATGGGCATACATGAGTGCACATGGGTGCATGTGAGTATACATATTTGTATGGGGGACACGGGTTGTGCTGTGGTCTAAACCACTGAGCCTCTTGGACTTGCTGATCAGAAGGTCGGCGGTTCTAATCCCCACGAAGGAGTGAACTCCCATTGCTCTGTCCCAGCTCCTGCCAACCTAACAGTCTGAAAGGCAAGTAGATAAAAAGGTACTGCTGGGGCGGGAAGGTAAACGGCATTTCTGTGCACTCTGGTTCCGTCCATTGCACCAGAAGCTGTTTGGTCCTGCTGGCCACAAGACCCAGAAAGCTGTCTGTGGACAAACGCTGGCTCCCTCGGCCTGAAAGCGAGATGAGCACTGCAGCCCCATAGTCACCTTAACCGTCCAGGGGTCCTTTACCTTTTCCCCCTACATATTTGTATGGGTTACTTGGGGATATACATGGAAACATATGGGTGTACGGGGGTGCACATGGATGTGCTGTGGGACTTCATGTGGCTGAAGAGAAAGTGCTATGAGGTCAGAGCTTGAGTAAAGATGGGCAGTCATGCTTAGCTACAGAGCCTAAGCGGAGCCAAGAGGACTCAAATGTTCTTATTTATTTTATTTATTGCATTTCTATCCCGTGATTTTCTCCAAGGAGCTTTATTATTGGCTTCTGCACCAAAGGAGCTAAGCCTATCATTGCCGTATTGGGAATAAAACATGGAGAGAGGAGACATTTCAATCCAGTCCCCTGGATCTTAGTCACAATCCTGCATATCCTCCAACATTTCTCCAATGAAAATAGGGGTGTCCTATTCTATTATTATTATTATTATTATTATTATTATTATTATTGTTGTTGTTGTTGTTGTTGTTGTTGTTGTTGTTGTTGTTGTTATATTATTATTATTATTATTATTATTATTATTATTATTATTATTATTATTATTATTATATTTATACCCCACTCATCAAACTGGGTTGCCCCAGCCACTGTGGGCGGCTTCCAACATGTATAAAAACATAATAAAACATTACACATTAAAAAAAAACTTCCCTATGCAGAGCTGTCTTCAGATGTCTTCTACAGGCTGCATAGTTACTTATCTCTGTGGCTCGGGGTGGGGTGTTGAGGCATCTGAATATAGACTGCATTTTTAATCAAGGCTTATATTGGCTTATATCTTGATCAGGTTCCTAAATTAAATGGGCTTAGATTTTCAAATGTTATGCCAGGCAGAAGACCAACTGCCTAAGTACTTTGGCAAGATGTTTATCCTCCTGGACAAGGGGGCCCCCTTGATTTATAGCAGAAAACAATTCTCAAAGTCGTAAAAGCTGGAATTACAGGCTGAAGAGCAAGGTTACATAGACCCAACATAATTAGGAATGGGTAAATAGTAAAATAAAACCGTTAAACTTGAGCCACAGGACAAAAGGCCAAGAGCACATGGAAAAGAAAGCAACTGGCTGGAGAAGGGGGGGAGTGTAAACAGGGGAAGAGGCTTCTTTTGAAACTGCTTTTTTTACTGAGTTCCCTTTTCTACTTTACAAAGACCTTATTCCTTTTAAGAGGCTACCTGTGTTGTGTATTAAGTGTATTGGCATAGATGTAATTATGCAAAGGATTTAAGAAATGCTAGATTTTTATTTCATATAGTTGTAAGAGTTGTAATTAAGTCAGCCACCAACCTAGCCCCCCTGCCAGACAGGAAGACGCCATCCAAGCTGTCCTGATATATAAGCTGTCAGACATTTGTTTAGAAACCTTCAAATGAAGGAGATCTTTCAATGTTGATGTGAAACTCAAGATCCTTGACATATGTTTAAGATAAAAATTTAAGATTAACCATTTGTTTTAGAAGGCAATAGGGCAAGGAGGGCAAGAGGTGAGCTGGTAATTAAGATTTCTTGTTGAGACACATGTAAGATATATTACTGCTTATTTGTCATTTATAGATGTAACAATATATAGCTCTTTGTGTTCCATATAAGGACAGGAGGATATGGGTGTATCTTTTAAGATTGGTTATAGCAAACAACCAATAGAAATTTCAACCAGGCTGATTGAACAGAGGCAGCCACAGGAGGAGCAAAGGGGGGCTGGATTAAGGGAATATAAGTGCTGGCCATAATGGCAGGAGGCCAGGCCAGAGCTTGGTAACCATATACCACTGTGCCTCATTTATTTGTCTGACAAATAAATTATTATTTTAATTTCTCTATTGCTGCGTTGAATATTTCATTCCAGCTAAGCGTTAACCACAAGCAGGGTGCTACAGTGTCATATAACTCCATACCCTCCAACATTTATCCAATCAAAATAGAGATGTACTAAAGCAAAGCAGGACATTCTGGGATCAAATCAGAAACTGGAACGGCTTCTGTAAATCTGGGACTGTCCCTGGAAAATAGGGTCTAATGCTGTTGGGTCTGATTTATGCGGAGACTTGTTCAGATCACCTCAGCAGGGACTGGAGTCCCCATCTATTGGCAGAATGAATAACCAGCAATAACCAGTCCTGTTAGCGAGCAGGACGGTACATCTACTGCAGATTGATCAATAACAGATGTCAAATCAGAAGGAGTCCAGCTTTCCTCCAGCCCAAGGCAGCGATGGCGATGATGACACAAAGGAGGGCAGCTGTGTGACTCTGGGCAGGAGGGAGGCTGGGCCAGAGGGGCCTCTGGCTTGCATGAAACACCAGGCAAAGCCAGTGCCTCCCTGCCCGCCCCACTTTCTGGCTTCCCCAAGCTCTTGGCCATGGCTGTCAAAAGCTCCTTGCTGGCGTGGTCCTCCCTGGCCGTGGTCTTCATGATCGCAGGGGCCGCTGCCGTCCAGAGCGCCTGCGGACATCACTACCGCTACCGCAAGCCACGAGCCGACACCTACGAGTGGCAGGGCTACTTTGTGGCCCTGACCATCCTCCTGGGCAGTGGCTGCGGCCTGGCCTGGTGCATCCTCATTGTCACCTACAACATGGGCCAAAGGGGAGGCCAGGAGTTGCCACAGATCCCCTCTGCAGGTGAACAGATGCCCGCAGCCATGGTGAGCCTCGGGGAGCTGGTGGGGCGGGAAAGAGGCAGGTTGCCAGTGCGAGAAGGAAGTGGAAGGGAGCCCCTTCTGTTGCAGGAGGCCAGGTGGTCACTTCTGCGGACCTCCAGAGGTTGCTGGACGCAAGAACAGCCCGTAGGTAGCTCAGGCCAAAGCGAGGGGCCTGTGCAGTCCAGCATCCTGTTCTCACAGTGGCCAAATTCCCCATGGAACCTAGCAATTCAGATAGACTGCCTCTGTGCCTGGAAGTTCCATAACAACCTAAGCTGAGCCTCCCAGCTGGATCAGGCCTAAGGGGACCAACTGGTCCAGCATCCTGTTCTCACAGTGGCCAACCAGATGCCCCAGTGCAAACCCAAAAGCAGGACCCAAACGCAAGGGCACTCTCCCCGCCTGCCGTTCCCAGCATCTGGTATTATTCATACTGACTCTGACAGTGGCGGTTCCACACAGCCTTCTCTTCAATGAACTTGCCCAATCCTCTTTGAAGGTGGCCATCACTGCATCTTGTGGCAGTGAGTTCCAAAGTCTATGCACTGTGTGAAGAAGGACTTTGTTTCGTCTGCCCTGAATATTCCAACATTCAGCTTCACAGGGTGGCCCTGAGTTCAAGGATTATGAGGGCGGGATAAAAACGTTCTCCTTATCACCTTACACCAGGCATATTTTTACACACCTCTGCCATCTCATCCTCCTCCCTCTTTCTCTCCTTTTCTCTAAATTCAAAAGACCCAAATGATGTAGCCTTTCCTGGTAGGGGAATTGCTCCACCGCCTTGACAGTTTTGGGTGTTCCTTTCTGACCATCTTCTACGATATCCCATTGGATCAGATACAAATGGTATAATGACCATTGGCAGGTGTGTCTAAAGACAGGGCCAGCCCAATTAATGATGCCGCCTGAGGCCAAGGACAAGATGGCTGCCACCACCTTCTTCCAGGAACAAAAGCTGACCAAGCTGGCCATCGAACGTCGATTCCTCCACTGCACCAGAGGGCAGGAGACAATGACCACATTCACACCAGACATATAAAGAGCTATCACTTTAAACAGTCCCGTAGCATTCTGGGAGCTGTAGTTTGTAAAGGTGCTGAGAGTTGCTAGGAGACCCCTATTCCCCTCTCAGAGCAGCTACAATTCCCAGAGTTCCCTGTGAAGAGGGAATGGTTGTTAAAATCATTATGGGAACTGTAGCTCCGTGAGGAGAACCAGGGGCCTCCTAACAACTCTCAGCACACCTCACAAACTACAGTTCCCATTGATTATTTGTTACCACTATTTAAAGTGGTAACATGGTGCTTTTAATGTGTGGTGTGGATGTGGCCTTGCTTAGTGGGTTCAGAACAGGCATACACAGCTCTGCCCATTTTTTGCCCCTCAGTATGTGCCGCCTGAGGCAGCAGTCTCACTCTGCCTCATGGCTGAGCTGGGCCTGTGCATCAGGATTGGGTGGGGTTGTAAGTTGCCCTGAGGTCAGAGGGAAATTAAATGAAGCAACTGCAGATAGTGGCAATTCAGGAGAGAATGTTTTAATTGTAATTCGGCCATTATAAGGTGGCACCTCCCTTTGAAAGTTCTTTGTCCAAATATGGCTGCCTTAAAATAAATAGCTGAGTATCTTTGTAGGTTAAAAGGTCCTCCTACTATCTTCTCAATATTGCCATTTCTGATTTTGAATTTGGGTCAGGCACAGGGATCGGTTAGGCAGAGAGAATCCTGTGTCTTGGATGAACAAGGGAGGTGGGGAAAGGATGGGTAGTTAGGAATACTTTTGTTGAAGAGGGGGTCCTGAGGAGGGAGGCTTTTACCATCAAAGCTGCACTGATCTTGCCATATTTGCAGGCAAGATAGGAGTCAGGGGCTAGGAATGGAAACCAGAGGGGCCTGACCTTGCAAGGCCCTTAAATGTGACCTCTTTTCTGCTTTGGACAGGGCCACCAAGACAAACTGACACTGAGCCCAGGGATGAACCGTGAAAGGTCTGTCAGCTTTGCGACCCTGCCTGGGCTGAAGAGCCAAGTCACAAACGAGGAGGACCAGCCTTGGCTGAAGCGACAAGTCTCAAAGGAGGAGGTTCGGACGAAGTCCCAGTTGGACACAAGCATAGGAAGTCGGACGCCGTCCCACCTGAACTTAAACCAGGGGGTTCGGGTCCCATCCCAGATGAACGCAAGCGAGGCAGTTAGCACCCTGTCACAGATGAACACAAATGAGGGGGTACGGACCCTGTTCCAGATGAACGAGGCAAATATGAACATGACTGAGGGGATGAGGGCCCAATCCCAGGTGGATGAAATGATTGGGAACTCCTCCCAGAGGAACGTGAACGAGGCAATTTGGACCCCCTCCCAGAGGAACATAAACGAGGTGAACAGGGCCCGCTCCCAGATGAACACGAATGAGGCAATTTGGACCCCATCCCAGATGAACACGAACAAGGTGATTTGGACTTCCTCCCAGATGAAAGCAAATGAAGCAGTTTGGACCCCCTCCCAGAGGAACATGAACGTGTTGAAAAGGGTCCCATCCCAGATGAACATGAAGGAAGCAGTTTGGACCCCCTCTCAGAACGAGGTGACTAGGACCCCAACCCAGAATAACATAAACAAGCTAAAAAGGGCCCCAACGCAGCTGAACATAAATGAAACGGTTGGGACCCCATCCCTTCCACCTCAGCAGGAAGGCCAGTCCTCCAGGCCCGAAGAGCAAGGCGGTGGCACTCTGTGGAACTTCATGGAGCAGGAGCTGGAAAGGCTTCTGAGCGCCCTACGCCTCTACCGGACCCCCACGCCAACCCCCGCGGCTGAGGAGACGCCGGCCCCCTTGGCCAACGATACTCCGAGTGACTCAGCTGAGGAGGCGCCGAAACCCCCGGCTGAGGAGGTGCTGGGCCTCGACCAGACTGAGGACAAGGAGACCTTGATGCACCTCATCATCTGTGAAGTCCCCCAAGACAGAGGAGCCACCAGGGGTCGGGGGCGCAAGAGAAAAGCGAGCAGAGGACGCAAATAAAGTGCAGAGAAAGAGAGAGGGTGGCAGGTCGGTGTGTCTGTTGTGAGGCAGGAGGAGTCATTGCTGGAAACGGCTTCCTTCGCTGCCACCCTCCTGCATATATCCCCAGGAGATTCCTTGATTTTAAAGCAGTTCTTCATCCCAGGAGCTCCGAAGGGCCTACATGTCCCTCATAGAATTGCAGAGTTGAAAGAGACCCAAAGGGTCCTCTATTCCAACCCCCTGCAATGCAGAAATAGGAGGAACCACCCTGTTAATCTCAAAGCAACCCTGGGAGGTAGGCTAGGCTGCCCCAAGTATACCCAGTGAGCTTTGCGACTGAGCAGAGTTTTGAACGCAGGCCTCCCTCTTCTAAGTCCAACAGGCCGAACTTCCCCCAAACCTGGTGCCGTGGGTGTAGCCAGGATTTATTTTAGGGGAGGAACAGGCTTTATGGGGGGTGGGGAAGTAGAACTGAGCTATCTGTGATGCAATTGGTCAGTTAGTTGAGTATTTTTATTTATTACTTGATTTAGTGGGGGGCAGCGGTCCCACTGCTATGCCCATGCCTGATGTTTTGGACTACAACTCCCAGCAAGTCCTAGGCAGCACAGCTGTACGATGCCAGGATTGGAGGGAGCTTGTACTGTAGTCTAAAACCTTAGGCCTGTTGCTCTCAGGCTAACCCGGCTGTCAGGAGCCAGAATCCAAAACTGCAGGCCTAGTGCTCCTACCAACTCTTCCCAGCAGGCAAATTGTCCCATGAACTAAAAGTTATCTAAAGGGCAGAGCTCAAATGACCTTTTTCACACATGATTTCATATCTTATACAAATACCAAGGGAAATGGTTTCTCAGCGCCACCAGTTTTTGCCAATGTCTGGTTCATTTAAGCTCATATAGAACCTTTATTCTCTATCATGATGGAACCTGCAGGTAGATAGTGCTTTTATTTTTCAAAAGTCTTTACAGTGTTACCTCGGGTTACAGACGCTTCAGGTTACAGACTCCGCTAACCCAGAAATAGTACCTCGGGTTAAGAACTTTACCTCAGGATGAGAACAGAAATTGTGCTCCAGCGGCGTGGCAGCAGCAGGAGGCCCCATTAGCTAAAGTGGTGCTTCAGGTTAAGAACAGTTTCAGGTTAAGTACGGACCTCTGGAACGAATTAAGTACTTAACCCGAGGTACCACTGTATTATTTGTAAAGGGAGGTTTGTATAAGCTAACACTTCATTATCCCTCTGGAGCTGCGCTGGATCTTTTGACGTGTGTCCTTCCAAGCTCGTGACACTTGATAGTTCAAATCTCTGAATCTTTGGGGGTTTTCTCTCTCTCTTTGTTATGTTTGCACCTTTTTTGTTTATCTGTCAATTTTAAAAACAAAAACAAAAACAAGAATGACTGCTGTGCCGTGAAGCTATGGCACTCTGCACATGCCCAAGGCGACGCTTTCCCCTTCTTCTGCGCGACGGGGTGCAGTCTCGCCAGTGGCCAGCAGAGGGCAGCACGAGACAAGCTTTTCTCTTGGGGGGCGCCTTCGTCAGCTATCCCTCCGCCCCCTCCCCCCTCCCCGCTCCCCAAACCCGGCCCCGTTTATCTCCCCGCCTCTTCGTGTCCGGCCAGGCAGATCCGCGGCGGGGCTGGGATGGGAAGGGCTAAGAGGGGCGCTCCGTAGCGCATCCCGCGCTCTCCAGGTGAGAACAGGGCAGCGGGCAAAGGAAGAGGGGAGTGGTGTCTAGCGGTTAGAGCAGAGGCTGCGGCTTAGCCAGGAAGACTCACTGAGCCCCCAAAGCCACCATTGGGGGGAGGGGAACGCAGAAAAAGAAAGCACCCCCCCCCCAGCCTGCCAGTTATGGAAGGAGAAGGTGCAACTCTGCCCCAGTTTAGCGATCCGGACTTGGGGCACTCAGTTCTCCGGGAGCTACGCTAGGTTTTATGGAGCTTGGGTGGGGTGGGTGGTAGCAGCGTGCCTTTCTCAGGGTGGCGGGTGGGGTCTCCCTTCCCTTGGGTGACATCATTTCCCTTGCTGATAGGCGGGCGGGTGAGTCGGGAGTAGGCTTTCAGGGACCAGAATCTATTGCTAAAGTCCAAGGTGTGTCTGGAGCAGGAAGAGAGCGCCTCTGAGGCTGTGCAGAGTGCCTTTGCCTCGCTATCCAGTAGCTGCCAGCGACAACTGCACTTCCAGTTTGGGGGACCAAGGAGAAGGGGGCGGGGGGGGGAGCGGGTGGCTTCTGGAGGCGCTTGACCCCTGATCACCCTTCCCCTACTTTAAATTTGATGGGAATGGGAATGGATAATGGGACTGATAGATCAGAAGAAGGGAACCCGTCCCCACCCCTGTCAAAAAGCTGCAGGGCACTTTGGGGTCTATATTTCCCCCCCCACACACACACACTCTGCAGCTATGACATGTAGTTAACACAGGAAGCCTGCTTTATACTGAATCAAAAGCTCAGCCCATCTAGCTCTGTGCAGTCTATTATGGGGGCGGTAGGAGGGGGCTGAAGTGGGGGCTGTGCTCCCCCCCAAAAAAAATATATCAGGTACCATTTCCCCACCTAGCTTTGTATTTATTTGTTGTATTTTAGGGTTTAGTCTCCAGATTGGGCTCCCAGCTGAAACCCTGGAATGCAGCTGCCAGTCAGTGTCAACTGCACTGGCCTAGGTGGAACAATGGTCTGACTTAGTATAAAGTAGTTTTCTGTGATCCTATGCCCGGGATTGAGTTTGGGATAATTCTGCGTGTGATGCGTGTGTGATGATGGCCACTAAGCAAATGGCCTTTCCCTAAAAAGAAACCAAGGCCACAGTCCTCATGGTCCAGAATGAAGGGCTGATTTCTATAGGACAGAGGAAGCTGCCTTAGACTGAGCCAGACCCTTGGTACATCTAGGCCAGTGTTGTCTGCACTGACTGACAGTGGCTCTCCAGGGTTTCAGGAAGGGAAAATTTCCCAGCCCTACCTAGAAGAAGCTGTTGGGCATGGACCCTGGGACCCTTCTGCATGTGAACCAGGCAAGGAGTTCAAATCAGCACCCTGTTCAGAACACTGAGGACTAGCATCCTCATCGGTTTTGTATGCCACGGGTGGTGCTGTGGGTTAAACCACAGAGCCTAGGACTTGCCGATCGGAAGGCTGGCGGTTCGAATCCCTGCGACAGGGTGAGCTCCCGTTGCTCAGTCCCTGCTCCTGCCAACATAGCGATTCGAAAGCACGTCAAAGTGCAAGTAGATAAATAGGTACCGCTCTGATGGGAAGGTAAATGGCGTTTCTGTGCGCTGCTCTGGTTCGCCAGAAGCGGCTTAGTCATGCTGGCCACATGACCCGGAAGCTGTACACCGGCTCCCTTGGCCAATAAAGCGTGATGAGCACCGCAACCCCCGAGTCGGCCACGACTGGACCTAATGGTCAGGGGTCCCTTTACCTTTACCTTTAAGCCTGGGCTCAACTTCCCAGCTATAGCCCCATCTTCAAAGGTGGTATGGTGCAAGTCATGTTGCTTTTTTTAAACCAAAAAAAGTGCTCAAATGGGATGCGGTGAGACCGATATCCCATAATGAAGCTCATGAGCATTACTTCCTGAACCCACTTCCCAATTTCCCACCAAATATCAGCCCCGGGAGCCAAGTTTTTTTTAAAATTAATATTTTAATAGAAGCATTTCATTTATAAGAAGACAGAGGGACAAAAAGAAAGAAAAGAAAAGAAAAAATCTGAATGAGAATGAAAAAGAGGAAAAAATACTCAGCTACATTTCCATACATGAGTATACAGATGTGTATAATCTTATTGTCCTAATACACACATAGTTATCAATACCCTAATACATTCTGCCTAAACTCATTCCAAATATCATTTGGATTTATCCAAAGAAAGTCTGTGTCTATAAGCTTTCTGTTCATATGTTGCCAATATTGCCACAATTAAGGGGAATTGTATCTCTCTTCCTCCAGTACATCAACAACAGTCTCTTGGTCACCATTAGGGCTGTCCCTGTTTTCGCTGTCCCTTTGTCAATTTCCATACAATGGGTATATAGTTCAAAAGAATATTCACCTCTGAAAATGTTGATAATTTTTTTCTGTAGTGTCTTGTTTATATAGTCCACATTCCCCCCCAAATTTTAGTAAGTGTGGGACATAGTACAGTAAAAGCAGGAGCTAAATAGTTTTCCACCTGTAATTCAAGCATTGCTGGGAGGAACAATCCTATACAGTGGACGCTTGGGTTGTGAACGTGATCCATGCGGGATGCACGTTTGCAACCTGCAGTAGCGCGTCTGTGCACACGCGGGTTGTGATTTGGCACTTCTGCGCTTGCGTGACCCTCAAAACCTGGAAGTAACCCGTTCCGGTACTGCAGGGTCCGTAACCCGAAAAAACGCAACCTGAAGTGTCTGTACCTCGAGGTATGACTGTACTTGCCAGGAAATACATCCCTCCCCCCCCCCCCGAAAAAACCCTCCCACAAATCTCTGGAAACTACTAGTGTCCACCAATAAAGGACTTTGGCAGAATGCCCATGTGCTGCCCTTAGAGAAGGAGCCTGTGAACTCACTAGCCAATGAACTAGTAGCCATTGATAAGACCTCTCTTCCATGAACTGATAAGACCTCTCTTCCACATTTTGCATAGTTCAACTTTGCACTGCGTGAAGGACTTTCTTTTATACATCCTAGCTCTTGCGATGTTCAGCTTCAACGGATGTCCAGGATTTGTTACGGGGGAGAAGCTTTTCTCCATGGTCCACTTCCTCCATGCCATGCATAATTTTTTTATAAACTTTCATCAAACTCTTACTCACCTTTTCTCTGAACGAAAAAGTCCCCAACACTGCATAGGAAACTCGCTCCACACACCCCCGCCTCGATTATGCTGTTGCCCTTTCCTAGACCTCTTCCAACTGTGCGATACCCGTTTTGAGGCGAGGCGACCAGAGCATAACTTGGATGGTCACGCAAGCTGCTTTTCTTGCCCTTCCAGCTTGCCCTGCTCCAGTAACACACACTCTTTGTTTCCTTGCAGAAAGCTGTGGATGAAGCCATGCCTGAGTAGCGTCACTTCCAGCTCATCTCAGCAGGCAACTTTCCCCAGCGGACTCAAGTGGGGCCTGGCCATCCTCATGGAAGGCTATCGCAGCCTGGAATGCATCCCTCCTCCACCTGCTGCCGCTGAACCAGACCACTGGGAGGCCCCCAATACGCCTCTGGGCCCCCCCTCAGAATCAGAAGCCTCGGTGTGCGGCAGGGGAAGGGATCCCCCCCAAGGGAGGGCGGAATCGCCACCCTTGGGTGCCTCCCCCAGCAGCAATGGCCTGCAAGGGCCGCCAGCCACGCCTCCCTGTGAGGTTGCCGGAGCGGGGCCCAGCCAGAAGCCCCTTCCTGGAAGCCAGGAAGCCCCCGTCCCTTTTGACCGCTCTGTCTCGGGCTCATCGACCTGTTCCTCGCTGGGAGGGTCCTCCCAGGAGTCGGACGACGTCTTCAGCGATGCTGAGGAAAGGAGCCCCCTGGGGAAGAAGCGGGTGCTGCGGAAGGTGAGGTGAGGGAGGGGGCAGTTGGGGTAAAGGCAGCAGGGGAGGGAGGGGAATCGTGCCCCCCCCCCAAGGAGGCAGAGAGCCCAGCCTCAAGGCCCAGCGATTTCAGAACAGTCAATGGGCTGGCTTGCTGTGGCTCTCTAGAACTTGAGAGGGAAATGTCCTTCTCAGCCCTAAGCCTGGGGCCTTCTACATGCAAAGCAGGGGCTGTACCACTGAACCCATGGCAAAGTAAGATTTTACCTGAAGTTTTATGCTGGTTTTAATAGATGTCATTTTTTATTGTATTTTGCTTTAAGTTATTTTTTGTAAAAAAAGAAGAAGTCGCTAATAATAATAATTACTGGGATTTGTGTAGTTAGCTGGAAAGCTTAATGCATACCCTCCAACATTTCTCTGATGAAAATTGGGACATTCTATTCCATAATAATAATAATAATTTTGCTATTTATACCCTGACTGGGTTGCTTTATTATAAACTTAATTTAAAAATAGGGACACTTGGAGGGTCTGTAAATGGTGGCATAATTCTGTGTCTCCCATCGCCCCGGGACAAAAATGAAGCAGAGTGGATCCTATTGACATATAAACAAAAAGTATTATACAGCCTCACCAGGGAATACAGGAACCAAAAAGCAAATCTGCAAGGTTAGATCTTCAGCAAGAAATAGATGGAGCTCTGTCTGAGGCTTCAGAAGAGGCCTCAAATACTGACATGACCAAAGGCAATATGAAGGTTCCCAAAGGCGGGAAAGTATCTGCCATAATGGAGGAGGACAAAGACTCAGATGAGTATATTAATAATAATAACAACCAACTTTTCAGGACCAACCTGGCATTTAAGAACAGCACAGCAGACTAGGGTGGGTGGGTGCTGACTGGCCTGGTCACCCAAGATCCAAAGGCTGACGGGGGTCAGGGGGTTGTGCAATGGCCTTGATGCATCCAGTGCCTCTTCTCTTAACCTGACCTGACTGAACTCATTGCCAGACCACCCCACTAGCTATCACTGCCCGGGCACATTGCTACTCCACATGCTGCAAAATGAGGAAACATTTCCCACTGTGACCTCCCAAGATATTAGTATAGCAGTCAGGCAAAGTGCAGTGCTGCTCTATAAAATGCAGGAAGGTTGTCGTCATCCATAATATTGCTGATATGAAGGGGGGGGGGAAACAGTGTAGGAGGCATGAAAAGGATGAAGCACAAAGGCATGTCGCAGGACTTCCAGGCACGACTACAGATGAGTCAGAGCTACAGTCAGCTTGAAAAAGCGGTTCCATAGCGAACTTCCTCTCTGCTGGTGCAGAGCATAGGGTTGGAGCCTTTCGCCCTGATTGCATTCACAGCCTCCATCCTACAACCCCCTCCCCCCACAGGGGAGGGATGGGCAATGTGGGCCTCATCTTTCACACCTGGCACCCTTCACCTCAGACCACCCCACCTTGGTTCTCATCCAGGGGACTTTTGCTGCTCCTCTTTACCTTCCCGACTCTTGTACCAAATTTGGGGCAGCACCGTCCCCTGTGCTTCACTCACTTCACTCACTTATCCCCGCTAACAGGGCTGTGGCATCAAGGAGAGCTTTAGAATTATGAAATTGTTTATATATATGGCTTGGGCCCAGGCAGCCTGAAGGGTCACATCTCCCTGTACAAACCTGCCCAGGTGCTGAGAGCCTTGAGTGAGCACCTTCTCTTGGTTCCTTCAACATCAGTTGGTGGTGACCCAAGAGAGAGAGACAGAGACTTTACTCCAGCTGCTCCCAAATTGTGGGATTCCCTCTCAGAAGAGGTTGGACTGGCTCCCTCCTTGTCTTCCTTCCACTGGCAGAATAAAACCATTTTATTCAGACAGGCCTGTGAAAACTAAGTTGCAGGCTTGACTGATCACTGGGCTGCTGTCAGGACAAACTGCTTTTTAATTTCTGGTTCTAAATGTTTTCTGGTATTTTGATGGTTGCTTTTAACTAGTCTTTATTGCTGTGTTTTAATTACTGACGTGTTCAAACGCTGTAAGCCGCCTTGAATCCCACCTTGGGAGGAAGGAAGGAAGGAAGGAAGGAAGGAAGGAAGGAAGGAAGGAAGGAAGGAAGGAAGAATATAAGCAGATTGAAGAGTAATATTTATTTATTAAGTCTGTTCGTGTGAAGAAGGGAGCACCCTTGCAAGAGGACCCCAAAGAACGTTTGCTTTGTGGTCCTGGATCATTAGAGATCCCTGGCCAGAGATCTTGCATTTCCAGGGATTCTGTTGCAAGGAGGATCAGGACCTCTCTCTGGCGGGTGTCAAATCCCCGTCAGAGCCACCGAGTCAGGCTGACCCGAGGATGCCCCCAGCAAATGTGCAAGCTGGGAGGCCTGGCTGGAGGGGGCTGGAAAGCATGACTGTGCTGGGGTGAGCCTCCAGTTGAAGGTAGAGGACCGTCCTCTACAAACTCACAGCCCCTGGCAGGATGTTGTGGTTCTGCTGCCAGCCCAGCTGGTTTGCTCTTGTGCAGGTCGACAAAGCTCTTCTGGTGCAACAGCAGCAGAGGCCTCAGCAGGGTTCTGTGGTGGTTGCCGTGCAGAGCAGTTGGGTGTGCGAGGCGAGCTGTTTGCACGTGCCACGAGCTCAGGCGCCCTTCCTCCTTGCACAACCAGCCCCGTGCAAGTCGGAGCACACCTCTCTCCTTGCACAGCAGCGGCTCGGCTGAGATTTCCCGTTGCTAAGCAAATTGCTCTCTCCCCCGACAAAGGCCTTTCCCTTCCTCTTTTCAACGCTGAGTCCTCCGGCTGCTTCCTCCAAGACGGGTTTCCTCTGGCTGTGGTTAGAAATGCTGATGAATGGAGAGAAGAAAGGGGGAGGGGAGACTTGACAAACCTCCTCCTCTGCTTGGCAGGCCTCTTCTCTCTCGGCTTGTCTTTGCTGGGTCCCAGGAAAAAAACCTCTTCTCTGCCTCTCTTGTTTCCTGGGCTGCGTCTCAGGGCCAGTCCTGAGCAGGTCCAGCGTCAGGGTTCAGCCTTGTTGGCTTCTGGGGGTGCAGGTGGTGATGAATGAACTGAGGGGTGGGGCAGGGGAGTGTGATGCAGGCTCCCCACCACCACCAATGGCATGGCTTCGCTGAGGCTGAGTTAACCTTGGTCCAGTTTCTGCCTCCCAGCCACACCTACTTTGCAGGTTGTTGTGGGAATTAAACAAGGACTCAGGCCTGGGAGGGGTCAAATCCCTGCTTGGCCACGAGGCTCACGGGTGACCTTGGGCCAGTCACTGCCTCTCAGCAGTGACCTACCTCGCAGGGTTGTTGTCGGGGCTGAATGTCAGGAGGGGGAGAACAATGCACACCATTTTGAGCTCCTCGTAGGGGGGGGGGGGAAGCTGGGATAGAAATGCAACAAGTAATTAAATGATTCCTGGACGTTTTCCGAAGCCTGGAAATGTGAGGCTCCCTGGCTTCTGAACTGCTGCTACCTGCGGGGACGTGGGCTGCACAGACCCCCCAAATGCTGGGGAAGGACCTTTGCACACGGAGAGTCCTATGGCCAATCCCTGCTAGCAGGCAGGGCTGAGCCTGTCCCTGCCTGAGACCCCAGCAGTTGCTCTGCCCATCAGTAGAAACAGTCCTGAGCTAAAGGAATGAGTGGTCTGACTTGGTGTCTCGGGGTGAGGCAGGATCCTATGTCATGGAGAGACTGTAGCTCAGTGGACAGGGCACCTGCTTGGCCTGCAGAAGGTCCCAGGTTCAATGCCCCCTGACATCTCTGGGTAGGTAGGAACACAGGTAGGGCAGAGAGCCGCACTGGTTGTTCATTTGCTAACTGGCCATGTTCAATGTGTTTCTAGGGGTCTCACGCTCTGCCAGCTGAGCTGTGTGTTGTGGGGTATAGAACCACAGGATTAGAGTTGGAAGGGGCCCTGAGGATCATCTACTCCAACCCCAAGACTATGCAGCAGTGGTTTTCAACCAGTGTTCAAGGCAGCCCTGGGATGCCTTGAATGATGGCCAGGGGTGCCACGGGCAACACTGGCCTCTGTCCCTCTTTCCTTCCCTCCCTCCTCTCATGCCCTCTCTCGTCTCTGCCTCCCAAAGGCTTGCACAGCTGTTTGTCTGCAGCCCTGGCTATAAGCTCCCCAGGCGAATGGTGTTCAGAGACCAGGGGTGGCAGCAGCAGCTGCCCAGAGGACTCCCAAGGAGAGGGGAGAGGAGAGGAGGCTGAGGGAACCCTCCACAAGGGAGGGTGTTTGAAAAAGGGTGAGAGGCTGCCTGCTCTGCAGTCAAGGGGTGACATAACTGGGCTCCTGAGCCCCACAGGTGTTCCGCAGAAAAGAATGTAGTTGGCTAAGGGAGCTGCGTGGACTCAAAAAGGTTGAAAACCTCTGTCTTATGGGTATTGAACCTGCAACCTTGCCATTATCAGCACCATGTTCTAACCAACTGAGCTTCGTTTTTTGTTCTTGTTTTTCTTAATGTCTTTTGTGTTCTCATTTTGTATTATTACATTGTTAACTGCCCTGTGATCTTCAGGTGAACAGTGGTATACAAATTTAATTAATAGTAATCGGTTTACCTACAAGACTGCCTGACTCCGTATGCGCCCACTCGACTCCTTCGATCTGCAGAACTGGCTCTGTTACAGGGGCCACATAATACCTATTCTGCAGTGGTAAGAATTCAATCTTCTAGTGAGGCAGGACCTACACTTTGGAACTCCCTGCTGATGGAGATCAGGAAGGTGCCTTCACTCTTTTCGGTGTCTTCTAAAAAAATTTTTGTATAGGCAAGCTTACCCAGATGTTTAGAAAGCTGATGTGAATTTTAACCTATTGTTATTTAAGTTTCCTGATGTCTTCTTGCTAATTTTGGTGATCGTTTTGCTGTTTTATCTTTTTTCCATAAACCGCTTTGCAGTTCTCTACAATCAAGAGGTGCATACATTTTATGAAGTAAATTAAGAAGTAAATAAATATAAAGCCCCCCCCCCGCCTGACACCCTGAGTCTGTGCAACTTCCTATGTTCCCCCATCGTCTCGTAACGGTCCCTGTCTTGGTATATTTCCTAGACCAAGTCCTGGAAGACTTTCTTCACGATGGTGCATTGGTCCTTGCGGAGACGCAGCTCTTGGGTCCAGCTGGCCGGCCACGAAGGTACCACTACAGGACCGGGGGCGGGGGCGTGTTGCAAGCCAGGTCCAGGAGTGGAGGTGCCCAAGGCAGCAGTTGCAAAGGAATCAGGGCCAGGGGGACCTCCCCCACTGCAGCTTAGAAGAAGCCACTGGATCCGAGGATGCAGCAGGCAGCCCTTTCCCTTCTCCGCAGTTTATTTCTGCCTCCCCAGGACAAGCCAGGGCTTCCGTGGGGCTCTTGGGCAAACTTAAGTACTTTGTTTTAGTTTCACCAACTTGGATGGGTTTAAAAGAGGACAGGGCAAATTCATGGAGGTAAAGAACCTAAGAAGAGCCCTGCTGGATGAAACCAAGAGCCCATCTTTAGTCCAGCCTCCTGTTCTCACAGTGGCCAACCAGATGCTTGTGGGAAACCCACAAGTAGGACCCGAACACAAGAGCCCTCTCCCCTCCGGTGGCTTCCAGCAACTGGTGTTCAGAAGCATTTACTGTCTCCACCTGTGGAGGCAGATACCCCTCTCCTCCATGAATCATCCAGTCCTTTTTCAAAGCCATCTAGGCTGGCGGTCACAGCGCTGCCTCCTGTGGGAGCGAGTTCCATAGATTAACAATGTGCTGCGCAAATGGTAATAGATGCGTGCAATAGATGGGCCACTTTTTTTGCTTTTCTGCAAGCAGGAGGGCAATTGTGGACTCCCTCCAGGGTTGCAGAAGATGTGTCTACCATTGCCAGTTGCCGAAAAACACAAATCAGGGGAGTGTTGCTGTTGCACTCGGGTTCTGGATTCCAGTTGGTGTATCCGGCCATAATGCTGGACTGGATGGTGTGCGCACACACACACACACACACACACACACACACACACGCTCTTTGGCTCGATCCAGCCTCTACAGGTCTTTTACTATTCTTCCTTCCCCTCCCTCCATTTCTTCTGACCATCCTTGTTCTTTCCCCCCCAGGGAATTTCAAGCCCAGCGAAGGAGGCCAGATTCTGAAGAAGTTCAGCTCCGTGGAAGACGCCTGTCTGGCAGAGCTGATGGCCGACGTCCTGCGCCCCTTCGTGCCCGCCTACCACGGGGTGGTGGAGGTGGGGGGCGAACGCTACATCCAGATGGACGACCTGTTGTGTGGCCTCGACATGCCAAGCATCATGGACTGCAAGATGGGCACCCGGTGAGAGCAGCACCTTTCTGGGGGGAGGGGGTGGGCATAGGAGGCTCCTTCATCTCAGGTGAGACAGGAGGGGGTGAGGGGAGGTAGAAGTCCCACAGGCACTGAAGGTGGCCTTGGGATGGAGAAGAAGATTTATCCCAGGACCATCTTCACCACTAAGCAAAGGTCATCACGAAAGGTCAGTTTGCATGGCGCTTTTCCACAGTCGTAAGTCGCCTTGAGCAGAGTTTTAGCATGCATATACAGTGGTACGTAATCCGTTCCCGAAGACCGTTCGACTTCCGAAACATTTGAAAACCAAGGCGCAAAGGGCGGCCGGCAAATTCCACTGAGAAAATTGAAAAACACACATTTGACTTCCGAGGTGCATTCGGAAACGGAAGCATTTACTTCCAAGTTTTCGGTGTTTGGGTTCCGAAACGTTCTGCGTGAAAGCAGCCAGAAGCAGTAAATAAAAACACATTGAAACGTATGATGCAGAATTAAAACAATCCCCATACAAGTCACAATCAGATCGAAAGATGCAAATAATAATAATAATAATAATAATAATGGCAAAATTAAACATCGCCAGAATTAAATATCAACCCTTACAAAAAACAACAACCCTCTAAGCAATACCCCCCCACCCCAAGAGCCTGGAGGCATCCTGTGAAGCAGGTCCTGAAGGCCTTGCAACCAGGGTGGTCTCTGACTTCTTTGCCAGCCTCCGTTTTCGTAGCTGGAGTCAGTTAGATGGAAAGAGGCTAGCAAGGCAGGAATGGGTAAGCTCATAGAATCATAGAGTTTAAGGGACCCTGAGGGCCATCTAGTCCAACCTCCTGCAATGCAGGTCAGTGTCAGCAAGGTGGAATCAGAGGCTGTAGCAGGGTCCCCAGCAGTGGTCTGTGTTTCGCATCTGTCAGTTGTATAAGTGGGGATTTTTTTTGGTGATGCAGGCTTGCCTATAATAGCAGCCAGATGTGGGAGACTGCAGAGCTAGCGTGTGGGTGAATCACTAACCAGACATCCCAGATGGATCTGCCTTGTACTGAGTCAGAACCTTGGGCCCATCTAGCTCAGTATTGCCTGCACTGACTGGCAGCAGTGGTTCCCCAGGGTTTCAGGAAAGGCCTTTTCTCTGCCCTACCTAGAGACACCACCAGGGATTGCCCCTGGGGCCTTCTGCAAACAAAACACTTTCCCTTCCCCTGACCCCCCCATAGCAGCCAGTCCCCCCCTCCTTGTCCAGCTCTAGCACTCCTTAAGAAAATGAGAAGATCCAGTCCAGCACCCTGTTCTCACATTGGCTGGCCAGATGTTCATTTGGGGAAGTCTGCAAGCAGGAGCCCAGCAGGAGAACCCTCTCCCCTCTGGTGGTTTCCAGCAACTGGTTTTTTGGAAGCAGTGCTGCCTTCCTTGAACACCTCCTGTTTCTGCCCAGGACGTACCTGGAGGATGAGCTGTCGGAGGCGCAGCAGCGGCCAGCGGCACGGCGTGACCTGTACCAGAAGATGGTGAAAGTCGACCCGCAGGCCCCCACCGCCCAGGAGCACAGCCAGGGCGGCGTCACCAAGCCGCGGTACATGCAGTGGCGGGAGGGGATCAGCTCCAGCGCCTCCCTGGGCTTCCGCATCGAGGGCGTCACGGTGAGTGGCGGCGACAGCTGAGCAGGAGGTAGAGAAACGGGGAGGCAGTAATTCCTGCCCAGAAATGCAGGAATATGCAGCTGTCCCGTACGGGGATTGAACCTGCAACCTTGGCATTATCAGCACCCCACACTAACCAGCTGAGCTATCCAGCTGGTCCCAAGATGATGATGATGATGATAATAATAATAATAATAATAATAGAAATTATTTTTATTTATACCCCGCCCTTCCCGGTTCAAAGACCGGGCTCAGGGCAGCTAACAACAAATTTAAAACACTTAATTGTAAAAGCAGCATAAAATACAGTATAAAAACATGAATAACAATAAAATTCAAAATGCAGAAATCAATTTAGGGGAAATAAGCCTTAGGTAATCACCAGGGCTAGTTGGCTGAATTGGTCCTACTTGGGCCAGCGAGGAGGCTGGGGTAGAATTAGCTGTGGGGTCTCAGAGCAGGTAATCTTCATAAAAGGGGAAGGGGAGGAAAGAAAAGGGAACTAAAGATCAGACTGAATTCAAATTATTATTATTATTATTATTATTATTATTATTATTATGAATATGAGAACACCCCCACCCCAATCTCTGTCTCCACAGATCGAGGGGGGAGCCGTGCGGAGGGATTTCAAGCAGACTCGCACCAAGGAGCAGATTGTGGATACTTTCCTGATGTTCACCAAGGCCCGCCTTGATGTTCTGGTGAGATTGGTTGGGGGGGACACAGTGGGAGCAGGGGGCGAAATCTCAGCCACTGGGTCCCCCTCCCACCTCGTTCTCTGTACCTGGACTGCTCATTCTCAACCTGAAACAGAACTTCGCCAGATATTCACAGGAATGTTGCCCACCAGCATACTTCTGGTGCTTTTCAAGCAGTGAAGTATAAACTTGACAGGTTTAGCACTTCACAACAACACCCCCGCCCCATAATTCAACAGCACCAAAGTTGAGTTCCAATGAGAGGAATGGAGATTTCTCATTGGGAGAGCTGTGGCCCAGTCATGCGGGATGGGGGTGTGGGACCAATCTCTCCCGTGTTTTGAAACATCTGGCTTCTGTGTGGTGGGAATGTAGCCTGCCATACCAAGGTAGGCATCACAGCTCTTGCCGCTCCCACTTTTTGCCCCCAGCCCCGCCTATTGTTCACGTGTGGCCCTCAGAAGTCAGCCCACAAGGACTTAGCTGAGATGGCAAAGTTAACATGTTCAGTGAGAGAAAAATCATTACTGACATTCATTGGGATCCTCTTCTTGTGTGAAAGAGAAAATAAACTTGTAATATCTGGATTTGAAGATGGGGAAAATATTGGCTTATAGAAAATACAATAGTTGGATGCTAACGTGTGAATACAGTCTTACCTTGGAAGTCAAACAGAATCCGTTCCGGAAATCCGTTCAACTTCCAAAATGTTCGAAAACCAAATCGCGGCTTCTGATTGGCTGCAGGAAGTTCCTGCAGCCAATCAGAAGCCGCGAAAGCCCCATCGGGCATTTGGGTTCCAAAAGAAAGTTTGCAAACTGGAAAAATAACTTTGTTTGGGAGCCAAAACATCTGAGTTCCAGGGCGTTCAGGATCCAAGGTACGACTGTACTATATTTATGGTGTATTATAAAAAGATACTATTGGTATGAACTTTGCATATCTTTTGATAAGTATGAATAAAAATATATATTTTCTTAAAAAGAAGTTTGCCCGTGAGAAAATATGACCCTGGGACTGAAAAAGCAGCCCATGTAGCAGAAACACGTTTAAAGTTAGACAGGTCCCTGTTCTATTTCTGCCCTTGAATTCCATGCCACCTGTTGGCTTAGCCAAGGCTTCCATGACCTGCCTCTCCTAGCAAGGGGCACAGGTGTATATGGGGGGCGGGCTTGGCCTTGATGGGGGGGTCCCATCCAAAGCCTCAATGCTCCCTCTTGCCTTGCAGAGCACATACGCAGCCCGCTTGGAGAGCATGCGCCAGGCACTGGAGGAGTCTGCCTTTTTCAAGACCCACGAGGTGAGGCTCTCAGGGAGGGGGGAGGTTAAGGCGGGCAGGATAAATGGTTTGTTCATTGTATTTATTTAAATCCCACCTTTATCTCCCAGGAGCTCATGATGGCATACATGGTTTCTGCCCCCCATTTAATCCCCACAACCACCCTGTGAGGTAGGTTAGGCTAAGAGGCAGGGACTGGCCCAAAGCTTCATGGTGGCTGAGGCGGGATTCGAACCCTGGTCTCCCCTAGGTCCTAGTCCACCATTCTAAACATTGGTTCTCAGGAATGGGAGGCAGAGGAGAAAAAGGCCCTGCAAGTGTGTCTCTCTCCTGCACTTCCAAACGGTTGTTGGCTTAGGACCTGAGGGTTTGTCTTTAGCTGTGACTGGGCTAGTTTGTTATACTTTATTTTTAGGCTTCTTCCTTTTTTCTTTTTTGGTCCTCTTTGGATTTCGAGTGTGCCTGCTCATGTAGAAAAGCAGGGTATAAATTCACAAACACCAAAAATAGATTGTTATTTTTATTGTTCCCATTTATTCTTATACTAACAACAAACCCTAAGCCTATGGGATCCTCCCTTCACCCTTCTAGGGGGAAGCCTCTGGAGAGGAAAGGGGGGTGCAGAATATGACAAAAGGATCCCCCCTCCCATAAGCGAGGGACTCTCCCCAGTTGTGGGACAAGTTGTTTTGCGGCTCAGTGTGAAGATATGGACAGGACCTGTGGCCACTCTCCTTCCTGTGGCTTCTTGCTTCCTTCTCCCTCAGCAGGCACTCTCTAGGGTGGGATTGGGGAACCGGTGGCCTCTGAGACGCAGCCGGACTACAACTCCCATCACCCCTGAGCAAAAGGCCCTGCTTGTCCGGAGTCCGGAAAGCCACCAACCTAAACAGCTTTAAAAAGAGGAGTAGAGGAATTAGACAAGGTGACACGCAACATAACACTAGACTGCCTGGATAGGAGGTGAAGCTGAATGTCAGGGGATTCTGGGCAGGTCAAAGAAAGTCCTTCTTTACGCAGAACAGCGTTAAACTATGGAACTCACTCCCACAGGAGGGAGTGATGGCTTTAAAAGGGGATTGGCCAAATTCACAGGCTATGCTTCTGAATCGCAGTTGCTGCAGACCATGAGAGGGGAGAATTGCTCTTGATCTCAAATCCTGTTTGTGGGTTTCCCATCAGTGCATCTGCGTGGCCACTATGAGAACAGGATGGTGGGTCCCAGATGGCCTGATCCAGCAAGCTCTTTTCAGGTGCTTTTGGCACCCCAACCCTGCCACAGATGTAGCTCTTAAACCGACTTTAGCCGCAATTGCCAAGAACAGGCCCTTCACATTTCCAGCTCCTAAAACCGAGCCTGAGGGAACGACTGCTTCCTTGGCGCCCTCCTTTCCTGTCACCTTGCCAAAGCCGTTGCGTTCGATCCAGGAAGGTACATCTTAAGAGTCTGAGCACCTCCAGGGCTGCCCTGCGGCTTGTAAAATGAGAGGAGTTCTTGGCTCACACTCCCAGCGCAAACGCATGTGGGGAGTGCCGGCAGGAATCAGGCCAAGGCAGGCCACCGAAACACCAAGGGGAGGTTTGGTTTGCAGAAGTAGTGTGTGTGTGTGGGGGGGTTAACCCTAAAGGAGCAGCCTCCCCTCCTCCAACAAACCAACAAGGGCTGAGATGAAAACCTGAACAAAGATCTTATGAAAGAAGCAACTCTAGTACTCAAGTCTATCGCTGATTTCAAGCCAGACTTGTTTGGTTTACCATTGTTTTTATTTAGTTTGATTTTTAAAGCATTTTAATTTAGCCCTATTGATTTCAGGGAAGAATAGGCTTTTTAGCAGGGAGCTATAGTTTTGTGGTTGATTGTTTTATTTCCTTGTGTTTTTATCTTGCATTATTTACTTGTTTTTATCTTGTAGTTTATTCTGTGAACTGGCATGAGATCTTGTGATGCACAGTATATAATTTTTAATCTGCAACTCTAGGAGGAGAGGCTGTTACAGGGCAGAATTTGTTGCTTTTTGACTCTCATCTTAGCTGAGAGGGGAAGGGAAAGGTGCTTTGCATATGCCCAGAGGAAACCCACCCTGCCTGAAGGCAACAGAGCCCAAGATAATCTTGTAGAAAATGGATTTACAGGTGGCATCCTGGGACGTTCAGAATGGTCAGCCAGACCAGAGGGGCAAAACCCTTGCTCTGTTGCTGTCCCTCTGAGCCGCCTGCCCAAGGTTCCTAAAAAGCACTACTTTTTACACCTCTCAGGTGATTGGGAGCTCCCTGCTCTTCCTCCACGACCGGAAAGGCCAAGCCAGTGTCTGGATGATTGACTTTGGCAAGACACTACCCGCCCCGGAAAACCTCCCCTTGCAGCACAGCGTGGCCTGGGCCCCTGGGAACCACGAGGACGGCTACCTGATTGGTCTGCAGCACCTCATTGACACCGTGCAGGCCACTCTGCAGAAGGCGGAAGAACGGGGGCAAGCGCCGGCGCCCCCCGCCAACCCTTGAGCTTGCCCGGAGGACGTCCTCCGTTGGGCGAATCTGGATGGGCACCCAACTGAAGGAGGGGAGATCCCAGGCTGTATTAGCTAACGGCAAGCACACTGCAGAGCGGGGGCCCGGTGGGATCCAGCAACATTGCCACACTTGTTGCCTGCCCCAAAGGAGGACTATCCTTCCCACTGTCGAGAAATAGCAGGGAGGGGAGCCACAGCCTTCTGGGACCAGGGAGGAAGACCAGGAACATCTTGGGACACCCAGAGATCAACGAAGGAGTGTGTAGGAACGCAGCAATGCTCCCGAGGTTGGCCCTGCCATAGGAATGGGCCAGTCTTCCATCTGATTCCCTTTGCTCCGGCTGGGAGGGACACCTGGGAGGTGCAGAGACACCCAAAGTGGACAGTGGCAGGAGTTGATCCCAGGCTGGAGTGGGTGGGAGGCAGTGGCTGGTGCCGTAACCTTACAGCCAAGGGAAGCTTTGAGCTCAGACCACCCCCACCCCATTTGTGGCACATCACAAAGCTCAGGTGAGAACCGGGTGGGATGAAGGAACCCCAGCGCATCCCTTCCCAGGCACACAGGTGCATCTCTTAATATGCAAACGTCTTTCTCTCTGTGCATTCACAGATTGAGACGCACACACCTGGGCAGTCAGGGGCCACCCAGGTAGCGGAGCCTGGGTTTCTGTGGGGGAAGGAGCAGATTCTGCCCTGCAGGGTTGTTCCCCCCCCCCCCAGGCCCACATGAACCCACAGGGGTCCTGAGCCCACTGTGGGGCTGAGGGGGGCACACTGGCACTCAGCCAGAATGGGTGGGAGCTGCAGGTAGGGCCTGTCTGGGATCCAGCGGAGTCTGGGAAGGAGTCTGGACTTTTTATTCTCCTCAATAAAAAATAAAACCCTTTGCGTGCTTCTGGGCTGCAACCTATTCAGTCTCGGCCCTCAGCCCACGGCCAGATACTCTGAAGCTTCTGTTTCCCCCATAAGAAACAAATTCTATTGCAGTCAAACCTCTAGGATGGAGAGGACTGCCTCACAGCCTCTTCCCCTGTAAGCAAGCAAGCAAGCAAACAAACAAGCGAGCGGTTAGGGAACTGCCTGGACATTCCCTGCCAGTGACTGGGGCTGGGGCAAGGTGGAATTCATAGGATCACAGAGTTGTAGAGTTGGAAGGGATTCTGTGCGTCTTCTAGTTCAACCCCCTGCAATGCAGGAAGCGCAGCTACAGGATCCCTGACAAATGGCCACTGGAGCTCTGTTCAAAATTCTCCAGTGAAGGAGAGCCCACCACCTCCCAAGGCAGTCTGTTCCACTGTCAAAACAGCCAGAAAGTTCATCCTAATGTTTAGTTGGAATCTGCTTTCTTGTCATTTGAATCCAGTACGTCTGGGTGCTACCTTCTGGGGCAGCACTAAACAAGCTTGCTCCTCCACCTTCTGTGTGGCAACCCTTCAGATTTTTGAAGATGGCTATCCTATCCCCTCGGAGTCTCCTCCAGACTAAACATCCCCAATTCCCATAAGGCTTGGTTTTCCAGGCCCTTGATCGTCCTCTGCACACCTTCCAGCTTGGTACTCCTTAAAACTGTGGTGTCCAGAACTGGACACAGGACTCCAGGCGGGGTCTGATCAAGGCAGAACAGAGCAGCGCTACGGTACTGTTCTGTACTTTTCCTTCCATGAAGGGAAGCAAGATTCTAGTCCCTGTGGGAGCATTGGAGGCAGGCCACTGAAAGCCCTTGGGATGGGTTATGCAAGAGAGCCGAAGGGGCCTCAGGCCAAGCACCGCTTCCCCTTCTCTTTCCTCATTCTTCTGTGAAGTGTTTTGCAACATTGCCAGGGAGACTGGGCACAAACAGCACCCCGTTCCCAGGACTGATGCCAACGGACCTCTACGTTGGAGACATCTCCTCCTCTCCCACCGGCCTCTGAAGCCAATGTCAAGTTCGGCAGAGGAACTGGGCCCATCCCAACCCCTTTAAGCCCTGCAGATTTTAACACCCGCGATTCTTCACTGCTACCCATCATCTTTCCCTCCCCTCGCCCCCACTAACTCTTCAACAAGACTGGTTGCTATGGAGATGGTTTTCATTTTCTAACAAGGTGAGCGAGAATGGGGGGAATAGCCACCCAGGGAGTGGGGCCCAGCAGCAGCAGGCAAACAGTGATTTGAGGCAGAGTGCTGTCCCAAGCAGGGGGGGGGGGAGAGACTGGGGTCCCAATTTGCCAATCTGCAAGTGTTATTCTTTTGGGAAATGCCAGGCATACCTATTCAGAGGGGGCTGAAGAGGAGTTAATGGAGGGGCCAGAATTTTTCGATTGTATTGCAATCTCGCCTTTCCCTCCAAGGGGTTCAAGGTGATGCACGTGGTTCCCACTCATTAATTCCCACAACCCTGTGAGGTAGATTAGGCTGAAAGGCAGCGGCACTTGGAGAGCTTCATGGCGCAGTGGGGATTCAAACCCTGGTCTCTCCCAGGTCCTAGCTTGGCACTCTAACCACTGCACACCACAGACAATCAAGAAGGGTCTTGGGCAGAAGGGATGCAGGACTGGTCCCTATTCGGACACCCCTCAGCGTAGAGGCCTGAGCAGGGAGGGGAAGGGACAAGGAGCAGGGCTGAGCAGCAGAGCGCCCCACTTTGCGTGCGAAAGGGAAGGATTTTTACAGGAGAAGCAGGCTGCAAGTGGGCGCACACTTGAATCCAGGACAGCTCTGGATGGCTGGGGAGAAGGCGGCGGCACCTTTAAGTGTTTCTAAGGAATAAGTTGCTAAGTGGCATTTCTGCCTGTGGTTAGGGCCGGGTCTGAACCCCTGGCATCTTGAGGCAGGGCTGAAAAGAGCCTTCTGGGCCTGAGATACTGCCAGTCAGTGTAAGCAACACTGGGCTAGATGGTCTGACTGTGTAGGGCCGCTTCCCAAAACTGCAGAGAAGTCACTTCTCCCACCCTGGGACTCTCCAGCTGTTTCAGACTACAACTCCCATCAGCCTCTAGCTGGCACTGAGTAGAAGAGGAGGGGGGAGGAAGGGGGAACCTTCTTCACTGCTGCTGCTGCTGCATTCCGGAAACCAGAAACTTGACCTCAGGCAGCTGGCAGCTCGCCTAGTTTCTCCAGAGTAGCACAATCCTGCCCCCTGCTGGCTGCTAGGAGCGTTGCTGACTGATGATTGTAAGAGCTCCCAATCCCTTGAACGTAGAAAACGTGCTCACCCCCTACCCCAGCAAAGCCAGCCCTTCTAGGGCAATCACAGAATTTTAGAGTTGGAAGGAACTTCCAAGGTCATAGAGTCCAACCCCTGCAGTGCAGGAACGGCAGCCAATCCCTGCCTGCTCCTTCCTTGTCACACACACTTCCTGCAACATGCACGCTCCACACCCTCACAGCACAGCACCCAATCTGGGCTCAGCCCTCAGGTCCTCCTTTATTGTGGAAGTATCTCTGGTTTTTGTAACATCCAGGCTGAAGGAAAGACGTTCTGGGGAGCCCAAAAAGCTTGTGCAGAACTTTTTGCTTTGCTGCTGGTCAGAATGAAATTGAATTGTGTGGTTGTGGCTGCCTGGGTTGGTTCTCCTGTTCTCCCCACAAACACACCAACCCCCCACCCCCGCCCCCATCATGGGTGCCTGTGTCAATTCCTGCTTCTGTACCTGAAAGGAGTCGCGTCCCTGATCTGTACAGCACATCAAAACATTGTCCGACAGGGCAAAACAGACCAAGAAAAGGACACTTCACCCCCTTACCGAATGCCTATGGAAGCAGGAGCTGAAAACAAGTCACGTCCTTTAATGTTCAGCCAACCTTCCGTCTCTCCCAACAACCCCAGAGACAGAGAGAGACAGAGAGAGAGAAGTTGCAGCCTGCAGCTCATGCACCAAATGGATGGCAGAAGCTATACTCCTGACAAGTACAAAAACAAGGGCGAGGCAAGAGGAGGTGGCACCACCCTCGTGATGCCAGGCGTGCCGCTGCTTGAGAGCGCGCCAATCCCACCAAGCAGAAGCTCTTCCCCACCACGTGGTTCTTCTTCTGCGGGTGGCAAGGCTGGCAAAGCGGGAGGCTGCGTCCTTTCGGTGGCCCTGCCAATGTCCTGAACGGGGTAGATTAAGAGGAACATCCCCGCTTCTGAGCTCGGGTCAGTGGACGGCGGCAGTGGCGGCGCCCGGTCAGTCCTGAGCCTCTTCTGAGCGCCACTTCAGGGACTCCTCCTTCCGGGCGTCGGGCTTGATCTGGTTGCGCATACCGCCCAGGAGGTTGGAGGTGGCTTCCGAGGCCACGATGAGGGGCTTGACCACGGTGGGAGGGATCTGCCGCAGGACGCCTCCCACCGCCCCGGTGATGCCTTTCTGCTCGTGGCCACGAGTCGCCACGTCGCAGATGGCCTGGGCTGTGTCGATGACACCCTGGAGGAGGAGGAAGAAGAAGAGTCTGGATTTGATATGCCGCTTTATCACTGCCCTAAGGAGTCTCAAAGCAGCTAACATTCTCCTTTCCCTTCCTCCCTTACAAAAAACACTCTGTGAGGTGAGTGAGGCTGAGAGACTTCAGAGAAGTGTGACTGGCCCAAGGTCACCCAGCAGCTGCACGTGGAGGAGCAGGGAAGCGAACCCAGTTCACCAGATTACGAATCCACCACTCTTAACCACTACACCACACTGGTGTAGAGGAGGAGGAGAAAAGGATGGAGAGAAAGCGTACATCAGGGCCTACCAGAGGACTGTAAGCAGAGTTTCTCCAACTTGGGTCTCCAGCTGTTTTTGGACTACAGTTCCCATCATCCCTGACCACTTGGCCTGCTAGCTATGGAATGATGGGAGTTGTAGTCCAAAAACTGTTGGATACCCAGGTTGGGGAAACCCTGGCTGGAAGGATCATTCCTTTTCAAATATATAAAGATCATTAATTTACAAGGCAACATGTTTTCCTAGTTCAATTTTATGTAAGCTGCTGTTGTACACGCTTATACAGTGGTACCTCGAGTTAAGAACTTAATTTGTTCTGGAGGTCTGTTCTTAACCTGAAACTGTTCTTAACCTGAGGTACCACTTTAGCTAATGGGGCCTCCCGCTGCTGCTGCACCACCGGAGCACGATTTCTGTTCTCATCCTGAAGCAAAGTTCTTAACCCGAGGTAATATTTCTGGGTTAGCAGAGTCTGTAACCTGAAGCGTCTGTGACCAGAGGTACCACTATATATATATATAAAGGTGTGTGTGTAAACAAATAGTAATGATATTCCACTAATAGCGAACTCAGACAGTGAGTGCCGATAGCTATGGAGCCAAAATGGGGCTGCTGGAAAATCAGAGGCAGCATTTGCTTGCCCAGAAGGACCCCAGCATGTGCAGAAAGAGAACAAGCCTCAAGGAAACTAACCCAAAAGCAGCTCAAGGAAGCCAGAGCAGCCCTGGATTTTGGAAGATTCAGGGCAGATAAAAGGAAGCCCTTCTTCGCACAGGGCAGAGTTAACCTATGGAACTCACTCCCACAGGAGGCAGGGATGGTTCCCAACCTGGATGGCTCAAGGCCTTACCTCTCGCACAGTGTCATAGGCCTTGGCCACCCCTTCACGCAGGTCGGCAGGTTGCTGGCCGCGCCTCAGCTTGCGTGTGTGCTTCTTGTCCAGGAGGGTGCGCGTCATTGGGGGGGCGGTAGGGGACAGGATGTCGTAGACGGTCTCCGCTGTGGCCTGCAAGGGGGAGAGAAGGGATGGCAAACCAGGAAGGAGAGGCGGTTCTGAGAACCCCGTTGCCCTTGCGGGCACCACAATGCCTTCAAATATCCGAAGGGCTGTCGCATGGGAGATGGAGAAGGCTTGTTCTCTGCTGCTCTGGAGAGCAGGAACCGAGCCAACAGCTTCTAATGACAAGGAAGGAGATTCCAACTAAGCTTTCAGAGGAACTTTCTGAAGGCAAGAGCTGTTTGGCAGTGAAATGAGGCTGTGGTGAAGGGGTTGGATCAGATGGCCCCTCTACCGTTCTACGATCCCCTCCTCATCACCAAGGGCTGGAGAAGAACAAGGGCCACCCCTCGCAGACCCCCCCTGCCCCTCGCAGACCCCCCCTGCCCAAACCTGGATGGCCTGCACCAGGCGGTTGCTGAGCTCGAGGGCTGCCGACGCGGTTGAAGTGCCAAAGGAGGCTGCCCCACGCTGCAGGCCCCGGATGATCCGCCCGTCCTTGCGGTACTGCTCGATGGGCAGCCAGAAGAGGTCACGGAGGCCGTGGACTGGGAGGGAAGGAGAGAGAGAAGAGAGGGCAAATGCAAGGGCAGCACCGTTGCAGGTCAGGCAAAACCATTCCCCTTTACCCAGAGGCCTATGGCTATTTAATAATCTGTTAATGTGTGGAGAGGCAGGACTTATGATTATGATTATTATTAGGCTGTCTCTGTCTGCATACTTTTTACTATGTTTTTCCATTGATGCTTTGTAATGTGTTTCTAATGTTGCACATCTCCCTGATATCTTCTGATAAAAGATGGCATGTAAATTGATATTATTATTATTATTATTATTATTATTATTATTATTATTATTATTATTATTATTATTAACTGTGCTGCTGGATCAGGCCAAAAGGGGGACTTACTTGGTCCAGCATGCTACTTTCCACCATGGCCAACTGGGTGCGCACTCCTCCCCAATGGGAAATCCACAAGCAGGGATGGGAAGGCAACAGCTCCCTCTCCCCAGCAGTTGGGTATTCAGAGGTAGACTGTGCCTGGGCCTGGTGGCTCCATCTAGTCCTCATAACAATCCTCCTGTTTGTATATGTAGATAGACAGGAAGCCTTCCAGCCCCTAACACTACATCCCCAGGCAACCCCCTCCTCCCGCCGGACTTACAGAGCTGCACCACGGAGTGCATAGGCCCCACGCCTCCCAGGATGCCTGGCAGCTGGTTCTTACGGATGTCCGTCAGCCACTCAGTCAGGGCGTAGCTCACCACCTTCTCCACGCCCAGTAGCCTGCAGAGGTGGAGAAGGAGGAGGTCAGGGACCCCAAAGGGCAACGCCCACCAGATCCGGCCCCCCAGGCCAGTGAAGCAAGTGAAGCCGTGGGGAGGGGCTGCCAGCAGAAGTGTCTCAGGCAGCGGGATGCGGAAGCACCTGCGGCTTTTCAGCCCAGCTTGACAACAGATAAATGGGGCTGCCTCCATTCAGATACTGGCTTCTTACTATGCACCACAAGGATGCTGGCGGGTTAGAGCCCCGCCTTGCCCTCCTCTCCACTGACACCCCCCCCCCGGCTACCCTAAAAAAGGTGGCTCCTCACCCGTGTCGACAGCAGAGCCTCTTGAGCTTGAGCTCAGAGCAGTTGAGCTGCGCCAGGCCGATGAGGATGCCGGCAAAGGTGCCCTAAGGAGAAACAGAATTTTTGTAGAGTAGGAAGGGACCCTGTGGGTCATCTAGGCCAACCCCCTGCAGTGCAGGAATCGCAGCTGAAGAATCCCTGATAGGTGGCTGCTCTGCCTTGGTTTAAAAGCCTCAGGTGAAGGAGAGTCCACCACCTCCCAAGGGAGTCCTCTCCACTATCGAGCAGCTCTTACCACCAGAAAGTTCTTCCTAAGAAGGGTGGATGCTGACCCAGTTGCCTCTTCCGGACAGGCACTCGCCTTCCCCACCCTCACCTTTGTTTAATCCAGGGTTTCCCAAACTTGGGTCTCCAGATGTTTTGGACTACAATTCCCATCATCCCCGACTAGCTAAGGATGGAGTTGTAGTCCAAAAACAGCTGGAGAACCAAGTTTGGGAAATCCTGGATTAATCTCTCCCCACCCCCATCCTTTCCTGGGCACAAGGGCCAGGCTTTAGAGGGGAGAAAGAGGCAGCCTGGTGGGGACCACCATGCCCTTCCTGTGGTCCTATGCTGAGACCCTAAAACGCAGCCCCCTTGAGTTGCCCTGTTGCAAAAGCAACAGCTGGAATGAATGGCTGGAAGGTGGAGAGAGACTGAGAAGCAGCTCTGCAAAGGGGTCACTCATAAGAAAGTTCCCCAGGCCTGGGGAGGGAGGGAGGGGCTCCTGCAGACTCTGCTACTCACCACTTGGTCCACGGTCACATGCTTTCCCTGGTAGTCCAGCCAGATGGGCACTTCGGACGTGAACCGGAACTCTCTGGAGAGAGAGAAGCCAAGGAGAAGGGGAGGTGCTTTTTCTCTTGTGGTGGCAAAGCGCTGGCAGCAGTGCCGGCTACCACTCCAGTGGCCTGTCTACTCCAGCATCCTGTTCTCACAATGGCCGTGTACCTCTAAGGACCTAGAAAGCTAGATAGACTGCCTCTGGGCCTGGAGGTTCCATAAGCACCTGAGAAGAGTCTGCTGGATCAGGCCAACAGCCCATCTAGTCCATCATCCCGTTCCCAGGTGCCTCTGGGAAATCTTCAAGCAAGACCTCTGCCTTCCTGTGGTTTCCAACCACTGGTATTTATAAGCATTTATCTGTCTCCAGCTGTGGAGAATAACTGGGATGGCTAGTAGCCATCAATAGCCACCTCCTCCTTCCTTCTACAGAACACGCACCCTCCAAGCTGGGCGATGACTCTTGTATTTCCCATCTCTCATACGCATTATAAATTCTGGAGTCCCTGTGGCGTAGCGGTTAGAGTGTCAGACCTCAACCTGGGAGACCAGGGTTCAAATCCCCCCTTGGCTCACTGAGGGTGACCTTGGGACTGGTCACTGCCTCTCAGCCTAACCTACCTCACAGGGCTGTTATGGGGCAGAACAGGGGACGGGGAGAAAGAAAATGGGGAGCAGGGAAACCATAAATGCTGCCTTGAGCTCCTTGGAGGAAAAGTGGGGTGTAAATATAGTAATTGATAGAACTCTCCGCTAAGACTCTGCAGGTTGGCCCTGCTGCCCCCCAGCATCCACACGCCCCATCCTTTCTCCCTCCCCACATCAAGCGCTTGTACCGGAAGTAAATGGGCTGGTCGGAGGAGGAAGAGGAGGCGTTGGACAAGGAGCTGTTTTCGCTGGCCGTGGTCTCCATCGAGGCTGTCATCTCCCCCTCTGCTCCCTCGGGCTCTTTCCCCGAGGACTCTGTGCGACCTATGGAGTGGAAGAGCAGCATTGGGCAATGAGAGAGAGAGAGAGAGAGAGAGAGAGAGAGAGAGAGAGAGAGAGAGGGACGTGGGGCACCTCTGGGGGGTTCCTCTAGACAGCCTCTGCCATCCGTGTGACACTTTGGATGTTGTTGAACTACAACGTGCATCAGCCCCCAACCAGCTTGGCCAACAGGCAGCCATGGTGAGGAGGGTGGTGCGGAACTGGAGAAGCCCTCCTCCTCTAGGGAAAGGGAAAAGCTGTCCATGGAGGCACAGGTCAATTCTGTGTCCAGGGCAGCTGTCTACCAGCTCCATCTGGTACGCAGGCTGAGACCCTACCTGCCCGCGGACTGTCTCGCCGGAGTGGTGCATGCGCTGGTTATCTCCCACTTTGACTACTGCAATGCGCTCTGTGTGGGGCTACCAGAAACCACAACTAATCCAGAATGCAGCAGCTAGACTGGTGACTGGGAGCGGCCGCCGAGACCATATAGCACCGGTCTTGAAAGACCTACATTGGCTCCCAGTACATTTCCAAGCACAATTCAAAGTGTTGGTGCTGACCTTTAAAGCCCTAAACGGCCTCGGTCCTGTATACCTGAAGGAGCGTCTCCACCCCCATCGTTCAGCCTGGACACTGAGGCCCAGTGCCGAGGGCCTTCTGGTGGTTTCCTCACTGTGAGAAATGAGGTTCCAGGGAACCAGGCAGAGGGCCTTCTTGATAGTGGCGTCCACCCTGTGGACCGCCCTCTAGTCAGATGTCAAGGAAATAAACAACTATCCGCCTTTTAGAAGACATCTGAAGGCAGCCCTGTTTAGGGAAGTTTTTAATGTTTGAAGTTTTATTCTCTTTTTAGTCCTCAATTGAAAGCTGCCCAGCATGGCTGGGGAAACCCAGCCATATGGGTAGGGTAGAAATAAATAATTTTTTATTAATTTTTATTAAATGAAGATCCTTCCGGGAAGCCAGACACTCACCTTCTGAGCCAGCCTCACAGGGCACGACAGGGTTAATGCTGGCAGCTACACTGGTGAAGAAGTCCTTGAGGAAGAACAAGGCATCCTGGAGAAAAAGCAAGGGGAAAGCAGGAGCCAATTAATTATTATTATTATTATTATTATTATTATTATTATTATTATTATTATTATTATTATTATTATTTAGTATTTCTATCCCACCTTTCTCCCAAGCTGGGATTCAAGGTGGCTTACAACATTTGGGAATAAAAAAAACGATAATTAAAATGCATCAAAACACATTTAGAATCAGCAATCCAAGTTTGTTTAGATCCCTGTGTATTTCATCCTGTGCCACTTCCATTTTCATAGCAGGCATACAATAAATCTAGCTGTTCGCAATATCAACCTTGGAAGCTCCAGCGCAGACATCTCCAGTTTGGGCAAACTGGGAGGGAGAAGAGGAGGAATCCACCCTGCTTGGTCTTGTCAGGTCCACCCCTCCCATCCCAAAAGGCTCACAAGGAAGCCGCTTGCTCTGCTACTGGCTGCAGCCACACTCAAAGTCACCAGACACTGGACATCTGCATCAGGTCTCTCTAGGGATGGTTTCAGAGGTGTGGTGCATGGCCTTGTCTGAGCATTTCATCCACTGCCAGAGGGATGTGAGGGGGGTTACAGAACGAAGCCATTTTGATGTTGTACGGTTTCAGTTTATACACTTTATGAATAAATATACTGCACTGCATAGGCCCCCAACAACACATGCCTCTGCTGTATGTGATGCTTCAAAAATGTGATGCTTCAAAAAGATCCCTTTGCAGAATCTATTTTATTACAATGTCTGTCCTGAGTGATCTGTTTGTTTTACAGTGGTGCCCCGCAAGACGAAATTAATTCGTTCCGCAATTTTTGTCGTCTAGCGAATTTTTCGTCTTGCGAATCACGAAATCCCATAGGAATGCATTGAAAATCAATTAATGCGTTCCTATGGTCAAAAAAAGTCGAAACAAAGCCAAATTTGGTACAACAACAGTTTATTAACTGCTCTTTAAAGTCACACATACTGTAAAGAGCAGTTCAAAAATTGAAGGGAAAATAAATTAACTTTATAAACAAAACATGTCTTTGTTTTTAGACAAAGGAAACAAAGCCGCGAGACGTTTTCGTCTTGCGAAGCAAGCCCATAGGGAAATTTCGTCTTGCGAGGCAAATTGAAAATGGAAAAACCTTTCGTCTAGCGAGTTTTTTGTCTTGCGAGGCATTCGTCTTGCGAGGTACCACTGTATTCTATTGTAATAATATGCTCCACACAGTCACTGTTTCTTATTTCTTTACCATTTGTCCTGTTTGCATGCTGCAAACTAAATGCACCTTTAAAAAAACCAACAACAACAAAAAGCAAAACAGCTCAGTCGGTAGAGCATGAGACCTTTCATCTCAGGGCTGTGTGTTCGAGCCCCACATTGGGCAAAAGATTCCTGCATTGCAAGTGGTCGGACTAGATGATCCTTTCCGACTCTACAATTCTATGATTCTAGGAGCAGGCCAGGCATCTGAGTCACAGCCGCAGCCACAAGCAGCCATTTTGGCTATGCACATCTTCCTCCTCCTGCGGGAGGGCAGGGAATTCCGAGCACAGGGGTGCTCCCAAACAAAGTCCCCCCCCCACTGTCCCCTGAGGAGCACCTAACACCAACCCTCCCCCCTCACCTGCTCACCTGGTCAATGTTGAGCCTGAGTGGCATCAAGGAGACACGAAGGCAGCACTCGGGGCCCCCCAGACCAGACTCAGGGCAGACGTGCAGGGCTTTGATGGTGAGCTGTGAAGAAAGAGGGGGTGGGGGTGGTCAGTCTTGCGGTGGCCCCCAGTGACAGAAGACAGGGGAGCTTTTCAGAGGCTGAGCTTCAGCAGCGCCAAATCCCCCCTACCCACAAAACTGTTTCACTATCAGACTCCAGGCCAGGCTGAACTACCAGAGTCTCATCAGGCCTCCAAGATCCAGGTGGGTTTATTTTTTCCCTAACATTTATATACCGCTGATTATTGTAAGGGGGGGAGCGAACCCTTAAAGCTGATTACAAAAAGAGCAATGAAATTGCTGATAAACAGATATTTAAAACATTTGGAGAGGGATTAAAAATAAACTAAAATCAGGTTAAAACACACATCGACATTCTATGTATCCGGACAGAGTTGTCTAATCCAAAAATGTCTTTAGCAGGAGTACTGTGAAGGTGCCTGCCTTCAACAGGTAGGGAGTTCCAAAGTACCACACCAAAAGATCAATCTCTTACAAAGGCTGAACGGGTATTACGTGGCACCTGCAGCAGTGCCAGTTCTGCAGCTCAAAGCGGTTGAAAGGCCCATCTTGCAAGCAAACTAGTCCCAAGTTGTTAAGGGCTTTCTATGCTAATAGCAACACCTTGAACCCGGGTCCAGCAGCAAACAGGCAAGCAGAAAATCTCTCCACCCAGGGGTGATATATTTGCTGACAAGGCCTGTCAGCAACCGTGCTGCAGCATTCTGCACTGACTTCAGCTTCCGGATCGAGAGCAAGGGACGTTCCCCACATCAAGTGTACTGCAGTAATCTAGTACTGGAGGCCCCACCCTCCCCCAAAAATAGCATACAGGAAAGGGGATCATCTGGACTTTTCCAGTCCAAGGAGAGGCGGAGATAGCCAAGAGCCAGGGGAGAGGTCTGCTCCTTGGTGCTCACTAGCAACGCAACCCACAACCCTCCACCTGCTCTCAGCTCCTCCTCCTGCTGCCCCCCGTACCATGTTGGAGTGGGCTCGGCGCGGCATGCACTCGCTGCTGTACAGGTAGAGGAACTTGTTGATCTGAGAGGAGGCCAGGCGGTCTCGGATCTCCAGCTCCTGGACAATGAAGACCTGTCTGGCCACGGGCTGCTCCTCCAACTCCACGGAGGGTTTCTCAGATGTGCTGCTGCTGCTGGGGTAAGTTTCATGTTGGAAACTCACCTGGAGAGGAGGAGAGAGGTGAGGGCAGGTGAGCTCACCACTTTGTCCCACTCCCCCCCCCACTTGTTTTTTTGCGTGTGTTTGTTTGCCAATTAATTTTTATTCATTTTCAAATTTGCAACACATTGAAACCAAATTAAAATTAATACCGGCTTCCCCCCCTCTCAGGTATATTCCAATTTTTTGGAATCCACTTTTACATGCTGCTTATTTTACAGATTTATCTTTTTTTTGTTTAAGCAAATTCCTCATCCCTCAGTTATTCCCTTTTACCAACACCCGCATATATATAAAATAAAATTAATCAAGGAACGACAAGTGAGATTGCAATAATTTTAAATCGTTCGTTCTCCTCTCCAACTTGCATTTTAGTTTCATTTTCTTATCCTGGATAATTTTCAGCTTCTGCCTGTTTGCGTGCACATGTCTAGGGGAGACTTTTCCTTTCCCCCATTGTTTTGATTCATTTACCTGTCCTCAAAGGAAGCTCAGGGTGGTGTATGCTGCCCCCACTTTTCTTCTCACAAACAACCCTAAGAGGTAGGCCGGGCCAAGAGACCAAGAATGGCCCAGGGTCACCAAGTGGGTATTTTTGGTGCGTATTGTAGTCCTAGCCCTGCACTCTCCCCCCCACCCCGATGCCCCGGTGTTTCCCACCTCTTTCCTTTCAGATCTCTTGCACCCCACCAACCATTAAAGTGATTCCCTGCCTTGTAAGCACAGCAAGGGCCTTTCTGGGGAAATTTTATTTTATTTTATTTTCATCCTAAGACCTCAAGGTGGTTCACGGAATAAAATACAGGAGATGAAACATGCAAGTAATTAAAACGAAACAGCAGAACAGGACCCCACCCCTTCCTACGGGCACATTTAAAAGACCGTCTAATATTAATCAGCCAAAGGCCTGGTTGAAGAGGAACGCTTTCACCTGGTGCCTAAAAATATATATGCAGTGGTACCTCTGGTTGCAAACGGGATATATTCAGGAGGCCCGTTTGCAACATGAAAAGAGCGCAACCCGCAGCGGCACATCTGCGCACGCACGGGTTGTGATTCGGCACTTCTGCGCATGTGCGTGACGTCATTTTTGCGCTTCTGCGCATGCAAAAGTGGCAAAACCCAGAAGTAACCCTTTCCGGTACTTCTGGGTTGCCGCGGGACGTAACCTGAAAGAACGTAACATGAAGCAAGCGTAACGTGAGGTATGACTGTATAATGAAGGTGCCAGGTGAACCTCTCCAGGGAATCGGGGGCACCCATTTTAAACTCGAAGGAGCCCCCTGAGCAGCGAGCGAGGCCCCCCTCCTTAGCCACCAGCTCTCACCTTTGTCAGCTGGATCTCCATCAGCAGGTCGTGGATGCGGCTGGTGCCCCCCTGAGCCCGCCAGGTGTTCTGGGGCCGGTTGGTGACAGAGGAGCGGGACGGGGACGAGCGGGCGCTGGAAAGAGACGGCTTTGTCCTGGAGAAGGTGGGGCGGAAAAAGATGGGGAGCGAGAGCTTGTTAAAGTCAACAGAGGAGGCTTGCTCCTCTGCCCCGCCAGCCGTAAGAACATACTAGAAAAGCCTGCTGGGCGGATGGCAAATGGCCTGTCTGGTCCAGCATCCCATTCTCATAAATGGCCAGCTAGAGGCGTCAACAGGAAACCGGCAAGCACAAGAAAACTTTCCCTCCTTTTGGTTTCCAGAAACTGGCACAGGCAACTCCCCATTTATGCGGGGGGCCTCTGTGCGTGTAACTTGTAACTGAAATTGTGTGCATTGGGAAGACCCTGGGGAGTCCTAGTGGCTTGCAAGGAGACCCCTCCCCAGAGTCTAAAGACGATGTCCTCTTTGGGCTCTAGGGAGGGTCTCCTCACAAGCCAGAAGGGAGGCGGGGCTTGCACCACTGACATGCAGGGAGGGAGTGACGGCTGCTGCACTTCCCCGCATGTCAGCTGTTAGGCAGGGAGGCTTCAACAAAGACATCCTCTTCAGGCTCTAGGGATGGTCTCCTTGCGAACCAAGAGGACCTTCTGGGGTGGGGTAGGGGATTAAATTAAAAAAACAGGTGGCAGAGCAATAGGTAGGCAGCTGAGGGCGAGCGGCTCACCTGGGTGAGTGGGCGTGGCCAGAGGCAGAGCGCCCCAGCCCAAAGTCCCTCCCGCCATAGAGATGCCAGACCACCGAGATCTCCCGCATCATCACCCGGCTCTCGGGGACCGGGAAGCGCGAGGGGGCCTTCAGGAGGTCCGTGCTCCCCAGGGGGCGGGAGAAGTGGCCCTCCTGGATGCGAACGGGGCCTTCCAAGAGCTTCGTCACTACCGGCTCCCCGTCTCGGGGCTGCAGAGAGAGGAAGCAAGAGCCAGGATCAGAGCACATAGTTTCCAGAAACTGGTATCCAGCTGTGGAGGCAGAGCAGAGCCATCAATAACGCCTCTTAAAAACCATCCAAGTTGGAAGCTATCGATGCCTTCAGAGAGGTGGTTCAGCAAGGGCCCTTGGCTTTGCTAAATCCACAGAAATAAAGGCCTGGCTCCAGAGACAGCAGATGGCCTGAGGCTTGGCACTCTCCTTGCAGAAAGGCCAGTCCGTACCGGGATTCCTGTGCCTGGGGCATCCAGGATGCAGAAGTCGTCTGTGGCTTCGCTCTCGCCCTCGCTGTCCTCCGAAGGGCTGAAGTCCAGCCCCTCCCCGACGGGGGTGGGTGGTGGGGCCGGGGTCTTCCCTGCCTTGCCCATGGCTCCGTTCTCCCCGGGGAACAGGTAGACAGAAACCGGGGACGGCTGCCGCCTGAGCCCAGAGTCACCTGGGAAAGGGGGAAAGGTGATATTAAACAGGGCAAGCCCCTCTCAACTTGTGTTCCTCCCAGCTCTGAGCCACCTTCCACTGCCTGGGAGGACCAGCAGGGAGGACGCAAAAGGTGCAGCTGAAGGTGGGATCAGGGGGAAGCATTCTCTCATGACACAAGACAAGAAAACTTGTCGCGTGTAAGAGTGGATGGTTTTGCCAGGTGTTATATTAGAGTGCATGAGATTACAAATAGCTGACAGATGAAGAATTGGAGGTTCTTTATTTTTATTTTTTTTGCTTTTCTCTTTCTTTCATTATTCTCTTTTTCTTCCCTTTCCCATTTTATTCCTTCTCCTCCTCCTCCTCTCTCTCTCTCTCATTCTCTTTCTCCCTTTCTCTTCTTCTTTCCTTTTTTGTGTTTTTATATAGATCAATGTTTTCGTTTTGTTAAAAAAAAGATATTTGATGAGAATCATTGTATCCCTTTCCCCAATTGCTAATAAAATTCATTTTTTAAAAAAGGAAACTCAAAAAGGTTCATTTGCTGATAATAATTGTTACTACTACCAGACTGGGAACCTCAGGCCTGAGGGCGGAATCATAGAATCACAGGAAGAATCATTGGAAGGGACCCAAGGGCCATCTAGTCCAAACCCCTGACTCCTGGCCTCTCTACTTGGCCCTTGGGTCTACCTTGCTACACCCAACCCCTCACCTGCTTTTGCCTGGCTGGAACTGTGACACTGCTGCTGCTTGACTGCTAGGAGGATGGAGAGCGCTGTTGCTCCACACCCCTGGTCCCAGCTGATCACTTGAAGGAGCGTCTCCACCCCCATCGTTCTACCCGGACACTGAGGTCCAGCGCCGAGGGCCTTCTGGCGGTTCCCTCGCTACAAGAAACCAAGTTGCAGGGAACCAGGCAGAGGGCCTTCTCGGTAGTGGCACCCGCCCTGTGGAACGCCCTCCCACCAGATGTCAAAGAGAAAAATAACTACCAAACTTTTAGAAGACATCTGAAGGCAGCCCTGCTTAGGGAAGCTTTTAATGCTTAATAGGTTATTGTATTTTAGCGTTCTGTTGGAAGCTGCCCAGAGTGGCTGCGCCAGATGCACGCGGTATAAATAAATAATTATTATTATTATCATCACCCTGCCATATCTTGCCCCAATGTTCGGTGAAGAATTGCTACCCAGCATCATCCAGGGAAAGCCAAGCGTCCCCTCCTGCACCCCCACCCCCTGTTGCTCCTCCTTACCCATCTCTCCGGCCAGTTCCTGGAGGCTGCGCTCCGTGTCAATGAGGGCGTCGGTGAGGTCTTGTTGGTTGATGGCTGCGGTCTCGGCAGGCGGGCATGACGGTAGCGACGCCGGGCTCTCAGACAACTAGCAGGGCACAGAGAAGGGCGTGAGCGCACTGGAAGCGGCAAGGGCGAGAGCAGGGCGCCCACCTGAGGGGGGTTGCTCTCCAATGAATTTGTATTAAGTTTCAAAACTTTTAAGCAAGTTGCATTCCAATGAACCTCCAGTTTTATACAAGGTCGACTTCCCACCCTTCTTGCGTTCCCTCCCTTTCCTGCTGCACGACATAACATTTTATCATTAATCATTTATCCTTTATCATCCGCAGCCGCCTATTTCAAAATCCAGCTCGCACTTTTAATTAACTCTAATATGTTCCAGAGTCAAAATAAGGGAACCAGCGTCACTCAGAAAAACGGAGGGGGGGTGCTTTCAAGTCTCACTTGCCGCTTCATCTGCATTTTTAGCTGTAGTTAGATGAAGTTGTGCAAATTGCTGAATAGAGAGCTGGGCATTTAATTGGCTTGATTCATTTAATGGGATGATTGATTGGTGTATAGTGGTGGGGAAGAATGAGTTGATTTTCTTTTGCTTCATTGCGAATCAGGTATTTTGTTTTTTGTTTTTTTAAAGTGAAATTTATACTGTTTAGCTCATTTTCGTTTTTAATTATTTTGCTTCCTGATCTTTCAGGAGATGCTTGGATTTAGTCCTTTACTATGGATTTTCCTTGCATTTTTTTGCAGCTGATTTTTATGTGGCAATGTTTATTCAATACTGATGAGGATACTCTATTTATTTAAGTTTTATAGAATGTAGAAATTCCCTCCTTTTCGTTTTGGCATTTGCTGTTTATTTAAGATGTTTTAACCCATGTTGCAAACTGCTTAAAAGAGTTTCGTTTAACTACGAGCTGTATATAAATGGTCCAAATAAAAAACTAAAAACATAAGCTTACTGTTGGAGGTGGCAGCAACCCCAGGCCCTGGTTCAACTGCTCCCCCCCCCCCCGTGCCCACTTGGCACTCACCTGCACCTTCTGGCCAGCGATCTCTGTGGGGCTGTCATGGTGGGGCGGGGGGTGCAAGTCCCCATTGTTCACCACATACTGGATGAGGTTGGCAAGGGCCGCACAGGAATCTGCGCAGGTGTGCACATGGACCACGTTGTTGGAGCAGCGGAGCTCAAACAGAGGGCGGGTCTGCACCAGTGAGAGGGAGAGAGAGAGAGAGAGAGAGAGAGAGAGAGAGAGAGAGTTAAAAAAAGAAAGAAAAGAAATCACCCCAGACAAATGTCTCCTTGCTGGCCACCAGTCTGGATGTTTAAAATGAAGATTGGAGAAATTCATGGGCTATCGATGGCTGCTGGCCACAACAGCTGTGCTCTGCCTGGCCATCTAAAAGGATAAAATGTGGTACGTGTATTAAATGTTCATGGAGGAGGAAGCTATTGTTAAGGAGGACGAGGCCACTGATGGCAACTAGCCAGGATGGTTTTGCTCCATAACTAGAGGCAGCAGTGCTTCTGAATACCGCAGGAGAGGAGAGGGCGCTTGTGCTCAGATGCTGCCTGCCAGTTTCCCACGGGCATCTGGGCAGGCGCTGAGAGAACAGTGCTCTGGAGGGTAGAACTCGAACCAGGGGCTTCAAGTTACAAGGAAGGTGATTTTCATTCCTGGTAGAAACAGTATGGGATTGTTTCTTATACCAGGTTCATCATGTGTCATGTTAAAGGAGACACTAGCAATTCTATCTTGGTGTATGTTAACGCAAATGTTATAGTGGATCAGTGTATTTTAATAGACCATTGTATTTTAATACTTTGTTGGAAGCCGCCCAGATGGGTGGGGTATAAATAAATTGTTGTTGTTGTTGTTGTTGTTGTTGTTGTTGTTATTTCTGACTAAACATCAGGAACAACTTTCTGACAGTCAGAGCTGTTCCACAGTGGAGGTTGGGTGGCCATCTGTCAGGGATGCTTTAGCTGAGATTCCTGCATTGCAGGGTTTTGGACCAGATGACCCTAGAGATCCCTTCCAACTCTATGAGCCTATGACAAGAGGCCTGATCCACAAAGCTCCACTTAGGTTATTTTTGCCCATGTCTCAAAAGTAGATGGAGGACATTGTTTCCATCAGCCCCATTCCCAGCCCTGGTGAGTCAGGACTTCTGCTCCCCACAGAAGGGACTTACAGAGAAAGCCAGCAACTTGGACTAGAGATGCAAACCCTCCTTGCAAGGTGGCTCCTCGCGTCTCCCATAAAGGCCTCTCGGAACTCACCAGCTTCCCTGTCGTGGCTCCCTTAAACGTGGTGATCACCAGCTCCAGAAGGTCCACATCCACAACGCAAACATAATCTGAGACCGGGAGACAGAGAGAGGAACATTACTTCCAGCGTCTGAGAAGCTGCTCTGCCTGCAGAAGGTCCCAGATTGGACCACCAGCATCTCTCCAGGTAAAGGTGAGGGCAGGGGATGCATAGTTCTTCAGGTGCTCCCTGAGAACAGGATGCTGGACTAGATGGGCCATGGGCCTGATCCAGCAGGCTCTCCTCCTCCTGTTCTTATGTAGGGAGAGCCAAAGCCCAGCAACGTTACCTCTCCTCAGGTCGCCCATCTCTGTGTCGCATTTGTTTGAGAGGTAAAGGGCCGAGTCGTCCAAAATGAACCTGCGGGGAGAACAGGGTGGCTGGTTAGCAGCATCCTGGAGGAAACAGGTCAAGAGAGGCCAGTAGCTGCTTACGTTGTGCCGGCAGAAACTGGGGGTGTTCCAAAGGGGGAAGGCACCTGATCTGCAGCGCCTACTCCCGCTTTGCCAGCCAGTTATGCCAACCAAGGAAGAGCCTTTGCCCGCAGCTGCCTCCAAGCGCTCAGCGGTGGTGGTGGTGAGCCTCTCCCAAAGTGAGGCCCTCTAGATGCTGTTGTGGAGGCTGTAACTCCCATCATCCCCAGTGGTGAGAAATGCTGGAGAAGGCTGGGCTAGGGCTGGGGAGACCCAGGGGTGAAATCCCCACTTAGCCACACAACTTACTGGGTGGCTTTGGGCCAGTCTCTCCCAGCCTCATCTCCCTCGCAGAGTCGTTAGGAGGACACAATAGAGAGGGAGAAACCCTTGGGACGGGGGCGGGATATATCCTACCTCACAGGGTTGTTGTGAATTAAACAGCTCAAAAACTGCTAGGCAGCCGTAGAAGGGACTGGGTGGCTTTGAGCCAGTCACCGTCTGTTGCCCCAACTGACCTCATAAAATAGGTGGGGGCGGGGAGAGAAGCAGACAAACTACCTTATGCTCTTTGGGGTGTGTGCAAGTAATTAAGTTCCAAGTACAGTGGTACCTTGGGTTAAGTACTTAATTTGTTCTGGAGGTCTGTTCTTAACCTGAAACTGTTCTTAACCTGAAGCACCACTTTAGCTAATGGGGCCTCCTGCTGCTGTCGTGCCGCCGGAGCACGATTTCTGTTCTCATCCTGAAGCAAAGTTCTTAACCAGAGTCTGTAACCTGAAGCGTATGTAACCCGAGGTACCACTGTATGGGCAATCATAGCAGCTGTCTTGGCCCCAGACCTCCCCCCTCCAGTGCGTCACATAGGCTGCAACCAGCTGGCCTCAAGGTCTTCTCTTTGTGCAAGCAAAAGGACTCTGGGAAAGAGCAGGGTAGGAGGTGGAGACCCACCGGAGGAGGAAGACGGACGTGTCCACAATGATGTTGCTGGAGAGGGTGAAGGTCTCAGCTGTGATGAGGACCCGGATTGGCAAGTAGAGAGGCCTGCAGGGGAGAAGACAGAACTCAAGTGTACCAGGGGTGTTGGACAGTGGCTGCCGTCCTCCCACCCCAAGTCACCTGAACCTCTGTGGGTAGCAGGAAGAGGCTGCCTCCTCTGGTCACTTCTCTTCCCACACCCCTGTCACAGAAAGATGTTCCACATACTTCTGCAAGGAATCTGGGCCAAAGTTGGACCCAGTAGAATTAATCTCAGCCTTGAAAAATCACATAGAGCTGAAAGAGGAAGTGGGAAAGAGTGCCACTCTTCCCCACTTCCTCCTTCAGCTCTATGTACTTGTTCAAGAGGGGTAGGAAAACCTTCATCATCCTTACTCCCTCGTGACCAAGGAGGCAGTGACAGGGTAGGGGGCTCTTTTGAGGCTTCATGGGCACCAAGGGACAGTTTCCGGGGCACCATGTTGGCCATAATGAGCTCAACGGACCGACGGTCTGAGCTGGCAGAGAAGGCAGCTTTCTATGTCCCAATAAATACCTGTAATCCACAGCACAGCTGAACAGGTGGGTGTGCAGCACTGTGATGACTGTTGGGGGCACAAAGCCCAGGATGGGGTCATCCAGGACATCCAGGAAGTCAATCAACTGAGGGGACAGATGAGCACAGTCAGATTTGGGGGACACACACCCTCAGAATGAGATCGGTCAATGATGACAGCCCTCTATGGCAGCAGAGACCCATAGGACATCCCCTTCCCCATCGTGCGAAGTGTGGAATTCCTCTGTGTCAAGAATCGTGCTCAACGCCTCGCGGTGCACGACCTGCCTCTCTACACAGACCAGACAGCCCTTGGGGGGGGGGCAGACCTCACCTGTGTGTACCAGCTCTGGTGGGTCAGGGCCATGTGATGCCGCATGGTGGCCCCTTCAAGGCGCAGCGTCACCAGGAACTCCTGAAACAGACGAGGAAGAAACGGGGGTCTCAGGCCACGTTGAAAGGCGCACTTTGCCTCTGATTTTTTTCTCAGTGGGAGGAGCCCATTGCACAACACCCTGACTTGGTAGGGGCGGATGATGAGAAAGCAACCTGGGTAACGTTGGAAGTACTGAAGCAGCTCATCTGGGATGTCCCAACCTCACTATTCACACACACACACCCCGTTTAAATTATTATTAATATTTATTATTGTTGTTTTTCAGAAGAGAGAACTCGAAGCAACTTTAAAAAAACAAACCAAAATCAAAAGGCCAAGTGCCAAAACAGGTATAGAATAAAACTATACCTGAAATACACCAGTAATACAAATAAATATTAGCAGATCCAACTCAAGTTTTTTTTACTTTTCTGTGGTTTTATTGCATGGTTTTATGTTTTTATTGTTGCAAAACCACCACCCTATATATATATATATATATATATATATATATATATATATATATGAATGAGAGAATATGATATGGTTCCATATATTTTAATAAATAATATAAACCCCACCCCCACAAAAGAGCAGATCCAAAAGCCTGGGAGAAGGAGAATGTTTTTGCCCTAAAAACATAGTGACGGTGCCAGGCATGCCTCCCTAGGGAGAGCATTCCATGAATGGGGGAGCCCCCACTGAGAAGATCCCTATTAGGCAGGTGGGACCCATGGGCTCAGCCTCTGTGCTACCTGAAAGTTATGCAAGCTGTGAAGGAACAGCTCATGAAAATATGTCTCTTGTGTGGCTTGGGGGTCATGCGTTTCAGAGTTCAATGAATCGATTCTTAGAGCTTGTGGTTTTTACTGTATACACCACTTTGGTGGCTTTATGCTACGAAGCGGCCTATCAGTTTAACAAATGAATGGCACTAGACAGAGCCATTTCCTCTGACTCGACCACATTTTGGCTCAGCGTGGTCCTACCTATCACATTGCAAGCTGTTGGCCCTGAAGGATGGGGCAGGAATAAAAGAAAACAAATCTTCCCCCAGGTTTGGAAGAGGATGTTCCAAAGATCGCCCCACCAACAGCCCAAAGCGCTCCCCCTTCCCTCCTTCAGATCTGCGGAGAAGATGGATCCAACGGTCACAATACCTTGATGTTCTTCTCCAAATCCAGGTTGATCTGGATAGCCAGGGAGAGCATCTTCAGGGGCCCGTCCTTCTTGCTCCCCAAGGGCCAGGTGATGGGGCCCTCTTGGGAGGCATAGATGGTGGGGTTGAGCCCCTCCGGGGGCAAAAAGTTGGAGATTTCCAGGTGCTCCGCCATGAGGTAGTCCTCCACCACAGCTGCAGGGACAAGAGAGGACATCCCGGGTTAACATTTCCTAGAGGTTTGCAACCTTCCCCTCCAAAGAGCAGCTCTCCCTGCAGAGTCCTGAATCCTTCTTTATTTGGCAAGGAGAAATGATGCCTTATTGGGGATGGATCACAGGGGGTTAACCTCCATTTGACGTGGCCACCACCCCTCCCAGCCAGCCACAAGTACCCACTGACCCTGGCACACCCCTATTCCCCCTTCGCGGCCCAGGGGCCAGAGCCCTACCCTTGTGATAAAGTGCAACTTTCTCTGCCTCAATGCAGAAGTAGCCGAGGTCCTCACGGCCCTTGTACCGCGAGACGCTGAAGAGACTGCCGCTTTCCACATCCAGGACCAGCTCGCCGTGAGATCCCTCCAGCTTCTTGCCCCCCTCACCCTGTACAGCCAGAGAGAGAGAGAGAGATGGGACGGTCACCAACTTGGATGACTTTACAGGAACAGACAAATTCATGGAGCCACGATGGCTCTGCCTCTGCGGTTGGAGGCAGCAATGCTTCTGAATTCCACTTGCTGGAAGCAACAGAAGGGGAGAAGGCTCTTGTGATGGAATCCCTCCTGAGGGTTTCTTACAGGAATCTGGTTGGCAAGAGCCCAAGGTGAGCTGGCAACCAGGAGCCATGGGCCAGGACCAAAGGACGAAGGACCATGTTCAAGAGCACAGGAAGCCCTAGTGGCTCAAGCAAGCCCTAGCTTCCAGAGAGCACACAGCAGCCGTGCCAACAAGCTAAAGGGTCTATGCCAAACCTACGATTTAATGCCCCTTCCCAAATTTAGCCACAGTACATGGTTGAAAGCTTCCCATGCTGCTTAGGGATTATTAAAACGCTGAACGGTTTATGAATGCTTTATAATTAAAATAGCATCAGATAAAATAAATAATGCCTCCCCCATCTCAGGGTCACATGAGTGGTCAGCCTGTAATCTTCTCTCCCTTCCCTTCCCACCCCCCTTTACCTTGGCATCGCACAGGGCTGTGACCCGCCCCTTCCCCACAGAGAGCACAACAGAGACACAACTCTGGGGAAAGGGGCTCCTCTGTTCCCCCTTCTTCCGCTGTGCTGCCTCATCCACGGAGTAGAAGTGAGAATCCTCATCTTCGGAGTCTGAATCTGGAAGGCAGGGAAGGCATTTTTTTACAGACCCATAAAACCTCTGCACTGCCCAGAACAGAGCCTGTTTCCTGCTGCCCGCCCCCCCCCCGCCAAGTCCAGGCACACTATAAAGCATGCTTGGCCAAGTTGCAAGATGGTGATGGCTGAGACCCAGTCTTGCCTCTCGAAGGAACTCGTGTGTACTAAGACCCTCCTCCCTCCCCCCCCCCACTTCCAATATGGGGTTGCCATTCCTCACCCAGCTTAAAGGCCGACTTGCACATCTTGAAGTTCTCCTGCCAACGGGTGTCTGCAGGTGCTTCTCCAACAAAGGGGGTTGCTGTGGATCCAGCGCCCCCCAGAAGCTCGGAGGGAGTGGGGGGTGGGCTGAAGGACTCGAACATCAGGAGATCATTATTGATCCTAGAGGAGGAAAAGAAGGTCAGCGTGAACAGCCTGTCCCATGACAGTGTGGTGTAGTGGTTAGAGTGCTGGATGAAGACCTGGGTGAGATCAGGGCTCAATCCCCTCTTGGCCAAGAAGCTCACTGGATGACCTTGGATGCCAGTCAACTCAGCTGCACCTCACAGGGTAACCCTGAGATCTTTTGGTGAAGGGCAGTATACAAATTTAATAAATAATAATAGTAATAAGTAAGAAAGAAATGCCACACTATGTGAATAAGTTGAGTTAAACTGTGGAACTCCCTCCCACAGGAAGCAGTGAAGACTACCAACTTAATAATAATAATAATAATAATAATTTTTTATTTATACCCCGCCCTCCCCAGCCAAGGCCGGGCTCAGAGCGGCTTACAAGCAATAATAAAAACAAGATGAGTGATTACAACTTAAAAACAAAAATAAAATACAACATTAAAATAATGGAACATTAAAATATTAAAATGGAGCCTCATTGCAGGAGAAGGAAAAGAAAAAAGAAAAAGGGGGCGGAGGGAATCAAATTGGCTCCAATCCAAAGGCCAGGCGGAACAACTCTGTCTTACAGGCCCTGCGGAAAGAGATCAGATCCTGCAGGGCCCTGGTCTCATGAGACAGAGCGTTCCACCAAGTTGGGGCCAGTGCTGAAAAGGCCCTGGCTCTGGTTGAAGCCAATCTAACTTCCTTAGGGCCTGGGACCACTAGGGTGTTGTTATTTATGGACCTTGAGGCTCTCCGTGGGGCATACCAGGCGAGGCGGTCCCGTAGGTACGAGGGTCCTAGGCCGTGAAGGGCTTTAAAGGTCAAAAGCAGCACCTTAAATCTGACCCTGTACTCCACCGGGAGCCAGTGCAGCTTGAAAAGCACTGGATGAATATGCTCCCATGGCAGAGACGCTGTGAGGAGCCTCGCTGCAGCATTCTGTACCCGCTGGAGTTTCTGGGACAGCTTCAAGGGCAGCCCCGCGTAGAGCGAGTTACAGTAGTCAAGCCTGGAGATGACTGTCGCATGGATCACTGTGGCCAGGTCGGGGCGGGAAAGGTAAGGGACCAACTGCTTAGATGGCTTTAAAAGAGGTTTGTACGAATTCATGGAAGACTAAGCTATCGAAAGCTACATTTCTGTTGTCCTTATGACCACAGGCTCCCCACCCCTGCAGCTTATCCCAAGGATGCAGCAAATGTCAGGGACTGCAGAGCCCACCAGCTAGCTCAGAGGATCAGGGCGTGGTGTCAATCATGGCCATGCAGGGCAGAGAGAGAGAGATGCCCAGAAGGTCTTGTTTCAAACGGCCACAAGCTCAACGGCAGAGCAGGTGTCCTGCAGGCGGGCTAAGTCCCTGGCAGCATCTCCAACAACAATGAGCAGGTAGCAATCAGGAAATATGAGAGACCCTGGAGAGATGCTGCCAGTCAGAGCAGACAATACTGGTCTAGATGGACAAATGGCCTGACCTGGTCTAAGGCAGATTCCTCCCATTCCTCCAATGGAAAGGACAAATTCTGCTTTCTGAGTAGCCGTTGTGCAGAAGAGCCTCGAGGAGGACATGCCCAACTTGCTCAGGGGCTCCTGCTGCCCCCCACCCCTTGGACGCCCAGGCACACGGGACTCTGACCTGTTGTAGATGCTCTCGTAGAAGGCCTTACTGGGGAGGAAGATGTGCATGGTGGGAAAGGTCACCTCCAGGGCATACTGGGAGGCCTCCAGCGTCTGGCTCTGGAATTCTGCCATTTCCTCGGGATCTCCAGGGATCACCATCTAGAGGGGAAAGGTGGAGGGGCAGGGTGGATCACAAGCTGGCAGGAAGCTGGTGCCAACGCCACACAGAACTACAAAACTCACACCCACAGGGGGCATATACTGTTAGAATTCCTGCTCCATGGTGGCAGTCATGGGATTGTTGTCTATCACATGATGGTATATGTTTTGACTCCACAAAGTGGGAAGTGACGGAGACAGGATGTTTGTGTCCTGTGTTCCATGAAGTGGGACTATCGTCCTTTGTTTTTTCTCTTTGCTGTCTGATGCTAGAGAGAGAGAGAGAGCCATGTTGCAGTGCTCCGTGTGTGCTTATATGTAAATAAAGTAGATTAGCCAAAATGCTGAGTTGCTGAGGTCTATCATGCAATCTGCGCAGACTCTGCAGATCCCTAAGTGTGCCGATGTCTGTTGGCTATGGTCACTGTGATGTTTGGGCTGAAGAAAGCTTTTGAAGCTCCCGAACGATCGACCAGGAGGGAGAGAACATGCCAGGCGGGCATGTGTCTCTGCCAGGGTCCTACTCGAGTGTAGGACGAGCTCCTGACATATACATGGAGGAGGGGAAGGCGATCAATGGCTGCTAGCCAGGATGGCTGGGCTTTGCCTCCACAGCCAAAACCTGCAATGGTTCCGAATCCCAGTTGCTAGAAGTCACAAGAAGGGAGATTTGCTCTTGGCTCCTGCTTGCGGGCTTCCCATGGGGGCATCAGGTTAGCCGCTGTGAGAAGCGGATGCTGGACTAGGTGGGCCATTGGCCTGGTCCATCAGACCCCCCCCCTTAGGTTATTAGCAGTTACACTCACACACACCGCCACCCCCTGGGTCGCTTCACCCTCTCACCTCCTCCGTCTCGTACATGGTCCGCTTGGAGGAGAAGGGCGAAGGCTCTGGCTGCTTCAGCTCGCAGGGGCTCTCAGCCGTCGACAGCTCCATCTCTCCGGGCTTCGCCAGGGCCAAGTCCCAGGGAGTGTCGCTGGCCCGAGGGCGGAGGGTCAACACGATTCTGCCAGGGGAGAGGACAGTGCTGGAAAGAAGGGCCAGAACCTTTGTGGATGCTCCCCCCCCCCAAATACCCAAGACGTTGGGACAGAGAGGAGGATGCCCTCGCCAAGGCACCACCCAAGCCCACCCTGAGTGCTGCAGTGGCTGCTGTAGCAAAGGGAGGTTGCACGCGGAAGCCAGACTTACTTGGGGAGGAGGTACTTCTTCCCCGTCCCTTTGGCGGACAGGTCGGGGGCTTTGCCGACCCGCAAGCACGGCACGGCCAGCTTCTCAGCGCCTTCGTACGTGCCTGCAAATCACCCAGACAGCATCAGGGTTCAGATCCCCACTCCCGGGCAAAAGCTGGCACCCAAACCACATCAAACCACCACCACTCCTTGCATTCACAACTTGTTGGGGCATGGATCTTGGAATTTATGTCTATTTACTGAATTTAAATCCCACCCTTCTGTCGGGATTCAAGCCATTATCAGGAGAAACTAGCCACTCTCCAGGCACCCGGCTTGAATCACCGGTTGACCTCCCTGTCTGCATTTTCCGGCAGGATCCAGGCAGAGGTCACGATCGGTGATCCTCCTCAACGTGAGAAGAACACACCACTCTTCCCTGCCCCCTCGCCAGGCAGGGGAAAGAGATAGACAGAAACATATTTACATGTCTTTATTTCTGTCTTTGCAGCGTTACAGAAAAACACGTCTGCTCTCTTCAAACTCCAGCAGCCAAGAGACAAACTCCTCCTGTACTTCCTGTACAGCTCATATTACACTCTGAGCTAATTCCAGTGCTTTGCACTGTGAATAGACTGTCCCTCTGTTTCCCATGGAACAGTCCCAACATTCCCATTTATGTTTTGCTTTCCAGCTAGCAGCTCGCGGCCACATTGCTTCTATATCGTAACACCTTCCACCAAGGAAACATGAACTGCTTTGGAGCGTCCCAGGTCCCCTCCTGTCTGAGCTGCGGCAATAAGTGGGAGGGGGGTGGCAGCAACTACTGGCAAATAAGCCCACCACTGGCAGCTCTGCAGGGTTGTTGTGTTGCAGCTGGACAAAGAAGTGGGTGGGAGAGGCACTCTTGGGCGTTGCTCCCCTTTGTCACAACAGGGCCATTCCTAGGAGGCTGAATCTTGCATACACAAATGCTACCAGGTACCAGGGGGCATGCCCACCTCTGACTTGCCCAGATACAGGCAATGTTTAGACGCTGGCAACGTCTGCCCTCGCCCGCTTGGCGGCTGCAGGGAGAAATCTGATGGGGATCTTTTTGGAGGGAGGGAGCAGGGGTCCTGCAGCAGCCTCTCCTTACCGTGCAGGTCACTGAAGGCAAGTTCCAGCTGGGTGACGCCTGCCAGCCCGAGCTCCACCTGCAGCTCCACGCCGGCCAGGTCCAGGCGCAGGCTCTCTTGCCGCACGGCCTTCTGGGCCCAGGGCCGCCTCTCGGGCCACGGACGGAGGTCCGGGATCGGGAACTGCAGCCTCAGGGTGGCCTTGGGCGCTGCCAGTCGCACACTTGCCTGCCACTTGGCAGCAGGGGGAGAATCTGCCTGGCGCCCAGCCAGGAGCGGGGTGGGGAAGAGTGGGGAGAGAAAACCATTAGAGGAGGCTCTTCCTGGTGGGGGCGGGGGGAGAAGCGGGCGCCGTGGCCTCTCAGTCTGCTCCGCCCCCCACTTACCAAGTGTGCCTCGGGAGGAGGCCAGGCTGGCGTGGAGGGCTTCGTGGCATGGCACAGCAGCGAGCAAAGGCGGTCGAGCGTCGCCAGGTCCACGTCTGAGCAGAAGTCGTCCAGCTCGGCCACCAGCTCCACCGTTTGCTTGGCAGGGACCTTGGCAAGGCGGCTCTGGAAGCACAGCGGCAAGAGTTGGCAAGCTGCATGCGTCTCCCCGGCAAAAACAAGAGCTCTGCTAACCCAGGTTTGACCCAAGTCTTAGGTTGCATTGAGGCTCTCCAGGACCCATCGGACTACAACACCTCACTGTCTTTGCAGCCTTCGGCTAGTGGAAGTCAGGAGTCTAAAAACACCTGGAAAGCCACAGGCTGATTTAGACTTGGGACCTGGCTCTGTCCGGCTTTCATTTTAATTTTATCCAGGTTAACTCTTTCCTGGAAGTATTTTTCAGAAACAAAATAAAACACGGAGGATTTCTGCAGTTCCCAACCAGGGAGAGGCCTTTTTCTGCCATGACACTCCCAAGTTATGGAATGACCTTCCCAGAGAGGCTGGCTCATCTGGTGCCAGCATTGCCGCTTTCTGAGTCGGGGTGGCTAACTTGTGGCCTGCGGGGCAAACCCAGCCCACTGAGGCACATCGGTCCCTGGCAAAGCACTTTCCTTGCTCTTCAAGGGAGTTGGTAAAACACAATAGGACACACTCATGCACTTATGGTTTGCCAAGGAGGACGAAGGCTCCACCCACTGCTGCCCAGAATTTCTCCAGCAACTGAGAAGGGGAAAGAAATTTGCTGCTGGATCTTCGCGAAAAGCCCCCTGCCTGCTGGGACACTCACCTTGGAGGATGAAGGCCGCTTCTCCGAATGCTTGGTTTGGAGACGGGCACAGGGGCGAGGTGACTGGCTGTAGGGAAAGGCACTAGGGGTGGCGAAGACCAGCAGCTGAGAAGGAAGCGAAACCGGTTTACCAAGGACGCCCTCTGACAAAAGAACCCCATGCTCTTCATCTGACAGGCGGCTGCTCCACTGATAGTTTTGTTGGCGACATCAATGCAGCCAGGGCTCCGGGGAGCCTCCAGTTTGTCTGGGGCAGGAAGTGCAAGTGGGCATGTGGGGGGGGGGAGTGAGCAGCACCCAGGTGCCCCCTGCTCTTGCACTCCCCTTGATGGGGCTCAGCCCTCACCTCGGTGTACTCTGGCTTGGCTTGCGTCCTGTCGTCCGTCCACAGGCACTCCAAGATCTCCAGGAGCCCAAAGGATGCATCCCAGCTGAACATGTGCAGCTGCCCAGAGGCCTTGTGCTCGCAGCTGATCTGCACGGCGGCCCCAGTCAGCCTGGAAGAGGCAAACGGACAGCCAGATGGCAAACGTGGCAAGCGCAAGGTGCAGGGAATGTCCCTTGCCTGCTGGCAGTGAAGCACAAAGCGGGGGTGGGGACCCGGGGAGCCTCCAGGTGCGGTTGGACTACAACTCCCATCATCCCTGATCCAGCAGGCTCTGCTCACATTAAGTCACATCCGCTGTAGGATGTCTACTATCTCTGGATAGCTCAGTCAGTTAAGAGCATGGTGCTGATAACGCCAAGGTTACAAGTTCAGTCCCCGTAAGGGACAGCTGCCTATTCCTGCATTGCAGGGGGTTGGACTAGATGATCCTCAGGGACCCTTCTGATTCTATGATACATTTTTGCAAGCCAAGTAGAATGGCAACCCAGTGGTTCCCAAACTTTTCCAGGCCAATGCCCCCTTGGTTCCCTAAACTCACCCCCTGGCCCTCCCACCCTACGTTGTCAAATGCATTCTTTGCATGACCCACTGAAGAAGATAATATCACGGCGAAACTCAAAACTGTAACAATTAATTGCACATTTATCCAAAATCCAATGAAAACTATTTAATTAATTCAACAATATTGATGAACTTGATCCAGTGATGCCAGCTTTTCAAAGTCTGATACAGTGGTACCTCGGGTTAAGTACTTAATTTGTTCCGGAGGTCCGTTCTTAACCTGAAACTGTTCTTAACCTGAAGCACCACTTTAGCTAATGGGGCCTCCTGCTGCTGCCGTGCCGCCTGAGCACGATTTCTGTTCTCATCCTGAAGCAAAGTTCTTAACCTGAAGCACTATTTCTGGGTTAGCAGAGTCTGTAACCTGAAACGTATGTAACCCGAGGTACCACTGTAGTTATTTACACCTCCAGCAGCCCCCTTCTGTCCCCTTGCCTCTTACAGCAGCACACCCCCTAGGTAATCCCATTGCTACTGCCTACTTTGGGAACCACGATTTAAACAAATGTTATAACACATACACACCACAGGGCCTGGGCAGAGCACTTGGGAGGGTTGTTTTTTGCTGTGCTCAGGCCTTCGGTTCCCAATACATACCTGACGTTGCTGCGTGGACAGGCCCCCTCAAAGCACTGGCGCAGGGGCTGGAAATCCCGGCCCCCAAAGGCAGAGTCCTTCAGGCCCCCGAGCTGGGAGAAGAAGCGCTGAGCCAGCTGGAGATGTGGGGCCTCTGGGGTCTGGTGCAGCAGGGTGAGAGTGAGCCCTCCAATCGTCAGCCGCAGCAACACCTCAGGCCGCTGGTTCTCCAGAGAGGGGGGTTGCGGGTGGCTGGTCTTGCCTATGCAAGGAAGAGAGAGAGAGAGAGTCTTGGAGCAGAAAGACCTGAACTTGGACGCAGCTGCCCCAGAGATTGCTGGGAGAAACTCTTAAGAAGCTGTTAGACTGCTAGTCCACCAAGTCCAGCATTGTCTGTTCTGGCTGGCAGCAGCTCTCTAGGATCTCAATGAAACAGATTTTTAAAAAGGAGGTGCTGAACACACCAGAACTTTTGCATACCAAGCAGTAGGTCTCTTCTTTTGTAACACTCGAGTTTACTTTTTTCCTCCTACCCTCCAAGCCATTTTCTTTCAGTGCCACATCTGCTAGATTGTAAAGCTGAGAACAGGGGCTGTCTCACTACTGATATCTGTAAGTTACTTTGGTAGCCTTCATTTGACTGAAAACCAGGACAAGCTACACCTCTATAGTGTCACAAGGAGTGATGGCTTCCTACCTACAAGCGCCTCTCTCTCCCTTTCCTCTTCCCTCCCTGTTCTTTTCCCCTTGTGTGCCATGTTCCTTCGGATTGTAAGCCTGTAGGCTGGGACTGCCTTGTTTCGACTGTATGTTAGAGCTTTTGTACCCTACTCTGGGAGCCTTTCTGGCTGAAGAGCAGGGTACAAATGCCCTAACTAACTAACTAACCAACCAGTCCTCCCTTTAACGCCAGTGAGGGGGGGGAACACCCCACAGGTCTCTCGCACCCACCTCCTCCCTGGCACTACTTGGGCTTATCAAAAAGTCCTACACAATCCCACCCTCTCCCTCCCACCAATTTGCAATTTAAACCATCTTACTTGGTATCTTGTTGAGGCACGGCAGGGTAGCAGCAAAGGGTGACCGTCCGTAACGCCTGGGACTGCTCAACATCAGCTGTGGGGGGGCAGAGTGGAGATGAGAGAAAGGTGGAGAGTTGAGAACAGGGCAAGTAGTTCTGGGAGCAGAGCAGGCCTACCGACAAGGCCGGCAAGGCCATTGGGCACAGGAAGGCAAAAGTCTCAGACAGCAGTTGCTGAGGGATGGCAACAGCACGGCCTCCTTGGCTGTTCCCCTCTGTGGCGTGCAGAAGCGGGAGGCCTCTGCACCCCCTAAACTAGTTCGCAGCCCTCAGGCATGCTGGGATAGGGGGGTGCTACCCTGTTGCCAGCACTGAAGTCTGAATCAGCTCTCAGTCTGGCCAGCTTCTGAACATGGAGAGGGGGATGCGCCAGTTTGTCCTTTGTCTTGGGCGAGCTATGTTAAGTTGCCCCCTGGCAACTCAGGGGGCAGCACTGAAGCTGTGTGCCTGGGCAGCTGGTGATGAGATGGGATAGGGGCAAAGGAAGCCCCCTGCCCCAACACGAGGAGGCCTTCCCCTGGGTCCTCCTGCCCAAACCCCTCAGGCACCCAGGCCTCAGGCATGACCTGTCCAAGCCCACCGGAAACTTGCCCAGGGTCACCCCTCCCTCTGCCTTCCCCCATAGCCTGCTGGGGCTCTTACCCCTGGCGCGAAGGGCAGAGCCTGTAGGCGGCTAGTGCCAGCGTCACTGTGCATGGAGGAGTCCAGGTCGATGTCAGAGAGCTCGCTGGCTGAGCGCACGGAGGTCACGCTGCTGGTCATGGGAGCCATGGAGAAGAACATCTCTGAAAAGGAAGGGAAAGTTGGCGAAGGAGGAGCAAGAAGGAGGGGGGCAAAGCAGCCACCAGCTTAGTCCCGTCTGTCAAGGGGGCCAGTTAACGTGCCAAGACTTTGTCCGGAAACCAAGCAGGAATCAAGTGGGGCTTCATTTCATGGTCGCTCAAACATCAGTAGGCAACAGAGGAAATAGCCTTCTGCTACCTGAATCCTTTTAAGAGGGGGAATGCAAGGGATTGAACCTGGCTCTGGTAGATGCACCCAGGATGAAGGAGGAGGAGAGGTGGAAACATAGGAAGCTGCCTTAGGTCCCTGTTCTGACTTGCTCTATCTCACTCAGTACTGCCTGCACTGACTGGCAGCAGCTCTTCAGCCTCTCTGCCTGGAGCTGCTGCTATTGGGGATTTGACACCTGGGATCTTCCTGCATGCAAAGCTGCTCCCCCCTCCCCTGGCAGCAGTCACCTCCGTTCTCCAGCCCGACGCAGGTCTCCATCCCCTCCAGGCGGGTGGGGCCAGCCCCCAGCCCTGAGTGCAGCTGTTGGCTGAGGTCCTGCTCAATCAGCTTCAGGTCCTCTGAGTCAAGGGGGCGACTCTTGCTCAGCTGCTCCTGCAAGAGGCTGGATTCTGGGGGCGGGGGGAGAAGAGAGAGAAGAGGATTAGGGGAGACCTGCAGGGCTGCAGAAGGCTCACCTGTCCCAGTGCAAAAGTTGGCACCTCCTCCAGGGAGGGGAAAAAGGTGTGCATGGGTTCAAATGTGCTACCCTGACAGGCCTTGCTGGGCTGCACCAAAGGAGCCACAACAACCCCATCTCTTCAGGGCAGGAGGTCAAACCTCTTGTGGGTTTGCACGGTGCTCTTTCTCCATCTCTCCTCCCACCCACGTCGCACAGAGCTCACCAGAGAAGTTCAGGGAAGACAGAAGATCCAGCAGGTATAGGATCTGTTGGGGGGCAAGCAGGAGGTGCAGTGACCCCATCTTCCCATCCAGTTCCAGCTGCGCAGAGAGAGGGGGAGAAAGTTCAAAACATGCCTCCTCACGAGCCAGAGGCAACCTCTGTTGGCAGGCCCCCTCTTCCTCGCAGGAGAAAGAGGCAGTGCAACCGTCTGCCTGTGCATAGGCAGCCAAGGCATGGGGGGCGGCGCCTTCTTTAAAATGCTCCACTGGGGGGGGGGAGTGCAGCTGCCTATGCCTCAGCAGAGCAGTCCAACAAAGCCCCCCAGCTCACACCAGGCATGGCTTTCCCATGCATCAGCTGGAAGGCTGCAGAACCTCAGACACTGTTTAAACTCACCTTGGGCCCAGGAAAGGCCTCATTCTGCTTCAGCTTGATCCTCATCTCCGTGTATCCAGAGCAGCTGCCAATCTGAAGCAGAGAGCTGGGGGAAGCCTCTTCCTCCTCTGCCTCCTCCGCCTGGGCCTCTGAAGAATCGGCAGCCCCCTAGGGTGGAGAGGAGAGACGAGGCAGTTCTGAACACAGGGAAGCCCGCAACACGCACCCTCCTCACCCCTCGGTGCATGGGAAGCCCAAGACGGACAGAGTGCTTTGACACCCATGAAAGTCAAGTCCCCCCCTACCAAGGAAGCCCCCCCCCCAGGGGGCTGTACCTTTGGGACAGGGGATGATGGCATGTGGGCGCCTGTGCCACCCGCAAACTCCTCGTAGTAAAGCAGGACCCCGCTCAGCTGCAGGATCTTGTGCACAAACGGTGGAGGCTGGTGGATGTCTACGGTGATTGCCTGCCCAGGTTCCTTCACGGCTTCGTCACAGTAGTCCAATCTGGCAGAGGGAGGGGAGGGAGGGAAGGAAGGCAGCAGACAGCCAAAGCATCAAGAGCTCAGCTGGGGGCAGAGAGGGAACAAGCAGCCCTCAAGCGACCCTTTGGTGATGGCTGACCAAGCTCTACCTACCCAGGAAAATCCCTTCAGCTATTCTGTCCTCCTTATCTTCTCTCCCCTCTCTACCCCAAAAGGGCTGTATTTCAAACCATGACCTTTCTGAATGTCTGCTTAGTCTTGAGAGGTCACCCTCTGTTCCCCCACTGCTATAAATATGCTGTTCAGCCACATTAAAATCATATACACACATCAATTCCTGCTATTTAGGCTGAAAGGGACAGCCTCTTACACAGGCAAAACAGCACAGGGTTTATGTTCAAGAGAGAAGCTTCAGCAGGGCTTTGCAGGGTGGAGGAATCCTGGGGTTTTGTATAAAAAGTGGAAGGGAGAACCCCACAGGACAACCCAATAAGGATTGAGAATGGGTGGGGACAGAAGAGAGAGGCGGGAATGGAAAGCCAGGTGGGGAGGGGGACAGAATGGAGGGGTTGGAATCCTGAGCAGCAGAAGCTCCTCCCCCTCCCTACCCTTCCTACCAATAAAAAGCACCTGAGCACCTTAAAGCCAATTACCTTTTGATGTGCATCTCAAGGGCCACGCTGCCCTGTGAGCCACTGGGCACATGCTCCACACGTATCACAGTGTCCAAGAAGGTGACTTCAATCCTTCGCAGAACTGGCAGACAGCAAAGGAGAACGGGGTCAAGAGCCTGGCAAGCAGGGAAGGACAAAGGGGGGACCTCCCCACCCTCAGTCCTGCCTGCACCCCTTCAGGAGCAGGCTGTGGGCGGTGGGAATAATCCCACTAGGAGCTACTAAACCACCAAAAGCTCTTCCAGCAGAACGGCCACCCGTTTCCCCCTGCCCAAGGACTCACCAGTTTCAATAGTTTGGGCAAACATCTCGAGCCCCTCCAGGGGCTGGGGGGTGTCCGAGGGCTCCTCGGCCTGCTCCTTCAGGCACTCCTGTGCCAGCTGCATGCTGGTGGTCATGCATGATGCCCAGCTCTGTGACTCGGAGCCAGGGGCAGCTGAAGGAGGGAAGAGGGAGAAGAGAGAGCCACCAGGTGAGGCAGGTAGGAGGCTGCCCACTTGCCCACCCCCAGCTTCCTCCCTCTCCTCCGGTTCTCACCAGTACGATACTTCGGCCGGCACGTGATCTGCAGGCCGCTCACTTCCACAGTGCAGTTCTCTGTGACTAAGGCGGACCAGGGGATGGTGACGGCGATGCTGTCAATGAAGCCGTCGACGATCTCCAAGGGGGCTCCGACGGACTCCAGGAACTCGTTGACGGACTGCAGCGGAGAGAGAGAGACAGGGCTGGGTTGAGGGAGCAAGGACTGGCCCCGTGAAATGCTAACCAGCTTCCCATGGATACAGTTCCAGGGATACAGCCCACAAGTATTGAGTGGGGTGCGGGGGGAGAGAAAGGATTGTGGTTATGCAGCAGGGGGTGCAAGTGTGGTCCCATAGATGTACACACACAGCACTGGAAAGGTAACTGATTCCATAGCTAAGGGCTGGGGAATCCTCTTCCAGCCTGAGGGCCACACTCCCTTCTAGGCAACCCTCCAAGGGCCACATGTGGGGCAGGCGGGGCCAGAGGCAAAAGTAGGTGGAGCAACAAATGTAAATTTTACCTCTGGGACACAGGCTACGCTCTACACCTACTTGCACACCGTTCTCCATCCAGACAAGCACAAGACATGATAAGGGTTCATCTCAGTCAGGCAAGAATTCTCAAGACTGGGTGAAGCAGACCCAGTGAGGGGTATGGCCTCGGAGAGGAGGGGTGGCCTGAGGTTAGATCTCCCGCCCTGTTATAGTGCTATCACTTTGCCTGCTGCTTTGCAGAGTCCCTGCCCCAAGGAGCTTACAATCTAAAATCTGACACAAGGGAGATCTGACAGCTGAAGGAGAGGGAAGAGGAGGCAGGCAGGCATCGGCTGTGGGACTCCCTCCCCACAGAGGTGTGTCTGGCACCTTCCAATATGCACCTCTTTGCCCTTACCTTTGACACCTGAAGTATATCTTTTTAGGACCCACCTTGTTTCTGCAATTGTATGTTGTTCTAAATTGTTTTAAATACTGTGTTTTAATGGTGTAACTTGACCTGAGACCTGAAGACCAAGTAATTAATAATAATAATAATCAGGATGCATGTGTGGTTATTTCAGTTGCTGCATAAGGGCTGTAGAAAAGGGTTAATGGATAGCCTTGGTTCTGAAAAGAGATTCGATCACACAGGTGGTGTGGGAGGCTGTCCCAAAAATACAGGGAGAGGGCAGAACATTTTGCAACCACACTTAAGAATATTGTTCACAGTTCAGATTGCGTCACCGAAAAAAACAAAGATATTGTAGAGCTGGAAAAGGTTAAGAAAAGTTGAAGGGGATGGAGCAACCTCCCCTGGGAGGAAAACATTGCAAAAGTTGGGCTTTCCAGTGTAGAAAAAAATGAAAGTAAGTGAGGAGAACATGATAAATGTGCATAAGATTAAGTGCAGGGTGAAGAAAGCGGATAGAGATTTTCTTTCTCTCTCCTTTTCTCACCATAGCAGCAGAACTCAGGGGCATCCAGTGAAGCTGAATGTCCCTGAGATTCAGGACAGATAAAAAAGAAAGTCCTTCACACAGCGCACAGTTAAGCCATGGAGCCCCCTCCCGCAGCAGGCAGTGAGGCCACCAACCTGGATGGCTTTAAAACACGATCTGACAAATTCATGGAGGACAAGAAGGCTACCTGTGGCTACCAGGCGTGAGGGCCAACGCTCTGCCTCCAATGCCAGAGGCAGTCTATCTCCGAATGAAAGTCACACGTGAGCAAAGAGTGTTGCTGTTGCACCCAGCTTTGCAAGCTTTGCAGAAAAATCTGTGTGGCTACTGTGAGAACAAATGCCTGATCCAGCAGGAAGGCTCTCTTCATGTTCGTATGTTCTTATTCTCCTGACAGCAGAGATGCCCTGGATAATTCCCCTGCCCCCCCCCCCCCAAGCAGGCCTTCCTTGAGAGAAAACAGGCCGGGACTTCTGCAGCTGTGAGTCTAGCATCAGCCATGCCAGTGAGGCAACAGCAATGACGTGGTGAGGAAGCATGTGAGTCCAGGAGACAAACAAGCCAGAATTCCTCAGGCTACATGATACCTCCCATCCTGTCTTGCTGCTCCAGGAAGCTGCTGAGATCCACGGGCAAGAACCCCCCTAATCTCTCTATCACACACCTTTGGGGGCACTCCCCTGTCTAAGGTTCCTTTGGGAGGAAGGGCAGGATATAAACAAGAAGAGGAATTTGAGGGTTGTAGGATTGCCTCTGAGCCAGAGGAAATTGTCCCAGCAGGGAGCATCCACACCACCCTAACCCTGTGTCCTGTACTGAAACAGAGGCAGAGGGGGGCTTCATTCTAGATTGCACCCTAGCAGGAGGATAGGGCAGGGAGGGCTGTGAAGCAAGTGGGAATAGGGCCCCAAAGGACCTAGGCCTCCCTAAGCTACCCAAATTCTGCTTGGGCTAAAAGAGGCAGGCAAGCTCCCTTCAGCACAATCTTGCGACTTCTTGCAGAAAAGCTAAGAACAGGGAGGAGGAGGTGTGGGGAGAAACTGGGGGAAAGATGTGAAAGGACAGCAGGGGAGCAGGAGGCAGTGACTTGCGAGGATAATTATAGACAGCTGGCCTTTCTCCAGAGCAGGATAGTGGATCACAGCACCAACAGCCTGGGGAACAGCACCACCTCCCCACTCCATCACAAGACAGGCCGACGACAAGCCACAGCCACCTACTTCAGAGGCTTGTTTGTTCTGGAGTAACAACCATCCTCCCCATTTGGAGATGTGGGGTGGGGAAACCCACTGATTTGCCACCAGGACTGCAACTATGGCCAAAGGGTCTCAAGGGGAGTGATCTCACCTTGCCTGCTCCATAGACTGGCAGAGAATTCCCAGGGAATGCCTGCATGCAGAGCTTCCTTTTAGGCAGATCCCAAACACTAACTTCCTTGTTTACATGTCCCCTTTTATTATTCCAACAAGATGCCCATTTGCCTGAGATGGGAGCAAACAATGGCTGAAGGCCGGTCAAAAGCCAACCTACATGAGCCTCGGGGTCCCTTCCAACGTCACCGTTCTAGGATTCCTGCCTTTAGTGGCCGCCTTACCTGGGCTTCCTATTGTAGTGCAAGCTTTCCCCCGTTTAGCACTTGAGAAGATGGGTCATCTGCACTCACACACCCACTGTTCATCCCAAGCCCTCCATCACAGCCCACAGCCCCAAATGCCTCTTCAAAGGCTGAAGCGAAGTGGGCTGCATTACAGGCTAAGACACCTGGTTACAACAAGGTAAGATGAAGTGGAGGTGGAGAGGGGCAATTAGGGTGCTGCCTCATGCCAAGCCTGAGTGTTGGTCCACAAAGCACAGTACAGCATTGTCAACCTGGACAAGCGGTGGCTATCAGACAGGAGTCTTTTCTGGCGCTACCTGGAAATGCCAGGGATTGAACCTGGGAGATTCAGCATGGTAAGGAGGAGCCTGACGGCAGCTTGATCTGCCTAAGCCCCATCCCCAGTTATCAAAGGGTCAAATGGCAGACATCACTGAAAAGAGGCCAGGAGGCTGCCCCATTGCCACTAAGCAGGGCAAGGCTGGCTGTGCTCAGCCACCAGCAGGAAAAACCCAGCAAAAGCTCAGCCCAACAACAACCTGTAGAGGAAACCCAGAGCACATTCCTCCAGGAGAGTGCCCCACTGCAAGGGTGGTGGGGCAAGGCCAGCTCTGACACTGGGCCCAGGGTCAGCAAAAGACATCAGCTTGCATTCGCTCCCCCCAGCGCTGCACCTCCGAACAGGAGACACGGCATGTGGCTTTCCAGATGTGTCTGGATTGCAACATTATTCCTGGACATTGGCTTTGGCGATGGGAGTCAGGAGTCCAAGGCTACTGGGAGGGCCCAGAGATGCCCCACTGCCCTAGCCAAATACAACAGGCACCCACTATATCTGCAATTTCTGGAAAGAGTTGAAGACATTTTCATTCAACAAGCATTCCCAGCTGGGTAAATGGGTAATTATCACTTTGTTAAACTTTTAGTCTAGCTTTAAATATGTTTGTTGTTTTTAACTGTCTTATGTAATTGTAATAATAATAATACGTAATAATAACAACAACAATCTCCGTGCAGTAAGGCAGGCTGTCCCTCTTCCTGCTCAGAGGATAATCTGGCATTGTCAAGACAATGGTTACATGTTGAAATGCTCAAACTGGTTGTTGATCTACCTGTTAGTTACCTTATCGAGAACTCATGTGCTTCTAAGAGGAAGTCCCTCCCTCCCTCTCAACAACAGCAACAATGGCTGGTGGCACCTTAATAGTCTAACTCTAATCAATTGTATTATGACAGAAGCTTTTGACAAACAAATGCATTACAGTATTAATACTCATAACAATTTCCATTTTGCACAGAATTCTAGACCCAAGGAACTGAAAAATATGAAGCTTGTCATACTATACTAAGGCTCAATTGAAAGTATTTTTTTCCACTAACATAGCAAAGCAAAACTAGGCCCAAGTAAAATAAAGAGAAAACCCTGCTGGCTCCCAACATCATTCCACAATGGGGAGTCTCACCCCACACCTACCCCAACCCCAGCTAGAGCAACAAACATAACTCTGGAGGGAAAGCCCACACTTTTAGCGGGGTGCTTCCTGGAGCCCACTGAAGAAGACGCTCAGTGTGTTCTACAGAAAGCCAGTGTGGTGGTGTTGTATTCTTATTAATCACCTGCCCTTCACCATAAGGTCCCAGGGCAGGTGTCAGCATTAAAAATGTAATGTTGAATGTCTAGCTAGGGCTGGGAAGACCCAGGTTCAAATCCCAAACCAGGCACAAAGCTCACTAGGTGGCCTTACTCCAATGCACACACCTTCCACCTAACCTGCCTTACAGGGCTGTTGTGAGGATAACATGGGAGGCTGGAGAGACATGTGAACTCCTGGGCCAGCCACCCCACCTGAGGTTTGCTGTGGGCAGGAGGAAGTGCCCCAGCGATGCCACCTTATTCTCCTTGGGAAGCCCAGTTGGCACGACATATTATGGGGCAGATATTTATAACTCATAACAGGAGGACGCCTGACCGAGGAAGGACAGCCAGGTAGGCCGTGACAAGCGGGGCGACTGCGAGTGGAGAGCAAGAGGCAGCCCTCCGCTCAGCCACAGCCACCTGCAAAGAGTGAGGGGATGGAGTGCTTTACCGGTGGGACTGCCTGCCTGGGGTACCCTTCCTGGCCTGCCCTTCCTCCCACTCCCGGGGGTGGGGAGGCCCAAGAAGGCCGGGCTCGAGGCAGAGGCGGACGGGCCACCCTCCCTGGGGCTTCGTGAGCCTCACCCAGACGTCGAGGTGGATACGGCTGAGCTTCCCAGCGCCAGCGTAGAGGTCGAGGCTGAGCTGCTCCAGCCCCAGCCGCTCCTCTAGGAAGTGTCCCAGGTAGTGCTGCAGCAGGTACCGGCAGGCGCGCTTCTTGATCGAGCTCGACCACGGGAAGAACCATCGCGACATGGCCGGCCCCGGCGGCCTCTCGCCCGGCCGCCACGATCACTTGACGCCCCGGCTCCGCGCCCGGCTTCTTTGGCCCCCTAGGCCCGGCCCCGCTGGCGGCCCGGCGCGCTCATTGGCCCCGCCGCCCTCCTGCGCTCGTCTCATTGGCTCGCCGAGCAGCAGCGGGGGGTGGATGACGTCGCGCTCGGGGCGGGGATAAGACGCGGAAGGGGGAAGAAAGGAAAACACACAACCCCCCCTGTGGGGCGTGATATAAGTCTCCGTTGTGGAGATGCGCGAGCGCGAAATAAGTCCCCTGTATCTCTATACAAGGGAAGCTGAACAGAGTAACCCGCACAGCTTTGTGGATAGGCAACTTCCGGGAACACTTCCCACGCTATACTGTATGTATTAACATCCATAAAGGATGTAAAAATTAGTGAGTGATGTAGGGTTTTTCTTTATAGTGGTGTGCTGCTCCCTCAAAGCAGAGGTACAACATAGTTTCACTATACGCTGCGTGGAGAAGGCCTTTCTTTGCTCTGCCCTGAACCTTCCAAAATTCAGCGCCATTGGATGTCCTCAAATTCTAGGGCTCCGAGAGAGGGGAAAAAGCTTTTCTCTTATCACCTTTTTTATTTCCCCTGGCAGCATTTCTGTCAAATTTTGCCACGGGAAGGAAAATGGGCCGGAAACAGGAAGTTGTCGCTTTTTTTAAAAAAAAAGCGCGGGAAACAGAAGCCTCAGCCATCTCTATCACAATCCGCATCTCTGATCTGTGACTGCAATAAATTGATTCATTCATCGCTTGCGGGGAGGGAGTTTCTGTCAATCGCCTCCGGTCACCTCTTGGCTGTAGGCATAGCCAGGATATTTATTTTAGGGAGGGGCAGGCTTTATAGGTTTTTTGGGGGGGGCGCAGAACCGACGGAATTGGTCAGTTAAGTATTTTTATTTCCTCACTTAATTTAGAGGGGGGGCTGAGGAGAAAGCCAGGCAGGGCAGGGGGGCAAGCTGTGTCCCTCCCCATCAAGTAAGGAAATAAAAATATTTAACTAACTGACCAATTGCGTAGGTTCTGCGCCCCCCCCTAAAAAGCAGGAGCTGTCACGTGAGGGAATGGGGTGTCTCACGAAGGCTGCCTCTTGCTTGTGGGTGTAGAATAAGGGGTGCAGTGTGGAAGAATCGGGTTTCTGAGATGGGCCGTTCTGAAGGGGACGCATTAAAAGGATCCCCATGGGTTAGGCAGAGAGAAGATGCTCTTTTGCCGCAGCCCCGTGGCCTTTCCTCAGCTGTCACTAGCCCAGTGTTTCCCAAACTTGGGTCTCCAGCTGTTGTTGGGTTGTTGTTTTTTAGACTACAATTCCCATCATCCCGGATCACTGATCTTGCTAGCTAGGGATGACGTGAGGTGTAGTACGAAAACAGCTGGCAACCCAAGTTTGGGGGAAACTGCACTAGCCCAAGCTTCCTGGAATATTGTGTGGGTTTTCTGGGGGAAGGACTGTGTCCTTATTTTAATTCCCCCAGGAAAGTTGGAGAGAGCAATAAAATAGCTCCCCCATCACACAGTAGTGGTGGCACCATGGGTAAAAAAAGAATACAGTATGCCTTATAAATAGGACTAGGGTAGGTGGGGAAGCCTTGTCCTACCTATTTCATATGAAAGGTGGGGAAAGGTGTGTGCTCCCTATTCTAAATGTATTTCCTCTGAAGTGTCAAGGCAGAATTTCTGGATTACGTTTCACCTATAATTTGTAAGTGGTAAATGCTTTTTCTTGAAGGTTCAGCAAGCTGCTTCTCTTAGGGGGCACTGCTTAAACTTAAATTTCACAGGTATTTATGGTGCTTATGATTAATTTTCATCTATAGACCATTTACAACCTGCTTATATACTCATTATGAGTAAAACAAGTAATTACTTTATGCCAGTGAGTAAAAAAAGGAAGGCTGAAGAGGCAGCAGAAAGTATTGAATCTACTTCTGATCCTTGTATAAAATATCACATCTTAAATACCCTTTCTTGTTATAAAGACGTAACAGCCAAAGTGTTTTGAACTGCTTATAAAGTTGCCAAAGAAAATCAAGCATTTAACAACTTTGAAGATGAAATAAAGTTACAGGAACTTAATGACTTAGATATGGGCTGTATCCTTCACTCTACAAATGCTTGCGTCAGTGTTGTAAACCATATTGCAGATGAAATGAGAAAAACATTGATAAACAACATTGTGAACTCAAGAACAAAATGTCCTTAATTATTGATGAACCGACAACTGTGGGTAACAGAACAACTTTGATTGTTATTGTTTGCATAGTTCTTCCCAAAATTTTGGCTCCAATAAGTCTTTTCCTAGATTTGATTGAGTTTACAATATACAACAGCAAGATGAATTTTAAGCTCATTAATCCCTCATCTTGAGTGCCTAGGAATATCAGAAGTTCAAAAGGACTAAGCTCCACAAAAACGACATTCAATAAGTTAATCTGCTTTCTATGAAAGTCTGAAAGAAACTCTTAGAAAGTGTATACTTGAAGGAGATGATGCTGATTTGCTTGGATGTGCCAGGGTTTTCAATTCCAAATATTGGCTTAGAAAGCAAAAAACCTTTGGTGAAACTGAAATCAGAAAACTAGCACAAAAGTTTTGCTTAGATGAAAGGGAAGCAATTCATGGCTTTCGTGAATATCTTCAAGAAAATTTAGTCCCGGATGAACTACTTCCTCTAAAGCATGATTTAAGCACAATTTTAATATCTTCAAGTGAAAAAGGATTCTCTTAGGTGAATCTTACAGTAACTTCATCAAGATCATCTCTGCTTACACAAACAACTTCATCACTGATGTTCATCAGAATGGTCCAACCCTACCAAATATTTGGCACCATGGCTGCTACAAGGCCATCATTCTGCAGTTGATACAAAAAGCAGGAAGCTATCCAGAAGAGACGAGGGTACATCAGAGGATATGTTAAAAGTGTGGCGCTTACTGTAACAACTTCATGGTGAGTAAAAGGTAAAGGTAAAGGTACCCCTGCCAGACTCTAGGGTTGTGCGCTCATCTCACTCTATAGGCCGGGAGCCAGCACTGTCTGCAGACACTTCCGGGTCACGTGGCCAGCGTGACAAGCTGCATCTGGCGAGCCAGCGCAGCACACGGAACGCCGTTTACCTTCCCACTGGTAAGCAGTCCCTATTTATCTACTTGCACCCGGGGGTGCTTTCGAACTGCTAGGTTGGCAGGCGCTGGGACCGAACGACGGGAGCGCACCCCTCCGCGGGGATTCGAACCGCCGACCATGCGATCGGCAAGTCCTAGGCGCTGAGGTTTTACCCACAGTGCCACCCGCGGCCCCTCATGGTGAGTAGAGGCACCTTTTTTTCCTAGAAAAAAGCACTCCCCTTTCTCCATGCTTGATTTTATAAAATTCTACAGTGTTGCCTCTTACTTTTCATGTTGCTCCTCACCCAGCTTGCTCAGTTCATCTTGCAGACTCCCCTTGCTGGGCTAGGCCTGTTCTGCTAGGCCTAGATCAAGGTGTTACTATCTGTATATATAAAGCCCTTAACAACTTGGCATCGGTTTATTTGTGAGATCGCCTAACCCCACATATGCCCACTCAGCTTGTTAAATTGGCAGGACTGTCAATGGCACAGAACTAAAAGAACTCGCTCTTTTAGTGTGGCACCACTAACCCTCTGGAACTCCCTGCCTATTGATATATCAAGCAGGCACCTTCACTGTCCCCTTTTTAGTAAAGGTAAAGGTACCCCTGCCCGTACGGGCCAGTCTTGACAGACTCTAGGGTTGTGCGCTCATCTCACTCTAGAGGCCGGGAGCCAGCGCTGTCCGCAGACACTTCCGGGTCACGTGGCCAGCGTGACGAAGCTACTCTGGCAAGCCAGAGCCGCACACGGAAACGCCATTTACCTTCCCGCTAATAAGCGGTTCCTATTTATCTACTTGCACCCGGGGGTGCTTTCGAACTGCTAGGTGGGCAGGCGCTGGGACCGAGCAGCGGGAGCGCACCCCGCCGCGGGGATTCGAACCGCCAACCATGCGATCGGCAAGTCCTAGGTGCTGAGGTTTTACCCACAGTGCCACCCGTGTCCCCTTTTTAGTGCCTGCTAAAAACATTTTCATTTAGGCAAGCCTACCCCAGTTTTTATTGGTGATAGGTAAGTGATCACTGTACTGAAGCCATGAGGTTCACCAGGGCTGTCAGCTTGACCAGCTGGACAAAGACCTGGGCAACTGGGAAAGAGGTTCTCTGCAGCCCACAGGAGAGGAGAGACACCAGCCTGGATTCTGCCCTCCCCCAGTTCTCAAGTTCTTCAGCTCATGTTTACTCTGGTTCTAAGCAGACAGGTAAATCTTTGACCAGCACCAAGCAGGGAGGGCTAAGACCAGGCCTAGAAAGGATAATAGGCATGGTTCAGTGGATTTCTCAGAAGGATTAATGGTTCTAGAATGTTAAAAATAAATGAAAAATAAATAAAGCCTCAGACAGAGCTCTGTCTATGTCTTCCTGAAGATCTAACCTTGCAGATTTGCTTTTTGGTCCCCATGTTCCTTGGATCATCACCCTGATGAGACTGTATAAAACTTCTTGTTTGGACGTCAGTAGGATCCACTCTGCTTAGATTTTGTCCCAAGGCAATCAGAGACACAGAATTAGGACACCATTTAGCTTTCCAGCTAGCCCCCCCCCCATGATAGCAGTATTTAATTTTTATAAAGCACCTAAAATTTTTGAAGCTCTCTAAGATATTAAAAGCCAAGACAGGACTCGGCTACTGACTCCCAGCCTAATAGAAGAAACATACAAGGAACAAGGAAGGTAGAGGAAAATGGGTGTTAGATGTAGGTGTTCTTTGTGGCAGGGATTGCATGGAGAGGGGAGGCCAGTTGCTTCCTGCTCCTTCTCTGGTTAGTGGATGAGGTCATACCTGTCCCATCATTGCCTTAATGTTCCTCCTGGGCAGTGAGGGAAGCAGCCTTCTGCGTGGGCTTTGTGCCACTGACCAGTGGCAGAGGACATGTGCTCCCCTTCAGTTCTGCAGCTCCTCTTTTTCTTTTGTTTAGAGGTATGAACAGGGTTCTGCATTGCTACCTTTGGCTACTGTCTTCCAGTACTGTCTTACTGAGGACACCTGAGATAAGGGACTCATACTGCTCAGCAGGCGAAACTTACAAAGGAGCCTTTCACACACCACAATTTAGCAGCGCCTAATCCTTGCTAATCTGCTTTAAACTATAAATGGAATAGCAGCTCTGCTTCCAGACTTCTGGAACCCAAATAACATTTTGTAGCCAATATTTCCCCAGCCCCAAATGTTGGGGGGGGGGGAGGACCCTGATTTTCATTGGGCAACCATTGTGTTAAGTACTCCCAGTCATGAATCCCTGACCCCTGATATTGTTTGGAAAGTGAAGGGGTTAAGTGACAGAGCTGATTCCTAGAAAGAAGAAACAGACCACAGAGAGAGAAATGTCTAGAGCAATCTATGTGGGCCATAACTAGTCAGATTTTCTGAGCTCAGTGAGGAGGGAGAACTGAAAACCTGAGAGGGATATGCTTTGTTCATGATGTCGTGCAGATGCCCTGTAAAAAGGGAGTATACAAAGTGTGACTATTCCACGGCAAATGCCCATTGTGGAAAGAGCATCAGTGTTTAATGTTTCTCAGCTCTAATGCTCTGTAGTTCCCCAATTTTATGCTTTCCCAAGAACTCGGCATCACCACCAGGTAACAAATGCAACTGTTTATTTATTAACAATCAACTATCAATAGACACAAAATAAATAATGCTCAGGACTTGTTCTGGAAGCAAAGCCCCTGTGCAGAGGAGTTGTGCAAGCAAGTCAAGAAAGGCTGGCTAATCTGTCAACCCAGGGGGGAGGCCTCTCTTCTTGTATTCCTCTGAGATTTGTCTCCCACAGGCAGGTATGTGTAGAGTCTTGGGGTTGTTCCAGCGGCCTTTCCATCCATCTGTCAGTTTAGGGGATAAGTCACACCTCCCATCCCACCAGTCTCTCGAATCCCAGACTGAGAAAATTCATCCCAGTCTCTGCAATTTCCACATCCAACTTTCTGTCCAACCAACGACAAAAAGGTGGTCTGGCAACCAAGATGGAGAAATAGTCGGGCAGGGCTGGTTATGACAAGGGGAGTGTATGTGAGAGAAAGGCAGAGTGCCCGTTTTGATGCTTGCTGAATCATTATTATATTTAAGTACAAACCATAAAACTGGCAGCAATAGCATCGCCGTTGAAAGTTTTAAAAAGCTGGAGTAAAGAAGAAGAAGCAGAGTTTGGATTTGATATCCCGCTTTATCACTACCCGAAGGAGTCTCAAAGCGGCTAACATTCTCCTTTCCCTTCCTCTCCCACAACAAACACTCTGTGAGGTGAGTGGGGCTGAGAAACTTCAAAGAAGTGTGACTAGCCCAAGGTCACATAGCAGCTACATGTGGAAGAGCGGAGACGCGAACCCGGTTCACCAGATTATGAGTTTACTGCTCTTAACCACTACACCACACTGGCTCTCTGGGGAGGTATTTGCTTGGCACCACAAAGGTTACAAAGCAGGGGCTTGGCAGGCCTCCCTGGGGAGAGGATTCCATCAATGAGCAGCCACCACTGAGAAGGTCCTTCCTCCAGTCGCCTCCCATCACACTTCAGATGGAGGAAGCACTCGGAGGAGGCCCTCAGGCGGTGAGCTCACTTGCACAGGTGGGCAAGGAGGCAGGAAGGTGTTCCTCAAGGTTCCATTTCTCTCTGGGATATGGATGTCCACAGCCTAATTGTCCCATGCACTACAGAGTCCCTCAAAAGAGGCTGAGCTCCAGTAAGGAATGTTGCTCTGCCTGCCCAGGCTGGCTCCCAGAGAATGATCCTGTTTCTTGTACATCTGAAGCTCAGAAGTATGTCGACCAGACGACTTGAGCCCTGCTCTTCTCCTGCGTCTCCTTGAGAACTGCTTTGGGTTTCCGTCTGGCTCTAGGAACATGACATTCAACAGTATTAAAAGCAGATACTCCTATTGGTTAGAGGAAGAGAGGAAGAGGAGATGGGAAAATGCAGCCTTTCGGGAAGGGAATAGAATATGAACAGAGCTGAGCTCGATGCGCATGAAGGAAGGATGTTAAAGTGAGGCGCGGGGAGAGGGGGAGAGAATCATTTTGAAATGAGACAGGAAAGAGCATGTGATCGGAAAATCGGAAGAGACCAAAGCAGCTGCATGTGGCCCTACAGAAGCAGCTGCAGACAGGAGGGAGGCGAGATAACACATTTTATTCCCATTAACTGCTCATTGAAGTGCACAGCACCAGCTTTTGTGTCACATAGGACTCTTCCTCCAGATTGGATGTTCAAGGTTGATAAAACAACAAGCTTTCTCCACCATAGGAAGAAGGGAGAGGGGCTTTGATGATTATTATTATTATTTGTTGTCAGCTGCTATTATGATTGTTACTAAGACTGGTGTGTTTGGCTAATACTGGCTGTTGTGCATAAGGATGTGTAACAAAGAAAGAAGAAAGCCCTATTCAAGGTGTGGTGGTTGGTGAAAGGGAAAGATTGTGAGAACAGGTGTGGGGGTAGAAAGCTTTTGAGAAATTGATTAGTGTTTAACAGTATACACAGAGAAACATTTTGTCCGGCTGTATATTGATACCGTTATTGCTGTAAAAGGATATTGTCTTGTACTGTATATCAATGGCCTTGGATTTTCTTTCTCAAACTAAGAACTTAAGAGCCTGCTGGATCTGGCCAAAGGGGGCCCGTCTAATCCAGCATCCTGTTCTTACAGCGACCCACCAGATGCCCCAATGGGAAACCTGCAAGCAGGATCCGAGCACAAGAGCCTTCTCCCCTCCTGTGGCTTCCAGCAAACTGGAAGCTGAGACATCATGGCTTGCAGCCATTAACAGGTCTGTCCTCCATGAAACTGCTGGGGGGCAGTGGAATTACCTAGGGAGGCACTAAGAGGGCAGTGGGGGGTGGGGTGCAGGAGGCAAGTATCAAATTTCAAAAAGTTGGCATCACTGGATCAAGTCAATCCATTTTGTTGAATTAATTAAACCAAATAATTTTAATTGGATTTTGAATAAACGTGCGATTGTTACTACTTTGAATTTTATTGCGCTGCCATCTTCTTTAGGGGGTCGGCTATTCTGAATAATACTTTCTGCCTAGGGTAGGGTAGAGGGGCACTGGTTTATGGGAAGAAGCGGCTGGTGGTCCTAGACACTCCCACACACACCTAGAGGAGAGAAAACAAGACCCACCTTTCTTCCACTTCTTCTACCGTATCCAGGAGGGGGAGGTTGTGTATCTCGGGAAGGAAACCAGCGGCAAGGCCGGAAACAATGGGAGTGACGCCAAATATCACCAGGGGCAAGAAGGGCTGGAAGTCGCCGGCCGTCAGCACCCCTGGGGCCACGATGCCACCCAGACGGGCCATCACCATGGTGAAGCTGGTGCCCGTTTGCCTGCCAAAGAAAAGAGCAGGGGTAAGATCTGACAGAGCACCTGCCTCTCCTGGGACTTGAGGCTCTCTGCCTGCAACGCTTTGACATGCACATATCAGAATTAGATGATGATGATTTGAATTTATATACCGCCCTATACCTGGGGGTCTCACAGAACAAAATCAAGATATGAAACCACAAAATATGTAATAAAAATAAAAACAACCAACACTTTCTCAAGGCTAGGGTTGAGTAACATTCCTTTTCATGGATTCTCCATCTTACCCCTGATCCATTATTATTATTATTATTCTATACAACTTTTTGAAGGCATCCCTGTATAAGGAAGTTTTTAATGCTTGATGTTTTTCTACGTGTCGGAAGCTGCCCAAAGTGGCTGGGGCAACCCAGCCATATGAGCGGGGTACAAATAATAAAATTATTATTAAAATTGTTTTTGAATACATCAAAGGCCTTTTTCCTGACAGTATTCAGAACTGTACCGAGTACCAGCATTCATACAAACCTATTCAATTTCAGGGGTTTGGACAACACCACTTTGCGCCCCTGTGTCTCTTTTTTTGCTGCCAGTGGCAGCCATTTTATGGTGGCACCCTTATCAATATCTGAGTACCAGTACCCTGTTGTCATTGTTGTTTTTTACTCAAAAAAATACTGAGTACATTTATAACTGTCCTTTCCTCCAAGAGTCTAAAGGTAGCACACATGGTTCTCTTCCACCTGTTTTTTGTCCTTTTTTGTCCTTTTGTCCTCATTAGGCTGAGATGTGGCGATTAACCCAAGGTCACCCAGGAAGGCTGTGTGGAGGTTTGAGGAGGGGCCTCCCCAGTCCAAGGCTGATACTCTAATAAAACAGGGAGCAGGAGCTGATTCTAAGGGGCAGCCACTATTTCCCAGGGTCAAGATCCAGTTCACACATGCACACACTTTTTTCATCCTTGCCCAGTGCTGAGCTCACCTCACAACAGTTGGGAAAAGCTCCCCGCCATAGAGATACAGGCACATGGAGGAGGCCGCCAGGCAGCCTTTCCCTAGCACCACAAGGGCCAGGCGGCCTGTCAACATTTCTAGAAACAAATAGGGGGAGAAGAGGAAAAATAGGTTAGAATCATGATTCTAGAGTTGGAAGGGACCCCCACAGGAATCTGAATCAAGCGAGTCAGAATTCTTGCTCCATCCTCACAGGAAGACACATCCCAATTGTGGGCACACGGACCCCCACCCCAGACCCCTAACCCCACTCTCTGGTAGCCAAATCTCTGCCCCTCAGCTTGCACAGGGTGGGAAAACCAACCCCATGGTTTTTCAGAGGCTCTTGCTGCAGCATCCTGTCCTGGAACATCTCGGCTGTGAACTGACTGCTCCAAAAGAAGCCTCTCCAAGGGTTATTTTGGGGGGGTGCTCACGCCCAGCCCCTTCAGCCAGAGGTTGCTCCTTACCAGAGGGTACCGCAAGGGTGAGCAAGAGGAAAACTCCAGCCAGGATGAGGGAGAGGCTCTGGATGGTTCTTCGGCCGAAGAATGCCAGCAAAAGGGCGCAGCCCATCTTGGCCAGCAGGTCGATGGTCCCAAAGAAGAGCTGGACCACAAAGATGTCCAGGCCAAAGACAGAGAGGTCCATGGAGAGGCCAAAGTAGGCCAGGTTGATGGAGAAGCTGTGTGGGGAGAAGGAGGAAGGGGGTCAGAGGGAGGCTCACCCCTTGCATTGAGATGGCCAGCATTCTGGCAGAGTCGCCGGGAGATGCAGCAGACCTTTGGGACGTCTAGTCCTCTCATTCTACATCAGTGGTGGAGGACCTCCCAAGGTCTGCATCCCCCTGTAGGCACCCCTTCGGGGTCCACATGCTGTTTGTTTGTAGGCTAGAGGCAAAAGTGGGCAGGCCAGTTGGATGTGGCTATTATTTTTGTATAGGGGGCTACATTGCAGCCATGCCAAGGCCAGAGGTTCCTCCTATTTCTCCATCCATGGATGTAAAAGGCATCATCACAGATCAGGGACATATTCAAGCTGGGAGAGGGGGAGTCCTGATGCCTACACATGGCCTGAGACTGCCCACCCTTTTTCTGTATCTGCTTCTGCCCCCTACCCCACCTGGTTTGTTTGTTTTTTGTCCCAGCTCATTCTGGAAGCCTCTTGGGGTACCTTATCAACATGAGGCAGCAAGAGATGCGTCTCAGGGTTGGAGTGCGGAAGAGGTCCAAGCAGGAGTGGGAGCCCCTCTTTGAAGTGCTGTTCGCCACTTCGGTCTCCAACATCTGAGGAGGAACAGAAGGCAAGAAATCTCAGTGCACTGGGTAGGGGGAAGAGGATATCATGGCTGAGACATCACAGTCTCTGTTGTGCCTCATTTCCAAGGGAAAAATGAACCCTGGGTAAGGACCAAGACCCCTGGAATCTCACACCCAGGGCCGGATTTAGGTTTGATGAGGCCCTAAGCTACTGAAGGTAATGGGGCCCTTTATATGTCCAGCTGTCCTTTGTCAACAACAAATTGTTGCTCTTTTTGTGTTGAATATATGCTATATGGCAATTTATGGACCAAATAGGTATCTAAAGCCATTTGAATATAACAAAATCTGTATTTTATCAAAGTGATTGTTGAACTGAAATACAATTAAGAAGAAGTATTTTAATAGTGAAATACAATTAAGAAGAAGTATATCGGGGGGGGGGCAAGAGAGTGGGGCCCTAAGCTATAGCTTGTTTAGCTTATACGTAAATCCAGCACTGCTCACACTGCTGAGGGATTGAGGAGGCATGTAACAATAAGTATTATCATAAAAACTCTGAACATACATTTTATTTTCTATCCCCTGTAAAGATTCTTAGTTGGTCCAACCTTGCTGGCGGACCTTGGAAAACATTCGCTAGGGCCCAAACCCACTCTCAGCGACCCTGCCCCACTTTTCAGGACTGTCAGCAACTAAAGATCTGTGGAGTGGTCTTTGATCTCCCCCTCTCTCCTTTCCCATCTCCTAGGCCAGTGTTCATCTTCAGCCTTGGGTCCCCAGATGTGGTTGGTCTACAAAACCCTTCATCCCCAGCGAGCTTAGACAATGGTCTGGGACCCAAGGCTGTTCTGGGCAGGAGGGTCCACTGCATTTCTGAGTGTGGTGCCCAGTAGCTGCCAAAACCACACATGAATGTTGTGTGACACTAACACAGTAGGATGTGTGCCTGAAACGTATTTCCACCAGGACCCAGGAACGCTCAGCTGCCAGACTGAGCCTTGGCGGTGGGACATGCTGCAACCAGAGATGACCAGGGTCTTCACTCACCTCCAGAACCACAGCCTCCCCTGTAGCTGCCTTCCCATTGATCTTGGCCACACGCTTCAGGTTGCGGAGGGCGGCCTCCCGCTCATTGTTCATAAGGAGCCACCGGGCTGATTCTGGTAGCCACCTGAGGAGGAATCCCAGGACTTGCTTGAAACTGGCCATCTATTCATTTATACGTATTGACAGCAGAAAAGAAGCGTTTCCCACTTTCTGTGTGACAGCCCTTCAGATATTTGAAGATGGCTGTCCCATCACCTCTCCATCTCCCCCAGGCTAATCACCCCCAACTCACTTAACCGTTCTCCTCCATTTAGGCTTGGTTTTATTATCTTGGACCGCCCTCCTCTGCACACCTTCCATCTTGTCAACATCCTTCTTAAATTGTGGTGCCCAGAACTGGACACAGGACTCCAGATGGGGTCTGACCAAGGCAGAATAAGCGGTAATATGACTTCTCTTGATCTGGACATTCTACTTCTGTTGATGCAGCCTAGCTCCTGTGCTCTTTTGCTCTTCATTCCCCTTCTCCATTTCAGCCACAGGGGCTGGGACCCCAGACTCACCAAGAGTAGGCGAAGAAGACAAAAAACGGTGCGGAGATGGCCAGCTGCAGCCAGCGCCAGTCGCGGAGGCCATAGGCCAGGCCGGCAAGGAGCACCTGCCCAGCTGTGCTGCTGTAACTCTGTGTGGCCACCACCGTGGCACGATGCTTGGTGGGCACCCACTCCAGGCCTGGGGAAGGGAGAACAGGAAATCCCAAAGTCTGAATATGGAGCTGGACCTGGAGGAACCAAGGCGGTTCAACAATCTCTCTAGCTGTGTGCTTATACATGGAGAATATTGGTTGGTGGATATTTTTTTTAATAACGGTTTATTATTATTACTTATTGCATTTATATCACATATCCAATGCCCTTTTAAAATGTGTTGGGGGGTTATTGGGTTTTTGTTTTTATTATTATTATGTATTTTGTGTTTTTATATTGTGATTTTATCTTGTAAGCTGCCCTGAGACCTGAGGGTATAGGGTGTCTACAGATTTTTTGTTGTTGTTGTTGTTATCAAAGCTCAAGGTGGTACACACTGTTCTCCCCCTCCTCATTTAATCCCCACAACAGCACTGCAAGGTAGGTTGGGATGAGAGAAGCAGTGAGTGGCCCCCAAAGTCACACCCAGTGAGCTTCATGGCTGAGTGGGGATTTGAACCCGGGTCTCCCAGGTCCTCGTCCTCATTTAATCCCCACAATAACCCTGTGAGGTAGGTTAGGCTGAGAGAAGCATTACCTGGCCCAAGGTCAGACTCAGTGAGCTTCATGGCCCAGTGGGGATTTTAACCCTGGTCTCCCAGGTCCTAGTCTGACACTCTAATGACTACACCACACTGGCTATCTCAAGATGGACAAACATTATGGGAAGGGGCAACTGGTCTGCAGCAGGACACCTGCTCTGCACAGGCAAGGCCTCATTTTCAATCCCTGACATTTAATACAAGTATCAGGTGACAAAAGTGACGGAGAAGACCCTCCTCTGCCCTTGACCCCAGAGAGCTGAGCAGCTGTGGAGAGAGCAATGGGGAAATGCCAGGGACACCCATGGGAGATTTCCCCCACCCCTGAAGCAAAGACCAGCTTCAGCAAAGGCCTTTTCCTCAGAGCAGGGAGGGTGTTGTTCTCCTCCATCCCCATCCCCATCATCCCAGGTTGTCTCCGGGGCACAACCAGTGGCACTCACTGAGGCAGACGTAGTTCAGCAGGAAGCCAGAGATGCCCACGCCGCTCAGGAAGCGGAAGATGCAGTAGGTGGCAAAGGTGGCAGAGAAGGCAGCCCCTGTCCCCGTGACAGCGACCAGCAGCAGCGACCAGATGAGGATCAGACGGCGCCCAAACCTGTACAGCCAAGATGTCAATGGTCAGCTCTGGGAAATGCCTTGTAGGCAGCATGTGGGAAGTTGCTGAACTGGTCTAGCTGGTCATTAGAAGAACAACGGTGCCTGAGCTTGATTTTTTCCTCTTCCCTCCCTTTCCCCCTTCCCTTGTGTGCCATGTCTTTTTTTATTTATTGTAAGCCTGCAGGCGCAGCGACTGATTGCATTTAAACAGTAGCATGTAAGCCACTCTGGGAGCCTTTTTGGCTGAACAGTGGGGTATAAATACTCTCAATAAAGAATTAATATTAGGAGGGTTCGCATGACTACGAGGAATGGGTTGCGACAGGCCTTGTGTGCTTTGGCCTCCCCTCTCCTCCTCTAGCATAGGCTGTGGAATTGGTACCTTCCACTTTCATTTTCAAGTAACCACAGTTCAGCATTAGGAAGGAGAGCCCTGCTGCCTCAGGCGGTCCATACTTGGTGGGGGGGGGGGAGGGAGTGGGCAGAGCAGTATATGCCTGTTCTGAACCTTGAAGCTAGGCCACATCCATACCATACATTTAAAGCACTGTTGTGCCACTTTTAAGCAGTCAGGGCTACTGCCCCCAAAGAATCCTGGGAGCTGTAGTTTGCGAAGGGTGCCGACAGGTGGCTGCTGACAGGAAGAAACCCCACCACCATTCCCCTCACAGAACTACAGTTCCCAGAGTGGTTTTAACATCCAATCCCTCTTCACGGTGGACTCTGGGAATTGTAGTTCTGGGAGGGGAGTAGAGGTTTCGTAGCAACTCTCAGCACCCTTAGCCAACCACAGCTCCCATAATTCTCTGGGGGAAGCTGTTATGTAGTGTAGTTTCACCCTGGGCCAACAGGGGGATACTGTATATAGTTTTCACTCAGGTCTGTAGATAGTTTTCACTCAGGTCCGCGGCAGTTAGTTTAGGCGGGAACTCTGAGCTGTTGTGGTTACAATGTTGACAGCCGGCTGCCTATAAATACAGGCCGGCTGAGCTGTTCGCAGTCAGTTCTATTCCAGCTTATCTTAATAAAGAGCTACTTGAAGAAATCGCTGTGCCGGCTGCTATGTCAACCCACTATCTAACACTGGCGACGAAGGTGGGATTGGATGGACATCAGAGCACAGCCAGATGCGGCCAGCCTCTGAACTGAGCTGAATCACAGAGCGAAATCACTGAGCGAAATCACTGAGCGAAATCACTGGGCAGAACCAATTCAGAGCTGACTGTTCTGGCTAGAGCACTGTGTTCCATCCATCGCCCTTCACGCCGGCATCGGAATCATGGCTTCATTTGTGCCTCTACCGCCGTTTGCGCCAGCCTCTGAGTCATGGGACTCCTACCTCGCTCGGTTCGACTGCTACCTCCAAGCCAACGAGCTGACAGCAGTATCAGTGGATCGGAAGCGGGGCCTATTCCTTAGCCTCTGTGGGCCTGAGGTGTTTGAGACGGCCCGAGCATTGGTTGCGCCTGAAGCAGTCCAGGCAACACCATGGGACACGATCCAAGAGAAGCTCCGCAACCACTACGCACCAAAGCCGTCCAAGATTGCTGCCCGCCATGCGTTCTACCACCGGAACCAGGCAGAGGGGGACACCCTCCCTTCATCGACTCGCAAGTTCAAGTCTTCACTCCAGTCTGCCAAGGAAAGTTGTTTCGCTCTCACCAACTGCCGCTGCCCGTCTGGAACCACGATTGGCCAAACCGACTCGTCTACGCGACGCAAGCTGAACGTCACGGTGCTCATTGAAGGAGCTCCATGTGACATGGAGATCGACACCGGGTCTGCCCTGTCCGTCGTGTCATGGAGCACTATCAAAAGACTGGTACCCAGAGTATCCAAAAGGCAACTCGACTCTCACCGCGTACACCTGAGAGACTACCAGGGAAACGACATTCCCGTGGTAGGCGTTGGCCGGTTCCGGATCGCCTTCAAGGATTTTTCGGGCCTGCTCCGGTTGGTGGTGGTCGAAGGTCAGCGGCCAAGCCTCCTAGGGCTAGACTGGTTTGATGCCCTCGGCCTGGAAGTCACCGGCATCAACTGCATCTCTAACACAGAGACTGAGGGTCTGGTCAAAGACTTTGCCGAGGTTTTTGACGGCACCTTGGGACAATATACTGGTACGCCCATCTCCTTTAGCCTTGATCCACAAGTCGCCCCCATCAAGCTCAAGCCACGCCGGGTTCCCTTTGCTCTCAAGGCTAAGGTGGACGAACAACTGGACAAACTGATCGCCCAAGGAGTTTTGGAGCCCGTTGACCACGCAAAGTGGGAAACCCCCATCGTCACGCCTGTCAAGCCAGATGGGTCGGTGAGAATCTGCGCTGACTACAAGTGCACAATCAACAAGGCACTTCAGCAGCACGCTTATCCGGTTCCTGTTGTCCAACACCTGCTGCATTCCCTGGGTGAGGGTAAGGTCTTCGCTAAGCTGGACCTTGCCCAAGCCTATCAACAACTGCCAGTCGATGATGCCACTGCTGAAGCCCAGACGATCGTCACCCACCGGGGGGCATTCCGTTGCCGCCGGTTGCAGTTCGGGGTGAGTGTGGCTCCTGGCATCTTCCAAAGCCTTATGGAGCGTCTCCTGCAAGGGCTTCCGGGCGTGGTACCATATTTTGATGACGTCTTGGTGTCTGCAGAATCACACCAGCAGCTGTTCGAGCGCCTCCGTGCTGTGCTGACCAGGTTCCAGGAGGCCGGGCTCAAGGTAAAGAGGGAGAAGTGCCTGATTGCCGTTCCACAGGTAGAGTTCCTGGGCTATCTTATCGATGCCTCCGGCCTTCATCCAACCACATCCAAGATCCGCGCTATCCAGCAGGCCCCCACCCCAAAGGACAAAACGGAGTTGCAGGCATTCCTGGGGCTGCTGAACTTTTATAACATGTTCCTGCCCCACAAAGCCACTGTGGCTGAGCCTCTTCACCGACTCCTTAGCACTAAGACGCCTTGGGCCTGGGGTCATCGAGAGACGGCGGCCTTCAACGCGGTCAAGGCTCTCCTTTCTTCAGACAGTGTGCTGGTACAGTACAGTGAATCCAGGCCGCTGGTCCTTGCCTGCGACGCCTCACCTTTTGGCATCGGTGCTGTCCTTAGTCACCGTTTCCCAGATGGAAGAGAAGCACCGCTCGCCTACTTTTCCAGGACACTATCTCCGACGGAACGGAATTACAGCCAGCTCGACAAGGAGGCATTGGCACTTGTGGCTGGAGTGAAGAGGTTCCATGAATACCTCTATGGCAGGACTTTTGACCTCATCACTGACCACAAGCCACTCCTGGGCCTCCTCGCCAGTGATCGTCCGACTCCACCGGTCCTCTCACCACGCATGCTGCGATGGACTGTTTTCCTGGCTGCCTACCACTACCGGCTCATCCATCGCCCGGGGAAATCGATGGGCCATGCCGACGCCCTCAGCCGTTGCCCTCTTCCAGCATTTGTGGAAGACCCGGCTCCAGCTTCATCGCTCCTTCTGATTGAGGATCTTCCGGCAGCGCCTGTATCGGCTGCCACTGTGGCCTCCGCGTCTGCCCAGGATCGCACCATCAGCCGGGTGCTCAACTGGGTGTGGAGGGGGTGGCCACAAGGGCCTTTTGCATCGGAGTTCCAGCCCTTCGCAACCAGACAACATGAACTCTCAGCTCATCGCGGCTGTCTGCTGTGGGGAGACCGCGTCGTGATTCCCCAGGGACTCCGTCAGCGCGTCCTGGAGGCTCTGCACGCTGGCCACCCGGGAATTGTCAAAATGAAGGCGTTGGCTCGGTGTTACGTCTGGTGGCCTAATATGGACGATGCCATCACTGCCTGGGTATCCGCCTGTCAGGCGTGCCAAGAGTCGAGGCCTGCACCACCGGCAGCTAAGGGACACACCTGGGAGACGCCAAAGACACCCTGGTCGAGGGTGCACATCGATCTGGCTGGCCCCTTTCACGGCCGGACCTTTATGGTAGTGGTGGACGCCTATTCCAAATGGCTGGAGGTCGCCCTGATGCCCTCCACCACTACCGAAGCTGTCATCCGGGTGCTGCGAGGCCTGTTTGCAACGCATGGGTGTCCTGATGTCCTTGTCTCTGACAACGGACTGCAGTTCACGTCAGGCACGTTTGAGCGGTATCTTTTGGGACTGGGCATCCGCCATGCCCTAACGGCACCTTTTCATCCATCCAGCAACGGGCAAGCAGAAAGAATGGTGCGCTCGACAAAAGAGGCACTGGCGCGCCTGGACCGGGGAGACTGGCATGAGCGGGTCGCCGAATACTTGTTTGTGCAGCACATCACTCCTCATGCGGCCACAGGGAGGAGTCCTGCTGAACTGCTTATGGGCCGCCGCCTCAGGTCACCGCTCGACCGGCTACACCCAGACTTTGCCGTGGCTGAACCCCCAGGCTGTGCCAACGCACCACGGTCATTTGTCCCAGGAAACCAGGTCTTTGCCCGGAACTATGTGGGGGACATTCCTTGGGTGCCAGCCACGGTAGTGGGAGTCACTGGACCTCGCTCGTACCAGGTGGCACTCGAAGACGGACGTTTGTGGCGACGGCACATAGACCAGCTTAGGCGCAGGGTTGGCGACTTAGACACTACCGAGGTGCCCCCAACTGCGCTTGCGGCTCCAGAAGAGACACGTACAGATGGCGAGGCCCCACCTACACCTCCCTCGCAAACTGCCAGCGTGGAGCCGAACCAAGCCGTCTCAGAACAGACTCAGACCACTCCACTTGCGGAGGCTCCACCCACAGCAGCGGATCCAGGGGAGTTGGTTCCAACGCCACCTAGGGTCGCACCACAGCCTCAGCGAGAACTGTGTGGCCCTCCAGACTTGGCTACCAGTCCCCGGCGGTCTGGCAGAGTTTCCAAGCGCCCAACTCATTTAAAGGACTACGTTGTTGGACAGGTATCACTGTTGGTCTAAGTATGGGAAATGTAACCGATATGCTTTTGTGCCTAATTGAACCATTACGCGTAGTGCTGTATATAAGGAAACCATTACGATTGTAACTAACGCCTTATCTCGGTGGGGAGGGGTGTTATGTAGTGTAGTTTCACCCTGGGCCAACAGGGGGATACTGTATATAGTTTTCACTCAGGTCTGTAGATAGTTTTCACTCAGGTCCGCGGCAGTTAGTTTAGGCGGGAACTCTGAGCTGTTGTGGTTACAATGTTGACAGCCGGCTGCCTATAAATACAGGCCGGCTGAGCTGTTCGCAGTCAGTTCTATTCCAGCTTATCTTAATAAAGAGCTACTTGAAGAAATCGCTGTGCCGGCTGCTATGTCAACCCACTATCTAACAGAAGCCATAACTGTTCAAAGTGGCAGGATAGCTCTTTATAGGCATGGTGTGTGAACAAGGTCATTGTCACCGGCTCTCTGGTATACTGGAGGAAGTTGATGTTAACTGGCAGCTGGCAGTCTGCTTAGCTTTCATTCCTGGAAGAAGAGGAGGAGCCATCTTGTCCCTGGTCTTAGGCAGCATCATTTCTTGGGCTGGCCCTGTGGATCACACTCCCTAAGGCACCTGACTGGCCCTGGTGGGAGCAGCATGTGGGACTAGATGGGCCTTTGGCCTTAAATGACCCAATTGCTGGTCTCGCATTTTTCTGCTCTTCCTGTCAACCTAATACAGTAATGATTAAGTGAGGCTTGTGAATCAATTACAGGCCCATCGAGCAACGCTGCAAGATTCCCATTACTGGATTATTGATGCCACTAGGGAGCCTGTGGCCCTGTGGGTGTGTCTGCACCCCAACTCCCACCAGCCCCAGACCCACGGAGAACAACAATGGGACCTGCAGTCCAGAAACATGGGGGCGGGGGCACACCAGTTCCCCACCTCTGACACAGATTGTGATTTGGAGTGTTATGCGGAGCAAGCTGGATCCAAAGGGTCAATGTCTGGGAGAGAGAGTAAGAACACAAGAAGAACCTGTTGTATCTGGCTAGTGGCCAGTGGCCTCAGTGGGAAAACCTCAATCAGGATTCGAACACAGGAGCAACTCTCCCCTCCTCCTGTTTCCAATAACTGGGATTCAGAAGCATTGCTGCCTCCACGGTGGAGGCAGAGGATAGCTGTTGTGGCTAGGAGCTGTTGACCGTCAGCTGAATGGTCTCTTTGAGTCCAGGAGAGGCAAGGATGTGTGGATGTGTGTGTGTGTGTGTGTGTGTGTGTGTGTGTGTGTGTGTGTGTGTGTTACGATTATTCAAGCCTACAGATCCAAAAGGAGAGGTTAGGGTTTTTGAGGGAGGTGGGACCACCCAGTGGAAGAACAAGGTGAGGCGAGCAGGCTGGCTTCTTACCTGTCGGAGAGGTCTCCAAAGATGAAGGCTCCCACCAGGACCCCTCCCATGAAGAGGGACTGAGCCAGGCTCTTGAGGGGTTGTAGGTGACAGACCAGATCCCACTACAGGGAAGAGAGAGGGAGACAGATTTGGTGAGGCAGCCTTTGGTGAGGGGGAGATCAGTAAAACATGAGCTGACAAACTGGTCCTTGTGGGCAGCATGCAATGGAGGGGAGTGGGTGAAGACTGGGGGGGGGGGAACCCCACTCAAGTATCAATTATTATTATTATTATTATTATTATTATTATTATTATTATTATTATTTGCCCTTCACCAAGTCCCAGAGAGGGTTGCAACAGTTTAAAGCTCAGAATGAAAAACAGTTGAAACACATTGCATTCACAATACTGTAATAGGGTGGATCCTGAAGGCAGGGCGGTGTAGTGGTTAGAGTGTTGGACTAGGACTTGGAAGAGACAGGGGTTCAAATCCCCACTTGGGCTGTGAAGTTTACTGGGTGTGTGACCCTGATGGAAGGCAGACACCTACCTCACAGGGTTGCTGTTGTGGGCGATTAAATGAGGGAAGGAGAACCCAGATTGCCAATTTGAGCTCCTTGGTTAAAAATTGTGGGATAGAAAAGCAATAAAACAAATAAACAAAACACTGGTGTCAAAGGCCAGGGTAAACAGGTGCATCGCCTCCTGAGACATTTCAAAGCTTCCTCCAAGTTGGGCTGCCAGGCTGCCTTGGCATCTGATAGCCTTCCTTCCTTGTCTGTTGTCACCCTCCCTGCAGTCTCCCTGTGACATAATGTTTTGAGGCCACCCATATTTGTCATTTGGAACTGGGTCTTGCCTGGGGTTCCAAAGTGAGTGTTGGGCTAGAGACAGGGAGTCCTGGGGCTATTTATTTATATAGTGGCACAGCAATAAAACTGCTACCCTGTTCACAAAGCTAAGCAGGGTCCGGTATGGTTTCAAATTGGATGGGGAGCTGCCTGTCGAAATTCCTGCATTGCAGGGGGTTGGACTAGATGACCCTCAGGGCCCCAACTCTCTGATTCTATCCCATATTGTTTAAGGAGCTCAAAGTGGCCCACATACTTCTCCTCCCCATTTTGTCCTCATTTAATCCTTACAACAACCCTCTGAGGTAGGTTAGGCTGAGGGGCAGGGACTGGCCTGAAGTCACCCAGTGAGCTTCACGGCCAAGTAGGGATTTGAACCCTGGTCTTTCCCAGGTCCTAGGCTGGCCCTCTAACCACCACACCACCACTAGCTCTCACCTTGGTTCCAAATCCCCATGGAACCATAAAAAGTGGGGAGAAGCCAGGCGTATTACCCTGCCTCTTCGGAGGAAGGGTGTTAATGTTATTCATACCTCGGTGACGATGGTGGAGGTGAAAGTGCTGCGGTCATACTGCCAGCCGTCCTGGCATGGCTCCAGCTCAGGGTCCCTATCCTGGCTCAGGGAGCCATTGGCGTCAAGGGCCAGCCTGATGGCAAAGCGGTGGCATCTGTCCGGCCAAATGCTTTGGTCCAGAAAGAGAGGGTGACCGTGATGGGAGGTGTTGGCCGGCGACGGCAGGCGACATCGGTGCTCCGGGGAGGCGGCGCTGAAGTTCTGAACCAGGTTGTGACTGGCGAGGAGCAGGACTGGCAAGGTGAGCAGCAGGACGGAAAAGAACTGGAAGGGGCCCATGCTGCCCACTTTCTCCAGCAGGTCCCCAAAGGGGATAGCAGCTACGGGGCCCTTGGGGCAGAGGGAGAGGCGACGCAGGCCTTTGGCAGGAGACATCCTTCCTCTTGGCGTTACCTTTGTCTCAAGCGCAGGGTGCCCTTTTATGCCAGGAGGAAGGATGTGGAGGGAGGTTGGGGAGGTGGGTTAATCAGTCACCACCAGACCATTGGGGTGGCTGTGGCTAGGACTGTGCGCATGGGTGTATATGTGTGAACAGATACCTGCTCTCTTCCTGGTCTGCAGCAGCATGCAGTGCCCAGTTGCTGAGAAAGATGCAACTGGAGAGCAAAATTGTAGAGTTGGAAGGGACCCCCAATGGTTGTCTAGCCCAACCCAATGGCCACATTCACATCAAGCATTTCAAGCACTTTAAACAGCCATGGTTTCCCCCAAAGAATTCTGGGGCCTGTTGTTTATTAAGGGTGTGCTGAGATTTCTTAGGAGACCCCCTATCCCACTCCCGGAAGCACATGTTCAGGGTAGGATAGCTCAGTTGGTTGGATAGGTAAATAATTGGATAGGTAGTTGGTTAGGTAAATAATATTCCTGCATTGCAGGGGGTTGGACTGGAATCCGCAGGGTCCCTTCCAACTCTACAATTCTATGATTCTATAAGTCTAATTCCCAGAGTGTTTAGCAATCCATTCCTCTACACAGGGCATTATGGGAATTGTAGAATGGTGGCTTCTAACAAATGGTAGCTTCTAACAAATTGTAGAATGGTGGCTTTTAACATACTACAGCTCCCAGGATTCATGGGGGGGGGGGAGGCCATGGCAGTTTAAATTGGGTATCCTAGCACTTTAAATGTACCATATGAAGAGAGCAACAGATTTCCCTCCCCAAGGCATCACGTCCAGGACCAGCAGCAAGCTGTTTTGCCACATGATGCAGAAAATCCCACAAGCATAATACTGTACTATGTTACTGAGGTAAAAAGAACTTGCTGCCCTTCCAGGATTCTCAGAATCAGTTGCCCAAGGGTGGATACCTCATACCTAATGATAGGGTTGGCTCTGATTCAAATGCATTTGGCAGTGTGTGGGTCTCATAACATTCCCTTTTCCTATAGATATTGGAGCCAAAGAAGAGATTCCTTGGCCCACCCCTGTTAAAGCCCCCCCAACTCCCTGTTTTCTTTCTGACTGGAGAGGCAGCTTAGAGGGATTCTCCCCTCCAATACCCCACAAACACAGGCACATTATGCAAGGGTTCCCCCCAGTTAATCAATATAAAGACACAATAAACTGAGGGTGCCTTATTTGGTCCTGCCCCCCCCCAATTGACCTACTTACGTCTGAGGAAGAAAGAGCAATACACAAATAGTTAATGATTCATGATTTAACCATCTTATTTCCTGCCAGGCACGAGGCCATTGCCCCGCTTCCCCTGTGCCCTGAATCATGGCCATTGGGCTGCAAATTCCTAGAAACTGCTTCTGTCCCTCTCTCACAAACAAACAATGGCACACACCCTGTCCTGCTTCTCCAATGGGGGCGACTTCCTCCAGGTCTCTCCTCCAGGCATCTGATGATGCGGAGCTTGTTTCTGTTGCACAATTTGAGGAGTGCAGTGACAAATAGCTAGACACTCCACATACACAAACACTTGGTTTCAGTCAGGATTACCTGGACTCAGCCTCCCAGTTTAGTGCCAGCACTGGAGCTGGACATGAATAAAGATTGCCTCTGAGTGCGTGCAAAGAGCACCGTTTCATTTTAAAAGATTCATAAACTGCAAAGAAACATTTGCAAAAAACAGGATCAATGCCGCTTCCAGTTATAAGTCACCGGGTGTTAAAATAGCACATTTTGAAAGCCGGTGTGGTATAGTGGTTAGAATGCTGGACCTGGGAGACCCGTGTGAGAATAGGGTGTTGGACTAGGTGGCCGCTAGGCCTGACTCAGCAGGCTCTTCTTAAGTTATTCTGGATGTGCCTGAATAGCTCAGTTGGTTAGAGTCATGGTGCTGATAACACCAAGGTTGCAAGTTCAATCCCCGTATGGGACAGCTGCATATTCCTGCATTGCAGGGAGTTGGTACCAGGGTCCTTTCCAGCTCTACAATTCCATGATTCTATGTATCTATCATACTCTGAATCTGCAGATGGCTTCTTGGAATCCAGAGCAGACTCTGGGGTGAGCCAGGGCCTTTTCTCTTGCACGTTCCAACCTCAAAGTTTCGTCATCTCTGCTCACGGGTCAGCGCCCAGGGAGCCTGCAAGTTCTGCCAGATTCATCTCTGGCTTGCCCTGGAGTTGCTCCATAGGGCAGCTCTTCTTCCTGTGAGATGCCTAATGAGTTCAGTTAAGGAGGAAGGAGAAAGCCACCGATGCAGAGGATGTGAGCGGGTGCAGCGGGAGGGAGATTATGATATGCTAGCAGCCAGCTATTGCTCAGCTGAACAGGTTCTCAAGCACCTTTGGTCAAGATGCCCACTTGCCTGCCCTGTCCCTTTGGGCCCAATCCACACAGCTGCTCAGAAGGAGATGGCAAAGGGAGCACACTTGGAGGGGGCAGACAGCAGCAGCCAGGAGAAAAATGGGTTGCCAAGCGGTTGGAAGACAAAGTGCAACTCAGGTTGTTATAGAAAGGCTTCTATGGCTTTAAGGCAGAAAGAGGAGGTGGCCTCCAGATTCCTAAACTGTCTCTGTCCCTTTGATCTCTGTGCCCACCTTTCCTTTGAAATGAAGGTGGAGTGTGTGAGGCTTGAAAGTGACTGGACAAATTCATGGAAAGGGCGAACTAACCATGATGGTGGGTTCTGCCTCTATGGCTGGAGGTAGCAATGCTGGAGACTGCAGGAGGGGAGAGGGCTCTCGTGCATGTAAGTTTCCCATTAAGAGCATCTGGCTGGCCACTCTGTGAACAGGATGCTGGACTAGATGGGTCATTGGTCTGATCCGGCAGGCTCTTCCTATGCTCTTAGGACCAGGGTACCTGGAGGCCTGGCTATCTCCACACTGACCTACCTGTTCTGCAGCCTTTGACAGCCAGCTGCCCTGGTCGCCAGGAGAGTTTTGGACAACTCTCCTACAACTTCCCAACAGTGGTTGCCCCACAAATTGGTATAACAGCATTTATTTTCGATCTCTTGAAGGAAAAAGGGCCACTGCAGTCCTCTAGGAGACGCCCTGTACTTGGGCTTTGTTCAAAGGCATTTTTGTTTTGTTCTGGAAGGGCTTTACGTGAGGTGTGTAACCTACTGCTTCATTGTAAAAAAAGAAAGAAAGAAGACCCCTTCAGAGCAGTTTACACAAAAGAACGAAACAATAACTTTCCCAGTAAGAACAGTCAAAAACAGCTATTTAAAACATTTAAAAAACAATTGAAATCAGTGAGGAACTAAAGGATTAAAACACACTTCCAACATTCTACCGTGTCTGGGCAAGCTTGGCAGGTGCCAAAAAGAGTGTGGCAAAGGAGCCTTCCTGACGTCAATAGGCAGGGAGTTCCAAAGTGTAGGTGCTGCTGCACCAAAAGATTGATTTCTTACAAATGTGGAATGAGTATTATGTAGCACCTGTAACAGTGCCAGTTCTGCAAGCTGAGGAGGCCGAGTGGAAACTGCTGATGAAATGCTTCTGCTTTTAGAGTTTGTATGGGTGGTTTTAGTGTTCTAGAGCAGGGGTCAGCAACCTTTTTCAGTCGTGGGCCGGTCCACCGTCCCTCAGACCATGTGGTGGGCCAGACTATATTTTGGAAAAAAAAATGAATGAATTCCTATGCCCCACATATAACTCAGAGATGCATTTTAAATAAAAGCACATATTCTACTCATGTAAAAACACCAGGCAGGCCCCACAAATAACCAAGAGATGCATTTTAAATAAAAGGACACTTTCTGCTCATGTAAAAACACACTGATTCCCAGACCCCCCGGGGGCCAGATTGAGAAGGCAAATGGGTTGCATCCGGCTCCTGGGCCTTAGGTTGCCTACCCATGTTCTTTTGCTCAATTGATTTCATTCTTCTCAGAGCCTGTATTCCTGCATTTCATTGTTTCTACCCTGCCCACCTCTTTGATGGCTAATTGCTGTGGTCTTTACATTTGTTTAAAAATCTTAATCAGTGGTTCCCAAAGTGGACAGTAGTGCTGGGAGGGGGTAGGATTACTTAGGTGGGCACTAAGAGGCAAGGGGGTAGTGGGTGTGTGTGGAGGTGTAAGATACTGTCAGACTTTGAAAAGTGGGTCTCACTGGATCAAGTTCATAAATTTTGTTGAATTCATTAAAGCAAATAGTTTTATTTGGATGTTGAATAAATATGCAATTAATTGTTACTGCTTTGAATTTTACTGTGTTATAATCGTCCTTAGTGGGTTGTGCAAAAAGCTATTTTGAATAATGCTTTTTATAGGGGAGGAAGCATTAGGGATGAGTTTATGGAACCAAAGGCATAGTGGCCCTCAAAAGTTTGGGAACTGCTGATCCAAATGAATGATAGCTTTATAAATAAAGGCTGCCTCTGCCACTAGTCGGTGTTAGGCAAAGCCAGGCTTTCTTGGGCAAAAGGACTGATGAACAGAATCTGGCTGCCTGCCTAACCTCCTACACCTGCAAGATGGGAATCACCGTGGGGAGAAAATCCACAAGGGTGATGCCAACCAGCACTCTCTTGTACTTCCCCTCTGGCCTGCCTCCCTTCCCGGGCCTGTTATGAGACAGCGCTAATCGCCAGCGCCTAAATGGATTAATGGGGCCATTATCGCTCATCTCGCAACTCAACTCTTCCCCCCGGAGAGCGGCTCGGACAGCCGCAGCCGCCATGAGGAGGGGAGGCTGCAACAGCTTAAATGCACAGGCAAGCAAGTGCTCCCTTGCATTAATCCTTGCGCTCAACAGATATATATATATATATATATATATATATATATATATATATATATATATGTTTTGGTGTCTTCGGGTGTCTTCCCGTGTAAGAGTTGGGGTGTCTAGGCGACGTTTCGACGAGGTCTCACTCGTCATCTTCAGGCTGGTGCTTTCGGCTTCTTGTTACTAGAACAGAGCAGGATCTCAGTGTTTGAGTTCCTATAAATACTGTTGAGGGGGTGTGGTGTATAGCCTCTACGAAAAGCAAATCTACGAAAGCAAATATATATATATATATATATATAT